>NC_060083.1:30928518-32178518 GCF_922984935.1 Meles meles
GGGTTCAATAATACAAAATGGGGATTCAGTCAACCCACACACATTTGGATTAACATTTTCAAAATGGGTTTTCAGGTCAGAGACCTTGTGTGTGTGTTTTGCTACTGTGTCCCTAGACTCTCTACAATGTGAATGCTCAAATGTTTGTTGAGTGAATACGTTATAATAAACTCTGTTCGCACTTAAGAAGAAAACTATATATATATTACATTTCATGTTTTCCTCAGTCTGTGGTATTGAACACAATTTTGGGTACTGTAGCCGGGACACAGGGGTGCAAGAGTACCTGGCTTCCAGGATCCCAAATAGACCAGGTGCAGCCACTCACCACTGACAAAAATCCAAAGCAAAGAGACAGGCAGTAATGAAACAAGAAAGGAATTTACTAGAATCTCAAAGACTGTCTCTAAAGTGCCAAAAATACGTCCAGGTTTAGAGAAGGAAAATGTGGGACAAATGTCAGTGGGTACACGCAGGTGGGCAGTGAAGGTCAGGTCATCATTGTCTTGGGGTCAATCACAGTTGAGATATTGCTGGCTCAGGGCAGTCCTTACTGCTTGAGGGGGTAAGGGATGCTTTGCCTGCAAGGTCTTTTGCCTAAGTTTGGAGATAAGCTGGAAAGAAGAACTTTATCAATTAGAGTTCGCGGTCAAAATGGAGCTAACTGACGTCCTCTTTCAGGTTGGCCAACATCAGACAGTAAGAGCAGAGTCAGTGTTTACAACCTTGCTCAACCTCCAGATCACATCTTCTGCAGTCAAAGCTTTTTTCCCCTTCAGTTGTTTGTCAGACTGCTGATTACAGAAGGAAATGCTGACCAAAACAAAACAAATTCCAAACCAGAATGCTCTTATTTACACAAAGAAATTTATGTTACCTTCATTTACTAAATACTGAAAGAAGTTCATAGAGGTCCCAGCTGATTTTTCTAATTGCAAATATGAGATTAAATTATCTTAAATATGAACCCTGAAGAATGTTGTTGTTATCCATCCAAAAATTTTCATGACTCAGTTTCTCTTTTCTTGCTCTTTTCAACTTGAAGTTTTGTTTGTTTTTTTTTTTAAAGATTTTATTTATTTATTTGACAGAGAGAAATCACAATTAGGCAGAAAGGCAGGCAGAGAGAGAGGGAAGCAGTCTCCCTGCTGAGCAGAGAGCCCAATGCGGGACTCGATCCCAGGACCCTGAGATCATGACCTGAGCCAAAGGCAGCGGCTTAACCCACTGAGCCACCCAGGCGCCCCTCAACTTGAAGTTTTAATGAGGATCTGTCATTTACCTCATGTGCATTTCACCAAGTTAAGAAAGAGAGTAAGAGCAGAGGTGAGTAAGACGAGCTTCATTCACAACAGAATCTCAGTGTAATGAAAGATTTTTGTACATGACTTTAACAGCCGAAGGGAAAGTGAAATTCATGTAACTACACTACACATTGCAGACAAAAAAGAAAAATGTAAGAAATCTCTGCTGTACTGGAAATTACTTAGTTTTATGACAAAAACAAAAAGTCCAACAAGAGCACTTAGGAGTTGTTATGCTATCATTTAAGATCTTTTAAAGATTATTGCCCAAGTGGTCCCAAGAGGTAAATAGCCAGAACATGAATGGTTCTCCGAAATATTAAGTACCAATGCATTACAGGTGAAGAATGAAAATTTCCTTTTGCCTACTATAAAAAAGAAAAGAAATAGAGAGACATAAGTCAAATCTCCAGGTTCTCTCCAAGTTCAGATACTAAATATTAATCTTTGATTAGATCATGAGATTTTCTGCAATCAGAAAACCTGTTTGAATACTCTGGGATTTACTTGATCATCAACCATGCGCAATTCTTGGAGCTCTGAACTTCTGTCTCTTCATGACTACTTCACAGAACTTCTGTAAGAATCATGGAAGGAGGGGCACGTGGGTGGCTCAGTGGGTTAAAGCCTCTGCCTTGGGCTCAGGTCATGATCCCGGGGTGCTGGGATCAAGCCCCGCATCGAGCTCTCTGCTCTGCAGGGAGCCTGCTTCCTCCTCTCTCTCTGCCTGCCTCTCTGCCTACTGGTGATCTCTGTCTGTCAAATAAATAAATAAAATCTTTAACTTTTCTAATTGATTGAGTTCTTCTTTCTAGCTTATCTCTAAACTCAGGCAAAAGACCTTGCTGCAAAGCATCTCATGATTGGAATTGAAATCCTCTCAGGCAGTAAGGATTGCCTGAAACAGCAAGACCGCATGACTGAGCCCAAAACAATGATGACCTGACCTTTACTGCCCACCTGCTTGTACCTACTGGCCTTTGGTCCACATTTTCCTTCTCTAAACCAAGAAGTATTTTTGGACACTTTAGAGACAGTCTTTGAGACACTAGTCCTCTGTCTTTCCTGTATTGGTCTCCTTGAAATAAATTCCTTTCTTGTCTCACTGTCACTTGTTTCTCTGCCTTTGGATTTTGTCAGTGGTGAGTGGCTGCACCTGATCTGTTTGGGATCGCGGGAGCCAGATGCTCTTGGACCCCTGGGCTTCAATTACATTCCCACCAATCTCTCTCGAGAGTAGGGACTGTATCTTATTCCTTATTAAATCTGCAACATCTGGTCCATAGAAGATGCTTAGTTTTGATTGAAGGCATATTTTACCATAGAAATATCAGCTGTTCCATAGCAACTTTTACAAAATTTATAGATTATTATTAGGGTAGTACCTGAATATAAGATGCCAAGTTAGCAACTGTCCTTGAACCATTAAGCTTTTAGTCTAAGTCCTTTCTCTATGATTTTCCTGGTGGTAGGACCCAACCACAGAATTTTCTACTCATTAGACACTCCATAGGTGTGTATTAACTAAAGAAATGGAATATGCATATTAAGCTAAAAAATCACTCCAAGGCTGATAATGCTGATGCCTTTTATTTTGAAGATAATTTTACAGGGACGCCTGGGTGGCTCAGTTGGTGAAGCATCTGCCTTTAGCTCAGGTCATGATCCCAGGATCCTGGGACCCAGCCCTACATAGGGCTCGCTGCTCAGCGGAAAGCCTGCTTCTCCCTCTCCCGCTCCCCCTGCTTGTGTTCCCTCTCCCGCTGTGTCTCTCTCTGTCAAATAAATGAATAAAATCTTTATTAAAAAACGAAGATAATTTTACTAACAATATCAGTCAGATATGGTGCCTCAAGTTTTCTCAATAGTTCGCAATGAACCAGCCACACCATTTCTCTCAGTTTTCCTGTGAATAATGGCACACATTCGTGAGGCAGATTGCCTGGGTTCAGTGACATGAAATGGCTCTCAGGCAGAAGCGATATATTCTAGTGGGGGTCAGAAGTCTCCTGGGTATCTCATTAACTCAGGTTCTCATTAATTAAACTAACCAGACTATAAAATGCAAAGATATCAGGCAATCAAAAGGCTAACTAAGGGTCACAGGCTCTGGGAAAGAGAAGCACCATGAAAAGAATTCTAAAGACCACATGGCCTCAAAACTTTTGGTTTAAAGCAACAACAAACATCAGAATTGTTTGGGGTTTTGTTTTTTGTTTTTTTTTCTCTAACTTGCCTATTTATATTGTTTGCCCCTATTTCTTTTGGGTTTTTCATCTTTTCTTTCTTCATTTGTGTGAGCTCTACATAAGATAAAGAACTTAATCCTTCAACTACCCTATGTGCTGCAAATATTTTTCCCAGTTCTTTTGATTTTAGAGTACTTTTGGATATATGGTCCAAATTTTCAACAGCTCATTGGGATATAATTGATACATCATACATCCAGAAGATTTCATTTTTTTAATGTAGTCAAATGTATATATATTTTCCTTCTATGGTTTTGGATTTTGTTTTTAGGAAAGGCTTTTACAATATAACATTGTTTTAGCCTATTTTTTTAAGGTTTCATTTACTTGAGAGAAAGAGAGCATGAGCAGGGTTGGGGGGAGGGGCAGAGGAAGAGGGAGAAGCAGACTCCCCACCGAGCAGGGAGCCTGACGTGGACCTGGGATCAGGACTTGAGCTGAAGGCAGACGCTTAACTGACTGAGCCACCCAGGGGCCCCAATTTAGCCTATTTTTATAAAAAAAAGTTTTTATGGTTTCATTCTAAAACTTAAATCTTTACTTCATTTTGATTTTGTTTTGTAATAACATATGTGGCAGGGATTCTTATTTTTTATTTCCCAGGTGATTAGCAGGTGTCACATACCATATGTATAATCCCATTTTCTAACTGGTTTGAAATACTATCTTTATAATGAGCTTAATTCAAATTTCTATTTTTCTACAAACTGTAGTTTTTATTTCCAAACAAAAAATTAGCTTTTAGTATTATAAAATCAGTTTGTGAGCATTGTAGAAAATTAGAAAATACAAAAACATACTAACACAATCAAAGATTATCTTACTGTATATTCCTTTGAGATATTTTTCTGTGGTAAGATATATAGATACATGCATTTTTACCAAAATGAGATTGTATACTTGTTACTTTATAACCTGCTTCAATTTAATGATCTTGACCTATTCATTTCAGTAATTGTTCATCTCATTTAACACCCATATACAAATTTCAACAATCTCCAAATGGCCTTTACAGTTGGCTTATCAAAACCAGAATTTAATCCAGAATGATGCATCTAGCTGTTATGTTTCATAAGTCTCTTAATCTTTTTTCATTAACATATAATGTATTATTTGTTTCAGTGGTACAGATCTGTAATTCATCAGTCTTACACAATTCACAGCACTCCCCACAGCACATACCTGCCTCGATGTCCATCATCCAGCCACCCTGTCCCTCTCACACCCCTCCCCTCCAGCAACCTTCAGTTTGTTTCCTGAGATTAAGAGTCTCTTATCGTTTCTCTCCCACTGTGGTTTCATCTTCTTTTATTTTTCCCTCCCTTCCCTTATGATCCTCTGTCTTGTTTCTCAAATTCCTCGTATCAGTGAGATCATATGATAATTGTCTTTCTCTGATTGTGTAAGTCTTTTAATCCTGATGAAGTAGAAACACAGTGCAGATCTTTCTACAGTAAAGTTCTTGGGACTACTCTTCCAGTCCTTGAGATTTTGCTCATAGAGTACATACAGACATTTCCACTTAGAATCTGAGTGCTATATGTCAGAAATATCATAGAAGTTGTTTTTTTCTTTTTCTAAGGTTTTATTTTTAAGTACTCTCTACACCCAACATGGGGCTCGAACCCACAACTCCAAGATCAAGAATCGCAAGCTCCACTGACTGAGCCAGCCAGGTGCCCCACAGAAGTTATTTTTACAAAGGCTGGCAGAATCTCAGACTTTACCCTAAGCCAAATACCAGTTACGTAGGGGAGTATAGGTCAGGTAGTAAAATATAAACAACATTTCAAATGGAATACAAAAGGAAGAACGTGGAACAAAGAAGTTCCTACAAGAAGAAGCAATTGACCCCAGATGGAAATAGGGTACTTGTGAGGACTTCTGTTGGTCAGGGATTTTTCAGGAATTAGTGCTAATAATTCATTTCAAGAACCCAAAAGAAAGATAACAGAAATTCAAAATATGGTAAAGGTCATTAACTTATATGATTTCCTATGGAGCTCTTCAAAAGCAATTTGCCAGATTTTAAGTTTGTTTTACCTTAGCTCATGTTTAGATATTATACATATCAAATCTTTGGTTTGTGAGAAAGTTTTAATTGGATAAGGAAGTGGCAAGACAAAAATGTGAAAATCCACAATCCACTGTTGAAACCCTCACTGTTTTTACCGATGCCTCAAAATGTCCTGTGAATAGAATATTTTTGGATAATTAAACAACACAGAATAGATTGCAAAATGAGAAAAGGAAGCTATGGAACAATATAAATAGTATGATATCATTTGTGATAAAAACAATGATTTGTTTATACTTGAAAATATTCTGAACACATGATGAACAGTTGTCATCTTTGCGATGTGGAACTGGATGAAGAATGAAAGAACCATTATTTTCCTCTACATGTATCTATAACTTTTAGATTTAAAAAATAGAACATTTTTACCCTCTGATGTTTCCAGAAGACCAGAAGACATGTACTGAAAAAGCAGAGTAAGTTAGAACATGGACACTAAAATCACATTCATTAACAAAGTGTAATCAGGGCGCCTGGTTGACTCAGTCGGTTAAGCATCTGCCTTCCGTTCAGGTCATGATCCCAGGGTCCTGGGATTGAGCCCTGCATCCGGCTCCTTGCTCTGCGGGAAGCCTGCTTCTCCCTCCTCCACCCTCCCCCTGCTTGTGTTCCCTCTCTCGTTGTGTCTCTCTCTGTGTCAAATAAATAAATAGAAATCTTCAAAAAAAAAGTGTAATCATTTTATTGCTGGTATCGGGATAGGAATGACTCTGGTGCAACAAGATGACTATTTCTTTTTTACTTTACTTTATTTTATTTATTTATTTGACAGAGAGAGAGATCACAAGTAGGCAGAGAGGCAGGCAGAGAGAGGAAGGGAAGCAGCCTCCCATTGAGCAGAGAGCCCGATGCGGGCCTTGATCCCAGAACCCTGAGAACATGACCCGAGCCGAAGGCAGAGGCTTAACCCACTGAGCCACCCAGGCGCCCCAAGATGACTATTTCATTGGACTTTTCTTGAAGATTAAAGGTGGCAAAGTAGCAAAGCATAGAGAATTTGAGTTGGAAACCAAAGTGGGCATCGAGGAGCCAAAAATCTGTTGTCCGTGGCTGTGAGAGCTCCCAATAATTGGAAGAGCACAATTAGAGGATAAATATACTTCTATCGGGGATAGAAGTGTTTCTATTTGGGTATGTTTATTTATTTATTATTACTTTTTTAAAATGAGCCATCTAGGCGCCCCACATTTGACTCTTGATTTCCACTCAGGTCATGTCCTCAGGGTCATTAGATCAAGCCCCACACGGGGCTCCCTGCTGGCACAGAACCTGCTTAAGATCATCATTCTCAGGGCACCTGAGTGGCTCAGTTGGTTAAGTGTCTGCCTTCAGCTCAGATCATGATCCCAGGGTCCTAGGATAGACCCTGCTTTGGACTCCCTGCTCAGTGGGGAGCCTGCTTCTCCCTCACCATCTTCCTCTGCCTGCTCACGCTCTCTCTTGCTCACTCTCTGTGTCTCTCAAATAAATAAATAAAATCTTTAAAAAAATGAAATTGGACCACTTTCTTACACTATACACAAAAATAAATTCAGGGGTGCCTAGGTGGCTCAGTCAATTAAGTATCTGCCTTCTGCTCAGGTTATGATCCCGGAGTCCTGGGACTGAGCCCCACATTAGGCTCCCTGCTCAGCAGGGAGCTTGCTTCTCTCTCTCTCTCTCTCTCTCTGTTTGCTGCTCCCCTGCTTGTGCTCTCTCTCTGTCTCTTTTCAGTTAAATAAATAAAATCTTTAAAAAAATAATAAATTCAAAATGGATGAAAGACCTAAATATGAGATAAGAAACAGTAAAAATCCTAGAGGAGAGCACAGACAGCAACCTTTTTGACCTCGACCATAACAACTTCTTACTAGACATGTTGCCAGAGACAGGAAAACAAAAGCAAAAATGAACTATTGGGACTTCATCAAGATAAAAAGGTTCTACACAGCAAAGGAAACAACCAACAAAACTAAAAGTCAGCCTATGGCATGGGAGAAGATATTTGCAAATAACATATCTGATAAAGAGTTAGTATCCAAAATCTATAAAGAACTCATCAACTCAACACCCCAAAACACCAAATAATCCAGTTAAGAGATGGGCAGAAGACACGAATAGACAGTTTTTATAGAGAAGACATCCAGGTGGCCAACAGATACATTAAAAGATGCCCAGCATCATTCATCACCAGGGAAATATAATCAAAACCATGATGAGGTACCACCTCACAACTGTCAGAATGGCTGATATTAACAACACAGGAAACAACAGATGTTGGCAAGGATGTGAAGAAAAGGGAACCCTCTTAACACTGTTGGCAGGAACGCAAACTGGTGCAGCCACTGTGAAAAAACAGTTTAGTGGTTCCTCAGAAAGTTAAAAATAGAACTATCCTATGACCCAGCAATTGCACTACTTGGAATTTATCCAAAGGATACAAAATTACTGATTTGAAGGGGTACGTGCTCCCCCATGTTTATAGCAGCATTATCAACAATAGCCAAATTATGGAAAGAGACCAAATGTCCATTGACTGATGAATGGATAAAGAAGATGTGAATGGAATATTACCAGTAACGAGAATGAAATCTTGCCATTTGCAATGACATGAATGGAGCTCACGCGCATTGTGCTAAGTGAAATAAGTCGGTCAGAGAAAGACAGATACCATATGATTTCACACATATTTCGAATTTAAGAAACAATACAGGGTTGCCTGTGTGGCTCAGTCAGTTAAGCATCTGTCTTCAGCTCAGGTCATGATCCCAGGGTCCTGGGATCTAGCCCCACATCAGGCTTCCTGCTCAGTGGGGAACCTACTTCTCCCTCTCCTGTGCTCTTGCTCTCTTTATCTCTGTCTCTCTCAAATAAATAAATAAAATCTTTTAAAAAGAAAAAGAAAAGATGAACATAAGGGAAGGGGTGGGGGAAGAGAGGGCAGCAAACCATAAGAGACTTTAACTATAAAGAAAAAACAGGGTTGCTGGAGGGGAGGTAGGTGGAGGCATATGGTAAATATGTGCGGGTATTAAGGAGAGTACCCGGGTTGAGCACCGGGTGTTATATGTAAGTGATGAATCACTAAATTCTACTCCTGAAGCCAATATTAACTAGAATTTAAATAAAAAATTAAAAAAATTAATTGTGGCAAATTATACATAACATAAAATTTAGCATCTTAATTTTTTTAAGTTTTAGGTGGAGTTTTAGTAAATGTCAGCTGACCAGTTTTACACAGATAAACTTTCACATTTTGTTTTTAAATGAGTAAGGTAGCATGCTTTGCCAAAAATTACGGGCCCCCTTGTAACTTTTGGTATGATTCTATAGATAGAAAGCCCTAATTATCCACCACCAAAAATGTATTAAAAATTAATTTTGAGCTTGTTTTTTTGAACCATACCTTTATTTAATGTCTTAACCATTTTTTTAAAGATTTTTTTTTTTTTTTTTTTTTTTTAGTGACCTCTACACCCAGTGTGTGGCTCGAACTCACAATCCCAGAAATCAGGAGCAGCCCCCTCTGCTGACTGAGCTAGCCAGGTACCCCCATCCTAACCATTTTTAAGTATACATTTCAGTGGTATTAAACATATTCACATTGTTGTGCACTCGCTACCATTTATTTCTGGAAGTCTTCAAATCTTATAAAACTGAAACTCTATCCATTAAGCAAACTCCTCATTCCCCCCTGCCCTAGTCCTTGGCATCTGCCATTTTACTCTCTGTCTGTATGAAGTTGACTATTCTAGGTACTTCATATACATGGAATCATATAATATTTGTATTTTTGTGACTGCCTTATTTCACTTAATGTAATGTCCTCAGAGTTCATCCATGTAATAGCATATTGCCAATTCTCCTTCTTTATCAAGGCTGAATAATATTCCATTATATGTATTTATTCATCTGTCAGTGGACACTTAGGTTGCTTCTGCCCGTTGACTGTGGTGAAGAATGAACATAGGTGTATAAGTATCTTGGCAACAAATTCCTATTTTCATTTCTTTTGTATATGTACCCAGGAGTGGAATTGCTATAGGATAATTCCATTTTTTTATTTTTTTAAGGAATTGCCCTACTATTTTTCTATAGCAAGCTGCACCATTTTATAGTCCCACCAACAGTGCACAAGTGTTCCAATTTCTTCACAGTCTTGCCAACACTTATTTTCTGAAAAAAATTTTGTAGTAGCCATTGTAATGATTGTGAGATGGTTCTCATAAATTTGTTGTTGTTGTTCTCATAATTTTTAAAAATTATTTATTTATTTATTTGACAGAGAGAGAGAGAGAACACAAACAGGGGAGGGGCAGAGGGAGAGGGAGAAGCAGGCTTCCTTCAGCAGGAAGCCTGATACAGGGCTCAATCCCAGGATGCTGGGATCATGACCTGAGCTGAAGGCAGACACTTAACTGACTAAACCACCCATGTGCCCTTTAAATTTTATTTTTTTAGAAGATTTTATTTATCTATTTGAGAGACGGAGAGTGAGCTGGAGCAGGGAGAGAGAGACAAAGGGTGAGGGAGAAGCAAACTCCCCACTGAGCAGGGAGCCTGACACATGTCTCCATACCAGGACCCTTAGCTCACAACCTGAGCCCAAGGCAGATGCTTAACCAATTGAGCCACCCAGATGCCCGTTTTCATAAATTTTGAAAACAAATTATTTAGGAGAGATTCCAAAAACTGATGAATTTAGAAAAAGACATCTTTTTTCCTGAGAAAAATGTTGCTATACTTCTTCTTAGCATTTCCCACCTGAGCTAAGAGGTTATTTCTTCCATGATGATATCATTTATCTAAGTTCTGGGTAGGTTAAATTTGGATTGTGCCAAGTGATTAATAGGGCCAGGTGTATCCTGTTTCATTTTGCAAAGCTGCCTATATGCTTCTTATTTCATAATCACATGACCTAAAAATGATGACTTTGGGAATACCCAGAAAAAAGGGAAATGAATCAGCTAAAGAGAAGAATTGAATTGGCCAGGGAACAAGCAGGAAATAGATGCACACTCAATTTAGGATAGTTTGAGTATTGTTTAATAAGAGATCATTTACAAAGGTATGAGGAAATAAGGATAGTGATATGCCCGAGGCTCTCCAAGCCATGAAATGTAGAAAGCTTGGGAGCTGTTACTGGAACTTAAAAGGAGAGCCTGCTGGAGACAGAGCCAACTTGAAATGAGCTTGCCCTTCAGTCAAGGGACTCAGTCAGCCCAAAGCAATTTTTTAAAAAAGATTTATTTATTTGACAGAGAGAGAGCAAGAGAGCACAACACAAGCAGGCGAGAGCAGCAGAGGGAGAGGGAGAAGCAGCCTCCCTAGTGAGCAGGGAGCTTGATGCGGGGCTGGATCCCAGGACCTTGAGATCATGACCTGAGCTGAAGGCAGACATTCAACTGACTGAGCCACCCAGCCACCTCCTCCCAAAGCAATTTTATAGAGAAAATCAATACCAATCTCTCTTCTCTCTCTGTCTCTCTCTCTCTGATCTCATAGTAGGTTCCCATTGGTGAAACTGGAAGGAGAATGGGACTGGTAATAGGACTTAGATAACATTTGTCTATAAGGTTTTTTTTCCCCCGCTAGAAAAGACAAAGTCTCAGCTGGTGGAGCATGTGATTCTTCATCTTGGGGTTGTAAGTTTGAGCCCCAGGTTGGGTATAGAGTTTACTGAAAAAAATAAAATCATAAAAAAAGAAAAAACAAAGGCTCATGTAATCATATATTAATGGTTGTCAGTTCTGGATGTTAGACTCACAAATATTAACTTACTTTTTTGTTTTTAGCTGTGATTTCTTAATTCTCTCAAAAGTGGTGGCACAGTTTTCCATCTGCTCACGCTGTTGATAGATCAGTTACTGTTGGGAATATTGGCCATTGATTCCCATTTCCATGTACTACCAATGTTGTTGAAGCCGTGTCAGAGAATAGTAAATGCATTTGACATGTGGAGAGTTTCCTTTTTTTAAGAGATTTTATTTATTTATTTGAGAGAGAGAGCATGAGAACATGAGGGTGGGGGAGGGTCAGAGGGAGAAGTAGACTCCCCACTGAGCAGAGAGCCTGATGCTGAACTCAAACCCAGGACTCCAGGATCATGACCTGACTGCTTAACCCACCGAGCCACCCAAGCACCTGAGATTTTCTCCTTTGTAGCTTTTATTTAGAAAGTTCATTTTTCATAGTATCCCATTATAACCTTCCCCTAGACCACGTTTTTTATGTTTCTCGCAGTACTGAATGGTGAATTGAAGACAAACTAGAAAAATAAGAGTGAAAGGGAATGTTAAGAAGACGCAGTTACACCGGTTCTAGTTAGGTGACTATGTCATTTCCCTAATTTCAGTTTCATCTAAAATATGGGAATGTTGATCAACTACTCTGCCAGGTTGTTGTAAAAAATACATGAGAATTTATGTAAACATGAATAAAACCTAAATACTTATGTAGATGTAATATATTACCATTATTCAGCTATACCCAAATTTTCAAACTGTTACTTGAATCTTACTTTGAATTTAAATGTTTGAAAAGGTGTTTGTTTTCCTCTAGCAGTCTAGGGGCTTGTTTGGTATCAGCTGTCTGTAAATCTCCAATTAGTTATCCTAGAAAACTAAGAAATAAACATCAGCTTCTTTCTAATACTTCTGGGCCATCCTAGATTTCTTGTCTAACCTAGCCCCACCATAGGTGGCCACGGTGTTTCCTTCTCCAAATCGCTCAGATTTCCTCAATTTACCCTTCTCATCTCTACCTTGTCCCACACATTATCGATCTCCAGCTCTCCCACTTTGCCCCATCCCCAAATGTTACAGATTCCCTGAATTTTAGGGGGACTAAATTGTGCCCCCAATATTCCTATGTTGAAGCCCTAGCCCTCAGTGTGACTATATTTGGAGGTAGAGCCTTTAATAATTAAGGTTAAATGGGGCCCTATGGGCGCCTGGGTGGCTCAGTGGTTAAGCCGCTGCCTTCGGCTCGGGTCATGATCTCAGGGTCCTGGGATCCAGTCCCACGTCGGGCTTTCTGCTCAGCAGGGAGCCTGCTTCCTTCCCCTCTCTCTGCCTGCCTCTCTGCCTACTTGTGATCTCTCTCTGTCAAATAAATTAAAAAAAAAAAATCTTTAAAATAAATGGGGCCCTAAAGGTAGGGCCCTAATCAGATAGACTGATGTCCTTTTTTTTTTTAAATTATTTAATTATTTAATTATTTATTTTATTATTTTTTTTTTAATATTTTATTTATTCGACAGAGAGAAATCACAACTAGGCAGAGAGGCAGGCAGAGAGAGAGGAGGAAGAAGGCTCCCCGCGGAGCAGAGAGCCCGATGTGGGGCTCGATCCCAGGACCCTGGGATCATGACCCGAGCCGAAGGCAGAGGCTTTAACCCACTGAGCCACCCAGGCGCCCCTAATTATTTATTTTTTTATAAACATATAATGTATTTTTATCCCCAGGGGTACAGGTCTGTGAATCACCTGGTTGTGGACACTGTACTTTCCTACTTCTGTTCCTCAGACCACACCTTCTCTGTCTCTTTTGGGCATATCCTAAGGCTTAACTCTCTGCTCTCTTTTTCCCTACTCACTTCCTTCAAGAGTTGTTTTTTGTTTTTTGTTTTTTTTTCTCCTCTTGGTTAACTCTTTTGTTAATGACTCCAGAAATTACAGCCAGGTTGATTGATTTTATTTCAAATACAGTATCTCAAGCCTCATATCAGCCCTCAGAACAACCCAGGAATCCCGCAATGTTTCTCTAATAGGAACACGTTCCCACTCCTGAAGATGACTATGAAAGAAAGCCTTCTCTTTCCTCAAAACTTTTCTACCTCTTTCTCCATTCTGAGTTTTAGCAAAGACCGTGGCTCAGCTGTCATGGAAAAATTAGAAACCACTGGATAAAAATTCTAATTTCCCTACCACCCAAACTATAAAGCCCTGTTTTTATTTGTGCCTTGATTATTTTCATTTACAATGGTGGAAAAGTCCTTCTTCTCATGAAAAGCTAACCTCTCCACTTATGTTCTTTCTCTTCCTTTTATTCTTAGTACCCACCAAGCTCTTTCCTGTCTCAGGGCCTTTGCATTACTCTTCCAGCTGCTTAGAACACTCTTCCTCATTTTCTTTGCATGGTTCATTCTTCTTCTTTAGATTTCAGTGTAAATGCCACCTCCTCAAAGAGGCCTATCTTGACCCTTTACCTGAAATAAGCTCAACTTTTTTCTTTTCGCAGTCCTTGTACTATGTCTTTCAGAATATTTGCTTCAACTTGAAGTTATCATATTTGTTCGCTCTTTTTGTTTATATTCTCAAACGGAATGTAAGATCCATGAGCCTATATACCATGTCTCTCTTGCTTACTCTTATACCATACCCCAGATCTAATAAGTGACTAACCTACAGGATGTGCTCAGTAAATATTTACTGCAAAAATGAATGACAACATCAATTTCCTATGTCGTCCGAGAGGGAATTCAGTGATTGGGGGATGGGAGGAAAGAGAAATATCACTGTAGACCCTTTTGTACTGTATGAACCAGTGACTATGTTAGCTATTCAAAAATAAATTTTATTAAAATTGGAAAGAAGAAAGCAGTTGTACTGTTTCAGTCTAGAGATGATGGTGGCTTGTACTAGGATGTGGCAGTGGGGTTGGGAAGAAGTGAATAGATTTGATATCTAGGATTTCATGATTGGGAGGGAATGAATAAGGTGTACCTAAGAATGTCCATCACAGCATTATTTATACTAGTAAATAATTAGAAACAACTTAAATTTCTAATGACAAGGTAATATTTAAGTAAATCATAGCATATCTACTTGATTAAACAGTATTCCATATATTTTTTTAAGACTTATTCATTTTACAGAGAGAGAGAAAGCACACATGTTCATGTGTGGGGGAGGGGGACGGGCAGAGGGAGAGAATCTTCGAGCAGACTCCCCACTGAGCACAGAACCCGACTAGCCTCAGTCCCACGACCCATGAGATCACAACCTGAGCCTAAATCAAGAGTCAGATGCCCAACTGGCTAAGCCACCCAGGGGCCCCCAGCATTCCATATTTTTATAAAGAATTTGTAACATGGGAAACTGTTCATGTTATATGAAGTAGGAAAAAAAAACACAGGATGTGAAAGTATTTATACAATATGTCATAATCATGTAAAAACCTCTAAAATTATGTACTGTGAAAAATAATGGAATAGAGAAAAAATTAATAACAAATAACTGTCTTTGAGTTGTGGAATTATGAATTTCCAAAAATTATGCATTTCTAATCTCTGGATCATATCCAAAGCAAAGCCATAATCCCTCCTTCCTGATTTGTGGACTGAGCAGGAAACCTGGATTCTTTGGTTAACTCCAAGTTGGCAGTTAAAGGTTTCTTTCCCTTTTTTTTTTTTTCCAAAGGAAATAGAAGTTTATTGAATACAATGTAAGGGAGTGGCAGGTAGGACAGTAGAGAGGCTGTCTGGCCAAAGGTTTCTTTTCTTAAAGAACAGCAGATTTGGAGAAGAGTCCCTTGCTAAGGTCCTGGACACAAAACTCTATAGTAGTTGGACAGCCTTTTTTTTTTAGAGTGATTTTTCATTAATTTTGATTATTAAAATTGATGTCTATTCATTGTAGATAAAGCTAGAAAACTAGATAAGTAAAAATAAGTCACTTATAATACCAATATCATAAAAACCACAACTGAAACTTTGATATCATTTCAGTTTTAAAAATGAGTATGTAGGGGCACGTGGATAGCTAGCTCAGTTGGTAAGCCTCTTTCTTTGGCTCAGATCATGATCCCAGGGTCCTAGAATTGAGCCCCAGATCAGGCTTCCTTCTCTACAGGAAGCATGCTTCTTCCTCTCCCACTACCCCTGCTGTGTTCCCTCTTTCACTGTGTCTCTCTCTGTCCAATGAATAAATAAAATGTTTTTAAAAAATAAAATAAATGAGTATGTATATTTTTGTTTACACAGTATACAGCTTTATGACTTAGTCTTTTCACTTAATAGTAGATATAGAACAGTAATATGAGATCATACAATGTATCTGTAATTTATTTAACTAGTTCCTTCCTGTTGCATAGTTAAATTGTTTCCAGCTTTTCACGCTGCATAGTTACTGTTGGGGCATTTGTCCTGTTTTCTTAGGATGTTATTTATAGCACTGGAATTTCTGAATGAAAGGATGTATTTAAAGATAGTGTCAGGGATGCCTGGATGGCTCAGTAGGTTAAGCACGTGCCTTCCGTTCAGGTCATGATCCCAGGGTCCAGGAATCGAGTCCCGCATCTGGCTCCCTTGCTCAGCAGGGAATGTGCTTCTCCTTCTCCCTCTGCCCCAGCTCGTGCTCCCTCTCTCTCAAATAAATAAATAAATAACATCTTTAAAAAAAGATTTCAGCTCAGTGTGGAGTCTGCTTGATGATTATCTCCCCCTGCCCCGCTTCTCCTACCCCTCACCCTTGCGCTTGCACGGTTCTCTCTCAAATAAATAAAATCTTTGAAAAGAAAAAGGCTTAGAGTGAGTTAGGAAGTAAGGAAGGGAAGGAAGAAGGAAAAGCCTGGAAAGGAAAAAGTCCTTAGATCAAAGATTATAAAAGCCAAAAAAATTTTTTGGAAAACTCCTGTTTCAAATCAAACCTTATGTGGAACTCACATGTGAAACAGAAAAAAGTGAAGCAGTTCTGGTCAAACTGGGAATGGGTAACACAAAGCTATACCTGCTCAGCCTCCTCTTAGCATAGTCATCCCCATCCCCCCAGTAGAAGCTGTCTGGGCCCGGTCTTGTTATCTTATGATGAAACCTTCCCTCTAAATTTTAAAACCACTGGACAAACAAGACCAATGTATGGTGTAGCAACCTATTCAAATTGCAAGCAGAATCCTGAGAAGGAACTAACATCACCTCTAAAGTACTACCTTTGCAAAATCATACCTAGAAAGCTTGCAAAACTCCTAAATCTATTTCTCCAATTAGCCTTTCCTCCAAGGGCTAATATACTTAAAGCACAGCCACTCAAATGTCTTTCTGTCCTTTCAAACTTTCTGTCATTTTAAAGAGCACAACAGTCATCATTTTTACCATCATATTGGTTCCCTTCTTCAAGTTCCCCATTTTCTCACAGCTTTGGAATGAGTACTGACTTTCCCTTCTCCTTTTAAGCTCTAGTCATCAACTGTTATTAATTCTCCTTTCAGAGAAACGTAAATTCATTGTTTCCCTACTTACATTGCCACTACTTTCATTTGCACCCTTATTACCTCAGGCCTGGATTGCTGCACGAGTCTCCCAGTCTGTACACTATTGCCAAATTAGTTTGTGTGCAATTTAAGATCAGCTAGATCTGGTTAGCCTTCTGACCTGATTTCTGGACTGTTCTCTGGTCTAGGCTTGTATCTTTCCTTCATACTATAGAATATTCCCACTTTCCAGTGTGTCTGCTATGTTAAGAGTTAGAAAAGCTAGACATCACTCGTGGCTTTAGGAATTGTCTTGGGATTGTCTTTGGGAATGCTCTTAGCATTCTGATCTCTTTGATTCCTGGATCTGACTGCTTTAGTTCTGATCTTATTTTGGTGCCTGGTCTGAGAGTGAATTACATTTTCCTTTTGGTACTAAAATGATTATGTCATATTACTGCCTAGCAGCTTTGGTTCTTGTTTTTGTTATTATTATTTAAAGATTTTATTTATTTATGTGGCAGAGAGCTCACAAGTAGGCAGAGAGGCAGGCAGAGAAGCAGGCTCCCTGCTGAGCAGAAAGCCCGATGTGAGGCTCGATCCCAGGACCCTGAGATCATGACCTGAGCCGAAGGCAGAGGCCCAACTCACTGAGCCACCCAGGTGACTCTGGTTCTTGTTTTGAATGTCTTGAGTTTAGCCACCGGCTTGAAAGAGGTTCTCTTCAGAACAAACTCTTCAACCTGGCACTCAAGACTTTCCTTCAACTGTAACTTTTTTTTTTCCTAAGATTTTATTTGTTTGAGAGAGAGAGAGCATGAGTGGGGAGAAGGAACAAAGGAAGAGTGACAAGCAGACTCCCCACTGAGCAGGGAGCCTGATGTGGGGCTCAATTCTAGGACCCCAAGACCATGGCCTGAGCCAAAGGCAGATGCTTAACCAGCTGAGCCACCCAGGTGCCCCTCCCTGTATACTGTTTAAATGCACCTTTCCACCACCACCATGTTGCACAGCTCTAAGCAGAATCATTCATGTATGAACCATTGTTAATGATTTCCCATACTACAACATCCTACAATTTGTTTTATGTTCTCTTTTCCCAACCTATTGCAACCATTCTTTCTCCACAGTTGTGGCTCCTAGATGCCCACTGTTGCTAGGGCCCCACTCCTATTTCTAGAACCAGTCCTGGCCAGAAACATGAGGTTTAATAATTCTGGGACTCAGTAGCATTTTACTCCTATAATTAGTCCAATGTTATCACTCTGTTCTTCAGTTCTATTAAATGAGCTTCTTTCCAAGACCTGGGTCCTAGTCCTAATACCTTGTAAGCTTTTTTTTTTTTAAGACTTTATTTATTTGACAGAGAGAGAGACACAGCAAGAGAGGGAACACAAGCAGGGGGAGTGGGAGAGAGAGAAGCAGGCTTCCTGCAGAGCAGGGAGCTTGATGCAGAACTTGATCCCAGGACCTTGAGATCATGATGCCGAAGGCAGACACTTAACAACTGAGCCACCCAGGCACCCTGTCTAGTACCTTGTGTTCTGTTTTGCCTTGGTAACATGCCTAGGACTTTAGTCCTATAGGGAAGCTCTCACTACTTCATATTAAAACTCCCTCCTGCCAATTGCTTGCTAAAATGCTTGGCCAACTGTTGCCTATTGCCACATTCTTGGGCTACTGTTGCCATGCTAGACTAGACCTATAACTGGGCCTGTCATATTTACTGCCAACTTTATCCCAGTAGAAAGGTCTAATCATATCTTGTGACCAGTTCTCAACAGAATCTGTGACCAGTTCTCTTTCCCACTATGCCTAGCAATAGCTATCTCAAAATGAAAAAGTAGTTAAGCTCTTTGAAAATGTGATGCTCCATGGGGTGCCTGGATGGCTCAGTTGTTAAGCGTCTGCCTTTAGCTCAAGTCATGATCCTGGGGTCCTGGGTTGGAGCCCCACATCAGGCTCCCTGCTCAGCAGGGAGTCTGTTTCTCTCTCCCTCTCCCTATGCCCCTCACCCCACCCCCACTCCTGTGCACGCGTGTGCTCTCTCTCTCTAATAAATAAACTAAACCTTTTAAAAAAAAGTGATGTTCCAGGGGATCCTGGTTGGCTCAGTTGGAGCAGAGTATGTGACTCTTGATCTTGGGGTCTTGGAGTCTGAGCCCCACATTGGGCATAGAGATTACTGTAAATAAGTAAATAGATAAAATGTGATGCTCCAATCAGAAAAGCAGTATTGAGATGTTATCTGATCATGAATATCAACTCTCTTGTTACAGATAGTAAATACTTATGTTAAGTGAATTAAAGTCACCTCGACTATAAAATCAGCAAACTTTTTTTTTTTTTTAAGTAAACTACTCCCAACATGGGGCTCAAATTCACAAACCTGAGATCAAGAATTATATGCTGTACCAACTGAGCCAGCCAGGCATCCCAGCATTAGCAGGCTTTTAAAATATGACTTTCTAAACATCTTTACCATATTGGGTACTTTATCTCCTACTGTTGACACAATATATATGCTGGCCCTATGATATGAGCTGCTCTGAATCATAACAAAGCAAAATTCAAAAAGAATAAATAACAAAAAAGAATCATATTAAAGTGATCAAAATAACTCCCAGGAACTATAACCATAAATTATAGTACATGAAAGTAAAAATGGCTGATTTAATGGATCACCTGCCCAAGTTATTTGTTCAAATGCCAAGAAGCCACTTCCATGACATAAGAGTGTTTCCATATTTTCTTTTGCTTTCCTTACTCTAGAGAGAAATCTCAGGTGTACTTACTCACATTATCAATTTATCACCTCATTAAATTCTGCACCCCCAAATCTATAAAGCATATTTGGAATTACAACTGCAAAAAAGCAATGAAGAGCCCTTATTTTGTTCTTGTAAAACTTTATTTCAGTTTAGATAAACAAACAAACAAAAAGCAAATGTTATTTATGTCACCAAGGGATAGGTGGGAGTATGATCATCCTTCTTAGCTGTGAGCTGGCAAACTCCACATGAGAGATGTAATCTAGGTAAAAGACCCTGATTATTCCAGAGTATATCTACCTCCCAAAGAGATCATGAAAATTCGTCAAAAAGATTAGAAAAAGATTTACATGGAGTCATATCAGAAAAGGAGAGAAAGTGATGCCTAATGCTTTGAGAAATTCTGCTTCCATTTAATAGTCAGAAGAATTAAACCTTAAAGATCAGGAACAGGTGGTTTATACCATACGTATTGGAAACAATGATACGTACTTTTGTCGGTTTCATATGATTATTAGGATTCAAGACGCTATTTAAAATCTAGATGTAGGCCCAAACAGTTATTAGTCAGTGCCAAAAATTGGAAAATTTTGTTTAGAGGAAACATAATGTTTAGAGGAAACATAAATATATGACTATTTGGGTCTCGTCTTAATTTACATTTAAGAAGTCCAATTTTAATGTCTACCAAAAAGAGAGGACATGGTAACAATTTTACACCTGAAGAAGATTCCAAACAGAATGTCCCCATTAACAGCAGCAACCAAGAAATCTAATTGTCTACAGTTTTTATTTCTGATCAAGTATTAGTTTCAGTTTTTATGGACACTGCCTTCTGTTAACAAAGTTAACAGAGCCTGTCAGATTAACTGTATCACTGATTTCTAAGCTCTCCTCCCACTGTTTTTTCTTTCCTTTTAAACTAAGATGTACCTAGAAATAACAAGACAACTCAGCATAACTGTAGTGGCCTTCAATAATTTTGCTTTACTAATTTGTTGATCTTATTCCAGTGAAGGCTAGTATCAAATCTATTCAAAAGTCTTTGATTTTACAATTACTTATAATAGTAGAATACTGCATCATATACAGAACTCTTGATCAATAATCTTCTACTTACATCTCATAGCCAGTTATCATTCTAAACAAACTATTTACACATGTAAAATATGCAATATTCTTTAAAATAAATATACAATATATAGTTTCTACATTCTCAGACAAGCTTAAAAATGAGGTAATTAAAATTTAAATGATTAAACATTTACCATTCTGGAAATGGCTTAGGGAAATGATGGCAAACTTGTTTTGTTTTTTGTTTTTTTTTTGTTTTCCCTTAGATCTTTTCATCTTTTCTTTGAGTGCTTCTGAGTACCTCCTTTTCTAAGCTGAAAAATTATGTAAAAAGTCCTTAAGCTTTGTTGGATAGTCTGTCATTACCCCAGTTGCTCCCAAATCAAAAGCTCGTTTGTATTCTTGTTCTTCATTCAAAACCCAAATATACACCTGAAAATTAGAAGCATGAGAAGTATGAGATGAAAGGTTAAAAGTATAAAATTATTTTTTAATAGCCTTTATACACTACAATCTCAGCATACTTAGAAACAACATTTTAAGCCTGTAATTTTAAGAAATCATTGAACCGTTTAAAATTTTTTTTACTTTATTCATTAAATATACACTGTCCCACGCTCTGGCTTCAGTTACTCTCACCTATACATAAGTGGATTCCAGTTACTAAAATGCCAGTGCTTTCTTGTTAAGTGTAAGGCAGAGCTTAAGGTCTTCAGAGGTGAACCAGTAAAGCAGCAGCATCAGAGCTGGAACCAAATCAAGTTCCTGCCCTTTACACTACTGTTAAACTGGTGAGCTATACTGTGTCCAAAATGTGTCATTCCAGAAAATTACCTGAATGCCTCTGGCAGTGAGGTGGTCAAACAAGGCTTTTCTCATTAGTAAGCTAGAAAAGAAA
Source organism: Meles meles (assembly GCF_922984935.1). NCBI lineage: Eukaryota > Metazoa > Chordata > Mammalia > Carnivora > Mustelidae > Meles > Meles meles. The sequence goes on from NC_060083.1 coordinate 30,950,061, forward strand.
AGCAGAACAGATTTAGATACTCTTACCTCTTAGTCCTTAGTCCTAATTTAGTCCATTTAGAGTTTATCCCAGTGCTTTAACGGCAGTAAAGCAATCTCCTCAAGTCATAACTGCGGTGGATATTTATGTTCTAACTGCTGAATCTCCTTTCACTGCTGGCTGCTTGGTGGTGGACCACCAGAACCTCCTTTCTATTCCTTCTATAACTAGATCCTCAGGAGACCCAATCTTATCGAAGCCCCTCCGTAGACAAGAGGCTTCCTCACTTTCCCTGTTGACACCGTAACAAGTGAGAAAGAGCTGAGAAGTCTGTTTCTAACTTTCCAAGTTAAAGTAAGGCCATGAACTTGGGCCAGGTTCTATAATATAGTTCATTTACATAATGGTTAGTCTTTCATGTGTTATCTTAGAAACCTAATGTCCATTAATTACACTATAAATAGGAAAACTGTACTTTTTAAAAGTGCTAAATAATTGACTTAAAAGTCAACTCTTAGCCTATAAATCACTTGAGCAGGATGGGAGCGAACTATACTGGCAAGTTAAACATATTGTTTCTATTCTGTTTATGCCTATTAAAATGATGAAATAACAGAGACTAAAAATCATATGCACTTAATACCAATTAAAAATGCAACCCTGGAAACCAGAAATTGAATCAGGAATAAGGCAAAAAAGAACAAACCCTGTGGCACAGAGAAAAAATAAAAACTAGTTTTCCAACTCTGCAAGAGGAGATAAGTAATTTAAAAGGTTGTGATTTAGGACTATTATTTAAGCATTCTGGGTTCCATTTTAAAGCAAAATATAAAAAAAAATAAAATAAAGCAAAATATAGCAGAGCAACATTGTGTTATTTACCTAAAATTAAACACAACATGTCTGAGAAGGGAAAGTATTTTCTTTAAAGTTGATGTCCACCCTAAAGGTGGGGCTTCCTGTCTGCTATTAAGTCTTCGTGCAACAGATTTTTTGTAGGAATATGCCACTAGTCAGTATACACTTTTACACACACTTGTACGGTTATACACACTTCTTTCTGTCACGTCTCTGACTGTGGGTTAGGGAAGAGAGCAAATGCCACGCCACCTCTTCTACTAACTAGCTAGAGAACCCTAAGTTAATCATCTGCCTTTGGTTGTCCCTGAAGCTGGAGGAGATTAACTCTCAAGATTCCTCTTAAGGTTTTGTGACTAGTAATTAGAATAGTTCCAAATGATTCATATATATCCACCCATGGAGCACATGCTCATCGTGTCCTTGTTACAAACCCCATGTAGAAAGCTTGCTCTAAATGACAAACACGGTATTTAACAGATACAGCTAAAACAATAACTCGTATATCAAGAAACTAAAATTCTTACATATCAGAAAGCCAGATGAGAAACTTTTGACTTCTGGACATTGTGTGTGGTTCTTTTAGCCTGAGGCAAAATAAAATTTGAATCATAAATTAGAAACACAGAAAGATATCAGTGTGATAAAATAAAATGAGTCCAAAAACAAACAGTTGCCTTGCATTTAGTATGTGCTCAAAAAATATTTGTAAAAAAAAAAAGTAAATTAAAATAAAACCCACTTGGGTTCTCTGTTTCTATTGATTTTGAGATAACTTTTTGCTACCACTACCAAAAGGTTAAAAAAATAATGGAAGTTCTCTTTCTAGACCCTGGGTGCCTGGGGCTCATGTCTCTTCTTTTTTTTGGTGAAGCTTCTTTCTCTCACATTGTCTGGTATAACTTAGTAATAGTAGATTTAGTACACTTGCTGCTGAAGTGAGCACTGGTATTTAGTAACCTTAAACATACAACCAAACTTTACTACAAATTAAAGGATATATGGGGCAAAAATGTGACTAAAAAACCTTAGAAGCATGTTTTTTCTTCTTTCAATAATTGAAGCCATGAGCCATGTTCTTTCTTTTTTTCTGTTCCAGTTTTTTTTTTTTTTAAGATTTTATTTATTTATTTGACAGAGAGAGAGATCACAAGTAAGCAAGAGGCAGGCAGAGAGAGAGAGGAGGAAGCAGGCTCCCTGCGGAGCAGAGAGCCTGATGCGGGGCTCGCTCCCAGGACCCTGGGATCATGACCTGAGCCGAAGGCAGTGGCTTAATCCACTGAGCCACCCAGGTGCCCCAGTTTTGTTTTTTTTTAAATTCCAGTTAGTTAACATGCAGTATTAGTTTCAGGTGTACAATATAGTGATTCAACAACTCCATACATCACTCAGTGATCATCACAATAGGTGCATTCCTTAATCCCTATCACCTGTTTAACCCATCCCCACCACCCACCTCCCTTCTGGTAACCATCATGTTTGATGGTTACCGTTTGATGGTTACCTTGACTCTAGTTAAGAGTCTGCTTCTTGGTTTGCCTCTCTTTTTCTTTTGCTCATTTTTTTGTTTCTTGAATTCCACATACAAGTGAAATCATATATTATTTGTCTTTCTTTGACTTAACTTTGCTTAGCATAATACTCTCTAGCTCCATCCATGTCATTGCAAATACCAAAGTTTCATTTGTTTTTGTGGCTTAGTAATAGTCCATAGTATATGTATATATATACCATATCTTCTTTATCCATTCATCTGTTGATGAGCACTTGGGCTGTCTTCAATAACTTGACTATTATAATCTGCTATAAACATTGAGGTGCCTATATCCCTTTGAATTAGTATTTTTATATTCTTTGGGTAAATATCTAGTAGTATGATTGCTGGGTTGTAGGATGGTTCTTTTTTACCTTTTTGAGGAACCTCATTACCGCTTTCTGCAGTGGCTGCACCAGTTCTCATGCCCTCCAACAGTGCATGAGGATTCACCCATTTCTCCACATCCTTGCCAACGCGTGTTGTTTCTTGAGTTTTTTTTTTTTTAAAGATTTTATTAACTTAATAGACAGAGAATACAAGCAGGCAGAGCAGTAGGCAGAGGGAGAAGGAGAAGCAGACTCCCAACAGAGCAGGGAGCTCGATGTGGGGCTTGATCTCAGGACCCTGGAATCATGACCGGAGCTAAAGGCAGCCGCTTAATCAACTGAGCCGCCAAGGCACCCTCTTGAGTTTTATTTTAGCCATTGTGTCTTCTGCCCATTTTAAATTAGATTATTCATTTTGGGGGTACTTTTTATAAGAACTTATATATTTTCAATACTAATCCTTTAACAGATCTGTCCTTTGCCAAATACCTTCTCTCATTCTGTGGGTTCCTTTTAGTTTCGTTAGATTATTTCCTTTGCTGTGCAGAAGTTTTTTATTTTGATGTAGTCTCAATATTTTTTTTTTCTTGGTGATTCCTAGATTTTATTTAAAGATGATACAAAATGTCCCAGACACAGGCGTTCTAATCCTCGTCCTCCTCCTCCTCCCCCTTATCCTGGTTGATCTGGAAGTAACGCAGCTCGTAGCTCTCCTTGCTGTTGGCCACCACGCTCAGCCAGTCGCAGAGGTTATTTTTCTTCAAGTACTTCTTGGTCAGATACTTCAGATACCTTTTGGAAAAAGGCACCTCGGAAGTTACAGGGATCTTGCTTTTGCTCCTTTCAATTGTTACCACCCCTCCACCGAGATTTCCAGCTTTTCCATTCACTTTGATTTTCTCCTGAAGAAACTGCTCAAAATTGGCGGCATCCATGATTCCATCTTCTACAGGGTGGGTGCAATCAAGGGTAAACTTCAGAACTTGCTTCTTTTTTTTGCCCCCCTTCACCAAAGCTTTTTCACGGGCACCATGGCGGCTGCCTGTAGTCTCAATATTTTATTGTTGATTTTGTTTCCCTTGTTTCAGGAGATGTATCTAGACAAAAATACTGCTTGTGTTCTCTTCTAGGATTTTTATGGTTTCAGGTCTCACATTTAGGTCTTTAATCCATTTTTAATTTATTCTTTCTGTATGGTGTAAGAAAGTGGTCTAGTTTCATTCTTTTCCATGTTGCTGTCCAGTTTTCCCAACACCATTTGTTGAAGAGATATTCTTTTTCCCCATTGGATATTCTTTCCTGCTTTGTCAAAGATTATTTGACCATATAATTGTGGGTTCACTTCCGGATTTTCTATTCCATTCTATTAATCTGTGTGTCTATCTTTGTGCTGGTATTATACTGTTATGATTACTATAGCTTTGTAATATAACTTGAAGTGCAGAATTGTGATGCCTCCATCTGTGTTTTTCTTTTTCAAGGTTGTTTTTCAAGGTTGCTTTGTCTATTTTGGGTCTTTTGTGGTTCCATACAAATTTTAGGACTGTTTGTTCAGCTCTGTGAAATATGCTGTTGGTATTTTGATAGAGATTGTGTAGATTGCTTTGGGCACTATAGACATTTTCATGGTATTTGTTCTTCCAATCCATGACCATGGAATCTCTTTCCATTTCTTTGTATCATTTTTAATTTCTTTCACCAGTGTTTTATGGTTTTCAGAGTACAATTCTTTCACCTCTTTGGTTAGATTTATTCCAAGTATCTGACTGTTTTTGGTACAATTGTAAATGGGAATGATTCCTTAATTTCTCTTTCTGCTTCATTATTGGTTTATAGAAATGCAACAGATTTCTATAGGTTGATTTCGTGTCCTCCGACTTTGCTGAATTTATCAGTTCTAGCAGGTTTTTGGTGGAGTCTTTTTGGTTTTCTATATGTAGTATCATATGCAAATAGTTGACGTTTTACTTCTTCCTTGCCTCTTTGAATGACTTTTATTTCCTTTTGTTGTCTGATTGCTGTGGCTAGGACTTCCAGTACCATGTTGAATAAAACTAGTAAGAGTAGATATCCCTGTCTTGTTCCTGACTACAGAGGAAAAGCTCTTAGTTTTTCCGCATTTAGGATGATATTAGCTGTGAGTTTTTCATATATGGCCTTTATTTTAATGTTGAGGGTTTTTATTATGTGTGGATGTTGTACTTTGTCTTTTCTCTATGCTGTTTTTGCATCTATTGAAATGATCATATGGTTCTTATCCTTTCTTTTATTAATGTGATGTAGCATGATTGTTTGATTTGCAAATATTGAACCTAGGACCTGTTCCTTTTAATTATCTTTTCTATACTTGACCTTTGGGCTTATGCTGAGTTTCTTCAGTTTCCTCAGATTCCTGGAGCAGCAGAACTACCCGTGTCATTAATGTTGGATTGTACCCAGAGCAAATCTCTGGTTAGCCTCTCTCTACTCTGAAAACTTCTAAGTTTAACAGCATACAGCGATTTCCATTCCCCCTGGATCTTCACTTCTCGTTTCCTTTCTAATGCCTCCTGTCTGTACTCTTGGAATAATTCTGAGTCTCCACACTTAAATTCCTTTTTTCCCCCTTTCTCTCTGAATTCAGTTTTTATTAGAAGCTCTCTAAATAAAATCCTCTTTTTCCTAACTGTAGCCCAGATTGAAAATATTGGTTGCAACTTCTGGAATCTCAGGGATTTAGTGTATCAAACACCACCTCATTAAAGAAATTATTATGTTGTCTTAGATAGTACCCACCTTCATCTATTAAAAAAAAAAAAAGTTAAAACACACACGACATTCTACCATGTCTTAATCCATGATTACTTTTTAGAGAAAAGATTAATCTATGAAGTTTGTTCATTTGTCTGTATTTCAGTAATATCTGCTCCTAAAAGGAACACATGGAGATAATCTAGAGAGGACAGTGGTTCATGCCAAGCCACAAGAAGCTTAAGTATTTTAGGAGTAAATGGTCAGGAATCATTTTAATCCAGCAAATGAAAATGGTTTCTTTGTAGGCAAGAAGTGATTTCTGTTTTGTCTGAGAAATAGCTACAAAGGCTGCCCATAAATATAATTGGGAACAGATAAAATAAACATGCTCATCACGAAGAAACTCAAATTGGAAAACAAGCATGAAACATAAATGCTGAATACAAGGGTACCGACCAAATTGTTTTTCTTACCAATATTTCCTAATGACTGCTGCACTAATGTTCAGCTTGATCTTTTAAAGTTCTGTTTGGGGATGAAAAAAGTTTCCATGCAGGTGAGATCACATTTAATGTTTTTTGTTTTTTTTTTAAAGTAATCTCTAGGCCCAACGTGGGGCTTGAACTCACAACCCTGAGATTAAGAGTTCCATGCTCTTAGCCAGCCAGGTGCCCCACAAATTTGGAGTTTAGTGGAATTTCAGCTGCATATTGTGACTGAGGTATAAATAAGTTAGGGCAGTTGGAGGGCAACTGCTATTATGTGTTAGAATAAAAGAAGTATTAAGCTTCAACAGTTAAAGTCAATTCTTTGTACCTGACTTCTGAATACACAGGCACAGAAAGTCGTTGTTACCTGAAATGGGTCCACATGAAATACTTACAATACTATATTATTCATTTTAGAAAAATGCATCTTAATTATATCAAAAAGCATTATTAGTACAGGTCAGTTAACCCAACATGTAAATAACTACAGCAATCTATTCTTTTTTTTTTTTAAGATTTTATTTTTAAACCCCCATGTGGGGCTCAAACTTATAACCCCGAGACTGAGAGTCACATGCTCTACTGACTGAGCCAGCCAGGCGTCCCTATAGCCACCTATTCTTTATCATTTACACTGATATTAGTGAGCCTTGATCTTAGTCCCCCTATAATGATAACTGATGAAAACAGAGTAACCACTTACTTCAGTATGATAGAAGGCATTGGGATTTCAAAAAACTGTTCTCGAATGGGCACAAAGGGCAAGAGGCCAGTGAAGAAAAGGCCAAGAATGAGCAGAACACGTTGTAGACTGAAGAGGATAGGAATATCTGAATTCTAAAAGACACAAGCAATATTATGTTACTTTATAACTGCTCAAATAAAGAGGATTATTTCACATCCTCAAAATTTCCAAGACTGTATCTGGACATTTGTTAAAAGTACTCCCTGAATTATCAATATCCATCTCCAAACACACCACACTTAAAAATGGCTAGTCCCTGCCAAATGGGTCAGGATCTGTCGTGGAGCCCTATACTGTTAATTGGTGATAGTTGAGTTTCTGTATTCCCTATTCTCTGCTTGCTACACCACTTCTGTCTGTTGGTGATAGTGCTTATCACTAGAGAACCAAATGGAATAAGATAAAGAAATGAATAAATGAAATATTCAGTAACCTTACTCCCATTTAAAAAAATATTAACTAAAGATCGATATATATTCATATATATCCATATAGAGATATATAAGTGTTCCTATCTATAGATATAGTTATATATTAGTTAAGCAGGATATGATATTGATACATCTATAAATAAAATATAAACAATGTTTCAAATATGTCATCTTTCAACTATATTATGCATCAGATATAAACAGGATTTTGTAAGCTAGTCCAAGAATCTAGCCATCATTTTAGATTTCTATTGCAAAATGTGTTCAAGGTCCCAAAACCCTTAGAATGCAAGCTTTATATATATATATATATACATATATATGTATATATACATGAACTCTTTTCATCTTGTAAAACTGAAATTCTGTGCTCAGTAAATAGCCCCTCATATCCCCATCTCCCTAGCCCCTCCTATATTTGTCTTTAAAACAAACAGAAATTATGGTAAAGCTGATTCTTTTTTTAAAAATATTTTATTTATTTATTTGAGAAAGAGCATGAGAGAAAGAGAGGAGGGAGGGGCAGAGGGAGAAGCAGACTCCCCGCTGAGCAGGGAGCTCTCCGTGGCACTCCATTCCAGGACCCTGAGAGCATGACCTGAGCTAAAAGCAGACACTCAACAGCCTGAGCCACCCATGAGCCCTACAGTTGATTTTTTTTCTATACAAAAGTAATACATTGAAAAAGTCATGCAGAAAAGTAATTTATTTTAAATATTACCTCTAAATTACCCACTTCTTTATTTGAAAAAAAAACAGAGTAAGTAAGTTGGAGGATTTCTTCTGTATCTATGTTCACATGCTGCTTTGTAACATTTCAGGCTAATTTATATACAGGTGTTGCAGCTGTAACACAATGTAAAAGTCCCTGAAAAACTTGACTTCTGCAAATTCATGCACTAAGAGTAACAGAGCTTATGGGAAAAACAGGGTTGGGGCCGACCCTCAAAACTTAAACAGCTTTGGACCCAGAGAACTAAAAACAGTAACCAGTACTTCTGGAAAGCCATGTCAGACTGCCCGGGGTGGGAGAGGGTGGGGTTTGGTATGCTGATCCACCACTGATATAACAGCCGGGGCCACTCCATATCTTCTAAAGTAGAACATCTGGGAATCTTGCCGTTTACAGTTTGGGTGGACTGAGAGGGTATTATACTAATGAAATAAGGCAGACAGAGAAAGACAAATGCCATAATGATTTCCCTTATCTATGGAATCTAAAAAGCAAAACAAGTAAACAAAAAGCAGAAACTGACCCATAAATACAGAAAACAAACTGATGGTTGCCAGAGGGGAGGGGACAGGGGGAGTGGGTGAAGGGGAGTAAGAGACACAGGCTTCCAGGTATGCAATGAATAGGTCATGGGGGTATAAAGGGACAGCATAGGGAATACAGTCAATGGTATTGTAATACTGTTGTATGATGACTGGTGGTAGCTACACTTGTGAGGACAGCATAAATATAGATTCGTGGAATCACTAGTATCATACCGTGTTTCAATTATACTTGAATAAATAGAATTTATGAAAGGGCACCCAGGCATTTGTATTTTTTTGAGACTTTTCAGGTGATTCCAACACACAGTCAAGGGTAAGAACTACTCCACTGAGTAAGAGTGAATTAAAAGTCATTACATGGGACTAAGGGCCACATGTTTTCCCCTCCCCACTGTGTGCCCCATTTTTCTTTATATATATATATTTTTTAAATTTAAATTCAATTAGCCAAGTTATCTTTGTATTTTTAGTTTCTAGCACTTGGGAATTAAAGGGCTAATGTAGAATTCTTATAAATCGTACTTTTAGAATTATAAAAGATACATGACTTAATTATACGACATGTTCATTATATGAATAACAAATATGATTGAGACATTTTTACTGTGATGTTCAAAAATTACTGCTGGAACTTTGGGGAGTTTTTAAATTCTAAAATGACAAAAGCCAGAGTCTTCAAGAAAAATATGTCAATCAAAGGAAAAGTTTCTGATTCTGGGTCAAAAGTGGACTTTTTTTTCTTAAAGATTTTATTTATTTATTTGACATACAGAGGTCACAAGTAGGCAGAGAGGCAGGCAGAGAGAGAGAAGGAAGCAGGCTCCCTGCTGACCAAATAACCCAATACGGGACTCGATCCCAGGACCCTGAGATCATGACCTGAGCTGAAGGCAGAGGCTTTAACCCACTGAGCCACCCAGGCGCCCCAAAAGTGGACTTTTTATTTTGAAACACTAGAGTCACAAAAAGTTATAAAAACAGAGTCCTATGAACCCTTAACCTAAGGTTCTCCAAATGGTAACATTTGTTGTAACTGTCATACAACATCAAAACCAGGACTTGACACTGGTTTATCACTGGGGTTTTTTGTTGCTGTTTTCCCCTTTCTTTTTTTTTTTTTTTAAAGATTTTATTTTATTTATTTGACAGAGAGAGAGATCACAAGTAGGCAGAGAGGCAGGCAGAGAGAGAGAGGAGGAAGCAGGCTCCCTGCGGAGCAGAGAGCCCGACGCGGGGCTCGATCCCAGGACCCTGAGATCATGACCTGAGCCGAAGGCAGCGGCTTAATCCACTGAGCCACCCAGGCGCCCCTGTTTTCCCCTTTCTTTTTTAATTTTCTTTAACTCCCTCCTGGCCCAGCATATCACTGTTAATTAGACTATAGACCTTACTCAGTTTCACTTTTAAAATCTGCATTCATTTGTGCATGTGTTTGGGTTAATGCAGTTTTTTTTTTTTTTTAATATTTTATTTATTTGAAAGAGAGTGAGAGAGGGATCACGAGGGACAGGGACAGGGAGAAGCAGACTCCCCACTGAGTGGGGAGCCTGATGCAGGTCTCAATCCCCGGAACCCAAGATCATGACCTGAGCCAATGGCAAATGCTTAACCAACTGAGCCACCCAGATACCCTGGTTTAGTGCAGTTTTAACAGTGTATCAATTTCTTTAACCACCACCACAAGAAAGATACAGAACAGTTCCATCACTCACAAGAACTCCCTCCTACTACCTTTTGGTATTCGCCCTCACGCACTACCCGACCCCCAGTCTCTATCCCCTGGCAGCCACTTATCTGCTCTTCAATGTGTATAGTTTTGAGAATGTTACATAAATGGAATCATATAGTATGTAACCTTTTTGGTTTTTTTCTTTGTCTTAAGGTTTTTTTTTTTCTTTTTTCTAAAAAATTTCAGTTAGCTAACATACAGTGTTATATTAGTTTCAGGTGTATAATATAGAGATTCCAGGGTGCCTGGGTGGCTCAGTCTTTAAGTGTCTGCCTTCTGCTCAGGTCATGAACCCAGGGTCCTGGGATGGAGTCCTGCATTAGGCGCCCTGTTCAGTGGGAAGCCTGCTTCTCCCTCTCCCACTCCCCTTGCTTGTGTTACTTCTCTCGCTATGTCTCTGTAAACTAAATAAATAAAATCTTTAAATCATCATCATCATCATCATCATCATCATCATCATCATCATATAGAGATTCCAGTATATAATCTTTTGAGGTTAATTTTTTTCACCAAGCAAAATGTCTTTTGAGTATTAGGACAGCCCAAGTTGTTACAGCTATCAATAGTTCATTTCTTTTCGTGACTGAATAGTATTGTATCATGTGGATATGTCAGTTTGTTCAGTCATCTACCTGCTGAAGGGCATTTTGGTTGGTTTCCAGTATTTTGCTCTAATAAACAAAGCTGCTGTTAACATTCATATACAGGTTTTTATGTGCATACGTTTTCATTTTTCTGAGGTAAATGCCCAAGAGTGAGACTGCTGATTGATATGGGAAGTGTATGTTTAGTCTGGTAAGAAACCACCCAATGAATGAAGAGAGTGGCTGTACTAATTTACATTCTCACCGGCAAGCTGGAGAGATCTAGCTTCTCCTCATCTTCTCCAGCATTTGCTGTTATCACTATTTTTTATTTTTTAAAAACATTCAAGGGGCGCCTGGGTGGCCCAGTGGGTTAAGCTGCTGCCTTCAGCTCAGGTCATGATCTCAGGGTCCTGGGATCGAGTCCCACGTCCGGCTCTCTGCTCAGCGGAGAGCCTGCTTCCCTTCCTCTCTCTCTGCCTGCCTCTCTTGTGATTTCTCTCTGTCAAATAAATAAAAAATAAAAAAAAAAAATCTTTAAAAAAAAAAAAAAAAAAAAACAAAAAACATTCGAGTTATGTAAAACAACCAGCAGGTGACAAGACCTCCAGTACAGTCACTTTTAATGACACGTGAAAATACCATTAGACAACAATTAGGGAGAAGTCTTAGCACTAAATTCTTAGCAATCTGAAGCCATTCATCCCAATGATCGCTGTTTTCTTCTTTTGTACACAAGCAACCTTGGAATCTCAGAGAGCCTGTGGCACATACATAAAAATTACTTGCTTTAATGAGGGCTTTAACTGTACTTTTAATTATAATGGTGCCAATTCTGGATCTATATTTTTGCCTTCTTTGCTAGGAAGGAAGGCCTTCCCCAAAAAATCTTTGTATTTTGAATTGCTATTTGTGTCACAGTATTTCTTCTGCCCTATCACCACTATCACTTGTATTCTGAAAGAGTCTTTCATGCTTAAGGTTTTTTAACATTTTTGAATTTCATATTCTCCTAGCTATACTTGCTACAGTATATAAGCCGTACTTATAATACGTATAGTATATAGCTAAACTTGCTTAGAGAGGCTTAGCATACCATACCAAAATATATCAAATTGGGGCACCTGGGTGGCTCAGTGGTTTAAGCCTCTGCCTTTGGCTCAGGTCATGATCTCGGGGTCCTGGGATCAAGCCCCGCATCGGGCTCTATGCTCAGCGGGGAGACTGCCTCCCCCTCTCTGCCTGCCTCTCTGCCTACTTGTGATCTCTCTCTCTTTGTCAAGTGAATGGATAAAATGGTAAAAAAAAAAAAAGAAAAGAAAAGAAAAATGAATAGAAAATTATCAGAAACTAGAATAAAAATTCATTTAAAAAAATATATCGGGGGGCACCTGGGTGGCTCAGTGGGTTAAAGCCTCTGCCTTCAGCTCGGGTCATGATCTCAGGGTTCTGGGATCGAGCCCCATATCAGGCTCTCTGCTCCGCAGGGAGCCTGCTTCCTCCTCTCTCTCTGCCTGCCTCTATGCCTGCTTGTGATTTCTCTCTGTCAAATAAATAAAATAAAATAAAAATAAAAAAATATATATCGGACGCCTAGGTGGCTCAGATGGTTAAGTGTCTGCCTTCGGCTCAGGTCATGGTCCCAGGGTCCTAGGGTCGAGTCCCACATCGGGCTCCCTGCTCAGCGGAGTCTGCTTCTCCCTCTCCCCTCAGGGGGAGCCCTGCTTGTGTGCTCTCTCTCTCTCAGATGAATAAATAAAATATCTAAAAAAAATTTTTTTAAGTATATCAAATCAACTTTTTATAGATATATTTTCTTCAAACAGAAAAATTTCAGTAGGTAGATGGCCGTACTTTTATATACCACCTGATAACTATGATCCTGGCTTAATCTGATTCATTCTGATTGGGAGGTAGGGAACAGAGACGCTTGAACTCTAGAGTCAAAGGACTAAAATCATTTCCTCAATTTAAAATTACACAAAAATTTCTATAACCTAACAAAAAACAGACATTAAAAAATAGGAATCATATTTTGTTTCATAATGTACATAATAAAATGTTGGCAAACAACTAATATTAGCATGTGAAAATAAGAATTCTGTGAGCCAGCTTCAAGTACATGATTTCTTTTTCTTTTCTTTTTTTTTTTTAGAGATTTTATTTGACAGAGATATAACAAGCAGGGGGAGTGGCAGCCAGGGGGAGAAAGAAAAGCAGGCTCCCCACAGAGCAGGGGAAGCCCAATGTGGGACTCAAACCCAGGATCCTGGGATCATGACCTGAGCTGAAGGCAGTTGCTTAACCAACTGAGCCACCCAGGTGCCCTCAAGTACATGATTTCTATTAAATCCATTACCTCTATTACTAAACTTCTGGTTAGGTGCTTCCACCCAGTGCCATCTGTCTTTATATAAAGGCTTTGAAATAAGATACTTTTAAAAATTATTACTTTGGTGACATTTATAGATATACAACAACAGCAAGAAAGATCATTCCTGTATCATTTTGGAAGCTTACCTCTCTGTAGCACTTTTCTACAATTTCATAACTGGCATTACCCCACACTGTTATGTGTTCTCGTCTATATTGCTTCACCAACTCTGAAACCTGCATGTGAAAAATGCAAAAGTTTATGCATGTGCCTACCGGCAAATCCACTTACATTACTTCACTTAAAAAATGGATTACAACTGACTATCTGCCAGTGAATAATATAAACTTTGGGAAGAACCAATATGTGAATTCAGATTTTTTTTTAATTCAGATTATTTTATAAAATATAAGCAATTACATACATTTTACCATTCTGTGATTTATCTAATAGAATGCAACTATTTAGTCACTTGATATAAACTAACGGCAAAGGAAGCAAGTAAATTTGAAAAAGTTAATTATATCCATGCCAGAACAACTGGTTCACAGGAGCTCAGTTTTATCCATGACTGGGACAGGACAGCTTGCTCTGAAAATAGGCCTTCCAACAGTAAAGTGACATTTTCTACCAGGGCATTATTTAAAACAATACTGATCCCTGGAGTATCACATTTCCTTGAACATTATCAGTCTATGAAGTCACTTACTGTAGCCTTACTTAGTTTGTGAAATCCGATAGAACACAGCCAGAAGAGGGACTGGCTCCCGTACCTTTTTTATCAGCACATTGTTGTTGACCTTGATATCGATGTTAATGGGAGTGTTAGGAAAGGCTTCAAAAACTTCCTTCAGTAATGGAATTCGGTTATCTTTTCCTTCACATTGGCATGCTGAGAAAGCAAGATTTGTAAAAGTATTTTTAAAAGATAACATTCACTTTTTTGAGGATTGGGAGAAAAAAAGATAAAGTATGTTTTCACAATAGGATGTATTTATATAGGACATGTACAAAATGATGAAAAGTAAGAAGAGGAAAATCATCTAAAATCCAACAACTTAGATATAACCATTGTGATCATTTAGTATACTCTCTAGTGTTTTTTTCCAATGCATAATTTAATACAGTTATAGTGTACCTATAGATCTTAACCTGATCTTTTTACAAAAGTAAAAAATAAATAGTGCATGTTAATACACTTAGAATTTAGAATTGATTTAAAGTTTTTTTCATTAAATTTTTGAGATTCATTTGGAGTTACAAGAAAAATACAGAGATTTATGCACCTTTTACCCAGACTCCCCGATAACCTCTTGTAAAACTATAGTACAATATCATAACCATGACATTGATATTATTATAATCCACCAGTCTTATTCTATAATTATTTTAAATGGTTTTAAAATGCTCCATTATGCAACAATTTAATTATTTTAATTTAACTATTCCCCCAGAAAGGTAACAGAGTTTGCCATTCCAAAATATGCCACTTTGGCATAAGGATTATTTTTTTTTAAAGATTTTATTGATTTATTTGACAGAGAGAGAGATCACAAGTAGGCAGAGAGGCAGGCAGAGAGAGAGGAGGAAGCAGGCTCCCTGCAGAGCAGAGAGCCCAATGCGGGGCTGGATCCCAGGACCCTGAGATCATGACCTGAGCCGAAGGCAGTGGCTTAATCCACTGAGCCACCCAGGCGCCCCAAGGATTATCTTTAACTAAAGGCAACTGAGATGAAGCCGATACAAAAGAAGCACTCTGCCCCTTCTCGGTTGCCTAGAAACACGACTTAAATTTGTGCAGAACATAAATCACCAACTTTAGGCCATTATCAGTACCACAGAACTCTGCCTAACAAACTATTGACTAGACTTTATCTTCCATTATTCACCCATATACTTAGCTTCCCATGATTTGCTACCCTAAAAACTCAAAATCCTTATTTGTCTTGTCAATTCTCTGAAAATGTATTGGCTCTTTTTGTTAAGATGTTAGGAGCACCTGGGTGGCTCAGCCAGTTAAGTGGTTAAGTGTTTGCCTTTGGCTCAGGTCATGATCCCAGTGTCCTGGGATAGAACCCCGCATCAGGCTCCCTGCTAAGCACCCCACTCCCCCTGCTTGCGCGCTCTCCTCTCTCAATCTCTCTGTCAGGTAAATAAATAAAATCTTTAAGGAAAAAAAAAAGATGCTATACAAACTCAAGTTCTAGCCAGCCTTTGAGTTACTCATCCCTGAGTTTCTGCCATATAAGTATATTAATAAATTTGTTTGTTTTTGTCTTGTTAATCTCTTTTGTTACAAATCCTTCCTGAGAACCTAGAGGGTAGAAGATTCTACTATTCTACTAGTGGATACTGAGGTTGTTTGGGAAGTTCTACTATAAGATCACCATTGAAAATTTTCAGAGATTGAGAATATTTATGTTCGGGCAAGGGAAATACATGCTAATTCAGGAATGTGTTAAAGAATTGTATCCATGTAGCTATTCAAAGAAAACTGAGTCAATAAAGATTAGAAGAGGATTTTTAAACACTTTTTTTACCTTTCCTGACAGTTATTTTCTTTATTCTTTCCCTAATCTCTTTTGCCTTGAATCATTTACATAATATATATGCATGCTATGTAAGTATCATAAAATTTGCCCTTCCATCCAAAACTTCGATCGCACTTCTATATGAATAACAAAACGGGAACAGATCCTTTATTTCATCTTCATTGTACAAAGTGTATCAACGAAGTAAATTAAATCCATGTCAAAAATTGTATTTAATAAAGGCTCATATGAAAAGGCAGCATGTAAATGAGAAAAAAAAAGGAAAAATGTATTACTGTTTTGTAATGTTATTACTGTTCTATATTCCATTCCTATTGCTTTTTTACTACTCTTTGTAATTCAGATGGGCTCTGGATTACTTTGACCAGACACTCCATGATTTGGCTCTGTCACCTCGGCCCCAAAGAGAACACATGGACCTTAAGCATAACACTGTGAACGTGAGAAGAGGTCTTCTGAAATCCTCAGCTGAATGCATCATGTACTTTTGATGTTGGCAGAGTCCATCTTTATGTGTAGAAGGTGTGCCTGAGAACAAAGCTAACATAAATGAAACCAGACCAAGAAACCGAGATACAGACTAATTATTGCTTAAGCAACTAAAGGCATGCGTTCCATGTCTGAAGGCATAGAACCTCTAAGCTTTTTAGTTAGGAGAACCAAATTCTTTTTTTTTAGAACCACGTTCTTTTAAAAATTTCTTTTGAACTATCTTGATGTGGATTTCTAGCACTTATAATAACCAAGTTTAGACTTATTATAGACTATGAATTGAATGGTAAAAATTCTGTTAACATATAAAAATTTAGCTTGTATTTACCTACCCAGCACCCCTTCTTCCCTTGGAAAACTGCATCTCCTTTATTCCACTTTGTTCTGATTGGTTTCTCAAAAACAGGACCCACTCCCCCTTTATTCTCATGGGCAAGAGTATGACCTAGGTCTGGTCTATCATAATAGCCTATTTCTTTGTCCACAGTGACTATCTCAAGGATAGACACATGAGCCATGCCAGGCCAATCAGTGTCTTTCTCTAGAACTTTCCCCTGAAGCTCAAAGGGAGGATTGCTTTTTTACCGTTGGGTCAATGTGTGGGCAGGATATGAATTTGTCAATGATTATGTTCCCTGCCACAAGGACAAAATCCATCTACACTGGAAGAAGATAAGACCCAAGAGAAGCAAAACCATAGAATGACTCGAAGGGTCCACTTTGTGCCCTTGGATTCAATAATGTTTAACATCAGATCTACCACTATTACAGACAGTTAATGATAAAATAAATCTCTGTTGTTTCTTTTTTTCCCTTAAGCTGGTGTAAACTCATTTCTGTTACAATCTAAAACGTCTGAACATTATATTCTAGTCCCGCACTGTTTCAGATGGTAGCTATTAGCCACATAGGGCTATTTAGATTAAAATTAATAAAACTAAAAATTCAGTCCCTGAGGTGGACTAGCCACATTTTAAGTGCTCAACAGTCACATGTGGTTATTGGCTACTGTAACTGACGGTGCAAATACAGAACATTTCTACCACCACACTCCATTTAAACAATGCTATTTTAGTTAAGTAAAAATTCTGTTAGCTTGTTAAGTGTGGAAAAATTAATTTGTCAGTTGAAAGAATTGCCATGGGCCATAGCTATTCACACTCAGGTTAAGATGTTTGCAAGGATCAACTTAGAAAAAAGTCAAACAGATAAAACTAACTTTGGAACATTATACAAGAAGAAGAATGTTGCATCTAATAGTGGGAGAAACAAGGAAATTAAAGTTATGTTAATAACTAAGGGGGAAAAAAGCCCATTCTAAAAGTTATGTTAAGATATTTACAATAGATGCCTCAGCCAGCAAGAGTGTAGAAAATGAGCTGGGGAAAGAAGTTTGTCTCCAGTATAGTTCTGGGCAGAAGAGAACCACCTAGGAAATACTACAGAAAGAGAGAGAGGAAAACAAGAGTGATAGGCAAGCAGTTTGCCGTAAGATGTGCTGGGTGATGGAATGAGTGAAATAGCCTCTAAAAACATGCTGGAACTTGAAAACCGACCATCCTGACCAACTCTAGATTACCCCAATTATGTATTTTTCATGAAAAAAAGGCTATTTTTAAGTAAGCAGGATAGGTAATAACAAACCCTTTGGTTAACACATTTTTATATTCTTTATATTTATATTATAAATAAATATATATTTTTAATGTAGCCTCTGGCACTTGAAAACCGACCATTCTGACCAACTCTAGATTACCCAAATTATGTATTTTTCATGAAAAAAAGGCTATTTTTAAGTAAGCAGGATAGGTAATAACAAACCCTTTGGTTAACACATTTTATATTCTTTATATTTATATTATAAATAAATATATTTATTTTTTAATGTAGCCTCTGGCACATCAAAGCACCTTAAAAAAATTACTTCTTCAGTAAATTATGAACCACAAAGAAAGCTAGAGGCCTAAAATCTGTATTCCTCCGAGAGTTGGTAGTCTCTCTCTCTCTCTACAGTACTTAAAACTAAGCAATAGTTAGTTCTGAGCAGAGGAATAAGACTAAACAAACAAAAAAAAGGAGGAGGGACAACTATCTACCTGAGTCAAGTTTTTATAATACAGTATCTTAGCCTATTTTAAAATGCAGTAAACTTCACATTTGAGACAGAGTCTTAAGTTAATTGTGATAAACTGAATGCAATATGAACAAAAAATTAATTCTTTTTATAGGTGTCTAAAGCTTGAGAGTACATGGCAGTGCTATTAATAAGGCATATAAAGAGACTCTTTGGGGAGCCTGGCTGACTCGACAGTAGAGCATGTGACTCTTGATCTCAGGGTCATGAGTTCAAGCCCCATGTTGGGCAAAGAGCCTACTTAATTAAAAAAAAAAAAGAGAGAGAGAAAGACTCTTCGGAAGGAGAAGCAGCGTGGTGCAGCTGAACACTGGCCTGGTTAGAAGGAGACCTAATTTCAAGTCCTAGCTCTGTCATTTATTTGTTGTATGACCTTAATCAAGTTAATTTACATCTTTAGGCCTCAGTTTCCTTATCTAAAACAGGAAGAGATAGAATTATATGGTCTCAAAGGTCATTGCATATTCATAAATTTTTTGACTTTATGACAAAAGGTATATAAATAAAAACTTTAAAAAAAGAAGTATAAAATCTGAAAAAAAAATTAGAATAAATTTCTTCCTCAAAGGAACTTTTAATCTTTGTAAGGATTTGGCTTTGCTCTGCAAGGGGAAAAATTAAACAAAACAAAACGAACCCCCCCCCAAATAAAAAAGAACCTTGACTTATGAAGTATTTTACACAATTTCACAAATCCATAATTGACATAAATATATAATAGCTTGGCAAATATAATCCTGTTAATCACAAGAATGAAAAAAATGTTCCTGCAAACCAACACAGCTTAATGATACTTACCTGAAAAGTAACATCAAACAATTTTTAGATCTAAACATCCTTTAGAAATAGCTAATTTAAACAATTTTCTGATTCTTATTTGGCTTTCTTATATTTTCCAGTCAAGGAGAAATTATAGTGACCAATTTTAAACCTAGTACACAGAGCAGTTAACAGTTCTTTAGATCTTGACATTTAACCAAGGTTTTAACCATATTCAAAGCATACCACACCAAGGTCCCCAACATGTAACGTCTTATAGTTTTACTGAGTTACAATTTGAATCATTCAAAACACGAGGCTGAATTGAGACAGTGTGGGGCTCTACCTGCTTAGCAACCTGCATCTCCAGCTGGTGTATTTTCCATCCTAACATGTTCCATTCTAACAAATCCAACAAACTGGGCCAAGGAACATGTTCCTTTGTGAGAAATATTCCCTCACAAGACAGAAAACTGCTATGCTGATGATTAAAAAGTGCAGGTGACCAGGAATGGGTGGTTTATCTGAGTATTAGAATTCTCTCTAATAATTTAAGATAGGGAGCAGTGAAATGACATAAAATCAAATGGTATAGAATCAGTAAGGATCTGAAAGGGGTTTTTTTCAGTATCTTTTCATTTTTTTTAAACTTATGATGGATTATTACTACAAATTATAGTAATCATCTAGAATTTGAAGCTTCAGAAATGCAAAGTAGCCCTAATAATATCTGGGTTTCTTGTAATTAGTATTCAGACTTAAATTAACTGTACATAAATTTAAATAGAACAAGCCAGTTAAATCTCTAGCCTTCATCTCAGGGTCAAGATTTCAGATTTGTAGGTCTGAGAGAGTAAGTATTGAGGGCAGTACTTTTAGCTGAAACTTACTATCAGAAGAAAACACACATGTATATCTAATTCTCAGTGTAAATGAATATACTTTAATGTAAATATGTAAGCTGCAAATGGGAAATATTACCTCTTTGAAATGTGACATCCAGTTTGCCAAGGTAAGGTGGGAGTTCCTTTAAAAGATAGGATTAAAAAAAGTTAGCTCTCAAGAATTTAAAAATATTTTAGTGTCTTACAGTGAGACAAAGATTTTCTTCTTCAAAAAATAAAAGAAAAAAAATTACCTATGTTTACTATAGGGCACACTTTAGCTGAACATCCCGAACAGCAAATTAACCAGGTAACTACTTACTTTCACAACTTACAAGAAATCTGTACTATTTAATGTGGACCTTTTCTCAATAATAAATATTTAGTGGTGCCTGGGTGCTCAGTCGTTAAGCATCTCCTCCAGCTCAGGTCATGATCCCAGGATCCTAGGATCAAGCCCTGCATTGAGCTCCCTGCTCAGCAGGGAGCCTTCTTCTCCCTCTACCACTCTCCTGCCTGTGTTCCCTCTCTCACTGTGTGTCCCTCTCTCTCAAATAAATAAAATCTTTAAAATAATAATCATCATAATAATAAATTTCAATATCTCAGTGGACAAGTGTCACGAATAGACAATTTTTTAAAATGACTAACATACAGAAAAATCTTTAAACTCACAAATAATCAAATAAATGCTAATTGAAATTTTAAATTTAGGAAATTTTTTTTTTAAAGATTTTATTTATTTATTTGACAGACAGAGATCAGAAGTAGGCAGAGGCAGGCAGAGAGAGAGAGGAAGAGAAGCAGGCTCCCCATCAAGCAGAGAGCCCGATGCGGGGCTCGATCCCAGGAATCCGGGATCATGACCTGAGCCAAAGGCAGCGGCTTTAACCCACTGAGCCACCCAGGCGCCCCAAATTTAGGAAATTTTTGTTATAGTTTAATACCGTATAATGGTAAGGGTACAGCAAAATGGGAATTCCTCTAACACCACATTTTAGCACTTTTTAAGAAATTTTTACTTTATTTTATCTTTAAGTAACCTCTGAGACCAGTGTGGGTCTTGAACTCACAACCTTGAGATCAAGAGTTGCATGCTCTACCAACTGAGCCAGCCAGGTGCCCTAGATTTGGAACTCTTAAACACTTTCAGAAAGCAAGCTGGCAATAACAATTTTCTTTTTTTAAAGATTTTATTTATTTGACAAACAGAGATCAGAAGTAGGCAGAGAGGCAGGCAGAGAGAGTGGGGAAGCAGGCTCCCCACTGAGCAGAGAGCCTGATGCGGGGGCTCAATCCCAGGATCCCAAGATCATGACTTGAGCCGAAGGCAGAGGCTTACCCACTGAGCCACCAAGGTGCCCCAACAATTTTCAATATAAAGAAACTAAAATATTCCTAATCTTTTACCCAATAATTTCCCTGCTGGGACTTTATTTAGGGAAATAATTTTAAAAACAGAGATAACTTGTGCTTGCTTTGGCACCACATATACTAAAAAAAGTGATAACTTTTATTTTTATATAGATACTTTCAATAAATATAAGTGTATTTATATACATGTCTTCATAAATATATATCTTTTAAAAACTCTATATAAAGCATATAAATATAGAGAAACCTTTATCTTTACACATGAAGGTGTTCAGTGCAGTGTTATCTCTAATGGTGAAAACATAAAACTAATTTAATTGCCAAACAACAGAGAAAGAATGGTTAAAAATTCCTCTATATCCACTCGATGGAATAACTGTAGTCACTTGAAATGTTTATGAAAAATAAGCATGGGATCTGAAAGGGCTAAATGCCACACAATTCCAAATACATGACATTCTGGAAAAGATAAAACTATGGAGACAATAAAAAGATCAGTGGTTGCCAGGGGTTAGGTGTGGGGAAGGATGAACAGGCAGAACACTGAGGATTTTTAGGGCAGTAAAACTATTATGTACGACACTACAATAGTTGATACACCATTATACTATAAAACCGACATGTCATCCTATGTTAAGAATAAAGCCTAATGTTAACTATGAATTTTGAGGTGATAATGAATGTCACTGTAGGTTCATAGATTGTACCAAATATACCACTCTGGTTCAGGATGTTGAAGGGAGAGTGGGGGGACTAGACCTGTGCAGGGTCAGAAGCTATGTGGGAACTCTGTACTTTCTGCTCAATTCCACTGTGAACCAATAACTGCTCTAAAAACTAAAGTCTATTTAAAAAAAAAAAAAAGAAAAGAAAAAGCAGGAAGCCTGGATGGCTCAGGTGGTTGAGCATCTGATTCTTGGTTTCAGCTCAGGTCATGATCTCGGGGTCCTGGGATCAAGCCCCACGTTGGATCCATAGGGAGTCTGCTTGAGGATTCACTCTCCCTCTACCCCTCCCCCGCTTTCACTCTCTCTCACTCTCCCTCTAAAATAAATAAATCTTTTTAAAAAAGAAAGAAAGAAAAGCCTGGGGGTGTCTAGGTGGCTCAATCGTTAAGTGTCTGCCTTCACCTCAGGTCATGGTCCCGGGGTCCTGGGATTGAGCACTGCTGAGCAGGAAGGCTGTTTCTCCCTCTCCCCCTCCCCCTGCTTGTGTTCCCTCTCTTGCTGTCTCTCTCTCTGTCAAATAAATAAATAAAATCTTAAAAAAAGTAACTTAAAAAAATAAATTTTTAAAAAAGCATGGAAAAATGTGTATCATGCCATAATGTTAAAGTGTTCAAAAACACAGTATCTATAATATACAGTAGGACCGCAACCAGGCAAAGAACATACAGGGTACACATACAGATGGTATTCTGTTAACATAAGTTTTCTTTAGGTGGTAAAATAAAGCATTATTTTCCATCCACTTATCAGTCTCTAATATAATGGCAAGTAAACTACTAAAATCAGATTTCCTATTCTTGAAGATTAAAACTAATTCATACATTCAATCTGAACCAAATAAATTGTAGTATACTTCAAGCAAGTTGAAATCCAGTAGTTTCACATTTGAGGACTTTGGTAATCTTGTTAAAATACTTATAAAAATAACTCTCCAAAGATGTATCCACAGATTTCTGTAGTGAGCATAAATCCTCCCGGGAAGTTAGAATAGTTTTTATAATTTCCTCATTATAATCACTATCATTATTTAATCACTATCTTTATTTACTGAAGCACTATCTGGCATTCTTTGTTTTTAAAAACCCTACAGGTCCTAATATCTACTAGATATTAGTTTATCATGCATTTTTACTTACACAGTACTTGAGATCAGAGATGTTTACATTGACCCCAGTTGACCTCTTTAAATTCTCATCATGGGACACTACAACTTGCTCATCTTTTGTGATATGGCAATCCAATTCCAGCATATCAGTTCCAATTGTAACTGCACTGAAGAAATGCAGAGAAGAATAATGACATTAGAAAGTTAAGTAAACTTTATTTACATTATATACACTAGGTGTAAAAATTAAAGGAGTTACAAATCAAATAGCAAAACATCTCATAACCCTAAAATTTCTCTACATTGTCATCTATTATGATTTATTGATGTCATATTCTAGAGTAAACACAGATTAAGAGAATCATGTTGCCTCTTTCCATAACCAGCTCTCCTATCCAAAGTCTGTAACAGAGGCACTTCTTCCCAAGACCATGAGCTGAAGTGTGGAAGGGGTCCCAAACTGAACTGAGCGGGGATCGAAAGATACATGGGTGCCATGAACTCAAATGCCTTGAGTCCTCTGAGAGCAAGGCCATGGCTCAGAAAAGCCCCCACAGTCAATGACAAAAACCCACCCTATGGAGACCCGGCCTTCAGGGCGACCAGGTGCAGAGTCACCATGACCATCAGAGAAGAGAGATTTACCAAGAAAAGTGATGAAGCCAGGGAGATGCCTTCCACTCTGGATTTGGAATAAGTCCCCGCTAGGATGCCAGGCCCTGCAGAACCCCCACATTGTCGCCTTCACCCGTAGAAGACTACAGAATCTAAGTGGGCTCTTAGAGCACTCCAGCAAAGTTGGGATGTCTTTGAAGACTGTCTTGGAACATTTTTGTTCTTTCTTTCCTCACAATCACTGCTGAGTGGTGTTTATCCTCACTAATGTACTTAGAGAAATCTTTGGTTTTTCAAGTCAAGTCTCTGAAATATGTCAACATTTGATCTTTAATTTGTGTCATTCTATAGAACATTGTCAGTTGTATTTGAATTAAAAAAAATTGCTGCCAACCGAATATCATGGATAGAACAGTGGATCAGAAGTTAAAAATGTCTGGATGCCAGTTCCTGCTTTGCTATGAACTTGCTGTATAACTATGGGCAAGTAAACGCCTTTCTCTAGGCCTACATTTTCACATTTATAAAATGATAGGATTAAAGAACAAGAAATTAGTGCCAGCCTTTGTCACTTTAATTCAACATAGGATTAGAAATTCCAGCCAGAAAAAGTAAAATAAAATAAAATTTAAAAAAATAAAAAAGAAAAGAAATCCCTGCCAAAGCAATTAAGTAAGAAAAAAGGGGGGCTGGGCATCCAAATTGGAAAGGAAGAAGTAAAATTATCTCTGATCAATATGATCTTGTATATAGAAATCTCAAAGATTCTACACACAAAACTGCTAGAATTAATAAACTCACTAAAGTCGCAGAATACAAAAATCAACACATGGGGTGCCTGGGTGGCTCAGTTGGTTATGCGTCTGCCTTTTGGTTCATGTCATGATCTTGGGGTCCTGGGATTGAGCCCTACACTGGGCTCCCTCCTCAGCGGGGAGTCTGCTTCTCTCTCTCTCTCTGTCACTCCCCTCACCCTCACTTGTGCTCTCTCAAATAAATAAATGAAATCTTTTTAAAAAATCAACACACAGGGGTGCCTGGGTGGCTCAGTGGGTTAAGCCTCTGTCTTCGGCTCAGGTCATGATCTCAGCGTCCTGGGATTGAGCCCCGCATCTGGCTCTCTGCTCAGCGGGGAGCCTGCTTCCCCCTCTCTCTCTGTCTGCCTGCCTCTCTGCCTACTTGTGATCTCTCTATCAAATAAATACAGTCTTTCAAAAAAAAAATCAACAAACAAAAATCAGTTACAGCGAATGATGTGAAAAGGAAATCATAAAACAATCCATTTGTAATAGCATCAAAAAAATAAAAAGACTGGGGTGCTTGCATGGCTCAGTCAGTTAAGTGTCCAACTCTTGATTTCAGCTCAGGACATGATCTTAGGGTTATGAGATTGAGCCCCACATTGGACTCTGTGTAGGGCATGGAACCTGCTTAAGATTCTCTCTTTCCCTCTCCCTCTCCCCCTCTGCCCCTAAAAAACAAAAACAACAACAACAACAAAAACTTGGGAATTAACCAAGGAAGTAAGGGACTTGTACAATGAAAGGTGTAAAACACTGCTGAAAGAAATTAAAGGAGATATATATATATATGGAAAGACATCCCATGTTCATGGATTAGAACACTTAATATTAAGATACATGGATCTACACATTCAATGCAAGTCTTATCAAAATCCCAATGATTCTGCAAAAACGTTTTTTTGCAAAAATAGAAAATTCCATTCTAAAATGCCTTTAGAATTTAGCTGGCTCAGTCGGAAGAGCATGTGACTTTTGAAATTGGGGTTGTGAGTTTAAGCCCCATGTTACTAAAAGAAAAAACTGTAAAATGCATATACCCAAAGAGTAAAAACAATCTTGAAAAAGAAGAGGGGTGCCTGGGTGGCTCAGATGGTTGAGCAGATGCCTTTGGCTCAGTCCTGGGATCAAGTCTTGCATTGGGCTGCTTGCTCAGCAGGGAGCCTGCTTCTCCCTCTGCCTGCTGCTCCCCCTGCTTGTGCTCTATCAAATAAATAAATAAAATCTTTTAAAAACAGAGTTGGAAGACTCACACTTCCTGATTTCAGTACCTACTACAAAGCTACTGTAATCAAAGCAATATGGTGCTGGCATAAAGACAGACATATAGGGGCACCTGGGTGGCTCAGTGGGTTAAAGCCTCTGCCTTCAGCTCGGTCATGGTCTCAGGGTCCTGGGATCAGGCCCCACGTCGGGCTCTCTGCTCAGTGGGGAGTCTGCTTCCCTTCCTCTCTCTCTGCCTGCCTCTCTGCCTATTTGTGATCTCTGTCAAATAAATAAATAAAATATTTTAAAAAAAGACAGACATATAAATCAATGAAATAGAGTCCAGAAATAAGCCCTCTTATATATTGTCAAATGATTTTCAACCATTCAATGGGGAAACGGCAGTCTCTTCAACAAATGGTGCTGAGAAAACTGGATGTCCACACGTAGAAGAATGAAGTTGGATCCTTACCTAACACCATATCAAAAAATAAACTCAAAATTGATCAAAGACCTAATCATAACACCTAAAATGAAAAACCTCTTAGAAGACAACATATGGGAAAAGCTTCCCTACACTGGATTTGGCATGATTTCCTGGCTATGACATCAAAAGCACAGGCAACAAAAGAAAAAAAAAGACAAATTGTACTTCATCAAAATTAAGAACTTTGTGCACCAAGGAGCACTATCAACAAAGTAAAAAGGTAGTCCACACAAACCATAAGAGACTCTTAATCATAGGAAACAAACTGAGGGTTCCTGGAGGGGTGTAGGTGAGGGGATGGGACAAATGGGAGATGGACATTAAGGAGGGCATGTGATGTAATGGACTCATGTAATGGGTATTATACAAAACTGATGAATCACTGAACTCTATCTCTGAAGCTAATAGCACATCATACATTAATTGAATTTAATTTTTTTTTAAATTGAAAAAAAGTAGCCTATAGAATGGGAGAAAATACATGCAAATCATCTATGTGATAAAGGATTAATATCCACAGTATATAAAGAACTCCTAAACCTCAACAACAATGTAACCTGATTCAAAAATGGGGAAAGGACTTGAATAGATGTTTCTCCAAAGAAGACATGCCAATAAGCACATGGAAAGATCACTAATCATTAGGGAAATCCTGTCAAAACCACAATAAGAGGGACAACTGGCTGGCTCAGCTGGATGAGTGTGCAACTCTTGATCTCAGGGTTGTTAAGTTTGAGCCCCACATTGGGTGTAGAGATTACTTAAAATAAATAAGTAAATAAATAAAGAAACAAATTTAAAAAAAAAAAACACAACTTGGTTTTTTTTGAGTGGCTATTATTAAAAAGAGAAGGAAGGAAGAAAAGAGAAAAAAAATAGTATTGGCCAGGATGTGGAGATATTGGAACCCTTGTATATTGTTGGTGGGAATATAAAATGGCAGTTACTCAAAAAAATTAAACATTGATTTACCATATGATCCAGCAATTCCACTTCTAGGTATACACAGAAAAGATTTGAAAGAAGGGAGTTAAAGAAATATTTATACGACCATGTTCATAGACTTGTTCATAACAGCCAAAAGTAGAAGCAACTTAACTGTCTATCAACTAATGAATAGATAAACAAAATGTGGTATATACCTAAAAAAGAAATATTATTCAGCCTTAAAAAGGAAGGGAATTCTGGGGAGCCTGGCTGGCTGCCTCAGTTGGTAGAGTATGTGACCCTTGATCTCGGAGTTGTAAGTTTGAGGCCCATGTTGGGTGGAGAGATTACTTAAAAATAAAAAAATCTGAAAAAAAAAAAAAAAAGAAAAAAGAAGGGAATTTTGATATATGCCACAACGTGAGTGAGCAAATCTTTAAAACATTATGCTAGGTGAAAAAAGCCAAAAGCAAAAATATAAATATTTAATGTTTCCACACTTATATAAATATACCTAAAATAGATTGATAGAAATAAAAGTAGAATGGTGGTCACCAGGACCTGGTGGGGAAGGAGTTAGGGAATTATTACTGAATGGGTCCAGAGTTTCGGTATGGGAAAAAAGTTCTGGAGATGAATAGTGGTGATGGTTCCATAACAACGTGATTGTATTTAAGGACACTGAACTGTACACTTAAAAACAGTTAAAACGGTAAGTTGTATGTTATGTATATTTTATCGTGATAAAATAAAATTTTTTTAATTTAAAAAAAGGAAAAAAAATTGAAAGGATTAGATCAGACAATCTCTAAGCTTCCTTTCACATTCGAGATCCTATGACTTTTACAAAGGGAATATCACAGTGGTTAAGGAGTATAAACACTGCACGAAAAAGGGTAAATATGTGAGTGATGGGCATGTTAATTAACTTGATGGTGAGAATCCTTTCACAATGTATACACATATCAAATCATCACATTTTATATGAAATATAATTTGTCAGTTATACCTCAAGAAAGTTGGGAGATAAAGAGCACAGACGCTGGCTCTACCACTTACTTGGGCAAGTTATTTAGCTTCTTCACGCTTCAGTTTCTTTACTTGCAAAACAGTGATGATAATATCAGCTCTCTATACCTCCTCCCCACCTTGCACCTTACACCCCAAACACCCCCACACTTTCTATACTCTTCTGCCTGGAATGTCTTTTGCAAGAAATACACTATACAGTAAAATAACAGATGCACATCTGAACAGGCACTTCACAGATGAGGATTTCCAAATGGCCAGTAAGTGTATGAATAGATGTTCAACATCAAAATTCAACAGGGAAATGTAAATTAAAACCACAATGAGATAGCACTACATAGCCACTACAGTGGCTAAAATTAAAAGGACTGACAATAAAGTAGAAAGACAGTGGAGGACTGGAACTCTATATTGCTGGTGTGAGGGTCAACTGGTACAATCATTTTGGAAGGTATAAATGTAGACCTACCCTATAATCCTTCAATTCCACTTCTGCTAAGTATATATCTGAGAGGAATGAATGCATTTGGCTATTAAAAAAAAAGATAACAGGGGCGCCTGGGTGGCTCAGTGGGTTAAAGCCTCTGCCTTCGACTCAGGTCATGATTCCGGGGTCCTGGGATCGAGCCCCGCATCGGGCTCTCTGCTCAGCAGGGAGCCTGCTTCCTCCTCTCTCTCTGCCTGCCTCTCTGCCTGCTTGTGATCTGTCAAATAAATAAAATCTTTTAAAAAAATAAATAAATAAATAAAGATAACAGGGACACCTGGGTGGCTCCCTCGGTTAAGCATCTGCCTTCAGCTCAGGTCATGATCCGAGGATCCTGGGATCAAGTCCCGAATCAGGCTCCCTGCGCAGGGGAGAGTCTGCTTCTCCCTCTCCCTTTGCCTCCTCCTCCCCCTGCTGATGCTCTCTTTCTCACTCACTCACCTTCTCTCTCTCAAATAAAATCTTTTAAAAAACCTAACATCATTTCACACATCATGGATAAATCTTACAGATACAAAATGAAGAAAGAAAAGCCAGAGACAAAAGTGTAAATACTGTATGATTACACTTATGTTATTGAGAACAAGCAAAATCAATTCATCATAATAGAAATTAGAATAATGGCCTTCTAGGGGCAAGTAATGTGGACTAGGAAAGGTCACAAGGATACCTTCAAGAGTGGTAGAAATGTTCTACATCTTTACGTGAGGGTTACAAAGGTATATACATTATGTTTAAATTTACTGGGTCATATACTTAGATTGTGCATTTTATGGAATGTATATTATATATACACAGTAACAGGTTTTCAACAGTTTTTCTTCCCTTTATCTGCTCTTTTTTTTTTAAGATTTTATTTATTTATTGGCAGACAGAGATCACAAGTAGACAGAGAGAGAGGGGGAAGCAGGCTCCCTGCTGAACAGAGAGCCCGATGCAGGGCTTGATCCCAGGACCCTGAGACCATGACCTGAGCCGAAGGCAGAAGCTTTAACCCACTGAGCCACCCAGGCGCCCCCTATCTGCTAACTCTTAACTCATCCTTCAGGTCTAAGCTTAGAAACCACTTCGGGATATCTTTCCCAATCCCCCCAGATTAGATTGGGTCACCAGTTTACATACTGCTACATTGCCAGGACTTCCTGTAGCACCCTGTGTTTACTCTGTCCTAGTATTTACCACACTGTTTTGAACATATCCATTTATCTCCCCTTGCCCAGTGAGACAGGAGTTCTTTACGTAAAGGGTTTGTGGGCTATGACTAGTTTACTCTTATATTCCTAGTGCCCAGGCACAGGACCTTGCACAGCTGGTATTCCATAAATATTTGTTTAAAAAACTCTATGTAAAATGCCCACCTAACACTTTATGCACTAATCACCACGGGTGACATTTCAAGATGAAGAAAAGTAAACATGGGTGGAGCAGGGAGAAAGTTTTAGAAAGAAAGAATTTTTCTTTTCAAAATTCAAGAATGGAAAGAGTAAGAGCTGTGGTGAGTGGAACAGGCTGAGAAGATACAAAAGTAGATAAATTATGTTTGTGCAATAGATTCCCATGCACTTGAATTGTTTACTAGTGGCTTTATATGAGGTCAGGTCTCTACAATAAGATTGAATTCCTAGAGAGGAAAGGCCTATGTCTGCTCCATACTTTCTAATGTTCATGATGTTGGGCATATCACAGGTATCCAACACATTTCTAAATGAGTGGACTAAAGCCATGTTTTACTTATCTATTAGATATCTATTAACATTTTAAATTTTATTTATTATCCCACTAGCATCTAAATGATCATCAGTGATAATCCATATCCATAGTAAGACTATTCTTTTTTTTTTTTAAGATTTTATTTATTTATTTGACAGAGAGAGATCACAAGTAGACAGAGAGGCAGACAGAGAGAGTGAGAGGGAAGCAGGCTCCCCGCCGAGCAGAGAGCCCAATGCGGGACTCGATCCCAGGACCCCGAGATCATGACCCGAGCCGAAGGCAGCAGCTTAAACCACTGAGCCACCCAGGCGCCCCATAGTAAGACTATTCTTAAAAGAATAAAATATTTACATGGAATGGCATTTTTGAAGTATATCTGAATGAAAAAAGCAAGTAAGATAGGATCCTTTGTGATGTAAAATAAAGTTTATATTTTGTTTGATTTGGAAAAATAATTTTTTTTAAATTTTATTTATTTATTTGACAGACAGAGATCACAAGTAGGCAGAGAGGCAGGCAGAGAGAGAAAGAGGAGGAAGCAGGCTCCCTGCTGAGCAGAGAACCCGATGTGGGGCTCGATCCCAGGACCCTGGGATCATGACCTGAGCCGAAGGCAGAGGCTTTAACCCACTGAGCCACCCAGGCACCCTGGAAAAATAATTTTTTAATTGAAGTGTAGTTTATATATTAAAAAGACTAGAAAAGATACAGACCAAATTGTTACAGGGCTTATCTCTAATAAGTTGTATTTCTGGGACTGGAACTAGAGATTTGAACAGGCCAATTTTTTACATCACATAGATTGCTTGAATTTTTGTTGTTGTTGTTTTAAAGATTTTATTTCTTTCTTTGAGAGAGGGAGACAGCATGAGAGAGAGAGAGAGAGAGAGCGCGCACAGCATGAGCAGGGGAGAAGGGCAGAGGGAAAGGGAGAAACAGACTGTCCAGGAAGCAGGGAGTCCGACATGGGGCACATCCCAGGACCCCAGGATCATGACCTGAGCCGAAGGCAGACACCTAACAGACTGAGTCACCCAGGAGCCCCTTTTTATTTTTTAAGATTATATTTATTTATTTGTCAGAGGGAGAGCGAGAGAACATAATCAGGAGGAGCAGCAGGCTCCCTGTTGAGCAAGGAGACCAATGCAAGGACTCCATCCCAGGACCCTGAGATCATGACCTGAGCCTAAGGCAGAGACTTAATTCATTGAGGCACCCAGACATCCAGAATTATTTGTTTTTAGAATATAAACTTCTAAAGTGGCAAAATAAGGATACTTCCATTATTAATATATTGTATCTAAAAGACAACATTTTGGACACCAATTTACTGATCACCAACAGAATGAATTACAGCAGGAATTTAATCTACGAAAAACTGAACATCCTTTTAAATACATAAGCACTCATGATTCTTATTTTGCCTATGATCTCCTAAGTGGGGTGAATGTATCTTCTGTTTTATACTTAAGCTTGAAACACAGAATATAAAAATGATATACAAATGCAAATATAAATTTGTATATAAATATGTCAATTAAGGAATAAAGTTTTAGCAATTGAGTAAAAGTTTCTTAATGTTTTTAAAACAAACTATCTTGGTTCCTTAATGTAATTCTTACTAAGATGTAAATAACTAACTTTATGTGTCCTCTTCTGAAGGATATCCACCTTTATTTTATTTTTTTAAATTTTATTTATTTACTTGAGAGAGAGAGAGCATGAGAGGTGAGAGGGTCAGATGGAGAAGCAGACTCCCTGCTGAGCAGGGAGCCAGATGTGGGACTCGATCCGGGGACTCCAGGATCATGACCTGAGCTGAAGGAAGTCGCTTAACCAACTGAGCTGCCCAGGTGCCCCGGATATCCACCTTTAAAAGAGAATATTTATTGGTCAGTTGTGTGCTAGAACCACAAATGTATAAAAATAAAATGCAAAAAGAAGTAAACAAAAACAGTTTTTGGTAGATTTATTTTTCTGTATTTTTAAATTTCCTTAAATATTGTTATACTGTTCAATTTTTCTAAAAAGAATAAGAAATGTAGAAACTGTAAACAATATATGTAGCCAGCAAACAGTTTTGAAATAAAATCCTGGGGGCGCCTGGGTGGCTCAGTGGTTTAGGCCACTGCCTTCGGCTCAGGTCATGATCTCAGGGTCCTGGGATCGAGTCCCGCATCGGGCTCTCTGCTCGGCAGGGAGCCTGCTTCCCTCTCACTCTCTCTGCTTGCTTCTCTGCCTACTTGTGATCTCTCTCTGTCAAATAAATAAATAAAATCTTTAAAAAAAAAAAAAAAAGAAATAAAATCCTGAAATCCTTCATATAGCTTTAAAAAAAAAATTGCTTTAAAAAAAATTGTTACTACTGATTTTTGGTCATGTGCATATCTTTCATTTGTTTATTTATTTATTTTTTGTATGTGTGTGTGAAGGGTAGTAAGAGCAGCGGTTATCTATATTTTCCTGTATTTAAAAAATTCTGCAGGGCACCTGGGTGGCTAAGTCAGTTAAGTGTCTGCCTTCAGTTCAGGTCATGAGAAGGGAGCCTGCTTCTCCCTTTCTCTCTTTCACTCCTTCTCAAATAAATAAAGTTTTTTTTTTTAAATAAAAAATAAAATAAAGAAATTCTGCATTGGGCTCCACTCCCAGTGTGGAGCCTACTTAAAATAATTGATTGATTGATTAATTAATTTTAGTACATGTGCTGCTAACATGAGCACAATAAATAAAATTTTAGAAGTTAATTTAAAAAATTAAAAATTAAAATAAAAAATATTTATACATTTTACCTGAGAAATCTAAGTTTAAAGTTTCCATTCAACTGAAATGTTGGCTGTTTTTAGAAATGTTTAGGAATTATATAAAAAGTATTTTCTAGGGGCGCCTGGGTGGCTCAGTGGGCTAAAGGCTCTGCCCTCAGCTCAGGTCATGATCCCAGTGTCCTGGGATCGAGCCCCGCATCGGGCTCCCTGCTCAGCGGGGAGCCTGCTTCCCCCCACCCCCTCTCTGCCTGCTTCTCTGCCTACTCGTGATCTCTGTCTGTCAAATAAATAAATAAAATCTTAAAAAATGTAGTTCTATTTACTCTATGCTAATCTCTTATCAATAAGCTAGTAAAAATTTAAAGCAATAGTAAATGAGTACATCCAGGACAATTTGTAAATTATCCTAATAAAATTATCCTAAATTTGATATACAAATAGCTAGAACATAGCTAGAAAAAGGAAATTTTTTTTTATCACTTTGGCCTTCAAAATTTCCCAAATATGATAAAATGCATCTACTTCAATTGAAGCACTAGATATTTTATAGCTGAATTTTTAAAAAATACTTATTTATCTTGGAGAGAGAAAGAGAATGTGAGCAAGCAGGGGAGGGGCAGAAGGAGAAAGAGGGAGAGCATTTCAAGCAGACTCCCTGCTGAGCATGGAGCCCCACTTGGGCCTTCATCTCATGACCCTGAGATCATGACCTGATCAAAAATCAAGAGTCCCACTCTTAACCAACTGAACCACCCACATGCCCCCAAATAGCTGATTTTCTGACAAGCTGATTACAGACGGAAAAAGGGAAGTCAAGGCTTCAACATTACCAGAAAAAGAAATAAAAACTCTAGCTCTAAAAGATGTGAAATTACTTGAAACTCCACAGGAACAATACATGAACAATTTAAAACAGACCCTATACACTATATGTTAAACTCTATTTAGAATTTAAATAGGGGCGCCTGGGTGACTCAGTGGGTTAAGCCTCTGCCTTCGGCTCAGGTCATGATCTCAGGGTCCTGGGATCGAGTCCCACATCGAGCTCTCTGCTCGGCAGAGAGCCTGCTTCCTCCTCTCTCTCTCTCTGCCTGCCTCTCTGCCTACTTGTGATCTCTCTCTGTCAAATAAATAAATAAAATCTTAAAAAAAAAAAAAAGAATTTAAATAAAAATTTGGAAAAAATTAAAAATAGTAAACCCAAAAACAAACAAATAAGTAACAGACCCTGTATTAAGGTATTTATTTGAATCTCATTTATTCCTCGCACTCCTGAGGTTTGTTATTATTCCCATTTCATAGATGAGAAATTAGTATTGTATTAATTAGATATTCTGAAAAATGTATCATGAAAACTAGGTCACTGATTAATTACTTTGACTGTCTGCCAACTTACCCTTCCAGCTACTGCTAAAACAATTTGTTTCTTTCTTTTACCATTCATGTTAATACCATGGGGATCAAATTGTCCTATGGGTATTTACAAAGGCGGCCTGGTTTAATAACCTAGTTTTATTAGCTCTTAAGAGCCAGATTTTACATACTCAAGGGCTTAGTGACTCCGAATATGTGTGTGTAGTACCATTCCTTAGTTTCTGGTTTTCCGCTTATTATGGATGGTTTCTGTCTCCTTCATTTGTCTTCTGTTAATGTTCTTTGATCTTGAGTGCCCCATTCCACATCTCGTTCAGTAAGCCATTAGTGAGAATCTATTAGCATCATAATTAGGTGTTAGAGGTTGAGAGATTAATATGGAAAGATTCTTGCTCTCAAAGGAATTACAGAAGAGTCATATTCATAACCTAAGGTGTTTGTGAAAGCATTTAATAAACCATATTACAGGACTTTTTATAAATTGTGACATACAAAAAAGAAAAGGAAAAGAGAAGGAAAGGAAAGGAGAGGAAGGAAGGATGGAAGGGAAAGGGGGAGGGAGGGAGAGAGAAAGGAAGGAAGGGGGAAGGAAGGAAGGAATTGTGAGATATAATAATTTCTCTTCAGTCCTAATTATACCTTTTTTCCTAATTTTTTGTGTTTTTTTAAGATACTTATTAAGATAAGTATTTAAGATATTAATTTGAGAGAGAGAGTATGAGCAGGAAGGGGAAGGGAGAGAGGGAGTGGAACAGGTAGAAGCAGACTCCCCACTGAGCAGGAAGCCCTATGTGAGGCTCAATCCCAGGACACCAAGATCATGCTCTGAGCTGAAGGCAGAGGCATAACTGACTGAGCCACCCAGGTACCCCAATCCTAATTACTTCTTTAGACCCACTATAATGAATTAATTTTCCATACATTCTTAAAGTCCTTTCAGTTTCCTAAATACGTCTTGTCTACATACCCTCACATCTTACTCTCAAACATTTAACATTTCTTCCCCTTCCTTTTTTTTTTTTTTTTTTTTTTTTTTTTTTTGAGTAATCTCTACTCAATGTGTAATCAATGTGGGGCTTGAACTCACAACCCCAAGATCAAGGGTTGCATGTCCTCTGGACTGAGACAGCCAGGTGCCCCAAACATTTCACATTTTAAAAATAGTTTCTTAGGGCATCTGGGTGGCTCAGTGGGTCCAGCATCTGCCTTTGGCTCAGGTCATGATCCCAGGATCCTGGGATGGAGCCGGCATCTGGCTCCACACTCAGTGGGAAGCCTGCTTATCCCTTTCCCACTCCCTGTGCTTGTGTTCCCTCTCTTCTCTGTTAAATAAATAAATAAAATCTGAAGATGGGAAATGTAATGTTGTATCTAGCAAGTAAAAACCATCCAAGGAAGACATTCTTTAAATATCAAAAAGGTTTTCAGTTCATTAAAATCTTCAAAGATAAAAATATTTATACCTCATCCTTAAAAATAATTTATTATACAAATGTACCACTCTTAGAAACAGTTTATTATATAATCAAGTATTTCAATTTCATAAATAAGGGTGGTTGGTAAAAATTTAGCAAAAAATATGGGGGAAACTTACAAAATAATATACCTTAAATATAAAAAAATGCTAAAATCACTCAAAGTTATAAATATTTTTTCCCCAGGTAATATATATCACTACATGCCAGGAAACAAATATTTGTTAAATCATAGTATATGGGGGGGAAGGTATATGTATGTGTGTATGTGTCTCAGTGTAAACTGCACAAATACAATTATATATATATGCATTATGTATGTTATATATATCTAATTATATCTAGATGTATACATTATATAGATATCTAAAGATACCTACATATATGATCTCAGTAGAGAAGATAACATAAAGTAACTTACTTTATTTTATTGTGTTTTATTTTGACTTAAAGTAAGTTAAATTATTTTGTTTCAGAATCTGGAAAGTTTTTTCCACAGACAGGAGGAAAGTTTTTGCATTTTTAGGGTTTTAGACCATTTGGTGATTATAGCCAAAGGCATTGTACTGGAGAACAGGAAGAATAAGCAATGACAAACACAGGAGGATAGGATTTAGATGAAACTAGAACATGGAGAAGCAGTACATCTGTACCTGATAACAGGAAAAATAAACTCTCAGGTGTCTTTGTTATTTTTATTTTATTTATTTATTTTTTTAAAAGATTTGATTTATTTATTTGACAGACAGGGATCACAAGTAGGCAGAGGCAGGCAGAGAGGAGGAAGCAGGCTCCCCGCTGAGCAGAGAGCCTGATGCGGGGCTCTATCCCAGGACCCTGGGATCATGACCTGAGCCGAAGGCAGAGGCTTTAACCCACTGAGCCACCCAGGCGCCCCTTATTTTATTTATTTTTAAGTAATCTCTATGCCCAATGTGGGGCTTGATCTTACAACCCCAAGATTAAGGATCACATGCTCTACCAACAGCCATCCAGGAGCCTCTAAATTCCTTTTTTTTTTTTAATATTTTTTTTAAAGATTTTATTTATTTATTTGACAGAGAGATCACAAGTAGGCAGAGTCAGGCAGAGAGAGAGGAAGGGAAGCAGGCTCCCTGCTGAGCAGAGTGCCCGATGCAGGGCTCGATCCCAGGACGCTGGGATCATGACCTGAGCTGAAGGCAGAGGCTTTACCCCACTGAGCCATCCAGGCGCCCCATCGCACCCTTAAATTCTAAGGTACCTTTAAATGATGAGAAACAAAATAAAAACTTAAGCCAGGGGCACCTGGGTGGCTCAGTGGGTTAAAGCCTTGGCCTTTGGTTCAGGTCGTGATACCAAAGTCCTGGAATCGAGCCCCGCACCAGGCTCTCTGTTCAGCAGGGAGCCTGCTTCTACCTCTCTCTGCCTACTTGTGATCTCTGTCCGTCAAATAAATAAATAAAATCTTTAAACAAAAAAAAAGATAGTAATTTTTTTTAAAAAGCCAAAGTCCAATTTCTCCGTCCCAATGTATGCATAAAAATATATAAGAAAATACGTCTCTTACTAAATATGGAAAGGTAATGTCTTCCATGGAGTTTAACTTTTTATATCCTCTGCCTTATTTTTCAGGGAAATGAAAACGTTTTCACCGTTACTACAGACCAATGATGATCATTTACTCTGAGACAGAGAACAAGGTATCAATCAGCTTTCATTCCTGTCTCTCCTGCTCCTTCTCTGTGTGGTGCTCTAAAAGAGACCTGAAACATTGGGGAAAATCTAATTTACCTTTTTCAAAAAAATAAGACCAACACTCATAAGGCTTCAAACAAGACCAGATCACAGCTTCAGGTCTGTAGAAGAATTACAGGGCAGACACATAATCCTATTCATAAACAGCAACCAGTGTTAACAGTTGTTTCATTTTCTTCTTTTCTCTCCAAAACTAATTAGCATTACACACAGTGTGTTCCTTGTTACAAATGCCTTCTTTCAGTGTTAGAACTATAGTATCTTTTGATTACCCACAACTCTGATCTAGTTTTTCAGTTATGCAAAAGCCAAACACTCTTTGTAACACTTCAGACTAGCTAAACTTAAAAAAAAAAAAAAAATGATTTTAATAAGATAGAAACAACTATGTTTCTATATATGTGACATGTATACTGTCTTCACTTTGTGACTCATCATCACTTCAAAGATAAACTATAAAAGATAAACTATAAAAGAACACATTTAAAAAGAATACTTTTTTATATACTTACTGCTGAAAGGCTGCCATTGTATTCTCCAAATTTTCTCCAGCACCTGTGAAAACATTAAATTTAAATTTCATTTACTAGCTAATTTCAACTTAAAAATTTTTTTTTTTAATTTTTAAAAGGTTTTAATAATTTATTTGAGAGAGCACACACATGCACAGGAGTAGGAGGGAGAAAGGGAAGGCAGAGGGAGAGGAAGAAGCAGACTCCCCTCTGAGCAGGGCTCAGGGCCCAATCCCAGGACCCTGGGACCATGATCTAAATGAAGGCAGATGCTTAACCAACTGAACCACCCAGGCTCCCCTAATTTGAACTTTTAAATTTTTCCAGAAATTAATTTTAATAAGCTACATCTAGTGAATCTCGATGTTTACAGACTGTGTAGACATTACAAGTTTTTAAAAGAATGTAATGGTATTTTGAATTCTTTTTGGCTGCACCAGGAAGAATCAAAGATTAAAACAAAGCCACAGCAACACAGAAAGGTTAGAACCTAAACATGTTTTTTAAGCTACAATATCTGCTCGTCATAGGAAAGACAGAAGAGGACCTG
Organism: Meles meles; assembly: GCF_922984935.1. Lineage (NCBI taxonomy): Eukaryota > Metazoa > Chordata > Mammalia > Carnivora > Mustelidae > Meles > Meles meles. The sequence continues at coordinate 30,988,825 of NC_060083.1, forward strand.
GTATATATATATATATATATATATATATATATATATATATATACACCTCCTCAGAAACAGTTAATCTGTCTCCTCTGCATCCCCAAACTCTCTTATGCATCTCTCTAGTAAGAATTCATCACATTATAGGGGCGCCTGGGTGGCTCAGTGGGTTAAAGCCTCTGCCTTCGGCTCAGGTCATGATCTCAGGGTCCTAGGATCAAGCCCGGCATCCGGCTCTCTGCTCAGCAGGGAGCCTGCTTCCCTCTCTCTCTCTGCCTGCCTCTCTGCCTACTTGTGATCTCTCTCTGTCAAATAAATAAATAAAATCTTAAAAAAAAAAGAATTTATCACATTATAGGATAAATTATTAAACTGACTCCTCCTTTTCCTATGAATTACTGAAAATAAGTTCCTGTTTTAATTGCCTTGGCTGAAGACAATGTAGTGCAGTGAAGGTGGAGTTAGTATCTTTGCTCACAAATCTACTTGATATTTGCATGACCTTGGGAAAGTTACAAAACCTCCCTACGGCTGAGCTTACTTATCTGTAAGAATGAGGGATGACTAGCTATCTTAGTGGAGTGTTAAGATTCTTGATCTCAGGGTTGTGTGTTTGAGCCCCACACTGGGGGTAGAGATTACCTTTAAAAAATTAGAATTAAGGGGCGCCTGGGTGGCTCAGTGGGTTAAGCCGCTGCCTTCGGCTCAGGTCATGATCTCAGGGTCCTGGGATCGAGTCCCGCATCGGGCTCTCTGCTCAGCAGGGAGCCTGCTTCCCTCTCTCTCTCTGCCTGCCTCTCTGCCTACTTGTGATCTCTCTCTGTCAAATAAGTAAATAAAATCTTTAAAAAAAAAAAAAAAGAGGGTCTTTTTTGGGCGCCTGGGTGGCTCAGTGGATTAAGCCGCTGCCTTCGGCTCAGGTCATGATCTCAGGGTCCTGGGATCGAGCCCCGCATCGGGCTCTCTGCTCCGCGGGGAGTCCGCTTCCTCCTCTCTCTCTGCCTGCCTCTCTGCCTACTTGTGATCTCTCTCTCTGTCAAATAAATAAATAAAATCTTTAAAAAAAAAAAAAAAGAGGGTCTTTTTTTTTTTTTAAGATTTTTATTTATTTATTTGACAGAGATAGACACAGTGAGAGAGGGAACACAAGCAGGGATATTAGGAGAGGGAGAAGCAGACCTCCCACTGAGCAGGGACCCAGATGCGGGGCTCAATCCCAGGACCCTGGGATTATGACCTGAGCCAAAGGCAGACGCTTAACAGCTGAGCCACCCAGGTGCCCCAGATGGGTGTGCAGTAGTTTACTTGGCAAGATTTTCTCTCTCTTAGCAGTATGTTAAATGTGTGCATTTTAGGGGTGCCTGGGTGGCTCAGTCAGTTAAGTGTCCAGCTCTTGCTCATGAGTCCAAGACTGAGCCATGTCTCTGCGCAGAGCCATGGGCTCTGCGCTGGGGTTGGGGTCTTCTTAAGATTCTTTCTCTCTCGGGGCGCCTGGGTGGCTCAGTGGTTTAAGCCTCTGCCTTCGGCTCAGGTCATGATCTCAGGGTCCTGGGATCGAGCCCCGCATTGGGCTCTCTGCTCAGTGGGGAGTCCGTTTCTCCCTCTCTCTCTGCCTGCCTCTCTGCCTACTTGTGATCTCTGTCAAATAAATAAATAAAATATTAAAAAAAAAAAAGATTCTTTCTCTCTCTTGAGGCACCTGGATGGCTCAGTGGGTTAAGCCTCTGCCTTCAGCTCAGGTCATGATCTCAGGGTCCTGGAATCAAGCCCTGCATCCGGCTCTCTGCTCAGTGGAGAGCCTGTTTCCCCCTCCTCTCTGCCTGTCTCTCTGCCTACTTGGGATCTCTGTTTGTCAAATAAATACATTTTTAAAAAATCTAAAAAAAAAAAAGATTCTTTCTCTCTCTCTCTCCCTCTACCCCCCTCCTACCTCAAAAAGAAAAGAAAAGGTGCATTTTGTAATTAATAGCATTAAAGTTAATGAAATAGTTAATATTCAGTGAAAGTAAAGGATTACTGCTATTATTATTGCTATTACCACTGTTATAGTAACTGGTACTTGGTGGATGTCCACTGACTGATGAGTGACAAATATTGCAATGACAAAAAGGACACAGATACAAAGTATCTAATTATCGAATATTATATATACACTAGGTAGAATCAATTAACATAACACGCTAGCCATAAGATTTAAAATATTTTAAAACTAAAAGATTTCAGTATTATTAAATAATTAATGGAATGTACAGGAAAAACACTTGGGAAATACTTTTCCAAATACTTAAGAAAAACAGCCAATTTCTTTTTAGCAAAAAGAAACACTTCAAGTTTATGGTACTGTTAAAGTATTAGCATTAAAATGTTTCACATACAATACCACCTGGATATATTTGTGAGAGTATTAAAATTTTCTTTTTTTTTTTTTTAAAGATTTTATTTATTTGACAGACAGAGATCACAAGTAGGCAGAGAGGCAGGCAGAGAGAGAGGAGGAAGCAGGCTCCCTGCTGAGCAGAGAGGCCTTTGTGGGACTTGATCCCAGAATCTTGGGATCATGACCTGAGCTGAAGGCAGAGGCTTTAACCCACTGAGCCACCCGGGTGCCCTAAAATTTTCTTCTCTTATATTGTTAGATTGTGCTTCTATGGCAACCTAATTAATAATCAATAGAAACACAAAGTATGAAGAAATGAATATATTAGCTCAATGTTCTAGAGTTCCATAGTTCAGTAGAGAGAAAGGAATACCCATGTAAAAAAAGCTACTTTGATTTTAAGTTTACTTTAGTCACTACAGTTGATGCACAATAGAAAACAGATGAAGTAAATCTGAAGATTATAGCTTTTGTAAAAATTAGTGCTCTTTAAAAAAAAAGTAAGTGCTCTTTCAAGGTTAAATGAGGTTTTCTGTTTCTTTTTTTTTTTTTTAAGATTTTATTTATTTGACAGAGAGAAATCACAAGTAGGCAGAGAGGCAGGCAGAGAGAGAGGGGGAAGCAGGCTCCCTGCTGAGCAGAGAGCCCGAAGCGGGGCTCGATGTAGGGCTGGATCCCAGGACCCTGAGAGTATGACCTGAACTGAAGGCAGAGGCTTAATCCACTCAGCCACCCAAGTGCTCCACTTCTTCTTAAAGATTTTCTTAACTTTATTTATTTACTTGACAGAGAGAGAGAGAGTGCAAACGGGGCGGGGGTGGGGGAAGGCAACAGGCAGAAAGAGAGGGAGAAGCAGGCTCCCTGCAGAGTGGGGAGCCCAGCTTGGGGCTTGATCCCAGGATCCCGGGATCACAACCTGAGCCAAATGTGATGTTTAACTAACTGAGCCACCGAAGTGTCCGGTTAAGTGACTTCTAAAAATCTAGTTGGTGTTGGGGTACTTGGGTCACTCAGTCAGTTAAGCCTCTGACTCTTGATTTCAGCTCAGGTCATGAAATCATGAGATCAAGCTCAGGGTGGTTGAGATCAAGCTCCATGTTGGGCTCTGCACTGGCGTGGAGTCTTCTTAGGATTCTCTCTCCCTCACTCTGCCCCTCCTCTCTTTCTCTCTCTCTCTCTTAAAAAAAAAAAAAAAAATCTAGTTGGTATTTGTTTTAGTCAAAAATTATGGAAATATGTTATATTCAAGTAATCAATATTCAAGAACAAAACACTCTATAATATGACCAAAAAAGACAAAGAGTGCTACTTTTTTTGTTAACATTTTATGAAAATTAACTATCTTCCATATTTAATGAAGAGTGGCATTATTTTACATTTTTGCAAATCTCTTTAATGCTTTATAGAAGGCAGCTGCATTCTCATATCTGCTTCACACAGATAGCCAGTTGGAAAAGACTCTTTTTTGATACTGCACCAAAATTTAACAAGTGGTAGTTTCTTTTTGTTTTTTGTTTTTTGAAGATTTTATTTATTTATTTGACAGGCAGAGATCACAAGTAGGCAAAGAGGCAGGCAAAGAGAGAGTGGGAAGAAGGCTCCCCACTGAGCAGAGAGCCCCATTCGGGCCTCGATCCCAGGACCCTGAGATCATGACCCTGGCAGAAGGCAGCGGCCTGACCCACTGAGCCACCCAGGGCGGCCTAACCCACTGAGCCACCCAGGCACCCAAAAGTGGTAGTTTCTCAAAAGTTACTTGCAATGTGAAATCTGAACCATATGAATGATTTTTTCATGCTCTATTATATGAAAATCTACTGCTTCATTTTGAACTTTGTTTTTTTAAGTAGGCTCCAAGCCCCGCAGGGCTTAAACTCACAACCCTGAGATCAAAACCCGAGCTGAGATCAAGAATTGACACCCGCTGGGGCGCCTGGGTGGCTCAGTCGGTTAAGCCGCTGCCTTTGACTCAGGTCATGATCCAGGGGTCCTGGGATCGAGCCCCACATCAGGCTCTCTGCTTAGCGGGGAGCCTGTTTCCCCTTCTCTCTCTGTCTGCCTCTCTGTCTACTTGTGATCTCTGTCTGTCAAATAAATAAATAAAAAATCTTAAAAAAAAAAAAAAAGAATTGGCACCCATAAGTCCATCTTGAACTTTGAATAAATCTTTCACCCATGCATGGTTTTATATCATGCATTGGTCTTTGGAAAATACTAATTCACCGAATCATGCTGATTTTCTAAATATTGACATTTCATTATACAATATTTTTTAAAGTCACATTTGTTAATTCCTCATCTCATCAGGAAAATCCGTAAGAAAGCTATCAAGCTCACAGTGGAGTATACAAGTTTTCCAAATTTCTAATTTTTGCTTGAAACCTCAAATGTAATCATTGGCACTGCCTTAAAATATAGCTTATTTTTCTTCTAATGGCAGACTTATTTTATAATTTTCAGGACCACATCTGCTGAATACTCAAGTCTGAATAACTGGTTTCAGTTTTTTAAAGTAAAAATGGTGTTCTGTGGGAAGAAAATAAGGGCTCATTCAGCTCACAATTCAAATGATTGCATAAGTGCTTTTCCTCAAAACAATCACCATCATACTTGATACGTGACAAAAGTATTCTGTATGTACTTCCAATTTTGTCACTCAAAATATGAGAAGTTTTGTGTGGGGTATCTGGTGGCTCCGTCAGTTAAGTGTCTGCCTTCGGCTCAGGTCATGATCCCAGGTTCCTGGGATGGAGCCCCACATTGGGCTTCCTGCTCTGCAGGAAGCCTGCTTCTCCCTCTCCCACTCCCCTTGCTTGTGTTCCCTTTCTCTCTGTATCTCTCTCTGTCAAATAAATAAATAAAAATTTTTTTTAGAAGTTACATATATAGGGCTGAAATTTAATAAAATAATTTTTATTAATACATCAAATATATCCTTAAGTGAAACTGCCTTTTTAAATTTTTTAAAATATTTTATTATTTATTTGTTAGAGAGAGAGAGAGTGAGTGAGTACAAGCAGGGGGAGCAGCAGACAGAGGGAGAAGCAGGCTCCTTGATGAGCAAGGAGCCCAGTGTGGGACTCGATCCCAGGACCCTGGGATCATGACCTCAGCCGAAGGCACACACTTAACAACTGATCCACCCAGGCATCCTGAAACTGCCTTTTTAAAAAAAAACTGTGAGTACATGATAGTTATTATTTGTATCTGGGTGATAAGTTTATGGAGTCTTAATACTTTTGCATATATCTGAATTGAAATGATGTTTTGGTTTGGGAAAAACAAGTTAGAAAAAATAGGATAGAGGTTCAGTACTCTGAAATAAATTTTCCCACAGATAATATAATTTTTACTAATATTTACATGCAGAGTCTGCATGTTTGTCTTTTATGTCTGCTTTCCATATTAATTTTGTTATTCATTTAAACCTAACAGCTTAAGCATGAAAACATTAAGATCTTTGATTTTGTAAGTTTATGAAATTAATACCCAGTATTAAACAAAAGCTATACACTGTACTTAGCACCTTATATATTATTTCATTAAAACCCACACAACCAGAAAAAAGTTGGGTAGTCACATAGCCAACGAGGGGAACTACAATTCAAGTATAAACTATATACATGATTCATATTGGTCCTTATTCCCATATCCTACTTGTTTATAAAGCTTGGAGATAAATTCCACAATAATAACACCTACAAATTACCTGTTAGATTCATATGGTGAAAGCCTGGAGAGTAACCAAGGGACTAATTAAAGAGTATGCCATTCCTCTCCAAGGAATTATTTGGTGGTAGCTCTTGTCTCATGAAATTATTTGAATTCCTTTTGTTACTAGTTATATCATTTATAGAAGCACACTTGCCACTAATTTTCCTTTTCCTTCAATAATCAGTTTAAACAATGCCTGGTTTTGCAAATCACCATCTGACATATAAACAAACATTTAATTTTTAATTAGTTATTAAATTATGAAATGGGAAAGAGAATGAGTGTCACAGATTTTACATGCTGTCTTAATATGTTTATAATTCCTCTGCTTACATCATACTGCCTCCCTCTTCCAGTTCACATTTTTCACTTCTTTGAGAAAAATCTTCTCTGAAAAGTCCCATTTCTCTTTATTTACAGCTTCACTATATACTTCCCAAGTTTTCATTCTATATTAACTTTTTCTCTCTTATATAGTGTTTCATAATTACTTTGTAATCAGTTTCTTCCTTCAGAGAGAGCCGGGGAGGGGCAGAGGGAGAAAGAATTTCAAGCAGACTCTGTGCTGAGTGCAGAGCCTGAAAAGGGGCTCAGTCTCATGATCCTGAGATCACGACCTGACCCAAAACCAAGAGTCAGACACATAATCAACTCTGCCACCCATATGCTCTGTGATCAGTTAATTTCTGATAGGACAGGAAAAGTAAAGGAAACATTCTCTTTTGGATCTTTAATTAGATTTAGATGCTGTGAAGGAAAGAAATGTCTGTTTAGTTTTCTTTTTGTCTCCCAAATGCTTTATATACCAATAAACACTGTAGAGTTGTTTTATAGATATGCTCTAACCACCATTATTAACATCTTTGTCTACACAATCAATGTGTGTGTGATGTTTAGAAAACCAGTGACAAATATGACCAAGCATTAGCCACATGCACACAAAGAAACTTTCAAAATTAAGAATTTTCTGATATTGGATAAGAAAGCTTAGTTCAAATAAAACATATCCTAATGTTTGAGATATGATCCGATCTCAAAACGAAATTTTTCAGTAAATCAAGCAACAGAGTAAGTTCCTTCTTCATTTCTTTCATTTTTTTTCTTAAAGATTTTATTTATTTATTTGACAGACAGAGATCACAAGTGGGCAGACAGGCAGGCAGAGAGAGAAAGGGGGAAGCAGGCTCCCTGCTGAGCAGAGAACCCGATGCGGGGCTCGATCACAGGACCCCGATATCATGACCTGAGCTGAAGGCAGAGGCTTTAACCCACTGAGCCACCCAGGCGCCCCAAGAACTTAGTATCTTGATTTACAAAGTATTTTTTAATAAATATCTCCCTATCATTCTGGATTTAATTATATTATTTGGTGCACGTACTCAACAAAAGCATATTAAGCACTAACAACATAGGAACTAACTACAGTGCATTAGGACCATCAATACAAGTAAATAGATTCAAGTCTGCAGATACTTAATGAGATTCTTATGACAGTTTCAGGTATATATCTTTGAATACACAAATACTGATCCCATGTTTGCAAATAATGAATGGAAATTTTTATATAAGGGGTGAAACTGAAACAATTGAAAATGACTTTATATCTAGGGGGAAATATTTTTAAAGTATTTCTGACAGTAAGTGAGAATAGGAGATCCAGCTTATCCTGGTTTTGATACTGGCTACGTTGATCTAGCACAGATTTTTTAACCTCAACAGAGTACTGTTTTTCTCACCTGCAGAGCGTCACAAAAATTCAAAAATTAACACTTATTTCTTCTAAAAATAAAATTTAGGTCACCCACAATGAGTTTTGATAGCTTTTTAGAGGATCTTAGTTTTGGTTTGGGTTTTTAGCAAGTACATTTTTCTTTCTTCTTTTTTTTTAATCAGTAAACAGAGGGCACCTAGCTGGCTCAGTCAGAAGAGTGTGCAACTCTTGATCTCAGGGTGATGAGTTCAGGCCCCATGTTGGGTGTCTCAATTACTTAAGTAAATAAACTTTAAAAAAAAAGTGACTATATTTAATTAAACCAAATAAGCATTTACATGGCATTTAGCTGGTGAGCCCTTAAGTCCTTTGATGCTTTTCATAAGTAAGGAGACGAGCACAACTATTGAAGTCACTCTTTAGAACTATGTTTAACATAGAACTGTTTAGATTTTACAGAAGAATACTAATGTATTTCTGTCATATTTAAAACTGTATTCATGGCCAATTCTTGTTAGAAAAGGTGTTACGGTACTAAATTAAGTTTTAGACTGTAAACTCCTAGAATTTGCCATTTCAAGTATTAGACTGTGAATTCCAAGCAGTTTTAACCTAGTTAAACGTTCATCTGTAAAGAACAGTTAGAATTGATTGACTTCATCCAATTTCACAGCATTTTATACATCATGCTTGAAATGAAATAAAGACTCATTCTGAGATAATGAAGAGGCAAAAATTTGGCCTGCTGTTTGGGAAATTACAGGGTGAACTATCTAGGTTCCTTTTAGCAAGATACTTTTCCAAGAAACAACTTCTTTGTTTTCGTTAAGCGATACAGTCCTGTCATAAATTACATCGTCTTTTTGTCTTTAGAAAACCCAGGTGTTATTCCTGAGGTGCAGCGTAGGGCTTAAAATAAATAAATAAATAAATAAATTTTAAATAAAGGGGGGGCAGGTGAAAGGTTTGCTGCCTTGGGAACCAGGACGCTCCAATTTCTGTCCCAGTCCAGTCCAAGCTCTGTGACCTTGGGACGTGTCCCCAGGTCAGTGACTAGGTTTCCCTCTCTTCTTAATTATCAGTATTCAGAGAGGGGGACGGGGATGGGGAGCGGGGGGGGGGGGTAGGATCCAGTCCCCAGGGACTGCAGACAACCAAGATACAGCACGGTCCAGGTTCACGCAGTTCCTCAACCCTCGAAGCTCGTCGCCCCGGATCTCCCTACAAGCTCAGCCACTGGCTCCGCTCAGAGCAGTCGGTTCCGGTTCCCCCGCGGAGTACCCGGGTTCTGCTACGCGCTCCCCCCACTGTCTTCAGCCTCGCTGCTAGAAAGGGACCTTGCGATCATCCTTCCATCTGCTGAGAAACGCTCGGTCCACTCTTAATTCTCACCCTCGTCCGTCCTCCTTCAGAGAACACCTGACACCGCTGCACTCGACAGAGCCCCACCATGGCTCTGTCTCAAGATCCCTTATCTTCCTTCAGGAGAGCTCCCCTTCACATCGCCTTCACCTCCAGGGAGTCCTCTTTCGCACACCCATTCTTCCTCAAACTCTCACGCATTTCCACCCGCCAGCCTTTTGCAGAGCTCTGAAGGACCCTCAGCTCTAGTGGGGGGAAAAGCCTCCCCCACCTCCGCCATCGATCTGGGGACCCCCTCTCACCTCCGCGGTGAGAGATGTGTTTACTGAGGAATCGCTGCTTCTTTCTCGGGTGCAGCAAGGTCGGGTATTTGAGCAACAAGAATGAGGTCACCAAGTACCCTCCCAGGGTGGAGAGAAGGTAAAAAGCCGCGGTGGACGACATCTCAGCCTCCTTGTGGGAAGTCTCCCACCCCCGGGCCCTCTGAACTCCGCTGCGGCGGTCGCAACGGCTGCGGCGGCGGAGGCAGCTGCTCGAGATCTGCTCGCCCCCAGCCGGTGCCCGCGGTGCAGCGCACTTGTCGGCGCCAGCCGTCCACGCAGGCGCAGCCAGACCCCAGGCGTCTGAGCAACAAAGGGGCTGCGGTGCGCAGGCGCGCTCTGGCTGCTGGGTAGGAACCTGCAGAGGTCGGATAGTGAGCATTTGTCACTCAGCTCTGTGGTAGAACCCGCAACGCTTTAGAAAAGCTCCAAAGGAGGCGAAAGCTTGGAATCCTGCCAGTGCCTTCGCCATCCCTCAGGCAGAAAGGGCTTTTCAAAGATAGCCTGAATTCAGGAAGGCCTGACATAATTAGAAAATCCGCATCAAAAAAAGATTCCAGGGCACATCTTAACCCCTACTCTAGGAAGTGCAAAGAACTGTTACCAATGGAGGAGTTAAGGCTTGCTAAAACAAATAATGAACCCATCCGTTTGTCTAGCTAAGAATTTCCCCTATTATACATAAGACGTACTAGTTTGCTTATCAATCAAATATTCGAGGGGCAGACTCCTCCCTCGTTTCACTGTGAAAATGTAATCCACCACCCCACCCCACCCCACCCCAACCCCAGCCTCGGATAGGAAGTCAAGAAATATTTGTTGACTTGCAAGTCTACTTACATTAAGAAAACGTTGACAAGTCTAGAGGTCTTAGATGGGAAACTCAATCCCAGAAGGGCCAACTAGTTTTCCTTTTATCCATACTTCCTGGTTGACGTAAGGAAAATGTGGCGGAAAGGTAGGTGGCTACGTATCCGAGGAGCGCCTTAAGGGTCAAGTTGATCACTGTCTTAAAAGTCAGTCATGGGTGGGGGTCTTGCTGGTTCAGGGGGTAGTTAAGGGGTTAGTTTTAGTGCCCATCAAGTTATGGCTTTTGTTTTTTGTTTTTAAGATTTGTTTACTTATTTGACAGAGATCACAAGTAGGCAGAGAGGTAGGCAGAGAGAGAGGAAGGGAAGCAGGCTCCCTGCTGAGCAGAGAGTCCAGTGCGGGGCTGGATCCAGGACCCTGGAATCATGATCCGAGCAGAAGGCAGAGGCTTTAACCCACTGGGCCACCCAGGCGCCTCCATCGGGTTATATTTTGCCTGCAGGATCTTTTGCCTGAGTTAAGAGATAAGATAGAAAGAAGAACTCAATCAATTAAATCAAGTTTGAGGTTAAAATAGAGATATTTTAAATTATATTATAATTATATAAATATAATTATATTAAAATAGAAATAGTTGAAGTCCTCATTCCATGAAGATTCTAGGAAACGGTGGCCTACACTAAATTTTTAAAAGTAGCTGAAAATGGGGCGCCTGGGTAACATTCAGTGGGCTGAGTGTTAGACTCTTGGTTTCAGTGTGCGCTCTCTCTCTCTAAAACAAAAATAAATAAAATGTTTTTTAAGATTTTTCTTTATTCATTCGACAGAGATCACAAGTAGGCAGAGAGGCAGGCAGAGAGAGAGGGGTAAGCAGGCTCCCTGCCATGCAGAGAGCCCCATGCGGGGCTCGATCCTAGGACCACGACCCGAGCCGAAAGCAGAGGGTTAACCTATTGAGCCACCCAGGGGCCCCTAAAATCTTTGGCTCAGTGGTTTAGGCCACTGCCTTCGGCTCAGGTCATGATCTCAGGGTCCTGGGATCGAGTCCCGCATCGGGCTCTCTGCTCGGCAGGGAGCCTGCTTCCCTCTCACTCTCTCTGCTTGCCTTTCTGCCTACTTGTGATCTCTCTCTGTCAAATAAATAAATAAAATCTTTAAAAAAAAAAAAAAGTAGCTGAGGGATGCCTGGGTGGATCAGTCCTTAAGTGTCTGCCTTCAGCTCTGGTCGTGATCCCAGAGCCCCACACCGCCCAGCTCAGTGGGAAGCCTGCTGCTTCTTCTCCCCCTCCCCCCGCTTGTGTTCTCTCTCTCGCTATCTCTGTCTCTGTCAAATAAATAAAACCTAAAAAAATAAAAAATAAAGAAGTAGCTGAAAAAGACTTCTGCATCAGTTTGCCACTATAGGAAGTCTATTTCTTGATCTAATATCAAAATATCTAGAGAAATGGTAAAGCCTTTATAGAAGAAAAAGAACTAAGTTTGAAAATTCTCAAATATAACCACATTTTTTTTTTAAACTAAAACATTTTAAGGAAACTCATGAGTTGAAAAATATTGCCTTGTTAGGAATAATCTGTTTAGGGCTGACAAATTATATCCTATAGATCCTATAGACCATTGATGGGCATGGTTCTGCTTCCCTTTACCAAAATCTCACCTGATAGCAACTTTTCTTTTAACTTTTGTTAAACTTCTGTTTAACCCAAGGAGAGAGAGAGAGAGGGAGAGAGAGCACAAGCAGGGGGAGCAGCAGAGGGAGAAACAGCCTCCCAGCTGTGCAGGGATCCCTGAGTGGGTCTCTATCCAGGACCCTGGGATCATAACCTGGGCTGAAGGTGGACGCTTAACCAACTGAGCCACCCATGTGCCCGGCCTGTTTCACTGTTCTCTGCAGAAGTTAAGTACTTTGCCCAAGATTACATAACTAGTAACTAATGTTATAACAAAGGTCACCAATCTTATTTCAGTTCAAGGGTTTGGTTGGAGAAGATAGTACTGAGCTTCTGAAAAACAAAAGATTAATGAATGACTCCTTAGGTTGTCATTTAAATCCCATTTACAATTGCATTGCCCAAATCATTAGGTAGCAGATGTAATGGCCTGGGATCAGAGATATTTACCCAAGAGTTCTGAAGGAATTCATAAATTAAATTGAGATCTTATTCAAAATAAGAAAACTGGTGCTGATTGGATTGATGGCCTGCCATCAGGATTCCTAACTATGACAATGGGAATCTGATACTAGGCTAGAGCATGGTTTAACTTTTTGTAGGGCAATTTAGCAATATGTGTCAAAATGCAAAATGTATATATCCCTTGCCCCATCAATCCAAAGTCTAACAGTTTATTCTGCAAAGAAAAGTTCACAAGTATTAATAAAAGACATATGCATGTGGGATGCCTGGGTGACTCAGTTGGTCAAGCATCTGACTTTGGCTCGGGTCATGATCTCAGCGTCCTGGGATGGAGCTCCACGTCCGGCTCCCTGGCTCAATAGTGAATCTGCTTCTCCCTCTCTCTCTGCCTCTCCCTGCTACTTGTGCTCTCTAAGAAGTAAAATCTTAAAAAAAAAAAAAAAAAAAAGAAAGAAAGAAAGAAAAGAAAAAAATGATTTTTTAGTGCTATATTTTTGGGCAGGATTATTCTTAGTGTAGAAAGATTTGGGAACAGAGGAGCCTGGGTGGCTCAGTGGGTTAAAACCTCTGCCTTCAGCTCAGGTCATGATCCCAGGGTCCTGGGATCCAGCCCCCATCGCATCGGGCTCTCTGCTCAGCGGGGAGCCTGCTTCCCTTCCTCTCTCTCTGCCTGCCTCTCTGACTACTTGTGATCTCTGTCTGTCAAATAAATAAATAAAATCTTAATCTATAAAAAAAAGATTTGGGAACAATACATTGTATTTACAATATGATAGGATCTGAGCTCAGTTACAAATAACAGTAACTATCCTTTCTATTTGTAAGAGTTTGTAAAGGACTTCAATTAATATAACTTTAAGAGTTTGAACCAAGGTTATCTTTTGAGGTAGGTAAAGGAGTTAGTATCCTCATTTTACAAGATCAACAAACTAAAGCTTTAGATGGTATCCAGTGTTTGGAGATGCAGTAAACTACTTCCTTAAAACATCAACCCAGTGAGCTGCTGTGCCAACCTAGGCCAATAAACATAATTCAGAATACTGAAAATTAAACATTAACTGCTAGCTGGCCTTTGTTCACAGTTGTGCAGCATTCCAAAAACTGAGTATAGTTCTATTTGCCACATCTTAGGACAGGCAAAAAGATGTAAGAGACAGAAAGGAGAGAGAGTAGCCAAAGGATTTCAGAGGGTGTCATATTTGAAGTATAAACAAACTAACAAAAATTAAACCAAGTTTAAAAGATCACAGAAAGGGACAAGAGGAAAGGTACAAATTAAGTCTACACAACTGCTATCCGTCATGGTGCTTACCATAGGTTTTACATATACTAGGCACTGTTTACCTAATAATAAAATGTAGGACTAAAACGAACCAAAATGTATTCACCATCTCCAAAACTATTAGAATTATGGGATACCTTTAAAAAGTAAATTCAAGATAAAATATAATTATTAAGAATTTATAGGGGCACCTGGGTGGCTCAGTGGGTTAAAGCCTCTGCCTTCGACTCGGGTCATGATTCCAGGGTCTTGGGATAGAGCCCTGCATCAGGCTCTCTGCTCAGCCTGCTCCGCTCAGCGGGGAGCCTGCTTCCCCTCTCTTTCTGCCCGCCTCTCTACCTACTTGTGATTTCTGTCAAATAAATAAATAATCTTAAAAAAAAAAGAATTTATTTATGTGCCCCTCTGTTAGGAGCTTTATATATACTCCTTTACTCCTCACAAACACTCTTTGTGATAAATAATAATTATCATTATCATTTTATTTATTCAATCATTACCATTTTAGAGAAAAGAATGCTCAAGAATTAAGTAAATTGTCTAGATTTCTGTTTCTAAAGATTTTTTAAAAAATATTTTATTTATTTGACAGGGAGAAATCACAACTAGGCAGAGAGGAAGGCAGAGAGAGAGGAGGAAGCAGGCTCCCCGCGGAGCAGAGAGCCCGACGCAGGGCTCGATCCCAGGACCCTGGGATCATGACCTGAGCCAAAGGCAGAGGCTTTAACCCACTGAGCCACCCAGGCACCCCTGTTTCTAACGATTTATTTGAGAGAGAGAAGGGACGGGTGTGGACAGTGGGAGAGAATACTAAGTAGGCTCCTTGATGAGTGCAGAGCCCAACATGGGGCTCACCCATCTGACCCATAAGATCATGAGCTGAACTGAAACCAAGAGTCCGATGCTCAACAGACTGAGCCACTCAGGTGCCATTGTCCAGGTTTCCTAAGCAGTAGAATCTTTTTTTTTTTTTTGGCTCCAATCTACTATAGTACTATTTTATACAGGAGAAAATCTGTAACAAGAGATGGTATAATATATTCAATAGAGTTTAGAGAGAATCAAGATTCATGGTCTTAAAAGAAACAAGGTATTTTAGGGGTATCATGCCCAATTTTTCTGACATTAAACTCACCCATTCACATGGTTTTTTGTTTGTTTGTTTGTTTTAGATTTTATTTATTTATTTGAGAGAGAGAGATCACAAGTAGGCAGAGAGGCAGGCAGAGAGAGAGGGGGAAGCAGGCTCCCCGCTGAGCGGAGCCCGATACAGAGCTCCATCCCAGGACCCTGAGATCATGACCTGAGCCGAGGGCAGAGGCTTAACCCATTGAGCCACCAAAGCGCCCCACACATGTCTTTTTAAAAATATTTTATTTATTTATTTGACAGAGAGAGAGAAAATGAGATAGAGAGCATGAGAAGGGGGAGGGTCAGAGGGAGAAGCGGACTCCCTGCGGAGCAGGGAGCCCAACGCGGGACTTGATCCCAGGACACACCAGGATCATGACCTGAGCACAAGGCAGCAGCTTAACCAACTGAGACAACCAGGCACGCCTAAGATTTTATTTATTCATTAGAGACCGAGAAAGCAAGCATGAGCAAGCATAAGGGGTGGGGGTGTGGGGCAGAGAGAGCCACACAAGCAGTCTTCCCGCTGAGCAGGGAGACCATTGCAGTGCTAGATCCCAGTACCCCAAGACCATGACCGGAACTGAAGGCAGATGCTTAACTGAGCCCCCCAGGCACCCCAAAAACTCACCCGTTCACCAAGTCTTAAGACCAGAGTCAAATATTCAGTTGGAGGAACTGACATGCAGTTTTCAATCTTATATTTTTTCAGAAAACAGGACACCGGAAGAGTACAGCTTTGAAATCAGAGTCCTTGATTTAAATTCTGACTTTGCTACTCCCTACTATGTGACCCTGGACAAATTATTCAGCCACTTCTAACTTTAATTTCTTGATCTGTAAAAACAGACTTATCTTGCAACGTTTTGAGGATTAGAGACAATGTATGCAAAATGCTTAGTAAAGTACCTAAGAAGTGGATATTCATGAAATAGCTGTTATTATTCTGTGGCATTCAGTAAAGAGTAGCTATTGTTATTTTTGTGAATCAGACTTTCCTAGTCCCATTTTTCCAATTTTCTTTGTTTTACTCTTTCTTGGAAGTTTTTTGTTTGTTTTTCAACTAAAATACAAATTCCCCTGTTTAAGTAGTACAGGGAACTTAACTTTAAACCAACATGTGAGGCCATTTAAAAAAAATCAGAGTAAGATAGTTTAAAATAAAAAAGACCTATCACATTTGGCCTTTAAATAATAAGCACTCCTTGAATAAGATATAAATTTACTTCCTAAAATTCTATACAACTTTTCAGAGACACAATAGACTTACCAATAGGCCAAAGGATATCCTGTGTAGTCCCTTCTAACCTAGCAATTCTTTAAAAAAAAAAAAAAAAATCATTTGAATCATCTGCTTATATCTCAATAAAAAAGAAACATCTGCTAAGCAAAGGAAGATGCAAGTGCTGCTACAGAAGAAATATAATTTCTTTAATAAAATCATCACTTTGGAAATTTGCTGAGTAAGGTTTATACCACTAATGTGCAAGGCAGTAAGCAATACAAATTGCATAGTCCACACTTCTCTAATGCAACATTCTATAAACCAATTTATGGATAAAAACATGAAGAAGTTCTACAATTGTCTTAAGCATGCTGTAAATACAAATAGCATAAAAGTTTGTATTTAAAAACTACAGAAATTCAAATTTGGGTGGCTTCTGTAATCAAAAATAATTAAGGAAAATCACTTACTAATTTAAGCAGGAATGTAAATTTTTTCCATGTAAGAAAGACATGAAAAAAGAAAAAAAAGACAAAGACACAAATCTGCTCTTTTGACACCTTATTTGTTCTTACAAACTACTTTGTTACAGTTCCTTTAACCACAGGTTTATACAACCTGTTACTCAACTCTTATAGGCTATTAAAAAAACAAAACAAGGGGGTCTGGGTGGCTCAGCCAGTTAAGCATCTGACTCTTGGTTTCAGCTCAGGTCATGATCTCAGCGTCATGAGATCAAGCCACGGTCAGTGGGGAGTCTGCGTCTCTCCCTCTCTGGCTCCCTATAACCCTCCCCCCACTTTCTCGCTCTCCCTTAAATAAATCTTTACAAAAGCAAACAACTATTAATATATGTCCTACAGAGCAATCTAGCTGTGTTTTCCAAATGCAGTGCACTACTTAATAAAACCACCCCAAAACCATGCTTAGTACAAAAGTGATTGTGATTGTTAAAACTGATATATAAGGAAGGAAAAATTAAAAGGATGAAAAATAAGGATGAGATACAAGAACACTGTAAATTAATTTCCAGAGTTGGAGGCTCATGTTGGGTGTGGAGATTACTTAAAAGCAAAGTCTTGGGGTGCCTGGGTGGCTCAGTGGGTTAAGCCGCTGCCTTCGGCTCAGGTCATGATCTCAGGGTCCTGGGATCGAGTCCCGCATCGGGCTTTCTGCTCAGCAGCGAGCCTGCTTCCCTCTCTCTCTCTCTCTCTGCCTGCCTCTCTGTCTACTTGTGATCTCTCACTGTCAAATAAATAAATAAAAATCTTTAAAAAAAAATGCATTTAGGGACGCCTGGGTGGCTCAGTTGGTTAAGCAGCTGCCTTCGGCTCAGGTCATGATCCCAGCGTCCTGGGATCGAGTCCCACATTGGGCTCCTTGCTCGGCAGGGAGCCTGCTTCTCCCTCTGCCTCTACCTGCCACTCTGTCTGCCTGTGCTTGCTCTCTCACTCTCTCTCTCTGACAAATAAATAAATAAAATCTTAAAAAAAAAATGCATTTAAAAAAAAAAAAGTCTTAGAAAAAAAGTTAAAAAATAAGTTTTAGTTCAGATAGCATTCACTTAAAATATATCTCCGAATAAAAAAATGAAATAAAATTAAAATAAAAAAGTAAAAAATAATATGACATTTCATCAGCCCAGGAATAAAACAGTCAGGACAAAACAGTCTAACTTAGGTACGAGAATTGTGAGCCAAACAATAGGGCTTTTTTTTTTTTTGCAAGTAAGTCGTCCATACCATTACCAGATAACCTATTGGGTCATCTTATTTTTGAAGGTAATTTCAGAAGTGGCATCTTAAGGAAAATCCCAGCTTAAACATCGTTTTAACCAAAGCAAAATTTTGGATCAACATGATTATGTAACATTGTTATGATAGAAACATGTTTTATTATGGACAGTGAAACAGAAACAAAAGAAAATAGAGATACCAACCAGGTATTTTATGTCCTTTTCTAGAAGAACCAATGTTTATTAGCAAGCTGTAGGTCCACTTACAATAAATATCAATTTATGAAATAGTAGAACAACTCTGTCCCAATACTGAACACCTGTAACCAAAGCACATTTTGGATTCAAGAAAATACAGCATACATGTACCAAAAACAACCCCCCTCCCCCAGCACATACCAAAACCAAACAGCAGCTTTAAGATTGAACTGGCTGTAAAACGCTCATTGTGTTACTGCTTTAAGAACTCCACGGAGCACCTTGTAACTCATTAACTGCACGTTTTCCTTAGGAGGGAAACAAGGTCCTCTCTCAGTCACATATGCATAAGGAAATCTCAAAACCCAGAGACCATCTGGTGGGAGAGTGATTTCTTGTTTCTCTGGGTAGAATACTGGACACGGTGGTGGGCCTGGCTGAACCTGAAAAATAAAGGTAATGCACTTATATTTACATTTTTCAATAAGAAACACTTGAAAAGTAGATGCCTAAACAAACAACAGGTTCAAAGACCATATAAGATAAGGAGATAATGGGTATGCTCCTAACTCTAATCATATTCAATAATACATTACTGGTCTCAAGTATTATCCTACTTTTCTACAGATTTTTAACTTCAAGTTCTGCCTTTGAATTATACAATGTGAGCTGTTAGTGTGAACTGATTAACACATGATTTTTTTTTCAAGAACAAGAATATTAGGTCAAAAAGGTATTTAAAATTTAAAACTGTTTAATGAAATAATTACTTTGATATTATCCTGCACTTCTAAAAGACAAAACAAGCGTCAGCATTTTTTATTTGAGGATGGAAAAGGTTGTATTTCTTACCTGGGGCATTAGTATTATCTGCAAAGGAGCATCGGGAACTACAACAAAAAGCCTCATAAGTTGAGCATAATGTGGTTTTAGCCCTCTACCCTGAGATGATGACAGAATATATAAGGGCATATCACTATTCAAGGCTTTTAAAGCGGACTCCTTTGGCCCACTTCCCATTACTTTCATTACTTTGTCAGGTCCTGAGCACATAAACCTCCGACCTCTAGAGTCTTCATACTCAAAGCCCACAAATGCTCGAGCTATGTCATCTCTCCGTCTTCCTCTTCCCATTACAACTGCACTTCTCTTTCCAGGAATAGCTTTATTTGGAGCAGGCCAAGAATTTGTGTCTAAGTCTCCTTCATCCTCAGCTCTAGTCCTGATGACAATGTCCCAAGGCATAAGATAGTTTGTTCCTGGAATAAAGCCCTGTTGGTCTAAACCTGTATGAAAGTTATAAGACTTAGCAGGGCCTAGTTTAACCAATGACCAACTGGAGAATTTGGGTAGGAGACCTTTAGGACAATTTGAATGTAGCATGCCTGGGAGATACTCAACTGTCGATGCCTGTCTATCAACTAAATTTGGTCTCTTCTCAGTTTTTACTTCTCCTTGACCATGAACTTCTGGATTATCTCCTCCTGCTTGTGGATCAGCTGGATAGGTACCTAAACTATCTGTGGACTGGCCTAAACTCAAAGCTAAACTCAGGCTTGTGCTCTCTCCTTGGGTTTGAGGTTCTTTTTCTTTAAGTTTATCAGCATCTGCATCTGGAGGGGCAGGAGAAGATTCATTTTTGGCAGGAGCAGGATCTGGTGTACTTGGTTCAAATACTGGGAAATTGATATGATCCAATTTTCCACAACATTTTTCTTCCAGAAGCTAGAGAGGAAAAAACAAAATAAAATAAACAAACTTGTGAACTCTTCATTTAAAATAACACACTCTGGGCACCTGGGTGGCTCAGTGGGTTAAGCGGTTGCCTTTAGCTCAGATCAGGATCCGGAGGCCCTGGGATCGAGCCCACTTCAAGCTCCCTGCTCAGTGGGCTCTCTCACTACCTCTCTCTCAAATAAATAAGTAAAATCTTTTTAAAAATAAATTAACACATTCTTCACTCTAAAAAACAAGATTAGCAATTAATGGGTAAGCAAGTTAAGTAATAAAAAGAACTTTTCCTTGTCTATAGAGCATACTCCAGTCACATTTACTTTTCTACATACTTTGCTTCTGAAAATATGTACTTTTAATTAAACGTTAGTTAACATACACACCAAAGGGGGGAAAAAGAGGAAGAAAAAATTTAGAGTCTACCTGATAAAAGTCATAGTTAGCTGCCTTGATATCAAAGGGATCATCTCGAGGTGCCTGTTTCCTTCCACAGTTACAGGCACCAGTAGATCGAGCTCGGCTATTGTGATACAGCACGGGAGGATTCCTATCAGCTTCTGGTTTTTCTCCTGGAAAATACAACACTCTCTATTAACTTCACACACACAATGCAGAGTCAAATTTATTTTATATTCTATAGCATTTAACTTCAAATTTCTCCAAACATACTTTGGAAATGAGAAGAAAAATAAAAAACACCCAGCAAAAACACAAAATCTTGACTAAATATACACAGCAGAAAAAGTAAATGAAGATACGAAAAAGGACATATATTTTCAATCTGAAGTCTTAGGTTTTCTAAGACAATTTTATCATCATCATGGTGAGAATACATGTCATTGTATTCCTTTTAGTTCAACAAAAACTCCAAGATAAAAATGTTAATACAAAATTTTTGAAAATTTGCATTAACAGTTCTCATTTACTAATTCCCTATGGTTCATCCTTTAAATACAAGAAAATAATTAGTAGCCATAGATGTTATTTTCTTTTTACAGCAGGAGAGAAAACTTAAATTTGATGCAACTGAATTTCTATAGGGCCTTTTAAAAAAATATCAATACCTGGTGAATAGCCTCTCTTAAAACACAAATATAAGGGTGACTGGCTGGCTCAGCCAATAAAGTATGCAACCTCTCTTGATTTCAGGGTCATGAGTTTGAGCCCCACAGTGGGCAAAAAGATTACTTAAAAATAATAATTTTTAAAAACCCCAAGAATAAAAACACAGCTCAGTTCTGACTTCAAAATGCTGAGAGAATTTTAGCTACCTGATTTAGGTAATGAGTGAAATTTGTGTACACAGTGTTGATCCGTTAAACTCCTCTCCTCACAGAGCTGATGGCCATTGCTCCAAAACTTGTAGCAGTCTTCGTGTAACTGCATGGCATATTTGTGAAAGGCAGGACCCCTAGCATGTTGACTATACACTCGAAGAGCCTGAGCAAGCTGATTTTTATGGACAGTCATTGTGTAATTATGAGGCAAATTTGACTGATAAGCACTATGGGCCATGGGTAAAGCTTTTTGGCACCGATTTTCTGAGAATTTGGTGTCAATATCTAAAAACCCTTCCAAGACTTTAATACTGCTTAAAATCTTAGATGTTAGCTCCCCAGTGGGAGACCCCAGGTCCTCCTCTTTCCCATCAATAGCTACTTCATACAGTTTTGAAGCTGCTGAGATCCACTTCTGGTAAGTGGGAAGTTCAAAATGGGAAGGCTGTGGGTTCCTGCCCACACTGTCATCAAAACCTTTCTTGCTTAGGACTAGCTCCACATGCTGCCATAGAAATTCCCGGAGGGTAAAATCCACTAACTGCCCGGAAGAACTGGAACTGCTGCTGTCAATGTGAAAAGACAGCTGCTGTCGGCTATGCTGCCTCATCACCTGGTATCGCCTGGGCCCAGAAAGGGGTGCAGGCACCAGCAAAGATTCTGGGTCCTTCACAGTACAATGACTCCTGAGTTGGTCCAGCAACATGCCTACTGGGTCCTCCTCTTGGCTACCCGGAACTATGTACACAAAAGCTTGGTTGGCAGGCACAGTAAAGAGGCAATTGATACTCTGATTAGTCAAGACACGACTCTTCCTAAAGATTCTATAGATCTGGTCCTCCAGGGCATGTTGCAGTCTCCTTTTGGGAGAATGCTTCTTGGGCTTGTCTGGATGAGCTGGGTCTTGGCTCCGAGAGGGTTCCACCTTGAGGGCTCCATTGAGTTGAAAGAGGAAAAGGAGTCTAGGTGGGCAAGGTCGGCAGTTTAGCTTCCAGTCTTTGCCAACTGGACAATCCTTAATGGCTGTTTTGAGAAGGGGCAGTACTTTCTGTCTCAGTCCATCCAGGGCTCTGAATACTCGATCGTAAGTGATGTCAAAGGAACAAGTAGGATGGACGAGAAGCAGGATGTGACAGACGGAGAAAAGGTAAAGGAGACTGAGACACTGCAGCTTCTCTTGATGCTTCCAGAACTCGTGCGCTTCTGCATGAGGTAAAGAGAGGCCACCTCCAGCTTCCCCGCTCTGAAGGGCACGACAAGCCCGCAGAAGCTGCGAATTGTCACAGATGGAAGTGAGAAGAAGATAAAGAACTTTGCTTTCCTGATTGTAATAGGCCTGCAGAAGGCTGTAGTCCTGGGAGCCTGGCTCAGTTCGGTTACCTTCAGCGCCAGCTACACCTCCCCGAACCGAATCTCCCGTCCCAGCCCCAGCGTCTCCGGCTCCACCAGCCTCCCCGACGGCTCCAGCCTCGGTCCTGATTCCAGGCCCCGTGTCCGCAGGATCTTGGTGGCGAAAGAGGGGAAAGACCTGTCGGTCGCAAACCGTATTCACAAGTGAGAACTTCTCAGAATTCAGTCGCAGAGCCGTCTTGCCGAAGATTCCCACCACGCAGATCTCATCTTCTCGCCAAGGAGGCTCCGGTCCACCAGCCACGCTCCCTCCGCCTTCTGTAGGGGATCCCTCCGGACTTTCGGAGCCGGTCCAGGATGAAGCGCCCATTAGAAGCTCTCGCAAGCTGACAGGACCCGCCATGGTGCTAAGACTTCTCTAGACTCTTTCCGGTCCGCCCTGAAAACCCCACCGGCTGACGTCCACTTTCGAAATCCCTCCTCCGCTTCTTCACTTCCTGCTTTCCTCTCACTCTAGGTTCCGCCTCCCGCTCCTCCTGGTTTTTCGCGGTTTCCCCACTGCTACATACCACAGCTCGTTTAAGGTTTACCTTAACACGAGGCAGTAGGAATTGAGAGATCAAAAAGACGATTGGAAACAGAGAGTTTTGCAGTTCAAGGAATACAAAAACACTGCAGAAGAGGCTGGTCAAGTGACTCTTGCAAAAATAGAAAAGTGGTTCGGTTTAAACTCTAGAACCTTGCTCAGAAGGTGTAGCCTGCAGGTCCAAGTGGGAGCTAGTTAAAAATGTAGATAGAGTCTCAGGCCCTAACCCAGACCTACTGAATCACTACACGCATTTCAACTAAATTCTAATGATTTGTATACAGGTTACAGTTTGAGAAACACAACTCTAGAGATACCTGGCAAAGCAATGTAGGTGAACATATTTCCTTTCTTCTGTCCTATTTCTAAAGAAATGTAATTCACTCACATCAGTGGAAAAGAAATCCAGTGATTTTGAAAGGTTTATGGAGTACAAGCTTTAAAAAAATAATTTCTCCTTCTTGGAAGAATATATATCAAAATGTTAAAATGTATAGTAAAATGTTTAAAACGTATTAGATTTTGTTCACTTTCATTTCTTTACTCCGTTTTTCTTTTTAAATAGACTTTTATTTTAAAAGTTTTAGGTTCATAGTAAAACTGAGCAGAAAGTTCCACTGTAACCTCTGCCCGAACACAAACACATTCCTTACCCCCACCCCACCCCCATCAACATCTGGCTCCAAAACAGTAACTATGTTACAATCTATGAACCTACACTGGTTGACACATCATTATTATCCCCAAATTGATAGCTAACATTAGGGTTTATTCTTGGTGTTGTACGTTCTATGGGCTTGGAAAATTTATAATGACATGTATTCACCATTATTACAGTGTCCTATATAATAGTTCCACTGCCCCCCAAATCCTTTATGTGTCTGGTATTCATTCTTCCTTTCTCCAACCCCTAGCAACCACTGATCTTTGTATTGTCTCCATAAGTTTTGCCTTTTCCACAGTGTCCTGTAGTTGTACTTATGTAATGCATAGCTTTTTAGATTGGCTTCTTCACTTAGTAATATGCATTTAAGTTTCCTCTGTGTCTTTTCATGCTTTGATAGCTCATGTCTTTTTAGTGTTGAATAATATTCTGTTACGTAGATGTACCACCATTTATTTATCCTTTTGCCTACTAGAATACATCTTAGTTGCATGGTTCATAATAGCCAAAAATTATAAACAATCCCAATTTCCATTAACAATAGAATGAGTGATAACTATATTCACACAATAAAAACAAGTGTTCTATACCACTATATAACATGGTTGAATCTAAAAATAAATGTTGATTAAAAGAAGGCAGGGGGCGGCTAAGCCTCTGCCTTCAGCTCAGGTCATGATCTTATTAGGGTCCTGGGATTGAGCCTGGCATTGGGCTCTGCTCAGCAGGGAGCCTGCTTCCCCCTCTCTCTCAGCCTGCTGCTCTGCCTACTTATGATCTCTCTCTCTCTGTCAAATAAATAAATAAAATCTTAAAAAAAAAAAAAGAAAGAATGCAGAAACAAAATACATAATTTACGATTCTATTTGTGTAGTTCAAAAGCAAGAAAAATAAACCATAGCATTTAGGGATGTGCACTTAGAGGATAAAAGCAAGGAAATATTTATTATAACAAGCAAATCAGTACTTACTTCTTGAGGAAAGGGATTGTGTTAGGGGAGGGAGACAGGCAGGGCTTCTAAAGATATTTATAATGTCTCTTTCTTTGTGGTTATGTGAGCATTTGCTTTATGATTTATTAATTTATGTATTATGTACTTTTCTGTGTTATCGTTTTACCAAAAAAAAATTTAAAGGAAAAAACCCCAAAGTCTTTTTTATTGCTTTTTATTTTTAAAACATCACCAGGTGGAACTTGGTGTTTATATTGTGTGGTTGTTACTCATTCTGAAAATAAACATTGGAAGTATATAATTAGCAACAGTGTAATGAAGCCATAGCATTCACAAGATTCTCAAACGGTATAATATAAAACCTGTCATAAAAATTAGTAAAAAACACAAGGTAGAAAACATTTTTAATACTGGTACAATGGCAATAGCAGCTTTATAAATGTTTATATATAGGATTTCTATAGCATTTTAAAATGAACCTTTACTCCACAAGAATGATCAAATTATCAAATCATTTAAATTAAATTTGAAACAGTACATGGTGGTTTATTAATATAAGCATTGTAAGTGCTCCATAAAACATCGTTATAAATACTCAAATGTTTTGTTCTCAGGGATCATTCCTTTTATTCTTATATAATATAAATGTAGCTAGCAGGCTTTGTTTTGTTTTGTTTTAAATTAGAAGCAGGTATGTTTCTTAACTTTATTACCTGTTTAATTTTCATTCATAAATGTGTCTGTAGACATAAATTTGGGTCTCATGAGAACAAAACATGGTCCCCAGGTCTGCTTTCCAGTCTGATGACTTTCCACAGCACTCTGTTTGGTATCTCAAAGCAGTATTTGTCTGTGGAAATATAGGCATTTGGGAAATGACTAAAATATCTTTTGTAGCCTAGGCTAAAATAGTATCACCCCTGTAGCTGCTTCCTGTCAGGCTAGGAAGTTCAGTGAAGATCTGAAACACCTTGTTTCCCATCCACAAGCAGCTGCTATCCTTATTCTTGGAACTGCAGGGGATCAAAGCTAATCCTGCAATTTCAGTCACAGGAACTCACCCTGATGAGAGTTTCCCTTCCTCTGTGATACTTAACATAATAGTAATGGGGATCCTGGCTGAAGCTATAATTGTGTCCACTGCTAAGTAGACATGTCTGACAAGCTGGGGTCTCCCAGAAATACTTGGCAACTTTGTAGGGGACTGACCCATAGGGTGACCAGATACAATAAAGAATGCCCTGTTAAAGCTGAATTTCAGATAAATGATGAATAATTGTTTCAGTATAAATATACAGCTCCCATGTAATATTTGGGACATATTAAAACTAAAAAAATAAATAAATAAATAAATAAAAAAAAATCCCCTACCCATTGTTTAATAGGATGTATTTATATTTAAAAGTTTTTTGTTTTTTAATTCAAATTTGGCTGTCATATATTTACAATTGCTAAATCTGGCAACCCTGGACTGGCAGGAGAGAGCAAAAAACCAGTGAGGTTTGTATTATTACTGTTATTGAAGATATAGGCTGTTGAGAACAGGAATTAAGTCTCACAGAAGATCTGCTATGGACTTCAGATAATCCTTGGCAGGCCACTCTGGAAAATACAAGGTTCATGTTGAGATCCTCATAAAACTTATAATTAGCTACATGAATGTGGATAGAAAATGTCAAAGAAAGGAATATCTCAGACTTCAGCGATCTAGATATGACTACCTAGATATCCTTTCTAGCTGCTAGAAATGGTACATTCTCATTTTTAAGGTTATATTGGATATTTTGCTTCAAATCCATTTGGAAAATAATTGGGTTGGGGTGGGGAACAGTCTTATCTCTGAACTGTTTACAGTAAATGGAAATAAAGTCTAGAGGATCTTTTGTACTGATCAAGTCTGTAGCACCTACTGAAGAATGCGTTAGCTTTATAGGCTGAAATACTTTTCTTTTTGATTACCTGAGAATATGCAAGAAGAATGGGAAAGGGGTTATTTCATTTTATTTTTTAAGGAATCAGGTTATTTTCTGAACGTCAAAACTGGACCTATTGAGTATAAACTTGTTATCTAGTTAAATTTGAACAACCTCTCCAACCTAAATTGGGTAATTCTCAGATAAACATCACTTTAGGGACTGCAGTTTCCCATCTGCTCTCTTATTGATCATGTAAACTAAAAAAATACCCAAATACTCACTTTATATCACAGTATGTATGGGGGCTCTGTACATACTTTAATTCTTCAAATGGAATTATATATTAGTATAATTATTTATATATACCCTACTACATTAAAAAAAAGGATTGGGGTGATTTTATCTGTTTGTTTTATGGATCATCATGTGGCATCAGGCAGTTAGCATCAGTTTTGTTCATCAAAGCTGCTTGTAGAAAGTGGCAGAGTTTGAGTTGGGCTTCTAGGGTGAGCCATCTATGAAAAAAAAAAAAAGGTTCCCAATTATAATATGAATTATGTGGCCAACACAGATCTCCTTCCTCACTAACAGAAACAGATTTTATGCAGGGCAGCAATGTAGCCAGACTCTAAAAACCACTTTTCCCAGTTTTTCTGACATAATCAGAAGTTCCTGGATAGCACCTATATAAAGTGAGGGGTAGCTTAGCTAGCACACCCTTTTGTCCTTTGCCTTTCTCCTTATCTTGCCTAGAATGGGGGCACCGGGCTTCAGGAGGTGGAGGCATTCTTTACCATGAGGATAAAAGCCACACATTAAGGATGGAAGAGCAGTAAAGACATGGTGAAGCTGCTGTTCCAGTTATGGGTTGCCTACTTCCCAAGGGAATAAATATGTAGGTAAGAAAAATAAGGTGCTGCTTTGTTAAGCCACAGTAGTCAGATTTTTGTTACCTAATGCAAAAGCAAATTTTGTTACCAAATGCAAAACCTAACTAATACAGTTGCTTCAGACTTAAAGGAAAAAGGAAACCTAAGTTCTGGGGGTGGAGGGGTGGGGGAGGAGGAGGAGTCGTCATTGTATGTCTAACAACATTTAAAAAAAAAAACAACTTCCTCCTACTAAGTGGATTTTGTGAACAACTCATACAGCAGATACTTTTCTGAAATTTAAAAAAAATTTTTTTTTAATTTATTTATTTGACAGACAGATCACGAGTAGGCAGAGGGAGGCAGAGAGAGAGGAGGAAATAGGCTCCCTGATGAGCAGAGAGCCCGATGTGGGGCTCGATCCCAGGGCCCTGGGATCAGGACCTGACCCGAAGGCAGAGGCTTAACCCACTGAGCCACCCAGGCGCCCCACCTTTCTGGGATTTTTGATGTTGTTGTTCAATATGTGTGCTTATTCCTTATCGTATTTTCATTTGTTTCCACATTACTCAACTCATTATAGTGATTATGGGGTAGGGCAGGGACACAAAAGAATCCCAGAGCTGAACAAAGAAAGGAGGGGGCTTAGTGCTTCAGTGAGGCCTCTGCCTTCTGCCCCTGTCCTTCATAATTTGTGGTATCACCAAGGAATGTGATCTGGGGGTAGGGTCCCTACTGGATGCTCCGGATGCTCCGGAAGGAGGAAAGAGAAATGTGGTCACACCTCCAAAACAGTGATTGGCATGAGGGAAACCAAGCTGTCTGCAAAAGGCACTGATTTTTTTTTTTAATTTTTTAATTTTTTTTTTTAATTATTATTATTTTTTTATTTATTCATTTGACAGACAGAGATCACAAGTAGGCAGAGAAACAGGCAGAGAGAGAGGAGGAAGCAGGCTCCCCGCTAAGCAGAGAGCCTGATGCGGGGCTCCACCCCAGGACCCTGGAAACATGACCCGAGCGAGCTGAAGGCAGAGGCTTTAACCCACTGAGCTACCCAGGTGCCCCAAAGGCACTGATTCTTAATGAGGAAACAAAGAGGGGACAGTGTTAGGTTGGCAAAGTGTTAGCAGTGAAGTCTGTGGTGTGTCTCTATCACCAGAGGGAAATGGAAATATAAGTTTTGTAGCCAAAGAGGCCTGCAGCCCTGTGTCCCAGCACTCTAGTAGGAGTGGCAGATGGATGGCTACTCCCCATAGATCCAGTGAACGAGGTGAACACGGAGATGACAGACAAACAGGATTTGGAAGAAATCACATCAGGTTTCACTGATATACTAGAATTTGGTGTATGGGTCATACATGTAGGTGACAAAGAAGAAAGCTGCCAAGACCTTTTCCTATCAACTGTGCACAATCTGATCCCTATCTGCGTCTCCATCGCTGTTTTTCACTGTCAGACTCGCTTTCTCTTTCAGCTACTTTGGCTCCTTTCCAGTTTCTCAGTTAGGTCAGGTGCCCTCCGCCTCAACACCCTTATGTACGCTGTTCTTTTTGCTTGGAGCTCTTTCCTCCCAAACGTCCATGCTGGGCCCATCCCCTCATCCCATAGGCACCCTTCCCAGTTAATGCCTATTCATCCTTCAAGTCTCACTTCATCACCTCCTAAGGGATTAGGCTAGATAAAGTTCCTCTGTGGGTTCCCACAGAACCCCATTCCTTTCCTTTATAGTACTTACCTCAGTGTAGAATTACATAAATATGTGATTATTTGACTAATGTCTATTTTCCTCACTAGGCTGAAAGTTCCAAGACAATAAATTTAGGTTTGTTTTTGCTTACCACTGTATCCCTGGTACTCCAGCACAGTGCCTGGCATAGAGGAAGTGCTTAATAAATATTTATCTAAAGAAATTAATAAAACCAGACATTCATGGTGAAAGAGATGATAATGCTAGCTAGGTCACAGAATTTTATAAAGGCTAAATATGAAATTATTTTGTAAAGCATTAGGTACCATTTAAAAATTATTATAAGAAAGATCCTTTAGATTGCATTATTCTAAATAAATGATTTTGAAGAAAAAAGGAACCTTTTTGTTTGTTTGTTTGTTTCCCCTAAAGGCTTACCTGAAACTTTCTCCTCAAGGCCCGAGTCATTACTGGAGTCAGCCCAGTTCCTGTGTCCATGTTTTCTTTATTGGTAAGTGGGGTTCCACCTGGGCTTCTGCAAAGGTATTGAAAAAATTAGAAGCTGTGTTTTATGCTAACTTTTCAAATGGATTCAGAAAGCATGAAGATAAGAGAGCATATTACCTCTCTACATCAACTTTTCTAAGTAGTTTCCGCAGGTCTATCTGGCTTTTACCAGGGGTACTGATGAAATAAAGATATAAAAGTTAGATCTTGCCAGATTTTATCCCCTTTCCCAAAGCAAAGCAGACGTTTCCATAGGCAATGTCCTAGAAAGTGGTTCTATTTTTTACATCAGCAGAGGGGCACCTGGCTGGCTCAGCCAGTGGAGTGTGTGACTCCTGATCTTAGGGTTGTGAGTTCAAGCCCCACACTGGGTGTGGAGCCTACTTAAAAACAAAAATAGCTGTAGATGCTGATAAGAGCATAAGGTGATATAATTGCCCTGATAAGTAATACGTATTGACTCAGTAATTATACATATAAGAATTCATCTGAGGGAAAGAGTCAGCTATGCACATGGGTGATGGACAAGGATGTTCACTGAAGAATTAGAAATAAAAAATCATAAACAACCTAAATGTTTCAAAACAGGAGTTTATCTATGAAATTTACATATAATTAAATATATATACTGAAGAAGTCAAAATGATGCTTTAAACTGATTTTTAATAAGATGGGGGAAAGTTGTTGACACATTAAACAGGAAAAGCCTTAACTGCATGTATATTATGATTATACACAGGTGTAGACACACACACACACACATGATTTCATCGATTCCAAGACATACAAGTTTTCATATTTTATTATTTCTGAAATTGGGCTGCTTTAAAAATTCTTCTTTTTTGACAAACCATAAATGACTCTTAATCTCACAAAACAAACTGGGGGTTGCTGGGGGAGGTGGGGTTGGGAGAGGGGGAGGGGGTTATGGACATTGGGGAGGGTATGTGCTATCGTGAGTGCTGTGAAGTGTGTAAACCTGGTGATTCACAGATCTGTACCCCTGGGGATAAAAATACATTATATGTTTATAAAAAAAAAAAAATTGGAATGGGAGGCGAACCATAAGAGACTATGGACTCTGAAAAACAACCTGAGGGTTTTGAAGGGGCGGGGGTGGGAGGTTGGGGGAACCAGGTGGTGGGTAATAGGGTGGGCACGTATTGCATGGAGCAGTGGGTGTTGTGCAAAAACAATGAATACTGTTACACTGAAAAAAAATAAATTAATTAAAAAAATAAAATAAAATAAAAAATTCTTCTTTTTTTTTCTTTTTTAAGTAATCTCTATCCCCAACATGGGACTCAAACTCATGACCCAGAGATCAGGAGTTGCATATTCATCCAACTGACTGAGCCAGGCACCTCTAAAAAAATTATTATTATTTTTTAAAGATTTTATTTATTTGACAGAGAGTGCAAGCAGGGGGAATGGCAGAAGAAGAAGGAGAAGCAGTCTCCATGCTGAGCAGAGAGCCCAATGTAGCACTCCATCCCAGGACCCTGGGATCATGACTGGGTCCAAAGGTAGACGCTCAAATGACTGAGGCACCCAGGCGCCCTCCCCGCCCCAAAACATTCTTGATATTATGTCTTTTCCTCCCAAATCCATTTATCTGTATTTGTATTATTATTATTTTTTTTTTAAGTAATCTCTGTGCCCAGCTTGGGGGTCAAGCTTACAATCTGAGACTGAGAGTCGCAGGCTCCACCAACTAAGCCAGCCAGGTGCCCCTGGGCCACCCCCGCCCGCAAATCCACTAATAAATCATTGGTGTATCTTACAATAAACAGCATCATGAAATGGAAATAATAGAGTAGATGCCCACACAAAGACTAGAATGATAAACAGTATGTTAATAGTAGCTCTCTTCAATCAAACAGTTATTTGATTTTTTTCTTTTTCAAAAAAAATTTTAAAGATTTTATTTATTTATTTGAGAGAGAGAATATGAACAGGGGCAGGGGCAAAGGGACAAGCAGACTCCCCCCTGAGATCATGACCTGAGCCAAAAGCAGATGCTTAACTGACTGAACCACCCAGGTGCCCCCGTTTTCTTCTGTAAACTTTTCTGTGGATTTCCAGTTTTCTACAATGAGCATGTATAACTTTTAAAGTTAGAGATAGGCAAAACAAACAAACAAAACCCAAAACACCATTCTTTTAAATAACAGTAGAGCATAACACAGTGTAGTTCCTTACTTACATCAAGACATTTGTAACTCTAGTTGATAGTACTTTGGAGTTGGGCTTCAGAGTGACACGCTGCAGGTCAGAGACAGTAACTAGTGGATTCTGTGCCTTTGGTGATGGTATAAGCTTTAACCACAAAATGAGACAGTATCAAAAACCACACTTAAAAATATCATTCAAAATATAAACATGCTGCAACAATGAATACTTGAAAGCTGAGTCTGGGTAAGATATTATCTACTACTCAATTTTTATTGCAAAGCTTCCAAGTATGTGTCTACTTCTTTAGACTAACGGTTGGTAGATAAAACTGCCTAATTAAATAATTTTGGGGTCTACACATTTTGTTGAGGATCCAAAACTACTCAAATAACACATCGAATACTTACCTCAGAATGGCTTCTGTACATAAGACATAGGCTGATTTTCCAGAAAGGGACAACCAGGTTAAAATCTCAAAGATCATATGTATGATAAGCTTACCTTCTTCCTTTCATCAAAACACTGTGTCTTCTTTAACTTCACAGTCAGTAGATCTTTAACTGTTATCTGCATGGGTCCATCTCTTTTTAATGGCCCAGCCTTAAAATACATGGAGAGGTTAAAATTCAAATCGTAACCAAAATATCAGTCAAATGCAAATCCAAATCCAGTTTTTAAAGACTCACTTAAAAACTAACTCTTATTTACCCTAGGAACCTATCAAATTCTTTTAGTTCAACCAAGAATGATCCTGTTTTCAGTACACATGGATGCTAATGCTACTGTAAAGTATTCATCAAAATGTAAGGCTTTGACAGTAAATAAGAGATGGGCTAGTTCTCTGCAACTATGCATCTTCCTCAGGAGTCATGATAATAAGACCGGAGTTGAAGAAGTTCCTCAAATCAAAGTGAAGTTTTGCTTGAATTACTTAAAAAGTTGACTCAGTTCCCATAGAACAAGAATGTATGGTCAGAGGGCTATCCATTATGGCAAATTAATAACAGGCTCTGGATTTAACCCAGCCATTTTATTTTTTATTATTATTATTATTTACACATTTTATTTATTTATTTGATAGAGCACGAGTAGGTCGAGTGGCAGGCAGAGGGAGAGGGAGAAGCAGACTCCCCACTGAGCAGAGAGTCCGATGTGGGGCTCGATCCCAGAACCCTGAGATCATGACCTGAGCTGAAGGCAGACGCTTAAACGAATAAGCCACCCAGGCGCCCCTAAGCCAGCCATTTTAAACCAAATTTATCTGGAGTGAAAATTCAGCAGATTTTTAAACAGGGTCATGCTTATCTTAGTGATTCACAAATACCCCCTTAGTGGCTAAGTAATTAGTGGAGACTGGTCCTTCAGCTTCATGATATTATACTTTTGGATCCACCAACTCTTTTTATTCTGATTTTACTCACTAAGCCACCTTCTGTTCTGAATTTGGTTTCCCAGGGAGGTTTTTCTTTTGGTAAAAATAGTCTGAGAAGCCATTAGGAATATTCCAGTCTACTGGCTTTCATTCGTTTATCCTTTAAAAAAAAAAAAAATCACTTTTGTTTCTAAGTCCAGTTCTACAGGCCCGAGTTTTTAGAAGCATCATCATTGACATAATTAAGAGATGGAATCAGGAAAAAAAAAAAATGCAGCTTTCCTCTCAAAGCCCTTAGCCTCCTCTCAAAAGGCCACCTTGTTTTACTACTCTGTAACACAGACCAAAACACATCATTACTAGATTGTTTCCTACCTGCAGGGCTTTAGTGCGATCGCATTTTTTGAGCAGCACTGGTGCTGTGGGCGGCGGAGGCGGAGGCAGAGGAGGAGGTGGAGGGGGCGGGGGCGGCGGAGGAAGAGCAGGAGGGTGGGCGGCTGGCTGTGGCAGTGTGGGAGGAAGTACCCCTGGAGATTCTCCAGGGGTGCTTAGCACCCGGGCGGGCACATTTGTGAGTTTACCACCTATGTGACAGGTTTGACCACAGCTTGGGCAGGAAGAATTTTCCAAGACGGTCTGTAAGAAAACATTACATTTGGCAAATGAGTAACAGATTAATTTGGTTCTTAGGGTTCAGAGTCAGGGAGATAATAGCTACCACGTATTGAATAATTTCTCAGTATAGTATGTGGTTTTTAAAAAATATTTTCTCATCTATCACAAGCCCATTCATTCGCCCATTCATTCATTCATTCATATGTTTGTTTTATGTGTGCAATATGCCAGGCATTGTGGGTACCATGTGAACCCTGTCTGTTACACGTGGAGCTGACAGTCTGGTAAAGAAGACAGACATGAAACACACACACCCAGAACAAAACAAAGTAATGCTTCAGTGAAAACAGTGAGGTGTACCATGGGCATGAATAGGGAGAAATCTGGAGAGTGACATTAAGCCATAATCTCAAGGATGGATTGCAATTTATCAGGTCTCAAGGGAGATAAGGTCTGGGGAGAGTTCCTGGCAGAGGGAAACATACTTAATGCAGCTAAAAATTGTCGTATATTTGGGGCGCGTGAGTGGCTCAGTCCGTTAAGTGTCTGCCTTCGGCTTAGGTCATAATCTCTGGGTCCTGGGATTGAGCCCCGAGTCAAGCTTCCTGATTCTCTCTCTCTCTCCCTCTGCCCCTCCCCACTACTTGTTCTCTCTCTCAAATAAATAAATAAATAAATAAATAAAATTTTTTAAAAATGTAGCATATTCAAGGACTGATAAAAAGGCCAAGGGAATGGAACATGAATGTTAGGGGCTGAATTGTGTCCCCCAGCCCCTCAAATTCATATGTTGAAGCCCTAGCTATAGTACCCCAGGATGCCTTTGCAGATAGGGCCTTCAAAGAGGTGATCAAATTAAAACGAGGCCATTAGAGTAGGCTCTCATCCAATTTGACTGGCATCCTTATAAAAATAAGAAATTTGAACATACAGGAGAAACATCAGGGATGTGTGTGCAGAGACAAGGCGATTTGAGGACACAGTGAGAAGACAAGCCAAAGGAGAGAGGTGAAAGAAGAAACCAACTCTGTCAACACCTTGATCTCGGACTTTCAGCCTCTAGACCTGTGGGAAAATAAATTTCTGTTATATAAGCCACCTAGTCCATGCCACTTTATTATGGCAGCCCTGGGAAATGAAAAATAACCCTATGAAGTCAGATGGTGTATTAGTTTCCTATGGTTGTTTCATCAGATTATCATAAATTTGGTGGCTTAAAACAATTGAAATTCATTTTTTTCACAGTGCTGGAGACTAGAAATCTAAAATCAAGATGACAGCACGGCTGTGCTACCTCCCAATGCTGTAGGGAAGAATCTGTTTCTTGCCTCTTCCTGTTTTGGGTAGCTATGGGCATTCCTGGCCTTGAGACTACATCACTCCAATCTCTACCCGTGCTCCCACTGCTCCTCCTCTCCTCTGTGTGTGCTCTGCTCTCTCCTTTATAAGGACATTTGTTATTGGACTTAGGGTCCACTCTGATAATAGGGTATGATCTCTTCACTTTAAAATCCTTAACTTAAGGGGCACCTGGCAACTTTTGATCTTCGGGTCATGAACTCAAGCCACATGTTGGCTGTAGAGATTACTTTAAAAAAAAAATCCGTAACTTAATGACATGGGAGAAAACCCTTTCTCCAAATAAGGTCATATTTCTAGGTTTCAGGGATTAGGACTTGAACATATCTCTTGGAGGCCATTGATTCAGCCCACCATAGATGGCATCATCATTTTTAGAAGAGGAAACTCAGGCCTAGAGGAGTAAGGTGATTTGCTTTTCTTCCTGTCTAATTCATCTTGAGGTACGAATTCCGGGACAAGGATTTTAATTCCAGAAGCTCCCCTGCAAACCAACAAGTGCAATGTTTATTTTCTTGAGTTTTAGACATTGAGAATAGGGGCCTTGCTTAGGGAAGTTTGGAGACAGCGGATATATATGGCTTTTTCTACTTCTATCAGGCAAGAAAATAGAAATCATCCTGAGTATTTAAAAGAGGGTGAGAATAAGGTGGGGAGTTGGTTACATTGATGGCGAAAGAGATGAAAACACACAGGGAACATTGAGGCAACCCAGAGATTAGCAACAGGAAAAAGCCATGAATACCCTGAGGCTGGAGGGACAAAGGGAACAGCATTCTAAACTGATCTCTAGAGCTGGGTTAACCCAGAGAATCCAGGAACTAGACAGACTTACCTGGAGGGAGCAGGGGTGAGGGAGACAACAACCATCACTGGAGAAATTGCCCAAAGCAGAGAACAAAGAGGAAACACACTCCCTCCACATCCCCACCAGTCCCTCTTCAGTGTCTACCATTAGCCAAGCACAACTGGAACCAGGTGACATGGAGCTTAGCACATACAGCCTGCATGGATTAGCCCCAGTGCAGTGCAGAGTCGAGCCTTGAAGCCTAAGGAACAGATCTGAGGGCAAAGAAGCCTAAAACTAGCACTTGCTTGTAGCCATTGCTCCTTCTGGTAAAAGCACGCTGGGATTCCTACAGGGGATAACCCCTGCCCTCCTTCCCTAATTCTGGATTTCTTTTCTTTTCTTTTTTTTTTTTTTTTTTTTTAAGATTTTATTTATTTATTTAATAGAGACACAGTGAGAGAGGGAACACAAGCAGGGCGAATGGGAGAGGGAGAAGCAGGCTTCCCGATGTGGAGGGAGCCTGATGCGGGGCTTGATCCCAGGACTCTAGGATCATGACCCAAACTGAAGGCAGATGCTTAACAACTGAACCACCCAGGTGTCCCCGGATTTCTTTTCTATTTAACAATACCAACCTTCAGTGTTTCCTGGAGCTTGCATAATTCACTTTCCAAAATGCAAAACCGTTGTTTTAGACTGTGGAGTTCTCGGCAGCAGAAACGGGATGGAAAGATGGTGTCTTTCAATACTTCTAAACTCTGAAATTCAAAAATAAACAAGCCTGAATTCTGTAAGCAGCATGATCAGGACAAGAAAAAAGGGAGAAGAAAGTGGTTTGATGTATGTTTTACAGAAACAAAGGCCTACATGACCCCAGAATTTCATCTTACCTGAGCTTAGCCTGAGTGTTTTGCTGACCTGAGCACACACAGTGAACACACATAACAAATATGCAGAAAAACCATATTGCTGAAAATGGGGTTGTGAAAGCCATACCTGGGCCATGCAGTTCTGGCACCAGTTGTATATAGACCACACTCTATTTGTCCAGAGTTTTACGGTATCTTTGATATTAGGAAGTCTAAAGTTCCAGGATGGTCTTAGCCAACTTCTGCTAAGGGAGGTATCTGCTGAAGGAATAACCACTCTGTAGGAAAAACAAAACCAAACAAAAAACTCCTGAGTTGGAATAACAGCTTTATTTATTTATTTGTTATTACTATTATTAAAGATTTTATTTCTTTCATTTGACAGAGAGATAGAATGAGAGCACAAGTAAACAGAGCGGCAGGCAGAGGGAGGGGGAGAAGCAGGCTCTCCACTGAGCAGGGAGCCGGATGCGGGGCTCGAGCCCAGGACCCCGGAATCATGACTCGAGCTGAAGGCAGATGCTTAACGACTGAGCCACCCAGGCGTCCCTAACAGCTCTGTTTAAATAATAAGCTTGAGCATCCAACTCTAAGCTTGAGCATCCAACTTTTGGATTTGTCTCAGGTCATGATCTCAGGGTCGTGAGATTGAGCCCCATATCTGGCTCTGCACTCAGTGGGAGTCTGCTTGGGATTCTCTCTCAACCTCTGCCTCTCCCCTCATTTGATCTCTCTCATGCTCTCAAATAAATACGTGTTTAAAACATAAAATAACATGCTAGTTTTATAGTATGACTCAGGAGCAGAGACTACCTAAAGCCAAAATTTTCATTAAATTTTAGAGTTCCAAGATGCACTTATGCAATAATTTACTTTATAAATAAGTAGTAGTAAATAAAACAAACAGTAAGTAAAGAGGCTTACTCTTTACTTACTCAGGGATTCAGTAATGAACAACATGATAAAAACCATGCCCTCATTAAACTTACATGTCTTGGGACAAAGGTAATAAAGTAAATTAGTAACATATATGCATTGTTATATAGTGAATAAATACTATGAGGAAAAGGATAGAGCAAGAGAGAAATGTTGGATGGAGGTGAAATTTTAGGTAGGGTGCTAGGGAAGTCTCACTGAGAAGGTGACTTTTGAGGAAAAAAAAACCAAAACTCAAACAAAGTAAAGAAGCTAGCAATACACGGGTACCTGGCTGGCTTAGTCAGTAGAACATACAACTCTTGATCAATGGTCATGAGTTTAAGCCCCATGTTGAATGTAGAGGCTACTTAAAAAGGAAAAAATAAAGAAGCTAGCAATAAAATATCTGGGAGAAGAACATTTCAGGCAAGGGTAATAATAAGTGCAAAGGCCCTGAGACAGCAGCTTGTCTGAGGTGTCTAAGGAACAACAAGGAGGCCAGGATGACTAGGGTGGAGAAACTAAAGAGTAGGAGGATTAGGAGAGAATGTCAAAATCAGATCATATTGCTCTTGTGGGTCATACAAAGGATTTTATTTTATTTATTTTTGTTTTAAAAAAATATTTTATTTATTTATCTGACAGAGAGAGAGATCACAAGTAGGCAGAGAGAGAGAGAGAGAGGGAAGC
Source organism: Meles meles (assembly GCF_922984935.1). Lineage (NCBI taxonomy): Eukaryota > Metazoa > Chordata > Mammalia > Carnivora > Mustelidae > Meles > Meles meles. The sequence goes on from NC_060083.1 coordinate 31,027,141, forward strand.
AGGCTCCCCACTGAGCAGAGAGCCGGACACAGGACTCCATCCAAGGACCCTGAGATTATGATCCAAGCCGAAGGCAGTGGCTTAACCTGCTGAGCCACCCAAGCGCCCGCCTCATACAAAGGATTTTAATTTTGACTCAGAGAAAGGAAGACATTGGAGAGTTTTTATTTATTTATTTATTTTTACATAATCTCTACACCCAACAAGTGGCTTGAACTCATGACCCTGAGATCAAGAGTCACACACTCTTTCAACTGAGCCAGCCAGGTGCCCCAGGAAAGACATTGGAGAGTTTTAAGCAGAGGGGCAATATGACATGATTTTTTTTTTAAAGATTTTATTTATTTATTTGACAGACAGAGATCACAAGTAGTCAGAGAGGCAGGCAGAGAGAGAGAGAGAGCAGGGTAGAAGCAGGCTCCCCGCTGAGCAGAGAGCCCAATGCGGGACTTGATCCCAGGACCCTGGGATCACGACCTGAGCCGAAGGCAGCGGCTTAACCCACTGAGCCACCCAGGCGCCCAATATGACATGATTTTTAAGAGGCTCACTCTGACTGTTGCTCAGAAATACACTGCAGAGGGGCAAAGGCGGAAGCAGGAACACCAGTTAAGGGCCATTTTCAATATTCAAGAGAGATAGAGAAGAGTTAAGGATAATATCATGGTTAATGCTTTTTGAGGGCCAGTTTAGTTTAAAAAATTTTCTGTAAAGAGAGCCATAACAACAAAATGTATAATGTATGTCATTGTGAAACCCAGTATCCTAGGCTTCTGATAACTTAGAGTCTCTTTCAGTAACACATTTAAACCTCCGTCCCAGAGAATAACTGACCAAACTTTACCAAAACTGAGATTTAAATTCCAGTTATATATTCCTCTTGCATCTCTTAGTTACCAGATTTATACAATTAAACTGACTAGGGAAAGAGAAAATAGTTACTGAGCATCTCCAGTACAATTTCTTGTGATTTAAACATTTAAACACTTAAAAAAAAAGATTTTATTTATTTATTTGAGAGAGAGAGAAGGAATGGGGGGAGGGGCAGAGGGAGAGGGATAAGCAGTCTCCCCGCTGAGCAGGGGCCCAGGAGAGGACTCTGGGATCATGACCTGGGCTGAAGCCAGATGCTTAACCAACTGAACCACCCAGGCGCCCCTAAACTCTTAAAGGATGTTCACCACATAAAATTTAGAATGCTCGGTCAAAATTTAATTTCTGAAGAGGGATGAATAATTTTTTAGTGTAAGTATGTTATAAATGTTGCGTGGGACAATATTTTAAAAATTTCATGTTTTGGGACGCCTGGGTGGCTCAGTTGGTTAAGCGGCTGCCTTCAGCTCAGGTCATGATCCCAGCGTCTTGGGATCGAGTCCCACATCCGGCTCCTTGCTCAGCGGGGAGCCTGCTTTGCCCTCTGACTCTGCCTGCTACTCTGTCTGCCTGTGCTCACTCTCTCTCTCTGACTAATAAATAAATAAAATCTTAAAAAAAAATCTTTAAAAATTTCATGTTTTATCAGAACTTTACATTTAATTGGGCATTCTGTATTTTTATTTGCTAAATCTGGTAACCCTATCCTTAAGGGATTATTTTTTTCTTTTCAGCATAACAGTATGCATTGTTTTTGCATCACACCCAGTGCTCCATGAAGTACTTGCCCTCCCTATTACCCCCACCACCTGGTTCCTCAACCTCCCCCACCCCGGCCCCTTCAAAACCCTCTGGTTGTTTTTCAGAGTCCATAGTCTCTCATGGTTCATCTCCCCTTCCAGTTTCCCTCAACTCCCTTCTCCTCTCCATCTCCCCATGTCCACCGTGTTCTTTGTTATGCTCCACAAATAAGTGAGACCATATGATACTTGACTCTCTCTGCTTGACTTATTTCGCTCAGCATAATCTCTTCCAGTCCCGTCCATGTTGCTACAAAAGTTGGGTATTCGTCCTTTCTGATGGAGGCATAATACTCCATCGTGTATATGTACCACATCTTCCTTATCCATTCGTCTGTTGAAGGGCATACCTTAAGGGATTTTTAATATTTTTTCTTCTTCACACTTAACGGCTTACCTTTCTGGTGAGGGTGGTGGCGGAGGAGGTGTGATTAGCTTGGGCTGGAAGTGAGAGGCTTCTCTTTTTTTGAATAATCTTTTTGCTTTGGCTTTTAGCTTTCTTCTTCGTTGCTTGAACTTAGGCATGATTTCTGTACAGAAAAAAATTTTTTTACATGTTTTTTAAATTTTAGAATAATATACACATACAGAAAATGCAGAAATCTTGATTGTACAGTTCAATGAATTATCACAAAGTGAACACACCCTTGTAACCACCACTGTGGTTAGGAAATAGATCACTACCCCAGCATTCCAGAAGTCCCCTGAAGTGAAGAAAATTTTAAACCCAGATTTAAAGTATCTTTAGAGACTTGGCTTTGACATTACATTGATCTCTAATTTTGTTTTGCTTGCCTTGCTCTTCTTCATTAAGTCAAGTGTATTTCCATTTCTTATAAGAGAGAAAATAGCTAGAGTTGGGTTATGGTCAGTTATTAAAAGAAGTTTCTTTCCAGGAACATTTACTGAGCACCCACTGTGATAGGTGGAGTTGGTAATGGAAGAAACAAATTTAACCACTGAATATCCATTTAGGCACCTTCATATACATTTTCTCAGTGAATCCTCGCTACCTGGCAAGATTTTATCCCCAAGGAAGAGGATTTTTACTTCCGTTTTTTACATTAAGAATAAACGGAGACATAGAAAGAGTATATGATTTGCCCAGTGTAATGCAGTAAATAAATAAGCCTCGGAAGACTGTGTTCTTTCTAACACTCTGCGGTGCAACAGTTGATTATATGGGTGGTATACAATGTAATAGCAGTTACCTCAAATCTAAGACCCCCAAATGTTTCAAAACATTTATTTTAAAACACTATTCAGTGTATTTAGCTTTTAATCTGGATCCTTTTATGAAGAAAATTAAGTCAGAGCTAGTTTGATGTGAAGACGGGCTTTGGAGTCGCCAGTTGCTGCTACCTGAGGAACAAAGATGTCGTTATTCAAGTAGAACTAAACATGGGCTCAAGGGCTGGGCCTCCCTGCCTTCAAACTCACATTTGAATAGGAACAATTGGCCTTTAAAATACAAATTCATTCCACTTTTGTTCACCCAGTACCCTTTCAATACTTAGTATGCAGCTCTAGGCTTCCCCAGCTCTCCGACTGCACTGCCTGAAGAACCTCGTTTTTTTTACTGGCTGTAGGTTGTGAAAACTCCGGAGTGGCTAACTGCAGTTCCAAGTGCTTTGGTCTTGCAGAGGGCACCCCTAATGGCAATGGGTGACAGTACATATATCAACAGCCTTTCTAGGAGGAAAGGTTCTCGATAGCATCTTATTGAGCGGACGCCAGGTCTCAAACTAGCAGTTTTCCTTAATTGTTCTTAGAGGCATGGGAGATACAGCAAACAATAGCTGACTTCCCTTGTATTCTATCATTTCTCCTTCCTGCTGAAATAATGAAAGAAGGCTAAGCAGGGATTATTAAATACACAGGGTGTTTAAGGGACTCATTGATTTTTCTTTTTTTTAAAGACTTAAAATAACACAAAACAACAATACTCTGAATGACGATGTTTAGGAGAGCCTCAGAGGAAGTAAGCAATCTTGCGGTTGCCTGAAAAAAAAGATTAAACCTCATCACATCCATGCCCAGGACTTTCTATGGAGAGATGTCACTGAGAACCTCTATCTAAGGTCCGGAGTTCACTGGGTGAAATCCCCAGAATCTGAGACTTCCATGGTAACTTCCTCTTCTAGTCTCCATCTGCCCCGTGCAGCCCTCCCCCACTTCTGTTCCCTCTCTCCCTTTGATGTCTTTTGTTAGACATCAAACTGACACAGAGAACTGGTCTCCTGCCTCCTTTTTTCCTATATTCACCAAGCACTCAGTTACAAATAGACTTCAAAAAGGAGCTGGACATTCTGGTTTAAACTTGGTAGATTGGCTCTATTCCTTTATCTCCACTCCAATAGTGTGCTGGGCTTGGCAACCACTGATATGTTTTCAGGAAGTCTGTGAGTTAGTTGTGAAACATATCCACCATTAAAATTAAATTATATAAATTTTTAAAAATTATATAAATTATATTTTATTATATAATATATTACATATATGTAACATTATTATATCATAAAATATGTTATATATTTTGATGCAAAGCTCATTACTTCCGAATGATTTTACTATTATTTATGCTGTTGAGGTTGTTTACATTATTGTATCTATATAGTGAAAATGCTATAGAATGCTAATTTCTTTCCAATTCCACATTCAGTGACTTCACATTGAAATCTTGAAATTGGCTATGATGGGAGTATTTACACCGTGGACATAACACCACAAATCAGGGCTTAATTCATTATGCTGTTGATTGTTAAGAGTGATAAAGAAAATGTTAATAATGCAGGTTAGATTTAAAAGCAAATCTTGGGGGCAGCTGGGTGGCTGTGAAGCATCTGCCTTTGGCTCTGGTCATGATCCTGAGGTCCTGGGTTGGAGTCCTGTGACCAGCTCTCTAGTCACAGGGGAGACTGCTTCTCTCCCAACCCTTCCCTCCTGCTTATGTTGGACTCACTCTCTCTATCAAATAAATAAATAAATAAATAAAATCCTTTAAAAAAGTGTATATCTTGTCTGTAGTTGTTACATTGTGAAAAGCTTAAAAAAATTGAGGAATATTCTGGTATTTGAAAATGATTATTTGAGTCATCAAAGAAGTTGCTTACATAATTGAAATGAAGTTCCAATATAAATCTTTTATGTTTCGCATTATCTTATTCCATAGAGTAAATGAAAAGATCAACTGACATTCCTATCAGGACTATACTTGTTTATAAATTGGAACCATAGCAGGACACCTGGGTGGCTCAGTCTGTTAAGCATTAAACTTTGGGTTTCAACTGAGGTCATGATCTCTGGGTTGTGAGATCAAGTCCCACGTGGGCTCCACTCCACACCCAGTTCAGAGTCTGCTTGAGATTCTCTTCCTTCTCCTCTGCCCCTCCCTTTTCTTGCTCTCTCTAAAATAAAGAAATAAATAAAATCTTAAAAAAAAAATTGGAACCATAGCTTGGCTACAGATACAAGAAGTCTGTAAAAATAAACAATAGTATTCTCTGAGAATCAACTGTATATGAAATTTACAAGAACATTATAGGGGTGCCTCGCTGACTCCATCAGAGCATGTGATGCTTGATCTCAGGGTTGGAAGTTCAAATACCATGTTGGGTGTAGAACTTACTTAAAAGAGAAGCATTATATACATTTTATTATTGTTTATAATAATTTTATTATTACCTGATATCAGTAAATTTATAATAAAATTATGCATATGTATCTATTAAACATTTATTAGCACACTATTAGTTCAATCCCTTCTGAAACATAACCAAAAAAGGCAGTAAAAGAGTGGTGAATATATTTCTCTTTCTTTTTAAGAAAATTTTTTTTTTTTTTTAAGAAATCTCTACACCCAAGTTGGGGTTGAACTTACAACCCCACGATCAAGAGTCACACCTTCAACCAACTGAGCCAGCCAGGTGCCCTAAGGAGTGATGAGCATAACATAATGTATAGAGTTGGAGAATAATATATTGTACACCTGAAGCTAACGTAACTTTCTGTATCAACTCTACCTCAAATAAATTTAAAAAAAAAAAAAAAAAAGGAGGGGTTCCTGGGTGGCTCAGTTGGGTAAGCATATAACTGTTGATCTCAGCTCAGGTCTTGATCTCAGGGTCATGAATTCAAGCCCCACTTTGGGCTGCACACTGGGCATGGAGCATACCTAAAAAAGAGAGAGAGAAGAAAGAAGATAGAAAGAAAGAAAGAAAGAAAGAAAGATAGATGGGAGGGAGGGAGGGGAACGTAGGGAGGGGAAGGAAGGAAGGGAAAGGAAAAAGGAAAGAAGGAAGAGTAAGGGCAGTAAAGGAATAAAAAAATCATAAACCCCTAAAACAAAGAATGGGAGCAGACTATGGCAGATGATGAATGTCGACTAAATTATGGAAAGTGGAAATGAGATGGATGAGTTGGCAGAGCAGAAGAAAATGGAGCTTTGACTGCCTATGATAGGGAAGCCAACTGGAAGCAAGACAATTCTCAGAACTTTAAGTAAGAGGATTCTGGACTTGAAGGTACCTAGAACCTATAAAGTTTGAGGTGGGGGTTAAAATAGGATTAATTTAAATCTTTATAAGGATTGGATAGGCCTCTGGAGTCTGTCTTCCAGTTCTTGTAGCCAGGCAGTTCCTGGCATTTATGTCCTCTCCAGTAAAGATGGATAGGTTTATTCTCTGGAGAAGTTGAACCATAGAGGTGCCAAACCGTGGGCCATGAGACATAGCAATAGCAGAGTCCTGTGTCATCATTCAGAAGATAGGGGATGATCCTGAACTGGAAAGTGAGACTTTTCAATCCCTTTCCTCAGCTCAGCTCCCAGAATAAAGGCCACCAGTTTTAATTCCCTGACTCAAATCCCTATACCTTTCATTTCCCCTTGAAGACTAGAAGATTCCTCTCCAGGGAAATTGGCTTGCCGGAGAAAAAGGACATATAGATATTGACATTTAGGGTCTCCCCAAAATGGCCAAGTCTGTGATCATTCATCCACTCAGGTGTCCACAGGTTGATAATATCCATCTCCTATACTTTGAGCTTCCAATTTTTTTTCCCCTTTGGTGCTCTCCTCTGACTTATAATAGCCAAAGATCATCAGTTATTTTAGGAAAGTCTCTAACATTAAAGACAGAGACCAAAATACACAGAGAATTTAAAAAAGGATTTCCATTTCTAAGGAAATGTAAAGGATGTAGGAAGCAGATTGGGAACCTGGGTGTCAGTTGTTAAGCATCCAACTTCAGCTCAGGTAGTGATCTCAGGGTCCTGGGATCCAGTCCCAGGGAGTCTGCTTATCCCTCTCCTTTGGTCCCTCCCCTGACCTGTGCGTGCACTCTCTCTCTCTCTCTCAAATAAATATATAAATCTTAAAAAAAAATTAAGAAAGAATGTAGGAAGCAGGACGAAACTTAAAATTTTTTTTTTTTTTTTCCAGAAAATGAGATACTGGGCCACCTGGGTGGCTCAGTCGTTGGGTGTCTGCCTTCAGCTCAGGTCATGATCCCGGGGTCCTGTGATGGAGCCCCACATCGGGCTCCCTGCTCAGTGGGGAGCCTGCTTCTCCCTCTCCTACTCCTGCTGCTTGTATTCCCTCTCTCACTGTGTCTCTCTCTGTCAAATAAATAAATAAAAATCTTTAAAAGAAAAAGAAAATGAGATACTGCATTCATATAACAAGAAGGATGAGAGGGGCACTTCGGTGGCTCAGTGGGTTAAAGCCTCTGCCTTTGGCTCGGGTCATGGTCGCGGGGTCCTGGGATTGAGCCCCGCATTGGGCTCTCTGCTCAGCGGGGAGCCTGCTTCCTCCCTCTCTCTCTGCCTGCCTCTCTGCCTACCTGTGATCTCTGTCTGTCAAATAAATAAATAAAATCTTAAAAAAAAAAAAAGGATGAGAAAAAAAAACTCTTAAAAATTAAAAATAGTGGAAATTTTAAAAAACGCAATACAGGGGCACCTGAATGGCTCAGTTAGTTGCACAGCTGACTCTTAATTTTGGCTCAGGTCATGATCTCATGGCTGTGAGACTGAGGCCCTCATCAGACTCTGTACTGAGCATGGAACCTGCTTAAGATTCTACCCTTATTCTCTCCCTCTCTAAAAAAAAAAAAAAAAAGAAAAGAAAAAGGTAATACAACAGTCAGAATATAGAAGTTTTTGGAAAGGGTGCGTGTGTCGCTCAGTCAGTTAACCACCAGCCTTCAGCTCAGGTTGTAATCCCAGGATCCTGGGATCAAGTCCCATAACTGCCTTCCCACTCTGCAGGGAGTCTGCTTGTTCCTCTGCCCCTCCTCTTGCTTGTTCTCTCAATCTCTCTTTCTCTTTCAAATAAAAAATAAAATCTAAATGAAAAAAAAGTTTTAGGAGAGAACAGAGAAATGGAGAGAATTTTGTCAAATAAACAATACAGAAATACTCTCTACAACTGAAGGGCTTGAATTTCCAGATTGAAATGGTCCACTCAGTATAATGAATAAAGAAAGATCCACATTGAGTCATGACATCACAAAAATAAAGTGGAAGGGTGACTGTATGGCTCAGTAGGCTAAGTGTCTGCCTTCAGCTCTTATGATCTCAGGGTCCTGGGATGGAGCCCTGCATTGGGCTCTGCTCAGGGGGAGTCCGCTTCTCCCTCTCCCTCTGTGACCTCTTTCACTCTTGCTCTCTCCGAAGTAAATAAAAATCTTAAAAAAACAAAAACAGGGTGCCTGGGTGGCTCAGTGTGTTAAGCCGCTACCTTCGGCTCAGGTCATGATCTCAGGGTCCTGGGATTGAGTCCCGCATCCGGCTCTCTGCTCAGCAGCGAGCCTGCTTCTCTCTCTCTGCCTGCCTCTCTGTCTACTTGTGATCTCTCTCTGTCAAATAAATAAATAAAATATTAAAAACAAAAACAAAAACAAAAAATAAAGAGGACATTCTAAAGGCTTCAGGAGAGAGAAAACACTATAGATACAGAGGACTGAGAAGAACATAGCATTGGACTCCAACAGCCTCACTAGAATTCTGAACGAAAATGTTTTCAATCCTGGAATTCTGTACCTAGCCAAATGTTCAGTCAAGCCTGAGCACAGATTAGGGTAAACAATGGCAATGTCCAGGATAATGTTGACCACGAGTCCTTGGAAGAGAGCTTTGCAGCAGGCCTAGGGCAGGGGTCAGCAAACCTTTTTCATAAAGGGCCAGATAATAAATATTTTAGGCTTTTTTTTTAAGATTTTATTTATTTATTTGACAGAGAGAGATCACAAATGGGCAGAAAGGCAGGCAGAGAGAGAGGAGGAAGCAGGCTCCCTGCTGAGCAGAGAGCCTGATGCGGAGCTCCATCCCAGGACCAGGAGATCATGACTTGAGCCGAAGGCAGAGGCTTAACCCACTGAGCCACCCAGGCCCCCTATTTTAGGCTTTGTAAGCCATCTGGTCTTTGTTATAACCACTCAATTCTGCCAATGTAGCACTCAAACATCCATGGACAATACTTAAATGAGCATGGCTGTATTCCAATAATTTTTTTTTCACTAAATTTTATTTGCCACTGAAATGTGAATTTCCTATAATTTTCACATATCACAAAATATTATTATTCTTTTGATTTTTCTTCAACTAATACAACTTGTAAAAACCATTTTTAGCTCATGAGACCTACAAAAATGGTAGTTTGCTGATTCTAGTCTTCACGGGCACACACAGACAGTGAAGTGAACAAGACTAATAGGAGGCTTCAGTAACACTGTCTCTAAGGAAAAAAAGGAAAATCAATATATTACCTAGTGTATTGATCATTCTCAGTTGAGTTTACCATTCCTCTGGAAAGGTGGGGCCAAATTTTTGATAAATGTATAAAAATAACATTTAAAAATGACTAGGAAGAAAGTTGTTGGAAGAAAAAAGTGTAATCACAGTAACACTTTATGTTCTGCTGTTTTACAATATTTAGTAGCATAAACATTGAATGATATAGGTTTTTTTTTTTAATATTTTATTTATTTGACAGAGAGAAATCACAACTAGGCAGAGAGGCAGGCAGAGAGAGAGGAGGAAGCAGGCTCCCTGCGGAGCAGAGAGCCGGACGTGGGGCTCGATCCCAGGACCCTGGGATCATGACCTGAGCCGAAGGCAGAGGCTTTAACACACTGAGCCACCCAGGGGCCCCTGTTTTTTTGTTTTTTTTTTTAAAGATTTTTATTTATTTGACAGACAGAGATCACAAGTAAACAGAGAGGCAGGCAGGGGGGGCAGGGAGGAGGGAAGCAGGCTCCCCGCTGAGCAGAGAGCCGGATGTGGGGCTCTCATGCAGGGCTCGATCCCAGGGCCCAGAGGTCATGACCTGAGCCGAAGGCAGAGAGGCCCAACCAACTGTGCCACCCAGGTGCCCCATGATGTAGGTATATTGTGAGGATAAAACGAGAGAAAATGGAAATCAGTAGTTGTCTAAATTGTTTTTTTAAGATTTTATTTATTTATCTGTCAGAGAGAGAGAGAGAGTGCACACAAGCAGAGTAAAAGAGGCAGACAGAGGGAGAAGTAGACTCCCTGCTAAGCCAGGAACCCAATGTGGGACTCATCCCAGGACTCTGGGATCATGACCTAAGCCAAAGGTGGACACTTAACAGCTGAGCCACCCAGGCGTCCCAGTAGTTTTGTAAATTTATATAAGTGTCAAAAAGTGGAAAGAGGGGAATACAGAGAGAGAGAGAAGGAAAGGAAGGAAGGAAAAGGGAAAGAAAAGAAATAGTATTGCAAGTTTGTCATTTAGAAACATGGAGATAAATACCAGAAACAGGTATAAGAATGGATAGTATTGCCTTTGGCAAGTGGGAGTCAGGATTATATAGAGAGATGATTCAAAAGACTGCCATTGTTTGTTCGTTTGTTTCTTTTTTTTTTTAAGATTTTATTTATTTATTTAACACAGAGAGATCACTAGTAGATAGAGAGGCAGGCACAGAGAGAGAGAGGGAAGCAGGATCCCTGCTGAGCAGAGAGCCCGATGCGGGACTCGATCCCCGGACCCCGAGATCAGGACCCCAGGACCTGAGCCGAAGGCAGCGGCTTAACCCACTGAGCCACCCAGGCGCCCCCGTGTTCATTTGTTTCTAATTATAATAAGTCTTGTAGTAGTATTTGACAATTAACCTCTGGTATATATCATTAGCTAGATGTGATTCTGAAACTTGACCTTCTCTATCCCTGTTGTTGTTCCAATGCCCATGCATTCAAATTTCTAAAGAGTCCTACACAAGCTGATGTATGTCATTTTGGAGATTATTTCTCAATGAAAAAAAATCTAGGAATTAAATCATATTTTCTCCTTTCTCTTCTCTCTGTGTGTGTAGGTGGGTGTGTGTATCCTGGGCTCTGGGTCATTGTTACTCTAACAACATTCTAATTAAATTCAGTAATTGGCACATGCAGAGAATTAAGTATGTCAGATCTGTCAGGGTAAAAAGGTGCAGTCTGAGAATTCCTAGATTAGTGTTCCTTTCAAAAGTAATAACTGTGCTCTCAAAAATGGAAGACCCTGAATTCCCACCTCAAAAAGACAGAGAACTCAACAAGCTAAAGTTTGTTTTTATCATTCTTTTATTAAAAGCATTAGATATGGAGCACTTGGGTGGCTCAGTTGTTAAGCATCTGCCTTTGGCTCAGGTCATGACCCCAGTGTCCTGGGATTGAGCCCCTTGGACCTGAGCAAGGAGCCTGCTTCTCTCTCTCTCCCACTCCCCCTGCTTGCGTTTGTTCTCTTGCTGTGTCTCTCTGTCAAATAAATAAATAAAATCTTAAAAAAAAAAAAAAAAGCACTAGATATTCTGCAGAGGATACTTCTCTGAAAGAATATATAGCAGTCTTCCTCAAGGTTAAAACAGATATGCTTGTCCCCTTTCCGAAAGACTAATGGGACATACAAATTCTTTTTGCTGGACTAGGTGGGATTCCAACTAGTAATACTAGAAAGAAGCTTTAAAAAAAATTTTTTTTTAAAAGATTCATTTATTTATTTGAGAGAGAGAAAGCACGAGAAGGGGATGGGGCAGTGGGAGAGAATATCCAAGCAGACTCCAGGTGAGTGTGGAACCCAACTCTGGACTGGATCCCAAAAGCCATGAGATCAGGACCTGAGTTGAATCCAAGAGTTGACACACAACCAACTGAGCCACCCAGTCGCCCCTTTTTTTTCATGATTACTTAAAGCACTTTTCCTACTTTTTAATTGAAAAGTACTCTTCTTTTTTCCTGCCTTGTTTTGAAAGGAATTTAAGGCTGATTAGAAACAATCTGTACTACCACACACAAAAAAAGGTAGATGAGGAAATTAGCATACTCCATTACAGAATAGAAAATATATAACATATATTATATATAGTCTACTTATATACATATATTCATATACATGAATTAGAAATATTTATCTGATTAATTTGTCTTGTCCCTTCTTACTATTCTGCCCCTTTCTGTCCTGATTTCAGTTGCCTCTGCCATCTTTCCCATTTTAATTTTTGCTATGTAGTATATTTCCCCTAGTATTAATTTATTTAAAAGATTTTATTTATTTATTTGACAGACAGAGATTACAAGTAGGCAAAGAGGCAGGCAGAGAGAGGAGGAAGCAGGCTCCCCGCTGAGCAGAGAGCCCGATGTGGGGCCCATCTCAGGATCCTGGGATCATGACCTGAGCCAAAGGCAGAGGCTGTAACCCACTGAGCCACCCAGGCACCCCCCCAGTATTAATTTTGAAAAATTTCAAATCTTGAGAAAATTTATAATAGTATAAGACTCATATGTCAGCATCTGAAACAAATACAACATTGTGTGCCAAGTATACTTCAAGAAAAAAATAAATAAAATATAAAAGATTATGTTAATTCTGGAAAAAAATACTCATATATTATTCACCTAGATTCACCAACTGTTATCGGTTAGTTTTCTTTCTGTGTAGGTGTGTGTATAATATATATTATACACTATGTATAATTTACAAAATAAATGTATGTAATATATAAATTTATATTTTGCATAAGTTTATATATTACATATATTATATATTGTATACATACACACCCCTAAATAAAAAAATAGCAATAGATGACTCTAAGTAAATAATATGAGCATCAATTATACTATTTTCGTAAATTTTCATAAAGTTTGAAAATTTGCAAACTAAAAAAGTATGATAGATATGTGTGTATATAGACATATAAAAATATATATATATATACACACAAATAATAGTTTTTAGTTTTTGGCTGAGCAGAATCATGATACCTCATGCCTAGATATTTCAACTTGAGTTTCCTAACTTGGACATGGACATTGTCCTACAAAACCAATCACAACCAGGAGATTTAAGCTTGATATTATCTAAGAAGTCCATAATTAGGGCGCCTGGGTGGCTCAGTGGTTTAAGCCGCTGCCTTCGGCTCAGGTCATGATCTCAGGTCCTGGGATCGAGTCCCGCATCGGGCTCTCTGCTCGGCAGGGAGCCTGCTTCCCTCTCATTCTCTCTGCCTGCCTCTCTGCCTACTTGTGATCTCTCTCTGTCATAAATAAATAAAATCTTAAAAAAAAAAAAAAAAGTCCATAATTACCTCGGTCACCTCAATAATATCCTTTACAGCTGCTCCCTTTCCCCTTCCACAATGCATTTAACTATAGTGTCTTTTAGTTTTCTTCAATTCACAATAATTCCCAAATCTTTTTATGTAAGTATTTGCCTTTCTTCCTATTTATATTTTTGAAGACTCCAGACCAGTTGTTTTGGAAAAGTCCTTCAGTGTGGGTTTGCCCGAATATTCCTTTAATGATCTTCCTGACTTTGGTCTTTCTCCTTGCCAATCATTTTCTACAAAGTTATTAGAGTTCTTAAAAAAAAAAAAAAAAAGGATCCTGATATTCCCTTGCTTAAAAATATTTGAAGATTCCTTTTCATCCCCTGGATAAACTAAATTCCTTCACACCTTTCAAAGATCGTCACGATTTAGTCTCATGGCCGTTTGCAGCCTCATTTCTACTAGTGATTAGTGGTTTGTACTTCAGGTATACGAAACACTGAATATTTTCTACAGTATAGTTATCAGGCTGTCCCTCTGCTTGGGGAATCCTCTTTCAAGTCAACTTATATAGCTTCAAGATGCTGTTACTTTTTCTTACAGATATTTGTTGAATGCTGATAATCCACCATGGTAGGTAGGTGTGGTAGGTTTTGGGATACAATTTGAAACAAGGCCAACATAGTTTCTGTCCTTATGGAATTTATGCTGATTAAAAATGTCATACCTTTTGTGCTTCTATAGCACTTTATAAACACTCTTATTATAACATTTATTGTATTGCATTTTAATTTTTGTTTGCATGTTTGTCACCCATCTAGACTATGGACTTTTCAAGGTTAGGATTAATTTTATTTATCTTTGTTTTCCTGGAACCCAGATTGTGGCAGGCATTAAATAATTTTCATTATTTAATTAATCAATTTTTGATTTAATTTAATTTAATTAATTAATTTAATTAATTTAATTAATGAAATTAATATTTCATCCTGCTAAATGTTAGGTAGCAAGGTGTCTGTTTTAGTTAAGGAATATGATTTACTACAATTACATTTTGTAAAATCTCTTAGTGAGGGAGGTTTTTAGTTCTTCAAATCATACCACACCTTTATATGGTTAAAGGATGGCTCCAAAACTATTTCCAGTGGGAAGATGCAACAAATAATAGAGTAAGAACTCAGTTGGCTCTGCTGCTTCTATTAAAACTCCACCCAGTGACAGGAGAAGTGCTTTTGGTCAGGGGGTACTTCCAAAACTGTGACAGCAACGAAAATAATAATTGCATTTCATTACCCTCTTCCTAAAACACATTTTAATGTAGGTTCCTACACTTTCCCATAAACAGCTTTCAGTCAATTAATCAATTTCCATTACTAGTTCAATTCATTACTCTCGAACATTCGTAGGGTTATTTCTGGTACTTGATTGTATTTAATTTTGTTTTACGCAGTACAACACTGCATTTTTAGTTCCTGCCTTGTTTCTCTGACGTGACTGCAGCTTGCTAAAACGTAGTCCAACACAGTATTGGCACAAATAGCGTACACTTAAAAAATTGACACTGTCACAGAAAGTTCGGCGATATTAAGAGCATATCAAGGAACAAAGTAATACTGCCTGTCAAGAACTGTATATTCTCGGGGCGCCTGGGTGGCTTGGTGGGTTAAGCCTCTGCCTTTGGCTCGGGTCATAATCCAGGGGTCTTGGGATGGAGCCCTGCGTTGGGCTCAATGCTCGAGTCTGCTCAGCAGGGAGCCTGCTTCCTCCTCTCTCTCTGCCTGCCTCTCTGCCTATTTGTGATCTCTCTGTCAAATAAATAAAATCTTAAAAAAAAAAGAAAAGAAATGTATATTCTCAGACTTTAACGTGCATAAGAACCACTGGGAGGGGCGCCTCAGTGGGTTAAGCTTCAGCCTTCGGACCAGGTCATGATCTCAAGGTCTTGGAATCGAGCCCACACCGGGCTCTCTGCTCAGCAGGGAGCCTGCTTCCCCCTTTCTCTCTGCCTGCCTCTCTGCCTACTTGTGATCTCTGTCAAAATCTTAAAAAAAAAAAAAAAAAAAAAAAAAAGGAATCACTAGGGTGGTGGGAGATCTTGTTAAAATTCATATTCTGATTCAGTGGGTCTGAGTGGAGCCCATTATTTGCATTCTTAACAAGCGCCCAAGTGATGCAGATGCTGTTGGTCCCCCGACAACACTGAATAGCAAAGACCTAAAGCAATGTGCAAAAGGAAGGCAGATGCTTTGATCCAAAACGTATTCTGCAGAGCGTTAATTAAATATAAAAGTATGGTTAGGGTGGAGCCAGGGCGAGCACTTCTTTACCCAACCTCAAACCTCCTCTTCCCAGTTTCATCTCCCCGAGTCCAGCCAAAGTCCCCACCTCCGTAAATCTTAAGAACACAAGCAGCAACAGGCCCAGCTACTGAAGACGCGAGCCCAGGTAACAAAGGGAGATTCTCCCTGCACTCACAAGTCTAAGAGCCCGGGATCAGATGGAGTCCGGGTAGTGGCCTCTCCTTCTCCTTAAAGAAAGATTCAAAATTAAAACCTTATCACGGAGGGACCAATCGTAGCAAAAGTCTCTCCACGATTCGCTGTCTGGGTAGTGTAGGAGCACAGTCTGGTTTGTGATTGGTTAAAAGGTCGCCACGCACTGGCCAATGAGAGCTGAGGCGCTTCTGGTATGAATAAGTGGAAGGCGGGAGCCAAGGGGAGGGGAAGCCGGAGACCTAAGAAGGTGTGTCACGTCCCTTATGCTGTTTGTGGAAGCTTTTGTGTAATTGGTGGGTTCTTCTTCCGATTATACCAATCGCAAGCTCTTCTCTGCGGAGCCTTAACTGTGAAATTGAAAGTGGAGATGAGGGTGCAGCCAATGGGAAAAAAAGATTGCACAGCAGCCAATCCTCCTGCAGCGTTTTGTGTCTTTGCCCAACTGGAGAAAGTGTTTCATGTGGAGGGGCGTTACCCACTCGCCAATGGGCGGGCGCCAGTGAAGCGGAGGAACCAATGAGTGTGAGACGTTGAGTGACAGCTGTCCAATAGAGACCCTTAGTGCTAGTACGGATCGCGGCTAAAGCACCGCGGCGGTCTGAGGAATGTCAACTATTCAACATGGAGGCGGAGGTCGATAAGCTGGAACTGATGGTGAGTGTGAAGTGAAGGAGATCTGCTGGGTAGTTTATTTCTCCCGGATGGTCTTCACGGTGGGATGCAATTTTGAGTCGCCGGAAACAATGGGCGGCAGAAGCTGGACCACATTCGAGTTCCCTCCTCTTGTATCAAAGGGAGTCGCCGCCGCCTGGTCTCTTTTAACCGCCGCGGAGGAAGGGGTTACATCCGGGAAACTCGTGAGGGAAATGGCGGGAGATGCTGATGTAGCCGGGCCTTTGGAATTCCTTGTTCCTTGCCCTTACCTTTCCGCCCCCCAAGGAGCTGTGGCTCCTAAAGACAGCGTTCTATGCATTTCCCCCTCAAAGACGTGACTGGAATGATCCCTAAACTCCCCTTGAAGGGGACAGGTCGTCCACACTCCCAAGAAATGGGAATGGAGGGTGGGGTGGGGAAATAAACCGAGGGGGGCGGAGAGAAATCCCATT
Organism: Meles meles; assembly: GCF_922984935.1. Lineage (NCBI taxonomy): Eukaryota > Metazoa > Chordata > Mammalia > Carnivora > Mustelidae > Meles > Meles meles. The sequence goes on from NC_060083.1 coordinate 31,043,961, forward strand.
AGGGCAGAGCGGTTCACGTTCTCCAAGGCGGGCTGAGAAAGTCTGAGAAGGGTTTTGACTTGCGTGCAGAACTTCCTGGCGGCCAAGGGAAGCCTCAAGACAAATTTCTGTTTGGCTTGAAGGTGGCAGTCCTTGGGTGGGGGAGAGATGTGAGCGATGGGGACCTGAACCTCGATCTCCTTTCTCGACGCACGGGAGGATTTGGGACCTAGAGGCACTCTGCTCTGGAGTTGCCGAATTTCATTCATTTATGAAAGTAGGGGGCGGGGGCGAATAATTGGAAAGGACTCCCGCTGCTGCTTGGCCTGCACGGAGGCGCCAAGCTAAAGGGATGTCCTAGTTTTCTTCAATGGATCCTTCCCTCACTTGTCCTCTTTATTCCCTTCCTCCCATTCTTAGACTACCAGCTTGATCGCCCGCGCTTTTTTCTTCTTAGTTCCCCTTGTTCTATCTCTAGTCCTTTGCCCCCTGCATTACCGTGTGTGAATTGGGCTGGCTTTCTTTAAAATGTGGAATTTGGAAGACGCGCCCATCATTTAACTCCTGTCGGTTTTTTGTTAAAGGAAAATAACAAAATTAAGTAAAAATGCCCAACTCTTTCTTTTCTGTCGCAATCCGCCGTCCTCCCCCTACAATACGCTGGATTTACGACTTAGATATCATTTGTTTCAGTGCTGCTTTCTCCAAGCTGAACCTTGGGTCACTTCAACATCAGCACTTGTAGTGATCCTGGAAGAAACTGAGTACTACACTCACCCCCATTCCCACCTCCAGAAAATGTGAGAGTTTGATATACCTTATTATTTTCTTCAGACTAATTAGTGAATTAAAGTGCCTCTCAAATACAAATTTGACAAGAAGGCTTTCAGTTGATTCTGACAGTTTTGAGTTTTAATTTTCTTTGTGGGAGTCTGTGGGGAATGGCGTGGGGCGGGATGGCAGTGAAGAAGGAAGAATTTTCTGTTGCTTTACAAACCTGTAAAAATGAACTTTTAGTTTAAAGTTTTGTTATTTTTATCATTCATTAATCAAACAGAAGAACCCAAAACATGTCAGGTGTCCTAGTTTGATTCTGTCAACTGGCATAAATTAACACTGTCTTGCCCTTTTCCCCATTCTGAATTCCTCTCTCTGGATATTTCTGCCTTAAGTTTAAGATGCTAAATGGTACTAATTCTGCTTTTTTCTTTCTTTTTTTTTTTTTTTTAATATTTTATTTATTTGACAGAGAGAAATCACAACTAGGCAGAGAGAGAGGAGGAAGCAGGCTCCCTGTGGAGCAGAGAGCCCGATGTGGGGCTCGATCCCACTGGGATCATGGCCTGAGCCAAAGGCAGAGGCTTTAACCCACTGAGCCACCCAGGCGCCCTGTACTAATTCTGCTTTTAACTGTTTTTCTTCCCCCTCAAGTTAGTTGTTTACTTTTAAGGTACCAATTAAGCCCTTTCTTGGACTTTGCATGAGAGTCAGAATTCTCACAGTTGTTTGTTTGTTTGTTTTTAGGTTGAACACATTTTAATGTAAGAAGAAAACTTAAAAAAGGTTTTAGAAAATTGTCATATAGCCATACTCTTAAACTTTTAGGTGTTTGAATGATGGGGTAGTTTCAAAAAAATTCTTTGTAAGAGATGAAGAGAAAAAAGCAGGTTTTTAAAAATTACTTGCTGGTAACCTAGTGGTACTCCCCCCCCCCCAAGTTATTAGTTGTTATTAGTTTGTTTCCATATTTATCAGGGTTTAAAAAATGTATTTGAATGGTTATAGTTTTGTTACAGAATTAACGAAGCTTTCTTTTGATTGAATAGTAAAAGGTGGTGTATCTCATCTTCAGATTTGCCATGTGCTTTAAAATGTTTTCTCTATGAACTGGTTTAGTTTCTTAGATTGGAAAGAAATGATTTCCTATCCAATCCTCTGAGTTTGGGTTCTGCATTACTTTGAATAAAGGATTTGTTGAGGAACTAATGTTGAAAATTTAATAAATGAAAGAGAATGCATACTATTTAACTTTGAAAAGAAAGTATTCTCACTTTTCAGAAAGCCTGGTCCTCTTATTTTAAATATATTTCATATTTTTCTTGTTTGAATTAACTTCCAATTCAGAAAATTAAATATCTGTCTCTGAAGTACTTGTCTTTAAAAACTGATACTTGGCTGGCAGAGTTGAACTATTCTAATACCTGAGTTATGTGGCCTTAGGATTTGAGATCAAGTCACCCATGTTCCAACTGTCCTGTATTTGAGTTTATTTTTTAGGAGGTTGAATCTAAATAGCTGAACTAGACTATTTAAAGTTTCATATAAATAATGGAAAGTATTTTTGCATCAGTTAACATTATTAATGGGGGAATAAGCTCATTGTAGGGTAATCTTTGTTCTCTAACTTTTTTCCTTTCACTTAACTGGTTGAGTGGTATTTGTCCAGTATTCTTTTGTGGTATACCACTAGTGATTGTGCAAAAGTACAATGTGATACTATGATACCGTTTCTATTTCTGGGTTTATATTAGACTTCTAAATGATTTCTTACCAGTTAAAAGGTTGGGATAATGATAATTAGCTTGAATCTAAGAAAACCTGATCTCTAAATCTCAGAACCTCCTCCTTGTACCATTATTATTTCCTTCTTGATGTTTGTACATTTGAAGAAAATGGAGATGATTTCCTCTTATGTTTAAGATCTTTAGGGGCTGACTGAAAAATTTAAAATCCCCTTCCATAGATTTCCCTTAGGTAGTGTCTTATTTAGGACTCCTTAATTCCTTGAGAACCTGTAAATTTTTGAGATAAAAAGCCATGAGATAGTTAAGAGCTTTTTAGAGTTTAGTGTATTCTATTTATTTATTTAAAAATATTATTTATTTATTTGACAGAGATCACAAGTAGGCAGAGAGGCAGGCAGAGAGAGAGAGAGAGGAGGAAGCAGGTTCCCCACTGAGCAGAGAGCCGGATGCGGGGCTCGATCCCAGGATCCTGGGATCATGACCTGAGCTGAAGGCAGAGGCTTTAACCCACTGAGACACCCAGGCGCCCCTATTTATTTTATTTTATGTTTTAAAAGATTTTATTTATTTATTTGACACAGAGAGAGCACAAGCAGGGGAAGAAACAGGCTCTCCATTGAGCAGGGAGCCTGATGTGGAATGTAGGGCTCAATCCCAGGACTCTGGGATCCATTTTAGTGTAGTTTAGATTCCAGAAAGATAGATTGGGTATTTAGAGATGGGAAACTTATCTTACTTTTCATTTGTTTTCTCTGATTTTCTTACTTAATCGATCAGTTGCAATGGGGGAGCTAATCAACACGTCTCAGCAAAACAAATATTTTTCACAATTTTGCCTTAGTAGTAGTTATAACCAGTTTTATTAATACTAGTCTTAAGGTATTAATAAAACCCATATCAATAACTTCTAAAGCTTAGGATGTACTTACAGAATTCCTTTCTATATGTATTTGTTATATTTAATCATAAGTTAGTCATCAGAAAACTATTATTTTGATATTTAAGTTAAATTCTTTCTTTTTAACATTGATATACATGTTCTTAGGTTTTGGTTGTCTTCTGTCCAAAATGGCAGCCCTTTTTAAAATTCTTTTCACACTGATGCTTCAGCTGATGCAAGATGCTTTTGTTTTCCTTTACTATCAATATCTGCTAACGAATGCTCTGACTTTATTGCACTACTGTACTTTACAGCTAGCAGTGCAATAGTATTGTCAAAGCATCTGAAAGCAGAATGCACACCAGAATTTTGATTCTTGCCTTACATCTTTCTTCAGTATCTGTGAGTAATTTACCACAATCTTTGTTGCTGAAAGTGTATAATTTTATTACCCTAAGTATATGTTTCAGGAAGTTATAATTTGAAAAAAAGCTCACTATCATAATTAATGCACTATGAAACACATTGAGGTAACATTTTTTATACCTGAAGTTGTTATGACTTGTTTAAATGAATAGTTGGATTTTTCTTCTTTCTGTAACAGATTTGGATAGGTTCTGGCATGTCTTGGGTTTTCTTTGAGTTTTAAGGTGAATTAGTAAGTAATGAAAACAATCTCTGCTGTATATTTTATATGATAAATTGCCCCAAATCTTAATTGGTGTTAATTTTGTGTGCTATGTAGTTTATGCTTGAATTTCAAACTTAAGAGTGCTTGTTTTAAAGTTCTTTTTTGTAATAATGAAATTGAATAAAGTGCGAATCCATTACTTTTTTTGTAATCAGTTTTTAGAAATAATTTACATACAAAAAATGTACCAATTTTAGTTGTACAATTTGATGAGTTTTGACAAGTGTGGACAATCATGTAACCACCCCACAGACATGGTATAGAACATTTCCATCACCTAATGTTCCCTTATGCCCCTTTGCAGTCAGCCTCCTCCTCCCAAGCTCCCTGACGATCATTGATCTCTAGTTTTGCCATTTCTAGAAGTTCATATAAATGAAATCATTTATAGCTTGCGGTTTTTTGTGCCTGACTTCTTGCACTTGGCACAATGCTTTTGAGATTCATCTGTGTTGTTGTACTTATTAGTAGTTGGACCATTTTTATTGTTGAGTAGTATTTCATTGGTATAGACTATCACAAACTATTTATCCATTTACCAGATTGTGAACTCTGGGTTGTTTCCAGGTTCTGCTTATTATGAATAAAGATGTTATAACCATTGTAGTATAAGTCTTTGTTTGGACAAAATGTTTTTGTTTCTCTTGGGTAACATGATAAAAATGTATGCTTCATCTCATAAAAGAACCACTGAAATATTTACCAAAGCTATGATTTAGGGTTCCAGTTTCTCCACATCCTTACCAACATTTGATATCTTAGTATTATCAGTCTTCTTTTTCTTTTTTTTAAAGATTTATTTATTTTAGAGAGAGAGCAATCACCAGTAGGAGGGGCAGAGGGAGTGGGAGAGAGAGAATCCCAAGCTGACTCCACACCCGGCACAGAACCCAATGTGGGGCTCAGTCCCATGACCCATGAGATCATGACCTGAGCCAAAACCAAGAGTCATTCAACCATGTCAGTCTTCTTCATTCTAGCTATTCTAATAGTTGTATAATGGTATCTGCTTATAGCTTGAATTTGCATTTCCTTAATGATATTGACTATCTTTTCATGTGCTTATTTGCACTTGGAATATCTTCTTTAGTGAATATCTGTTGAAATCTTTTGCCTATTTTCAAATTGAGATATTTGTCTTTTTTTTTTTTTAATATTTTATTTATTTAATTGAGAGAGAGTGCTCACCCATGAGCAGGGGAAAGTGGCAGAAGCAGGCTCCCTGATGAGCAGGGAGCCCCATGCGGGGCTTGATTCCAGGACTCTGGGATCATGACCTGAGCTGAAGGTAGCCGCTCCACCAGCTAGGTCACCCATGCGCTTCTGAGACGTTTGTCTTTTTAACTATTTTAAGAGTCCTTTAATTTTTTCTGTTATTGCCCTCTCACATAAAAATTTTTGATTAAGTCTGATTTATGCATCTATTCTGCTATGGATTATGCTTTTTGTGTTCTTTTTTTTTTTTAAGATTTACTTATTTGACAGAGAGATAGAGAGTACAAGTAGGCAGAGCAGGAGACAGAGGGAGAGGGAGAAGCAGGCTCCCCCCCAAGCAGGGAGCCCGATGTAGGGCTCGATCCGAGGACCCTGGGATCATGATCTGAGTGGAAGGCAGCCGCTCAATCGACGGAGCCACCCAAGTGCCCCTGCTTTTTGTTTCCAATCTTAGAAATCTTTGCCTAACTTAAGGTCACAAATGTTTTTTTCTAGAAGGCGATAGTGTAGTTTGTACATTTATTTTCTTTTTAAGGGTTTATTTATTTATTTATTTTAGAGAGGAAGAGTGTGTGTGAGTAGGGAGAGGGGAAAGCAGACTCCTTGCTAAGTGTGGAGCCTGACATGGATCTTGGTCCCAGGACAAGATCCTGACCTGCGCTGAAACCAAGAGTTGGGCTCCTACCTGACTGAGCCACCCGGGTGCCCCAGATTTTACATTTAGATTCCTGTCCTTTGAGAGTTAATTTTTGTATGTGGTATAAAGTGAGAGTAAAAGGTCTTTTCATTTATTTATTTATTTTGCATATGGATATTCGTCTGTTCTGGTACCATTTGTTGAAAAGACTATCATATCCCTATTGAATTTCCCTTAGCTCCTTTGTAACAAATCATTTGAATGAGTATGTATAGACTGGTTTACTTATTTATTTAATGATTTTATTTATTTATTTGAGAGAGAGAGAGAGAGATCACATGTGTATGAGTATGGGGAGGGGCAGAGTGAGAGAGAGAGTCTGAAGGACACTGTGCGCTGATACCCCTGAGATTATGACCTGAGTTGAAATTAGGAGTCAGTCACTGAACTGACTGAGCCACCCAGACACCTGGTTTATTTATTTTTGAACTCTGTTTTGTTCCATTATGGCATATCATGCTGTCATGGTTACTGTAGCTTTATAATAAGTCTTCTGTTACTGTTGTTTCAGAGGTAGATTTTAGTGATTCATTAGTTACATATAACACCCAGTGTCTGTTACATGAGTGCCCTCTGTAATGCCCATCACCCAGTTACCCCATTCCCCCACCCACCACCCCTCCAGCAACCCTCATTTTGTTTCCTATAGTTAAGAGTCTCTAATGGTTTGTCTCTCTCTCTCTTTTTTTTTTTTTTTTTGGTTTGTCTCTTATAGTAAGTCTTGAAATCATCTAATGTGAGGCCTGAAACTTTGCTCTTGTTTATTAAAATTTTTAAATTATTTTATATTTCCAAATGCGCTTTTTTTTTTTTTTTTGGTCAGTTTCTAAAAAAAAAAGACTGCCTGGGATTTTGGTTGGGATCATGTTAAATCTAGAGAAAAATTTAGGGAGAGTTGATAGTTTAACAATAATGAGTTATCTGATGCTTGAACATTATCTCTCTATTTATTAGGTCTTTTAAAATTTCTCTCAACAGTGTTTTGTAGTTTTCAGTGTATAGGTCTTGTTTATAAATTTTTCATAACCTGCTCAGTGTGATTTCTACTGCTGCTCTATATCTTAAAATTAGAGCAAGAAGTGTTATGTTTTCTAAATAAATTTCAGAAATTTCAGGGGAAAAGTAAGCTATTTGTTAAGCAAATGTCCTCAAAAGCCAGGAGAATGGATATAGAGGGAAGAAAGGTATCGAGATATTAGGAAGGGACTCAAAGACATCATTTGGTAGGGAATGAAGAACATGACTGCTTATGAGAAAACTATTTTATTCCCACATTTCATATATTAAAATCTGAGTTACTTCTCTAGGCCTAAAGTGTGGCTGTTTTTCTCTTCTTTTGCTTTTAATTTCCTCCATTCTCAAATAGGCAGTTCAAGCACTGGGTAGGATTCTGTGTTTTTTAATCAGGTAGGACATCACATGGCGAGGAACTGAGGGAAGAAAACTGCTTAATTTGAGGATCTCATTTCTTTTCTCTAAAGAAGCGAATTGAGAGGCATCTGTCTGGCTCAGTCAGTAGAGCCTGAGACTGTTGATCCCAGGGTCTTGAGTTCAAGCCCTACATTGGGCATGGAGCCTACTTAAAAAAAAAAAAAAGTGAGTTGATAACAATGTAATACATTTCCTTTTAGATACATCATTGAATTTTCTTTCTATCCCAGAGTTTGTACAACCATTAAGTTTTCTGGGTAAAAGATTATATACTAGTTAAATAAGAATAAAAACATGTACCAGATGGTGAGGAGAGGGAAGGTTTCTTCTGCCTTGAACTGTATTTTGATGTGAACACATCTTCAATTTCAGTAGTAGATATGGAAGACCCTATCTATGAATTTATTTAAAATGAAGTGGGAAATTTTCTTCTTCCTTGGAGCAAAGTAAAAGTTTTGAAACAAATAAAAAAAAGATCTTTCCTTTGTTACCCAAATATAAAGTTTCAATATTGAGAATGTCTCTAATAAATAAAATTTATTCTCAGTTAGACTTTAAAAGGTTAAACTTCTGGGGCACCTGGGTGCCTCAGTCAGTTGAGTGACTGCCTTTCTGCTTACGTCCTGGGATCAAGCCCCGCATCAGGCTCCCTTCCCAGCGGGGAGCTTGCTTCTCCCTCTCCCTCTGCCTGCGGCTCTGCCTACTTGTATTCTCTATCTCTCTGTCAAATAAATACATAAAATCTTTTTAAGAAAAAGTTATACTTCTAAATTATCTCAATATATAACATTTTAAAAGTTTGAATAAGTCAATCCTTGATTCTTTGATTCAGTGTTTTTCTTATTTTATAAGTGAGGAAATAACTCAGTTTTTGGTAAGATTTCCATGTAGTGACAGTGATTGTAAAATACATTTAACTTTTTATTTTTTAATTATTTTTAATTATTTTATTTTTTTTAAAAGATTTTATTTATTTGTTTGACAGAGAGAGATCACAAGTAGGCAGAGAGAAGGAAGCAGGCTCCCTGCTGAGCAGAGAGCCCGACACGGGACTCAATCCCAGGACCCTGAGATCATGACCTGAGCCGAAGGCAGAGGCTTAACCCACTGAGCCACCCAGGCGCCCTACATTTCACTTTTTAGAACAATTTATTTGTGTTAGGAAATAGAGTTGTTTAACTTTTGTAAATGCTTTTTCTCCCCACTCAATCTGCCTAATTGTAAATGACAGTACTTCATACTTGCAGTAAATGTTACTAGGGCAGGCTAGTAAAAGAGGAATATAAATAAATAAATAAATAAATAAGGAGAGGACAGTATCTGCCTTTTCTGTACCCAGCCATATGCTTAGCATTTGGGTTTCAAAAGCAATCACACTTTTTTTTTCTTTTGAATGACAAAAAAGCAGACTATCTCTTGGTACTTACTATACTTTCCATTTTCTCCCCTGCTCCATCTAGGAGTACAGATGTTAAGTTTATTTGGCAATCTTTGTTACCTTGTCATTGACACTAAGGCAGAATCTATATTTCTCTTAAGATAATGGTTTTTAATCCCTTTTTCCCCCCTTTATGCCATCAATCTTTTTTTTTTTTTTAAAGATTTTATTTATTTATTTGACAGACTGAGATCACAAGCAGGCAAAGAGGCAGGCAGAGAGAGAGAGAAAGGGAGAAGTAGGGTCCTTGCTGAACAGAGAGTCCAATATGGGGCTCGATCCCAGGGATCCCTGGGATCATGACCTGAGCTGAAGGCAGAGGCCTTAACCCACTGAGCCACCCAGGCACCCCTATGCCATCGATCTTTAGAGGAGTTCCATCTCACCAGAAAAAATGTACACAGATACATTAACTTGGTAACTAGTAAGCAGGGATTTGTATACCTTTGCCCCCATGGGCTCGTGGGCCCCATATTAAGAATATCTGCTATTCAGGGGCACCTGAGTAGCACAGTTGGTTAAGTGTCCAACTCTTGTTTCCTCTCAGGTCATGATCTTAGGGTTGTGAGATTGAGCCCCGCTTTGGGCTATATACTCTGCCTGGAGTAGGCTTAGGTTTCTCTCTCCCTCTCTTTCTTTCTCTAAAATAAATAAGTAAATCTTAAAAAGAAGAAAAGAATATCTCCTATTCAGAAGTTGAAAGTATTTGAAATTGAGTGACCACACATCATTAATCTTGTATCCTTTTCAGTATATATGTAAGTAAGAATTGCTGCCAAACATGTACTCTCTCAAGATTATACTAAGTTTTTGTTTCAAGTATGTCCACTATTTTGTGTTCTATAATTTGGGAATGTAGCTGTTTTGTCATATTGATGACATTTTCTAACATAATTTTAAGATTTATCATGTGTGTTTTATATACACATATTATACAATATTATAATCTATTCTCTCTATATATTATTCTCTCTATATTATACAGTGTAAGGTTTGAACTGTGTTGTTTGCCAGGCACTTTTAGAGATCAGTGATTTTATTTTATTTTTTTAAGATTTTATTTATTTATTTGACAGAGAGAGATACAAGTAGGCAGAGAGGCAGGCAGAGAGAGTGAGAGGGATGCAGGCTCCCTGCCGAGCAGAGAGCCCGATACGGGACTCGATCCCAGGACCCTGAGATCATGACCCGAGCCGAAGGCAGTGGCCCAAACCACTGAGCAACCCAGGTGCCCCGAGATCAGTGATTTTAAAAAATAGCCTGGCATATTTGGGACAGTGAAATTCAGTGTGGCTGAGGTGTGAAATGTGAAGCATCTGTGGTGAACATGTTAATGTCATCTTGTGAAGAATTATACTAAGAGTTAGAGTCAATTCTACAGGCATTGGGAAACCCCAGTGACCTTTTAAAATTTTTTTAAAATATTTATTTTATTTTTAAGTGATCTCTGTACCCAACATGGGGCTTGAACCTACAACCCTGAGATCAAAAGACAGATGTCCCACTGACTAAGCCAGCCAGGTACCCCAACCCCAGTGATCTTGAAGAGTGACTTACACTTATACTTACAAAATTTGCTTTAAATAGTTATCATACATGTAATTTAATTAGAAGATGGATGGAAAAACCCCTACAATTCTATGAGTATTATATCTATGTTGTATATTTTAGATTTTTTTGCAGGTATGTATTTAACTTTTTTTAAAAAAAAGATTTATTTATTTTAGAGAAAGAGAGAGAGAGAGCATGATGGGGAGGGGCAGAGGGAGAGGGAGAGAGAGTCTCAAGTAGACTCTGTGCCGTGCACAGAGTGTGATGTGGGGCTCCATCCCATGGCACCAAAATCATGACTTCAGCCAAAACCACAAGTGGGATGCTTAACTGACTGAACCACGCAGGTGCCCCTATTTTTTCTAAACCAAGTTTGTTCAGTATATTATGAAAATCTCTCCCTGTAGTCCTTTATGTGTCCATAGCACAATTAACAAATAATCTAGGGTCCTGAAATCTTTTAAAAAGTTAGACTACATTCAACTGATAAAAGCAATCTTTTATAGGCAAGGGCTTGCTTATGTTTACTGTGCTAATAATTGTTTCATAAAAGCCTGCAGATTAGGAACTGATGAAGCTTCTGCTCACTTTCTTCTGCTTTGATGTTGCTATTTGCTGGAAATAACATGTGCAACCTCGTGCTTGTGCATCTTAGTGCTTATCTGCTCAAGACATGCATTGACATGTGTTCTTTCTGGAAGAGACTAGATAATAGTTCAGCCCTTCAGTAGAAATACACAAAAAACAATTGTGATTGTGTATACATTTGGGGTGGCCCTCAACTTGTTGGGAACTTTCTTTCTTTCTTTCCTTTTTTCATATTTCTTAAAACAGGCTTTAGAGGGTGGTTGGGTTCCCAGATTGTTCTCCAAAGGAATGCATGTTCTTTCATCTATTCCTTTTTGTCATTGAGCATTAGGCTGTATATTAAAAGCTAGAGGATATAAAAAGGAAGACAGGGCTCTTACAAGCAAAACATTTGAAATCAAGTGGTGACACTATCAAGCACACGATTCTAATAAATGAAATGGTAAGCTAGAGCCATGAACAAAATAAAATGAGAGTAGATAAAGGGATTTGTGAATCTGCATTGGAGGGAGGGGAATATAAAGAAAGGGGTGTGCTCGTTAAGTGTTAGTTTCTTTGGTTAATATTGCTAACCTAGATCTGGAAGTATTAAGCTTTCCCTTAAATTAATGTTTCTATGGAAAATGTATTTCTATGGAAATGTATTTCTAAGCCTAGCTACTAAGTCTAGAATGTACCTCTACGAACTTTTCTCATCATAAATAAGATTCTTCATTTTCTTGTGGTTTGATGCTGTTGAGGCAAACTTGCTCACGTGAGGATGTGTTTGCTTTTTTTAGAGCACTAGTTCTTTTGAAAGGGAGTGTTATTGTGGCAGTAAGAATCTGTACGTTGTTTGTTAAAAGGAAGTATTTTTAAGTTGGTCTGTAGTTCTTTTCTCCTTGCTGCCAAATAGTTGAGTGGTATAAAGCATTAAGCTGATTATAATAAAAACTAGTATAATAGACAGATTATTATATGTTTATGTAATATGTAGCATACTCTAAAAGTCAAAATTATTTTCTAAACTATTTCTTTTCCTGTTTATATAGTATCTTCCTTACAGTCCCAGTCTGTTTCCAAGGTTGTCCAGTAGGCAGAATGTAATTGGGCTGTTTGGGGGGCTTTAATGTTGATCTCAATGGACTTTTCCTAGCTAAATTGAATATTTTATTTATCACTTGTAAGATGGGTATAGAAGTTTCCATTTATTCTTTTTACTGAGTTAGAAGAAAACTGGCTTCTGAAATATGAATGTCTTGGGTTTTGAAAAAATTCACTAGTTTTGGGGTGCCTGGGTGGCTCAGTTGGTTAAGTGTCTGACTCTTGATGGCTCAGGTCATGACAGGGTCATGAGATCAAGTGCCATGTTGGGCTCAGCACTGAGCATGGACCCTGCTTAAGATTCTCTCTCTTGCTCTCCCTCTGTCCCCCCAGCTCTAAAAAAATTCACTAGTTTTATTTTATTTTATTTAAAAAATTTTTTTTAAGATTTTATTTATTTATTTGACAGAGAGAGAGATCACAAGTGGGCAGAGAGGCAGGCAGAGAGAGAAGGGGAAGCAGGCTCCCCAGTGAGCAGAGAGCCCCATGCAGGGCTCGATCCCAGGACCCCGAGATCATGACCTGAGCTGAAGGCAGAGGCTTAACCTACTGAGCCACCCAGGCGCCCCACTAGTTTTATTTTAAATATTCTAATGCTCCTAAAAATAAGATAGGTAGCTAAAGTTAAAGAGCAACCTCACTGTTAACTAGGCTTTAAGAGGCAAATTTATAACTGAGGAGGACTGTGAATGAAATTTTTCAACATCGGTTTGTGTACTTAATCAGATGCTAATGAATTATGGAGACTATAGTACTTGGTCAGCAAGTTTTGTACCATGTGACTAAAAAATTTTCTGTTTATGACCAGATCCTAGAACCCTATCGATATTGTCTCTGCTGTGTAAATAGCTCTGAGTAGTGCAATATTGCTTATAGGGTTTTGGTGTTTGGGAAGAACAATGGGCAGGTTGCAGAAACTATATAGCTGAAACTGAATCAACAGTCATCTTTGTTTAGGAAGAAAACAAATAGTAGAAGCTAATTCTTTTTTTTTTTTTAAGATTTTTTTATTTTTTATTTGTCAGAGAGAGAGAGAGAGAGAGAGAGGGAGAGAGTGATCACAGGCAGACAGAGTGGCAGGCAGAGTCAGAGGGAGAAGCAGGCTCCCCGCTGAGCAAGGAGCCCGATGTGGGACTTGATCCCAGGACGCTGGGATCATGACCCGAGCCGAAGGCAGCTGCTTAACCAACTGAGCCACCCAGGCGTCCCAGTAGAAGCTAATTCTTAATATAGACATTAAAATCCAAAACTTAAATGTCATTTTAATATCTTAGGAGAAGGAAATTTATATCTTCTAAATTTTAACATTTTGATAAATTAAACTTGGTTTTATATGTGATATTATGAAATACTAGAATATTAGTGTTGAAAGGGACCTTAGATTTCCAACTTTCTCATTTAGTAGAAGAGACCCAGAGAGATGGAAGACTTACCTAAGGCCACATAAATTGTTAGTGATAGCAGGGCTAGAACTTCTACTGAGTAGCTCAGTCCTTTTACTTTTTTTTTTTTCCTGGACCATACCACCAGGTTGTGTTCAGAGCGAATTTTTTAATGGACTAACCGGTGATATTAGATTTGAAACTTAAAAATAAAAAATCTTTAGCTGAATTCTTTACATTCCCTGCCCCTGTCTATGTGACTTTTATTGGCTCTAATGTCCTATGTAACATGTATAGACTTTCATCTAACTGCATAAAAAACATAGTAATGAAAATGGAACTAGAGGGGCATCTGGGTAGCTCAGTCGTTAGGCATCTGGCTTCTGCTCAGATCGTGATCCCAGGGTCCTGGGATCAAGTCCTGCATGGCGGGCTTCCTGCTTGGCGAGAAGCCTGCTTCTCCCTCTCCCACTCCTCCTGCTTGTGTTACCTCTCTCGCTGTCTCTGTTAAATAAATAAATGAAAGAAAATTTAAAAAGAAAATAGAACTAGAGGCAAATCACTTACACTATTTCGTCATTTATAAAATGATGGGACTCAGAAAATCTTGATCGTTTTTCTATTTTTCACCATTGCATTTTTTGGTCCCTGCTTATTTACAAGCCCACCGACTTCACTGATAAGTACTTCCCCTGTGTATTATCATGAAATGTTCTGTTCAGTTCTTCACAGAAGGTTACATTCTAATCTCAAGCTGTTTTTCCCATCTTTATTTTTTTAAATTTGTATGTGATAAAATATATATAAGAACATTTACCATTTTAAGTTTATAGTTTAGTGGTATTAAGTACATTCACATTCTTGTATAACCACAACTACCACCCATTTCTAGAACTTCTTTATCTTTCCATACTCAAACTCTGGGCCCATTAAATGATAATTCCCCATTCCCTTCTCCCCTGTTTTTGGAAGTCTGTTTAAAATTCGTTTTATCTGGGGCGCCTGGGTGGCTCAGTGGGTTAAGCCTCTGCCTTCTGCTCAGGTCATGATCTCAGGGTCCTGGGATTGAGTCCCGTGTCAGGCTCTCTGCTCAGCAGGGAGCCTGCTTCCCCTCTCTCTCTGCCTGCCTCTCTGCTTACTTGTGATATCTGACTGCCAAATGGATAAATAAAATCCTTAAAAAAAAAATCCATTTTATCTTCTGAAATATTTTTCCAATAGAAATGTGGGTCCGTTACTTAAGGGGGGATGTAATTTTAAAAAGTCTTTTGAAAGCAGAAGTGTACATATAAATGTAGCTGGGGGGAGGAGGAGGTATGAAATCCTGAATTTAGCATTTTCCAATTTCCTTGGTGTAAATGCAGGCTTCAAGCATGATTGAAAGTGAAGTTGGGAAGACATGCACAGTAGCACACGATATAATATTTTCATTATATACATGTGGTGGATCTCAAGAGCATATATAATAGTAAATCATTAGGAAGTTGTAATTTTTGAGTATTTTTAATAGTTTGTTTACTGGTAAATTTATGTAATTTTTAGTTATGCCTGTGTTTAACAATTGGTTTACAAACATATTTGGAAATTTAGCTGACTCTGTCATATCATTGATTGGAAACACACTCTTTGGTGTCTTACTAAAATAGAAGTTACTTAAAAGCAGGAACCACTTATTATTGATACAGTTTGATGCTTTTAATACTTTGTGGACCACCAGGTATTATAGGAAGCCATAGCTAAAACAGCTCTCTTGAAAAGAAGATACTGTTAAATGGTCTTTGGGATTATGGTAGTTAAACTTTAAGGAGAGCTAAAATATCAAGTTAAAAAACACACATGGCGTCTGCATGGGTGTCTCATTTGGTTGGGTGTCTGCCTTCTGTTCAGATCCTGGGATTGCGCCCCTTGTCAGGTTCCCTGCTCGCCAGGGAGTCTGTGTCTTCCTCTTTGTCCCACTTGCTCTTTCTCTCTCTCTCTCAAATAAATAAATAAATAAATAATATCTTTAAAAACACACACACAGGTTTAAGAATTTCTGTTTCATAAACAAGAGCTCCTAGAATAGAGATTTTTTTTTTTTAATTTCAACGTAGTTAACATACAGGTTTATATTACTTTCAGGTGTAAAATACAGTGATTCAGCAGTTCTGTGTATTACTCAGTGATCATCAGGATGAAAGTGTACGCTTAATACCCTTCATGTATTTCACCTATTTCACCCATACCCAGCCACCTCCCCTCTGGTAACAATGTAACTAATTGCTAACTAATTGAGTATGTTTTTTGGTTTCTCTCTCTCTTTTTTCCCCCCTCTGTTCATTTGTTTTGCTTCTTAAATTCCACATATGAGTGAAGTTATATGGTATTTTTCTTTCTCTGACTGACATATTTTACCAAGTATTATACTCTTTAGCTCTGTCCATGTTGTTGGAAATGCCAAGATTTCATTCTTTTTTCATGACCAAATAATATTCCATTCTAGCTATCTATTAAATACTCTTTTTTTAAAATATTTTATTTATCTATTTGAGAAAGAAAGCGAGTACAAGCAGGGAAGAGGGGCAGAAGGAGAGGAAAAGCAGACTCCCTGCTGAGCAGAGAGCCTGATTCGGGTCTCAATCCCAGAACCCTGAGATCATGACCTGAACTTAATGCAGATGCTTAACTGACTGAGCCACCCAGGCACCCCATATGTCACACATTCTTTATCAGTTCGTTTATCAGTGGATACTTGGACTGTTTCCGTAGTTTGGCTATTGTAAATAATGCTGCAGTAAACACAGGGATGTGTGTATTCTCTTGAATTAGTGTTTTTGTATTCTTTGGATAAACACTCAGTGGTGCAATTACTGTTTGGTAAGATAGTTCTATTTTTAACTTTTTGAGGAACCTCCATATCGTCTTCCACAGCGGCTACACCAGTTTGCATTCCCACCAACACAAGGGTTCCTTTTTCTCTATATCTTCACCAACACTTGTTTCTTGAGTTTTTTGTTTTAGCCATTCTGACAGGTATGGAGTGATGTCTCATTGTGGTTTTGATTTGCATTTCCCTGATGATGAGTAATGTTGAGCATCTTTTCATGTATCTGTTTGCCATCTGTATGTCTTCATTGGAGAAATGTCTGTTCATGTCATCTGCCCCCCCCCCTTTTTTTATTTTTTAAGATTTTATTTGAGAGAGAGAGAAAACGAGCGAACATGAGTGGAGGTCGGGGGGAGCGGAGGGAGAAGGAGAAGCAGACTCCTTGCTGATCAGGGAACCTGACTTGGGGCTTGATCCCAGGACCCTGGGACAATGACCGGAGACAAAAGCTGACCCTTAACTCACTGAGCTACCCAGACAGATGTCCTTCTTTTGCCCATTTTTTTAAAGTTTTTTTTTTTTTTTTTTTAAGATTTATTTATTTTAGGGTGGGAGGGGCAGAGGGAGAGGGAGAGAGAGCTCACCAGACTCCTGGCTGAGTGTGGAGCCCAAGGTGGATGGCACTTGATCCCATGAGCCTGGGATCATGATCTAAGCTGAAGGCAGAGGCTTTAACCCACTGAGCCACCCAGGTGCCCCTTCTTTTAATTTTTTAATTAAATTAAAAAAATATTTTATTTATTTATTTGACAGAGATTACAAGTAGGTAGAGAGCTAGGCAGAGAGAGAGGAAGGGAAGCAGGCTCCCTGCTGAGCAGAGAGCCCAATTCAGGGCTCGATCCCAGGACCCTGGGACCATGACCTGAGCTGAAGGCAGAGGCTTTAACCCACTGGGCCACCCAGACGCCCCTAAAAAATTTTTTTAAGTAGGCTTCACACCCAATGTGGGGCTTGAACTTAGGACCCTTGAGATCAAGAGTTGTGTGCCCTACTGACTTTTGTGAGCCAGCTAGGTGCCCCAGGAATTTTCTTTATATATATACATGTATGTATATGGTAATTATTTTAAAAAATGTTTTTAAAAAAGATTTTATTTATGGGGCACCTGGGTGGCACAGTGGGTTAAAGCCTCTGCCTTCGGCTCAGGTCATGATCCCAGCGTCCTGGGATCGAACCCCGCCTCGGGCTCTCTGCTCAGTGGAGAGCCTGCTTCCCTTCCTCTATCTCTCTACCTGCCTCTCTGCCTACTTGTGGTCTCTGTCTGTCAAATAAATAAATAAAATCTTTAAAAAAAAAAGATTTTATTTATTTGAGAGAGAGCGATCACAAGAGGGGGTGAAGATAGAGGGAGAAGCAGACTCCCCACTGAGCAGGGAGCCCAATGCGGGACTCCATCCCAGGACTCTGGGATCATGACCTGAGCTGAAGGCAGTCCTTAAACAACTGAGCCACCCAGGTGCCCCTTAATTTTTTTTTAAAGATTTTATTTATCTGAGAGAGGGAGAGAATGAGTGAGTGAGAGAGAGAGCGTGCACGCGAGCCGGGCAGAGGGGAGCGGAGAAGCAGACTCCACTGCTGAGCAGGGAGCCCGAGATGGAGCTTGATCCCAGAACCCCAGAATCATGACCTGAGTGAAAATCAGACAGTTACCCAACTGAGCCACTCAGGCACCCCTATATGTAGTTATTATTAGTCTGCTTAATAAAATCTAATTATTGGATAGTTTAATCATAGCATCTAATCTAACAATTACATAAGCAAATGAAAAGCCTTCATTTTTGAAAAACATTTTTTAAAAAGATTTTATTTATTTATTTTATTTTGGGTGGGGGCAGAGGAAGAGGGAGAGAATTTATGCTGACTTTGGAGCCTGACTCAGGGCTGGATTCCATGACACTCAGTTCATGACCTGGGCTGAAACCAAGAGTTGAACACTCAACCAACTCAGCCAACCAGGTGCCCTTTTCTGAAAGACATTTTAAGTACCATTTGTTTTGTTTTGTTTTGTTTTGAGGTGCTGTTTTAAATTAAGAACTAATATATTTTTCTGGTTTATGGCAACTCTGCTGTTAGAGATGCAAATCAGCTACAGATTCTTAGAAAAAAATTAAAAATAAAAACTGTCTCTTTTTCTTCTTTTTCTATTCCAAAAGTTTTTGGTTATGAAGATAGACTTTTGGTAATCACAGAGTATTCCATTCTCTGTTTGGGGTTTACTGCACATCAAGGTCCCAGGCTGGGACCCAGGTTCAGTAAACTGGGATAATTTAGATTGCTACTCTTGTACTGTATGTAGCTTTCCTCGTATAATTCTTGTCTCTTTAAGGTCTGTAATTTTGGTCTATGTGACAAATACTTGTAGTTTCACTGTTTAATGGAGTTGCAGATAATGGTAAAATTGCAGGTATCCCTGAAAACAAATTTGTTTTGTGTTTTAGCTTGGACATTTTCTACCAAAGGTAGAAAAACGCTGCCTCAGTGATGAGTGTGTCAACCCTGGGAATTTTGGAAACCATTGTTAGTTCTTGTATTAGTATGTGACAATAGTTGCTTGGTGTCTTAATTTTGGTTCTAAATCTAAGAGAGATGCATAGAGAAACATTTTCAACATTTAAATGCATTTTCAAAATGTTAACTAGTTTTTAAATTTTTAATAGAGCACAGTATTATAGATGATGGAGGTTTTATGTACTTTTCTATTTCCATATTTACAAAATTAGTATATTTCTCATGATTGAAATACTAAAAAAAAGGAAAAAAGAATAGTTAACAGTATCATGCTTATTAATATGTCTTTTGGTTCACAAAAAATTATTTGTGCTGATCTTTAGTTCCAGAAAGCTGACTCTGATCTGGATTACATTCAATACAGGCTGGAATATGAAATCAAGACTAATCATCCTGTTACAGCAGGCAAGGTAATCTGCAAAAGAAATCTATTTTTAACAGATTATTTTATTAAAAGATTTTCTGATAGTATTTCTAATAGTAGTATATTATAAGTTAAATTATTAAGTACTAAATTTGCAGAATCTTAAAATATTTTCATGTTTAGAAGCTTGGTCACAGCATACTCGAGAGATTATACCTGTAGTCAAGGAAATGTGTGGCTACTTTTTTTTTTTTAATGCTTAATCAAGAATTATTGAATTCAGAGGTATAAACCACTATGGAAGCCTCTGAAATCTGAGAGACAATATAGATACCTGTAGAGTGGTTGTTAAATAAGAAGGGAGAAACTATGATAGTCTGATATTTTCTGAGGAAGACAATGATATACTATAAATTTGTTACATGAACTGTGATTTTTGCATAAAATTATATACTTAGTTATTCTAACTTTAGATTGATTGAAATATTAACTCCCTTTATGTTCCATAAAATTATAACTACATGTACACATGTCCATGGAGATAAAGCAATTTTTTTTAAAGATATTTTTATTTGAGAGAGAGAACTGGGGGAAGGGCAGAGAGAGAGAGAGGGAGAGAGAGGGCAGAGAACCTTAAGCAGACTCTCTGGTTAGCATGGAGCCCCACACGGGCTTGATCCCATCACCCCAAGATCATGACTTGTGCCAATCAAGAGTTGGACATTTAATTGACTGAGCCACTCAGGCACCCCAACAATTTTGTTTAAAGCAAACAGTTTTTAAGCATTGTCATTAATAGTAATTGACTACTTATATCATTAATGTTTATCTTTGACAGCAGATAAATATCATATAGTTTTAAGAAAATTTTTATGTACTTAAGAATTATTTCGGATTTGGTAGAAATACAAATTAAAATAATATGTCGTCCCCCCACCACACACAGCCCTGTAATGACATTGTCTTTTTTTTTTTTAAATTAACATATAATGTATTTTTAGCCCCAGGGGTACAGGTCTGTGAATCGTTAGGCTTACACACTTCACAGCACTCACCATAGCACATACCCTCCCCAATGTCCATAACCCAACCACCCTCTCAATACCCCCTTCTCCCCTGGCAATTCTCAGTTTGTTTTGTGAGATTAAGAATCTTTCTATCCCATCTTGTTTCATTTTTGCCTTCCCTACCTCCTAAACCCC
Source organism: Meles meles (assembly GCF_922984935.1). Taxonomy (NCBI): domain Eukaryota; kingdom Metazoa; phylum Chordata; class Mammalia; order Carnivora; family Mustelidae; genus Meles; species Meles meles. The sequence continues at coordinate 31,064,361 of NC_060083.1, forward strand.
CCACGTTGCCGGGGAGATCATATCAGGGAGATCATATGATCATTGTCTTTCTCTGACTTATTTCGCTCAGCATAATACCCTCTAGGTCCATCCACATCATTGTAAATGGCAAGATTTCATTTCTTTTTTTTTTTTTTTTTTTAAGATTTTATTTATTTATCAGAGAGAGATCACAAGTAGGCAGAGAGGCAGGCAGAGAGAATGAGAGGGAAGCAGGCTCCCTTCAGAGCAGAGAGCCTGATGTGGGACTCGATCCCAGGACCCTGAGATCATGACCTGAGCCGAAGGCAGCAGCTTAAACCATTGAGCCACCCAGGCGCCCAAGATTTCATTTCTTTTGAATGACATTGTCTTTTAATTGAAGTATAGTTCATACACAATGTTACAGTAGTTTCAAGTGTACGATATAGTGATTGGACAACTCTATACATTATGCTATTTTCACCGTAACTGTAGCTTTACCATATCTCACCATACAACACTATAACAATACCATGGCAATACCATTGACTATATTTGCTATGCTGTACATTTCATCCCATGATTTTTTCATTCTGTAACTAGAAGCCTGTCCCATGTACTCCCATTGTCCGTTTTAATTATCCCCTCATCCCCCTCTCCTGGGCAACTACCAGTTTGTTCTCATTCTGTTTCTGCTTTGTTCATTTGAGGTTTTTTGTTTGTTTGCTTTTTAGATTCTACATATAAGCAAAATCATATGGTATTTATTTTTCTATGTCTGACTTATTTCATTTAGCATAATACCCTCCAGGTCCAGCCATGTTGTTCCAAATGACAAAATCTCATTCTTTTTTATGGTTGACTAATATTCCATTGTACATATATGTATATATATATGTACATATATGTATGTATGTACAATAAAATGTGGTATGTGTTTATTTTCTTTGGGTAAATACCCAGTAGTAGTGGAATTACTAGATCATATGGTATTTCTATTTTCAATTTTTTGAGGAACGTCCATGCTGTTTTCCACAGTGGTTGCACCAATTTGCATTTCTCCCAGCAGTGCATGAAGGTTCTTTTCTCTCTACTTCCACATAGACACTTGTTACTTCTTGTCTTTTTTTTCTTTTTAAGGTTTTAGGCTCTATTTTTAAAGTTTTAAGTGGGGTTGGAAGCAGAGGGAGAGGGAGAAACAGACTCTCCTGCTGATCAGGGAACCAGCCTGAGGCTTGATTCCAGGACTCTGGGATCATGACCTGAGTTGAAGCCAGACGCTTAACTGACTGAGCCACCCGGGTGCCCCTCTTGTCCTTTTGATTCTAGCCAATTTGACAGATATAAGATGTTGTCTTGCTTCAGTTTTGATTTGCATGTCTCTGATGATTAGCAATACTGAGCATCTTTTCATGTGTCTGTTGGCTGTTTGTATTCGACCTCACAACCCATGAGATCTTGACCTGAGCTGAAATCATGAGTAGGATGCTTAACCCATTGAGCCACCCAGGTGCCCCTGGAATTGTTTTCTTATTTCTCTTTCTGCTATTTCATTATTAGTGTATAGAAATGCAATAGATTTCTCTTTATTAATTTTGTGTCCTTTAACTTTGTTGAATTAACTTATTCCATTAGTTTCTTGGAATGTATAATATGTCATTTGCAAATCATGGCAGTTTTACTTCTTCCAATTAGGATGCCTTTTATTTCTTTTTGTTGTCTGGTTGCTGTGGTTAGGACTTCCAGTACTATGTTGAATAAAAGTGGCAAGACTGGATGAACATCCTTGTCTTGTTTCTGAGCTTAGTGGAAACTAAGTTTTTAGTTGTTTTTAGCGGTTTTTAGCTGTTAGATGTTAGCTGTGGGTTTGTCATATATGGTCTTTATTATATTGAGCTATGTTCTCTTTAAACTCATTTTGTTGAGACTTTTTATCATGAATGGATGGTGAATTTTATAATATGCTTTTTCTGTAACATTGAGATAGGATTTTTTTCCTTTTCATATTTAGTTAATTTGATATATGACATTGATTCATTTGCAATTATTGAACCATCCTTGCATCCCTGGAATAAATACTATTTGATTGGTGGATAATCCTTTTAATATAGTTTTGAATGTGGTTTTTGATACATTGTTGAGGATTTTTCCATCTGTGTTCTTCAGGGATATTGCCCCGTAGTGGTTTTTTTTTTGTTTTGTTTTGTTTTTTGTAGTGTTTTTGTTTGGTTTTGGTATCAAGGTAGATTTTACCTTGTAGAATATATTTAGAAGTTTTCCTTCTTTTTTGTTTTTTTGGAATAGTTTGAGGAGAATAGGTATTAACTCTTTAAATATTTGGTAGCATTCGTCTGTGAATCCATCTGGTCCTGGACTTTGTTTGGTGGGAGTTTTTTATTTATTTTTAAGATTTATTTATTAATTAGAGAGAGAAAATGAGAGCAGGAGAGGGAGAGAGTCTTTTTTTTTTAAGATTTTTTTTATTTGAGAGAGAGAAAACGAGTGCAGGGGGAGGGACAGAGGGAGAGAAAGAATCTCAAGCAGACTCCTCACTGCTGAGTGTGGAGCCTGACATGCGGCTGGATCCCATGACCCCAGTACCATGACCTGAGCTGAAATTGAGTTGTATTCTCAACTGGATGAGCCACCCAGCTGCTCCACAGATGAGAGAGTCTTAAGCAGATTCCATGCTGAGCATGGAGCTTGACACAGGGCTCCATGTAATGACCCTGAAATCATGACCTAAGCTGAAACCAAGAGGTGGACACTTAACCAACTACACCAACCCAGGTGCCCCAGTGAGAATTTTTTGATTACTGATTCAATTTCATTGCTAGTAGTCAGTCTGTTCAGCTTTTCTATTTCTTCCTGGTTCAGGAAGAACCTGGTTCCACTCCTGGAAGAGTGGAAAATTCTAGAAATTTATCCATTTCTTCTGGGTTGTCCAATTTTTTAGTATATAATTTTTCATAGTAGTCTTAAAATAACATTTTACATAAAATTGGGAAATCTTTGTGAATGTTCAGATTTTACTGTTAGATTCTAATCCTAGAGTTCTGTGGGAGTATAGTTTGAACTGTTTTAGCTCCTTAAGTATGTTGACTTTTTCTTTGTCTTTTCCTCTTTTTTTCTTTGACTGAAGATCAAGCAACCAGTTTGGTCCAGTGATATTGCCTAATGATTGTCCACAGGATGCATCTGAGTCAATATTTTTCAGGTACTAGGTAGAAAACATTTCATGTGGTGCTTCCACTTTTCCCCCACCTTCTATCCCTCATCTTTGTTCTACTTTCAGTTATTCTTCTCTTATACAAGTTTCCTTTAAAAAAACTGCTTTATTGAGCTATAATTCACATACCATGAAATTCACCCTTTAAAAATGTACAGTTCTATGGTTTTTAGATTCTCAGAGTTGTGTAGCTATAACCACCATCTACTTTCTGTCTGTACAGTCTCTATAGATTTGCTGTCTGAACATGCCATATAAATGGAATCACAATATGTGGCCTTTAAAAAAAGGAAGATTTTATTTATTTATTTGTCAGATAGAGCAAGCAAGTGAGTGAGCACACAAGCAGGGAGAGCAGTAAGCAGAGGGAGAAGCAGACTCCTGGCCGAGCAAGGAGCCCAATGCAGGACTTGATCCCAGGGCTTTGGGATCATGACCTGAGCTGAAGGCATGTTTAACCAACTGAGCCACCTAAGCATCCCTATTCCCTATATGTGGCCTTTTATGTCTTGCTTTTTTCACTAGAATGTTTTAAAGGTTCATCCATGTTCTAGCATGAATCAGTACTTCATTCCTTTTTGTTGTTGCTGTTAAGTAGACTCATGCCCAGGGTGGAGCCCATTGTGGGACCTGAACTCAAGACCTTGAGTCAGGACCTGAGCTGAAATCAAGAGTCAAGATACTTAACCGACTGAGTCACCCCACTTCTTTCCTTTTTAAAGCTGAATAATATTGTATGGCTATGCCATATTTTCTTATTCATCAGTTAATAGTTTAGTTGTTTCTTCCTTTTGGCTATTTTGATAATACTACTACAAACATTCATGTACAAGTTTTGGTGTAGACATTTCCTTTTTGTCTCTTGGTTTTTTTTTTTTTTAAAGCTTTTTAAAAAAAAATATTTATTTATTTATTTGACAGAGAGAGATCACAAGTAGAGAGGCAGGCAGAGAGAGAGAGAGAGGGAATCAGGCTCCCTGTTGAGCAGAGAGCCCGATGCGTTACTTGATCCCAGGACCCCGAGATCATGACCTGAGCCAAAGGCAGCGGCTTAACCCACTGAGCCACCCAGGCGCCCCATTGTCTCTTGGTTTTATACCCAAGAGTAGAATTGCTGGCCATATAGTAACTCTGCTTAATATTTTGAGGAACTGCCTAATTGTTTTCCAAAGCCGTTGTAGTATTTTACATTCTTAGTTTGTTTTTCCATTGTAAAATATATGTGACATAAAATGTATCATTTTAACCATTTTTGAGTACACAGTTCAGTTATATTAATTATATTCACATTGTTATGGAACCATCCTGACCATCTCCAGAACTTTTTTATCTTTCCAAACTGAAATTCTGCCCCCATTAAATAATAACCCTCCATTCCCCACTCCCTTCAATCTCTGGCAACCATCATTCTACTCTCTTCTGTAGGAACTTGACTACTCTAGGTACTTCATCTAAGTGGAGTCATGTATCTGTCCTTTTGTGGCTGGGTTATTTCATTAATGTAATGTCCTCAATGTTCATCCATGGTGCAGCATATATCACAATTTCCCTCCTTTTTAAGGCTGAATAATATTCCATTATATCTATCTATCTATCAATCAATATCTCATTCTTAAAATCCATTTGCCTGTCAGTGAACACTTGGGTTGCTTCCATCTTTTGGGTATTATGTTTTTACATACTGGGTATACATTTATCTTTTTGAGTCCTTGTTTTCAGTTCTTCAATATATATACCTAGAGGTGGAATTGCTAGATCATATGGTAATTCTCTGTCAAGTTTTGAAGAACTTTAACTTCAAACACTTACAATATTTATCCAGTGACTCCCTTTATTGTGTGTGACATTTAGGAAGAAAACCATGATCTTAATGTTTGTAGATTTCACTGACATAGTTCTAATGATTTTATATATATATATATAAAATATATATATGAACACCAAGGAACAGGAAAATAAACAACCACTTACACTAACTTCTAATAGCTCTACATGATGATAGTGGCAATAAATGCTCAGTGAACATTGCTGTGTACCAACCACTATGATGTGTCTGTGTGTGTATATTCATATTCGCATACATACATATAATTTTCTTTAGCTGCTAATATTTATTATACTGTGATTTTGAGTCTGTCAGTAGTTCTGCATAAAAGTCGACAATTTTACATAGAATCACATATAAAGATACAGCAAATTACAAGCTTCTGTTACTGTGTTCTTCACTTGTAGAAAGATAATTTTATTTGCTTTTATGAGCATTTTTCCTGTAGGTCTTTTAAATTTGTAATACTACTAATGGCATGTTTCCTTTTATTTCTTTTAAAAGACTTAACTGTGTTGAGCTTTTTGCTCACATATTGGCTTTTCTTTTGTTTTTTAATTTCATCGTATTTTTTAAAAGATTTTACTTATTTTTTTTGTTGCTCTTTGCAATCCTGAATTTTGCTCTTTTTAAAATTTTTTATTTTTTCAGTGTTCCAAGATTCATTGTTTATGCACCACACCCAGTGTTCCATGCAATATGTGACCTTAATACCCACCACCAGGCTTACCCATCCCCCCACCCCACCTCCTCTTCCAAATCCTCAGTTTGATTCTCAGAGTCCATAGTCTCTCCTGGTTCATCTGCCCCTCCGATTTCCCCCAGTTCACTTTTCCTTTCCTTCTCCTAATGTTCTCCATGTTATTCCTTATGCTCCACAAGTAAGTGAAACCATATGATAATTGACTTTTTCTGCCTGACTTATTTCACTCAGCATAATCTCCTCCAGTCAGAGCCTTATGTACCCCAGTGTTCATAGCAGCAATGTCCACAATTTCCAAACTGTGGAAAAAGCCAAGATACCCTTCTACAGATGAATGGATAAAGATTTTATTTATTTGACAGAGAGAGAAAGAGAGAGAGAGTGAGCAAGCACAAGCAGGTGGGGGGCAGAGGGAGAGGGAGAAGCAGGCTCCCCGTACAGAATAGGGAGCCCAATGTGGGGCTCAATCCCAGGACGCTGGGATCATGACCTGAAGGCAGACACTTAGCCAACTGAGCCACCCAGGCGTCCCATATTAGTTTTTTCTTTTCCCTCATCATTAGCACTATCATTACCCAAACACATCATGTATATTCTTATGACCTGTCATAAATGATCATCCACTTACAATAAACAAAACCCTAAAGGAATTGAAGTGTTATAGGCACAAAATTAAATAAAGTGCAGGTAGTTTACAAACACTGATAGAAGAACACAGTGGCTCCCAAGAAGCCAATCACTCAGACAAAATAACGCTATGTGCGCAAAACTTTTTTCCTCTGTGTTATGGTGCTCAGTTGTAAAATCTAGTTATCCTGAATTCATCATTGCCATATCAAGTTTATTAGATCCAGTTAATGTCACAACAATATGTTGTATAGTAATTGCCTAATTACCCTATCCTAACTCTTAGCTCTATGGCTGTTTATTCCTTATCCCTGTTCACCAATCCTTTCTTTCCCTAGATTGGTGGATGCTGAAGGATTAGTATACTGGCTACATTTTTTTCTCTATGAATTTAGTTCTTGTCATTTTTTTTTTTCCTATGAATTTGTGTTTGGGAATTCATCATTCTTCTGATTTATATGTATAGGTCTCTGGGAAATTCACAACTGAGCCTCATTCTAGTTACCTACAAGATCATTTATATTTGCATAATCCACTATCACCTCACAGCTGATCTCCTCTACCTTCATACCAATTTTCCTCCCAACTTTAAACTTTTATTTTGTCAAATTAATTTTTGCAAATAATTTGAAGTCAGAAGTATAAAGCATATAATGAATCAGTAATTCCTTGTTTCATACTTTACCACCCTTAGTTAGGTCACCACCTTATTTCAGCATCTTCTTGTATTTACCTTCATATTTCTAAATAGTATGCTTGTGTTGGGGCGCCTGGGTGGCTCAGTTGGTTAAACGACTGCCTTCAGCTCAGGCCACGATCTTGGGGTCCTGGGGTTGAGTCCCGCATCAGACTCCCTGCTCAGTGGAGAGCCTGCTTCTTCCTCTTCCACTCTCCCTACTTGTGCTGGCTCGCTCTCTCTATGTGTCAAATAAAAAAAAAAGAAAATTGTATGCTTGTGTTGCTTTTCCTCTCCCCCACATCTGAAATTGATTTCCTGGATACTGGCTATTCTGGTTCAAATCTGAGATCTGCATTGTGACTTATGCAAATCAGTTAACCTCTGTACTTAGTTTCCTTGTCTGTAAAATGGGGATAATACTATCTGCTCATAGATTGAAAGAGGATAAAATTAGTAATATATGTAATGTATTTAGAACAGTTTGGTCCAGAGTATGCACTATATTTTAGCTGCTGTTGTTAAAATAACTTCTTGTTATGAAAGATAAAGATTAAATACTTTACTGCCCATACTTCACAATTTCTTGCTATATCCATATTCAGTGTTTATATTATAATGACTTAGTCCACTTGGGGTGCTGTAACAAAATACCGCAGATTAGCTACATTATAAGCAAACAGAAAATTAGTTTCACAGTTCTGGAGGTGGAAAGTCTGTGATCAGGGTGCCAGCATAGATAGGTTGGGGCCCTTTTTTGGGTCACAGACTTTTGGTTGTATTCCTTTAGCAGAAGATCTCTTCCATCAGAGTACTAATCTCATTTATAGTGGCTCTGCCCTCATGATGTAATCGCCTCCCAAACAACTTACCTCCTAATTACATCAGATTCGGTTTCAACAAATGAATTTTATTTATTTATTTGACAGAGATCACAAGCAGGGGGAGTGGCAGGCAGAGGGAAAGGGAGAAGCAGGCTCCCCACAGAGCAGGTGGAGCCAGATGTGGGGCTTGATCCCCGGATCCTGGGATCGTGACCTGAGCCAAAGACAGTCAGTAACCGTCTGAGCCACCCAGGCGCCCTTCAACAAATGAATTTTGATAGGCATTTGACTGGCTCAGTTAGAAGAGCATATGACTCTTGATCTTGAGATAATGAGTTCAAGCCCCATGTTGGGTGTAGAGATTACTAATTTATCCGTAAATTTGCTAAGGAATGTAAATTACCAAGTGGTGGAAAGGACCCTTTACAAATGTCTCTTATGGAATAGTTTTTATTTATACTCTAAAATGAGTTTGAAAAACCAATGTAACTTATAAAGTTGCTTGAATTGGCATGAATTTGTACAGTGAGGTCAATTAATTGGTACTTCTATGTACTTTAGCCCCATAACAGTATGTTTAAGGATTTTATAAGTAGTTTTAAATTGTCTTATTCTTTAAGAACAAATCAAAATATTTCCTTTACTGGGGCACCTGGGTGGCTCAGTGGGTTAGGCCTCTGCCTTCGGCTCAGGTCATGATCTCAGGGTCCTGGGATAGAGCCCCGTGTTGGGCTCTCTGCTCCGCAGGGAGCCTGCTTCCTCCTCTCTCTCTCTGCCTGCCTCTCTGCCTGCTTGTGATCTCTGTCAAATAAATAAATAAAATAATTAAAAAACAAAACAAAATATTTCTTTTACTCACCTTCTGAGTAGTATTTAGAATTGTATTGTTAAAATACCGTATAAGTATTGTGAAATATGTATCAAATGTTATGTATCTTATGTGACTTTTTTTTCTAATGTGACCTTATTTGCTTATTTTAATATTTCTATTTTGTGTGCATGTGTGGGTTATTTCTGTACCTAAGCTTTAATTTCCTTGAGAATAGGATCTAGGTCTTATAATTCTTTTTTCCCCTCCTCCCATCCTCTGTTACAGAGTTCCATAATTAAATACAATGTTCAATTAAACGAATGGTAGAATTAAATGGATGGTGTTGTATTTATTTTAATTCTTAAAAGAAGCTTACTTTTTCCTTTTCACTTTTTAATATATATATTATTTTTTTTCCTGATATAGAAAAATCCAGTTACACTCTTAAAGGAATTGTCAGCAGTAAAGTCTCGATATCAAACTTTGCATACACGCTTTAAGCCAATTGCTGCAGAGCAGAAAGAGACTAAGAACCGCATTTGTGCTACTGTCAATAAGACTATGACCATGATACAAGAGCTACAAAAGCAAACAGACCTGGAGGTAATGCTTTCAACTGACAAGTTGGATTTGTAGAGTTTTTTTGTGTTTTTTTTTAAGATTTTATTTATTTATTTGTCAGAGAGAGCACACAAGCAGGGGAAGCAGCAGAGGGAGAGGGAGAAACGGGCTCCCTGCTGAGCAGGGAACCTGAAACAGAAGTTGATCCCGGGACCCTGAGATCATGACTTGAGCCAAAGGCAGTCGCTTAACTGATTGAGCCACCCAGGAGCCCCTGGATTTGTAGAGTTTTAATTCTGTCTTTTTTTTTTTTAAGATTTTATTTATTTATTTGACAGGGAGAGAGAGCCAGGGAGCACTAACAGGAGAGAATGGCAGAGGGAGAAGGAGAAGCAGGCTCCCCAAGTGAGCAGGGAGCCTGATATAGGGCTTATCCCAGGACGTTGGGATGATGACCCGAGCCAAAGTCAGATGCCCAACCGACTGAGGCATCCAGGTGTCCCAATTCCGAGTGTCTTTTTGAAAGATAAATCCCCATTAACTTTCATTTAGAGATTTAGCAGTCAGTTTGAACTGTTGATAGAAATGAGATTTTAAGCATGTGGGGGCACCTGAGTGTCTCAGTTGGTTAAGCGTCTGACTTGCTCAGGTCATGATCTCAGGGTCCTGGGATTGAGCCCTGTGTCGAGCCCCACATCACATGGGGCTTCCTGCTCAGCAGGAGTCTGCTTGTCTCTCTGTCCCTCCTCCCACTCGTGTTCTCTCTCTCCTTCTTTCTCAAGTAAATTAATAAAGTCTTTTTAAAAAATTAAGAAAAATAAGCATGTGGACTTGACGTGGTTAATAAAGAGGTGTGCTATCTTGGATTATGTAGTCATGGTAGAAGAGAAAACTTGGTAGTGCTTATTAAATCTCCCAAGTTTTATAGTTCCTGTAAGAACTAGTAAGACTGAGAAATGTGGACAGTATCTGTATCAGTGTCTTTTTTAGTTCTCCTTTTTAAAACTGGGTTGGTGAGCTTGGATAAGCATGACCTTCATTCTCTCCCTCCATCCCCCATTCCCTTCTGATTTCAGGTAAAAATCCTTGTAATTGTGAGCCTCTATCACTGATTGTGTAAAACTCTTCAGATATGATGGAGTAAAATAAAAAAAAAAAAAAAAACCACAGTGTGAGCTGCTGATCTAGACAGTATGATCTTAAATAGCCTAATGAAAGATTTGGTAAAATTTGTGTTTACTATTAAGGCAAAGTTGAGAGCTTTCAAAAGAAAATACAGTGTGTATATAGTTGGAATCAGAGAGTAGAAAAAATGGCCAATAGGTTTTTATTTCTGGTGTCAACTCAAATGAATTAGCTTCTTAGAGTGCTGTATTGAGGAACTGAGTCTGGGTATTGCACAAATGCAGTTAGGGGCAACATACATGGTTGGTTGGTTGGTTGGCTGGTTTATTTATTTATTTATTTGCTAACCCTGAACTACATTTGGTTTAAGCTATTTGAATTATGGGCTTGTAGTGAGAGTAAACCTTAAAGGTTCATTACTGAGGTTAATTTGGTCAATAATTCTTTATATTGCCAATGGCAGAAAAGAGAACAGTACCCAATTAAAAGTATAAAATGATACCTTAGATATATCTCAGATGTTAGGTCTTGTGGAGATGAATAGTAGAGGAGGAAAGAGCAATTAAAAAGGGTACAGAGGGAATAGGAAGTAGGAATTTAAAACATTAAGGGTTTTATAATATGTAATATTACTAATATGTAAAATGCAAAAAAATGTATGTATACGATAACGTCTATAAACACAGCTCAAGTCACATACTCTTTGTGGTGGGTGATTAGAACCTGAAAATAGAAGCACATAACAAGGGGCACCTGGGTGGCTCAGCGGGTTAAAGCCTCTGCCTTCGGCTCAGGTCATGATCCCAGGGTCCTGGGATCGAGCCTCACATCGGGCTCTCTGCTCACCAGGGAGTCTGCTTCCTCCTCTCTCTCTGCCTGCCTCTCTGCCTACTTGTGATCTCTGTCTGTTAAATAAATAAAATCTTTAAAAGAAGCACATAACAAATCTTGAGAAGAGACTGGGTGTAGTTCTGGATGTACATATTAACATATGTTATATAGAAATCCATAAATTTATTGAAGCACAGGATAAATTTAGGTGAATGAAAAAAGAGAAAAGTCCCATTTTGAATATTAACTAAAAATTGTCCCTACTGGATACAATCAATAGATGCTATATTTCTGACTGAGATTTAAAAATGGTGCAGAAAATAGTTATAATAGTGATAGAGGATTTCAATCATCTAAATATCTGTAAAGATCTTCATTCATTTAAAAGAAGTATCTGTAATGAGCAATAGTTACATTGAAGGTAGAAAGCTAAGGGAGCTTTTACTTTGGATCACAGAATTGCAAACAAGGAGAAATGACTGAAAGGTTGGTTATAGACCTTGAAAAAGGAGATCATATTTTAAGAGTCTCATGCTCTACCGACTGAGCTAGCCGGGCGCTAAGGAGATCATATTTTAGATTCAGTTGATAGCCATGTTGGGGAATGTTGGATATAATGGATCTTGTACATACTACTTTAAAAATGAGATAGTAGAAAGCTTAGAGGAATTTTCATGATCAAAATGTGGAAGAAAAGGGAATGCCATCTCTAGAGAGTTGTATAACCAGAAATAGTTCTACAAGCCCAGAGTTGTTTTTGTTTTTAAGATTGATTTATTTATTTGAGAGAGAGAGAGCAAGTACACAGAGGGAGAGGGAGGAGCAGACTCCCCGCTGAGTAGGGAGCCCAAAGTGCCATTTGATCCCAGGACCCTAGGATCATGACCTGAGCCAAAGGCAGATGCTTAACTTACTGAGCCACCCAGGTACCGGAGCTCAGAGTTTATTTATTTATTTTTTTAAAAAAAGATTTTATTTATTTATTTGACAGACAAAGATCACAAGTAGGAAGAGAGGCAGGCAGAGAGGAGGAAGCAGGCACCCTGCCGAGCAGAGAGCCCAATGCGGGGCTCGATCCCAGGACTCTGGGATCATGACCTGAGCAGAAGGCAGAGGCTTTAACCCACTGAGCCACTCAGGTGCCCCGGAGCTCAGAGTTTAAAGGACATGTAAGGTAGACCTCATAAAGGAAGTGTAAAATGAGATGTATTAGTCATAGGGACAGAACTGTGAGAATACTTAAGAAAACCAAAGGCTTAAGTCCAGGCTTCTGAAATTTTCTAAAATAACTAAAAGGCCCTTTAAATTATTTTGGGAACATGAAGAACAAAAAAGGGATAAGCCTATTTAGGGCAAATGGTGCTTTATTTATAGACAACAGAAAGGAAATAGAAAGTCAAGCTGTTCAGGTATTATCTTGAGATAATCTTTATCAAGGTGCATAGTTTTTCACTTGCAAGGATAGAAAATATATTTGAATTGATAATATTAAAAAATAGTACATGGGTTGATAATACTAAACAACAAATAGGGAGATGAGAACAGAAGAGGTGAAATGAAGGGAATACATATTTCCTTATCTTTTTAGTTAATATGAAGACATTAAAGTTTTTGTTTTTGAAGATTTATTTTAGAGAGCGAGAAACTATATGAGCAGGGGGAGGGACAGAGGGAAAGACTCCCAGCTGAGCAGGGAGAACCATGCTGGGCTCCACCCGTCCCCCTCCCACAACCTGGAGATAATGACCTGAGCCAAAACTGAGTGGGATGCTTAATGGACTGAGCCACCCAGGTGGCATAAGCTATTAAGGTTTAAATACACTTAATTATAAAGGTGACTGCCAAAAGACCAAAAAAAAAAAAAAAAGACTAGATTTGTTCCAGAATAAAAATTAACAAAACAAACCCCTAAAACATATATAATTCAAAAGGCATTAAAAATAGAATGGTGTGGGGGCGCCTGGGTGGCTCAGTGGGTTTAAGCCGCTGTCTTCGGCTCAGGTCATGATCTCAGGGTCCTGGGATCAAGCCCCGCATCAGGCTCTCTGCTCAGCAGGGAGCCTGCTTCCCTTCCTCTCTCTCTCTGCCTGCCTCTCTGCCTACTTGTGATCTCTGTCTGTCAAATAAATAAATAAAATCTTAAAAAAAAAATAGAATGGTGTGTCTGGGTGCTGGGTGGTGCAGTCAGTTAAGCGTCCAACTCTTGGCTTAGGCTGAGCTTGTGATCTTGGGGTCATGAGACTGAGCCGCTCCCTCAACCCCATTGGGCTCTGTGTTGGGCATGGAGCCTGCTTAAGTTTCTCCACTACCCCTCTTGTGCGTACTCTCTGTCAAAACAGACAAACAAAAAACAAAGAATGTGTGATATTTCACTGATGCTCTGAAATATTTGTGTTAAGGAAGAAAATTTTCTACAAGCTTTGGATTGGTTAATTCCTAGAAAATTTCGTTGAAAGTTTATGAAATGGATGGTCTGAAATCCCTTGAACAGTTATCACAAAGAGAAACATGGACTCACAAAGTCTCTCCAGAACCATTTCCTGTTTTTTTTTTAAGATTATTTATTTATTTATTTGACAGACAGAGATCACAAGTAGGCAGAGAGGCCTGCAGAGAGAGTGGGGGAAGCAGGCTTCCCGCTGAGTGGAGAGCCCAATGGGGGATGCAAGCCTCTTTCCCAGGACCCTGGGATGATGACATGAGCCGAAGACAGAGGCTTTAACCCACTGAGCTACCCAAGCGCCCCATCCTGTTTTTGAGATAGAAGAGGGACATTCTGTAACAATATGGGTTGCAATAAGCCCCATGATTGTTTTTCATTTTATGCATGTGAACATTTTTGGTAAATGTTGGCTTCATTAGCCAAACCAGCTGGGCAGCCCAGTTGCCACATGTGGCTACATAAATTAAAATGTAAAGTAATTAAATAAAATTAAAAATTCATTTCTTCATCTACTGATTAGACAGCCCAGATACAGAATATTTTCCGTATCACAGAAAGTTCTGGATAGCACTGCTCTAGAGATTCTTATTCTGTAGGTATGGTGTGTTCCAGATTTGGCAGTCTCTCTAGAGATGACCTATATAGTTAGGCAGAGTTTTAACTTTAATTCTTCATGATGCATCTCCTATAATTTCCCCATTAACCCTTTATTTTAGCTAGCCTATTGGTTATTGCTATGTGGAAGTCCTTTATAAACTTCCTTTTGGCTTTTCTTTGCCCCTCTGCTTTTGCTCCTACCTACTCTTGGTGGATACTCTCTGCTGGGAAGTTTTCTCAGCATTTGTTCTCCCTTGCTACCAGATAGGATACAGGCCTGGAGATGTGTGCTATCCCTCACTCATGCCCGAGGCAAAGTTGGTGCTTTCCTCAGCTTCTGGGGTGGTATCTGACTGGCAAGAGGAATAGATTTTCCTTTAACTAACATTGGTTCAGGAATGGATTTGTAACTCATGTGGCATGTGAGGAGGGAAAGTTTGGAAGTAGGAAATTAGAGTTTCCTCACTGCTGAGAGACCTGTGGGAAGAGAAAATACTTCTTTTAAACATTGTGTATAGATATGATTCCTAGCACTGCTCAGGCCATTTTTCTAATCAGCTTGAGAATAAAGCCACCAGGCAAGGATATTAGATAGGGTGGAAAAAATGAGTCTTTAAGTGAGCTGCTAAATAAACCAGTCCTAAAGTCTTCCCTTTTTCTGTATTTATTGTGCAGCAATAGATTTTATTATTAATCCATTTTGAAACGTGTTCCTGTTACTTGCAGCTAAAAACATCGCAATTCTCTTCCAAAATTTAGCTCAAGTCTCCAATTTTGAGGAAACTTCCAGACTATCTTGTTCACATTTTTTTTTTTTCAAGATGCTTTTAGAATATGGCATTCAAATGTGACTTCTTTAGTTTTGTTAAACTACAGCCCTTAACAAGCCTGGTTGGGCCAAGTCTTCAAGTCACCCCATTTTGGGTGCTAAATTTATAAATGAGGAAACTTTGGATGATCCCAGACTCCAGCCATACTCATTGTCCTTCAGCTACTAAGTCTTCCCAACTGAATTCCTCTTTAGACCATCAACAAGCCATCCTCCCTGTGCCCTGCCTGAATTTCTGATCCAATTCCATGAACATAATAAAATGGCTATTGTTTCATTAAAAAGAAATAATAAAAAAATGACAGTCCTTAAACTGTTTGGTCTTGTTTCTTCAACTTAATTGCAAGTTCTTTGAAAGCTCAGACGTGAAAAGTACCTTGTATCTAGATAGCCAAATCTGTTTTTATCCCTGCCTTCCAAAATTTGTGCTCATAGACATAGTATGAGTTTATGGAAATATAAAAAAGTAGAAGTTAATTAAATTAAACATGTTTTAAATATTTTGAAATGTTTTATCATTTGCTTTTTAGCTGTCACCACTGAGTAAAGAAGAACAAACTGCAGCAGAACAATTAAAATCTCTCATGTCAAACTTATGAAGAAATGGACTTGCCAAAAGGGAATTCTGATGGAGAAGAGATCCATTTCAGAAAGATTTTAGGAAGATGTCTTGTTAGCACTTGATGACTAGAGGTGGGAGGATGGAGAAGAAGATTTGGTTGTGGTCACTGGATAATGATGCCTTTTACAAGAGAGGGAACTATAAGAAGGGCAGATATAGAAATAAAGTTTAACCAAATGCATGGAATGGGAATAAAGAGATTTAAAAACAAATATCACATGTAATTAGTCTTGTAATTTCAAGCAAGGAAGTCACATAACTCTATTTTGCATCTATTTTTGTGTAGTTGGGATAACATGAATGTTCTGGCCTATCTTTGTAATAATAAATTGGCTTTTCTGTGATAACCTTACTTTTTTTTCTCTATTCCTTCTGCCTGCTAATGTTGAGCAACATGAACTGTGCCTTCATATATTGTTTTAGACTGTCTCTGTTGTATATCAACACTACCTTTGTTCTCCTTCAGCCTGTATTACTGCTAATTGTTCATTCTATATGGAAGCTAAGAAACAGAAATCAGAGAATCACTGGCAACTGCTGCTTGCCAGTGTGTGTGTGTGTGTGTGTGTGTGTGAATTTCCCTATTCTTTTTTTTTTTTAAATTTTTAAAAAAAATTTATTTGACAGAGATCGCAAGTTGGCAGAGAGGCAGGCAGAGAGAGGGGGGAAGCAGGCTCCCTGCTGAGCAGAGAGCCTGATGCGGGGCTTGATCCCAGGACCCTGGGATCATGACCTGAGCTGAAGGCAGAGGCTTTAACCCACTGAGCTACCCAGGCACCCCTCCCTATTCATTTTTAAATAACTTTTAGATAGTTATTGGCAATAAGGTAATCTAGGGACAGATGTTAATCACAGGCTTATTTATACTAGCAGTACACACACATACCTGGCAAATGGCAGGTAAACGGGAAAATAAATCATGGTGTATCCATAAAATAAGAGGTGAAGCTGCCAGTAACTTATTACTGTTAATGTTCTGGGAAATGCTGAAGTTATGTTAAATGGCAAGAGAGGAAGCAGAGATTTCAGTTTTATAATTAAGATTGGGCTGTGGAGTCCGAGATGTAAATAGCAGGTTTTAAATTCTAGCTATGGGATCCTGAGCAAATGACTTAACTTCTGTGTGTTGGGATGACTGGAAGCACAATGAATAGTAAAGTGTTTGAGTCTGATAATTAGTAATCCTTCAGTGAATATTTCTGTATATGTAATAAAAATGAGGCATTGAAAAGGCTAGGAAAAATGCATCAAATATTCTGCAGGTTATGGAATTATACTTTCATATAATTAAAAATTTGTTATGAGCATTGTATTTGCCCATTAACAAACTTGTAGTAGGTGATAAACAGGGTTGGGAGAGTAGCTTCAGTTAAAATTGTACTGTGCAGTTTGAATATTTAAAGAATAGAAAACCCCTATTTTTTAAATTACAGAGACATAAGTCACCCTTCAGTAACACATTTTCTTCAGTACTCGGGCAGTTAATATTAAGGAAGTTTTTGTCCTGGAATGGCTCTGGGATGTGATGTTGATTGGTGGAATTAAAAAATAATAGTATCATACTACTCTCATATAATACTAGTATCATAGCAAGTTCCTGGAGTTTTTCCTCTGTGACTTCCTTCACAGTTGTGTTCTAAATGTTAGTTCTTTCCCTCAGCCCCCTGAAAACTGTTCTCTGCGTACTTCTCTATAATATTCGTTAGCTTCCCAAGTTTCATTTATTGACTCTTTGTGGATGATTCCCAGATATAACTTCTTTCATTAGATCTAGATCCAAATTTCCAACAAAAATGTCTACCCGAATACTCAAATTGATCATGTCCTGTGTACTTCCTGATTTAATTTTGTCAATGGGCACTGTTTTGTTACTTGGAATCAAAAAGTTTGCACCCCTTTATCTTCTTAGTCAACAAAATCTTTCTGAAATGTTCATAGTATCCAACCGCCACTTTATCTTCACTTTTACTATCCTAATTTAGGTCTTTTATTTCTCACCACTAACCTCGAATCCTAACCACCATGGTTTCTTAAAAGGTGCGGACCACAATCCACCTGGCCAAATCAGCGAGAGTGGCTGTTGAAGACGCTGATTTCGTGGAACAGCACCCTAGAATCACGGAGTCTGAATACCTAGGGGTGTGGCTAAGGAGTCCGCTTCCCACCACCACTCCAGGTGGCTCCAGTCTTTGGCGCGCTAAATTTGAGACCTGTGTGCGCCGCCCTTCTCGAGAAGTGGGGCGTGGAGAGGCGACGCACGTAGAAGCCGCAAGCTCCCTGCCGCCTGCGCCTCACAGGCCAAAGGCACGCATCCCTACCGCGGCTAGCAGCCAAATCTCGTGTGCGCCCCCGCACCGCGGGAACTAGTCGCCCGCCTCTCTTAGCTCCGCTCCCCTAACGCAGCGTCCGGCGCGCATGCGTAGCGCGCCTTCCCTCGCCGCCGCGCCTTCCGCTGCCCTGGTTACGGTTGGTGTTTGCGAATTCCCTGCACCACCTTCTTCGCCGGAGACCAGCGCCGCTGGGCTCTAGCAGCAGTTCCTTACGCGCGCGCCCGCGTCACGTGGTGCGAGGCTGCCTCGCGGTTGCTGGCGGGCGGCTTAGCGGTGGGGAAGGAGCTGTGGCTACCGCTCGCCTCTCCCACTGCGCCCTAGGGCGGGTGCGCGCATAAATATGGCGAAGTGGGGGTAGCTGGCGCCGAACCCGACGCGATGGGGTGCGCAGGTGGGACGGTCGTCGGAGCCCCCTGACGTGGACGCCGGGCTGTTCTCGTCGGCTATTTGACGGGGCGACCTCGGGCCGGCGCCCAGCAGGTCAGACCACGGACTCCGCGGGTCGCCGAGGGCCCCGCAGAGAGCCGGAGGCAATGGATGAACAGAGCGTGGAGGTGAGGCGGGTTGAGAAGGGTGGTGGTTAGTTTTCCCCCGCCACCCGCTGAGCGTTCTTTATTTGGGGCGCCCTGCCCCAGTCCTCTCTCTAGTAGGGCACCCCCACCCTGACGCTGCTGCTGTGGTGAAGGCTGGCCCAGTGCGAAGGACGTGGTGTTAGGTCTGCAGCCCTCCAGGTGCCTTGTGTTCTGACCGTTTCTGAGGTGGTGCTTATCCTGGCGTTTATCTGGATGTCTTCGCGCAGGTGCTCATTCCCAGAGGGTTTTTGCAAACTGCAGCCTGGGCAGAGCAAAAGTGCAAATTCATTAGAAATGCCGTGCACTTGCTACCAGTTCTTGCGAGTTCTTGCGGGGATCCAAAACTCCCTCCAAATGGAATCATTCATTCCCTCCCACCGGTACATTTTGCAGACTTCTGCCCTTCCTAAATTGAATGAAGCTTTACTGTTATTATCCTTTTTGTGGTTTTCCAGAACAGCGTATTCTTTTATATCTCACGCTTTTGAGTTGTGATTTCAAATGGTT
The DNA here is from genome assembly GCF_922984935.1 of Meles meles. Taxonomy (NCBI): domain Eukaryota; kingdom Metazoa; phylum Chordata; class Mammalia; order Carnivora; family Mustelidae; genus Meles; species Meles meles. The sequence goes on from NC_060083.1 coordinate 31,083,434, forward strand.
GGGATATTTACGTAAAGGCCAGGAACATAACAGAAGATTGCTTACTGGACGTAATTTTTAAAATAATTGTCAAATTTCGAGCCTTCTTAATACTGAATCTTCGCTTCTTAATGAGCGGCAACTCTATTACTGGGCACTTCACTTGAAAGTAGTTCACCCAGTGGTCTTATTGTCCTTCCCCCGCCAGCGTCTGCATCTCACAGGTTCTTTCTTGTTCTGCAGAGTCATGATTAGATTCGTGAATAATTTTCTCCTTAATTCCTCATGCGAAAGTATTATAAAGGTTTTGTAGCGTTTTCTTGGTTTAGGAGAGTTTAATTCTCTTGGGATAGAGTAAAAATAAATGTGACTATGGTAAAAAATAAACTTGAAATATACAATAACCTACATTTCATTCTGTTATTTTGTCAGTTACTTCCTAAATGGTTTCACCTGGGGCTTGCAAATAACATAGTTTCTTCTATTTACTTTATTCTTTCCAAAGCCTTCCTGGGGCTACCACTAACATTCTCAATAGGGGCAGAATCTCAGGCTCAAATAAGATGCTAATTGGTTGGAGCATCAGGGGAGAAAGCCAGATTTCTGTGTTCTGAATTAGTTTCTCTCCTGGTCAAAGTATACTACCATTAGGATATGTATCCTTTCTAAAAAAAAAAAATATATATATATATATTTTTTTTTAAATTTTAAAGGCAACTCACCCCCCCCTTAGGGAAATTGCCAGACAAAGTTTATATTTTTCACTCATAGAGTCCAACTTTTTTTCTTTTGTCTTTTCTTTCTTTTTTTAAAGATTTTATTTATTTGAGAGAGAGAAAAAGAGAGCGAGCACACAAGGGGGAGAGGGAGAGGGAGAAGAAGCAGGCTCTCGACTGAGCAGGGAGACCAGTGGAGGGTTAGATCCCAGGACTCTGGGATCATGACCTGGGCCAGAGGTGGAGGCTTAACAGACTAAGCCATCCAGGTGCCCCCTGCATTTATTTTTTTACTGTTTTCTTACATAAGCATTTTTTCTGTATCAAATAATTCAAGAAGTATTTCTAGAGACTATTAAAATTTATGTTAAGTGTCATAATTTTTTTAACTGTCATAATTTAATATTTTAAAATTTGGGCTACAGCCACATTCTTGCCATTATAATTTATGCCTTATTGGAAATATTTGTGCATAAGACTGTGTTTGCATTTCATGCCCTTTCCTTAGAATAGAACCATTGTGAAGCTTAGAAAAGAGAAAGCACTTTTTCAGGAGATTTTCTGAGGCACATTGGATCTTGACTAACCCAAGTACTGATGTGAAATTTTTTGAAACAGATATCAGCTCAAATAAATATAAATGTTGAATGAATAACTTTAAGCATGCTTTTTACTTTTGATTCAGTATCTAACTCTGGTGGACCTTACATCTTTTATTTTCAGAGCATTGCTGAGGTTTTCCGATGCTTCATTTGTATGGAGAAGTTGCGGGATGCACGCCTGTGTCCTCATTGCTCTAAGCTTTGTTGTTTCAGCTGTATCAGGGTAAGTTGTATTTCTTTTTATATGCTCTTGGTGTATATAGGACATGTTGTAAAAATTAACCATTTTGTTGATCTTTTTAAAATTTTACATTTTGTGCCCTTTTCAAAAATGTTTTTTTGTTGTTGTGTTTGTTTTTTAGGTTTTTATTTATAACAGATAGCGAGAAGGAACAAAAGCATAGAGGGGCTCTGTGGGGGCTCAATCCCAGGACGCTGGGATCATGGCCTGAGCCAAAGGCAGATGCCTAATGACTGAGCCTACCCAGGCAGCTCTTAAAGAATGTCTTAAAGGAATGTTCCTTAATAGGGAGACCATCAGTGTATGTTACTTGGTACTGTGGAGGTAAATGATCAGATGATTACTGCTATGAAATGTCCAGAAATCAAAATTCACTGTAATTTTTTTAAAGACTATTTGAGAGCGAGCACACGGGTAGGGAGAGGGGAAGAGAGAGAAGGAGAAGCAGACTCCCCACTGAGCAGGGAGCCCAATGGAGCTGCATCCCAGGACCCTGGGATCATGACCTGTGCTGAAGGCAGATGCTTAACCGGCTGAGCCATCCAGGTGCCCCCCAAACCTACTGCAATTTTAGTGTATTTACATTATTAAATGAATTAACAAGTACTTATAAAGTGGTTGCCTGCTCTGTGTTTGGGGTTGAGGAATTCTAAGATAATGGTGAAGTGCTTGCCCTTCTAAGATAATGGTGAAGAGCTTAAATCTCAATGAAAGAATGGACTCTTGATATTTGAAGAATGTATAGTGTCAAAAGAGGCACTAACAAACTGCGGTGAGACTCAAGACGGAGAGCTTATACTGTTAGAGTAAGGTGGAGAAAAAGCTAGTAATGGGTTCAGGGGCTAAGATTAAAATCCTATAATCTTACAGATATAAGAGACTTTAGAGATTAATCCATTGGCTTTAAAACTTAAATATAGGTGAGCTCCTCAAACAAAATTGTGAGGAAGCCTAAGATGTGAAACAGAATAATTTATTTTGGTGTGTGCGGGGTGGGGGTTCAGTAGCACATATGCAGATCACAGTTGAAACCTTTCCTGCCCCCATACTCTTAGTAGATTATGTCCTTTACTGAGAAAATCAAAACCACCTAACATGCTTCTCACCTCAAAATTTCTCTGTGGTTCTTTATTCCTACCTAAGGAAGATAGATATCCCTTTGTCGAGAGTAATATCTGGAACACATAAATCATTTGCTTCTAGTCACACGGCTAGCAAATAATAGAGCTGGATTTGAATCCAGGAAGTCTGGCTCTGGAGCCTGTCTTCTTTGCCACTACACTGTGTGCAAAAGACCTAGGTTTACATATCATCCTAGTTCTCCCACTCAAACTGAGAAACTCAATTTTTATTAGTCCATTTCCTCATAGAATGAGGTAACAAGATTGATTTCACAGGATAGTGGTGGCATTAAATGAGATAAATTAAAAGGTAATTTAGAAACTGTAAAGTACTATCCACTTGTAAGGAGTTAAAAATCTTGTTAAAATAGCAACTAACCTGTCATTTGTTTTATAAACAGTGAAGCTGAAACTAGGGAAATTAGGTAATTGGCCTCTATCACTATAGTTAATTAAGTGGTAGAGTCTGTTTCTGAGCTCAGCTGTTTTGGTGAAGGTCCAGTGTATGGATGACCTGTGAATATTACCTAAACCTTATTGATTCTTCATCATTGTTAATTCCTTCTAGTCCTTAAAGCCATATATTTTTTAATATTGCTGCTGGCATCCTATACTTAAAAGTGTTTGAGAAAATTTCATTTACTTTGGGAAATGTGATTTACTCTTGCAGGTTTAACTGTGATCTTTGTGTGTATGGCTTTTAAATCTATTCCTTTGGCATATACCTTCCAGCATCTTGACTGTTGTTCCAGATCAAATTCTGTTTTTTCAAATTGATTCTTTTTGACTTCTTTTTGTTCTGTTCTGCCAGTCTCTCAAACTTGAAACCCTTTACACCAATGATTTTTAAGTTTTGTCAGTTATTATCTCCTGCTGTCACTTCTGTCCTATCCTTTTTTTTTTTTTTAAGGTTTTATTTAGTTGAGAGCAAGTGAGTGAATACGAGCATGAGCAGGGGGAGGGGCAGAGGTAGACGCAGACTCCTGGCTGAGCAGGGAGCCTGACACAGGGTTCGATCTCAGCATCCTGGGATCATGACCTGAGCTGGTCAGATGCTTAACTGACTGAGCCACCCAGGTGCCCCAGTACCTATCCATTTCTATTATTACCATCCTAGTAGAGAAGTACAGACATTTATCATCTCATGCTTAGATAATTATAATTACCTTTTAATTGATGTGTCTTGAGTCTTCTGTATCTCTGGTTCATTTTATATCTTGTTGCCCTGTTGAAGTTTTCCAGTAATGTCATTGTTTTTTTTTTTTCCTTCTCAAGCCTCAGATTCATTGCCTTAATCCCTTAGAATATTACCTTTATATTCAAACCACCTGGATAATCTGGTTCTAAGCTTTCTTTCTGAAGCTGTCTCAGTTCCTGAATGTACCATAGATGTGTTTGTTCATTCAACACATATTAATTATATGCCTACTTGGAGTTAAGCATTGACATCCCAGGGAGTTGACTTATTTAATAGTTTGTTTATAGACAAAAAGATAAATAGACATATGTTAGATACCAGTAAGTGCTGTGAGGAAAAACGAAACTGAGTAAGGTATAGAGTGGGGACTTTGAGGAGGATACGGGCAGGTTGTTAGTTATTTTAGATAGAGTGGTCTGGGCAGGTCTCTGAGGAGCAGAGACCAGAATGGAATGTGGGAATGATGTGAATATCTAGGGGAAGAAAGTCCCAGGCAGAGAAGTCAGAAGAGGCAAAGGCCCTGAGAGAAATAACAAACCAGTTGGCTGGAGCAGAGTGGAAGGAGGGAGATGGAAAGGAGATGAATTTGGAGATGTGACTTAGGGTCTTGATAAAGACCTTGGATTTTATTTTAACTATGATGGTGACCATTGAAAGGTTTTGAATGATACAAAATAATGTTCAAAAACTATCACTTTGGCTGGGTGTAGAAAGTGGACTGCAAGCAAGTGGGAGAGGAAGTGAAGAGTTGGGATGTGTTCTATTAGTGAAGGGTGAGTAGTGATTTAGACTAGAATGGTAACAGTGGACGTAGTGAAAAATAGGGCAATTCTGGATATGTTTTGAAGATAGAGCCAATGGGTTTTCTTAAAGATGGGACAGGAGGAAAGTTTTATACAACATTTGGGTGAATTAATGGTTTTCTATTCTGAGATAGAAGAAATTTGGGGAAGGACAGGGTGATGTTGAGTAGATTATAGATATAAGAGTTTTTGTTTTGTTTTGTTTTGTTTTTTAAGATTTTATTTGAAAGAGTGAGAGCAAAAGTGCATGAGTGGAGGGGAGGGGCCGAGGGAGAGGGAGAAGCAGACTCCCCACTGAGCAGGGAGCCCAACATGGAGCTGGATCCCAGGACCCTGGTATCATGACCTGAGCCAAAGACAGACATTTAACAGACTGAGCCACCCAGGTGTCCCATTTTTTGGACTTTTATACAAATTGAATCTTACAGTATGTTTTCTCATGTGTCTGGATTTTTTCACTCAGCAAAATTATTTAGAAATCTATCTTGTGTGGATCAGTAGTATTCCTTTTTATTGCTGAGTAGTAGCAGCCCATTGTATGCATATGCCATAATTTGTTTATCTATTCACCTGTTGATGGACAAAGGGGTTGCTTCTAGTTATTGGCATTTATACAGAAAACTGCTATGAATATTTTTTTTAAAGATTTATTTTATTTGGGGCGCCTCGGTGACTCAGTGGGTTAAGCCTCTGCCTTTGGCTTGGGTCGTGATCCCAGGGTCCTGGGATTGAGCCCCGTGTTGGGCTCTGCTCAGCGGGGAGCCTGCTTCCCTCTCTCTCTCTGCTGCCTCTCTATCTAAAAAAAAAAAAAAAAAAAAAAAAGATTTATTTTATTTCACAGAGAGCATGCAAGCTTGCAAGGTGAGGGTCATAGGGAGAGGGAGAGACAAATCTCAAACAGACTCCCTGCTGAGCATGGAGCCTGTGTTGGGGTTCAATCTCATGACCCTAAAATCATGACCCAGTTTGAAATCGAGGCAGATGCCTGACTCACTGAGCCACCCAGGCACCCCAGTAACATACTGTAGTTTTGTAGTAAATTTTCAAATCAGGAAATATGAGTTCTATAATTTTTTTTAAAATTGAAATATAATTGACATAAAAAGTTTTAGGCTGGGGCGCCTGGGTGGCTCAGTGGGTTAAGCCTCTGCCTTTTCCTGAGGTCATTGCCTCAGGGTCCTGGGATTGAGCCCCATGTTGGGCTCTCTGCTCAGCAGGGAGCCTGCTTCCCCCTCTCCTTCTGCATGCCTCTCTGCCTACTTGTGATTTCTTTCTCTCTCTCTCTCTCTCAAATAAAATCTTTCAAAAAAAAAAAAAAAGTTTTAGGTGCACGAGATCATTTTCAGGATAGTTTTGGTTCTTTGAGGGTCCTTTAAAATTCCATTTGAATTTAAAATTTTTTTTTTTTTTTTTAGATTTTTTATTTATTTGACAGACAGAGATCACAAGTAGGCAGAGAGGCAGGCAGAGAGAGAGGAGAAAGCAGGCTCCTCGCAGAGCAGAGAGCCCGATGTGGGGCTCAATCCCAGGACTCTGGGATCATGACCTGAGCTGAAGGCAGAGGCCTTAAGCCACTGAGCCACCCAGGCGCCACCCATTTGAATTTTAGAATGGGTTTTTCTACTTCTGTAAAAAGCATCATTGGGATTTTGATAGGAATTATGTTGATTCTGTAGATTGCATTGGGTGGCATTGTTATTTTAACAATATTAAATCTTCCAGTGCATGAACATGGGATGTTTTTCCATTTATTTAGGACTTCTTTCATTTCTTTCCGTGGTGTTTGTAGTATTCCTTGTATAAATCTTCAAATCCTTGGTTAAATTTATACCTATGTATTTTCCTTTTTTTTCTTTTCGATGTTGTAGATGTGTTTTCCTTATTTCCTCTTTGAATTCTTCATTCCTAGCATATAGAAATGTAAGGTTTTTTTAAAAAAAATTGATGTTTAATGTTGTTGATTTTTGTGTTCTGCAGTTTTAGTGAATTTGCTTATTATCTTTAACAGTTTTTTTGTGGAATCGTTAAGGTTTTCTGCTGATAAGATTATGTCATTGCCAACAAATAATTTTACTTTTCCAGTTGGGATGCTTTTTATTTCTTGCTTAGTTGTGCTCAGTGAAATTTTCAGTATTGTGTTGGATAGAAGTGAAAATGGGCATCCTTGTCTTTTTCCTGATTTTAAGGAAAAAGTTTTTATTGTTTCACTATTGAGTATGATATTCACTCTGAATTTTTTTTTAAAGATTTTATTTATTTGACAGAGAGACAGCAAGAGAGGGGAACACAAGCAGGTGGAGTGGCAGAGAGAGAAGCAGGTTTCCCTCTGAGCAGAGAGCCCGACGTGGGGCTCGATCCCAGGACCCTGGGATCGTGACCTGAACTGAAGCCAGACACTTAATGACTGAGCCAACTAGGCACCCCTCTCCCCCCACCCCTGGATTTTTTTTAAAGTATGGACTTTATCAAGTTGAGGAAATTCTCTTCTATTCCTTTTTCTTGAGTGTTTTTATCATGAAAGGATATCAGATTTTGTCAGAGGCCTTTTCTATATCAGTTGAGATCATTATGTCTATTTATTCCTTCACTTTATTAATGTGATATATTATCTTGAATGATTTTTATATGTTGAAGTGTCCTTGCATTCCAGGAGTAACTCCCACTTGGTCATGCTATCTAGTCTTTTTAATATACTGTTTTGTTTTCTTTTTTTTTAATATACTGTTGAATTCAGTTTGCTAGGCTATTGTTGAGAATTTCCCTAGCACAATTTTGCAGAGTAGGTATGTTGATTTCTCTTATTTCATATGAGTAAACTTGAGCTCAGTCATATGGCTGGTATCATGTAGCTGTTAAGTGCCAGAGTTAGAAGTCAGACTCAGGTCTAAACATTTTCTAAAGCTTGGGATTCTTCCATTTTAAAGGAGAGAAATTCTTAAAATGAATATGGGACATTGCTATAGTATAATATTTATTTTCTTTAATAAAATATTTAATAAAATAATACATAATATTGTATCACTGGTTCTTTTCATTTTGGTTTGGGAGAAATAATGGTTTTCCCAGAGTATTAAAATTACCGTATTTATTTTATGATTAAGTTAGATTGTGGAGTATAAGGTAAAAATGCCACAAATATTCAGAGATGGGAAAGATCACTAACCTGGGATAGGTAGGAAAGTTTTGTGGACATAATTAGTGGACATTTCCGTGGGACAGCACATGGAGGAAAGGGGCATATTAGGAAATACAGAAGTATGCCAAGGGTGGTGTATACTGCAGCAACAAGCCTGTTTTGACTGGAATAGAGAGACATATTTAAAAATACGGGCAGCGGTTGCTGGGAAGATGGCAGAGTAGGAGGATCCTCCTCACCTCTTATGGCTGGCCACCTAGAGAATACCCACATCAGCATAAGTAATCCAGAAAGTGACCTGAAGACTGGCAGAACAGACTCCCCGCAGCCAGATATAGACAAGAGGCCACAACAAAGAGGATCCATCCCCTTTAATTAGCTCTTGGCAGGATCCCATCAAAGCAGTGCCATAGGCCTGGCTGTGTGTAAGCATCCCAGACAAGGGCCAGCACCACTCCAAAGTGAGTCCTGCTTCAGGAAGAGGGAAAGATAACCACACACCAGTCTGACTGCGACCCTAACACTGGGCTTGGAGGCAGCTGGTCTGACTGTAGACCCCACCCATCAATACAAGCTTGTCAGAGAACAACACAGGGAAAGTGCCCTGCAGGTTGATGCTACTTCATCTCTGGAAAACACCTGGTTTGACTCAACTCAAGCCCAAGGCAGTCCCAGACTGGCCCACTAACACCACAGGTACCAGACTCGCCCACAACAGGCAGAGAGCTGCTGCAGACTGGACTGAAGGCAAACACAGCTTGGCCACAACAGGACACCCCTGTAGCAACACATATAGGAGTCACCCTGGAAGCACCATTTCTTATGAAAAGGCATTACCCTGTGGGGCACTACAGGACCTCTTCATAAAGCCACTACTTTTTTTTTTTTTTTTTAATTTTTATTTATTTACTTGACAGAGATCACAAGCAGGCAGAGAGGCAGGCAGAGAGAGAGAGAGGAGGAAGCAGGCTCCCCACGGAGCATAGAGCCCGATGCCGGGCTCGATCCCAGAACCCTGGGATCATGACCTGAGCCGAAGGCAGAGGCTTTAACCCACTGAGCCACCCAGGTGCCCCATGAAGCCACTACTTTTAAGTGCAGGAAACATAGCTGACTTTTTTTTTTTTTTTTAAGATTTTATTTATTTATGTAACAGACAGAGATCACAAGTAGACAGAGGCAGGCAGAGAGAGAGAGGAGGAAGCAGGCTCCCCACTGAGCAGAGAAGCCAATGCGGGGCTTGATCCCAGGACCCTGGGATCATGACCTGAGCTGAAGGCAGAGGCTTTAACCCACTGAGCCACCCAGGTGCCCCATAAAGCCACTACTTTTAAGTGCAGCAAACATAGCTGACTTTTTTAACACATAGAAACACACAGTAATAGACAAAACAAAGGAGAGAGAAATATGTCCCAGATGAAAGAACAGAACAAAATCATAGCAAGAGATCTAAACCGAATGGAGGTAAGTAATATGTCTGATAGTGAATTTAAAAGTATTGCTCATAAAGATACTCGATAGAATTGAGAAGGGAGTGGAGGATCTCCAGGAGACCCTCTACAAAGAGATAAGAAACCTAGAAAAGAACCAATTAGAGATAATGAACTCACTAAATAAAATTAAAAATAGACCACCTGGAATAAATAGCAAACAAGAGGAAGTTAAAGAATGGATAAGCAACGTGGGGGACGAAGTAATGGAAAGTAATCAAGCTGAGCAATGAGATGGGAAAAAATATATCCAAGATGAGAATAGACCCAGGAAACTCAGTGACACTGTCACATATAACAGTTGCGTGATAGGGATCGCATAAAGCGAAGAGAAAAGGGGGCAAAAAATTTATTTGAAGAATTAGTGGCTGAAAACTTCCTGAATCTGGGGAAGGAAAGAGCAATCCAGATCTAGAAGGCACAGAGGGCCCCCAACAAAACCAACCCAAAGAGTTCTGCACCAAAACACAAAGTAGATAAGATGGCCAAAAGTAGCGATAAAGGGAGTATTTTAAAAGCAGCAAGAGAAAGGAAAGCAGTTACATAGAAGGGAAACCCCATAAGGCTATCAGTGGATTTTTTTCAGCAGAAACTTTGCAGGCCAGAATAGAGCAGCATGAAATATTCATAATGCTAAAAGGAAAAAATCTGCAGCCAAAAATACTGTATCCAATAAGGCTTTCATTCAGAATGGAGGAGAAGTAGAGTTTCCCAGAAAAACAAAAGTTAAAGGAATTCATGACCAGGAGCGAAACCAGCCACATTCCTTTCACACACAGTGGCATCAGCCTGTGGGTCCCAAATCCATAGTCCAGCAGCTGCCCTTCTGCCCGAGTTAGGATGCACTGCCGGCCACCTGCTCAATGCAAGTAAACACACACCTTCACCTCAGAATGACAAGGATTCAAACCTATGCTCTTCCCCTCAAATTCCAGCCCCTGTGCTCAAGTTTGTGCACAAAAGTGGGCAGAATGAAGCAATCCAAATAGTGACACTAATTCTGTGGTGTATATAATGGATAAAAGGAGTATGCTAGGCCGAGAACATCTCCAACAAACACATCGAAGAACAATACATACAGCATGATTCTGGTTACTAAAACACCCCTACCCCCCAAATGAAAAATAAAAACATGGACTGGTTATTCCCTATCACTCCCAACCTTTTTTTTTTTTTTTTTTTTAAGATTTTATTTATTTGAGAGAGAGCTCACCTATAAGCAGTGTAGGGGAAGAGACAGAAGGAGAGGGACGGGGGAGAATCTGAAGCAGACACCATGCTGAGCGCAGAGTCTGACATGGGGCTCCCTCTCACAACCCTGAGATCATGACCTGAGCTGAAATCAAGAGTTGTATGCTTAACTGACTGAGCCACCCAGGTACCCCAGTCCCAACTTTTATAGAGCTTATGGTGTAGCAGGGCAGAGGAGAACCAACAAATAAGTCAGGGTAACAAAGTGTTATAAGCACGGTGAAGGGAGAAGTACAGGTTGCTGTGGTAATCTGTAGAGTCAGGGCAAGCTTTCTGGAGGAAGTGATGTATAAACTGAAATCTAAAGTATGAGTAGGAATAATGGTGTTGAAGAATATCCTGGGCCGAGAGAGGAGGCTTAACCTTGTCGGATCCCCTAGAGTGAGGTAGATGATGAAACTAGAGGGGTGTAGGCTGAAACCTGCCCCAAAAGAGTACTATGGGTTTAGCAGAGCATTGTTTGAGAGGGCAAAACCAAATCTTAGGTTTGCTGAGGGGCCAAAAAAATGATCAAGGTTATTAAGAACAGAGAAATCCTTTTGTGTCATTTTCTTTTTCTTCCAGCTTTATATTCTTTGCTGTGGAGTATCTTTCTCTTTTTTTTTTTTTTTTTTTAAAGATTTTATTTATTTATTTGACAGAAATCACAAGAGAGGCAGGCAGAGAGAGAGGAAGGGAAGCAGGCTCTCCGCCGAGCGGAGAGCCCGATGTGGGACTCGATCCCAGGATCCCGAGATCACGACCCGAGCCGAAGGCAGCGGCCCAACCCACCGAGCCACCCAGGCGCCCCTCTTTCTCTTTATTATGTTTTATTTTTTATAATTCTTTAAGGTTTCCTTGGAAGTTTCATTTCTGAGTTAATTATTTGACTTTAAAAGCTTATGTTCTTTTATAGAAGTAGAAAGGGATAAGTAGAAGTAACAGCCATGGGGAGTACATAGGTATGGGATTATGGCTAGTTATTTACCTTGAAACATTTACTAGTCAATTAAAACATTTAATATTTAACCAGAAAGCTATTGTTTTTGGAAAGGCATTCAGAAAATCGTAGTATCTCCTTTGTATATGATATAAAAGTCTTTCCTATCCAGTAATAATTAAAACAATTACATTAATAAAATTTGAAGCTTAGTAGAGATATTGCTTTCTTATAAGAAAAGCTTTTTATAATTGTGAAGAAACCAAATCATGCAGATATTACATTACTGAACTATAGAACTCATTTATTTATTTTTTATAGAACTCTTTTAAAACATAAAGTTTTGTATTGCTTATTCATATTTTAGGTCTGATTTATATATCCATATTATATAGTCTTCAAAATTAGTTTACTTTTCAGAAAGGAATTTAATAGCACCTTGGACTTTCTGAGGGATTTTATGAGAGGTTATTTAGAAGTAAATCATCACTGGTTTATTTTTAGAGTGATGGTTACTCTGTCATTGTTTTGTGAAGATTATCAACATCTTCATTGTGAGATCCAGATAGTCTTAGGATCACTTTCTTTCCTATGAAAAAATAGCTTCTTAACTATTTTGGAATGAGTTCTGTCCCTTTGAAAATTTGTCCCCGTCATGATGATAATGAGATAGTAAATTGCTATTTCTATAAGTACCTTTATAATTAATACAGGCACTAGAGAGTTAAACTCATTAAATTTGGTATATAAGTAGTCAGTATGTACAAATTAAAGTAATGATGTTTCTATAATCAAAATCTAATTTTTTACCTCCTTAGCGCTGGCTGACAGAACAGAGAGCTCAATGCCCTCATTGCCGGTAAGTAATTTTCTGTGATTATTTGTGAATTTGGAAAAGAGTAAGGTGATGGGATTAGAGTATGCCATAATCAGAGTTTTTCTGCATCTTGCTACACTACTCCTTGTGAATACAGCGAAAGAAAATAAGCACTCTGTCTAGATAAAGAAATGCAAACTAAGTTATTTGACTCCAAATTATGTAGAATGGATTACATTATTTACCTTCTTTTAGAGAAACGTTGTGTAACAACTTTTTGTAATTAAACTTGAAGTTTTCTATTTCCTTGGGCTGGGTGAGAAAAAAAAAATTATTTGAGAGCATGAACCTGCATGAGCGGGGGTTGGGGTAGAAAGAGGCAGAATCTTAAGCAAGCTCCATGCCTAGTGTGAGCTGAACACAGAGCTCAAACTCATGACCCTGACTGAGGTCGTGACCTGAGCTAAAATCAAGAGTTGGATGCTGGGGCACCTGGGTGGCTCAGTGGGTTAAGCCGCTGCCTTCGGCTCAGGTCATGATCTCAGGGTCCTGGGATCGAGTCCCACATCGGGCTCTCTGCTCAGTGGAGAGCCTGCTTCCCTTCCTCTCTCTCTGCTTGCCTCTCTGTGGTTTCTCTCTGTAAAAAAAAAAAAAAAAAAAAGAGTTGGATGCTTAACTGACTGAGCTACCCAGCCGCCTCCAAGTTTCAAGTTTTCGTTAATAAGATAAATAAAATAATAAGTCTTCTATTTCTGATACTCCCTGCCTGATCTTTTCATTAAATAACATTTTCAAAAGAAATGGTTAGATTTCATATCTATTCTTTTAGACATTTTTCTAGGAGTATACTGATATATATACATATAAATTTTTTCTTGAAACAAATGATATAATACTATTCTGGATTTTTTTTTTTTTTCATATAAAGTATGGTGGGACTTTCCTTGATGATAAGTATGTGTATCATTTTTATGGGCCCAGCACGTTTCCGCTGTGCCACTCGGCTTGTGCTGTATATGTATCATTTTTAAAGAAGTGTGAGTAATCACTCTATGACTATATGTTGATTTTCTTATGCTTATATTCAGAGACATTTAGGTGGTTTCAATTTTTTTTTTCATATTAATGATGCCAGATTACATTGAAAGAAAGGTTTTTACCATTTTTCCTTCCTAATAATGACACAAAATTGCCTTTTCCTCACATTCTTGCCAATATTGATTATTATCAGTCTTTTTTTGGTCATTCCATTAAATGAAAAAAGGGATCTCATTTTTAATAGCCTTTTTAAATTATTGAAACTAAGCATTTTTCAAAACATTTAGCTACTTATATTTCTTTTTTGTTTACACTACCTCTTCACCTCATTTGATTGCACATTTTCATTTATTGTTTCCTTTTTTCATATTAACTCTTTAAAATTTTTTTTTATTTTTTTTAAAGATTTTATTATTTATTTGACAGAGAGAGATCACAGGTAGGCAGAGAGGCTGGCAGAGAGAGAGGGGGAAGCAGGCTCGCTGCAGAGCCGAGAGTCCGATGTGGGGCTCGATCCCAGGACCCTGAGATCATGACCTGAGCTGAAGGCAGAGGCTTTAACCTACTGAGCCACCCAAGTGCCCCTTCATATTAACTCTTAAGAAAACCAGCACTATCAAATAGAACTTTCTGTAATGATGGAAATGTTCTATTAGTGTTGCTATCCAATTCCAATAGATACACTGGCAGTTGAGACTTGTAATTTGTCTAGTGTGACTGCAGTGAAATTTTATTCTTATTTAATTTTAATTACTTTGAATTTTTTAATTTTTTATATAGATTTTTTAAAAATTTATGACAGAGATAGCGAGAGAAGGAACACAAGCGCAGGGTAGCTGGAGAGGGAGAAGCAGGCTCCCCGTTGAGCAGGGAGCCTAATATGGGGCTTGATCCCAGGATGCAGGCAGGTGCTAAATGACTGAGCCACCCAGGCGCCCTTAATCTGAATTTTGAATAGTCACATGTGACTTGTGGCTATCATTTTGGACAGTATAATTTTAGACTGAGGAATTGAGAATTCAGTCTGTAATCTGAATCTTTTGTAAATGACGTATTAAGGTAAAAATAAGTTGCAAACCATACTTTTCATTGAGTCTGTTGTTATTTTAGTAGTAATATGGTATGAATGATTGTTAGCTCTATTTCGAGGAATGTGTTTGTTTGATAATTTCTTTTTTTATGACTGTCTTCCATCACTCTGTATGATGTCCTCAAGGTTTATGCATGCTGTAGCATAGGTCAGAGTTTCACTCCTTCTTAAGGTTGATGAATATTCCATCATGTACATGTATCACATTTTTTTTTTAAAGAATGATTTATTTATTTATTAAAGATTTTATCTATTTATTTATTTGACAGACAGCGATCACAAGTAGGCAGAGAGGCAGGCGGGAGTGGGGGGAAGCAGGCTCCCTGCTGAGTAGAGAGCCTGATGCGGGGCTCGATTCCAGGACCCTGAGATCATGACCTGAGCTGAAGGCAGAGGCTTAACCCACTGAGCTACCCAGGTGCCCCTGATTTATTTATTTTTTTTAAGATTTTATTTATTTATTTGATAGACAGAGATTACAAGTAGGCAGAAAGGTAGGCAGAGAGAGAGGAGGAAGCAGGCTCCCTGCTGAGCAGAGAGCCCGATGCGGGGCTCGATTCCAGGACCCTGAGACCATGACCTGAGCCAAAAGCAGAGGCTTTAACCCACTGAGCCACCCAGGTGCCCCAGTATCACATTTTGTTAATCCGTTCATCTATTGATGGATATTTGGATTGCTTCCACTTTGGGGCTTATTGTGAATCCTGCTGCTATGATCATGGGTGTTCATCTTTTCTAGAACTACCTTCAATTTTTTTGTATATGTACCCAGAAATGGTATTGCCGGATTATATGGAAATTGTGTTTTTAATATTTTGAGGTGTAGTCGGCAAATAAAATTGTTAAGATACTTAAAGTGTACAACGTGATGATTTGATGTTATGTATACATTGCGAAAAGTTTCCCTCTGTTGATTTAATTAACACTTATCATCTCACATTGTAACCTGTGGAATGTGTTTATATTGAAAAACAGTCTCAACGTCTTGAATCAGAATATATGTACATATTTTTTTTCCAGTGCTCCACTCCAGCTGCGAGAACTAGTAAACTGTCGTTGGGCAGAAGAAGTAACACAGCAGCTTGATACTCTTCAACTCTGCAGTCTTACCAAACATGAAGAAAATGAAAAGGACAAGTATGCCCTCCTTTTCTTTGTTCAAGTATTTCATAGATGTTGCCATATGTTGTTTTATTTTTTAAGATTTTATTTATTTATTTGACAGAGCGCAAGCAGGAGGAGTGGGAGAGGGAGAAGCAGGCTCCCTGCTGAGCAGGGAGCCAGACTCTGGGGTCCATCCCAAGATCCTGGGATCATGATCTGAGCCAAAGGCAGACACTCAACTGACTGAGCCACCCAGGCATCCCTACCATATGTTATCTTAATGACACTATTGAAAGTTTCTCTGTCAACTGACTGAGGCATCCAGGCACCCCTACCATATGTTATCTTAATGACACTACTGAAAGTTTCTCTTTTGTTTTATAGGTGAACACTTAAGTATTTTTCTTCTGGCATGGTGTGGGTATCACTGTTTTAAAAGACCGTTCTAACTCTTGATTGGCTTCTTTTATGAGAGCCTCTCATAAGAGGAGTGCAACTGCTAGAGGCCTGCTGGCCCCTCTTGCCTTGGTTTGCTGTAGGTGTATATGGGCCACCGATAAAGAATTGTTCTGCTAAATTTCCTATATTGTAAAAGCTGTGTTCTAAATTTGGTAGTGTGGAAATCAGGCTAAATGAGCTTCCTGATAGTATCTAATATGCTGTTTTTTTATACTTTTATTTCCTTTTGGTATTCAGATTACTTACAAATAAGAAATATAAAATGTAGACCTGTTAAGGTATTTGAGCTCTGTGTACTTCATTCATGAAGCTTTTTTTTTTCTTTTTTAAAAATTTATTTATTCTATTAGAACACACAGGGGGAGGGGCAGAGGGAACGTGAGAAGGAGAGAAGCAGATTCCACACTGAGCATGGAGCCTAACACAGTGCTCAGTCTCACAACCCTGAGATCATGACCTGGACTGAAATCAAGATTTGTACGCTCAACTTACTGAGCCACCTAGGCGCTCCTAGTGAGAAGCTTTTTCAGAAATGCAACAGTGTGTCTCTCTTTTTTTTTTTTTTTTAAGGTTTTATTTATTTATTTGAGAGAGAAGCAGACTCCCAACTGAGCAGGGAGCCCAATTTTGGGCTCAGTCCCAGGACCCTGAAATCATGACCTGAGCCAAAGGCAGATGCTTAACTAACTGAACCATCCTGGTGCCCCAGTGTGTGTCTTTTATAGGCAACAGAGTTTATTTGACAGAGAGCACAAGTAGGGGGATCAGCAGGCAGAGGGAAAGGGAGAAGCAGGCCCCCTACTGAGCAAGGATTCTGATACGGGGCTTGATCCCAGGATCCTAGGATCATGACCTGAGTTGAAAGCAGATGCTTAACCAGCTGAGCTACCTAGGAGCCCCAAGTTTTTTTAAGTGTATTAAAATACACATTGTATAAAATTTACTTAACCATTTTTAAATTTACAGTTCAGTAGGTGTTAAACATATTCACATTGTGTACTAGTCCCCAGAACTTACTCGTTTTGCAAACCTGAAGCTCTCTACCCATTAAACAATAATTCCCCATTTCTCCTTCTACCAGCGCAGTGGTGGCAGCCACCATTTCACCTTCTGTTTCTGTGAGTTTGACTATTCTAGATTATTCATGTAAGTAAAATCATAGTTTTGTGTTTTTGCTACTGTCTTCCTTGACTTTACATAATGTAGTTTATATCAGAATTTCATTCCTTTCTAAGGCCGATTAATAATCCATCATGTATATTTATCACATTTTGTTTTATCCATCTGTTGATGGACATTTGGATTGCTTCCACTTTTGGGCTCTTGTCGACTGTGCTGCTATGATCATGGGTGTTCATCTTTTCTAGACCTTGCCTTCAATTTTTTCTTTTTCTTTTCTTTTCTATCCTTTCCCCCCCCCCTTTTTTTTTTTTTTTTAAGATTTTTAAGTAATCTTTACACCACAATAAGGAACTTAAGATTAGGAGTTGCACACCCTACCGGTTGAGCCAGCCACACACCCCTTTTTTGGATATATATCCAGCAGTGATATTGCTAGATTATATAGAATTCTGTTTTAAATATTTTGAAGAATTTCCATACTGTTTTCTATGGCTGCTGCACCATGTTACATTCCCACCAACGGTGTATAGGATTCCAGTTTCTCCACATTCTTGTCAGCACTTGTTTATTTTTTTGATGGTAGCCATCATAATGGGTATGAGGAAATACCTTGTGGTTTTGATTTGCATTCATCTGATGATTTGAATGTTGAACATTTTTCATAACGCTTGTTGGTTATTTGTACATTTTTGGAGAAGTAGGTCTGTTAAGTCCTTTGCCCATATTTTAATTGTGCTTTTGGGTTTTTTGTTGTTGTTATTGTTGTTGTTTTTCTGTTGTCGAGTTGCAGGAGTTCTTTATATATTTTGGATATTAACTCCTTATCAGATATGTGATTTGCAAATATGGTCTCTTACTCCGTTGATTGCCCTTTCACTTTGTTAATTGTGTCCTTTGATGTATAGAAGTTCTAATTTTTTAAAGATTTATTTGTGTATTTTAGAGGGTGTGCACAAGTGAGATGGGCAGAGGGAGAGGGAGAGAGAATTCTCATGCAGAGACTCTCATGCAGACTCACTGAGCTCGGAGCCCAACACAATGTTTTTTTTTTTTTTTTTTTTTTTTCAGCGTAACAGTATTTATTGTTTTTGCACGACACCCAGTGTTCCATGCAATACGTGCCCTCCCTATTACCCACCACCTGATTCCCCCAACCTCCCACCCCCCGCCCCTTCAAAACCCTCAGGTTCTTTTTCAGAGTCCATAGTGTCTCATGGTTCTCCTCCCCTTCCAATTTCCCTCAACTTCCTTCTCCTCTCCATCTCCCCATGTCCTCCATGTTATTTGTTAGGCTCCACAAATAAGTGAAACCATATGATACTTGACTCTCTCTGCTTGACTTATTTCACTCATCATAATCTCTTCCAGTCCCGTCCATGTTGCTACAAAAGTTGGGTATTCATCCTTTCTGATGGAGGCATAATACTCCATCGTGTATACAGACCACATCTTCCTTATCCATTCATCCATTGAAGGGCACCTTGGTTCTTTCCACAGTTTGGCAACCGTGGCCATTGCTGCTATAAACATTGGGGTACAGATGGCCCTTCTTTTCACTACATTTGTATCTTTGGGGTAAATACCCAGCAGTGCAATTGCAGGGTCATAGGGAAGCTCTATTTTTAATTTCTTGAGGAATCTCCACACTGTTCTCCAAAGTGGCTGCACCAGCTTGCATTCCCACCAATAGTGTAAGAGGGTTCCCCTTTTCTCCACATCCTCTCCAACACATGTTTTCTGTCTTGCTAATTTTTCTAACTGGTGTAAGGTGGTATCTCAGTGTGGTTCTAATTTGAATCTCCCTGATGGCTAGTGATGATGAACATTTTTTCATGTGTCTGATAGCCATTTGTATGTCTTCATTGGAAAAGTGTCTGTTCATATCTTCTGCCCAATTTTTTTTTTTTAAAGATTTTATTTATTTAACAGAGAGAGAGATCACAAGGAGGCAGAGAGGCAGGCAGAGAGAGAGGAGGAAGCAGGCTCCCTGCAGGGCAGAGAGCCGAATGCGGGGCTCGATCCCAGGACCCTGAGATCATGACCTGAGCCGAAGGCAGCGGCTTAATCCACTGAGCCACCCAGGCGCCCCTCTTCTGCCCATTTTTTGATATGATTTGTGTGTGTTGAGTTTGAGGAGTTCTTTATAGATCCTGGATATCAACCTTTTGTCTGTACTGTCATTTGCAAATATCGTCTCCCATTCCGTGGGTTGCCTTTTTGTTTTGTTGACTGTTTCCTTTGCTGTGCAGAAGCTTTTGATCTTGATGAAGTCCCAAAAGTTCATTTTTGCTTTTGTTTCCTTTGCCTTTGGAGACTTATCTTGAAAGAAGTTGCTGTTGCTGATATCGAAGAGGTTACTGCCTATGTTCTCCTCTAGGATTCTGATGGATTCCTGTCTCACGTTGAGGTCTTTTATCCATTTCGGGTTTATCTTTGTGTACGGTGTAAGAGAATTGGTTGAGTTTCATTCTTCTACATATACCTGTCCAGTTTTCCCAGCACCATTTATTGAAGAGACTGTCTTTTTTCCACTGTATATTTTTTCCTGTTTTGTCGAAGATTATTTGACCATAGAGTTGAGGGTCCATATCTGGGCTCTCTACTCTGTTCCACTGGTCTATGTGTCTGTTTTTATGCCAGTACCATGCTGTCTTGGTGATCACAGCTTTGTAATAAAGCTTGAAATCAGGTAACGTGATGCCACCAGTTTTGTTTTTGTTTTTCAACATTTCCTTAGCAATTTGGGGTCTCTTCTGATTCCATACAAATTTTAGGATTATCTGCTCCAGCTCTTTGAAAAATATCGGTGGAATTTTGTTCGGAATGGCATTAAAAGTATAGATTGCTCAAGGCACTATAGACATTTTAACAATGTTTATTCTTCTGATCCAAGAGCATGGAATGGTCTTCCATCTTTTTGTGTCTTCTTCAATTTCTTTCATGAGTGTTCTGTAGTTCCTCGAGTACAGATCCTTTACCTCTTTGGTTAGGTTTATTCCCAGGTATCTTATGGTTCTTGGTGCTATAGTAAATGGAATCGATTCTCTAATTTCCCTTTGTGTATTTTCATTGTTAGTGTATAAGAAAGCCACTGATTTCTGTACATCGACTTTGTATCCTGCCACGTTACTGAATTGCTGTATGAGGTCTAGTAGTTTGGGGGTGGAGGCTTTTGGGTTTTCCATATAAAGAATCATATCATTGGCGAAGAGAGAGAGTTTGACTTCTTCATTGCCAATTTGGATACCTTTTATTTCTCTTTGTTGTCTGATTGCTGTTGCTAGGACTTCTAATACTGTCCAACACAATGCTTGATCTCATTGGATGCTTAACTGAGTGCACCATCCAGATACCCCAGAAGTTTTAAATTTTGATATAGTTCAATTTATTTTTGGCTCTGTTGCATGTGCTTTTGGTGTCACGTTTAAGAAATAATTTTGAAATCCAATATCATAAAGCTTTTCTCTTGTGTTTTCTTCTAAGAATTACATTATATGAAAACATATAAAATGTATATTCATTTGCAAATCTTTTGTAGGATCAAAGTCATATCTTTGATTAGGTCTTATGACCTGTTTTGAGTTAAATTTTGCATATGATAAAAGCTAAAGTATTTTGTATGCTAGGGCTGCCATAACAATACCACAGGCTGGGTGGCTTAATAACAAATTTATTTTCTCATGGTTTTGGGGCTGGAAGTTTGGTTTCTGGTGAGGCCTTTCTCTTTGACTTGGATTAAGGCTCTTCCTCACTGTGTCCTCACAGGGCCTTTTCTCTGTGCACACTTCTGTTACCTTTCTCTTCTTGGACAGATCAGTTTTGTTGGGTTAGGATACCACCCTTATGACCTCATTTAACCCTCATTATCTTCTTAAAGCCCCGCTCTCTAAATACATTCATATTAGGGCTTCAATATAGGAATTTGGGGAGGATACAATTCGTTTCATAACCAGATGCAAATTCATGTTTTACTTGTGGATATCCATTTTAAGGGGAAACTCATTTAAAATTGAATTGTTCGTTTTTTATGAGGATACGGTATCACATTATATAATTCCACGTGTCTTGATTATTGTTAGCATTGGCCGTATGTGGCGCAAATTTTGTATATGTATACATGTTCATGTAGGTATAGACTCATAATGTGATTTGCTCAAAATGTAGTATGATAGAACTTATCTATGGTGATGCAAGAAAATGATCTATCGATGCATTATTTAATCTGCATTTTTCACAATTGTAAAGTCTTTATAAATTAATGAAACAATACTAAAACTTTTGTATGTACTTGTGATGTTTTTAGCTTAATTCTAGAAGAATGGAATGCATTTTATATGTTTCCTGAGATATAATCATTTAAAATTGACCTCGGGGCGCCTGGGTAGCTCAGTGGGTTGGGGCCTCTGCTTTCGGCTCTGGTCATGGTCCCGGGGTTCCTGGGATCGAGCCCCGCGTCAGGCTCTCTGCTTGGCGGGGAGCTTGCTTCTCTTTCTGCCTGCCTCTCTGCCTACTTGTGATGTCTGTCTGTTAAATAAGTAAAATCTTTAAAAAAAATTTGACCTCAATTAGAAAAACAATTATCATATGATCTCTCTGATACGAGTAATTTGAGAGGCAGGGCAGGGGGTTGTTGGGGGTAGGGAAGGAAAAAATGAAACAAGATGCGGCCGGGAGGAAGACAAGCCATAAGAGACTCTTAATCTCACAAAACAAACTGAGGGTTACTGGGGGTTGTGGGTGGCTAGGGATAGGGTGGCTGGTTTATGGACATTGAGTAGGGTATGTGCTATGGTGAGTGCTGTGAAATGTTTAAGCCTGATGTTTCACAGACCTGTACCTCTGGGGCAAATAACACATTATTTGTTAATTAAAAAAAAAAAAATTGACCTGTTTCCCAAACTTAGGAATTTGTTGAAGTAATTATGTTAAAATTTAATTTATTTAAACTATATTTTCTTTTTATAATATATAGATGTGAAAATCACCATGAAAAACTTAGTGTATTTTGCTGGACTTGTAAGAAGTGTATCTGCCATCAGTGTGCACTTTGGGGAGGAATGGTGAGCAGAAAATATTTAGCATATTACTTTTAGCTAGAAATACTTGTTTGATTTAGATAGAAAGTAATATTTTACTGTGCTTATAGAATGAAATTTAAATGTATCTGATTTATAGCAGAGGTATCATACCACAGCCTTCCTTTGTAGGAGATGTTGATGTGGAATGTGTAACCACTTACATAAATATTTTATTTGAAAACATATAAAATGTAAATTCATTTGCAAATCTTTTGTTGTAGGGTCAAAGTCTTATCTTTGATCAAAGGCCACTTGATATGTCCTGGCCACAGTTTCCAGTTTTGGGTTTCTTTAAAGTGGAACAACAACTTTCAATATTGTGGAATAATACAAATGCAAACATTTGGATCCTTATGGATTTTTTTTTTCCTCTTTCCATTCTAATTCAAAAGTAGTTTTTTAAGGCATTGTACCTTTTATCAGGTCTTAAACATTCAAGTTAGTTTTCCTGGAAACAGCTTTTTATTTCACATTTGTATCTTTTGTTTAACTAATACTTAATTAAACTGTATCCTTATGTAATAAGTACAATTAATGTAAATAGGCTTGAAAATAAACATAATAGGTTCTTGGTGGGGAGAGTTAGTTATAGTGGGAGCAGAAGTTGCTAGACAACTAGACATATCTGTTTGTAATAAGAATTGACCATTCTTGGGGTGCCTGGGTAGCTCAGTCAGTTAAGCATCCATCTCAGCTCAGGCCCTGAGTTGGGTTCCATGCTGGGTATGGAGCCTACCTTTAAAAAAAAAAAATAATATTTGGGCTTCAGCATATTTTAAGAAGAGAATGACAGGCATCTTGGTTGAGTAGAGTTCAATTCAGACAGTGTTCTGTTAAGATTTGAAAACTAATGTGATAAGTAGAAAAAAATTGAATTCTTACAATTTAGTACTTAAATATTAACATAATTATGTTAATATTAATATAATTAATATATATTATATATAATATATTAATATTAATAATATTAACATAAATATTTAGTAAGAAGCAATGGCAACATTCTTTTTCATATTTAAGTGGACAGGCAAAAATCTACATCTTTTTATGTTTAAGACCATGGTTGGGTGCTTTGGTTGGACAAGACAGTTCTGGTAAGAACTTAACTGTAATAGGCAGTTTGCTTGTTTCTTCCTTCCTTCCTTCCTTCCTCCATCCCTCATTCCCTCATTCCTTTTCTCTCTTTCTTCCTTCCTTCCTTCCGATTTATTTGTTCATTTTAGGGAGAAACAGCATAAGTGGGAGAGGGAGAGAGAATCCCGAGCAGACTCCATGCTGAGCACAGAGCCCTATGAGGGGCTTGATTTCATGACCTCAAGATCATGACTTGAGCTGAAATCAAGAGTGGGATGCTCAACTGACCGAGCCACCCTGTCATCCAGGAAGGAGTTAATTTTGCAAAGGCCTAGTGAAAAGAAATATAAGAACATGAAAAAGGCTAGTGTTGACCTAGAAGAGAGTGGCAAATAAAGTTGTGTCAGATGGTTTGAGCCATGGTTAAAGATTTTGGTTCTTTCTGATGACTATAGATTTCTAGATTAAGTGTAAATGTTTATTGCTAAAGTTTTTTATCTGCAGTCTTTAAGGATTTCCTACATGGTCCAAGTGGTTTTAAGTAAATTCTCCTTGATTTTAACAGTAAAGATAGCCAAAAAAATTTCTTTTGAAAATATTTACCACTTTATTAATACCCATGGAGTGTTGATAAAGAAGTATAATTGGTTGAGGTAAAAGAAAATGTTCTAAAACTATTTTTATTAATTTAAATAGCATGGTGGACATACCTTTAAACCTTTGGCAGAAATTTATGAGCAGCATGTTACTAAAGTGAATGAAGAGGTAGCTAAACTTCGTCGGCGTCTCATGGAACTCATCAGCCTAGTTCAAGAAGTGGTAAGACTGCTACTGAAAGATGATTTTCCATTTTATAGTCTAGCCTATGTAATACATATTTTTTATGATATGAATCAATTATGTTGAAATCAAGACTTGAAAATCTGTAGGATACATTTATAGTCCTTTATACCAACTTCAAACTAGCTGCCTGTTCCACATTTGGAGCCAGAGAATTGCCTTTTCTTAAGCAGAAATAGAAAATGAATGTGTTAAATAAGTTTGTTTGATACAGAGGCAGTAATTGACTTCTAAACAGTCAGTATTGACTTTTGCAAAGTCATTAAGTCATTCATTCTTTGGACCCCCAGCTTTTGGAACTATTTCTGATGTTTTGAATTAGAACTCTTTGGAATTGAGGAGTAATATTTAACCATACTCTTCAGATACTTTATGGGTCAAACAGCTTTGGTGAAGTATTTACCATTTGTAATATTATTTATATGGGGAAATGTAATAAGTTTTAAACATTTAAGTACTGAATATACTTTTGGAATTTATTTTGTTTAAAGGTGCCAGAATGGTAGTTATAACTAATGAGGTTTGAGGACCATCCCTAACTTAAGATGTCTTCATTTTACCCTTTCAGGAATCAAGATTCAAACCACTGTTCTATAACCTTTCTTATATAAAACGTAATATATGAGTTGCATGTATGCTACCTACAAAGTAATTTTAGAATGTAAAACAAGTTGAATGGCTTCTCTTCAGACTTCTCTACCTTTTTTTCTATTACTTTCTCTTGGCAAAATAATTTGGTCAGTAGGGAGGGTGTTCTAGCATTGAAATTCTCATTGTATTTACAATAACAATAAGTATATAGGAAAGATTGTTCTCTACTTCTGGTGGTATGCTTTTATGAAATCTGCAATGTACTCTGCAATCTTCTGAAAAAATTTAAAACTTTGTAAACTAGAGTAGATACGGCTTTTGAAATTTTTCATTTGTTTCAGGGTTTTGCATGATGTGAACCTGGCATCAGTATATACTTCAATTTTTGAATAATGGTTTTTTATCAGAGATATGATTGGGGCTTTGAGTATGTGTTTTGTTTAGGGTACCTAACCAGTATTTTTTAATATCTTTCACTGTTAAAAGAGCATGTACTTTATTATGTTTGTTTACATTTAAAAGTTTTGTTCCAGATTCGTTTCAGTGCACAATTTTTTAAAGCAGTGAGTTTCCTATGACACATAAGTAATTAAATAGTATTATTGGGTTTCACCTTTTAAAAGGAAATCAACTGACTTTAAGAATAATTGCAGTGATTGCAGTAATGTCTGTTTGCTTTTGTTTTTAAAATTCTTCAGTTTTTTTGTGTTTTTTTGTACCTGTTTATCTTCTAGGAAAGAAATGTGGAAGCTGTTCGAAATGCAAAAGATGAGCGTGTTCGGGAAATTAGGAATGCAGTGGAAATGATGATTGCACGGTTAGACACACAGCTGAAGAATAAACTCATAACACTAATGGGTGAGTGTTTTCCTATGTTGTTGGAATATGTGGTGCTTTGAGCCTCCTTGAGATTCATTATTGAAAGAGTAAAGGTTGCTGAATTGTTAATAGGCTAGGAAAAGATTGCTTTCAAGAGTAAAAGTTCCCTAAAAAAGTAAAAGTTCCACCTATTAAATGTTCCTCTGTATCAAATAACATTACATGTAATTGACATAATTTCCACTAAACTCATGGGTATGTATGCTTCTAGCTCTTTAGACTAGTGATTTGCAAGAACATGGCCTGATTTGGCAAGCATGTCTGCCTTGTCATCATCTTTTTTTTTTTCCCCCCTCACCATGTAAAGCAGTTTCTTCCTTCTCTAGTTATTCTGTAATAATAATTCCTTATTCCTGTGTGTTTCCAGCCTCTTGAGACTATTTCTGTCTGGGCATTTTTTTTTTTTCTTTTTAAGCCATTAAATTCTGGGAAAGAATTACTTCAGTAGAGTTGATTGAGTAAAAAATGTACTTTTCTAGATATTTAGATTCCTTTGGAAGAAATAATAACATTAATTTCCTTACAGAATATATTGTCATTGTGTATTCCTAGGTGAATTTCGTAGACCTGAATTGCAGTTTGTCTAAAATTGTAGTTAGGATTGATTCCGAAATCCCCTTGTCAAAAGCTACTACAATGTTAGATTGAACCTTCTGAAGCTCTGGGGAAATTTGTTAGGATAGCTGTAGTGAAGCTTTATTTACTTGAAATTGATTCCTTATTAATGACTATATTGAATTAAAGTTAATCTCATTCTTAACCAGTAATGAGCCTGAGTGTTGGCATTTTGTTTTTAAAATAGGTCAGAAGACATCTCTAACACAGGAAACAGAGCTCTTGGAATCCTTACTTCAGGAGGTAGAGCACCAGGTGATGAAATAATAAATGTAATGAAATAAAGTCTGTCCACAGGCTTTAAAAAAATTCATTTTTGGACAGGATTATGGAAGACCAGAAGATTAGGAGATCTGTGTGCTATGTTAGGAATTTTTATGAAATAGGAATTGGCTGATTCTATTCAAGTTTTCTCTATCATCTTTGGGAACAGGATAAAATTAATAAGATTTATTCTGTTTTGTAGGAATGCAATTATTTAACATTTCTGTTAAGGAAATTTTTATTAAGTACATTTCTGTTAAGGAAATTTTTATTAACTACCAAATGTATAACTGACATTTTTTTAGGTGTTCAGAACGTAGCAGTAGACAAAATGACAAGAATGTCTGCCCTCATAGAATGGGGTAGGTGAGGGGGTCACTGGGTGTCGAAGTTGGTTAAGCATCTGCCTTCGACTGTCATGATCTCAGGGTTCTGGAATTGAGCCCTGGGTCATATTCCCTGTTTAGCGGGGACCCTGCTTCTCCCTCTGCCAGCTGCTGCCCCTGCTTGTGCTCTCTCTCTCCCTAACAAATAAATATAATCTTAAAAAAAAAAAAAAGAATGGGGTAGGTGGGATGACCTACATAGGGAATGAAGAAAGTGTATAGTGTTAGATAATATTTGATATGTTCTGTCTTATTTTTGGTTTTGGAATTCTTGAATTTCTCTCTTTAATACATAGCTATTTCCTCAGGTTATTCTTTTAATTATCATCCTGGGAATTCCATTTACTTCTTTCCATTTCCTTTTTTTTTTTTTTTTTTTTTAAGATTTTGTTTGTTTATTTCAGGGAGAGAGAGAGCATGCACAAAATGGGGGGGCAAAGGGAGAGGGAGAAGAGGGAGATGGGCTCCCCACTGAGCAAGGAGCCCATCTCCACTGGATGCCAGGCCAATCCCAGGACCCCAGCCAAAGGCAGATATGTAACTGGCTGAGCCACCCAAGCACCCTTTTTTACTTATTTCCTGTGTTGATTTCCATGCTTTACTTGTTTTTTTTTTTTTAAAGATTTTATTTATTTATTTATCAGAGAGAGAGAACACGCACAAGCAGGCAGAGTGGCAGGCAGAGGCAGAGAGAGAAGCATGCTCCCCATCGAGCAAGGAGCCTGATGCGGGACTCAATCTCAGGACCTAGGATCATGACCTGAGCCGAAGGCAGCAGCTTAACCCACTGAGCCACTCAGACGTCCCTTTACTTAATTGTTTTACTATCACATATCCTCCTTTAGTTTTCCTGAAAGGTTAATCAGGACACAGTTTTCTTTGTTTTGAGAGAGAGAGAGAGACAGCAACAGTGAGGGGCAGAGGTGGGGGAGCAGGGGGAGAGAGAGAGAATCCTACGGAGGCTCCATGCCTAACACAGAGCCTAACGCAGAGGGCATTTTCACAACCCTGAGATCATGACCTGAGCTGAAATCAAGAGTCAGATGCTTCACTGATGGAGCCACCCAGGTGCCCCTCAGAATAAGTTTTTTGAGACTGCATGTCTGAAAATATTTTTATTCAGTTTCTATACTTGATTGACAACTTAATAGAATTCAGTACATACTTTTATTTAAAGACTCTTGTTTTTCTTTTTAGTATTCTCATTCTTAATTGTGCATGTTCCCCTATTCTAGAGACGGTTTTTTCCCTCCAGAGAATAAACTAGCACCTTTCTGCTGGAGTGTTGGAACAAATTTAAACCATCTGTGGTGGAATAGGGTCAGGGATCTGGGGATCTATGTGCTTTTTTTTTTTTTTTAACAACTTTATTGAAGAATAATTGACAGTAATTGGCATGTATTTAAAGTGTATAACTTGTTAAATTTTGATAAAGTATATACCTGTAAAACTGTCATAGTCAAGATAGTGAACATATTTGTTATCCCCCCCAAATTTCTTTGTGCTTTTTTATAAATCTGCTTCTCCCCACAATTCCTTCCCCAGGCAACCCCCTTGTCTGCTTTCTATCACAGATTAATTTGCATTTTCTAGAGCTGTATATAATTGGAATCATATATTCATATAATTCACTTCTTTCAGTCAGCGAAGTCATTTTGTAGTTCGTTCATGTATCAGTTTTTCTTTCCTTTTTAATTATGGGTAGTATTCTTTTGTTTTTTTTTTAATATTTATTTATGTAAATAATCTTTATACCTAATGTGGGGCTCAAACTCACGACCCCAAGATCAAGAGTCCCGTGCTCTTCTGACTGAGCCAGCCGGTGCCGTGTGTGTGTGTGTGTGTGTGTGTAATATATATACACACGCATTGTAATGCATATGCCACATTTTGTTTTTCTGTTCAACTGTTTATAGTCATTTGGGTTGCTTCCTGTTTTGGCTGTTACAAATAAAGTTGTAATGAACATTATGTACAAATTTCTATATGGACATGTATTTCCTTTTCTCTTTGGTCTGCCTAAGCTAGAATGACTTGGTATATTGGTAGGTGTATGATTAACTTTTTAGTGCCTGCCAACTATTTTCTGAAGTGAGTGTACCATTTTTTATTTCCATCAGTAGCCTATGAGAGTACCAGTTCCTCCACATTACTGCCAACACATGATATACTCAATTCTTTGAATTTTAACTAGTCTCATAGAAGTGTGATAGCATTTTGTTGTCTTTAGTTTGCATGTCTTTTTTTTTTTTTTTTAAAGATTCCACTTATTTATTTGACAGAGAGAGAGAGAGATCACAAGTAGGCAGAGAGGCAGGCAGAGAGAGAGGAGGAAGCAGGCTCCCTGCAGAGCAGAGAGCCCGATGCGGAGCTTGATCCCAGGACCCCGAGATCATGACCTGAGCCGAAGGCAGCGGCTTAATCCACTGAGCCACTCAGGCACCCCAGTTTGCATGTGTCTTATAACTAATGATGTTAAGCAGCCTTTCTTGAAATTAAGTTGCCATCTGTATATTTTCTTTGTTGAAGTATTTATTCTGATCTTAATGAAGTGTAAATTATCAATTTATTCTTTTCGTGTCATAGTTAAGAAATTTTTAGGTAATCCAAGATCATAAAAAGTTTTCCCTGTGTTTTCTTGCAGAAAACTTGTAGTCTTAGCTTTTACATTAGGTTTATGGTCTTTTAAAAATTATTTATTTATTTATTTATTTATTTATTTTTTTAAAGATTTTATTTATTTTTTTGACAGAGAGAGAGAGATCACAAGTAGGCAGAGAGGCAGGCAGAGAGAGAGGAGGCAGAGAGAGAGGAGGAAGCAGGCTCCCTGCAGAGCAGAGAGCCCGATGCGGGGCTCGATCCCAGGACCCTGAGATCATGACCTGAGCTGAAGGCAGCGGCTTAATCCACTGAGCCACCCAGACGCCCCTATTTATTTATTTTTAATGTGAGGTATGAATCCAAGGTAGTTTGTTTATTTTTGTATATTGTTATCCATTTTTTCCACCACGATTTGTTGACGACCAGCCTTTCTTCACTGAATTATCTTTGCATCTCTTTAAAAAATTAGTTGTCCCTCTATATACATTGGTCTATTTCTGGACTCTGTTCCATTTATTTGTTTTTAATGACAATACTACGCTCTTTTCATTACTGTTGCTTTTTTTTTTAATTTTTTTTTTTTTTAGATTTTTATTTATTTATTTGACAGAGATCACAAGTAGGCAGAGGCAGGCAGAGAGAGGGGGGAGCAGGCTCCCTGCTGAGCAGAGAGCCCGATGTGGGGCTCTATCCCAGAACCCTGGAATCATGACCTGAGCCGAAGGCAGAGGCTTTAACCCACTGAGCCACCCAAGCGCCCCATCATTACTGTTGCTTTATAATAAAACAGGAAAGTTAGCTTTCCAGCTTCACTCTTCTTTTTTTTTCTTTTCTTTTTTTTTTTTAGGGTTGCTTTGCATTTCTTTGCAGGTTCTTTGCATTTCTTCTTTTTTTTTTTTTTAAAGATTTTATTTATTTATTTGACAGACAGAGATCACAAGTAGGCAGAGAGAGGAATGGAAGCAGGCTCCCTGCTGGGCAGAGAGCCCCATGTGGGTCTCGATCCCAGGACCCTGGGATCTTGACCTGAGCCGAAGGCAGAGGCTTTAACCCACTGAGCCACCCAGGCGCCCCGGTTCTTTGCATTTCTATATGAATTTTAGAATCAGCTTGTTAATTTGTACCAAAGAGTTATGGGGTTTTGACTGAAATTGCATTGGATCTGTAAATCCGTTTAGGAATATGTAACATCTTAATACTGAGTCTTTATTCATGGAGACTCTCGGTCTTTTGTAATTTTTCTCAGCAGTGTTTTGTAGTTTTCAGGATACAAGTGTTTCACATTTTATGTCCGATTTATTCATTATTTCAGAATTCTTGGTGCTATAGTAAATGGTGTTTTTAAAAAATTTTAATTTCTGATTTCTTGTGCTTGTGTAATTGATTTTTGTATATTCATCCTGTAACCTTCAATCTTGCTAAATTAATTAGTTCTAGAAGCTGTCTTGTAGATTTCTGGGATTGCTTGCAGATAGTCATGCTGTCTCTAAATATGGACAGTTTTCTTTTTGATCTGCTTATTATTTAGTTTCTTGTCAGGTTTTACTGACAACTGAGCCACCCAGGCACCTTATAGTAGATATTCTTTATTAGGTTTTGGAATTCTGTTCCTCTCTGATGAGAATTTTCATTAGGAATGAATGTTGGACTTTGTCAAATTCTTTTTCTGCATGTATTAAGATTATCATATGGTTTTCTTTTTTCATTCTTTAAATGGATAAACTTTTTAAAAAAAGATTTTATTTGTCAGAGAGAGAGTGTGCACAAACAAGGGGGCTGCAGGCAGAGGGAGAGGCAGGCTACCCTCTGAGTAAGAGCCAATGTGGGGGCTTCATCCCAGGATCTTGGGGTCATGACCTGAGCTGAAGGCAGCTGTTTAACTGACTTAGCCACCTAGACGTCCCATTAACTTTTTTAAAAACTATTTTACCAACTTTGTACTTCTGAGATAAAAACCCTGGTTTGGTTAATGTATTGTCCTTTTAATACATTACTGGATTTGATTAAGATTTTGTTTAGAATTTTTGCATTTTTTGTGCCTGGGGGATATTAGATGATAATTTACTTTTCTCAGAGTATTTTATCTAGCTTTGTTGTTAAAGTAATGATGGCCTCAAAGAATTTTAAACTATGCCCTCTTCAGTTTTCTGGAAGAAGTCAAATGGAATGGGTTGGGTCCTTTAGAGGTTTGACAGAATTCACCAGTGAAGACTTTTGGGCCTTGTTTTCTTTGTGGAATGGTTTTCAACTACAAATTTAATTTCTTTAATTGATACAAAACAGTTTATGTTACTTATTTCTTTTTCTTATTCTTATTTTTTCTAGAGTGAGGTCATGGGGTGGGGAGGGGCAAGAGGGAGAGGAAGAGACAGTCCCAAGCAGACAGTCCCAAGCAGAGCCCACTGTGGAGCGGGCTCAGTCTCACAACTCTCAGATTATGACCTGAGCTAAAATCAAGAGTCAGATGCTTAACTGATTGAGCTACCCAGGTGCCATTATAGTAGTTATTTCTTGAGTGAGCTTTGGTAGTTTGTGTCTTTCAAGGAATTATTTCATTTGAATTTGCCAAATTTATTGGTGCAAAATTCATGATATTCTCTTGTTATCCTTTAACATTTGTTGAATGCAGTGTTATCACCTCTTTCTGTCCTGATAATGGTAGTTTTTGTCTTTTTCCCCTGATCAGTCTACCTAGAGGATATCTCTTCTTTTTGGTATTTTCAGACATAGCTTTTGGGTTTTCTCTATTGTTTTTGTTTTCTATTTTACTGATTTTTGTTTTGATCTAATTTTTTTCTTTGCTTTATTTGTGTTTTATTTGCTCCTTCTAAAACCTTAAGATGGGGTGGGGCGCCTGGGTGGCTCAGTGGGTTAAGCCGCTGCCTTCGGCTCAGGTCATGATCTCAGGGTCCTGGGATCGAGTCCCGCGTCGGGCTCTCTGCTCAGCGGAGAGCCTGCTTCCCTTCCTCTCTCTCTGCCTGCCTCTCTTGTAATTTCTCTCTGTCAAATAAATAAAATCTTAAAAAAAAAAAAAAAAATTTAAAACCTTAAGATGGGAGCTGGCGTTAACTGATTTGAGACATTTGTGTTCACAATACTTTTTTCCTTTGTGATTTATTGTTTGACCCATGGGTCAATTCAGAAATGTTACTTAGTTTCCAGATATTTCTGTAATGTCATGAGGTTAAGGTGGTTGGTGATGTTGTGTAGGTCTAGTATATTGTTATGAATTTTCTGTCTACTTGTTTTATTATTGAGAGAGGGCTCTTGACATTTTCAGCAGTAGTTTTGTATTTGTCTTTTGGCAGTTCTATCAGTTTTTGCCTCATATACTTTAAAGCCATGGTATTAGGGGCCTAACAACCTAGAATTGTTGTATTCTCTTGATTAATTGTTCCCATTATCACTGTGAAATGATCTTCTTTATCCTCATAACATTTTTTGCTTTGAAATCTATTTGATTTAAAAAAGCCACTTCAGGGGCGCCTGGGTGGCTCAGTGGATTAAGCCGCTGCCTTCGGCTCAGGTCATGATCTCAGGGTCCTGGGATCGAGTCCCGCATCGGGCTCTCTGCTCAGCAGCGAGCCTGCTTCCCTCTCTCTCTCTCTGCCTGCCTCTCTGTCTGCTTGTGATCTCTCTCTGTCAAGTAAATAAATAAAATCTTTAAAAAAAAAAAAAGCCACTTCATCTTTAACTAGTGTAACTATTACATATTTTTTCTGACATTTTATGTATTTGTTTTTTTTTTTTTTTTTTAAAGATTATTTATTTATTTATTTGACAGACAGAGATCACAAGTAGGCAGAGAGGCAGGCAGAGAGAGAGAGAGAGAGAGGAGGAAGCAGGCTCCCCGCTGAGCAGAGAGCCCGATGCGGGGCTTGATCCCAGGACTCTGGGATCATGACCTGAGCCGAAGGCAGAGGCTTTAACCCACTAAGCCACCCAGGCGCCCCTATGTATTTGTTTCTAAGTATTTAAAATCTGTTTTGTAGGCTGCGTACAATTTGTTCTGGTCTTTTATATTCAGTTGGACAATCTTTGACTTTTTTTTTTTTTAAGATTTTATTTATTTATTTGACAGAGAGAGATCCCAAGTAGGCAGAGAGGCAGGCAAAGAGAGAGGAGGAAGCCGACTTCCCGCTGAGCAGAGAGCCTGATGCGGGGCTCGATCTCAGGACCCTGAGGTCATGACCTGAGTCGAAGGCAGAGGCTTTAACCCACTGAGCCACCCAGGCGCCCCCAATCTTTGACTTTTAACTGGGATGTTTAGGATGTTCACATTCATTGTACTTATTGATGTGGTGAAGTTTGAATCTGACATGTTGCTGTTTGTATTCTATTTGTCTTATCAGTTTCTTGTTCCCTGTTTGGGAATGAAGAAATTCATTCTTGAATTAAATTTTTTTCAATGTTAAGTATATGGATTAATCTGAACTTAAAAAAAATCCTACAATGAACTACTTAATAAGACCTATATCTAGGAAATGATGAGGAAATTAAAGTGGGGGAAAAAGCGTTACTAGTGATGAAAAGTAACACTGACAAAAAGGGAACCCTCTATCATAAGGATAAGAAGATAAGACAGTTATGATTTTGTATTCTAGGATAAACTCAAAAATCAGATACTGATGGAATTATAAGCTTTTGATAAAATAACTACAGTAATAAAAATAATTTTTAAAAATAAATATTTACAAAGTGCTTACCATATATAGACAGTGTTCTATGTGCTTTACAAATGGAGCAACTTTATTGAGGTAGAAACTACATGAAGAGGATAATTTTTAGGAAGTTGTAATTATCAAGAGTCACTAAGAGTGTAAAATTAATTTAATTATTTTATTTATTAAGTAGGCTCTACACCCGCTGTGAAGCCCAATGTGGGGCTTGAACTCACAACTCTGAGATTAAGACCTGACCTGAGATCAAAAGGGGCACTTAACTGACTGAGCTTCCTAGGTGCCCACAGAATGTCTGTAATTTAAACAAGAAACATTAAGTAAATTTTATTGGTAATAAATCTCCTTGAAAAGGCATAACATTCAGACTAATGGAAAATTTTTACCAAATCTTTAAATATCTGTTGCCTATCATAAGTAATTTTTTCTTAGTGAATACAAAAGTACTACATACCATTCTTTGAAACAGTGTAACATTAATAACAAGTTGTTGTAAGAACAATATAAGAAAATTAAAGTTCAGTTTTATTGAAAACTAAATGACAAAATCTTAAAAATACTAGCAGACAATCAGTAGGATATTTATGAAAACAAACAAGAAATCAAGACCTGGGTGCCTGGCTGGCTCAGTTGGTGGAGCGACTCGATCTTGGGGTTGTGGGTTTGAGCCCCACATTGGGGGTAGAGATTACTTAAAAATAGTCTTAAAAATGGGGCACCTGGGTGGCTCAGTGGGTTAAGCCTCTGCCTTCGGCTCAGGTCATGATCTCAGGGTCCTGGGATCAAGCCTCACATTGGGCTCTCTGCTCAGCAGGGAGCCTGCTTCTCCTCTCTCTGCCTGCCCCTCTGCCTACTTGTGATCTCTCTCTGTCAAATAAATAAATAAAATCCTTAAAAAAAAAAAAAAAAAGACTGGGCAGGGTTAATCAAAGGAATGAAATAAATGTTTCATTATCAGAAAAATTCTGATAATAACAAGATAAAAAGGCAAAGTCACATGAATATATAAATAGAAATGAATAGGATAATATTTAAAACATTGTTATATTTGATTCTTATTCATCACCAAACTATTTAGCAAACCAGGAATAAAAGGGGACTACAGTAACTTTATATTTTTAAATTTAAAAATTTTAAAAAGATTTTATTTATTTATTTGACCGCAAGAGAGGAAATACAAGCAAAAGATGTAGGAGAGGGAGAAACAAGCCTCCTGCTGAGCAGGGAGCACGATGCGGTCCTTGATCCCAGGACCTGGGATCATGACCTGAGCCAAAGTCAGATGCCCAGTGACTGAGCCACCCAGGGGCCCCAACAGTAACTTTATTTTAAAGGTCTATAGGAGGGGCACCTGGGTGGCTCAGTGGGTTAAGGCCTCTGCCTTCAGCTCAGGTCATGATCCCAGAGTCCTGGGATCGAGCCCCGCGTTGGGCTCTCTGCTCAGTGGGGAGCCTGCCTCCCCCTCTCTCTGTGCCTGCCTCTCTGCCTACTTGTGATTTCTGTCTGTCAAATAAATAAAATCTTTAAAAAAAAAAAAAGGTCTATAGGAAACAATCTAAATGGTAAAAATTAAGAATCTCTCTGATAAAGAATCAAGGGTTGCTTCCTATCATTGCTTCACTTCTGAGTGTGCTGGTCCTATATTTTCTTTCTTTCTTTTTTTTTTTTTTAAGATTTTATTTATTTGACACAGAGAGAGCGAGCGAGAGAGAGATCACAAGTAACAGGGAGGCAGGGAGAGAGAGTAGGAAGCAGGCTCCCCCACTGAGCAGAGAGCCCGATGCGGGGCTTGATCCCAGGACCCTAAGATGATGACCTGAGCCGTAGGCAGAGGCTTAACCCATTGAGCCACCCAGGCGTCCCCTGTATATTCTTTTTAAAAGATTTTAGAAAGAGAATCTCAAGCAGACTCCCCACTGAGTGTGGAGCTTGATGTGAGCTTGATTTCATGACCCTGAGATCATGACTGGAGCCCAGACCACAAGCTGGACACTTAACTGACTGAGCCACCCAGCCCCTGGTCCCATGTATTAAATTAAGGCAATAAATATATAAATATATTGAAAGGAAGAAATAAAATTCAGTATTTGCAGAGGATGTGGCTATCTACATAGAAAGTATATAACTTACACCTTTTTAGTGAGCTAATCTTGGCTGTTGAATGTACAAGCAAGACATAAAAATCAATACTGTTTGCATATATCAGAAATAATCAGCTAGAAAACTTAATTGGAAAAAATCCCATTCCTAATGGTAACAAAAATGAACAATTTTGAATAATTTTAATAAAAATGTTGATCTTTTTTTAAAAGATTTTGTTAGGAAGAGAATGAGCAGTGGGAAGGGATAGTGGAAGGAGAGGGGAGAGAAGCTGACTCCCTGCTGAGCAGGAAGCCCAATGCGGGGCTCTATCCCAGGACCTGACGATCATGACCTGAGCTCAAGATAGACGCCTAACCAACCAACTAAGCCACCATACCAGCCCTTGTTGAAGACATTTGTAGAACTGTTATAAAACAGGCAAGAATTGAATGAAGAAATACCCTGTATTTCATTGATTCTCAGATATATGTCACACTGTCTTTGAAATGGGATGCATCTCAACAGTTGGTATAGCCATGATTTACTGACTTGTTTTTCCTTAATAGTGCATAAAATAGTTACGTTTAATAATGTGGCCTATTACATTTTGTGGACTATAGTATATTTATCTAGGGGAATGTTCAATATTACAAATGTACTGTTCTCTTGGTGTCATTCTACAAGTGTAGTTCCAACATGAATGTTCTCAGAATTTAGTAAAATTCCAATATTAATACGAAAGAACAAGGGGTCTCAAATAACCAACGTACTCCTGGATTTAAAAAAAAAAGAGTTGGGGGCGCCTGGGTGGCTCAGTGGATTAAGCTGCTGCCTTCGGCTCAGGTCATGATCTCAGGGTCCTGGGATCGAGCCCCGCATCGGGCTCTCTGCTCCGCAGGGAGCCTGCTTCCTCCTCTCTCTCTGCCTGCCTCTCTGCCTACTTGTGATCTCTCTCTCTGTCAAATAAATTAAAAAAAAAAAAAAAAAAAGAGTTGGCATTCTTGTCTTTTATCAACACATAATGTGAGAAACTTGCATATGTGTACAGGGAACTGTGCACAAGGATCTTCACTCAGGAGTTATTTTTAATACTACCCAATTGTCCACTGATAGAGAAAAATAACTTATGCTATATTCATGCAATGATATTCTCTTTAAAACTGCTGAAATGAGTAGGTTTTTAAATATCAATAGACATCTCAAACAATGGTAAGTGGAAAATGTAGGCTATATCATGACATAGCTTGATGGTGTTTATGGGAAGTCTAAAAACAACATTGCTAAACTCATAATGTGGAAATACGTGTATAGCAATAATAAACTTCATTTGAGTGAATTATCCTAGAAGGAAATGGGATCAAGGAAGGATCTTTTAATATGCATTCAATAAATATTTGAATACAAGCTATATGTTTTGATAATTTTCATGATACCAGTCATTATTCTTCATGAGCTATGAACTTATCATTTTAAAGTTACAAACCTGGTTGTAGTGAGTGTTATAAATATTATTTATATGGTATTTGATAGTATATAAATTTGATAGGGCATCCATAACTATATACCACAAACTAGGAGGTGTCTATTACATCTTAACATTTCTCTCCCTCTTGGAATGCAATTTGAAAAATCCTTGTTTGAAGTCTATTGATCTATAGAGGTTTATTCGTTAATATACATAATAGCTTCACTATGCGAGTCTAAAATATATTTGTGGTTGCTTGAAGTTGGATTTATGCTAATACGTAAGGAAAGAAAAATGCATTAAAATCAAATATGCTTCTTCAGTGACTATTATTAGAAATAACCTAGATCCTATGTAGATTCTTAATTCTTAAAACCACTTTGAAAGTCATTCTGTTTTCCTTTCTCACTTTTTTCAGCATATAAAAATAAATTTTTTTAAAGATTTATTTATTTTAGAAAGACTACACACGAGCAGTGGGGAGGGACAGAGGGAAAGGCAGGGAGAGAATAAAATAATTTCTATTTTTATTCTTTATTAAGGATTTTGAGATGCCATTAAATATTAATTTTGTTTATTCAGTTTTTTTCCTCACACAGTTGCGGTCTTGTAGTAAGAGTGAGTTGATATCTAAGAGCTCAGAGATCCTCATGATGTTTCAGCAAGTTCATCGAAAGCCCATGGCATCCTTTGTTACCACTCCTGTTCCACCAGACTTTACCAGGTATGGTATAGTTTTTTAACTTGATTTTCATCTGAAGTTTATGTACAAATACATATACTTGTTTCAAAAGAATGTTGTTTTTCTTAAATCCATAGTTATTTATAATGTGGTCTGGTGAACTTTAGTTATGCATGTAAATCTGGTTAAAAAAATACTGGTAGACGTACACTTGATTATAGAGGATCTTGAATTAGGAGTTAGTTTGTTCTGTAGAAGGTGAACTGATGCCCATTCAGTTTCATTAGTATCCATTCTTTAAAATTGAGGTATAACTGACAGTAGCTTCATATTACTTGATAATGACATAAGTCTAACATCTCTCACCATAAACAAAAGACTTTTTTTTGTAATGAGAACTTTTAAGATCTACTCTCTTAGGAACTTTTGAATATGTAGTACAGTGTTATTTACTATAGTCACCATACTGTACAGTCCAGCCCCAAGACTTACTTTATACTCAGAAGTTTATACCTTCTGAACCCTTTTTTCCATTCCACATATAAGTGAGATCATATGGTATTTGTCTTTCTCCGACTTACTTTCTTGGTTTAATGCTCTCAAGGTCTTCCATGATGTAGTATGTTCATTTTTTTGCATTTACCTTTTGAGTGTACTTATATCGCATTACACAGGGACCATACCACATTATGTTGGTAGCAAAACTCAGATGAAATGCCATAAGATTCTGAAGGTGACATGATGTTACCTTCATATCCTAAAAGGTAATGGGAGGAAACAGTTGGTTGCATTCTGTGCATCTTTGTAGTTTTTTATTTGGGGCAGTCTTAGAATTCTTTTAAACAGCTTATTCTTTCAAGCATGTGGTTTTAGAGCAGTGGTTCCTCACATTAGCTGTGTATTCAGTTGGGATTCTTTTGAAAATTACCAGTGCTGGCTTGTACTTCAGGTCACTTGAAATAAAATCTCTGCAGATGGATTAGTCTGCTTGGACTGCCATAACAAAATACCATAGACTGGGTGCTTACTACTTCAGAAGTTTATTCTCTCACGATTCTGGAAGCAGGAGGTCCAGCCGTGATCGTATAGTGGTTAGTACTCTGTGTTGTGGAAGCAGGAGGTCCAAGATCAGGGTGCTAGGAAATTTGATTTCTGATGAGGCCTCTTTGCTGATTTGCAGATAGCTACCTTCTCCCTGTATCCTTGCAAGACCTTTTTTCTCGAGCACAGAGATCAGTGTTTGGTGTCTTTTCCTCTTCTAAGGGCATGAGCTGTATTGAGTTAAGGTCCTTCCCACCCTTATGACCTCAGTTAACTTTAATTACCACCCTAAAGGTCCTGTCTCCAAATACACTAGGGGTTAGGACCTCAATGCACAAATTTTGGGGGACACAATTCAGTCTATAACATAGGGTATACTAAGGCATTTATATTTTGTTCTTTTTAAATCTCCTTAGTTGATTCTTATGATGAGAGGTTAAACCACTGCCTCAGATAGAAATATATTGGTATGACAGATTTTTGTCCATCTTAGACTTTAAAGATGGCTTATGGAATATTCCCAAGCTTTTCTAGTATGTTGAGAGCTGTGGTACCTTTAGGAAATAGCCTTTGTTTTACAAATGTTAATGCATTTAACTGCCCTTTTTCTTTAATATGTGATGCCCTCTGATGGCCACAGGGCATTGATGGTACTAGACTGTATCGTGCAAGCCAGGGTTCTTTAACCTTGACGTTGTTTTCAGGATAATTCTTTGTGGGATTGAGGGAGCTATGTTGTTTATTGTAGGATGTTTAGCAGTATCCCAGTAGCATCTTTCCTTTTACAGTTGTGACAGAAATATTTCTAGACGTTGCCAAATACATCTTGGGAGCAAAACTGCCCCTGGTTTAGAATCACTGGCATAACCGGACCACACCACCAGTTATAACCGGTCCTATAATCAGAAGGGAAAATTCTTTTGACAACCAGAACTCCGGTAGTTCTCACTGACGATTAGTCTTCAATTCTCTCTGAATTAACAAACCGGGTATAATCTGTTTTAATCAAGCACTGAATATTATTAAAAGGCCTTGGTATTTGGTATCTTTAAGTAGATTTGGGTGAACTAAGGATGTTCACCAGTATCCCAAGGCTGCCTCTTTGATAACATGGTCAGTCATTTCAGTTTTAAAGAATACCTTTTCTGAACCATTTGACATAAATACTATATATAAAGGTAGATGTTTTTCCTTTCAGAGTATAGTGCATGGATCACTTATCAGAACCAGCTGGAGTGGTTGTTCAGAATGCAAATTTCCAGGTCTCTTCCCTGACAATCTGGTGGTGGTGTCCAGAAAATGAATCTTGGGCATCCTGAGTAATCTTGCACTAAAGTTGGGAAGTGTAGATATGGATAAACTCTATGCTGATAATGCTTACAGCAGCTCATTAGGCAGGCACCTCTGCATTAGACTTGTCAATCTCTCTAGCACCCAGTGATTATTTTGCTTTCTGTTCCCCAACTGCCCAAGTGACTCAGAACTCCAACTTCCTTTTCATTACCTTCTTTTTTGGGCAAGATGAAGGGACTCAAATTGGGAAGGCCAGGGAGCAAGGGAGGAAGGTAGGAGGAACATTAGTAAAGAGAAACTAAAAATTTAAAGAACAAGAAAGTATGACAATTAAGGAGCTTCCCATGGATAAGTTCACGTTAGGAACCTCTCTCCCCTAGTGATGCTTATTACTGCCTTATTGGAAATTTTGGCTTGTAACTTAACTGTAGTTTTTAATAGAAACTCAGTTCATGGGTTGCAGTATACAGGAAGCAGGTGTTGATCTGTTGATGCACTGAGTGAGCATAGTGGAGCTCTAAATAAGAAAGGCCAACATTTAAAAAAAAAAAAAAAAAAAAAAAAGAAAGGCCAACATTTATTGACATTGAGCTATAGATCAAATTTTAATTGTGCAAAGGCAGTGGTGAATGTTCCTAAGCTTTGTGATCATGGAGCTGGATTGCCTTAAGTTCCATTAGTTCATAATTCATGGTGGAGCCACAATGGAGAATAAAGTTACCAAAGAAGAGTACAATGTTATTTAAGACCATCTATATGTTTAGTACTGTTGTAGGTGCTATTCAGGAGAAGTGGAAGAATACATTCCATATTAAATAGTAGAGAATTGTATATTAAAATCTAATATTTGTTACTCAATTACAGTTGGCCTTTGAACAATGTTGGAGTTAGGGATGCTTGTCCCTGAGCCTTCAGAAATCCACATACAACTTTTTTTTTTTTTTAATTCTGTTTTTTAATTTTTATTCATTTGTCAGAGAGAAGGAGAGAGAGAGAGAGAGCACACAGGCAGGCAGAGGTGGAGAGAGAAGCAGGCTCCCTGCCGAGCAAGGAGACCATGCGGGACTCGATCCCAGGACCCTGGGATCATGACCCGAGCCGAAGGCAGCGGCTTAACCCACTGAGCCACCCAGGCGTCCCCACATACAACTTTTGACTCCCCAAAAGCTTAACTGCTGATAGCCTACTGTTGACCAGAAGCCTTATCGATAACATAAAAGTTGATTAACACATATTTTGCGTGTTGTATGTATTATATACTATATTCTTATAGCAAAGTAAGCTAAAGAAGAGAAAAACATAAAAGAGTGTATTTGCTGTACGTACTATATTGGAAAATGTCCACTTATGTGTGAGCCTCTACAGTTCAAACCTGTGTTGTTCAAGGGTCAACTGTATAAAACATACTGCTTAATGCTGCCCCATAGCACTAATTTTTTTTTTTAAGATTTTATTTATTTACTTGAGAGAGAGAGAGAGCTTGAGAGGGGAGAGAGTCAAAGGGAGAAGCGCAGACTCCCCATGGAGCTGGGAGCCTGATGTTGGACTTGATCTTGGGACTCCGGGATCATGATCTGCGCCGAAGGCGGTCACTTAACCAGCTGAGCCACCCAGGCGCCCGCACTAATTTTTTAACAATGTTATTTTTCAAAAAGTTTCCCTAAAAATTATACATATGTAGTATATCATAGTACCCTAGGATTGGTAGATGTTTTCTGTTCTCTGAATGTGATCATTTTCTCTCAGTGAATGAGAGCTAGGGTAGACTGTACTATGCTGTCTTGGTTAGTGAGCTTTAGCTGTCTATTCTAGCTCTTTAGCTTCTAAGCGTTCCACCCCGCTGTTCTGAATTAAACATGTCATCTTCTATTTATTTTGTGTTTTGGTGTTTTGGAACCCTTGTGGCTCTTAATGACTGATAAAAATATGATGATAGACTGGTCTTACAACAAAACAACAACAAAGGAAATGTATCACTTTGGATATTAAGGAGATGGTGGAAAAAAATTATGAAAGATGTTTTCAATTTGGTGGTATGATTGGAAGTTGCATGAAATTGTAACCAAAACATACCATGACTTGACCAAATTTGAAAACGATCCTGGGGAGACTACCTTGGAGCTCTGATTAGGTTTGTGGTTCCAGGTAGGCTTCCTAGGTACTAATTACATTGGTCCTACTAATTGGAGTATATTAATGTGAGGAGAGTGTATAATGGAGAGAAATTAGAACAGACCTCTAGTAAATGGTCTGTGACTTCTAAGGAATAATAAAGATTAACCAAGCAAACATCTGGGAATGAGGAATGTGTCTTCTAAGAAAATTTAATAGCTGCCTAGGGATATGGTTAGGGGTCCTTGATAATAGGATAGTAGCTATATAGTTAATTCTTGCAGGACAGATTTCATCTACTTACTATCAAAAAGATACGAGCTATTTATCTGTACATACTTACCATAAAATAAAAAATAATGTGCGTATATATTCTATAGATTTATTTATTTTAGAGTGTGCTTACAGGACTGGGGGAGGGGCAAAGGGAGAAAGAGAGGCTTTCAACCAGACTCCATATCCGTTGCAGAGCCTGACACAGGGCTCAATCTCATGACCCTGAGATCATGACTTGAGCTGAAATCAAGAACCAGACACTCAAATTATTGAGGCACTGAGCCCCCCACCCCCCCAATAATATATTTTTAAATCGATGCTGTTTTCACTGGTAAATCACTAATTTCTTTAGGGACCATCACAATGTGAAAATGCTATGGATGTCATTTTGTATCTTATTTTGGTAATAAATTTTCATGAATTGAACTTTAGAAGATATATCTGAGAATGCAGTGAAATGGCTTGCAGTATATCTTTTTGGTAAATTTATAATTTTGTTTAATAAATATATAATACTGTATATTATAATACTATCTGTGTTGGTGTCTTTATTATAAATGTTTTACTGACTCTAACTTTTGAGGCGTTTGAATGATGGTGCTACAGACTATTCACATGATCTAAAGGTGTATCCTGTGGTTGTGTTATATATACTTCAGTTCTCTTCAGAGAAGACTGTGGAATTAAAAGTTGCCTGCAGTAATCTTGCCTTGCCAAGAAAGTGTTAATGTGTTCATCCACTCTGTTTGCCCCTATGTGATTTTTTTTCTTATTCTATAAAATGGTATAGATTCATTTGCTAGTAAGTGTTCTTAAAGTAGTTAAGAATTTAAAGTATTTAAGAATGTCAGTATTCCTCATAATTTGCTCTAGAGAAGGAAGTTTGGAGATTTATTGTGATGTCTTTTGCTGTTTCTTTTGACTTTTTAAAACCTGTTTATATTTGTTTCGTATTTTGTATTCTCAGCCTAAGCACCCATTTTTTCCTTTTCCTGTTTGCATGAGTACTTTTGAAAGTCTCTTATGTTTATTTTAGTACTTAAACGTATATTGCCTTTAAAAAACACCCCAGCTGTTTAAAAAGTATTTGTTGGGTCTCTAATTGGGAACTTTTGATGTCAGCTTTTGGTGGTTTATGAATTCATTTGATTTAATGTTAATGTTCAGTAAGGATTTAAAAATATTTCCTAAGGACTTAGTTTAACAACATTTTTAAAATACCAAGAGACTTAACTTTGGTTTTTAAATAAATGAAAGTTTAAACTTAATAAGCCAAATAATTTTTTTGCCTTTTCCTTCTTTTTAGTGAATTAGTACCATCTTATGATTCAGCAACTTTTGTTTTAGAGAATTTCAGGTAAGAGTTTTTTGAGAGCTGAGGTTTTCTGTATGTATGCATAAGAGCGAGCCAGGAAGGTACCATCATTCCTGGGTAGGATACATACCTAATGAACCGTGTCACTCAGTGTGTAATCTTAGAATAAACAAGTTTCTTATTAGAAACATATGGATTGTATTATATCTTCAAGACAGATTGGTTCTCTAGTCTGGGAGAAGGGACCTTTTTTTTTTTTTTTTTTTTTTAAATAAGAGGGTCCACTTAGCTTTTGCTAAGGTGGGGCAATGGGGTTTATAAAGGTTATTGACCCCTGCCCCCCATCCTCAGAAATAAGAGGGGTGGGAAGAAGTCCATTTAAATCCATTTATCTTAGCTGACAGTGCGAAATTATGAATGAGGGGACATAATTATGTTTGTAGGCTTTGTAACTTGCATTATTATTTTGTTAGCTTTTATTGCTTTTCCTCTAAGATTAGAAGCAAAGATATTAAAACACAAAGGTCTTAAGGGGCTTGTCTTCAAAGACAGTTTGGGAATGGAGAATCAAGAAATAAAAGGCCTTTCCTTGTGGAGAGAAGTTC
This sequence comes from Meles meles, assembly GCF_922984935.1. Taxonomy (NCBI): domain Eukaryota; kingdom Metazoa; phylum Chordata; class Mammalia; order Carnivora; family Mustelidae; genus Meles; species Meles meles. Next base: position 31,128,398 of record NC_060083.1, read on the forward strand.
CAGGAGTTGATAACCATCAGTATAAGGCTAAACTGAGAATTTATGCCACTTCCCATTTGTCTTTTCTTATGGGATAATTTTGTGACTAGAACCTTTCTGAGGCTATCCCCACATATATTATGATTTTGCACATTTCTTAAGTTTTTCATATTAAAAAAATAAAATTGTACCACAAGGATGTGGGGAAGAATTGCATTTTTTTTTTCTTGAATGGTGAAAGACTGATTGTTGAGGTGGTAACTAAATTCAGGACACTTAGTTTTATTTTTATATTTTTCTTTTCCCTTGGATGTCACAGTTTTGTGGGGTTTTGTTTTTTTTTTTTTTTAAGATTTTTGTTAGAGAGCACATGTATGCATGTGCATGCACAAAGCAGGAGGGCGGGGAGGGGCAAAGGGAGAGAGAAAGGGACAAGCCGACTCCCAGCTGAGCATGGAGCCCAAAGTGGAGCTTGATCTCATGAGATCATGAGCTGAGCCAAAGTCAAGCACTTAACCAACTGAGCCACCCAGGTGCCCCTTGAATGTTGCAGTTTTGAGGGTTTTTAAACCTGAAACTGAAAAGATACTGCTGAATATTTCAGTATCATTAAATTTTCTTTTTTTAAGAATGTAAGTATATATAAAAATATACAGCAGAATCTTGATTTGTTCAGTCACCTTCATTTACTTGTTCAGGACTGCAAATAAGTAACAAAATGCTTGGAGTTTGGTTTTGCCTGTTGCTATTTCACAACAGTTTTGATCTTGGGATTTGGTTGGTTTTCTTTTACTTCAGCACTTTGCGTCAGAGAGCAGACCCTGTTTACAGTCCACCTCTTCAAGTTTCAGGACTTTGTTGGAGGTTAAAAGTTTACCCAGTAAGTTTTTCTTGTTTCATGTTTCTAATCAATTTTGAAACCAAGGTCTTTCTTTCAGGGTTCTGTAGCTTACTGGTTCACAGTTTTGTTTTTTTGTTGTTGTTTTTGTTTTTTTGTTTTTTTGAGAGAGCCAGCCAGAGAACAAGCAGAGGGTGGAGGGGCAGAGGGAGAGAGAGAATCTCAAGCAGTCTCTCTACCCAGTGCAGAGCCCTTCATGGGGCTCAGTCTCAAGACCTTGAGATCATGACCTGAGCCAAAAATCAAGAGTCAGATGCTTAACTGACTGAGCCATCCAGGTGCCCTAACTTTTAAAATTTTTTTTATTTTTACTTTATTTTTTTATTTTATTTTTTAAAGATTTTATTTGACAGAGAGAGGCACAGCGAGAGAGGGAACACAAGCAGGGGGAGTGGGAGAGGAAGAAGCAGGCTTCCCGCCAAGCAGGGAGCCCGATGCAGGGAGCAGACGCTTAACGACTAAGCCACTCAGGCACCCCCCCTTTTTTCTTTTAATTTGAAGATTTCCGTGGTTTTATTAAGCAATTCTTGAATTAGGCAGCATCCCATATAACAGGTAGGGAAATATTCACTGGTTCACTTTTTTGTGGAGTAAAGAATTAATGATAATGTTTTTTTGTAAGGTATATTACTAAGTACCAAAAAAGTGAGTTAAGTGTGAACAGTATGAACCTTGACCTTACTGAATTTTATTTCTCGCTTCTAGGAAGACATTTATCTTTAGAAGAAATGTGTAAAATTCTGAAGGTAGCCACTTAACCAACTGAGCCACCCAGGCACCCCAAAAATTCATTGTTTAAATAAAAATAAAATTTTAGTTACGGAAAGCCATCAAAAATACATGTATGCTGATTACATACTCATGGTGCATTTCAGTGTGTTTCTTTGACCAAGGCATTTTTTGTAAATTGGCAGCTGGATGCAGTGGCAGAGTGAGATGTATAGTTGATTTTGGTGGCAAGGGTATAAGCAGTATTTTGTTCTTTTATCACATCATGTCTAGTTGCATCTCTTTTGTGGTATTGACTGCTGTCAATGCTCATTGCCTATACCTGTTAATTAACTGGGAGTTGTAAAATAGTGATTCTCATTGTTTTGCATTTATTAGTTGTAATAGTTTTATAAAGATATGTTTCTAAGAGCTGCTTCCTATTTATTATTTGATTAACCACTATTATAGTTCATAAAGAAGAAACAGGATTTGTTCCTGATATTTACCAGTTTTCCTTATTATTTTCTGGAAGTGAGCCATTAAGTTTTTTTAATGTCATTATGAACTTACAGATTTATACATATATGATCTCCTTAAGTTGGCTTCTTTATCACTTTGCTCTGACCCTAAAAGTACCTTGTAGTGACTCTGGTAGTTAGCTTTCTTGTTCTCTTCCATGGCAAAATATTCTAGGCTCATCTTGTCCATTTCCTACGCTGTATCTGGAATTGGCCACTTTATTCAAAGAGCCCTGATTCCTTTTAGTGGGAAATGGTATTTCTTTTTTTTTTTTTAGATTTTTTTTTTTTTTTTAATTTATTTGACAGAGAGAGCGATCACAAGTAGGCAGAGAGGCAGGCAGAGAGAGAGGAGGAAGCAGGCTCCCTGCGGAGCAGAGAGCTGGATGCGGGGCTCGATCCCAGGACCCTGAGATCATGACCTGAGCCGAAGGCAGCGGCTTAATCCACTGAGCCACCCAGGCGCCCCGGGAAATGGTATTTCAAAACCAAACTGTTAGGGATGCTTATTTCTACCAAGTTAGTCACAGTTTCTAGGCCTCCTTAGTGAAAAGAAGTAGGAAATACATAGAGAAATGACATAGGTATTTGTAAAGGGGGAAATCTGCATTTATTTATTTAAAATTTATTTAATAGACTTTATTTTTTAGAGCAGTTTTAAGTTAAACCTCAAAATTGAGTGGTAAGTACGGAGAATTCCATATGCTCCATGGCCCTACATCCTCCCCCATTATCAACCTATCTTACACCAGAGTGATACATTTGTTACAGTTGATGAACGTATATTGACATATTATTACCCAAAGCCCTAGTTTACATTAAAGTTCATTATTAGTCATGTACATTGTAGGGTTGTTTTGTTATTTTGTTTGTTTTTAGGCCAAAGAATATAGTTAGAGAAAAACTGGATGGGAGCATGGATAAAAGCGAATTGGATAAGCTCCAGGGATCTCAGCAGAGAAAAAATATTTATGAATACTTTAAAATTGCTGTGTAATTGAATATCGGGGTTTTTTGGATACATGTATGTACTTAAAATAGCTCTTGGGTCAATGCTCATATTTACAATTCAAATAAGGACTATTTTTTTTTACTTAATCTCTTTTTATTACACCTGTGTCTTCTTCCATTCTAGAACCCTTCTTCTTGAATCCTTTGGAAACTATAGGATTAAAATATCTCATCAGTCTCTCATTTGCTTTATTTTACCTTATAGCCACAAATATCTCAGTATAGGAACTCTTTTTTTTTTTTTTTTTAAGATTTTATTTATTTATTTGACAGAGAGAAATCACAAGAGAGGCAGGCAGAGAGAGAGGAAGGGAAGCAGGCCCCCTGCTGAGCAGAGAGCCCGATGTGGGACTCGATCCCAGGACCCTGAGATCATGACCTGAGCCGAAGGCAGCGGCTTAACCCACTGAGCCACCCAGGCGCCCAGTATAGGAACTCTTAATTCTACCATCAATTTGATTATAAAGAACTGCTTAAAATTTTTTTGTGTGTTTATACTCCCTTGTTCTCCCCACCTCTGCCACATTAGATAGGAGTTTTGATGTGCAAATCTTGTTCTCTGAGTTTTTATATTTTTAACATAAAAACTGTTTTGCTTATTTGCTCTCCTGTTTCTTTTAGTTCAGTCTTTATTTCTTAATTTTCTTTTTGATTTTTAGTTCTATCACTTCATTTCTGGGTTTTTATAATTAGGTTTATGTTATTCTTCATGTCGTATTTTTTTTCCCTTCCTGTGGGCTATTATACTATTTTCTTAGTGTCTTTTACATTGTTTTGAAATGCGTTACAATTTTGATCTTTGAGTATGTTTTTCTAGAGTGTTTTTATTGCCTGCAAGGATGTGTCTTTAGTCTCTTTTATTTTGGCAAATAATGCTTGACATAAAATTTACCATCTTAATCATTTCTAGATGTACATTGTAGTATTAAGTATATTCACATTGTTGTACAACCAATCTGCAGAACTTTCTCATCTTTCAAAACTGAAGCTCTCTGCTCATTAAATAATAATTCCCCATTTTTCTGTCCACTTACTTGTTCATAACCACCACTCTTTTTGTTTCAGTGAATTTGACTGCTCTAGAGATCCCATATATCTGGAATCATACAGTTTTTGTCTTTCTATGGTTGGTTACTTACATAATGCCCTCAGAGTTCATCTTCTTTATAGCATGTGTGAGAATTCTCTTTTTAAAGCTGAATAACATTCCAGTGTATATACTACACTTTATCCATTCATCTGTTTGTTTGTTTTTTTATTTTTATTTTTATTTTATTTTATTTTTTGTTTTGTTTGTTTTTTTAAAAGTTTATTTATTTGGCAGAGTTGAGAGAGAGCACAAGCAGGGGGAGTGGCAGGCAGAGGGAGAAGCAGGCTCCCTGCTGAGTGTGGAGCTGGATGTGGGACTCAATCCCAGAACCCTGGGATCATGACCTGAGCAGAAATCAGATGCTTAACTGACTGAGTCACCCAGGCATCCCTATCCATTCATCTGTTGATGACACTTTGGGTTGCTTCTGCCTCTTGGCTATAGTGAATAATGCTGCTGTCGACAGGGGTTTGCAAATATCTTTTCAGGATCTGCTTTCAGTTCTTTTGGCTATAGACACAGAAGTGGAATTCAATCGTATGACAGTTCTGTTTTTAATTTTTTGATGAACACTCTCAACAATGCACAAGGGTTCCAGTTTCTCCCTGTCTTCATCAATACTTGTTTTCTGTTTCTTTGATAGTAGCCGTTCTGATAGACATGAATTAATAGTTTGGTTTTGATTTGTGCTTTCCCATTGATTACTAATATTGAGCATCTTTTTATGTGCTTGTTGACCATTTGTATATCCTGTTCAGAGAAATGTGTACTCAAGTCCTTGCGCATTTGAAAATTTAGTTGTTGAGTTGTGGAATTTCTTTATACATTCTGGATATTGACCCCTTGTTAGATATCTGTGTTTTTTATTTTATTTTATTTTAAAGATTTTATTTATTCATTTGACAGACAGAGATCACAAGTAGGCAGAGAGGCAGGCAGAGAGAGAGGAGGAATCAGGCTTCCTGCTGAGCAGAAAGCCTGATGCGGGGCTCGATCCCAGGACCCTGAGATTGTGACCTGAGCCGAAGGCAGAGGCTTTAACCCACTGAGCCACCCAGGTGCCCCTAGATAACCTGTTTTAGATGTATTTTCTCCCATTCTGTAAGATCCTTTTTAATTCTTTTGATTTTTGATGCACAGAAGTTTTAAATTTTAAAGTCATTCAATTTGTCTGTCTTTGCTTTTGGTTTCATAGCCAGAAAATCCTTATCAAATTTAATGTTATGAAACTTTTCTTCTATGTATTCCTTTAAAAGTTTTATAGTTTTAGGACTTACAGTTAGATCTTTGATCCATTTTGATTCAATTTTTGTACATGAAGTAGGGACCAAATTTCATTTGCATGGGGATATCTTAGTGTGATAAGGCAATCAGCAATAAATATGATGCCTTGCTTTCTGAGCAGTGCCCTGGCTCTGCCCTTCTCCTTCCTTTGTTTTTATTATATCTTCATTTCTAGTACTTTCTTTGTAATCTTAGGACCTGTCTTGAAGGCACCTGTATATTCATTTACAAAAGATTAGAGTGACCTTACTGCATTCAATTCTCAGAGTTTTAATGTAAGGTGCCTTTGTGCTTCATTGGTAATCCATTGAGCAGCTCATTCCATTTTCCGCTATTGTATTTGGTTTGTGAGGTTTTTCAGCGGTTCTTTGCCATTTTATGGTTTCCCTGTTACCTGTTCACTAGATAGATGTCCCATAGCTTCCCTCTCTTTTCTCCCATGCAGATGTTTATGTCATACAGGTCTTAATGGTTGTAACTAATATATCTTTATCTGCTTGTATTTTGGGGATTATGGAGATAATCTGTCATCTAGTTTTGTTGTAAATGTTCTTTGTGAGCTTTTGGGTTTTCTGTCCAATTATTTCTGTTTGTTAATTTTCTGTTTGGATTTAGAGAGTTGCATAAATTATGTTGCTATTGCTGCACTCTTTCTAGAATCCTCTGCCTTTTGGATGCCTGGGTGGCTCTAGTCAGTTAAGCATGTGTTTTTGGCTCAGATTATGATCCCAGGGTCCTGAGATTGAGGCCAACATCAGGCTCCTTGCCCAGCAGGGAGCCTGTTTCACCCTTTGCTGCTCCCCTGCTTTTGTGTGCATGCACACAAAATAAATAACATCTAAAAAAATGTATGTAGAATCCTCTGCCTTTTGAAAAATCTTAAAGCTAGTATTTTGTTAGAGGTATAGCTGGCATGTACATAAGATAGAACAGTTTCCTTAAAATTATAAAAATAAAATTAAAAAATTTCTGATATTAGCTGATAAAAATTAGGAGTAAAAAATGTTTATTCCTTTTTATTAGTTGTTAATTTATTCTAGGGAAATTGTTCTAGTAGCATAATTTAGAAGAAGAAAAAACTCCACTTATTTGAATAAGGATTATTGATTTTTATTTTTATTATGTTTTTAAAATCTTTACAGATTTTATTTATTTGACAGAGATTTCACAAGTAGGCGGAGAGGCAGTCAGAGAGAGAGAGGGAAGCAGGCTGAGATGCAGGGCTCGATCCCAGGATCCTGAGATCATGACCTGAGCTGAAAGCAGAGGCTTAACCCACTGAGCCACCCAGGTGCCCCTGATTTTTTTTTTTTTTTTTTAATTTTAAAATTGTTATTTATTTATTTATTTTTGTGGAGCCCAGTGCAGGGCTTGAACTCACAACCTTGAGATCAAGACCTAAGCTGAGATCAAAAGTCAGATGCTGAGTGGACTGAGCCACCCAGGTGCCCCAAATTGTAACTTTTTTAAATTGATTTTTAAAATGAGTATAATTTGTGATAACATTTTTTAAAAAGATTTTATTTATTTATTTGACAGAGACCCGAGATCGTGACCTGAGCCGAAGGCAGAGGCTTTAACCCACTGAGCCACCCAGGCGCCCAATTTCTGATAAAATTTATATGCAGTAAAATTTACTAATTTTGATGAGTTTGATAGGTGTATATATACTCATAAGGTGGTTAATACAGTCATGATTTTTATTACCCCCAAATGTTTTATCCAATTCATCTTTTAAACTAATCCCTTTTTTTCCTCCCTCCCTGGCCCCTCTGCAACCACTGATCTGTTTTTGTCTTTATAGTTTTGCTTTTCCAGAATCTCATATAATGGGGTCACACAATATATAATTTTCTGTTTCTGGCGTTTTTCACTTAACTGATTATTTGTTGTTTATTTAGTGTTTATTGAACAATTACCTTGTCTAACCCTGAAAGCTTCCTTAGAACTTTTTGGATCAAAGTAGCCTAGAAATGAAGGAGTTAATAGGTATTTGTACTCCTCTATGGTCATATCCCAGTAGACACTGGAGATGAATAATAAGAGTCCTTCCCTCAGTCCTCACAGTGTGAATGGGGAAACAGTTGTTTATATATGTAGTTACAGTGATGATAATCATTTAAAAAGGTAGGCATATGAGCAAATAGAGAGAGAGGGAAGTTAGTATCTTTCTAAACATCTCTAACAGAAATTTACACAACTTCTTAATCTTCAGACAGACTTTTATTTGGAATCCTAACATAGACATTATATAGAAATAATGTTTAATTACTTTCAACATCAAGTGTTACCTAGTTCTGTTTTACTCATTTTAAATATTTTTTTTTTTGTCTCATGCCTAGTAGAGTTTGTTTTTTTTTTCTCATATTTTTCTTTGGTGTTTTCATTTTTCTTGGAAGATATTTAAGATTTTTGTATATGTTAGAACTCTTAATGCTTATCATACTTGTTAACATTTTCCTTAGTCTGAATGCCTTAATATTTTCATGTTTTCTTTAATGTACAAAAGATTTAAGTTATAGACTCATATCTGTTGGGCTTTTTATTATCTCTGCCACTGCTTTTAAACTTAGAAGTATTTCCCAATCCAAATATGACGTAGTAATCTGTGTTTGTTTCGTTGTGGCTTAATTTTTTATGTTTGAGTTGATCTAGAGTTTGTGTAACATCTTTTTTTAGTTATTGAAATATAGTTGACTCTTTTTCCTTTTTTAGGATGGAAATGGAGTTGTTCGTGGTTATTACTTATCTGTGTTTCTGGAACTGTCAGCTGGCTTACCTGAAACTTCCAAGTAAGACATGCAATTAAATAACAAACTTTAGTGGGTCTTTACGTACATTTCTCTCAGGATTTTTTTTTTTTTTAAGATTATTTATTTATTTATTTGACAGAGAGAGATCACAAGTAGGCAGAGGCAGGCAGAGAGAGAGGAGGAAACAGGCTCCCTGCGGAGCAGAGAGCCCGATGCGGGGCTCGATCCCAGGACCCTGAGATCGTGACCCGAGCCGAAGGCAGCGGCTTAATCCACTGAGCCACCCAGGTGCCCCTCTCTCAGGATTTTTTATTAACTATTGTTAATTACCAAAGTGTGTCTGTTGAGATGTGTGCTGCTGTGCATCTCCTGGCATACTATGGTGGCACAGACTGGCAATTCTCAAACTATATGGTCTCAGTGTTATACTCTTAAATTTTATTGCAAACCCCCAAAGAGGTGTTTTTTTAAAATATGGGTTATTAAATGTTGATATTTTCTGATTTAGAAATTAAAACTGAGAAATTAAAAAAATTTCTTTAACTTTAAAAAATTTTATAAGTTCACTTAAAAATAATAAACCTATTGAATACTAATAACATTTTTGTGAACGATACCTATTTTTCTAAAAGCAAGATAATATTTGGTAAGAAAACTTGTTTGGTATTTTTTGGAAATCTCTTAATATATGGCTTTAAGAAAGACAATTGGATCCTAGCATTGGCTTCTATATTCACTTTGTTGCAATAACTTGTTTTGGTTGAAGTACATGATAACAAAAGAGTGTAGAGCTGGGGCACCTGGGTGGCTCAGTGGGTTAAAGCCTCTGCTTTCGGCTCAGGTCATGGTCCCAGGGTCCTGGGATCGAGCCCCACATCGGGCTCTCTGCTCAGCCGGAGACCCGCTTCTCTTCCTCTCTCTCTCTGCCTGCCTCTCTGCCTACTTGTGATCTCTGTCTGTCAAATAAATAAAATCTTTAAAAAAAAAAAAAAAAAAAAAAAAAAAAAAAAAAAGAGTGTAGAGCTTGGAAATAGAAGATTCTGACACTGTATGTGAAGTGATATGGTAAAAAAAAAAGCTCTAGACTCTGATGATTTAAAGATACATACTACTGTATAATAATCAGTGCAAACAGCAACTTAAAATAATAGAAGTTGTCTTCCCTTATACTTTCTGGAGTCCACAAGTCCAAAAACTATTGTTAGCCCCAAATCAGGTATTTAGTAGGGTTGTACTAGATATAGAGGCACTAGGGGAAAATCCATTTCTTGACTCTTAATTTCTGAGGCTGCTAGTATTCCTTGGCTTGTGACCATATCACTCCTATTTCTGCCTTTGATCACACTGCCTTGTCTTTTTTTTTCTTTGTCAGATCTTTCTCTGCTTTCCTCTTAAAATAACACTCATGATTACATTTAGGGTCTATGGGGATTATCTAGGATAATTCCCTTATCTGAAGATCTTGGCTTAATCACAGCTGTATGCTCCCCATTTTTTGCTATAAAAGGAAGGACAGACAGGGCTGGTGTTAGGTAGAGGGAAAAGGTGAGGGAGGGAAGTACAAAAGGCAGAGGAAACTGGGAGAGGATGTATCTCTCAGTAGTCTCTTGATTGTGGTGATGGTTTCATGGGTATATATATGTGTGTGTGTGTGTGTGTGCATACACATATAAATTACCAGATTGTATACTTTATATCAAATTATACTCTTCAAATATGTGCAGCTTTCTTTGCTATACTTATAAGTATAACAAAGCTGTTTAGTAAAAAAACAAAAAACAACCAAACAATAAAAACTCTGTTGGACTATACTTTGAATGGATCTTTTGCTCATGTATTATTATTCGTTTGGAAAATAATAGTTTGCTAAATATGCATTTGACACATTTCATTATGTGATAGCAATGAATTACATTCATTGATACTACCTTTTTTTTTTTTAATATTTTATTTATTTGACAGACAGAGATCACATGTAGGCAGAGACGCAGACAGTGAGAGAGGGAAGCAGGCTCCTTGCTGAGCAGAGAGCCCGATGTGGGGCTCGATCCCAGGACCCTGGGACCATGACCTGAGCCGAAAGCAGAGGCCTTAACCCACTGAGCCACCCAGGTGCCCCTGATATTACCATTTTTATCAGGAGAGTCTTGAAGTATTAGAAAGCTTTTAAGCTCATGTAGCAAGTACAGAGTCTTCAGAATTATGGTTTTTTTATATGAAAGCTTGTGTTTTGTCAACCTGTGTATTGACAACCAATACTGACAGTTTTTTTCCTTTAGTTAATTTGGTCCAGAAAATGTCTGCTAGATATCTACAGCTGCATAACCATTGTTTGTTGTTCTTTCATTTTATGTTTCATCAAAAAAATGTGGCTAATGAACTTGCAACTCAGTTATTTCCCCAAGATCGCTATAGTACATCACTATGCAGAACATAGTTCTGGGGGAACATAGTTCTGGGGGAGTGGCAGGCAGGGGAGAAGCAGGCTCCCCACTGAGGAAGGAGGCTGATGTGGGCAGTGTCCCGGGATCATGACCTGAGCCTACGGCAACCGCGTAACTGACTGAGCCACCCAGGCACCCCTCTACTGGTACATCTTTAACTACCATTCTTCTGGACCATTAGTGCATATGTCCACATGAAAGGGACAAACAACTTAGTATTACGATAGTGGTTTTGACATTTTGAATCCCTAAAAAGATCATATAGGAGCTGACCCCCAGGGGCACGTGAACTACACTTAAACAACTTCTGGCATAGACTAACCTTAATGCAGAATATTCTTGCCACTACTGGTGAGTCAAACTATGAATAATGTTAGTGATACGGGAAGGAAATTGAAAATATGTTTTAGTTATAGCTCTGCTCCAGGTGTCCTATATGATCTGAAACAGTGGACTCATCTGTATTGTCATAATAGCTAACTGCTAAATATACATTTTGCACCAAGCACTGTGCTTTACATAACTTACTTTGCTTTACCATCTTGTGAGCTATAGGTTATATTATTAGTCCCGTTTCACAGATGGTAATACAGTGATGGCTTAGTTAAATTATTCACTCAAGATCAGCATTGTTTAGCAGCAGTCTGTTTAACACAGATTTTTTTTTTGTTGTTGTTCTCTGTATTGTTAAGTACTGGGCTCTGTTTGATTCTCTGAATTCAGCCATTTTGGTTGGAAGGTGGTTGATTGTGGGCAGAATTATAGGAATCTCAGTGACTGCAGGATTTTGTTCATGTCCCTGTTGCTACCATTAAATCTTGGGCTTTTCCTTGTCTCTTGATTAAGCTATTTCTTGATCTACCTCTGTTTCTTGTCTTAGGAAGTTTCTCCTTTTTGTCTTACTGATAATGTAGATTTTGTGATATTTTTGTTGCCTTTGGTACTGATTTCATCTCTGTGCTTTTATTGTTGACCATATACACTTCAGGAACTTAAAGTTTACATGGTCTTGCAGACATCATAACATTATCAATGAAAATGAAGTGGTACTCAGGAGAGTAAGGTTGAAAAAGGATTAGGATTTGTATATTTGTTAGATATTATCTAAATACCTCAGTGGGACCTTTTTATTCTGGTAAAATGACATTTTATTATCTCTTAATTCTCTTTAACACTTCAGTAAGCCTAGAGAAGAGTTTGAGTACCTCTTCACTAATATTAAAATGTCATTCAATTTTGGAATTTAGAGTTGAACAGTAGTTTAACTGCCAAAATATGGAATAAGAACTTAAATCGTTGTGTCATTATCTAGTAGATTTTAACATCACCTGGGATGCTGCAGAGGTACGGTCATAATTTCATTATACTTAAGTATCTTTCTACAGATGTGTGTTAGCATACACATGTATAGGCTTTCAGAGAAAATTTGCATATGAGTGACATCTTGGAATTGACTTTTATTTATTTATTTATTTTTTTTAAAGATTTCATTTATTTATTTGACAGAGAGAGATCACAAGTAGGCAGAGAGGCAGACAAAGAGAGGAGGAAGCAGGCTCCCTGCAGAGCAGAGAGCCCGACGCGGGGCTCGATCCCAGGACCCTGAGATCATGACCTGAGCCGAAGGCAGCGGCTTAATCCACTGAGCCACCCAGGCGCCCCGGAATTGACTTTTAATAGTCTTTGTGGAGTGCCTTGTTTTAGACTAAGAGGGGAATTTCTTTGAATTGCTTAAAGAAAGAGTTGAACTTTCCCTGAGAGAGTAAATGTAATAATACTAAAACAATTTTTTTTAAATATATTTTATTTATTTATTTGACACACAGAGAGAGAACACAAGTAGGCAGAGAGGCAGGCAGAGAGAGAGAGGAGGAAGCAGGCTCCCTGCTGAGTAGAGAGCCCGAAGCGGGGCTTGATCCCAGGACCCCGGGATCATGACCTGAGCTGAAGGCAGAGGCCTTAACCACTGAACCACCCAGGCGCCCCTAATACTAAAATTTTTAAGTTAATAGTTATCATATTTATTCGGATCTTCGGTTTGATAGAAGGAAAGAATTTAAGTTGGAATATTCAAATTTAGGGTTTTAGTTTTATCTAAGATTGGGGTTGAGATGCTTTATAACTAATTTAACTTGGATTAATTCCCACATTTGTTAGAAACATAGGTCTGTATCTGTCATGATTTTAAAGAACTATTGCCAGTAAAAGAATGATCTTTTTTCAAACATTATATGGTTTTTCATACAAAGTGACTTCACTTTTTTATATTGATTTTAAACTCTTAATCTGTTTTGATTCTGGATATATTTGACCACTGGCATTAATGTGTCTTTCCCCCCTCGCCCGCCCCCCCCCCCCCACAGATTTTCAATATTCTTGATTGTTTATGTGTTTTGAGCTTTTCACTATTCATTTTAAAAATAAAAGTAAACAAGTTAATTTTTTAGGGGTGAAATTTACATAACATAGTTAACCATTTTAAGATACACAATTCGGTGGAATTTAGTACATTTACATTACAGGGACAGCCATCACCTCTCTTTAGTTTCAGAATGTTTTTATCATCCCAGAACACTCTATACCCATTAAGTAAACACTCCCTATTCCTTTCTTCTCCTATACAGATAACTACAACTCCTTTTTTTTTTCTCTCTGTGTATTTGCCTATTCTAAATTTTTCATATAAAAGATCCTACAATGGTACCTTTTGTGTTTGGCTTCTATTTACTTAGCATGGTGTTTTCAAGGTTCACCCATGTAAAGCGTATACCAGAACTTGATTCTTTTATATGACTGAATAATATCCCATTTTATGTATATACTTTGTTTACCCATTCATCTGTTGATGGACAGTTTGGGTTGTATCCAACTTTTGGCTGTTATGAATAATCCTGCTGTAAAGGTTTCGTATGGACATATGTTTTTCTCTCTTTTGAATATATACCTAGTTGTGGAATTGATGGATTATATGGTAATTTTGTATTTTTAACATTTTGGGGGAACTGCCAAGCTTTTGCACAGTGGCTGTACAATTCTGTGTTCCTACCAGCAACGTATGAGAGTTCATATTTCTTCACATCACCACCAACATTTAACAATTTTCCATTTTTAATTATATTTTAGAGACATCCCAGTGAGTATGAAGTGGTATCTCATTGTGGTTTTGATTTGCATTTCCTTAATAATCAATGAAGTTGAGAGTCTTTTCATGTGCTTATTGACCATTACATATCTTTGAAGAAATGTTTATTCAAGTCCATTGGCTATTTTTAAATGGGGTTGCTTTCTTTTGTTGTTGAGTTTTAGGAATTCTTTATATATTTTGAATGCTTAAACCATTATCAGATGATTTGTAGGATTTGACAGTAGTTTCTCCCATTTTCTAGGTTTGTCCTTCTACTTTCTCAATGTCCTTTGATGTATAGTGTTTTAAATTTTTGTAAAGTTCAAGTTATCTGTTTTGCCTTTTGTTGTTCATACTTTTGCAATCAAATCTATGAATGCATTGCCAAATTCGGTCAATTCATGAAGATTTACCCCTGTGTTTTCTTCTAAGAGCTTTGTAGTTGTAAGCCCTTAATATTTGGTCATTGGTCCATTTTGAGTTCATTTTATTTATTTATTTATTTGACAGACAGAGATCACAAGTAGGCAGAGAGGCAGGCAGAGAGAGGGGTTGGGGGAAGCAGGCTTCTTGCTGAGCAGAGAGCCTGACGGGGTCCATCCCAGAACCCTGGGATCATGACCTGAGTTGAAGATGGAGGCCTTAACCCACTGAGCCACCCAGGCGCCCCTTGAGATAATTTTTGTATATGGAATTAGTTAAGGGCTCAGCTTCATTCTTTTTGCATGTAGCTATCCAGTTTTCTCAGCACCTTTTTTGTTGAGACATTTTCTTCCCCATTGAATGATCTTGGCACCCTTGTCAGAAACAATTGTGCATGGATGTTGGGGTTTATTTCTGGATGTTTAATGGTACCTTTTATACTACAGAGCTAGCTTCATGACTTCCTTAAAATCAAAGCGGACAAAATATCACAACTTATGTATTGGTTAGTTCTTTGTGCCGTTAATCTTGATAATGTATTGTGAATGATATTAATATAAAAATCATTTGACATTACTTAAATTCTTACATCTGACATTTATAGGTAAAGAGCTGCAGTTTTTTTTACTTACTTTTGCCAGCAGAAATAGCAGGTTGTAAGCTTTTGTGTTTTTCTTTTAAAAATGTATCTCCACCGGGGCGCCTGGGTGGCTCAGTGGGTTAAGCCGCTGCCTTCGGCTCAGGTCATGATCTCAGGGTCCTGGGATCGAGTCCCGCATCGGGCTCTCTGCTTGGCAGGGAGCCTGCTTCCCTCTCTCTCTCTCTCTCTCTCTCTCTACCTGCCTCTCTACTTGTGATCTCTCTCTATCAAATAAATAAATAAAATCTTTAAAAAAAAAAAAATGTATCTCCACCAAAAAGGAAAGCTTTATGGCTACTGTTGAGTGTTCCTTCTGGTTATCTTTATTTTTCCATTTTCTTTGTCTTTAAATAACACTGCTTTCTTAATAAAAATGAGTTTGAAGACATTGGAGTTTAATGTAATAAAAGTTATGGAAATCTGAGTATATTGGATTTCTCAGTGTATAATTATTTTCAGTTAGAAAATTTTGTAGTCTTGAATTTTTTTTTTTTAGTCTTGAATTTCTGAACACAATTAATTCAAACTTGATTTGGAATAATATTGTATTTAAAAATTTATTATTTACTTTATAATTGCATGGGGGTAACCTTTGTGGAAATGGCAGAATATTTATATGTGAGGAAATACAGGTAATGAATATATGGAAAAATATATAGCTTTGCTAAAACAAAAGTAACTTTGAAAGTACTGTTTTATACAAAATTTATTTATTTTTGAGGTGGTACTTCACCTGCTATGTTAGTAAACATTTTTAAGAGGAAAAAAGGACGTAGTGACAATCATGTTGTGGTAGCCCATTCACAAAACTGGGTCTTTATAAATGATACAGTCATTTCTGAAAGAAAAGTGACTGTACATAGCAATAAGTTTTTTCTTGGGTAATAACTTAATGACCTACTTAATGTTTTGATTTGTCTGTCTTCTCTTGTTTGTTGACTCTGTATTAATAGTTTGTTTTTCAATTTTAGATATGAGTATCGTGTAGAGATGGTTCATCAATCCTGCAATGATCCTACCAAAAATATCATTCGAGAATTTGCATCTGACTTTGAAGTTGGAGAGTGCTGGGGTTATAATAGATTTTTCCGTTTAGATTTACTTGCAAATGAAGGATACTTGAATCGACAAAATGATACAGTGATTTTAAGGTAATAAGAAACATTTGATAATGTTTTTATCATGGAATAATAATGGCATCAGAACTTTTATTAGTTCTATCAGAACTTATTTTAGAGTTTATTTATTTGGGGTGCCTAGATGGCTCAGTTGGTTAAGCATCTGACTTGATTTTGGCTCAGGTTGTGATCTCAGGGTTGGGAGATCAAGCCCCGCCCAGCATGGATCCTGCTTAGGATCCCCCCCTTCTCTCCTCCTTTGTCCCTGCCTGACTACTCACCCATGTGCACGTGTTTTTGCTGTCTCAAAAAAGTTTATTCATTTAACAGAGATGAATATTGAAATTTATACTATAATCTTAATATGTTTTTAACTATTTCATTTCAGGAGCCCTTTGTAGTTAGTAATATAATTTGGAAATGTGTTTGACATCTAGTTAGTGAACTTCTGTCAACCTTAGCATTTGGAAATACAAAAATAGGGATCAAGTGCTTATTTTTTTCACTTGACATCATATATTTGCGTGACTGGTTTTACAAGCTTAAACTCAAAATAATTTTCAGTCCTTTCTAGATAACAGCAAATTAAGAGTGGGGAGATAGAGATGAAAATTGATGAAAACAAACTAAGTGATAGTAGTTGGTATATTATTTGCAAGAAAGGACAATGTAAATGCTAACTATAAAACCACAACAGCCCTGTTTAATGTTGTATCCTTTACAAGTCAGACATTTGGAACATCATTACATGGTATTTTATTTATTTATTTATTTATTTTTAAGATTTTATTTATTTGACAGGTCACAAGTAGGCAGAGAGGCAGGCGGGGGTGGGGGGGGCAGGCTCCCTGCTGAGCAGAGAGCCCAATGCGGGGCTCAATCCCAGGACCCTGAGATCGTGACCTGAGCCGAAGGCAGAGGCTTTAACCCACTGAGCCACCCAGGTGCCCCCATTACATGATATTTTAATTTGGATGATGAAAATGAGAACTTGAGTATTAAAAAAGTAGATCCAATTATGTTTTGAACAGTGTTTTAACAGTTTTAAGTTTCCATCAAAACAATTTTCAAAGCTATTTTCCTTGGAAGTGATTGATATACTTTAAATTTCTCTTATTCTGAGCTCTTTGGTCTAGAGAGTGGTGTATGAGTTGCTGTTATATTAAACTTTATTAGTATGTGTTCTTCATAACCTTTCTGGGAGAATAAAGAAGTGAAAAAAGATTATTGCATTTTCAGTGTAGAATAAAAAAGATTCATGTTTTTGTCTTTTGGGGATTATCTTAACTCCATTTTATAAACTTTCAGGGTTTTTGTACTTTTAAAAATTATTTGCCAAAAAAATAATTTGTTGCTATTCCACATTTTAACTGTAGAGAGGATTGCAAAATTATTCAGCCATCACTTTGAGCAACCTACCAAAGCCTTAGTCCTCCCCTTATTGGAGTCATAGTAATGTGAATCTTTTGGTGGTAATCTGTGTGATAGAGTTTCACTTTTTTAACTCAGTGTAGCCCAACTTCTAGTCTCTATTTTTAAGCCGTCCTTATTTATAACAAAACTTTTCCTGATAGACTTGAATATTAGGACAGGAACAGAGTCCTGTTTTGATGTTTTATTATCGCTTATTCAGCAACATTGACTGAGTCTGTGCCTGGCACTGGGTTAATATTAAGAAAGAATAAGGCATCGATTTTATTCTCAGGAAACTCAAGATAAATGGGGCAGATAAAACCATTTATTCTGGGGCGCCTGGTGGCTCAGTGGGTTAAGCCTCTGCCTTCGGCTCAGGTCATGATCTCAGGATTCTGGGATTGAGCTCTGCATCGGGCTCTCTGCTCAGCAGGGAGCCTGCTTCCCTCTCTCTCTCTGCCTGCCTCTCTGACTTCTTGTGATCTCTCTCTCTGTCAAATAAATAAATAAAATCTTAAAAAAAAATTTATTTTACAAGATAGTGCTATAATAGCAGTAGAAAAGTTGCCATAGGATTTGTGGAGAGGAGGCTCTGAATTATCTTATTACTCATAGTATTTATTTAATGAAAGATTGCTGAAAATTTAAGTCTCAATTTAAGATTTTCATGGAATTTTATATGTACTTACTAGAAAGTTACTTAAAGGGCACCTGGGTGGCTCAGTCAGTTAGGTGTCCAACTCTTGATTTCCCCTTAAGTCTTGATCTCATGAGTTCAAGCCTCGAGTTGGGCTCCACACTGGGTGTGGAGTGTACTTTATTTTTTAAAATTTTTTTATTTTTTAAAGATTTTATTTATTTGACAGAGATAGTGAGAGAGGGAACACAAGCAGGGAGTGGAAGATTCCAGGCACCCCTGGAATGTACTTTTATTTATTTTTAATTTTTTAATTTTTAAAAAAGATTTTATTTATTTATTTGACAGGCAGAGAGGCAGGCAGAGAGAGAGGAGAAAGCAGGCTCCCTGGTGAGCAGAGAGCCCTATGCGGGGCTCAATCCCAGGACCCTGGGATCATGACCCGAGCCGGAAGGCAGAGGCTTTAACCCACTGAGCCACCCAGGCACCCCTGGAGTGTACTTTAAAAAACAAACAAAAAAACAGGGACTCCTGGATGACTCAGTCCATTAAACATCTGCCTTTGGCTCAGGTCATGATCCCAGGGTCGTAGGATCAAGTCCCACATTGGGCTCTGGGCTCCTTGCTCAGCCAGGTGCCTGCTTCTCCCTCTGTATGCTCTACCTGCCGCTCCCCCTACTTGTGCGCGCTCTCTCTCTCTCTCTCTCTCTCTGTGACAAATAGTTAAATAAGGTTTTTCTGTAACTACATATAAATGAGTATGTATTTTATTCTCCTTTTGTTAAATCAGAAAGTTAAGGAATTTTACCTGACGCTTACGTTTGTTTTAATGACACAGTAATGTTCAGAATTGACTATAGTTCATTAATCATTCAAAGATAATGTCCTCGTGAAAATCTTACCAATGGACACTGACTGGGCAGCATCCCCTTAGGATATTGGTTCAGTGAATAATCTCTATCCTCCAGTGCATGAGTATCTTTGCTTGAACATCATTATGTGCTGCAGATAACTCTAGATGTTGGTCAGTAGACTCCTATACTAGCTAGTAAAATCCTACAAAAAATGGAATGATATTTAACATAGGTGGCAAGACTGGAAGGATTATTTGTAGGTTTCCAAGTTAGTCTTGCTTCTTGGGACTCTTCCGTTCTTTAGAAACCTCTTTGCATATTGCTATAGATTTTTTTCACTATGAATAGACTCAAGTTCACTTTTCCGACATAGGTATAGGTTTTTTGCACTAGTAAGTATCTGCGTTTTAAAAGTACGGATAGGGCATCTCCTTTGGGTCCCCTCCCTCCTTGGGAGCTTTGTACTTTCACTTTGCTATTGCTCAATAAACCTTGTTTTCGCTGCCCACCAAAAAATAAATAAATAAAAATGAAAGTACAGATAACTCTGAATAGATTGAGATGCTATTATTTATCTATTAAAATCCTTTAATATACTTGTTTTTTTCCCTGACCCAAGCTGAAATATGCCATATTGTGATAGAGAGCTGATTTCAAGCTGCTACCTGAAGAGGATGGGAATATAGGTTATTTAGAGCATGCAGCTCATTGAGGGACAGTAAAGCAGTTCTAGGTAGTTGACCCTTTAAGGGTCTTCTTTTTTTTTTCTACTGGGGAGGAAGAAATACAGGAGCATGAGATGAAAGCGGGAAAGAAAAAGAGCAATCTAAAACAGACTTTGACTATTTTTGCCTGGGTTTGACCTCAACAAGAAAGGGGGAAAGAAAGCATTAGCTTCCTCTTTCCCGCCTACCATGGTCACTTTCCAACTCATGATCAACATGGTATTTGATCTAGATTATTATAATAAATATGCTTTAGTAGTTTGGGAGTTTACCCATGATGTGTAGTGTTACTTCTTTAGAAAAGGGTAGTTTGTGTTTAGATAACCGACCTAAAGATAAGTTTTCAGGACGTTATGTTATTATAATTTGTAAACTATATGTGTAAATAATACCAGCAGCTCTGAGTTCATGTTGAATTTTAGCATTGTAATCAAATAAACTTAAAATTATAAAATTTATAGTTACAGAGTCAGTGCTTAGTTGATAATATTTTACTTTTTGGATCATGTTTCATGTGCAGCTTTTCTTTTAAGGTTTCAGGTTCGTTCACCAACTTTCTTTCAAAAATGCCGGGACCAGCATTGGTATATTACTCAATTAGAAGCTGCACAAACTAGCTACATCCAACAAATAAATAACCTTAAAGAGGTAACCAAAAGGGGCACCTGGGTGGCTCAGTGGGTTAAAGCCTCTCTCTTCGGCTCAGGTCATGATCCCAGGGTCCTGGGATCAAGCCCCACATTGGGCTCTCTGCTTGGCAAGGAGCCTGCTTCCCCCACCCCGCTCTGCCTGCCTCTCTGCCTACTTGTGATCTCTGTCTGTCAAATAAATAAATAAATAATCTTAAAAAAAAAAAAAAAAAAAGAGTTACCAAAAAAACATATGAGTTTAGTGTTTCATATTCATAGTCTTACTGGCATGTTACTGGCATGTTACATGTTACATGTAATTAGATTTTCGATATTCCTCTCTTGTAATTTTGTAGCAAAGTCCAGTTACCTTATTCTCCATCTACATACCACCTTTGAGCCTCTAATTTTGCACTCTTTGTTCAGTTAGCCACTAGCCACGTGTGGCTGTGTGAACTTAATTAAAATTAAAAATTCAGTTCTTTGTTTGCACTAGCCACATTTTAAGTGCCTGTATTGGGCATTGCAGGTATATAACATTTTTATCATTGTATAAAGCTATATTTTGGACAGTGCTGCCCTCATTTGAGTTAAACTTTTTGTGCTTCTCTCAGTGATTTGAATCTTTCTCTTTTCCATGCTATCTTGAATTTAAAGGATTCTAAGTATAGAAAAATTGAAAATTATCCCGAATTTTCACTGTTGCTGAATTGAGCCCTGGGGAGGATCAGATAAGGAATTTTTGCCTTATAGTGCTAAACTAAATTGTATAAGGAATGTTTCTTTCTGCCAGTGGAAATTGAAATGGAGTGGAAGGATGGGAGTGCTGAGAATGGTTAATAGATGAGGGAGGAAAGTATGAATGAGTACATACTTGGAGAAATTTTCAGGATAAGTATATTGTTTAAAACTGCTTGTACTTACTGTACAGTATGCTATTGTATATGTAGCTTAGGCTGGATATGAAAAGCAAAATGAGAATAAAGTGGGGGGCACGGTTTTTTTGCCATAGATTTTTCTATAAAACCAGGAGGGATTGAGAGGGATGGTTTGAAAAATGGTTTTAGGACATCTGGATATATATATTTTTTACTTAAAATGTTTTTACTGTGCCAGTGAAACACTGCTTTTGACTCATGTTTATTTGTGCTATTATTGTTTGTTTTAAGAGACTTACTATTGAGTTGTCTCGAACTCAGAAATCAAGAGATTTGTCACCACCAGATAATCATCTTAGCCCCCAAAATGATGATACTCCTGAGACACGTGCTAAGAAGTCTGTGTCATGCACCGATATGCTTCTCCAGGATGGTCCTACTACAGCTTCTATAAGAGAGGTCAAAGAGGATGAAGAAGAGGAAGAGAAGATTCAGAATGAAGATTATCATGTAAGAGGCACCTGGGTGGCTCAGTGGATGAAGCATCTTTCTGTTGACTTTGGCTCAGGTCATGATCTCCGGGGGTCAGGTAGAGCCCCACATTGGGTCTGTGTTCAGAGGAGAGTGCTTAAGATTCCTTTTCTCCTCTCTGTCCCTCTCCCCACTCTCATGCTGTCTCTAAGAATAAATAAATAAATAAATCCTAAGTTAAAAAAAATTATAATAAGACTTATTTTAGATTCATTTTGTGTTTTATAAGAGAAATAAGATCATGATTTCCAATATAGAGTATATAAAGTACTCTATACTTTTATGCATTAGTGTACTAAAAGTCTTGTCCATTTATTTTCATTACTAGTGTATGCTCTTCTGTAAATAGTAATAAGTCAGAAGTTGCTGAATCAAAGTTTTGCACAGTTCTATAATTTATTGTAGAAAAGTGTACATTCTACAAAATGAACTGATATACATTCTGGAAACTATATAAATAGTGGAATTAAAAAATGCATTCTATTTCCATTCACTAAAATTAGTAAAGTACCTTATTTTTGCATATGTAGGTAGCATGATTTAGGATTTCGGAGATAGCCTAGTTTTATCCCAGCTAAGCCATAACCAGAATAAGAATTCAAGAAGTAATTATTATTGTTTAAAATCAGACAGTTGATGCAGAAAGAAGGTGTTTTTTGTTTTGTTTTGTTTCCTTTTTATAATTGTTATTTTTAAGATGGGAGACTTAAAGTACGTATTAAAATGAAGGAGCCAGTGCGGAGAGAGAGGTAAGGTTAAGGTACTGACAAGACAAACTATTTAAGGAGATAGATAAGGGTGGTTGGAGTGGAGCGCTCAAGTGAAGCAGTTAACCTTTGACAGGACGAATTAAAGGAATGGTGGGATTTGCAGGTAGGGCAGCTAAGATTTGGGGGTATTTACACTTAATAACCGATATGTTTTTCTGTACAGATAGGTGATAGTTTTACGATGTCCTTGAGGATATTAGAGGTTAGACATAAATAGAGGAGTGATGGTTTGAAATGTTACCTGTAAAGAACGTTACTGGCAGCTGATGAGGAATATATGAAGCATTTCCAGGGACATTGAAGGCCTAGCTGAAAATGGTAGCAGTAAGTTATTAGTGGAATCAGATATTGTGTGGTTTTCTCTAAAGGGCTCAGCTGCCTCTGCATAGGAGCAGAGAGTTCTGATGATTACATCCTTCTTCGGGGCTTGGTCCATTGGCTGGATCAGATGATCATCTGAGTAAAACTAATTGAGATGGAAGTCTTGTTCCTTTGCCTTGATCTAGCATGAACTGTCCGATGGAGATCTGGATCTGGATCTTGTTGGGGAAGATGAAGTGAATCACCTTGATGGCAGTAGTTCCTCTGCCAGTTCCACAGCAACAAGTAACACAGAAGAAAATGACATTGATGAAGAAACTATGTGAGTGTCTCCCCTTAACTACCACTACGAAGCATTTAAGTGGTAATGAAGCGTGTTAACCTTACTAGGCATTAAAGTGGGGATATTCAGCATTTTTACTTGCTATTAAGTATCATATAAAGAAGGAGCTTGAAGGAAAGACAATCAGTTTCTTTCCTCTCATCTCTGGGTTCCAAAATGAGATTTAGTTTTTTCATTTTATTTTTAATTTTGAAATTCCATATTTTGGGAAAGTCAAAAAATATTAAGTAACAGTTCCCATATTCCCTTTGCTCAGATTAATTCCCCAAATGTTAATATTCTGTTGTATTCCTCTTTTCTCTATTTTTTTTTTTGTGAGACTTTCAAGATAAGGTGAATATACTTTTCACTGTGTACTCCCTAAAAAGAACTGTGTTTCTATGTAACTATAGTATAGTTATCAAAATCGGGATTAACATTGATGTAATACTATAATCTATGATCATTTAAAAATTTGCCATTGATTTCCTTTGTCTGGTCTAGGATCCAGTCCAGCATCACATGTTGCTTTTAGTTAAATTCCTTTAGTCTTAATCTTCTTTAATCTGGGTCACTTAATTTTTTTCATCTTTTGTTTATGACTTTGACATTTCTGAGAAAGAGCAGTTATTTTGTAGGAAGTCCCTCAATTTGGGAGTCCTCTGAATGTTTCCTCACAATGAAATTTAGGTTATGCACTTCAGGTAGGAATACTGGAGAAGTGATGATAGAGCCTTTTCAGAGGATCATACAAGGGAGTAGCAGGAGGGTACATGTCTTTTATTTGTCCCATTACAATCGACTAATTTAGATTACTTGGTTAAGCTAATGTCTGCCAGATTTCTCTACAAATTACTAAATTTTTCACTTTGTAATTAACAAATATCCTGTGAGGACATATTTTTTGAGACTAAATATCTCCCTCCCTCCCATTACCTATTTCACTCATTCCCCCCCACCCCCTCCCCTCTGGTAAACGTCAGTTTGTTCTCTATAGTTAAGACTCTTTCTTGGTTTGTCTCTCTCTCTCCCCTATTTTTTTCCCTTTCCTCGATTATTTTCTTTCTTAAATCCAACATATGAGTGAAATCACATGATATTTGTCTGTCTGACTTAGCATTATTCTCTCTACCTTCATCCATGTTGTTTGAAATTATAAAATTTCATTCTTTTTATGGCTAAGTAATATTCCAGTGTGTGTGTGTATGTGTGTGTGTACCACATTTTCTTTATTCATCCATCAGTGGACACTTGGGATGCTTCTGTATCTTGGCTATTGTAAATAATGCTGCTGTAAATATTAGGGATGCATGTATCCCTTTGAATTAATGTTTTTGTATTCTTTGGGTCAATACCTAGTAGTGTAATTGCTGGATCATAGGGTAGTTCTACCTTTAACTTCTGAGGAACCTCCATACTGTTTTCCACAGTGGCTGCACCAGTTTGCAGTTTGCATTCCCATCAATAGTGCATGAAGATTCCCTTTTCCTTACGTCCTTACCATCTATTGTTTCTTGAGGGTTTTTTTGTTTGTTTTTTTGGTTTTTTTTTTAAGATTTTATTTATTTATTTGAGAGAGAGAGACAATAAGAGAGAGCATGAGGAGAAGATCAGAGAGAGAAGCAGACTCCCTGTGGACCTGGGAGCCCGATGAGGGACTCAATCCCAGGACTCCCAGATCATGACCTGAGCTGAAGGCCCAACCAACTGAGCCACCCAGGCACCCCTGTTTCTTGAGTTTTTGATTTTAGCCATTCTGACAGGTGTGAAGTGATGTCTCATTGTGGTTTTGATTTTCATTTCCCTGATGATGAGTGATATTGAACATCTTTTCAGTGTGTCTTTTGGCCATGTGTATGTCCACATTTGGAGAAATGTGTGTTCATGTCTTCTGCCCATTTTAAAATTCGATTATTTTTTGGATGTTGATTTTGATGAATTCTTTGTGGAGTCTGGATACTAGCCCTTTATCCACTATGTCATTTGCAGATATCTTCTCCCATTCCATCAGTTGCCTTTTAGTTTTATTAATTGTTTTCTTCCAAAAGCTTTTTAATTTGATGTACTCCTGGTAGTTTATCTTTTGTTTCCCTTGCCTCAAGAGACCGACCTATCTAGAAAAAAATTGCATTGGCTGATGTCAAAGAAGTTACTGTCTTCTCTTCCAGGATTTTTATGGTTTCAGGTCTCACATATAGGTTTTTAATCCATTTTGAATTTATTTTTTGTGTATGGTGTAAGAAAGTGGTCTAGTTTCATTCTTTTGTTGCTGTCCAGTTTTCCCAACAGCACCATTTGTTGAAGAGATGTTTTTTCCCATTGGATATTCTTTTCTGCTTTGTCGAAGATTAAATGACCATATAACTGTGGGTTTATTTCTAGGTTTTCTATTCTGTTCCATTGATCTATGTATCTGTTTTTGTACCAGTACCATACTGTTTTGATTACTACAACTTTATAATATAACTTGAAGTCTAGAATTGTGATGCCTCCAGTTTTGCTTTCTTTTTCAAGATTGCTTTGGCTGTTTGGGGTCTGTTGTGGTTCCATACAAATTTTAGGATTTATTCTAGTTCTGTGAAAAATGCTACTGATATTTTGATTGCTTTGAGTAGTATAGACATTTTAACAGTATTTGTTCTTCCAATCCATGAGCATGTAATATCTTTCCATTTCTTTGTGTCATCTTCAGTTTTCTTCATCAGTGTTTTATAGTTTTCAGAGTATAGGTCTTTCATCTCTTTGGTTAGGTTTATTCCTAGGTATCTTCTTATTTTGGGGGCAACTAAAAATGGAATTGTTTTCTTAGAGATTTCTATTTCTGCTGCCTCAATATTAGCATATAGAAATGCAGCAGATTTCTCTATTAACTTTGTGTTCTTCAGCTTTATTGAATTCATTACTTCTAATTGTATTTTGCTGGAATCTTTAAGATTTTCTGTGTATTGTTTATGTCATTTGCAAATGGTGACAGTTTAACTTTTTCCTTACCAGTTTGGATGCCTTTTATTTCTTTTTGTCGTCTGATGGCTATGGCTAAGACTTCCAGTACATCAGAGTGGGTATCCTTGTTTTGTTCTTGACCTTAGGGGAAGGGCTTTCAGTTTTTCCCCATCGAGTATGATGTTAGCTGTGGGTTTTTCAGATACGGCCTTAACTATGTTGAGGTACGTTCCCTCTATACCCACTTTCTTGAGGGTTTTTATCCTGAATGGTTGTCATACTTTACCTAGTATTTTTTCTGTGTCTATTGAAATGGTAGTGTTTCTTATCCTTTTTCTTATTGGTGTGATGTATCAAATTGATTGACTTGCAAATATTGAATCATCTGGCACCCAGAAAAAAAAAATCTCACTTGATTGTTGTGAGTGATTTTTTAATGTATTGTTAGATTCGGTTTGCTAGTATTATGTCGAGGATTTTTGCATCTGTGTTCATTAGAGTTACTGGCCTTGCATTTGTGTTCATTAGAGTTGCTCGCCCATGGGTTTTTGTTTTTTTTTTTCTTCAAGATTTATTTTATTATAGAGCATGCATGCTTGAGGGGCAGGGAGAGAATCTTCAAGAAGAATCCCCATTGAGTGCAGAGCCAGATGTGGTTGGTGCTGCATCTCAGGACCACTGAGATCATGACCCGAGCTGAAACCAAGAGGCATGCTGAAACCATTAGAGTCAGACACTTAACCAATTGTGCCACCCAGGCACCTCCTGTCATTCTCTTTTTTTGTGGTGTCTTTATCTGGTTTTGGTATCAGGGTAATGATGACCTCATAGAATGAATTTGGAAGTTTTCCTTCCTTTTCTATTTTTGGAATAGTTTGAGAAGTATAGGTACATTAACTCTTTAAAATGTTTGATATAATTCACCTGTGAAGCCATTTGGTCCTAGGCTTTCATTTGTTGGGAGTTTTTTGATTATGATTCAGTTTCTTGCTGATAATCAGTCTTCAAATTTTCTGTTTGTTTCTGTTTCAGTTTTGGTAGATTATATGTTTCTAGGAATTTATCCATTTCTTCTTGGTTGCTCAATTTGTTGGCATATGGCTTTTCATAATATTCTCTTATAATTGTGTTTGTGTGGTGTTTATTGTTATTTTTCTTCTCTCGATTGTAATTTTTTTATTTTATGTATTTGTGTATATATGTATTTATTTTAAATAGGCTCCGTGCCCAACATGGGGCTTGAAGTGACGACCTGGGGATCAAGAGTTGGCATGCATTACCACTTGAACCAGCCAGTTGCCCCTTGTGATTTTATTTATTTGGAGCTTTTTTCTCTTATTTTCTTGATAAGTATGATTAGGTTTATGAATTTTATTCTTTTTTTTTTTTTAAGAATCAGCTGCTCATTTCATTGATCTATTGTTTTTTAGTTTCTAATATTTATTATTTCTTTCCTTCCTTCTGGTTTTAGGTTTTGTTTGTTGCTCTTTTTCTAGCTTCTTTAGATGTAAGGTTAGTTTGAGATTTTCCTTGCTTCTTGAGGTTGGTCTATTGCTATAAGCTTCTTCCTAGATCTGCTTTTGCTGTGTCCCAGAGGTTTTGAACTGTTTCATTTGTTTCCATGAACTTTTTAGTTTTTTCTTTTATTTCCTGGTTGGTCCATTCATTGTTTAGTAGCATGTTAATCTCCATGTATTTGCTCTCGTTCCAGATTTTTTCTTTCGGTTGACTTCAGGTTTCGTAGTATTCTGGTCAGAAAAGATGCTTGCTATGACTTTGATCTTTTGGAATTTGTTGAGGCTTGTCTTGTGGTTTAGTATGTGATCTATTCTGGAGAATGTTCTATTACTTGACAAGAATATGTATTCTGTGTTTTAGGATGGAATGTTCAGATAAATCTTTTAAATCCCTCTTGTTCAGTGTGTCATTCAAGGCCATTGTTTCCTTGTTGATTTTCTGTTTGGATAATTTGTCCATTGATGGAAGTGGAGAGCTAAAGTCCTCTGCTGTTATGGTATTATTATCCATTAGTTTCTTTATTTGTTATTAACTGTTTCGTGTATTTAGGTGCTTTTATGTTGGGTACATAAATATAACAGTTATACCTGCTTGTTGGCTTGTACCCTTTATTATATAGTGTCATTCTTTGTTTCTTATTACAGTTTTTGTCTTGTTCTTCATCAAGAAAGAGAAAGAGAGGGGGGGGACAGGAAAAGAGAAAGAGAATCTTAAGCAGACTCTACACCCAGGGCAGAGTCTGATGCAGGGCTTAGTGTCTCAACCTGGGCCTCCGTCTCTTGACCCTGAGATCATGACCTGAGCCAAGATAAAGAGTCAGACGCTTAACCAACTGAGCCACCTACAGTCTTTGTTTTAAAGTTTATTTTGTCCGTTGCAAGGATTGCTACTCTGGTTTTCTTTTGACATCCATATATAAGATGAATGTTTCTCCATTTTACTTTAAACATTTATTTATTTCTTTGAGAGAGAGTGCAGGGGGAAGGTGCAGAGAAGGATGAAGAGAGGGGTTTCTTTTTTAAGATTTTATTTAGTTATTTGAGAGAGAGGAAGAGAGAGACAGACCATAGGCAAGGGAGTGGGGCAGAGGGAGAGGGAGAAGCAGACTGTCTACTAAGTAGGGAGCCCAACATGGGGCTCTGTCCCAGGACCCCGAGAACATGACCTGAACCAAAGACAGACACTTAACCAACTGAGCCACCTAGGCATCCCTGAGGAGAATCTTAAGGTGACTGTCCGCTGAGTGCAGAGCCTGATGTGAGGCTTGATCTCACAACCCTGAGATCATGACCTGAGCTGAAACCAAGAGTTGAATGCTTAACCAACTGCATCACCCAAATACCCCTCCCTCCCCACACATTTATTTATTTATTTATTTATTTATTTAGTTGTACCTTTTTTTCCCCCCAAGATTTTATTTATTTGATGGAGAGACAGAGATAGCGAGAGAGAGAGAGAGAGAGAGAGAGGAGAGAAGCAGGCTTCCCACTGAGCAGGGAGCCCCATGTGGGGCTCGATCCCAGGACCCTGAGATCATGACCTGAGCCAAAGGCAGCTGCTTAACCATCTGAGCCACCCAAGCGCCTCATCCCCACACTTTAAATATGCAGGTGTCTTTAGGTCTTAAGTGAGTCCCTTGTAGGCAGCATATAGATGGGTCTTATTTTTAATCCATTCTTTTACCCTGTGTCTTTTGATTGTAGTGTTTAGTCCATTTATGTTCAAAGTAGTTATTTTTTTTAAGATTTTATTTATTTATTTGACAGACAGAGATTGCAAGTAGGCAGAGAGAGAGGAGGAAGCAGGCTCCCCGCTGAGCAGAGACCCCCCCCCCCCGCCGACGTGAGGCTTGATCTCAGGGTCCTGAGATCATGACCCGAGCTGAAGGCAGAGGCTTTAACCCACTGAGCCACCCAGGCGCCACCAAAGTAGTTATTAATAGATATATATTTGTTATCATTTTACTACTTGTTTTGTGGTTGTTTCTCAAGATTTTTTCTGATCTTGTCTTTCTGTAATGGTTTTCTTTAATGATATATTTGGATTTCTTTGTTCTCTGCATATTTAATAACAGTTTTTGTGGTTACCATTAGGTTTGTGTATAACATCTTCTGCCTATAGCAGTGTATATTAAGTTCATGGTCATTTAAGTTTGAACACATTCTTTACTCCTCCCCATCTTTTAGGTGTATGATGTCATATTTTATCCTTTTGTGTTTCCTGACTGATTTTTTTTTTACAGAAATACTCATTTCTTTTTGCACACTTTTACTGTTATGTGTTGTATCACATAAATTCTTTTTTATTATTATTATTAAAATGTATTATTTGTTTCAGGGATGCAGCTCTGTGATTCATCAGTCTTAGACAGTTCACAGGACTCACCATAGCATGTACCCTCCCCCGTGAGAAATATTCATTTTTACTGCTCTTGTGTTTTCTAACTTTGGACTGTCACTTTCAGTCTTTCCATTTTACTCAGAGTCACCTTTAATATTTCTTGCAAGGCTACTTGTTATGAACTCCTTTAGTTTTTGTTTGTCTAAGAAACTCTTTATCTCTCCTTCTGTTCTGAATTCTTGATATAGTATTTGGCCACAGATTTTTCCCATTCAGCACTTGGAAGATATCTTGCCAGTCCTTTCTGACTTGGAAAGTTTCTGCTTAAAAATCTATTGATAGCCTTATGGGGTTCCCTTTGTATAGAACTGTATTCTTTTGTCTTGCTGCCCTTTTATTTATTTTTTTAAGATTTATTTATTTATTTGAGAGAAAGAGGGTGAGTGCATGAGCATGAAGAGGGACAGAGGGAGAGAGAGAATCTCCAGGAGACTCCACACTGAGCTGGAGCCCGACACTGGGCTGGATGCCAGCACCCTGAGATCATGGCCTGAGCTGAAATGAGGGCTTGGGTGCTCAACCCACTGAGCCACCCAGGCACCCTTTAGCTTATTGCTTTTAATATTTTTTTTTATTACTGTATTTTGCCTTTTTTTCTTCTAAAATATTTATTTGTTTATTTATTTATGAAAGAGAGAGAAAGCACAAACAAGGGCAGCAGAAGGCAGAGGGAGAAGCAGGTTCCCCGCTGAGCAAGGATGGTGATGCGTGATTCAGTCCCAGGACCCTGAGATCTTGACCTGAGCCAAAGGCAGATGTTTATCCAACTGTGCCACCCACATGTCCCTGTATTTTGCCGTGTTAATTATAATATGTCTTGGTGTGGATATGTTTCTGTTGATTTTGATGGGAGTTCTCTATGCCCCTGCTTCTGGAAATCTGTTTCTTTCCCCCAGTTAGGGAAGCTTGTGGCTATTATTTCTTCAAATAAATTATCTGCTCCCTTTTCTCTATGTTGTTCTTCTGGGACTCCTGTAATACAAATGTTAACTATGTTTGACCGAGTCACGGAATTCCCTAAGTCTGTTCTTGTTTTGCATAATTATTTTTTCTCTTTTGTTAAGTTCCATTACTGTTGTTACTCTTGTCTTTTAGGTCATTAATTCGTTCTTTTGCTTCTTCCAGTCTATTCTTGATTCTGTCAGAATCTATCGGGAATGTTTCTCATTTAATTTACTGAGCCCTTTATCTCTGGTATGTTATTCCTTATCTCTGAGTCAGTGGTCTCACTGACTCTTTTCTCAAGTCCTGCAGGCATGTTACTTATATTTGTTTGCTTAGGTCTCTGGCTCTTTTCTCAAGTCCAGGGAGTATACATTGCTTTAAATTCTACAGCAGGCGTGTTACTTGTATTTGTTTGCTTAGGTCTCTGGCTGTGTCATGTTCTTTTATTTAGGACAAATTCCACTGTCTTCTCATTTTGTCTGTGTTTCTGTTTCTGTGTGTTAGGAAAGTCAGCTGTGTCTCCTGTTCTTGAGGATAATGGCCTTGTGAAGAAGAGGTCCTGCAGTGCCCTGCATTGTAGTGTCCTCTGTTCCCCAGGGCCTGGTGCTTTCATGAGTGTCTCCATTGTGTACTGCATGCACTCTACTGTTGTGTCATGGGTGCTTTCCTTCAGGCCAGTTGTCTGCAGATGCTTTCTTTGTCTATTTTGGGTAGTGTTTGGTCCCTGGCCTGAATGTGCCATGTCTTAACTATGAATGTGGCATGTTTTAATTAGGTGTGCTCTTGTCTCCTTGTGAAATGAGACCTCTTGGCCACCATCACTGGAACCGAGGCTTGGCAAGACTCCATAGCCAGGAGGCATGGTGTGGGCAGGGCTTTGGGTTAGTCTGGGGGAGGGTGCTTGCACTGGGACTGAGGGAAGCATGACTGGGAAGAGTGGTTCTTCCAGAGCACTAGGGTAGGGGGCTTGCTGTAAGCAAGCTAGGTGACAGGTGTTGGTGCTGCACTGGTTCCTGCAAGTGGCTTTCTATTTATGTTGAGGGGCTGGAGAAGGAAATGGCACCAGCCAGTTTCTTTGTTCCTGGAGGGTCACTCAGTGAATGCTGCCTGTCTGGTTCAGGCACTGAGATGAGCAAATAACTTCCCCACCGTGTGCACCGATACTCTTCAGATTGCTGTTTCTACGCTGTTTGTCCATAGGCTGTTTGCCTGCCTTCTCTCCTAAGCGTAGCCCCAGTGCCCTGTGGGCTATATCCCTGCCCAGCCTGCTGATCTTTAGAACTTTAGGCTTTAAGCGCACTGGTTGCAAGAAATCACAAAATTGGGCCCCCTCTCACTTTCTAAGTCATTTGCTATGAGGATGTCTTCCCCATGTGGTCTCCCCTGGGTGCTGGTCCATTTCTCGCCCTTTTGTACAACTGTCACTCCCTCCCCATCACAGGGTCTATTTCTCTCCCAAACTGCATCCCTGTACGTCCTACCTTTTTCTATGTAACCTCTTCTCTACTGTTAGTTGTGGACTTTGTTCTGTCAGTCTTCTGGTTGATCTCTAGGGTATTGAGAATAATTTGATAGTTATCTAGTTGTATTCATGGGGTAGGCAAACCTAGGATCCTCCAACTCCTCCACCATCTTCCTTTTAATTGCATTCTTGTCTTTTCTTCTTAAAGAGTATTTTGCAAAGCAGAAGTTTTTAGTCTTCAATAATGTTTTATAGTTTTCAGAGTATATGCTTAAAACCTTTTTTATTAAATCATACAATCATAAGCATTGTATTATTTTTATGCTATTGTAAGTGGAATTTTTAATTAACTTATTTTTTAGAAATTCCCTTTTGGATTGTTCTTTGCGCATATATGGAAATACAGTTGATTTTTGTATTCTGTAACCTTGCCAATTCAGTTTTTAGTTCTAACAGTTTTTTGTTTGTTTATTTATTTGACAGCGATCACAAGTAGGCTGAGAGGCAGGCACAGAGAGAGGAAGGGAAGCAGGCTCCCTGCTGAGCAGAGAGCCCGATGTGGGGCTCGATCCTAGGACCCTGGGATCATGACCTGAGCCAAAGGCAGAGGCTTCAACCCACTGAGCCACCCAGGGGCCTCTAGTTCTAATAGTTTTTTAGTGAATTTTTAAAGTTTTTCTATATACAATGACTTCTGTAAACAGACTTAGTTTCACTTACTGGATGCTTTTTAAGATTTACTTATTTAGAGAGCATACTCGTGTGTGAATTGGGGGAGAGGGTGAGAGAGAATCTCAAGCAGACTGTGCTGAGTGTGGGACTCAGTCCCACGATCCTCAGATCATGATCTGAGTGGAAAATCACTTAACTTACTGAGCCACCCAGCTACCCCCTTATTAGATGCTTTTTATTTTTTGTCTAAGTTCACTGGCTAGAGTGTCAAGTAGAATGCTGAATAGAACTGGTGGGAGTGGACATTCTTGTCTTGTTCCTGATCTTAGAAATTACACCATTAAGTATGATGTTGGCTGTAGGTTTTCTGTAGGTACTCTTTATCTGGTTGAGGAAGTTCCCTTCTAGTCCTGGTTTGTTGAATGCTTTTATTATGAAAGTGTGTTGGATTTTGTCACATTATCTTTTTGTATCTATTCAGGTGATTAGTTTTCTTTATTAGCATGATATATTTTATGCTGTGTTACTTGTTAATTGTTAATTGTTAATCAATTGTTAATTGATTTTTGGATTTTAAACCAATGTTGCATTCCTGAGATAAATCCCACTCCGCCATGATGTGTAATTCTTTTTATCTTTTTCTGGATTCCATTTAAGAGTATTTTTTTATGCTGTATATTTCTCTATGGCTCTTTTTTAGCCTGCTTCCTCCTGTAGGGAAAATCTCTGAGTCAGAGCTCTGACGTTAGAGTGAGAACAAAGGTGTGCTAATTTCCCCTGTTTTAGTAGTAGTGGGGAGGAGTTAGAGACTGTACCCTGAGATCTTCTCAGCTTGTCTTCTCATATCTAGGACCTCTGTTTATGAGTGAATTGGGGCATAGTCATTCAGGCCCCAGTATTCTCAGTATGCTATACCCAAGGTGGGGCCTTGGGTCTGGATGAAAGAAAGGTATCCCCGGGCTTGACTGCATTTACCTGACCTTAGTCTCAGCAACTGTTAGCTAGGGGCAAGATGAGAAATGCTGATGTTTTACCCCTCCTGGAAAATATAGTCCTTCTCTTGAGAGGCTGGTGTTCTTGGCTTTACCAGTCTAGAGGGGAATTTCTGTATTACTGAATTGGGAGGAGAAGAAGCAGCAAATAGTCTGAGTTCTTGACTCACTGTTTTTTTACCAGATTTTAGCACATTTTCTTGATGATTTTTTTTTCATTTAGTGTATGCTCTTAGAACCATTTCCAGAGACTCTAGATGACTTTTTTATAAAAATAATTTTTACCAGTGTCAATGGAGTGGGTCTGCAGAGTTCCTTAAACTGGAAATTGATCTTGTGACTTCTTTAAATACCCCAAACTAGCACTGATTTATTGCTGTTCCATATAGTACTTTGTCATTACAATAATGTAATAGAGGAACACCTGGCTGGCTCAGTTGGTTGAACATGGGACTCTTGATCTCAAGGTTGTGGGTTTGAGCTCCACACTAGGCATAGCACTTACTTTAAATAAATAAGTAAACAAAAATTTTCCAATTAAAAATAAAAGAAGGTAATAAACACTTCGAAGACTATAGTAGGAGGCAACACCCTCTTTCTGAAATATCATTTTAAGAAAATATTTTAATGAGGGGCACCTGGGTGGCTCAGTGGGTTGAGCCTCTGCCTTTGGCTCAGGTCATGATCTCAGGGTTGTGGGATCGAGCCCCGCATTGGGCTCTCTGCTCAGGGGGAGCCTGCTAACTCCTCTCTCTCTGCCTGCCTCTCTGCCTACTTGTGATCTCTGTCTGTCAAATAAATAAATAAAATCTTAAAAAAAAAATATTTTAGTTATACAAGATGGGATCGGGAGGGAGACAAACCATAAGAGACTCTTAATCTCAGAAAACAAACTGAAGGTTGCTGGGGAAGGGCGGGATATGGAGAGGGTGGTTGGGTTATGGACATTGGGGAGGGTATGTGATATGGTGAGTGCTGTGAAATCTGTATGCCTGACGATTCACAAACCTGCACCCCTGGGACAAATAGTACATTATATGTTAAAAAATAATTAAAAAAATGAAATGAGGAAACTGAGGCATGAGATTAGGAAACATGCCTAAGGTGACATGGGTAGTCTGTGGTGAAGCTGTGGTTTGAACCAGGCAAGCTTATTCCAGAGATTGTGTTCCTACCTCCTGTGTTAGAATCATTTGGCCTAAATTACTTAGATTTAGATTTTAAAATATCGTATTAATATTTGGATCAGAATTGTATTTGATGTATAGATGATTTTAGGTAGAATCGACATCTCAGTGGGTTGAACCGCTGCCTTGGGCTCGGGTCATGATCCCGGGGTCCTGGGATCGAGTCCCGCATCGGGCTCTCTGCTCAGCGGGGAGCCTGCTTCCCTCTCTCTCTCTCTCTGCCTGCCTCTCTATCTACTTGTGATCTCTGTCAAATAGATAAATTAAAAAAAAAAAAACCTTAAAAGATTTTTACTTATTTTAGATAGAGAGGAGCACAAGCCAGTGGGTGGGAGCAGAGGGAGAAGGAGAAGCAGACTCCCCACTGAGCAGGGAGCCTGATGTGGTGCTCCATCCCAGGACACTGAGATCATGACCTGAGCCGAAGGCAGATGCTTAACTGACTGAACCACCCAGGTGCCCCAAGAAAATAGTATTTAATCATATTTAGTAATTTGATCTTTTCTTTTTTCTTTTTAACCTTTAAGTGTAGTTTTTAAGCGTAATTTCTTACCATTAAGTTCAAATTCTTTGAAGCTGTAATTTCTTTTGCTTATAGTGGTTCTCAGATTTTCTGTTTTAAAAAACTAAATGTTGTCAACCTTAGTATTTTTTTTTTTTTAAAGATTTTATTTATTTATTTGACAGAGAGAGAGATCACAAGTAGGCAGAGAGGCAGGCAGAGAGAGAGGAGGAAGCAGTCTCCCTGCAGAGCAGAGAGCCCAATGCGGGGCTCGATCCCAGGACCCTGAGATCATGACCTGAGCCGAAGGCAGCGGCTTAATCCACTGAGCCACCCAGGCGCCCCAACCTTAGTATTTTTTAAAGGTAGTTTGAACATGAACTTTACCCATATATGCGATAAAGACAAGTCTTTTTCCTCATTTTTGTACTGAGAAATATATCCTCTCTTATTTCACAGGAGAAAACTATGCACTATTGTTTTGTTTTAAGATTTTATTTATTTAACAGAGAGAGACAGCAAGAGAGAACACATTCAGAGGGAGTGGGAGAGGGAGAAGCAGGTTCCCTGCTGAGCAGGAAGCCTGACTAGGGGCTCGATCCCAGGACCCTGGGATCATGACCTGAGCTGAAGGCAGATGTTTAATGACTGAACCATCCTGGCCCCCCAGCTATGCACTACTGTTAAAAAATTTCATTGAGGTGTGACAGATAAGGTTAATTGTCCTTACTCTATAGGAATGATGAATTTTGTATATTCTTAGGTCTGGAGAAAATGATGTGGAATACAACAACATGGAATTGGAAGAGGGAGAACTTATGGAAGATGCAGCTGCTGCAGGCCCACCAGGTACAGAGGCCAAGATGCACCAGCTTGCATCTTCTCTTTTCTCTTCTCTAATTGTATCATATTTTAATATATGGCAGCCACTGCTCTGCATGGCCCATGGTATTGGGGCCATATTGAAGTGCTGCGTATACTGTGTGTGTGTCTTAGAGTGTATTTGAAACAGTAATAATAGCTAACATTTGGTAAGTATTCTTATGTACCAGGCATTGTGCAAAGGCACTTCATGTGTACCTTATCTCATTAACTTACCACATTCTGTAAGATAGATTTTAATATTATCTGCTTTTTATAGCCACAGATTGTAGAGAAATTAAGCAACTTGCTGTCATTCACAATTCAGTAAATGAAAGAGAGGGATTAGAGTTTGGGGTTTATCTAAATCCAAAGCCCATGGTCTTCTCTGCGATCATATACTATCCTTTTATGACATATGTCTTGTTTGTATATCTAATTTGACTATAGAATAATCTGAAAAGATTTATGGAATATGACTTAAAAAGGACTTTTTTTTTTTTTAAGATTCATTTATTTGAGAGAGTGTGTGTGCACATGCATGCAGGGGGAATGGGCAGAGGGAAAGGGAGAGAATCCCAAGCAGATTTCCTCCTGAGCGTGGAGCTCGACATGGGGCCCAATCCCAATGATCCTGAGATTATGACCTGGCCGAAATCAGGTGCCTCAGTCAGCTACTTAACTGACTGAGGCACCCAGGGTCCCCACAGAGGGCCTTTTGAGAGCTCATCTTATGCGTGGAATAAACTTGGGATTTAATTGCCTAGATCACATACGTAGTTGTTGGTAGAGCCAGGCTAGAACTTCACATCATCTTTTTCTTGGACTGTTTGTTTTTTTGTTTTTTTGCCAGATCACACTACTTCTGCTCCTCTTGGGGTGAAGTGACTCAAATACTGCGTGTTTCTTTTGTGTTCTTGGGTCTGTTTTTTAAAGATTTTACTTATTTATTTGACAGAGAGCAAGCACAAGTATGGGGAGAAGCAGGCTTCTTGCTGAGCAGAGAGCCTGATGAAGGGCTCGATGCTAGGACCCTGGGATCATGACCTGAGCCAAAGGCAGATGCCCAGTCACTGAGCCACCCGGGCATCCCATGGACCCATTTATTTAAACATGTAAATTCTTGGCTGGAAGAATTAAAAGCTAGCTTTGTACTGCTTCTACTTTATTGATGTTGCCCTTGGTACAAACACTGGCATGTTCTGTAGCATGTTTGGATCACTGAAGATCTCTTAAACATTAGTCTTCAGCATTTCAACTTCCACCCATACTTTGTACTCTTCCTACTCCTCACTTTAATCTAGATGATCTCATTTATGCTCGTATTTCAATTCTGTCTATGTATTGATTACTCTCCAAGTTCTATCTTTAGCCTTTATTTTTCTCATGACTTTCAGACCCATGTAGCAGTCTGGTTTTGATGTTATTAGACTCAGCATCTCACAAACAGAAGTCATTATATTTTTATGCCATCCTGCCTGTCAGTAATAGCTCATCATCTTAGTGGTTGATAGTGTTATACATTCTTTATCTTTTCCTCTCGCTCAGAGTTTGCCTTTAATACATTACCCAAATCACTTCTGGCCTTTTGGCTAAGATCAAGTGTAATACATTACCCAAATCTGTTGATTCTGCCTCCTAAACAGTGCATGAATTCATTTGTTACTTCCCATTCCTATGCCATTCCTAGTCTAGGCCACTGTCTTTGAAAACAGCCCCCTGTCTGGATTCCTTGTATCTATTATTGTTCCCTTCCATTCTATTTCCCACAGCATAGTTCAATTGAGTTGTATTTTTCCTTCAAATTTGTATCTGTTCATGTCACTTCTCTATTTTTTTTAACGATTTTATTTATTTGACAGAGACACAGTGCGAGAGGGAACATGAGCAGGAGGAGTAGGAGGGGGAGAAGCAGGATTCCCGCTGAGCAAGGAGCCTGACCTTGACTCGGGACTCAGTCCCAGAACCCTGAGATCATGACTCAAGCTGAGGGGAGATGCTTAATGACTGAGCCACCTAGCTGCCCCTCACTTCTCTACTTTCAAATTCTTTGTTGGATTCCATTTACTTAAGGATAAAGTCCAAACTTGCTAATGGTACAGAAGACCTTTCATATGGTGGCTCCTCACTTCTTTAGCTTTACCTCTCTCACACTCCCCTGTGTCATTTTTTTAGCCTGGAGGAAAGAAATATGCTTCCCCTCAAATGTGCTTTCTGACATGTTCCTTCTACCCTCTCATGCTGACATAGTCAACTCCTGTTTCTTCTTTAGTTTAGTTGTATTTTGTTCCTGGAAGCCATTCTCAATTGTGTGCCCTGCATATCTTTTTCTGCTCTCTCAAATTAACCTATTAGAATATATGTTTGGGTTTTTTTAATATTTTATTTATTTGACAGAGAGAAATCACAACTAGGCAGAGAGGCAGGCAGAGAGAGAGGAGGAAGCAGGTTCCCCGCGGAGCAGAGAGCCCTATGTGGGGCTCGATCCCAGGACCCCGGGATCATGACCTGAGCCAAAGGCAGAGGCTTTAACCCACTGAGCCACCCAGGTGCCCCTAGAATATATGTTAATACTACAATTGCTTTTTAGCTGCCCATTTTCCCTTTTCTCGCTGAGCTCCATGAAGCTCTGAGGCAAGAAATAATATGCATCTTGTTATATGTTAATTATGGAAGGTCCATTTCAAGCTTGTTGTGATTCATATTTCAGAACCATGTTATCATCTTAAGAATTATGTCAATTAAGATGTTAAACGCCCGTTAAATAGACGAACTTTCTTACACAGAATCTAGGTATGAAGTAAAATAATATTTACTTAATTTCATTGTATACATTGTATTACTAAGGCTGTAGCTAAAATAATGATTCAGGTGCCTCTTCTCTCAGGAATTGCTTATTCAGTTGTTTTTGTTTCGTTACAAGAGATCATTCTAAATAAAAAGTATTATTCTGTTTGTTTGTTTTTAAGATTTTATTTATTTCACAGAGAAAGTGAGAGTACAAGCAGGGAGAGCAGCAAAGGGACAGGGAGAAGCCGGCTCCCCGCTAAGTAGGGAGCCCAATGTGGGGCTCGATCCCAGGATGCTGGGATCATGACCTGAGCTGAAGGCAGATACTTAACCCACTGAGCCACCCAGGCACTCGCAACAAGTATCATTCTAATCTAGAACATTAGCTAGTTGACCAATGAATAGGAAACATCTATTTTATATTTGCCTCACATGTGTTGTTAATGAAACATCCTAAAACTTTAGAACTAAAAGATTCTAGCAATATAGCACACTTGTAAATTGACAGTGTGTAGGTTATTACATTTGTTATTTATTATTTCAGGTTAAAGATTTTTTTTTGTGTGTAATTTTGTTTATTTATATATTTGTCAGAGAGAGAGAGAACACAAGCAGGGGGAATGGCAGGCAGAAGAGCCTGCTGAGCAGGGAACTCAGTGTGAGAATTGATCCCAGGACCCTAGGATCGTGATCTGAGCCAAAGGCAGATGCTTAACTGACTGAGCCACATAGCCATCCCTCAGGTTAAGGATTTTTAAGATCACTTAATCCAATAATGTTTAATGAATGTCCACTAGATATCAGGTATTATGTTCTCTGGGATTATGAGATGAATGAGCATCATCTCCAAAATGAGAGTGTAGCACTAGTCATTAACAGACTTTGTGATTATAAATGTAAATACAGGGTGACTCCAAAAATAGAACAGCTTATTAGGAATGGGTGAAAAAGGCTTTAGAATGGGAGTGATGCTTGATTTTGTTCTTGAAAGAAGAGCTAAGAGTTCATTAGAGGAACAGGGAAATAATGAGATAAGAGAGCAAAGACATTCCAGGGGAAAGATGCAGCATTGTTCTTTTTGGAAACTTCAAATAATTGAGTCT
The DNA here is from genome assembly GCF_922984935.1 of Meles meles. Taxonomy (NCBI): domain Eukaryota; kingdom Metazoa; phylum Chordata; class Mammalia; order Carnivora; family Mustelidae; genus Meles; species Meles meles. Next base: position 31,168,846 of record NC_060083.1, read on the forward strand.
TTATATGGGGACAGGCCGATGTGAGATTGGAAAGCAAGAAGCAGAATCAGATAATGGGAAGTCTCATCTGCTAGGTAAAGGATTTGGGGCTTTATTCTGTGGAGTCATTAAAGGTCTTCTTAAAAAGACCCTTTGGAAATATGGTCAGATTTAGTTACAAAGTGGAAGATGAGTTAAACAACAAGACCAGTTAGAAAACTACTGAAATGTTTCAGGAGGGAAAATTATGAGGGCCTAAGATAAGGCAAGAGAAGTAGGGGTGGAGATGAAATTTGTTGAGGATGTTAAATAGCAGAATTTATAGTACGTGGGAATCCAACTCGAAGGGATGGGTTTGGTGGATATGTGGGGATGATTCCTTAAGGTTTCTAGGTTAGGCTGTGCCCCCCTCTATAAGGTAGTCCAGGAGCAGAATATAATATATTCAGTTTGATCAGTGTTGATTTTGAGACCTGTGGGACAATCATGTGTTGATCTCAGACTCATAATATCTAACTGCTTAGAAGATCTTAGGTGCGTAGTCTGTTCTAGAAAGATACATTGATTTTTTTCTTTCAAAAAACATAACTTTGGGACACCTGCATGGCTCAGTCGTTGGGCAGCTGCCTTCAGCTCGGGTCGTGATCCCACGGTCTTGGGATTGAGCCCCATATCGGGCTCCAGGCTAGACCGAGAGCCTGCTTCTCCTTCTCCCTCTGCCTGCTGCTCTGCCTAGTTGTGCTCTCTCTCTGTCAAACAAATAGATAAAAATCATTTAAAAAACAAAACTTTTATTAATCGGAATAAATTAAAAGTTTTTAAAACAGACAAACCGTAAGAGACTCTTAATCTCACAAAACAAACGGAGGGTTGCCGGGGACAGGGGGCTAGGGAGAGGGTGGTTGGGTTATGGACATTGGGGAGGGTATTTGCTATGGTGAGTGCTATGAAGTGTGTAAACCTGGCAATTCACAGACCTGTACCCCTGGGGCTAATAATACATTATATGTTAACTTAAAAATTAAAAATGTTTCTAAAACACTTTCTATAATATATAAAAATCTTCTATAAATCAGTAAGAAAAAGATAAGACTACCTCCTAGGGGAATTAAAAAAAAAAAGGACATAAGACTGGAATAGACACCTCACAGAAGAATCTATCCAGATGGCCAGTGCACATTTTAAAAAGTACTCAACCTCTTTTATCTGAGAAATGCAGATTCATGATGTGTCCCAGTGTGGATCTCTTGAGTTGATTTGTCTTACAAAGAGTTTGTTGAGCTGAGCTTCTTGGATGTGTTAGATTAATATTTTTCATCATATGTTGGAAATTTTCAACCATTTTTCTTTCATCTGTATTTTTTTCTCTTTGCTCTTCTGTGATTCCCATTATATTGTATTTTGGTACGTTTGATGAGATCCCACAGATCTCAGAGACTCTTCATTTTTCTTTATTGTTTCAGGAAGTACCAAATAAAAATCGAGTAAGATACCATTGTATACCCACTGTAGCAGGTAATATATAAAAATATTTTTTAAACTGGCAGTACTAAATGTTGCAAGCATGTAGAGAGATGGAAACTCTTATACCTTGCCAGTGGGAATGAAAATTGGTACCACTGGGTGCCTGGGTGGCTCAGTGGGTTAAAGCCTCTGCCTTCGGCTCAGGTCATGATCCCAGGGTCCTAGGATCGAGGCCCGCATCGGGCTCTCTGCTCAGCAGGGAGCCTGCTTCCTCCTCTCTCTCTGCTTCTCTCTCTCTCTGCCTCTCCACCTACTTGTGATCTCTGTGTGTCAAATAAATAAAATTGTGATCTCTGTCAAATAAATAAAATCTAAAAAAAAAAAGAAAGAAAGAAAGAAAATTGGTACCACTACTTTGGAAAATGGTTGGGCAATACGTGTTAAAATTGAACATACACACATACTTTTGTGTGAGGCAAGGCTTCCCAGTAGATTTTTACAAAAGTATCATTATTTTTTAGGTGTTGTCCTTGTGTGTATGTATGTGTGTTTTTTAATTTAAGAAAAATGAATGTAATTTATAACAAAGGAAAAGATGTGAAAAAGCTGATTTAGGACTAGACTGTGTAGGACCTTGAATGTCATGCTACTGCATACAGGCACTGTGATAAAATGAAGAACTTGGGTAGATCAGTGTAACATTTTAGTTGGGGCTTGGTTCAGGAGGCAGGGAACATGTCACTGATTCATTTCCTTTTTTATGAGGTGTTTTGTATTGCTTTCATGTGACCTTGCTTTCAAGAGCAATTTGTCTACTTAGAATTTCAGTAGCTTTAGAGTAGCAGCTGAAAACTAGAAGCAACCCAAATTCTTTCCACATAGAAAAAAGAAATGGGGATATATTCATATACTGGGATGCCACAAGCAATAATGAAAATGAATGAACTACATACAGCAGTATAGATGAAACTCGTGAATATAATGTTGAACAAAGAAGCAGGATATTAGAGCGCATACTATATCATTTCATTTATATAAAGTTCAAAACCAGGCAAAATTATGGTATTTAACTCAGAATGAAGGTTACCTTTGGAGAGAAAGGTTAGTGAGCAATTTTAGGAGACATGGGAGATTTGGGGGTACTATTACTTTGTGAGCATTTATTAAATTGTATACTTAGACCTACACAACACACCCAGAATGATGGCAATATCCACTCTGAGAAAGGGAAACGGAAATAGATGCGTAAGTCTTTGATGCTGGTGGATAGTGAGTAGAAGGGATGGGAACATGGGAGGGAGGAAGTAGCTAAAGGGCCTGCACCACAAATGAAAGGAGTTTTTGTTTGTTGGTGAAAGTAAGGCCTGGGAGAGCATTTGAGATATGGGAGGGAGGAAGTAGCTAAAGGGCCTGCACCACAAATGAAAGGAGTTTTTGTTTGTTGGTGAAAGTAAGGCCTGGGAGAGCATTTGAGATATGGGAAGAGTGCTAGTGTTTAATGGGTCCATTTAATATGGAAAAATGGGCAACTTCTATTTCTAAAGAAGAACCAGATATCAGGCAATAGATACAGTACATGGGGCTACCGAGTAGCTTACTGTCCAGTTAGAACCACCTGGGCAGCTTTTTAGAAGATCCTGGTTCCCACTCCAGTGATCTTACTCAGGCATCCATGGGGGAGCTAGCAGTCTGTAATGTTTAAAACTCCTCTCAAATGCAGCCTGAATTAGAAACTTCCTAGTGAAGGAAAAGGGTTAAGACAGTGTCAGGGTGGAGAGGGGATAGTTTTCTGCCTTTTTTCTTCTCTTTTCTTTCCTTTCTTTCTTTCTTTTTTTTTTTTTCTTAAAGAATTTAGCTTTTTCTTGACTACATTGAAGTGGTTTAGTCAGACCAAAGCCCGTGTCATAATCGGACTCCTCAGATTCTTCTTTCTTTGTTTCCACTTGCCTTTTTTTCCCCATCTATCTGCAACTATATTTTATTCTTGTTGCAGGTAGTTTTTTATTGGTTTTATTTTTATTCCAGTTTTTTGCTTTGTTTTTCTTTTCCTCAGCTGGGGCGGCAGCAATAGAGGGGCCAGGACCTCCTGGTGTCCTGGTGTCCACCAGCCCCTAAATTTCAGATGAGGTTGCTCGTATTGACATTGGCCAAGGCCTTTGCAAACAAGCCTGGCCAGAAAGGTTCAGCATTTATACCAGCTCTTTTAATGAGGACATTGATCTTATCCTCCATGGCTGTCACCTTGTCATTGTTGCTGGTTGAGTGCTAAGTAGAAGCAGGTGAGCTTCTGAGATGGAGGCTGTGGTGCAGGTGAACACCGAGTGGCACTGCCAAGTGTGATGCTAGTCACCAAATGAAGTGAGTGCCTCACTCCAGTGTGACATTCCTTGGATGCAGTGAGCATTTGTAGCAGTTGAGGAAAAGGGGAGTTTTCTGCTAGTTGCAAGGGGTACCGAATCTGGGAAGAAAAATTTGCAATGGGATGATATCCTTAGAAGAGGAAGAAATTGGAAAAGGTGAGGATATGAATATAGATGAAACACATATGAGTAAATAATTGGCTTGAAGCTTCTGAATAATTAGAATTTTTCTCCTAAGTTTTTTAGATCTCTTTGAAACACTCATGAATAGGCAGAACCTGATTACTTTTTTTTAAAGATTTTATTTATTTATTTGTCATAGAGAGAGAGAGAGGGAGAACACAAGCAGGCAGAGTGGCAGGTAGAGGCAGAGAGAGAAGCAGGCTCCCGCTGAGCAAGGAGCCCAATGTGGGACTTGATCCTAGGACCCTGGGATCATGACCTGAGCTGAAGGCAGCGGCCTAATCAACTGAGCCACACAGGCGTCCCAGAACCTGATTATTTTGTGTTATTTTTATATTATCTATTTTAAGACTTTGTGCATATAACATTTTTAAATTTAGATTTCTTTAGAATCTGTTTAAATAATTTTATTGAAGGAGGTCAGCTTAACCACCACTTCCAAACCTAATATTTGCTAGATATTGTACTAGGCACTGGAGGAAAGTCAAATGGTTTCTTTAGCTTAAGGAGCTTAGTCTACTATTGGTGATACAGATATGACATTGCTCACAGGTGTCTATCCTGTCCATCAGTTTCAGTCTGAAAACTCCACAAGATTTCCGTTTCGGTGTCTAGTTCTAGGGATTTGTGATATGAAGATTTGTCTTTTTTTCAAGACCACTGGATTATTGGACATACTCTCCTTTTCTTACTCTCATCTTTCGTATATTGTATATGCTTTTTATTATAAAAAATACCTTTTTATTTCTAGGGCTAAGGATGGGGTTGAGGGTTCCTCCTGAATTCTGGGTAGTAATGAGGCCAGTGCTTAGTCACTATGCTTGTGTTCACCTCTCTGGCAGTCTTGTTTGTCCTTTCTGCTTCTCATCAATGTGATGTACCAACTCCTGAAAGATAGGTCCATAGACAAGTATCCAAACAACACGAACCAATTTACTTTTTCTTTTAATTGTGCAGATATGTAGCATGCATTTTCTACATCTCTATTTCTTTTGCAGGTAGTAACCATGGCTACGTGGGTGCCAGCAGCAGAATGTCAAGAAGAGCACATTTATGCTCTGCTGCTACCAGTAGTTTATTAGACATTGATCCATTAATTTTAATACATTTGTTGGACCTTAAGGACCGGAGTAGTATGGAAAATTTGTGGGGCTTACAGCCTCGCCCACCTGCTTCACTTTTGCAGCCCACAGGTAAAATATTAACAATAATTTCACTTTTTTCTGTGATTCTTCAGAAGAATTCTTGATTTTAATTCAAGTGTCTCATTTAAATGTTAGAACACAAGGACGATTCTGTAGCAAATTGAATTTTCATTATATATCATAAAATTGACATGTGTATTAATTAGATTAATTTTTTGGTCATTACTGTTCAATGGTGTTTTGTGCAACAATGTCATAATGCCTGTTACAATGTTTGTATATGGTTTGGCATTACATCGTGGCTGATTGACAGTTTGATTTTATGAAACACAGTTGTCCTCTTTGTGAATGGGCTTAGAATTTTGTATAAATACCCTAACTTGTAAGTGGAACTGTGTCTAAACTGAATATAGAATATGTGCTGCCGAAGCGAGCACTAAACTGAATATAGAAAAAGATGGTTTCATGCTTTGATTCTCTGCAGCCTAAAAATGTATACCAATTAGTATCATTGCTTTATTTGCAAAGGTTGTTAGAGAGAAGTTATATCTGTATTACTGTAATATGATGTATACATATACACATTAGATGTATAGTCAAACCTGGACATTTTGAAGCTCTCAGGCAGAGTCATTTTAAATAGCTAAGAATTAACTTGAAATTCCACATTTTTTTTTATAAAGATTTTATTTATTTATTTGACAGAGATCACAAGTAGGCAGAGAGGCAGGCAGAGAGAGAGAGAGGAGGAAGCAGGCTCCCTGCGAGCAGAGAGCCTGATGTAGAACTCGATCCCAGGACCCTGAGATCATGACCTGAGTCGAAGGCAGAGGCTTTAACCCACTGAGCCACCCAGGCACCCCTGAAATGCCACATTTTAAAAACCATTTTTGTTAGGAAACTTTCTAATGTATACTCAGTATTTTCCTCCCTTCTTAATATCACACAAATCAGATATCAGTGATTAAGAACGGTAATTTTGATGCTCCTTTAAAGCAGCAAAACTCATTTTTCAAAGTCTGAGGCAGAGCTTCAGTGTAAAAGACACACAGAGCTGCTCTAGTCAGGGGTTATGGGAACCTGGATTATTTAGGCCTCTTCTTTCTAAGATATACTTCCTGGAAGTCTGGGTCCTTAATTGGAAAGATTGTCCTCAGTCATGTTATGAAATACTTGCCTTTTATCTGTGATCCAAGTACATTTTGTTTTGTACTTGTAGTTCTATAAAATTTATCACATTGTATATAATTTTACATTATTCTTAGGTATTTTTATTATAGAAAATTTGGGAAATACAGAAAATTACAAAGAAAATAAAAATCACACATAGTTCTTGTAATCAACAAAGAAATAGCCTTTTTTTTTTTTTTGGAAGATTTTATTTGGAAGATTTTACGTAATCCTGACACTGAACATGAGCTCAAACTCAAAACCCTGAGATCAGGAGTCACGTGCTCTACCAACTGAACCAACCAGGCACCCCAGAAATAGCTTTTTTTTTTTTTTTTTTAAATTAACACCTTGACAAAGGTTTTACTTAAATTATAACCTGTATTATTTACAAAGATAGAGTGAAACAGACAAGTTGTGGTTCTGCAGGTGGATGTGTACGTTGGCTTAACCTTTTTAAAGGAATTTTTAAAAAAGATTTTCTTTATTTATTTGACAGAAGGAGATAGTGAGAGAGGGAACATAAGCAGGGGGAGCAGGAAAGGAGAAGCAGGCTCTCCACCAAGCAGGGAGCCCTATGTGGGGCTTGATCCCAAACTCGGGATCATGACCCAAGCCGAAGGCAGACACCAAACGAGTGAGCCACCCAGGCATTCTGGATTTTTTTTTTTTTTTTTTTTAAAGAGAGGAAGAGAAAGTGCATATGCATACAAGTAGCGGGCAGAGCAGAGGAAGAGGGAGAGAATCTCAAGTAATTCCACATCCAGCATAGAGCCCAACATGGGGCTCAGTCTCACAAACCTGAGATCAGGACCTGAGTTGAAATCAAGAGTCAGATGCTTAACTGACTGAGCCACCCAGGTGCCCCTGAAGGAAATTTTTCTACTAGATTTAAAATACCTCTGTTCTTTAATCCTGTAACTTCACTTCTAGGAGTATATACCAAAGAGAAAATAGTCAAAGTTGTTTGAAAATATTCAACAAGGGCACCTGGGTGGCTCAGTGGGTTGAGCCTCTGCCTTCGCTTCGGGTCATGATCTCAGGGTCCTGGGATTGAGTCCCATGTCGGGCTCTCTGCTCCGTGGGGAGCCTGCTTCCCCCGTTCTGTCTTTCTGCCTGCCTCTCTGCCCATTTGTGATCTCCCTTTATCAAATAAATAAATAAAATCTTTTTTTAAAAAGATTTTATTTATTTATTTGATACACACAGAGAGAGAGATCACAAGTAGGCAGAGAGGCAGGCAGAGAGAGAGGGAAGCAGGCTCCCTGCCGAGCAGAGAGCCCGATGCGGGGTTCGATCCTAGGACCCTGAGATTATGACCTGAGCCGAAGGCGGAGGCTTAACTCACTGAGCCACCCAGGTGCCCCACAAATGAAATCTTAAAAAAAAAAAAAAGAAAGAAAAGAATCCAACAATACAGTTATGTCTGAAAAATTCTAGTTTAGCCATGCATATTTTATAAATAGGTAAAATCATATTTTTGAAAAATATTCAGTGTCATTGGAAAAATGAATGCAAACTGTAAACAGGATATCTCAGTTATCCAAAAATTAGTTTTCTATGAAAAATTAATATAAAATGACCTGAGTTTCAAATCTAGGTGATCAAAATACTGATGACTTGGAAGTGGGGGGGAATAGTAGAGAGGAAGATAAAGTCTTGAGTTTGACATGCCAGTGGGATATCAAAGTAGAGATGCTTAGTAGATAGCTAAAAATTAAGAACTGGAATATAGGCAATTATTTGCTTGGAGGTGATATTAGATAATTAAAACTAAGGGACTAAGATTGTAGAAGAGAGAGGTTTTTTTTTTATTATGCATATCTTTTTTTTTTTATTAACATATAATGTATTATTGCCCCAGGGGTACAGGTCTGTGAATCGTCAGGCTTAAACACTTCACAGCACTCACCATAGCACATACCCTCCCCAATGTCCATAACCCAACCACCCTCTCTCTACCCCACTCCCCCTGACAACCCTCAGTTTGTTTCCTGAGATTAAGAATCTCTTATGGTTTGTCTCTCTCCTTATCCCATCTTGTTTTATTTTTTTCCTTCTCTACCCCCCAAACCCCCCATTTTGCCTCTCAAATTCCTCATATCAGGGAGATAATATGATAATTGTCTTTCTCTGATTGACTTATTTCACTCAGCATAATACCCTCTAGTTCCATCGACAATGTCGCAAATGGCAAGATTTCACTTCTTTTGATGGCTGCGTAGTATTCCATTGTACATATATACCACATCTTCTTTATCCATTCATCTGTTGATGGACATCTAGGTTGTTTCTATAGTTTGGCTGTTGTGGACATTGCTGCTATGAACATTTAGGTGCACGTGCCCTTTCGGATCACTATATTTGTATCTTTAGGGTAAATACCCAATAGTGCGATTGCTGGGTCTTAGGATAGCTCTATTTTCAACTTTTTGAGGAAGCTCCATGCTGTTTTCCAGAGTGGTTGCACCAGCTTGCATTCCCACCAACAGTGTTGGAGGATTCCCCTTTCTCCGCATCCTCACCAGCATCTGTCATTTCCTGACTTGTTAATTTTAGCCATTCTGACTGGTGTGAGGTGGTATCTCATTGTGGTTTTGATTTTATTTCCCTGATGTTGAGTGATGTTGTAGAAAGAGAGTTTTAAGAAAATTTTAATGAGAAAAGGGCCAGGGACATGATTTTGGTGAACATCTCTTTTTACTGAGTGTGTGGAAGAGGAACCAGATTAAAGAGCCTTTGGAAGGGAGAGAAACCAAGAAAATGGAGTCTTGGAAATGATTTGAAGGTAACATATCTGTGAGAGGATATTAAAAGCTAATATTGCAGAAAGATCCAGCCTCCTTTTTATTAAAATGCTTGCTTGGTTTTCAGTGTTTATTTTGGTTCTTTATTTTTTTCCTTCTCAACCTGTATATCTTTCATTTTCTTCTTCTTATCTTATTGTATTAGCTAGGACTTCTGGTATAGTGTTGAAAGGAGTGGTAAAAAGGGACATTTTGCCTTGTTCCTGATCTTGGTGGGAAAGCTTCAAGGTTTTCACCATTGAATATGATGTTAGCTATAGATTTTTGTTTTTTAAGATTTTATTTATTTATTTATTTGACAGGGATTACAAGTAGGTAGAGAGGCAGGCAGAGAGGAGAAAGCAGGCTCCCTGCTGAGCAGAGAGCCCGATGTGGGGCTCGGTCCCAGGACCCTGGAATCATGACCCGAGCAAAGGCAGAGACTTTAACCCACTGAGGCACCCAGCTATAGGTTTTTCATAGCTATTCTTTATCAAGTTGAGGATGTTTTCCTGTATTCCTAGTTTACTAAGAGTTTTTTTTTTTTTAATTCATGAATGGAGATTAGATTTTGTCAAATGCTTTTTCTGCATCTGTTGATATGATGTGATGGATTACATTTATTGATTTTTTGAATGTCAAACCAGCCTTGCATACCTGGGATAAATCCCACTTAGTTATGGTATATAATTCTTTTTATGCATGGTTAGATTCAACTTGCTAATATTTTGCTGAGGGTTTTAGTATCTCTCTCTCTTTTTTTTAAGATTTTATTTATTTATTTGATAGAGAGAGACTATAAGTAGGCAGAGAGGCAGGCAGAGAGAGAGTGGGAGAAGCAGGTTCCCAGCCCAGCAGAGAGCCCAATGCAGGGCTCGATCCCAGGACCCTGAGATCATGACCTGAGCCGAAGGCAGAGGCTTAAACCACTGAGCCACCCAGGCACCCTGGTTTAGTATCTCTGTTCATGAGAGATACTGGTCTGCAGTTTTCTTACAATGTCTTTGGTTTTGACAGATTGAGTTTGGAAGTACTCCCTCTACTTCTGTTCTTGGATATAATAGAAAGTGGATATAGGCCTCTTCATACTATCTATTTCTTCTTCCATTTTTGGCAGATTGTCTTTCAGGGTATTGGTCCATTACATCTAGGTTATCAAAAATTTGTTATCAGTGGCACCTGGGTAGTTCAGTCGTTAAGCGTCTGCCTTTAGCTCAAGTCATGATCACAGACAGGGTCCTGAGATTGAGCCTGCATTGGGCTCCCTGCTCAGCGGGAACCCTGTTTCTCCCTCTCCCACTTCCTCTGCTTGTGTTCCTCTCTCACTATCTCTCTCTCTCTCTCTTTCAAATAAATAAATAAACTTCTAAAAAGAATTGTTGTCATAGAGTTGTTCATAGTAGTCCTTTATTTTCCTCTCATTCTTTTTTTCAATACATATTGAGTGACCTATTACGTATCAGACTTACTGCACGTTCATGTTCTTAACCACTGTACTGTAAAAGGAACATTTTAAGAGGCATCAGGGTATGAATGATAGATAACATAGTTGAACCAGATTTTATGGTACATGTAGTAGTAAGTAGAAATAGAAAGTCAGGTGGGGTTATTCTGTGGAAGGTGTTGCCCCAGAGGGGAAATTCATACATTTCTAAATATTTTCTCAATCATCATATGCTCAAAAATACCTGGATTGAGGTAAGTCTTCAGAATCTTCTGACATTATAGAAGTTCTACTTAACCTCTAAGGAATACAGTAATCTATTCTGTATATAATTAAGATTTTACTTATAGCATGGCACTGGTAATATTTGGAATCTTGTGAAGATAGAGTTATAGGGCTTGGCAATGGAATGGAATGTGGTAAGGAAGACTGAAGAAGCCTAGGGGACCAGAATAGTGTTGCCATTGATAGATACTGAAGTTTGGAGGAGAAGGTTTAAAGAACCGTCAATCTTGAAGGCCATAACTGAACGATACGAAAGAATTGTTACAGACAGACTCAATTCTAATTAACTTTGTAACCTGGCACATTCAGAAAGGCTTATTTTCAATGCAGTATTAAATTGTCAGGTTCCTGTGGTATAGGATCTCATTACAGTTTCCTGTGTTGGCAGTTATCACATGGTACTGAAATTATTTTTCACTTTTCCAGCTGAACTGTGAGCTTTGAGGGCAAAGGCCAAGGATTCATCTTGTTCACTGTCGTATTCCCTGCCCAGCACAATGCCTAGTGTTTGAAACAGGCTGAGTAGTTATCTATCAGATGAAGGAGGTTTGAATAATTTTTTTTTTTTTGTATTTTCCCATCTGGGAATTTTACTTTTTAAAATCCTTGTCCAGGAGTGCCTGGGTGGCTCAGTGGGTTAAAGCCTCTGCCTTTGGCTTAGGTCATGATCCCAGGGTCCTGGGATCGAGCCCTGCATCGGGCTCTGTGCTCAGCAGATAGCCTGCTTCCCTTCCTCTCTCTTTGCCTGCCTCTGCCTACTTGTGATCTGTCTGTCAAATAAATAAATAAAATCTTTAAAAAAAGAAAAAAATAAAGTCCTTGTCCATTTCTGATAGGTGGATTAATACAGATTTTCATATTTAAGTCCATGTAGATGTCAGGTGCAAGATTTTATTTAGCCAAACATTTTGAGTATTTTGTGCCATAAGTTGTTTGGCCTGAAATACAAAGATCACTAAGATACAATCTCCACCATAAGTTGTTCACAGTCTATATGTTTGTCTTCCTTACTGTGATGTGACAGTGCTGCAATAGAAGTATACTCCAAGTACTATAAATAATTAGGGAAGAATTGACTTGGAAGACGAGATGCCTCTCTTGGTGGTTTAGGTGCCTAAAGGAGCAGACATTTCAGATTTCCTCTGGTTTGGGTTAACAGAAGAGGGAGAAGGGAATAGAATGTGTTGTAAAATATAGAAGTGGGATATGGCATTGCTTTTGTATTACAGAGTAGCAAGTAATACCAGTTCATTTGAGGTAGAGGTGGAAGATCAAGTCACTGAGAGACAAGGGCCTCAGATGCCATGCTTGTGCTTGCATGAATGATTTCAAGCAGGAAAGTAATACTTGATTAGCGTTTTAGAAAACATTTCTGACATCTTGATGGAGAGGGGTTGGGGGGGGTGCCTGGGTGGCTCAGTGGATTGAGCCGCTGCCTTCGGCTCAGGTCATGGTCTCGGGGTCCTGGGATCGAGCCCCGCATCGGGCTCTCTGCTCCGCAGGGAGCCTGCTTCCTCCTCTCTCTCTCTGCCTGCCTCTCTGCCTACTTGTGATCTCTGTCTGTCAAGTAAATAAATAAAAATCTTTAAATAAAAAAAAAAAAAAAAAAAAAAAAAAAAAAGAGAGGGGTTGGGGGAGGACTACACCGCAGAATGATTTCATAAACGTTGAGTTTTTTGAGCCTTGTGACAACCCTGTTGGGTGTATATTATTGTCTTTGTTTTACAAATAAATAATGGACTCAGAAGTTGGTGGACTTCTATAAAGTTCCAGCAATTAAATGGTAGATCTGAAACCAGATTCTAGGGTTTCTAAAATTTCTCCTTACTTACCTCATTTATAGAAATTCTTTTTTACAGGTGCCTGGGTAGCTCAATCAGTTAAGTGTCCAACTCTTGATTTGGCTAAGTCATGGGATCAAGCCCCATGTTGGGTCCCATGCATAGCTTGGAGGCTGCTTAAGATTCTATCTCTCCCTCTGCCCCTTCCCCCCCATAAATAAAATAAAATGAAGATAAAAATAGAATTTAGTTACCTCAGAGGACTGATATGAGAGAATTAAATGACTTAATTTAATTCAGTAAGCTCTTTATGGATGTTTCTTAAATAAACAAAGACAATAAAATCTCCTATTAAGATAGAAGAATCTTTCCCAGAAGACTTTTGTCTGGAAGTGAGTCATGTACCTTCCCTAAACACTGTCAGAGGAATGAGCTTATTAAGCCATTCCTGGACCCATAGGCCCTGGGGCAAAGAAGGGATCTAACCTCCTTGAGCACATTGCCACCTACCACCTGATGCCTGAACACAATCTGAGTCCTTTTGGCAAATTAGAAGTGGGGGAATGGCTGTTGAACACACTACAGTGTCTACTTTTTACTGTACTTCCTCTTTTATGGTAGAAGGTTGTTGCAATACGTAGGCAAGTTCAGGTATCATTCCTTCTAATAAGGACTTCTTCTTTGTCTAGTTAGTGCCTATGGTCCCCCATTTTTTGTTTGTAGGGCTTGGTTTCTTTTTGCTTTGAGTCAGTCATAATGTTCTTTGATATTCAAAATATGCCTCTCCTTTTAATATTTGTGGGGCAGAGGGGTGGATTGAAAAATAGCTACTTTCTCTGGGAAGAGAGAAAACATTGTTACTTTAGAGACTGCAAAGAATCTGTGACAGGAAACTATTCTTTTTTTTTTATATTTTATTTATTTATTTGACAGAGAGAGAGATCACAAGTAGGCAGAGAGGCAGGCAGAGAGAGAGAGGAGAAAGCAGGCTCCCTGCTGAGCAGAGAGCCCAATGTGGGGCTCGATCCCAGGACCCTGAGATCATGACCTGAGCTGAAGGCAGAGGCTTTTACCCACTGAGCACCTCCCGACAGGAAACTATTCTTTTATGATGTTCCGTGGCAATTAAATAGCTGTAACTACATTGGACAACTTTTTAAACTTAGTTGGAATATATGTATTTGTACATATAGAAGCAGTTTGGCTTCTGGGGGTTTTCTTCATTTTTTTTTTTCAGTTATGAAGATCAATGTAGGAAATTTGAGAAAAATGGAGAAGCATAAAGAAGAAAGCATAGTTAGTAGAGTAGCTTATTTAAACTTTTAGAAGTAAATAACTAATTCAGGGGCACCTGGGTGGCTCAGTTGGTTGAGCGACTGCCTTCGGCTCAGGTCATGATCCTGGAGTCCTGGGATCGAGTCCCATATCGGGCTCCCTGCTCAGCAGGAAGTCTGCTTTTCCTGCTGACCTCTCTCCTCTCATACTCTTTCTCTTTCATTGTCTCTCTCTACCTCTCAAATAAATAATTCAGATTTGAGTGGTTATAATGTGACCCAGATTCTAACTTCAAAGGTATGAATAAAGTTAGGGTACTTGTATCTATCTTTATTTTCATTAATGGAATTTAATGTGTGCTTTTATTATTAATACTACCTAAAGCACCTTGGCTTTTTTACATGTCAGGTTTGCATATATTAACATTATAATGCATGTTAAAGTCTATATTAACATGACTTGTAACTTTCTCTCTAAAGCCTCATATTCTCGAAAAGATAAAGACCAAAGGAAGCAGCAGGCAATGTGGCGAGTTCCCTCTGATTTAAAGATGCTAAAAAGACTCAAAACTCAGATGGCTGAAGTTCGATGTATGAAAACTGATGTAAAGAATACACTTTCAGAAATCAAAGGTAGCAATGCTGCTTCTGGAGACATGCAGGCAAGCCTTTTTTCTGCTGACCAGGCAGCTCTGGCTGCTTGTGGAACTGAAAACTCTGGCAGATTACAGGATTTGGGAATGGAGCTCTTGGCAAAGTCATCAGTTGCTGGTTGTTACATACGAAACTGTAAGTGGATCCTTTCAGTGTCATTTGGGAAGCTAGAGAATGGGTTATTTTCAGAATAATAATATTTAAACGTCTTTCTTACAATGAATTTAAACTATATATACATCCTTTTCTCCCATTCAAAACTCACTGTGTATTTTCTACTATAAAGAGCTATCATTTCTTGGTTGCATATTCTGTGCTGGGCAGTAAACAAGATAAAATCCTTAACCCCTTGGATCTTGCTTTCATATATTCATGTGTTGGGAATTGGATATTAACATGTGTAGGAAAGCAAACATTTTCAGTTAGCAAAAAGTGCTGTGAAGGAAACAACAGGAATGGGATGGGAAGATGAGGAGTGTGCTGCTGAGGTTAGGATGGTAAGAGAAAGTCTCTGAGAAGACAACATCTGAACCGAGACCTAAAAGTTGAGCAGGTGGCAGCCATGCAAAAATCTGCAGAACAGAAAACACAAGGTCCCTGATAAAGGATTTGCTGTTCTGCATGTTTGAAAGCTTGAAAGAATACCAGTATGATTGAATATGATGAGCAAACGGGGAGAATACTAGGAGGTGAGTCAGAGAGGTAGGCAAGGTCTCTATCAGGTATGGATGTTTAAGACCTGGATAAGGAGCTTGAGTTTTATTCTGATTTTAAGAGGAAATTTCTAGAGAATGAAAATGGGGGCTGGGGGGTGGCATTTATGATCTGATTTACCTTTTACAGAGATTACTTTGCTTGTTGTATGGAGAAGGGTCTGAAAGGGGTTGAGTGGGAGTTGTGAAACAGCCTACAACTATAGTGTGTGTGAAATATGGTGGCCTATTCTGGAGTTACTACATTTGGGTGGGTGGACTTGCTCATAGTCTAGCAGCCCTTCTTGTCTGAGGTTCCCATCTTTGTTAATTCTCCCAAGGATGGTACATAACTATTACTATTCCAAATGCATAGAAGAAAAGTCAGTTCATTACTTAACAATGGATATTTTTAGACCAAGAGGGCTCAGTTCTTTTCCACAACCCTGATAAGAAAGGCTGGACAGTGTTTTAGGGAAAGAAAAAAAAAACAACTAAGAATGATTAAGTTTTTGTCCCAAGCAACTTAGTGACTGGTACTGTCATTAATTTAGATGCAAATCAAGTAAGGAAAAAGCTGGTATGGGGTTTGGGGAGGGATTTGGGGGATAGGAAGGTAGGAATTCTTGTTTAAACATGTTAGGTTGGAGAGGTCTCCTAGTTATCCTAGTAAAATGTCTTCTAGGCAGGTGAATGGTCTATAAATCTGAAGCATGTGTAGTCACAGCTGGATATAAACAGTTGGGAGTCAGCAGTATCAGATACTATTTAAAGTCAAGGACTGAATAAGATCAAGTATGGAGGAAGTTTAAATGGAGAAGAGAAGTTTTGCCTCTGGGGCACTTTAACATTTAAAGGCCTTAGGTAATGAAGGGGAGTCAGTAAAGGAAATTGAGAAGAATTTAATCATTAAGGGAGGAGAAAAATTAGAAGGGATAATATCTCAAGAAAGAAGTGGAATGGTTGTACCGTTGAGAGGTGTTGAGTTGAAGTATGTGTGGCCCTTTTAAAAATCATTCCCATGGAGGAACGTAGAAGGGAGCATACAATGAGAAACTAGAGCATTATTGCACAGCTCTTTCAAGAAGATTCATGATGGGGGCGCCTGGGTGGCTCAGTGGGTTAAAGCCTCTGCCTTCGGCTCAGGTCATGATCCCAGGGTCTTGGGATCGAGCTCCGCATCAGGCTCTCCCCTCAGCAGGGAGTCTGCTTCCTCCTCTCTCTCTCTGCCTGCCTCTCTGCCTACTTGTGATCTCTGTCTGTCAAATAAATAAGTAAAATCTTTTAAAAAAAAAAAAAAAAGATTCATGATGAATTGGGTGGTACCTGGAGGCGGTGTGGAGTCAGAGTTTGCTGTTATCTGTCTCTGCATGTTTTCACTTTCTTAAGCATATATGCTTTTTTTTTTTTTAACCTGTGTCTTTTTTACTGTGGTAAAATGTAATTAACAAAAACCTTACCATTATAGATATTTTTAGGTGTTTAGTTCTGTTGCATAAGTACATTCACACTGTTGTACAACCATCACCGCTATGCAGTCACAGAAATTTTTTTCACCTTATAAAACTGAAACTCTATACCCGTTAAATAATAACTCCATCCCAACCCCAACCCCTGGCAACCACTGTTCTACTTTCTGTTTCTATGAATTTGACTATTTTAGATATCTCACATAAGTGGAACCATATACTATTTGTCTTTTTATGTCTGACTTATTTCACTTTTGCATAATATTTTACATAGTATCTTTAAGATTCATCCTTATTGTGTCATGTATCAGAAATTGATTCCTTTTTTTTTTCCATTTTATTTATTTTTTCAGCGTAACAGTATTCATTCTTTTTGCACAACACCCAGTGCTCCATGCAAAACGTGCCCTCCCCATTACCCACCACCTGTTCCCCCAACCTCCCACCCCTGACCCTTCAAAACCCTCAGGTTGCCCCAACCTCCCACCCCTGACCCTTCAAAACCCTCAGGTTGTTTTTCAGAGTCCATAGTCTCTTATGGTTCGCCTCGCCTCCCCAATGTCCATAGCCCGCTCCCCCTCTCCCAATCCCACCTCCCCCCAGCAACCCCCAGTTTGTTTTGTGAGATTAAGAGTCATTTATGGTTTGTCTCCCTCCCAATCCCATCTTGTTTCATTTATTCTTTTCCTATCCCCCTACGCCCCCATGTTGCTTCTCCATGTCCTCATATCAGGGAGATCATATGATAGTTGTCTTTCTCCGATTGACTTATTTCACTAAGCATGATACGCTCTAGCTCCATCCACGTCGTCGCAAATGGCAAGATTTCATTTCTTTTGATGGCTGCATAGTATTCCATTGTGTATATATACCACATCTTCTTTATCCATTCATCTGTTGATGGACATCTAGGTTCTTTCCATAGTCTGGCTATTGTAGACATTGCTGCTATAAACATTCGGGTACACGTGCCCCTTCGGATCACTATGTTTGTATCTTTAGGGTAAATACCCAGTAGTGCAATTGCTGGGTCATAGGGTAGTTCTATTTTCAACATTTTGAGGAACCTCCATGCTGTTTTCCAGAGTGGTTGCACCAGCTTGCAAGAAATTGATTCCTTTTTAAGGCTGAATAATACTCCATTGTATGTATGTACCACATTTCATCTATCCATTTATCCATCGATGGACATTTGCAATGGTTCCATCTTTTGGCTATTGTGATTAATGTTGTTATGAATATGGGTGTGCAAATATCTATTTGAGTCTCTACTTTTAGTTCATACCCAGAATGGCATTCCTGAATCATATAATTCTGTGTTCAATTTTTAAAAGAAATTTACTATGATTTGTTAAACAGAATTTACTGTCCTAACGTCTTTAAGTAGTACTGTTCAGTGGGATAAAGTACCTGCACATTGTTGTGCTACCATCACCACCGTCTATCCCCAGAACTCCTTTTCTCTTGCACAACTGAATCTCTCTGCCTATTAAACAATAAATAGCTCTCTACTCTGCCTTCTCCCAGTGCCTGGCAGCCACTGTTCACTGCCTGTCTCTATAAGCTTGATTGTTCTAGGTACCTTGTATAAGTACAAACTTACTTTTGTGGCTTGCTTATTTCACTTAGCAAAATGTCTTCAGGGCTCATCCATAATAGAGCATGTGTCAGAATTCTTTTCCTTTTTGTGGCTAGATGATACTCCATTGTGTGTGTATGTATATGCCACTTTTTGTTTATCCATTCATCCTTTGATGGACATCCTGTGATTCACATCCTTTGGCACCTGCTTTTTGGCTATTGTGAATAATGCAGCTATGAGGTTAGGTGTTCATCTCTTCAAGACCTTGCTTTCCATTTTTCTGGGCATATATACATAAAAGTGGAATTGCTGGATTGTATGGTAATTCAGTTTTTAATTTTTTGAGGAACTGCTGTAAAGTTTTCTGTAGAGGTTGCACCATTTTACATTCCTACCTAATAGTGCACAAAGGCTCCAGTTTGTCCACTTCTTCCCCATCACTTAAAATTTTGTGGTTTTGTTTTGTCGTTCATAATAGCCACACTAATGCGTGTGTAGTAGTATTTTCTTGTCTTACTGTGTTT
The DNA here is from genome assembly GCF_922984935.1 of Meles meles. NCBI lineage: Eukaryota > Metazoa > Chordata > Mammalia > Carnivora > Mustelidae > Meles > Meles meles. The sequence continues at coordinate 31,187,638 of NC_060083.1, forward strand.
TTGGTTCACATTTATCAGTGATGTTGAACATTTTATAGTGTTTATCGGGCATTTATTTATATTTTCATTTCATTGGAGAAATGCCTATTGAGATCCTTTGCCCATTTTTGAAATGGGTTGGTTGGTTTTTTCTCCCCATCCCATCAAGATTTTATTTTTAGAGATTTATTTTTTTTTAAAGATTTTATTTATTTATTTGACAGAGATCACAAGTAGGCAGAGAGGCAGGCAGAGAGAGAGAGGAGGAAGCAGGCTCCCTGATGAGCAGAGAGCCCGATGCGGGGCTCGATCCCAGGACCCCGGGATCATGACCTGAGCCGAAGGCAGAGGCTTTAACCCACTGAGCCACCCAGGTGCCCCCCCCATCCCCTCAAGATTTTATTTTCAAGTAATTTCTGTACCCAGTGTGGGCCTAGAACTTATGACCCTGAGATCAAGAGTTAACAGCATCTATCATCTGAGCCCACCCAGTGCCCTGGGCACTTTTGGCTTTTTGTTTTTGAGTTTTTTTTTTTTTTAAGACTTTATTTATTTGACAGAGATCACAAGTAGGCAGAGAGTGAGTGGGGAAGCAGGCTCCCTGCTGAGCAGACAGCCTGATACGGGGCTTGATCCCAGGACCCTGAGATCATGACCTAAGCCGAAGGCAGAGGCTTAACTCACTGAGCCACTCAGGTGCCCCTTGTTTTTGAGTTTTAAGAGTTCTCTGTGCCTGGATATTAATCCCTTATCAGATGGAGCACCTGGGTGGTTCAGTTAGTTAAGCATCTGACTGTTGATTATAGCTAAGGTCATGATCTCAGGGTTGTGAGATTGAGCCCAGCATTGTGAGATCAAGCCCCGTGTTGGGCTCTGGGCTCAATGGGGAGCCTGACTGAGATTCTCTCTCTCCCCCTCTCCGTTTGCCTCACCCCCACATGTGTGTGCATGCATGTGCACTCTCTCTCTCTAAAATAAATACATCTTTTAAAAAAATGCCTTATCAGATATGATTTATAAATATTTTTTCCTATTCATTGGGTTGCCTTTTCACTCTGGCTGGTATCCTTTAATGGGAACAGTTTTTAATTTTGTTAAAGTCCAGTTTATCTGGTTTTTTTTTTTCCCCTTTTGTTGCCTGTGCTTTGGTGTCGTATTTCAAAAAAGCATTGCTAAAGCTGATGTTATGCAACTTTTCCCCTATATTTTCTTGTGACAGTTTTCTATGGGGTTTTTTTGTTGTTGTCATTTCTTTTAAAATTTTTTTTTAAGATTTTATTTACTTATTTGACAGGGAGAAATCACATGTAGGCAGAGAGAGAGCGGGGAAGCAGGCTCCCTGCTGAGCAGACAGCCCGATGCAGGGCTCGATCCCAGGACCCTGAGATCACAACCTGAGCCGAAGGCAGAGGCTTAACCCACTGAGCCACCCAGGCACCCCGTTGTTGTCATTTTTTAAAAAAGATTTATTTGGGAGAGACTGGGGGGGGGGTGCAGAAGGAGAAAGAGAGAGAGAGAGAAACTGCACTGAATGTGGAATCCAACACAGGGCTTAATTCTAAGATCATGATCTGAGTCAAAACCAAGAGTCCAACATTAACTGGCTTTACCACCTAGGTGCCCAAAGAGTTTTATAGTTTTAGATCTTATATGTTATAAATGTCTTGGAACTATTTTTATTTTTTAAAATTTATTTATTTATTAACATGTAATGTGTTATTTGCTTCAGGGGTACAGGTCTGTGAATCATCAGTCTTACACAGTTCATAGCTAACTTTGTATATGGTATTAGGTGAGGGTCCAGCTTCATTCCTTTGTGTGTGGATATCAGCTTTCCTAGCACCATTTGTTGAAAATTTTCCTCTCATCATTGAATGGTCTTGATACCCTTGTTGAATATTGTTAAAGGGGCACCTGGCTGGCTAAGTCAGTGGAGTCTGTGACTCTTGATCTCAGGGCTGTGTGTTCAAGCCCCACGTTGGAGGTGGAGATTACTGTAAAAAAAAAAAAAATCATTTGAGCATCTATGTGAGCATTTATTTTTGGGCTATGTGTGTGTTTATTAAAATAGGATATATTAATGCTTGATACTGGTGGCAGTAATCCAGTAGAGTAGAATAGAGGACAATGTGATTGCCAAATACATAGATTCTCCTAAAATAAGCATGACACTTCAGTAGAAATGAAGTAATAGAAAATGAAGTAAAGGTTAGGATTAGTCTGTTAATGTGGGAAGAAATACAAATGGACAGTATACATCTCAAAGGATGTATACCTTTACCTGGCTGTCACAGAAACGACAGTCTGAAACAAAAAGAAATAATGCTCTTTAGATGGACTTTTGTGAAAAAGCTTTTGTTACCTATTTTTGCAAGTACTTCTTTCCTGTTGTCTCTTGGTTTTATTATTCTGCTAAACAAAAGTTAAAAATTTTTATTTTAGATAGATCTATTAATAGTATTCATGGTTTGTAGGTTTAATGTTTTTATTTGGAAAGTCTTTTTAATTCCCAGGTTTGTAAAATTGACCCATTTTTTTAAAGACTTTATTTATTTGACAGAGAAATCACAAGTAGGCAGAGAGAGAAGAGGAATCAGGCTCCCCGCTAAGCAAAGAGCCCGATGTGATTCCCTTGAGATCATGACCTTGAGCTGAAGGCAGAGGCCCAACCCACTGAGCCACCCAGGTGCCCCAAGACCCCTGTTTTCTTGTGGCATTTTTTTTTTTTTAACATTTATGTCATTATACCGTTCATAATTTGTTTTTCATGATGATGTCTTTTTTTCCCCAAAAGAAACATTTTTTTAAGAATCTACTCTGTCGGGGTGCCTGGGTAGCTCAGTGGGTTAAAGCCTCTGCCTTTGGCTCAGGTCATGATTACAGGGTCCTAGGATCCAGCCCCGTATCAGGCTCTCTGCTCAGCAGGGAGCCTGCTTCCCCCTCTCTCTCTCTGTTTGCCTCTCTGCCTACGTGATCTCTGTTTGTCAAATAAATAAATAAAATCTTAAAAAAAAAAAAAAGAATCTACTCTGTCCAACAATATGAAATGCATCCTTTATTAATAGACTAAATTCCCATATTTGCTTTGTTCTGTTCTTAAATTTGTTCATAGAGATTAGATCATACAAAATTTCTAACATACAATTGTTTTGACCTGCAAAAACAGCAGTTTGATATTGCTTAACTGAATATTGCTTAACTGAAATTTGTAGTGTTTTTAGCTACTATGTTTCATAGTTCGTAATACATAGTTCATAGTTCGATTGACTTGCCTTCATTTTTGTTTTTGTTTTCAAAATATTCTTGATGGTTCTTGCACATTTACTCTTTCAGAAAACATTTTGACTGGAATTGCATTATTTAATGGATTTAATTACATTTAATTGGGGGAATTGACTTTTTTTATTTTTGAAACATTAACTCTGGGAAAGTGGTATTTCTTTCTTTCTTTTTTTTTTTTTTTATTAACATATAATGTATTATTAGCCCCAGGGCTACAGGTCTGTGAATTGCCATGTTTACACACTTCACAGCACTTACCATAGCACATACCTTCCCTAGTGTCAACCCCACCACCCTCTCCATACCCCATCCCCCTGGCAACTCCCAGTTTGTTTTGTGAGATTAGGAGTCTCTTTTGGTTTGTCTCCCTCCTGGTCCCATCTTGTTTCATTTATTCTTTTCCTACCCGCCAAACCCCTCACGTTGCATCTCCACTTCCTCATATCAGGGAGATCATATGATAGTTGTCTTTCTCCAATTGACTTATTTTGCTAAGCGTAATACCCTCTAGTTCCATCCACGTCGTCACAAATGGCAAGATTTCATTTCTTTTGATGGCTGCATAGTATTCCATTGTGTATATATATATATACCACATCTTCTTTATCGAATCATCTGTGGATGGACATCTAGTTTCTTTCCATAGTTTGACTATTGTGGACATTGTTGCTATAAACATTCGGGTGCACGTGCCCCTTCGGATCACTACATTTGTATCTTTAGGGTAAATACCCAGTAGTGTGATTGCTGGGTCTTAGGATAGCTCTGTTTTCAACTTTTTGAGGAACCTCCATGCTGTTTTTCCAGAGTGTTTGCACCAGCTTGCATTCCAACCAACAGTGTTGGAGGGTTCCCCTTTCTCCACATCCTTGCCAGCATCTGTCATTTCCTGACTTGCTAATTTTAGCCATTCTGACTGGTGTGAGGTGGAATCTCAGTGTGGTTTTGATTTGTATTTCTCTGATGCCGAGTGATGTGGAACACTTTTTCATGTGAATGTTGGCCATCTGGATGTCTTCTTTGCAGAAATGTCTGTTCATGTCCTCTGCCCATTTCTTGATTGGATTATTTGTTCTTTGGGTGTTGAGTTTGCTAAGTTCTTTACAGATTTTGGATACTAGCCCTTTATCTGATATGTCCTTTGCAAATACCTTCTCCCATTCTGTCAGTTGTCTTTTGGTTTTGTTAACTGTTTCCTTTGCTGTGCAAAAGCTTTTGATCTTGATCTTTTGATCTTGATCTTTTGATCTTGATAGTTCATTTTTGCCCTTGCTTCCCTTGCCTTCGGTGATGTTCCTAGGAAGAAGTTGCTGTGGCTAAGGTTGAAGAGGTTGTTGTCTGTGTTCCTCAAGGATTTTGATGGATTCCTTTCTCACATTGAGGTCCTTCATTTTGAGTCTATTTTCGTATGTGGTGTAAGGAAACGGTTCAGTTTCATTTTTCTGCGTGTGGCTGTCCAATTTTTCCAACACCATTTGTTGAAGAGACTGTCTTTTCCCATTGGGCATTCTTTGCTGCTTTGTCAAAGATTAGTTGACCATAGAGTTGACGGTCTGTTTCTGGGCTCTTTATTCTGTTCCACTGATCTATGTGTCTGTATTTGTGCCAGTACCATACTGTCTTGATGATTATAGCTTTGTAATAGAGCTTGATGTCTGGAATTGTGATGCCACCAACTTTGGCTTTCTTTTTCAACATTCCTCTGGCTATTGGAGGTCTTTTCTGGTTCCATATAAATTTTAGGATTATTTGTCCATTTCTTTGAAAAAAATGGATGGTATTTTGATAGGGATTGCATTAAATGTGTAGATTGCTTTAGGTAGCATAGACATTTTCACAATAATTGTTTTTCCAATCCATGAGCATGGAACATTTTTCCATTTCTTTGTGTCTTCCTCAGTTTCTTTCATGAGTACTTTATAGTTCTCTGAGTATAGATTCTTTGCCTCTTTGGTTAGGTTCATTCCTAGGTATATTATGGTTTTGGGTGCAATTGTAAATGGGATTGACTCCTTAATTTCTGTCTTCTGTCTTGTTAGTGTAAAGACGTGCAACTGATTTCTGTGCATTGATTTTATATCCTGACACTTCATTGAATTCCTGTACAAGTTCTAGCAGTTTTGGAGTGGAGTCTTTTCGGTTTTCCACATATAGTATCATATCATTTGCAACGAGTGATAGTTTGACTTCTTCTTTCTCTATTTGGATGCCTTTAATTTCTTTCTGTTATCTGATTGCTGAGGCTAGGACTTCTAGTACTATGTTGAATAGCAGTGGTGATAATGGACATCCCTGCTGAGTTCCTGACCTTAGCGGAACAGCTCTCAGTTTTTCTCCATTGAGAATGATATTTGCGGTGGGTTTTTCATAGATAGCTTTGATAATATGGAGGTATGTGCCCTCTATCCCTACACTTTGAAGAGTTTTGATCAGGAAGGGATGCTGTACTTTGTCATATGCTTTTTCAGCATCTATTGAAGGTATCACATGGTTCTTGTTCTTTATTTTATTAATGGATTGTATCACATTGATTGATTTGTGGGTGTTGAACCATCCTTGCAGCCCTGGGATAAATTCCAGTTGGTCGTGGTGAATAATCCTTTTAATGTACTGTTGGATCCTATTGGCTAGTATTTTGGTGAGAATTTTTGCATCTGTGTTCATCAAGGATATTGGTCTGTAATTCTCTTTTTTGATGGGATCCTTGTCTGGTTTGGGGATCAAGGTAATGCTGGCCTCATAAAATGAGTTTGGAAGTTTTCCTTCCATTTCTATTTTTTGGAACAGTTTCGGGAGAATAGGAATTAATTCTTCTTTAAATGTTTGGTAGAATTCCTCTGGGAAGCCGTCTGGCCCTGGGCTCTTGTTGGGAGATTTTTGATGACTCCTTCAATCTCCTTATGGGTTATGGGACTGTTCAGGTTTCCTATTTCTTCCTCATTCAGTTGTGGTAGTTTATATGTCTCTAGGAATGCATCCATTTCTTCCAGATTATCAAATTTGCTGGCATATAGTTTCTCATAATATGTTCTTATAATTGTTTGTATTTCTTTAGTGTTGGTTGTGATCTCTCCTCTTTCATTCATGATTTTATTTATTTGTGTCCTTTCTCTTTTCTTTTTGATAAGTCTGGCCAGGGGTTTATCAATCTTATTAATTCTTTCAAAGAACCAGCTCCTAGTTTCGTTGATTTGTTCTGTGTTTTTTTCGTTTCTAATTCATTGATTTCTGCTCTGATCTTTATTATTTCTCTTCTGCTACTGGGTTTAGGCTTTCTTTGTTGTTCTTTCTTCAGCTCCTTTAGGTGTAGGGTTAGGTTGTGTTTTTGAGACCTTTCTTATTTCTTGAGAAAGGCTTGTATCGCTGTGTATTTTCCTCTCAGGACTGCCTTTGCTGTGTCCCACAGATTTTGAACCGTTGTGTCTTCATTATCATTTGTTTCCATGAGTTTTTTCAATTCTTCTTTAATTTCCTGGTTGACCCATTCATTCTTTAGAAGGATATTCTTTAGTCTCCATGTAATTCTTTCCAAATTTCCTCTTGTGATTGAGTTCTAGCTTCAGAGCATTGTGGTCTGAAAATATGCAGGAAATGATCCCGATCTTTTGATACCAGTTGAGACCTGATTTGTGACCCAGGATGTGATTTATTCTGGAGAATGTTCCATGTGCACTAGAGAAGAATGTGTATTCTGTTGCTTTAGGGTGGAATGTTCTGAGTGTATCTGTGATGTCCATTTGGTCCAGTGTGTCATTTAAGGCCTTTATTTCCTTGTTGATCTTTTGCTTGGATGATCTGTCCATTTCAGTGAGGGGAGTGTTAAAGTCCCCTACTATTATTGTATTATTCTTGATGTGTTTCTTTGATTTTGTTATTAATTGGTTTATATAGCTGGCTGCTCCCACGTTAGGGGCATAGCTATTTAAAATTGTTAGATCTTCTTGTTGGACAGACCCTTTTAGTAGGATATAGTGTCCTTCCTCATCTCTTATTATAGTCTTTGGCTTAAAATCTAATTGATATAAGGATTGCCACCCAGCTTTCTTTTGATGTCCATTAGCATGGTAAATTCTTTTCCACCTCCATACTTTAAATCTGGAGTTGTCTTTGGGTCTTAAATGAGTTTCTTGTAGACAGCATATTGATGGGTTTTGTTTTGTTTTTTAAAGATTTTATTTATTTATTTGACAGAGATCACAAGTAGGCAGCAAGGCAGGCAGAGAGAGAGGAGGAAGCAGCTCCCTGCGGAGCAGAGAGCCCGATGTGGGGCTCGATCCCAGGACCCTGGGATCATGACCTGAGCCAAAGGCAGAGGCTTTAACCCACTGAGCCACCCAGGTGCCCCTGAAAATTTTTTTTAATTTAATTTTTTTTTCAGTGTTCCAAAATTCATTGTTTATGCACCACACCCAGTGGTCCATGCAATACATGCCCTCCTTAATACTCACCACCAGGCTCACCCAACCCCACACTCTCCTCCCCTCCAAAACACTGTTTGTTTCTCTGAGCCCACAGTCTCTCTTGGTTTGTCTCCCCCTCCGATTTCCCTCCACTCACTGCTCCTCTCCATCTCCCAGTGTCTTCCGTGTTTTAACATCTTGTCTGCTATTTAAAAGTTTAATGAAATTCATAAAACCATTTAGTAGTTCTTTCAGGGACAGAACTTTAACGGCCTGTTTAATTTCAATGTGTTATTGGTCTCTGGGCGCCTTGGGAGGCTCCGGTGGTTAAGCATCTGCCTTTGGCTCAATTGACTCCCACATAGGGCCCCCTGCTCAGTGGACCCCTGCTTCTCCCTCTCCCAATGCTGCTCTCCTTCCTTGTGCTCTCTCGCTCTCTGTCAAATAAGTAAATAAAATCTTAAAGGAAAAAAAGTGTTTATTGGTCTCCTATTTCTCCTTCTTAAACCATTTTCCATAATTAATTTCCCTTGAAAATTACTCATTTTATTAGGTATTTAAATTTATTGGTATAAAGTCACTTATTCTCGTCTCTTAAATTTTAAAAAGTCCTCTGAATATTGGCTGTTAAACTTTTTCTCTTATTTTGTATGTGTCTTCTTATTTTGTCGTTTGATTTGACTTGCTGGAAACTTGTCCATTCTTTTGGTCTCTTCAAAGACCTAGTTCTTAGATACATTTCATCTACTCTTTTCTACCTTTTTATTACATTAAATTCTGCCTTTGTTTCTATTTTAATAGTCTATTAACAGTGGATTATTGGTTAAGGACCATATTCTAATTTTATATATACATTGCAGTGGAAAAATTGGTCTTCATTTTTTCTCACATCTTTTCTTTCAAGTGTACAATTCAACAATTTTTAATATATTCACAAAATCATGTAATGATACCATTATCCAGAATTAGCTAGAACACTGTCTACATATCTTCATCACCCTCTCCCCAAAACTTCATACCCGTGAACACTTAATCTCCATTTCTCCTTTCCCTTAACCCTTGATAACCTCTAGTCTATTTCCTCTACATGGTTTTACTTCTTCTGGATTTTTTATATAGATAGAATCCTACAATATGAGGCCTCTATGTCTGGCTTCTTTCACTTAGCATAACATTTCCAGTGGTCCCCCATGTGGTAGCATGTATTTCATTCCTTTTTATGGCTGAATCATAACTTCATTGTATATGTCCACCATTTTCTGTTTACCCACTTAAAATTTGATGGGCATCATGTAGTGTTTTTCCACTTTTGGGCTATTATGAATAATGCTGCGAATATTCATTACATGTTTCTGTGCAGACATACATTTTTATTTATCTTGGGAATATGTTTAGAAGTGGAATGCTGGGATATAGGGGAACTTCTTGAGGCACTGCCATAACTGTTTCCAATGCAGCTGTACCATTTTACATTCCCACCCAATTCCTAATTAAAACCCAGTTGAGGGTTCCCTCCAAATCCTTGCCAACATTTGTTACTGTCCATCTTTTTTTTCCCCTTGTCCGTTGAGTTGTCTTGGCCTTACCAAAAATTAATTGACCATAAATGGCTTATTTCTGGACTCTCAGTTCTGTTCCACTGATCAATATTTTTGTCTTTACACCAGTATACCACACAGTCTTGGTTTAGCATAGTTTTACAGCAAGTTTTTGAAATCAGAAGTTTGAGTCCTCCATTCAAGATGTTTTTGGGTCTTCTAGATCTTTTCATATGAATTTTAGAATCAGCTTATCAGTTTCTGCAGCTAAAAAGAAAGAGACTCAGGCTTCCTGGGTGGCTCAGGTAAGCACCCAACTCTTGATTTTGGCTCAGATCATGATCATCAGGGTCATAGAATCGAACCTCACAGCGGGCTCCTCACTGAGTAGGAGTAGCTGAGTAGCTGGGAGTGTGGTGGAGAGTGTCTCTTGCCTTCTCTCTCTGCTCCTCCTCCCCCTTTCTCTCTTTTTAAAAAAATTAATAATAAAAAATTTTACAAGACAGTTGGATTTTTTATAGGGATTGTGTTGAATTTGTAGATCAGTTTTGGGAGTATTGCCATATTAACAATTTTAAGTCTTCTGATAATGAACACAGTATTTTTCCCCATCTTTTTTTTTTTTTAATTAAGCATGTATTGGAAAGATTAAAAAATTTCCATCCTTATTGTCTTTAAGCAGTGTGTGATAGTTTTTAATGTGAAAGTCTTAAATTTATTAAAATTTTCTAAAGTATTCTATTTGATGCTATTTGTAAATGGATTTCTTTACTTAATTGCATTCTTGAATTGTGTTTTGCTGGTCTATAAAAAGATAATCAGTTCTTGGTCTTGTGTCCTGTTGATCCTGTTTATTACCTTTAAATGCATATCTTCTGCTTTCTTTTTGTTTATTTTTATTCTTTTTTCCTAACTTCTCGAGTCTGTGCATATTAGGCCACTTAGCTTCATTTTTTCTAACTCATTATAAGGCTATACATTTTTTTCCTAATTACCATTTTAGCCAAAAACATCCTGTGTATTGTATTTGTGATTTATTTCTAATTCATTGATTTTCTTATTAATCCAGTAATTTATGATTTTCAAGTGTTTGGGGGGTTATATTTTTGTTGTTAATACTTTGGCATTGGGATTGGAGTTCATATCTGGTAGGGTTTTTCTTTTGGAGTTTACTTATACTTTTCTGATTTTGTTAAGGCTGCTCCACAAGTAGCAAAGTAGGAATACTTATTGCGTAAAACCCCAAATAAACCATTTGGGACCAGATCGTCCTGGGTTTTTTGGACACAGTAGATAGAATATGTTCCATAAGATTAGCTTCCTCTGACTGCCTGTGTAGTGAGTTTTGTGCTATTTTATCTCATTTGGAAATATTTTTAAATGTCTTTCAGCCACAAATAAGAAGAGTAATTCACCCAAGCCAGCTCGGTCCAGTATAGCAGGTAGTCTGTCACTTAGAAGAGCAATAGACTCTGGGGAAAATAGCCGTTCAAAGGGAGACTGTCAAACTCTATCCGAAGGTAAATTTGGAGAGCTTAAAATATAATTTCATGGGTAGGTGTTTGTTATTTAAAACTGATCTCATGGTGTACATAGGTTTAGACCTTTAAAGGCACCAACAGTGCTGAACTTGATTCAAAAGTTCCTTGATCTTGCAAGAGAACAGACCCATCCCTAGAAAATGCAGCCATTAGGGGCTCCTAGGTGGTTCAGTCCTTAAGTGTCTGTCTGCGACTCGGGTCATGATTCCAGGGTCCTGGGATCGAGCCCCGCATCAGGCTCCCTGCTCCGCGGGAAGCCTGCTTCTCCCTCTCGCACTCGCCCTGCTTGTGTTCCCTCTCCCGCTGTGTCTCTTCTCTGTCAAATAAATAAATAAAATCTTTTTAAAAAATAAAAAGAAAATCCAGCCATTAGACTGCATATCTGGATTCCTTGATTTTTAAATATTTGGCATCAAAAAACTGGGATAAACTTTTTAATTGGTTTGAGTTTTCCTGCAGTTTAAAATGTTTATGTAGTGAGCTATTCGAAAGAGCTAGACTAAAGAGCTTTTGTTTGACTTCTTTCTGAGAATCCCCTTTCTTTTCTGTAGGCTCCCCAGGAAGCTCTCAGTCTGGGAGTAGGCACAGTTCTCCCCGAGCCTTAACACATGGCACCATCAGTGATATTTTGCCGAAATCTGAAGACCGGCAGTGTCAAGCTTTGGATTCGGATGCTGTTGTGGTTGCAGTTTTCAATGGTTTACCTGCTGTTGAGAAGAGGAGGAAAATGGTCACCTTGGGGTAAGTTCTTTCGTTTATGTAATGGAATAATAGCTAATATCTTTGTTTGACACTTTTTAAGTCTACATCGTAATGAATAAAATAAATTTCCACTTTGTTACTTTTTTAGTGGACAAAGTTTATTGTATTAAAATCCATAAAGTATCAGAGACCTTTTTTCCTTAATGGAATGAAATGAGATAGTATCAGACATTCAGTTATATTAGAGATCATTTTCACTGAAGTGTGTAACCTTGTGTGAATTCTGCCTTGTGAGTTTTGCTGTATGTGTCAGCTTTTGCTTTTTTATTTTTCCCCGTCGCCACACTTTTCAAAGACATTTGTGCTGGGCTGTATTACGTCATAGGTCTTACACGCATATTTTGTACGTAACAAAGCACTTCTGGCAGTTTTATTTTAACACTACTTTTGTACTTTTATCTCACCTATTTTCTCTTATGAAAATGTCTTTGAAACTCAGAGTTGGAATTTCTCAAAAGGATATACTGTATGGCAATTGTGACCTTTATCTCTCGCCCAGGAAACATAAACTCAAATCCCAGCCATGTCAATTAAACTTCCATCCATTAAAAAGATAGAGTGGTTATGGAATGTATTATCTGTGAATGTGCTAGATCAGCCATTACTATCCATCTGCTGACCTATTTATGGATATTAAATATATTTCTAAGTTTAAACAATGGAATAGTTCTACCTTGGAGACTTTGGAAAAAAAAAAAACAACTTTGAATTAAATTTAGAGAGAGATTAACATCCCTAAGTTTACCTCATTTAAACAGTTAGAAGGTCTGGATAATTACCACATGTAAAAGAACAGTTGGTATGATTTAGTTTTGTTTTAGCTCTAGTCTAAGCAGTGGAAAAGTGTTAACAATTATTTGGATTGTCTAGTCCTTCCCATTACCTACCTTGATTTTATACATATTCCTTTCAGGTTGAAGCTACAACTAGCTTTTATATTTAGTTTTGGAGATATTTATATCTGCCTTTAGTCATAACAACTAAAGGTATATGAACATAGACTTTTTTCCTAGACTGTAAAATCCTATATAAATACCTGCAGCCCTTAGCTATTACCCTCATTTTACAGTTAATTGTGTTGCTAGCCTGGTTTATGTGGTATTTTCTAATGTGTCTTTTTTTCCTTGCCTGATTTAAAGTAGTTTGTAAGCAAAAATTTTAAATACTAATAATAAGTGGCTCAAAAATGGAAGTAAAAAAGAATATTAAGTGAAATTATGCTCATCTTTGTCTCCCATCTGCTTCGTTTTCCAGCACCTTGTCCACACATATCCCTACTGTTTTTAATTTTTTATATATGTTGTGTCTTCTCAGTTTTTAAGCATATTTAAGCAACTGTGACTATATAGCTTTTTTAATACAAAATTTATACCATATTTTCTCAGTAATAGATCTGAAGTCTTTCCATGTCAATGAGAACATATTATTTAGGACTTCTATTTTTATCTTTTAATCAAAAATTTTATTGAGATAATTAGATGTTCACATGCAGTTCCAAGAAATAATAGAAATCCTATACACTTTGCCCAGTTTCCCCTAATGATGACGTTTTGCAAAACTGATACAATATCACAACCAGGATACTGACATTGGTACAGTCTATCATTTTCTAATCTTTTACTGTGGGTCTATTCGTGAATTTTTTAAAAAGCAATACTTGGAAATTAGTATTAAACACCAATGCCATATACCATACTTAGTTTCATGCTCAGTTTCAGGACAAGAAGAAAATATATATTGTATCACTGACTAGTTATAAAAAATATCAGGTTGTTTTCTCCCTTGAGGGCTAATGCTAAAGGAGGTCGTCTGGAAGGAATGCAAATGACTGATTTGGAAAATAATTCTGAAACTGGGGAATTACAACCTGTACTACCTGAAGGAGCTTCAGCTGCACCTGAGGAAGGTATGGAATGATAAAGTTGGTGGGAGGTGGGAATAATGATTTTTTTGTGTGTTGGTGTTGGGGAGTAGTTAAAAAAGTTATTGAGACATCCAGCATGCTTACCATCCAACATGCTTGATCTGAATACAGCATTTATTGTACCACTGAATTTGATTCACTAGGACATTGAGCACAGAGGAAGGCAAAGTGGGTGACTGACTACATAAAAGGACATGTCTTACTTAGAAGGGAGGTTTATAGGTTGGTGGAAGGAATCAGCAGATAGTGCATCTGCTCATTCAATAAATGTGTTAAGCCACCTACATGACAGGCATTCATTTTGCTAGATATGCAAAGATGAGATTAGATATGTTCATGGGCTTAGGGAGAATGCATAAAGCAACTAATTATAATATTAAGTGTTAAGTACTTTGTCTTTTAAAGTCAGTCTTTTTTTTTTTTTTTAAGATTTTATTTATTTATTTGACAGAGCATGAGCAGGACAGGACGGTGGGGGGGGGGGGTGGGATGGGGACAGGCAGAGGGAGAGGGACAAGCAGACTCCTTGCTGAGCCAGGAGCCTGAGATCATGACCTGAGCTGAAGTTAGACACTTAGCACCCTAAAGTCAGTCTAGAGTAATATTTGTAAAATTTGGGGTGCCTGGGTGGCTCACTGGGTTAAAGCCTCTGCCTTTGGCTCAGGTCATGATCTCAGGGTCCTGGGATCGAGCCCCGCATCAGGCTCTCTGCTCAGTGGGAGCCTGCTTCCTCCTCGATCTCTCTGCCTGCCTCTCTGCCTACTTGTGATCTCTGTCAAATAAATAAATAAATAAAATTAAAAAAAAATAAAAAAGTCTTTAAGAAAGGACCTGTAGGGATTAACTAGTTTCAATGTATTTATGTATATTGATTACAAATTGTAGTGGCTTAAATTTTTGTAGCATATGCTGGAATTACAGCCCCCTTTTGTTCATGCAGCATATACAAAATGTTTCTAATTTGCCTCTAATTTGTTCTAATTTGCTTCCAATTTGTTCATTGCATTTGACGCTGGTGAAAGAGTAATTCCTGAACTTGCTGTTTAGTTCAGGATTTCTTTAACATGACACCATTGACATTTGGGGCCAGATGATTCTTTGTTCCAGAGGGGTGCCCTGTGCAGGTAGGATGTTTAGCAGCGTCCTTGGCTTTTAACTACTAGGTGCCAACAGTACCTCCTCTGAATCACAGTAATCAAAAATGTTCCCTCGGAGACAAAATCATCGCCATCTCAACCAGTTGAGAACCACTGGTTGAATTGAATGACTCAACCAGGGATGACCACACTCTTAAGAATCAGGTGTCAGAGTAGATCACAGTTTCAAATGGATACAAGGTGTAGTTCTCAGATTTGTCGGTGGGTATATGTGTTGGGGTGGTGGGAGGGGGGCAGGGAGAGCAATTGAAAACCGTCAGTCAGGTGTCAGACCGTTTAATAGCCAACAGAGAATGATGGGTGCTGTGATAGAGTGTATAGGGTGCTCAAAGAACAGGTATGGAATAATAAAACTAATAGGTAATATTTACTAAATCCTCATTATATATTAGAGACTGCTAAAGACTTTCCCAGATTTATCTTGTTTTCTCAACATAGCTCTACATGGTAGTTACTTCATTATCTTGATTATCTCACTTAGAATATGAATAGGCTGAAGCCTAAAGTTGTAACTTACCCAAAATCACAGAGTTAGTAGATGGAAAAGCTGGAATTTGAGCACAAAGCCAGTGCTCTTAACTATCATCTTTATTAACCTGGTTTACCCTTAGAAAGTTATCTTAAGGGGCGTCTGGGTGGCTTAGTCATTAAGCATCTACCTTCGGCTCAGGTCATGATTCTCGAGTCCTAGGATCAAGCGCTGTGTCAGGAGCCCTGCTTTAGCCAGAAGCCTGCTTCTCCCTCTCCCACTTCCCCTGTTTGTGTTCCCTGTCTCACTGTCTCTCTCTGTCAAATAAATAAATAAAATCTTAAAAAAAAAAAGAAAGAAAGAAAGATCATCCTAAGGGATGAGTAGAAATTAGCCAGGTGAAAACTAGTGAAAGTTGAGGCTGGAGTGGAAACAGAGGACGGATCGTGAAGAGTTACATTGTATGTCCAGCTAAAATTTGGACTTTGTCCTTTAGGATCTAAGCAAAAAGTGAGATAATAAAATAATGTTTTTAAATTCCTATTTTAGCTATTTGTAGGGAATGGATTTGGAGTGGGGAGAGGGGATGTGGAACTCTAGGGGCAGGGAAACTGGCAAGAAGCATGTTAAATCACTGTTGGTGAGATTTGGACTTAATTTCAGCCTTCAACTCATAAATGCACATTATCACAGCACCCAGAACGCTGAAAGTTATTTTTTCTTTTTAAAGATTTTATTTATTTGACAGATAACAAGTACACAGAGAGGCAGGTGAGGGGGAAGCAGGCTCCCCACTGAGCAGAGAGCGTGATGCGGGGCTTGATCCCAGAACCCTGGGATCATGACCCAAGCCGAAGGCAGAGGCTTTAACTCACTGAGCCACCCAGGTGCCCCACCCTGAAAGTTTCTGACATTAGTTTCATTTCTTACTTAGAGCTAATCTTTGACAGCTTATCATAAACTAGAGAAAGCCATTTGCTTGGCAACATTTAGGATCTACCATGTACTTGAAACACTGAGATTTAGAGTTAAGCGGTTCATGTGACCCAGTAAGAAATTTTCTTTTATATAAGGAGCGGTATGATATAAAGAACCTAGAGCTGAGTGAGAAAACTTGCTGTAAACATGCAGATCAACAGTGCCACGGAAGTACAACCTTGTGGTTCGTTGGTGTCTAAACAGCTTGTTTACCATTAGAGTCCCAGGGTAGGCACTGAGAAGCCTAACTGAGAAGTTACTGAGAAGGCTGGAAGACGGGAATATAGTGGATGACAGTAGGAGCTCTGAGCCTTTTGGAATCTACTTTGTGAAGGAGAATGGGGCCTTACTCACAGATGTAGTAGTATTATTCTATCAGTAGGAAGCAATTCTCAAGAAACCTTTATTTTTCACACCAGTAAGCCTTGGTAGAAAGTTGAGTGGTTTGTCTTGTATCCCTGGTTGGGAAACACAAGACTCTATTTGAGCAGAATTCTTAAGAGAAAATTTTGTGTGTCAGATGCCTATAGGTAAGTCTGTCTGTGGTGTCTCTGTCACATCTGTCTGAAGAAACTTTAAAGTAAAGTTTCTTTGTTGTTTGTTATTTGGGACTACTAAGGTGGTTCTCTTAAATGTTTGTGCACATCAATGAAATATGACTTCTTAGACATGTTAGGCATCAGCAGGCCTTTTCCTAAGTGGGACCATCTGGGACAACCTGGTGTTAATCTTGTGTTTAATGGCTTGATACTGAAAAGCTTGACACCACCCCCATCCCTGCTGCTGCTGCCAGTTGATACCCTCCCTGCCGAAGCCCTAAAGTAGATCAGTGTCTTCCTGTTCAGTCTAAGACCGGAGAGTGTGTTCTGATAGAGTTCCTATTTAAGTAGCACAGATCTCCTTTCGATTAACTCAAGAATGTCAGTACACTCATCCCAGGGAAAAGCCATGGTATGCCTGTTAAAATCTTAATGGCACCCTATCTAACAGAGGAATACAAAGTCTGATGCTACACCCTAACTGATCCCTTTTGGGATACTGGTTAAGAGATATTAATAGAGGGGGCGCCTGGGGGACCTGGGTGGTGCAATCACTTATGCATCTGACTCTTGGTTTTGGCTTAGGGCATGAGATCGAGCCCTGCATCAGCCTCTACGCTGGGTGTGGAGCCTCTTAAGATTCTCTCTCCCTCTACCCCCCACCCCCCAAAAAGAGAGAGATTTCATGTAAGTTACAAAAACTCAAATCAGCTGGCTTAAATAAAAGATACATACTCTCTTGTATTAAGATGAAGTCTCACCTAACTGGTAGGGCAGTTTCAGGGTTGGAAAACAGCTGTTTAATTTCCCCCAAGAACTCATCCCCCCCCCCCCCCATCTTTCACACTGCCATTCTCAGTGAATTGGCTTAGCCCTCCCTCAGGATGGCAAGATGGTTGCTGCCATTTCAAACTTCATATAGAGCCAGTAAAATTCTGGGAATACCGGAGGATTAGTTCATTCCATATATCTCTATCAACAAGGAAAATCGTTGTCAGAGCACCTTAACAACTTCCTAACATCCTCTTCTATCTCAGTCACTGGCAAAAAAAGGAAACTTGGCAAAGTCTCAACATTTGGTTTCCCTCTTTGACCCATTCCAAATGGCCAC
This sequence comes from Meles meles, assembly GCF_922984935.1. Taxonomy (NCBI): domain Eukaryota; kingdom Metazoa; phylum Chordata; class Mammalia; order Carnivora; family Mustelidae; genus Meles; species Meles meles. Next base: position 31,205,318 of record NC_060083.1, read on the forward strand.
ACGGAAGAGGGGAGGTAGTTGGACAGTAGTGAGGTTCCATATTAGAAAGGAGCAAGCCCGGTGAAGTAGTAGCGTCTGCTGCATCAGGTGGTTCGTGTTTCCCCAGCGTCTGAAATGTGAGCACCTGTGAGTAAGGGAGTTAGAAATAAGTGCTGTACTAACAGTCCTCGCTTATAGGGCATGCTCCAAAAATGTGGTAGATGATTGATACAGAAATACTCTGCTTCAGCTTTTACTGTAAGTTGCAGATTTTGTTTTCCACATTAACATCTCTGTGGCATCTTACATTTAATGGTATCTTGTAATTACTATCGGTGACAGCCAGTTGTGTGAAAACCTACTGACAGATTCTGGTGAGGTTAAGAAAAGTGCAATATTTAGACTGCTTAGAGTTGGTAAAATAACTGGTTTGCTTTAGGTACTAGTGGGGAGACATTGCAGTATAGGGGGCAAGGCACAGCAAATAGCTTGTGACATCAGCTTGTTTGATTTCAGGTGTTTGACTTTATGTGTATCTACTTCCTCCCACTTACTGAAGGCAAGGGGCTGTGCAGGACCTGTTGACTCAGTAGGCCAGCTACTAAGCTAGATGTGAGGAGACCAATTTTTCTTTGTCATTACATTCACAAAGTTAGGGAACCTCCCTAATACGTGTTCGTGGCCCTGTCTGCTACTGTATAAATAAATTTATGCTACACTTCATAGGAATCCCATGAGCGACATTCCAAGAAATAGGAAGTTTGGGAAGCAAAATAATTCCTAAATTGGCATTTCAACGTGTGATTGTATGTGGTGCTATAAACCTTGTTAAGACTTCTAAATGTTACATTATTTGAATACTACTCCGTAATGTTCACAGCATTTTCTAGTGTTTGAATATTCCATGTAGGCTACAGTTCTTTTAAATACTATAAATTTTTTAAAGATCTGTAATGAGTAAAGAGTTTGAAAATGAATTTAAAGAGTAACTTAAGATTTGAGGAATTCCTGAGAATCAAGAGAATTCCATTTCTTTGTGATTCTGTCTGGAATTCAGAAACACTGGTGCCTGTGCCTAGAAATGTCAATTCAGGTGGCTTTTAGGATTTTCATCAACAGTTCCATGAAGGGCCACAAGGTGGAGGTGGTGCTTCGTGGGAGTAGCTGGTTTTGTCTCTAAGTATCACACTTCGCTTTATACAGCAAGAAAGTGGTAGGTTTTTTGTTTGTTTTTTGTTTTTGTCTTTTTCTTTGCCGAACAAGGAGATTGCAGAAATATCTACATCCAGCCTATGTCTTCTAAATATTTAAGGGAAAAGTAGTACTACACAAACTCCTCTTGAAAACAGAAGAGGAAGAATTTACCCATAAAGCATTCTGGGGCTACTGTTCTCTTTGTTACAAATTCTTTTAACTACAAGCTCTATTTTTAGTAGTTAAAATACCTATTCACATTGTCTTCTTTTTTTTTTTTTTTTTTTACCTGAGTGACCTTTGGTAGTTTGTATCTATCAAAGAATTTGTTCATCTCATCTATATTCTTGATTTCATGAGCATCAAGTTATTTATACTGTTTCCTTATTTTTTAATGTCTGTAGAATCTGTTGTGATGTCCCCTCTTCCATTCCTGATATTGGTAGTTTTTTTCCCTTTTTCTTTAACCTGCCTAGAAACTTTTCAAGTTTGTTGATCTTTTTTAAAGAACTACTACTTGTATCATTGATTTCTTTTTATGTTGTTTTCCTGTTAACTTTATTTATTCTTTACTTCCTTTTATTTGCTTTGACTTTATTTGCTCTTTTTTCTAGTTTCTTAATGTAGATGCTTTAATCATTGAGAGCTTTTGCTTTTCTAATGTAACTATTTAATAAATTCCCTTTTAAGCACTTCTAAAGCCATATCCTCCAAATTTTGATATGTTGTATTTTTATTTTCATTCATTTCAGAATATGTTTCATTAGTTCTGGAAAATTCTCAGCCATTTTCTCTTAATGTATTGTCTCTCCTTTGTTATTTTTCCTGTCTCTGTGGCAGTCTACTTGACACAATTGGAACTATTACCATTTATTCTCTTAAATCTTAACCACTTTTTTATGACTTTCATTTCCTGGTGTTTTTTATTTGTTTGTTTGTTTGTTAAAGATTTTATTTATTTATATGACAGAGAGAGATCACAAGTAGGCAGAGAGGCAGGCAGAGTGAGAGGGGGGAAGCAGGCTCACTGCTGAACAGAGAGCCCGATGCGGGGCTGGATCCCAGGACCCTGGGATCATGACCCGAGCCAAAGGCAGAGGCTTTAATCCACTAAGCCACCCAGGCACCCCTCATTTCCTGTTTTTTAAACATTCTGTTTAATTTCCTCAGTTCTCTCTTTAAGTTTGCTGACCTCTTTTTCAATCTTATTTAAATCCATCTATTAATATTTAAACTCCAATGACTGTATCTTTCATTTCTAGAAAGTATGGGCAGTAATTTTTATTTTTTATTTTTTGTGTAGTAATTTAAAAAATGCATCCTTCCCTTTTCCACATTTAACAGGTCATTATTTCAATTTATGAACATCCTTTTATTTGTATATCTGCTTGACCCTTATCAAGCAAATTTACAAAATTTACAAATTTTGTAATTTGTAATTACAAATTTTGTAAATTTTGTAAATTTTAATTGGAACATACCTTTCAGAGATTCTTTTTCTGTCCCACCTACCACACCCCTAAAAAAACTTCTCTTTTTTCCTCCCCAACTGTGATAATTCTTAGGAGTTATTATAAGGATTGTGGAAGCTTCCCTCCAGAGAGATGGTGTTTTTTTGTTTGCTTGTTTGTTTGTTTGGTTTTTAGGGCTTCAAGAGTGTTCACTGATGTTTGCTGATTATCTCTACTTGGGTCTTCATATGCTCAAGTAATTTGGGATTGTATCCTGAGTATTTTTAATATGATATTATGAGATTCTGGGTTAAATCTCTCAGTTTGGTAGCACTTCAAGTCCTGGTGTACATCAATATACCTGTTCCTATTTACTTTTCAGAGTCCTTAAATAACTGCTTTGTGAGACTCCCGGGTGGCTCAGTTGTTCGAGCCTTGGACTCTCATTTCTTCTCAGGTCATGATCTCTAGGTCATGAGATCAAGCCCGTGTGGGGCTCTGCACTAGGCAGGGAGCCTGCTTGAGGATCTTCTCCCACTACCCATCTTCCTCCCCCACCTAATTTGAGTGTGCATGCACATGCTCTCTCTCGCTCTCTCTCAAACAAATAAATCTTTAAAAAGGATGTTTAAAAAAATAGCTGTTTCATGCATTGTATACAGGTTTTATAGCTTTGTTCCATGGGAAAGATGGGAAGGAATGTGCTTATTCTATATTACCTAGAACCTTCCCTCTAGAGATTGTACATTTGCTTTACTTAAATAACAGTAGTGCTTGACCAATTGTTATGTTAATTTCCCGAGACTTGAATCTTTAAATCCCAAACCAAAATTAATCTCACAGGCCTTAGTGTGAATTCGGAGATGAGCTGAATCCACCAGAAACAGACAAGAGACTGTATTTATTCAGAAGGCACTTTTTCTATTCTGGGTTGTTTTTTTTTCCCCACCAAAAATGTCAGCTTTATGCAGGGAGTGAAGTTTCAGTCATTCAACTCCCTTTCTCTGGTGAGTCCAAGGGAACATTAAAGATGGTCACATCAAATTCCTTGGGGCTGTGGTAGCATCTGACCCATTAGTTTTCCTTATCTTTATTTATTTTGGCACCTGTGTACTTACCTTCTTTCCTTTAAATGTGGCTGTTTAAGTTCATATTTTCTCTACCATTTACAAGGGTTTGTAGCAGAAAGATTTTCAGATTTTCTTGATCACTGTCTTGTTGAAACAGAAGTACTTTCTATAGTTTTTTTTTCTTTTAAAAATCAAGTGATATACATAAGAACAAAATTAGAGGCCCAAATGGGATGATACCTCATTTATTGCTTGAATTACTGTTATTTTTTATACACATATACACGTAAGTATAAATGTGTCTATATATGTTTTAGGTAGAAACAACAACATTTATATTGAATCAGAATCCAGAGTCTCTAGAAAAAACTATTTGCTTTGGAAAAAATATTCTCGGTATAATGAAGTTAATACTGGTCTCAAATTACTACTTGCAGACACTGTAAAAGGGGCAGTTTTAATCTTTGAGAACAGAAATAAAACCACTGCTCTAAATAACTAAAGAGAACTGAGGTCTGCGTGGTTACTTCTTTATTTATTGTTTGTTTGGGGTCTTACATTGGCTTGGGATCCAGTGGAAAATTACTGGGAATCTCGGGTTAATAGATGAGGAGACTTCCTTTTCCTTTCATTTACAGTGGTTTCTTGTCAGAAACACGTTCTCCCCTTCTTTCCTGCCAGGGATGAGTAGTGACAGCGATATTGAATGTGACACTGAGAACGAGGAGCAGGAAGAGCACGCCAGCATGGGAGGGTTCGACGACTCTTACATGGCGCAGCCCCCAGATGAAGGTGCAGCACCTGGTGTCCTTTTACAGAGATTAATAAAAGGTCTCTTCTGCCGCTGTTGCTGCTGCTGCTGCTGCTGCTGCTTTGCTGTTTCTGCTGCCTTTTTTTCTTTAATTACTGTCATGTGTGAGAAAACATTCTGTGGGGTAAACTATATGGTGAACGCTGAGAACAATTTGCTCGGTCCTCTCTGGCTGGTCAGACACCTGCTGGCTGCTACTTGGCGGAGCAGGGCTCGGCAGCCTGCGTTAGTACAGCCTGTGACCTGAGCGTAGCTTTTAGAGTGCATAGAGTTGTTTAAAACAAAAACAAAACTGAGAAGACTTTTCAACAGAGGCAGTTGCCTAAATATTTAACTATGTGCCCTGGTATAGAAATATTTGTCAACCCCCGGGGAGGGTTCAGATGTTATTAGATGTTATTAGCCTAGCTAATGAGGTAACTTTTCAAAAGATTTCTCCTCATTTCTTAGAAATGCGTTTAGTTGATGGAAGCATTTTTTTAAATGTCCTCTTCCTCCCAAACTAGTTTTAGGAATAAAACTTACTGAGAGAAAGCCATTTTAGTATTTTTTGTTTGTTTTGTTTTAGGAGTACGATCTAATGATTTGATATTACATATACAGTGTGAAACGATGAGCACAGTAAGTTTAGCTAACATCCGTCACCATGGTCAGTATTTTATGCAGAGACCTTCATGATCGCTCTGAGCATCCCTCTGCAAGATTTGCTGGAATGACAACATTGTCAGCCTCATGCTAGTCGTCAGCTTTATAATTTTACAGATTTCCCTGGTATTCTAGTGCCTTTTCCAAAACAGCTAAGCATTGGATGATTTTTAAGTATTATGCTTTTAGTAATTTTCTCTGTTTCTGAAAGAAGCAGCCAAATTTTAGGCACGTTATTTTGAGTGCTGATGGGCTTGTAGTGGTACTTACATGTACGATTTAATTTGCTTTAAAATACATTTTATGTTTACAGTGTTAGTCTTCAGAGTATGTACATCTCCTCATTTCCTCTTCCCTTCTTCAGCTGCTCGCACAGTGTCCCCAGGAGGACAAAGTTAGGGAGTGCTTTTCCTATTCTAATTGGGTATTACACATTTTACTTTTTCTTGTTTATTTTCCCTTTGTACTTGCTTATACCTGCCTCAGATCACAAATGCTTTGAAGACAGAGGTTTATCTACCACCCAGTACATCTTTATCGCTTAAATCATATGCTTGGTAAGATCATTTAAGGACATGGAAAAGAAACTACTGGTCTTTAAAAACTGTTATCTGCTTTTAAATTTTTATCTTAGATACGCATTCCAGTTTTCCTGATGGTGAACAAATAGGCCCTGAAGACCTCAGCTTTAATACTGACGGAAGCGGTGGAAGGTAATTTTCAAATCAAGAGAACTGACTTGCAAGCTACCTTGCCCCTGAGATTTGCTGTAGTTGGTGCTCAAATTGTCATCAGCCAGATAATCAGATTAGGTCTTATTTTTTTCATCATCTCTACCTGAAATAGTAATTCCGAAACTTTAGAAAGTAGTATTATTTGTAGTATGTGACATTAGTACACAGGAAAAAATTAACAGCGTGGGGAAAAGAATTCTGTGTAATGTAATGAATTAGCAGTGTAGTCCACAATCAACTTAGTAAATTAGTATGTTCATAAAAGGCAATTTGTCTACTACCCTAGAAAGGTGATTAACTGCCACACAGTGTACGAAGAGCCAGTGCATGCGCTCAGCGTTCCTGCTAATCCTCGGTGCCCTTCTGTCCGTGGCTAGATGCTCAGTTGTGTTTCACTGACCACCTTTATGTTTTGGGTGTTAGTAATAGTTTATAGCTTCCTTAATGCCTGTAAAGTAGGAAACAGAAAAATGACTTTGTGTAGATTCTGCCCTGTAGATACTTTATGTGATTATCTAAAGCAAAACTAGGCTGACTCTCTTCTTTGGAGGATGCTGGCTGACTAAAGTTGATTTATTTATCTGTTCTTACTTGTTCAAGTGCAGGCATGCTGATTATTGGCACATAATCTTTCTGCTGTAGAACTTTTACAAATATAATTTCAAATGAGCGAAGTTCATGTGAATTGGTGGTTTCCCAGTCTTACAAACACATGAAAGATCATTTAAAATGACTTCTTTTTTTCCTACCTTCTACTAAACAACTCTAGTGCAGGAAGCGCTTTAAAACCCTCTTTTCTCTTTTATTTTCGTTAGTTGGACATTGGTTTCAGTGTCAGTACATTTAAAGATTCATACATACTGCACAGTGGTTTACACGAAACTGTAGTATGATGTTTATTTTCATGCTCAATCAGCCCAAAATAACTGCCAGACTTCCCACCGTGCTCCTGCATTTGTGAGCCGCTGTGGTATGTGTGAACGGTGCACTGAGAGTTGGTAAGGCTGTTGAAGAAGCAGGCGTCTGGTACACATGTGAGAGGCGCCTCTTCTACTTCTGTTTTACTTATTTCCCATGTCTAATGTCTTGCCAAATGCCGTGATTCATGGTTTGCTTTTGTTCAAAACGGTTCGCGCTTTTGTTAATAAAATTAACTTGAGAAAATATCATGCCTCTGCAGTTTATTAAAGTGAGACAGGAAGCTCCTGGGTTGGGGTTTTTTTTGTTTTTTTTTTTTTTTTCCTATTCACATTGCCTGTGTATGATAGAGGCTGTTAAGCTGTGTAGACGTTAGTAAATGCGTGGGGAAATTAAGAGACTGACTGAGACTCTTGGTAATACATATGGGTACTTTTTCCTCCTTAGAAGTTAGTTGGGAATATTTAAGTACGATAATGTAAGAAGTTTTATATATATATATATACACATATATGTATATATATGTATACACATATAAATATATAACTATAATATAAAAGTAAAAATTTAGGATTCGCTTACTAACATGCTAAGTTTTGGCATGCTGTTGTGTAGTTGTTAGGTAGTTTATCATGCAATAAGATTCTAAGGCATTTCTGATACATTCTTTAACACATTTCTGTGTCTGTTAGATGGATTGCATTCTGTTGAGATAATTTTTTAAACCCAACTTTCTCTTAGCCCTGTACTACATTGTAATGGATGAAGTTATAAGAATCTTGCACCTCTACTGTTGAGGGCAAACCATTTTAAGGATTGATTAGTAGATTTTTTAAATGAGACTCATCAGTTGGAATCCACAAACACGAATATGATTGACTACTTTGAATCTCTCGCTATTGCCAGCTCTTTTTTTAAACTTGTATTTGATATAGAACTCAGTGCTTTCCCATGTATCTTTATAATTCTATTGTTTTCAAAATATGGAAACAACATGTGGTTAAGAACTAAGAAAAGCCCAGAAAAGACTATGCATTTGGGGAAATTTACTTGTAAATGCTTTTAGCATGGGTGATTTAATCAGGAGTTTCTCTTGGGTCATTAATCTATATAGTAGCATTTTGAGGTATCCCTCTGACTTTATTGGGAGGAGGTACACTTTTTAAACTCCAAATGTTGTTAACCTTTGCTCTTAATTTTCATGACCTCGAGGTTTTTTTTAGTCTGTGGATTCCCTAGAATGGGATAGTGGTATTTGGACTGTGATATATTTGGATCTTGAGTATTTTTCTGGCTTTTCTTATGCTTTCAAGTTATGTATAAAAACAATCAGGAGTACTGACCTTATTTTAGATGAATTGAGAGCTGGTTGAGACCCTTTTAATTTGGTAGAATTTGAATTCACTACATCAGCAAGACTGTTTTTGTTTGTTACAGCTGCAGGAAAATTTGAAGGTATTTAGTTCTTTATACTTGCACAAAAACTTTGGAGGGAAAATATTTTGAGCTCAATTGCCATATTCTCATGTATTTTAGGAACCTATTTGTACCATATTCTGATTCCATATTTAAGAATAAAATCTATTTCTTGAAAAGCAAAAAACGCAAGTTTCTTTTTTTTTTCTTTTTTTAAGATTTTATTTATTTGTCAGAGAGAGAGAGTATACACAAGCAGGCAGAGAGGCAGGCAGAGAGAGAGGAGGAAGCAGGCTCCCTGCCGAGCAAGGAGCCCGATGCGGGACTCAATCCCAGGACCCCAGGATCATGACCTGAGCCGAAGGCAGTGGCTTAACCAACTGAGCCACCCAGGCGTCCCAAAAAATGCAAGTCTCTAAAGAAATACTGAACCTGCTCTCCTGGTATAAAATCCTCTATTTCATAATTAAAGTTGACAACAGGTTTTATCAACCTGTTTCAAGAAGAAACTAGCAGGGTAACTAAAGGACAGAATGAGTACTCAGAAGCAGTTCTATTGTGGTAAAGAAACTCATGTCTCTTTTGTTGGGCTCCAGCTCACTTCAAGTCATGTTGTTTGAGAATTATAAAATAGTAAGAAATATGCAGCTTGGGGCGCCCAGGTGGCTCAGTGGGTTAAGCCTCTGCCTTCGGCTCGGGTCGTGGGATCAAGCCCGCATCGGGCTCCTCTGCTTGGCGGGGAGCCTACTTCCCCCTCTCTCTCTGCCTGCCTCTCTACCTACTTGTGATCTTTCTCTCTGTCAAATAAATAAAATCTTTAAAAAAATATGCAGTTTATAGAAATTCTCACAGTCCATTGAAGACGACCTTTGGGAGTCAATTAACAAGTGTCTGGCATTCTCTCTAGACAGACAAACTGCTGTACTTGAGCCAAATCCCCACTTTGTGTAAACAATGGTATTGAAACACAGTTAACATCCATTCGTTTATGGATTATCAGCAGCTGCTTATGCCCTACGAGTGGAGTAGCTGCTAAGGAACCCTATTGGCCCCACAGCCTGAAATACTCTCACACCCTTCACAGATGCAATTTGCTGGCCTCTGCTCTGTTGATATTAATGGGAACTTCATGTGTTTTTAGTATAGAGGTTTAGGCTTTTAAAAAGCATGATTTTTAAGTCAAAAAGATAAAACATTTGACTAGTTCTTTTGTGCTTTGTTTTGTGGTATGGGGTGATGGGCAGCTACTGTCCCATTACAGAATTATAAACCTGAAAGACCAAAAGATTTCTTCAAAGATGAAGGACCCCTTGGCTTTTAGTAGTGGGATCTTTGAAAAACAGAACTCCTTTCCCAGTTTCTAGGCTTGTTGTATGTGAAGTCTGCACCAGATTCCTCTGTGGTGCCAGGAAGTCTTGTGTTTTCCCTCTTCCTTGGTGTGGTGTGCCTGCTTTGGCTCTGCTAGATTGTTGTAGCTGTGAGAAAGGGAAGAAGTCCTAGGAAAAGGTACCATTTCCTTTTCCCTCTCCCCATTGGTTGTTCATGATCTGGACTGCAGGAGATTTGGCTCAAAAGTGATTCCTCCCATGCATCCCCACCCCCGCCCCCCACCCCCGCCCTTGTAACTGTGCTTCATGAGTTCCTCTGCTCTGCCGCTACTTGCTGGCACTTTGTGTATCCCAACAGTTCCCATCTTTTCTTTTGTTCTTTCTTTTTTTTTTTCCCTTTATATTGTTATCCTTTTAGCCAAAGAGCATAGTAGTTCTTAGTCTTTCCTTCCACCATTACCTTGTTTTTAGCATGTTTTGTTTTGTTTTTTAAGTAAATTCTACCGCCTTCATGAGTTTGAACTCCTGCCCCCAAGATCAGGAGCCACATGCCCTACTGACTGAGCCATACCGGTGCCCCCAGTATTTAGTACTTTTATCTCACATTTATTCCTGGAATTTTTTTTTTTAAGATTTTGTTATTACACTTGATCTTAGCCAAAGGCCGAGAAGCGATAAAGATTTTATTATTTATTTGACAGAGAGATACAGAGAGAGAGGGAACATAAACAAGGGGAATGGGAGAGGGAGAAACAGGCTTCCCACCGAGCAGAGAGCTGGATGCAAGACTCGATCCCAGGACCCTGGGATCATGACCTGAGCTGAAGGCAGATGCTTAACCGACTGAGCCACCCAAGCGCCCTATGGAAAATTTCTTCTTAATAAATGTGTTCTCTTAGGCCTAAGGATGTAGTAGTTACTGCTTGCATTGTGCACAAACATACTGTTTCTGGTCAACATTGACCAACTGTGTCAGTGAATCCTTAAGTAACCTTTGAGGTAGATGATATGAGTGTCATACCCGTTTGACAGAACCATGCATTTTTTTTTAATTATTTATTTATTTGACAGAGAGAGATCACAAGTAGACAGAGAGGCAGGCAGAGAGAGAGGGAGGGAAGCAGGCTCACTGCCGAGCAGAGAGCCCAATGCGGGACTCGATCCCAGGACCCTGAGATCATGACCTGAGCCGAAGGCAGCGGCTTAACCCACTGAGCCACCCAGGCGCCCAGAACCATGCATTTTGGGGAGGGTAGGTGATTCTTTCAAGGGTCAACACCGCTCGCAAGGATGGAATGAATTGCTGGTCCTAGTATGTTTTTCAATTCATCACACTTGAAGCAAACCGAGCATTTTTTTACCTAATAATTAAAAAACTAAAACTGTCCTATTTTTTAACTTTTATTTTCAGATAATTTTATTTATTTATTATTTTGAGATAATTTTAGACTTACCAAAAGAGATACAGAAATCTTGAGAGTTCCCATATACCTGTTACCGAGCTTACTCAGCCTTTGCTTTTGTTAATGTCTTCTGTAATTGTAGAACAGTAATCAAAACTAGGAAATTAGTCTTGTTTACAGTACTACTAATTGCAGAATTTGTTCTGATTTCACCAGTTATTTCATTAATGTCTTTTTTCTCTTCCAAGATCCACTCCAGCATCCCACAGTGCCTTTAGTTGTCGTGTTTCCCTAGTGTCTTCCTATGACAGTTCCTCGTCTTTACTTTCTTTCATGACCTTAACATTTTTTTTTTTTAAGATTTTATTTATTTATTTGACAGAGACACAGCGAAGAGAGGGTATACAAGCAGGGGGAGTGGGAGAGGGAAAAGCAGGCTTCCCGCCAAGCAGGGAGCCTGATATGGGGCTGGATCCCAGGACGCTGGGATCATGACCTGAGCCGAAGGTAGAGGCTTAACACACTGAGCCACCCAGGTGCTCCCCTTGACATTTTTTTAAAGACACCAATTATTTTATAGAATAAAATAAAACCCTATATGGGTTGGTTTGGTATTTTCTTATATTTAACTGAGGTGAAGCATTTATTGGAAAGGCTACCACAGAGGTGATGTGCCCTTCTCAGTGCCTTATATCAGGGGCTGTATAATACAGATACTTATTTTTGATGATGTCAATCTTGATTACTTGGTCAAGGTGATGTCTGCCAGGATTCCAACTATTTATGGTTTTTCCCTTTATAATTGCTAAATATTGGGGACAAATGCTTTGAGACTATGCAAATATTGTTTCTGTTTTATCTCTTACTAATTTTAATACCCACCAGTGGATCTTGCCTACAACAGTTATTACTGCAGTGTTCTCATGGTTTTCTCTTTCTCTAATTTCTTATGCATTGGGTTTCTGTAATGAAAAGTTGTCCCTTCTTCCCCGTTTAGTTTTTTTTTTTTTGATTATGCAACCCCTTATTTATCAGTGTGATCTTGGTACACTTATTTTATTCTTTATGATCTAATATTATCATTATTTTACAGTTCAGTTTGTCCCAGTTTTGGCTGCCAGAAATTCAAGTCAGCTTTTGTATCTTTTTGGTATGTTCCATCCTTCTTCCCACCCTCCCTCCTTTTTTCCGTCCTCTCCCCCCACTGGGTGCTGCAAATTTACCTGGTCTTTTCTCCTTTTCTCTGGCCCATTTTTTTTTCCTGGACAGTGGTATTTAGAAAGTAAGATTGGATGTTTAGGTGTGCTTACTGTTCTAGAGTGTCACTGCTTTTAGGTCCTCTCAGGGGATAGAATAGAAACCACCATATACTTACTCATGCAAACACAGCTCTCTATATCTTTGCACGTTTGTGTAAATATGTTTTGTGAAGACAAACCAGGAGTCTGTATTGGTGTCTACAATACCAGTCCCAACTCCACAGTGCTCATTTTATTCTCCCCTTTTATTTATCTTTCTCTAACAGCTTGGCTCTCATTAGCTACAGTATATTTCCTTATTTGTTCAACTGTAACACAAAAACCAAGCAGTTTCTCAACTGTTGACTTATAACCCTTGTGAGGAACAAATTTACCGAGTATATTGTTGGCATACAGTTGGGTTTTTTGTTGTTGTTGTTTTTTTTTTTTAGCCTTCAATATCAGGTCAAACACTTTCCTAAAGTTATTTAGATCCTAAGATTCAGAGTTACATTAGTTCCTTTCTGCACCATCCTCTTCAGTGTGATTATATGATTCATTTGTAATAAAGTAAGATTCATCTGTTATAGTCTGCATTTTGTCCTCCCCACATATCCTGGTTGATCTTTAAATTTACATACATTAAAATTCAGTCTTTGAGATATAGTGCAGTGTATGTGGGTTTTGCCAGATAGTCCTGTGTATCTGCCACCATAATACTACATCAGGGGCGCCTGGGTGGCTCAGTGGGTTAAGCCTCTGCCTTCGGCTCGGGTCACGATCTCAGGGTCCTGGGATAGAGCCCCACATCGGGCTCTCTGCTCAGCAGGGAGCCTGCTTCCCCCTCTCTCTCTGCTTGCCTCTCTATCTACTTGTGATCTCTCTATATATATCAAATAAGTAAAATCTTAAAAAAAATAATAATAATACTACATCAGACAGTCAGTCCGCCTCAGAATTCCCTCACGCAAGGCACATCCTCCCTGGTATCCCCCACAACTGCTGGCAATCATGATCTTTTAGTTTTCCCTTTTCCAGAATGTCATTTAACTAGAATCAGCAGATAGCTTTTGACTTAACAAAATGCAGCTAAGTTTCATCTTGTGTGAATCAGTACTTTACTCCTTTATTACTGAGTAGTATTTCCCTGTATGGGTATACCACAGTTGATATACCCTTGGAAGAATGTTTGGGTTATTTCCAGTTTAGGGTGATTATGAATCTTAAAAACATTTGTGTGAAGGTGTATTCATTCTCTAGAGGAATATATGCTTTGGAATGGGATTGCTGGATGTGTGTGTAATAAATAATCTGGCAGCCCTGTGTCTCTGGCTCCGGGGATATAGCCTCTTAAGTCCTTGGAATTTCCAGAATGATAGAAGTGTCTTTGTTATTTATGGTGGGTCCTGAATGTTTATGCTAATGAGATAACTCAGGACAGGGAGTGGGGGCTGAACAGTAGAACTAATCATGGGATTAGAGGGTTGGGGCTATAGTCACTTTGTATCAACCTGAATAGTTCAGCTTCATTGCCAGTGAGTTGGTCACACTTACCTTATGAAACCCCAGTGAAATCTCTGGATACTGAAACTCAGAATAGCTTCCATGGTAGACTGTATTCTGTACTGTCATCCATTGTTTTGGGAGGATAAAATGCCTGATCACAGGAACCTTCACACGTGTACTCTTCTAGACCTCTCTATGTCCTTTCTTTTGCCTGGTTTTGATATATATCCTTTTGTATAATAAAACTGAGTATTCCCTGAGCTCTGTGAGTTGTTCTTGCAAACTTTCAAACCTGAGGGGGGGATGGTGGGAACCCCCAAATTTGTAGTCATTCGTGAGAAATGAGGGTGGCCCGGGGCCCCCAAACTTGGCAGCTGGTGTTTGAAGTGAGAGGACTTTGCCTTTAAACTGTGAAATTTGGCCTATTTCCAGGTAGTTGTCAGAATTCATCTCAGTGAGTTACATGGTACGTACTGCTTCACTCGTAAGAACCTGCTGAACTGCTCCAGAAGCGGCAGTGCTCTTTTACATCACCAGCAGCACTACATATGACGGTTATAGCTGCATCCTATAAACACTTGCTGCTGTCAGCATTTTTTAATTTTGGCCATTCTAACAAGTGATACTGGTTTTGCTGATCCTTTGCTGAGAATTTCTGCATCTATACTCATGAGGGATTTTAGTCTGTAGTTTGGTTTTTCGGTCTTCATCTGATTCGGTATCAGAGTAATGCTGACCTTACAAAATAAATCAAGAGAATGTATAAAATTGGTGTTGTTTATTTTTAAAATATTTGGTAGAATTTACCAGTGAAACCATCTAGAAGGGATTTCTTTTTCCTAGGTGTGTATTTTTGGTGTTTATCCTGCTCTGTATTCTGTGAGGTTCCTGGATCTGTGGTTTCAGGTCTGTCATTAAATTTTCAAAAATTCTCGGCCGTCTTTCAAATGCTTCTTCTGCCCTATTTGCTTTCTTGGATTCCAGTTATGCCTATGTTAGACTGATGTTGTTCTGCAGACCTTACATATGTTCTGCTATGAGTCTATTTTGTCTTCGTTTTCCCTTCACTGTGTGTGTGTATGTGTGTGCGTGCGCATGTACACGCGTTTTTCAGTTACGGTAATTTTCATTGGTTTATCTTAGTTTACCGATTCTCTCTTCGGCAATGTATAGTCCACTAATTAGCCAGTCCAAATCACTCATCATCTGTGTTTTTCATTTCCAGCATTTCTATTTATAGTTTCTCTTTGCTGAAATCACCCATAAGATCTTGGGTGATCTTTTCCATAATGTGTTAGCCATAGTTATTTTAAATTCTCTCTTCCTAAACCTTTGTCATAAGAGTCTGGTTCTTTTGTTTTTGGGTTTTTCAGAGTTGTGTATTTTTTCTTTGACCTCTAGTTGATATTACAACATAGTGATTTCAACATCTGTATATAGTATGCTATGCTCCCAAGTGACAGTACCATCTGTCGCCATAAACCGCTATTACAGTACCTACCACTGATTGTATTCCTTATGCTGTACCTTTTATCCCTGTGACTTATTCCGTAACTGGAAGCCTGTATCTCCCACTCCCCTTTATCCATGTCCCTATGACCCTCTCTTCTGGCAACCATCAGTTCTCTGTAGTTACGGGTCTGTTTCTTCTACTTGTTTTTTAGGAGATGATTTTTTGGTTTCAGGTCTCACATCTAGGTATGTCATCCATTTTGAGTTTTTGTGTATCATGTAAAGTGTGTGGTCCAGTTTTCCTACCACCATTTATTGAAGAGACTGACTTTTCCTCTTGTGTACTTTTACTCTTTGTCATAGATTGACCTGTGGGTTTCTGGGCTCTCTGTTCTGTTCGGCTGATCACTAGGTCTGTTTTTGTGCCGGTACCATACTCTTTTGATTACTACAGCTTTAGAGTAGATATTGAAATCTGCAATTGTGATACTTTTTGTTCTTGTTTCTCAAGATTGCTTTGTCATATTAAGGGAGTCTGGTTCTGATGGTTTCTTCAGCCTTCAGAACACACTTTTTGTTTTCGTATAGCTTTATATTTTTTTTTTTAAGATTTTTTTTTTTATTATTTTTTATTTATTTGACAGAGAGAGATCACAAGTAGATAGAGAGGCAGGCAGAGAGAGAGAGAGAGGGAAGCAGGCTCCCTGCTGAGCAGAGAGCCCGATGTGGGACTCGATCCCAGGACCCCGAGATCATGACCTGAGCCGAAGGCAGCGGCTTAACACACTGAGCCACCCAGGCGCCCCAGTATAGCTTTATATATTTTGTTGAAAGTGACACATCTTGTGTAGGGCAGTAAGTTGTTTGGAGAATTGTTTTTACACCTGAAAATGGCAGGCCTTTCCTCCTGCTGCGACTTGTATTGCAGAGTCTGAATTCATCTAGGTTAGGAGTTATGCTTGGTTTGAGGTTCATCATTGCTATAATTAACCTTAGCACTAAGTAAATTATCTTTCCTTTGAATAAAAAGACAAATGACATGTGTTTTAAATTGCTGGGTTTTATTAAGGTATTGGCAAAATTTCAACATACATCTTACCTGAATAAACAGTTTTAATAAAGAAAATATGAAGGACCACTCATGATTACAACTTAACTCAAAAGTGAGCTGTAGAGCAGGTCTGTAAATTGATAAATTTACTTGGTAAGAAATGATTCACTTCATTTGCTTCACTCCATAGAGAATTCTTTGCAAAGAAATGTCATGAACAAGGGAACAAAGCCTCTCTCTCACCAAAGAGCACCTAGAGTAAGAGTAAGATACAATGATGTATCTGTGGGTTTTCTAATACATCAGAGTTTATTAGAGTATTTCCTTTTCCGGAACAATTGCTGTGTCAGTCTGGAGTTCCCTGTCTTATTTGCTTTTTCCTAATTAGTACAATAAATAGTCTTCAAAATAGAAGATAAAATGCTGCTAGATGAAGTAACAATTATTTTTCAACACAGTACCATTTGTCTGGAAAATAGTCATGTGATAATACTGGCGGTATCTCACTTTGGAAAGAAAAACATTTAAGCTATTCACAGGTCAGAACAGAAGAGTGGGTAATTTGTCCATTAATATGACATGATTTTAAGGTTAAAAAAAGGTATGTTCTTTTGCTAATTTATGACTCAAAGAAAATTTGTTTGAAATGATGATGTGACCTAAGCTATATAGTATCCCCCTTTATGGCCTTGCGTAGGCAAGAATGGTCGAGTGAATAAATTCTATTTAAACACTAAAATAATAATTTACAGGTCACTTTCTCACAAAACCTTGGCAAGGCTTTGATGGGGAAGGAAATTCTTGAACCACAGCAGTTTTATCTGTAAACACTGAACTTCTTTATGCATCATTTTCATCTGCCCATCAGATGTTGCATTTCTTACTGGCACAGTGTTCCAACAATGGAGTATGGTTGTCGTGAAGATGCGGCATGACACTATACCACCACATTGACATTATACCACTATAAATGTGGTCAGAATCAGACTCGGTGTTGACACTGACATTGTTGACATTGTCCTTGGAAAAGGTGTTACTTTCAAGGATCCTCCTAGTTAACTTAAATGCAACAGAAACTTTAATCTTATTAATTCAAGGACAGTGGATGGCACTTCTAGGTAAAGAAAAGGTATATACATAGGTGTTTCCACCATCCTCTTTAGCACAGATGTAAGTGGGATTAATTGCCCCAGTGTTTGGTGCTGTAATGTTGCTAAACCTCAGATATTCCTCAAAAGTACACATCTAGAAAGTGAACAAAGGAAACCTTTAAGTTAGGGACTGATTCCCTTTGAAACTCACAGTGAATGTACAAGGAGTTTGTAATGACTTCATTCGGTAACTTGAAGTCTGTTTCCCTAACGAGTACTACACTTTCTTGTTTGTATTTGTTTTACTATTTCCTATTCTAACAACACTGTAGCAGGCAAACAAATTGATGCAGATCATGTTAAATTGAAAAAGGGATACCGTCACTCTTAAGGATTGAGTGTAGGATTTTCACCACCACAATTACACAATTAGTAAAAGTACAAAACACGTAATTCAGACTATTACCTCAGCATTAACAGTTAATATATATTATATACTTTTATACTGTCTAATATTCTTACAATCACCAGATACACCATCATTAAATACAAGTTACAGAATGTGTAGATACCATTAGTTAGAGGGGTACTTATTGCTTACATTAGCAAGCAGCAAATAAGGGCACAGGCTTTGAACTGAAGGGAACTACTTTCTATCACCAGTGGCATTAAGATATAACACTGCATTTCACAAAGCACTGCTTTTTACCTAGTTTATAGAACCAAGAGCAGCATATATCATACCAATAACCACTACTTTATTATAAAATTTTAAAGGACTTACCTTACAAATGGTACCTAACTACTCTATAAATATGCATGTTGTGAACAAATGAATAGTTGCTATTTTTCACAATATTGGTTTATAAGTTGACCACACTATAGAACTACTTTGCTTTATTTTCTAGAGGGCTACTGGTATGAAAAATGGAATTAACACTGCTTATATAGTCAGATCTACAGAATTCAGACCCTTCAAGATGTGGTCTGTATTCATCTGAGTTTCATCCAACCATTTTTCCCCACTGGAAGAAACCCATCATTTGTATCTTTCCTTTCGCCTTCTGATCAAAAATAGTAGCAATGGACAACTATAGAAAATCTTCAAAAATTTTAATTTAGGTAAGTGCTTTGGATTGTAATATGTACCAATATTCTGCCTATTTTCTTGTTTCCTTAGATAATTTGATCTGAAACTGCACCTGATGGGTGGTTAACAAGATCTAGGCTTCAGAAAATGACAGATGTGAGTGAGGTCCGTGTATGGGGGACAAACATCAGGTTGGTGAAAAGATTCTGGTGAAAAGAGCCATGTTTATTCCCTCCTCAGCCACATGTCACAGTACTTGAGAAAAAGAATAAATGACTTCAAAATCAAGATAAATACTGAAAATCTCCACTTATATCCAAATTGTTAAAAATAAAATCTACAGATTAATCTGATCTTTGAAGTTTTTGTGTATTTGCTATAGCTATACTGGCTTCCAGAATATGCCACAGTCCTTTGTTTTTAAAGTCTAGGAATCTGAGTTTCCATTTTGGGTCTGGGGAACATAAAGTATTATTTTGTAAAAAACACAGGCAGTAGACATTTCTCGCCAAGAGTATTTGGTGCCCCCCAGTGGCGTGAGTGAGGGGGCAGCTTTTATCCATTGGCATGGCTGGTCCACAGTTGACTAGGGGAGGAAAAGAGGTCATGTGGTGATACTCAAGATTCTCAAGAGAATCAGAGGCTGCTTTGCTGACTGAATCTGATTACTAGTTTATCTGCTGTTGTTAGTTGAAGATACACTTCTAGCTTGAAACTACAGAAATGGCAAAAAGCAGACAACTTCAAATTATCAAATGTAAGTAACTACTGAAATGAGAAAGAGTCCTCTCTGCAGTCTGAAGCTGCCTGTAGCAGGACTGGAGCTTTCTCCATTCATAACTAAATAGACCTCACTCTCCCTTTACCTGCCTTCTCCTTTGCACTTGGCCTTTGGGCTCCCTTTAGGCAGTACTTTCAACCTTTTTCACACCAGTTACTTCATTCCCTTGGGGGAAACTTAAAACCAGTATTTTTCATTCTCCAAAACCACTTTTTATTTTGTAGTAGTATAAAATACTATTTGATTTTTCCTTTTTAAATGGCAACTTGATTCTAGTATATTTGTACCTAACATCATCTCCATTAAACCAGTTTTATTCCTGAGATGAAGGTACAGTGAAAAATATCATAGCATCATAGGTTAAAACCAGTTGACAGTGGTCTTCTAAAATGACAAATAATAAAAATCCCGCCCAAAGCACCATAACAGGTTATGAAACTCCCAAATAGCTACACAGCCCTAGGAAGTACTTTTTAATTCAGAAAATTTTTATAATCTTTTATGTTACAGGAAAAAAAATTAGTAAATCTTTTTGACTATATACTACCTCACAAGTCAGAAAATAATGACACTTTCATACTAGTTTTCTACTTTCATTGTAACCAGTTAAAACCCATATGGCTTTTGGTCTTTTACCAACCGAAAAAAGAGGGGGAGGGTTTCCCTCATAGTCCCCAGTCTTTTGAGGAACATCCCCCAACTACATCTGATTCTGCATTAAGTTTTCCATAGATATATTAGGCACATCAAACCAGATTTCACCTGCATTGAGATTTCGACACTAGATAGCCTGACTAAAATAACTCACTCACAAGCTTCCACTAGTGATGTGAAGGGATAGCAAAGTAGGGGTCATATGTAGGTGTGGAGACACATCACAGGGACCAGTTGTATAATTTTGCTAGTGAAACCGCCAATACTTTTTTTTTTTTTTGGATTGAAAACACTACTTTGAGTTTCCTAGATATCTATTTACATTTAAGAATTGAGCCATCCATGGTTTCATAATGAAGCACATATATTTCAGAAATGTCTACCTTGTTTCTACTCTGATAGTGGTGTTTTTATTGGGGGAGAGCTAGCTGGCCTACTCGAACGAGGAAGGGTTATATTTTATAGCTCCAGGGGACACCTGGGTCTGGAATGTCATCACTCTTGCTGAGCTTCCTCATCATGTTTGCCCTAGGTCCTTTCCAAATATTTTGCCTCCACGGCAGAAAACTTCTGAACATCCTAGTTCTCTTCCCACTTCGAATAAGTGAGGACAGACTAGTGCCTATTTTGTGGGAAGGCTCTTGAGCAGACATAAATGAATACAACTTTGGGTTAAACCTGAATCCGTGTCGTCTCTTTGAATAACGACAGCGTAAATGAGACAATCTGGAAACTCTCTTTTCCAGGAATTTGAATTGTTCATCTTCCAACCTAGGACAGACAGGAGACAAGCTCTGCATTCTGTTTATCTGCTGCCCTGTTGAACCCAAATTAAAAGAGGGAAACTCTCCAGCACCACTCTGTTCAGGCAGTGATGATTGAACTGATTTTTTCTCCATTATTAGCTCATTAATAGGATTTGCTTTCTTTGGTGCACCAGGACCAAACATCTCAATTGGTGGCAAAAACTGGGCACTGTGAGGTTTGCTTGCTTCTATTTGTGTGAGATCTAGGTAGCCTGGGTCTTCCAGCACGTTGATTTGGGACCCTGGGCTCAGGCTAGTTCTATCAGTGAATGAATCCACGCGCCCATCATAGCCTAGATCGGCTGGTGCTGAGCACTGGTGCTGTGGCCAAGGGCGTTTGCACTCTCCATGATTCTCCTTATCATCCCCACCATCTTCTTGCCCTCCTTGAAAAGAGTTCTCTGTCCAATCTGATTCCTCACTAACATTTACAGCTTTGTTCATGTCCCTCAGGAATACCACAATAACAGTGATATTATCACTTGACCCAGCATCACGAGCTGATGCAACTAATTTGTGGGCAACCATGCTACTGTCTCCATTATTCTCCTTCAGGTGGTCAGATACAACTTTCACTGCCTCATCAGGGTTCACGGTGTCATAGAAGCCATCACAGGCCAGAATGAGGTAGTCTTCAGTTCCATCCAAAACAGTAGAGGCAGAGTCTGCATCCCCACAGATATATGGCTTATGTTCAGCGTCTCCTGTGGGAATTAGAAAGGAGGTCAGATTTTGGTTTATCTTGCATGTAAGAATGTTTTATGGCCAATGCTGTGACTGATCACAATTTATTGGACTGTGATCTGAATTTACTGGAAAGAATTTACAAACTAGGTTCAGATAAAATGCTTGAATTCTTTGTTAATGAGATGCTGCTCACTCCTTACTCTTAAATAACTGCCATTCACTGGGCTTAATTTCTCACTAGCTTACACTCTGCATCTTGTGCCTCTAGCTATGACTTAGGCTTAGCTGAGCATGGCAATAAATGTCAAATCTAAGTTTTTTGCTGTATTGAAAAATTCAGTGTTACATAGGAAAATTTTGTTGGTTAACAGATTTACTTTTTTTACTAAGTTAAGTTTGATTTAATTGAGATATGAGAACAAATCCACATTGAAAAACAAAGTTGTGGTCATTCTCTTAATTAAATACTTAATTTTCTGTCCTTGTTTTCAAATTATTAGCTTTATGCTGCTAGCACAGAGAAAGGTTTGAGTTACAAGGGATCTTAAAAAAATCAAGTCCAACTCCCATCGAACCAGGAAAACTCATCCCAAGATTCAGACGAGAACTACAACCTAAGTCTCTTGGTTCCCAGTCCAGTTTGCGATCTACTTTTTAATGCTGCTTTACTGTAACTTCTAGAGAATGACTGGAAAATGTATGACCACATTTCTCTCCTCTTAGGGACTACCATATTTTTGGTGTCTTCATTTGTCTCTGATAAACACCCCCCTCCCTCTTCCTGCCCGCCACCGTCTTTATTGCTGTTGTTCATCCTCCACTTGTGAACAACTGTGAGAACTCCCAAGGCCCTACTGGGACATTATTTCTCCTTTGTTTAGCTCATCCACTTAAAGAATTAAAGAATGACATTTGAGCTGGACCTTGAAGGATAAGTTAGAAGGGCCCTCGGTTGAAGAAATAGCATTAAGCAAAGACACAGAGGCAACTGTTAAGGAGTAGTGTGTAGCTATCTATGGGGTGCTTGGATTGGAGATAGAAACCTAGCCTAGTGTGGGCCTAAGGTCTCCCGTCTATCAACAGACTATGGAGAAAATCATCTTCAGTGCATTCTGGATCTTTCAGATCTGGAGCACTTCCAGATCAATTCACTCTACATTCATTGTTTTCCTTTGGACACTTGGAGAGAGCCTAGCCAAAGGGTCCCTAGCCTGTTAGGTAACCATGTAGCTTAGTAGTACAACAAGGGATACTCAGTTACTACTTTCTTACATAGAAAACAGCATTTTGCAATAATTCTTAGAGTACCATAATTGGGAAATAGTAGTTAAAATTTATAAAATGCTTTATCATTTGTAAAGTAATGGCATATAGCTTAGTGGTTAAGGATGCCAGCCCTGGAGTCAGACTGCCTGGATCCAAATCCTAGCACTGGTTACTTATAGGCCCTCATCAGTTACCATTCTCTCTGGAATACTAAAATAGCTTTTGGACTATGGGATGATAAAATGAAGATAATTATACATAAATTATCTGGCTCTGTCACCACTTCTGGTATCTGTTTGAGGTTCTCTCTGACATTTCCCATCCCTGTTTAATCCTTCAGTAGGCACCCTAGAGATAACTACTAGAACTGGTGTGGGCCGTGTGCCCTATCCAGTAGGTTTCATGATGGGACACTCAGAACAACAGATACTAGATAAGAAACTAGTCTTTTTCATACAGCTGCCAGAGCCATCTTCCCTCAAACATGGTTTCGAGTCCATCAATTTCATACTTCAGCTCTCATAGGCTACTGGGAGGCATCAGTCAAAACTTCAATCATGAGATTCAGTGTTCTCCACCAATCAATCCACTTTACTAAATTTCCCCATCCCTTACTCCACCTGACTGTTATTATCATCATTATTATTTTCTGAATCCCAGCTCCGAAAATAAATGTGATCTGAGTCATACTGTTCCCGAAAATCTTGTTTTAGTGCTTCAATTAAAAGGCTACTGCAACTGTTTGGAACAGAACATACAAAGATTTGCACAGGGAAATCCTGCCAAAATTCTGGCTTTTCACCTGCTCTACTATTGGATGTCAAATTCATGACATCTCGCCCCCACATTTAATAGGAGGGCATGATTATCCATTTCATGGTAGAACTGGCAGCATCCTTTCATCTTCAACCTCCTCTCTCCATATGCTAGCAAATGTATCGTGCCTCTGTCAACTTGGAATCATAAATCTGAAGGGCTCATGAGGAGAAACAGCTGAAAAGCTTTTTCAATTTGAAAGCTTTAAGTGGCGCTTATTTTCTAAGTAGAGTTGAACTCTGCTCAGGAGTCCTGTTTCTTGTCCCTGTTTAGGTCCCGATTTTATTCTCACATTCTTCACCTCTCTCTTCCAATTAAGCTACTGGATTTTGGTAGATGACCTAATTTCCCACTTCAAAGAAAATTAAGGTTATCAGGCCTAAATTCCCTCAATTCCTACCCCTCCCTTTTGTTTTAATCTAGAGAGACTCACTGCATTTTGTCAGTGAAGAGAGGTCTGCTCTTCCTTCTCAAAGCTGACCTGTGCTCTGGGACCTGACTCTCAACTCTGGCTTCTGTTGCTCTCATCTCTAATTTCTTATACTTGCTCTCACCTTTTATCCTATAAACATACTCTGATCCAAACTCCTTATCTTAAAAACAAAAATAATAAATAAAAGTGACCCTTTCTTTCCCTCAGGCCACCACACTATTTCCTTTACCACTAAATTGCCCAAGAAACTAAATCTATACATGTTCTTTTGTGTTATTGGTCATTTTCTGTCACCTGATTTTTCTGGTTTTTTTTTTTTCCACCTACTAATCCAAAACATTTCTCTCCTACATTACCAGTTAGTTTCTATTTTCAAAATTCCATGTCTTTTTTAACCCACCTCTCACCTGACCTCTATAGCACTTGGCCCTGTGACCACATACTCCTGGGAACCCTCTTCTCCTAATATCTGTGAGAGCCCACCTGTAGATGTCTGATCCCTTCTTGATTTTCGTCACTGGCTCCTTCACTTACTAATAGTACTAATCATCATGTGCTAAACTGCCAGGCAGGGCTCTGAGTAGGGTGCATAGTGTACCATTTGTATACTGTGTAGTATACAAAAACTCAGCCATTTAGTGTTAGTATTCCTGCTTTACCAAGGAACAGAGAGGCAAAAGCAATTAATTTCCCAAGGCCCACAGCTTGTAAAGTGACAAAGCCAAGATTCAATCCTAGAGAGCATGACTTCATTGTCTATTTCTACCTTAAGTAATGAGTCTCATCCTTGGTGTCTCATCACACTACACTTTCTTTCTGGGCAATGCCATCTGAGCCTGTAATTTCAACTAATATATATAATATCACTTCACAGACTGCTAATATTATTGCCAAAAGGGGATGAGTTCCCATATCTCTTATCTGCAACTCAGAATTCTGCTCATCTTCAGATGTGTATTTCCAGCTGCTTATCAATTCTGTCCTAAAATATCACACAGGTATCTAGGATGTAAAATCTGTCCAAAATGAACTTATCATCTACCTTCCTCCCCACCCCACAAACTGTTGTTACTTTTTTACAAATACTTTATCATTTTCCCCGTCACGCAAGTCGAAAACCTGGAAATCCGCTTTCCTCCACCCCCACAAACTCACTTCTGTCTGATCAACTTACACCACCTCTGTATCCCTCTTGAGCTGCCCTCATCTCTAAGAAACGGTGTCAACAGCACCTGAGTGATCTCATCTAAACTTTCTACTCTAGTGTCTTTCATACCATCATTACAAATACCTTATGAGTCTGATCATATGGCATCTCCGCGTATTCACCCGGTAGAGTCGAAGACTACTCAGAGCCTGGCACATCAGCCCTTCACAGTCTGGTGCCAGTACTTACTTCGATCACTCCTACCCTCTGCCCTAGACCCTTGTACATGCTGCTGTTCCTAAAACATGGCGTTCCCTTTCAGATGCCCATGCATTGTACTCCCCTCCCCCTGGAATTTCCTCCCCTATACACTATCTTCCACATCCAACCTCTCTTAGTCCAACCTTTCTCTCTTAGTCCATCTCTTATTCAAGGACATGCTCCCTTTGCTTTTAGTTTCCCCATGTGTTATCTTTTTAGAAGCAAGAAAAGGCAAGTATGCTGTAGCAAAGTTGGGTCTATGACAAGCATTAAAGATACTTTTGGATACTCTGACAGAGACTATAAGATCAAGAGGAATTGTTAGAAATAATTCTACATGGGGGTTGTGTTTCAGAAATGAGAAATTTCCCCTCAGGGATCTTAGTCCAGAGTTTGTAATAACTCTCAGTCTGAGATAAAAACGAACCCTCATTTTTTCAGAAGCACTTGCAGGATCTTTCAGCTTTCGCTTTCTCAGCCTTCTGCTGCTCACATTTGGGCCACTTCACAGCTTGCCAGCACCTTCCCAAAGAGTGGGAGGAACTCATATCACTGGTGAAACTGAATCAATCCTTTGAGATTTTCTTAATGTTCTGGAATATTTTGGTAACGATAAGCAAACTTGGGGGATTACATGTGAATTCCATTTATCCATATTATCCCTATGTCAAACTACTTCATTTAATTCCTTTAGGAGGCGGGAATGAAGAACTGTGTATGCATGCATATCATGTGTAATGACACATACACTGATTTATGCTTTTAAAAAACAGAAAATGAAGCTAAGCCACAAAACCTAAAATATCATAAACCCAGGGGCCAAAGTGAAACCAAAATGGAAACAGGACTACCTTTGAACTTACACCCTTGCATTCTGTCCAATCAGCTCAGCTGTTTACTCTCTTAAGTTTTAGATAGTTTCACTGACTTTCCTGTCTCTTGAAGAATTTAGGTCCCAGGGAGACAGATTCTTTGAAACCCTTGGGTTATCTGGCAAATCACTATATTACCACATTTAAAAAAAAAACTGTTTTCACCTAAAAAGTATAATGTTTACGTCATATTATAATTTAGTGAAAACAAAGAAGCAAGGTAAAATATAGGGAGAGGAGCCTTCCATTCTCTAGAAAATACTGAATTGAATTAAATATGATCCAAAATGGTGAAATGGAGATCACTGTAGTTTTAAGCAGATTTGTGTCCCAAAGATTAAAGGCTTCCATTAAAAAAAAAAGAGCAGTGCCTGGGTGGCTCAGTGGGTTAAGCCTCTGCCTTTGGCTCAGGTCATGATCTCAGGGTCCTGGGATTGAGCCCCGCATTGGGCTCTCTGCTCAGGCTGGAGGTTGGGGGAGCCAGCTTCCCACCCCCCGCTGCCTGCCTTTCTGCCTGTGATCTCTCTCTGTCAAATAAAATCTTAAAAAAAAAAAAAAGAAACTAGTAAATTCTGCAATTCTTAATATAGTTCCCTTTCCATAATGGATTTTAAGTATATAAATGAATAGGTTGATCAAACAATTAAAAGTGGCATTATCTAATTGTTACTTTAAACAATAATAAGCACTCTGATAATATAAATGACCATCTCAGGTTCCCTTTTTGTAGCAGAATTAATATGAGACAATGAACTAGAAGAGGACAGTTTGGAGAAACAAAAAGGAATTGGTTTTTCCTACCAATAGCTCTGGAGACCGACAGACTTCCATTCACCCTCCAGGCACCAAACCAGACTACACAACCTCCAAGAGCCTCAATTCGCTGCTTTTCATCCTAAACAGCAATGCAATAGAAAGAAGCAAATAATTGCATTCAGGATTTATCTACCTTAACAGTAAACAACAGATAAAATACTCATCAGCTTCCGGAAAACGTTCTTTATTACTCCTCTGTAAGGTGGGCATGGTTGCTCAGATAATGGTGGTAATCCTAATAAGCAAGCGAATCTTAATTAATAGCTAGAAACCCGCCTCTGTGGCGTGCGCCCTCCCAGAACATAGCACACTTACCTCCCTGTCCGGTTTGTGTGGCTTCATTAGCTCGACAGCTTGCCCTTTTCTCACAAGCATGACCTGGGAATCCCCAACCCAGGCCACATGGAGCATGTTCCCTCTGATGAAAGTCACCACTCCTGTGGTCCCACATCTTAAACTCTGAAAGTAATTCCATAAAACTAGAGTTAGTAAAAATAAACAGGCTGCAAATTCTCATTGACAAGCAATTTGTAGTTAACACAAACTTTTAGTTGGGGGCTAGACTATTAATAACTTGATTTCACAACAAACAGCAATTCTTACTTCTCTGCATTTTTATGTGTATATATGAATGTGCACATGCACAGATCCATGATATGCAAGTCAGGAATGATTATTCATTTCATTTTATGTACAGGTAAGAAAACTATGGCAGGCTATGTGACCTCTCCAAGGGTGGTTAATTCATTACCACATAAAACAGAACTGAAATTCTTTTTTCTCCCAGTTCAGCGCTCAGCCCACTACAGCAGCCCTTAAAGATTTCCACGTTCTGGTCTCTGTTTTGTTACTGACCTACAGTATGTACAGGGGGAGGGTCCTAACGTTACAAAGGATCTGACTGGGACACAACAAATACTCCCATCCTCTGAATATTAAGATAGGAACCAAGAGATAACATATATTCCCTGGGATGCTAAGTTGCTTATATTTTTTAAAAAGCACCTACTATAATTTTAGGGGTCTCTGCCTTGGAATACTGCACAAAGAACAGCCTGAGACTTCACTGCAGTAGCTCTGTAGCAGCATACTTAATGCTCCTGATACTACTACACTAAAATGACATCTCCATTTGACATGAGTCACCACCAAAGAAGCATGACTTTCTGTTACCAAGGACTTGGCCTAAATTAGAACCAATGCGTCAAGGATGGTAAAAGGCCCCTTGTATCCAATGAGAAAAACAACTTCTCATTTTCCCTATATAGGGAAAGTTTGTTAAAAATCCTCACCCACCAATAAAATGTCTTCCCACACACAATGTTCAAAACCTCAGCCCCTGGAACACATGATAAAGACACTTCAGTGCATATGCCCTGCGGAGAACAGGAGGCAGGGCTGCTTCGCAGCAGGAATAGCTGCTTTCTTCCCAGCAGTTAGCAGCACATGGGAGCACAAGGAGGAGAAAAGTAACTGCTGAGACAAAACCTAAATTATTCAAAAGAACTATTGGCAAGACCGAGAGACACTAGGATCATTGGCAAAGCAAATGAGGTGAACATGGTCAGAGGAAAAAGCCGTAATTGTGACGACACAGAGGAAAAAAAGGATAGAAGACGACAAAGTGATTCTCTTAGCTTCACGCTGGTGAGTATAGATCACTTCTCGGGAGCCAGATCTTGTCCTCAGTAAAAATAACGATAGTCAGTGGCTCCAAGGTAGGCAGAGCAGAACAATACCAGCCCTCGAGACTCTGGGACAGCCTGAGGTCAAAAACCCTTCCTCCGATTGACTTATTTCACTAAGCATGATACGCTCTAGTTCCATCCACGTCGTCGCAAATGGCAAGATTTCATTTCTTTTGATGGCTGCATAGTATTCCATTGTGTATATATACCACATCTTCTTGATCCATTCATCTGTTGATGGACATCTAGGTTCTTTCCATAGTCTGGCTATTGTAGACATTGCTGCTATAAACATTCGGGTACACGTGCCCCTTCGGATCACTATGTTAGTATCTTTAGGGTAAATACCCAGTAGTGCAATTGCTGGGTCATAGGGTAGTTCTATTTTCAACATTTTGAGGAACCTCCATGCTGTTTTCCAGAGTGGTTGGACCAGCTTGCATTCGACGTGGATGGAACTAGAGCGTATCATGCTTAGTGAAATAAGTCAATCGGAGAAAGACAACTATCATATGATCTCCCTGATATGAGGACATGGAGAAGCAACATGGGGGGGGAGGGGGATAGGAGAAGAATAAATGAAACAAGATGGGATTGGGAGGGAGACAAACCATAAATGACTCTTAATCTCACAAAACAAACTGGGGGTTGCTGGGGGGAGGTGGGATTGGGAGAGGGGGAGCGGGCTATGGACATTGGGGAGGGGAGGCGAACCATAAGAGACTATGGACTCTGAAAAACAACCTGAGGGTTTTGAAGGGTCAGGGGTGGGAGGTTGGGGGAACAGGTGGTGGGTGATGGGGAGGGCACGTTTTGCATGGAGCACTGGGTGTTGTGCAAAAAGAATGAATACTGTTACGCTGAAAAAATTAATAAAAGGGGGAAAAAAAAAAAAAAAAAAAAAAAAAAAAAAAAAAAAAACCCTTCCTCTTCCTGTTTTCTAGCCCCACCTGTATATGTAGACCCTACTGGTCACTTGTTGGATTTGCATATTCATCTAAACCTGGGGTATAGGTGAGAAAATACCAAATATTTTCCTTGTTTAATACCAAATAGTTCTGAAGTATTGTTTCACTGATTGCAAGCACCATTGCTGCTGTGTAGTCGAGCAATGAAATCAAAGAAATGGATTAAATGATGACCTCACTCTTTCCAAGTCCTATTCAAAAACAGTTAATGTTTAATTCATAAGGCAGGAGTCTTATTTTTTATATGTATAATAATTCTGTAATTACTTTTAAAAATTAAAAATTATCTTGCTGTTGGCCACCAGTTAGAAATGAATATGGAGTACTGTAGTTAATCATATACTAATGCCCAGAATGATAATTAGATCAAAATTTTTACTTTTAGATCTTAGTATAGAACCCCTGTCACTCATCAGAGTAAAAACCTTAGGTCTGATTAACCTTAAGAAACTAGGACATGAGCTCTGACTTTTCTTCCTGTAAAGAGAAAATCAGTTCAAGAATCATCTAAGGATTCACTCTCCAAGCAAATTTTCCCTCAAGAGATACACAGTGAAACACTGCCAGTCCACTGAGAACCAAACGTATGGGAGTAATCCACCTCCTGTTTCCTTTTTAGTCCATTGTTTTAATCACCGTACCCAGATTTTGTCAGCAAAAGTCTGCTTAGAGAGATGGTCCTGGTGTGAAGCTCACAGGCACTGGTAAATAAGAAAGCTAAAACTCACCTGCCAAATCCAGCAAGGGACTGGCTTTCTAGAAAATTATAACTTGGGAGTTTCTCTACAGCACATCATATTGCCCTACTAAAAGCCTGAAGAGTAAATTAGAACTACAACAGAATCCAATATTGTGGGTCAAGAATACAGCTTGAAAGAACTTTTAAATAATGCCTGCCCCAGGCGCCGGGGTGGCTCAGTGGGTTAAGCCTCTGCCTTCAGCTCAGGTCATGATCTCAGGGTCCTGGGATCGAGCCCCACATCGGGCTCTCTGCTCAGCAGGGAGCCTGCTTCCCCCTCTCTCTCTGCCTGCCTCTCTGCGTGCTTATGATCTCTGTCAAATGAATAAATAAAATCTTGTAAATAAATAAATAAATAATGCCTGCCCCTGAAGGGAAGATCCAAAATAGCCCCTGGACTACGGGCCAAGGTGAGCTCAGCTAGTGCATTTATGGTTGGAATTTCTGAGAAAACGGCATACCTCCCTGGCTGCTTTCTGCACAAACCGCTCATCAGTGACCCGGAAGGCCCGGCACAGGGCCTCCGCAGGATCGTGGGGGAACATCTCCTGGCGGACTAAATTAACGTGCAGGTGGATGGAGGCATAAATGGCAGCGTCCACTCCCCCATGGCCATCAAATACGGCAAAGTAGGCTTGTTCTTCTTGGTCCTGTCAGCAGAAAAACAGAAACTGTTAAGTGAGGCACAGTGACTCAAATGACCCAGTCCCTTGTATTGAGCTCATTCTCCTTCTGTGCTGCACGCGTCACCTAGACAAGGAGACAATGTGCTTCTCTTTTTCGACATGCCTGATCGCCCGCTAACATACCTGCAGTACTGGGGCATCTGTGTTTACGCACACAACACTGCAACACAGCGTGGCCAATTAGCTCAGGCTGAAGTGCCCTGTCAGTGAAAGTTGTTGTCTTGTACCATGGAAACCGCCCACAGGCAGTTGCTTCAAAACTGCTGTTACAAGTTGTGGGAAGGAGGAGGGAAGGGAAAGGATGAGGAGGAATTGAGCAAAAGCTGTTCTGGATTGCGTATTTTTTTTTTCAAAATGAAAGTATTCTAATAAAATTAGAAACTGAGAACAATAGGAAATAATTGGCCTTCAGCCCAAGACCAATTATGTTAAGTTGTTTAAAATACGGAGATAGGGGTGCCTGGGTGGCTCAGTGGGTTGGGCCTCTGCCTT
This sequence comes from Meles meles, assembly GCF_922984935.1. Lineage (NCBI taxonomy): Eukaryota > Metazoa > Chordata > Mammalia > Carnivora > Mustelidae > Meles > Meles meles. The sequence goes on from NC_060083.1 coordinate 31,236,807, forward strand.
AGGCTCAGGTTGTGACCTCAGGGTCTTAGGATTGAGCCCCGCATCAGGCTCTCTGCTCAGCGGGGAGCCTGCTTCCCCCTCTCTCTCTGCCTGCCTCTCTACTTTTGATCTCTCTGTCAAATAAAATCTAGGGAAAAAAATAAAATACAGAGATAATGAAAGCATACAGATACTTCTAAACGATAATACCTTCTTCATAAATCATAGTCACATTGAACACTCACTGTAAATAACAGTCTCTAAACTGGTTAGCCAAACTTAAAGCACATCCGATGTCCAAATGCCCTATAACCATTTTGCCTCATCCCCTAACCAAGATTTAGCTTCGCACTTTCTGGGCCATCCACTGCTTGAAGCACTAAGGCAACTGCCAGAGGAGGATCTTCTAAACCAATGGTGTCTCGACAAAGGAAGCCTAATCACAATTATTACATTTAAGCCATTAAGTAGTTTACTTCTTTATCTTCAACTCCAGTGTGTACATCTCAGATCTAACTTACTTAGGAGACTGTAGCTCACTGAATACTCACTCAAGTCCTGGACTCCCTTTAGGCAACAGTATGTAACCATTTTCATGTGCAAGCTTTGACTTAATCCTTGGGCTCTAGGAACTGAGTCTAGGCCCTGTCATTCAAAGGAAATCAAATATACAAAGTAAATCAGGTAATTTTCTTGTGCTTTTTTCCTCATCTGTTAGCTAGGGATTTGGAAGAACTACTAAAACAATAGGTATATATGTATTTTGAAAAAAATTCTTTTGAGGCACCCCTGGGTGGTTCAGTTCTTTAAGGGTCTGACTCTTGACCTGGCTCAGGTCATGATTTCAGGTCATGGGATCAAGCCCTGTGTTGGGCTCTGCACTCAAGCACGGTCTCTGCTTGTCCCCCTGCTCTTCCCTCTCTCTCAAATAAAATCTTTTAAAAAGTTTTCCTTTTTTTAAAAAAAAAATTTATTTATTCATTTGCCAGGGAGAGGGAGAGAACACAAGCAGAGGGAAGTGGCAGGCAGGGGGAGCCCAACGCGGAACTCAATCCCAAGGACCCTGGGATCATGATACAAGCTGAAGGCAGATGCCCAACCAACTGAGCCACCCAGGCGTCCCAGAAAAAATTCTTTTTAAAGGGTGTACTACATTTACTAAAGTACCAAATATAAATGGTCCATAGAGTAAAAACACCCAAATATTATGAAATCAACATCTAACACAGAAATTACAACTAGTTAATTAAACAGAACTATCTTGAAAAAAAAGTCCTGATATGTAGAATACTAAGGTAGTACTCATTTTTAAACAACTCAGTTGGCAGGATAAGGGTAAAATTGAAAAACAACATATCCAAGCAGTTTTTAAATGATGAGTGAGCTGATGTGGGATCATCACAAAGAAGGAGCAGACAATACCTTTTTGAGGCCATGAGAGTATAACTTTAAACAATGTGAGATTGGTAGGGAGATTCTTAAACAATACAGCATCCAAAGAAACAGACAGCCAAGTGGACCCCTTAAAAAAATTAGTGTACCTTTTAAATAAAAAGTTTTCCCTGTTATAAAGATGATGTATTGTTTATTTGAACTAATAAAGAAATCTATATTTTCCCACCATTCATAGATAACCAGTCTTTTTTCTACATATATAAATTATCTAGATTAAATTAGAATTTTACTATACATAAAATTTTAAGTCCTTTTTGTCATTTAGCATATCATTAGCATTCCCCCATGTCATTATTACTCAGTTGAAATGAATATGTACTATACATCTTATGAGCATATTATAGTTACTCCCTATATGACTTTGATCATTTCTAGTTTATTATTGAAATTGTTATGTAAGACATTTATGTCAAAACATATATGTAAGGATTTCCTGCATTTGTGTCCTTATGATATAAAATTAAAAGTGAAATTACCAGATCAACGGTGGTGAAAATCAACAGGTTCTAAGTATGTGTTGCCAAATTGCCTTCAAAACTGTTTCTCTAAAGCAAGGTATTCCTTTCTGAGTTAGGCCTTTGGGCTGATTTTGAAGCAAAATGAAAACCAACCAGGTCAACGAACATTAACAATGCCCTCAGATCTGAGTATAATCTTGAAGTGGGTGTAGTGATAGAAGGATTATTTGTCACATTAAAGTTAACCTTTAAGGTTACATTTGCATGGGCAAGGTAGCAGTTGGAAACAAGGATATTCACATATTCTAAAGAAATTTGGAAACAAAGCTGATCTATCTTTGCAACATAAGCACCAATTACCAACCTATCATCACTGCTTATCAGGCCTTGACAGCTAAAATTTAAATTTAGCTGCTAAATAAAGGAAATATTGTGCTTTGTATAAATTACTACATTGTAATTTTTAAAGTTATGGACTTGAGTGAAGAAAAGAAGCAAGTGACAGGCAGAGGAAACAGACCTACCTCTGTTGGCACTTTACAGAATACAGTTAATAGAAAAAGAAGAGAAAGATAACAAGAAAATGGTTATTAAGCTGACAGGGCTCATATGATCCAATTTGTCAGTCACAGAGATTCATGAAATGTAATTCCATCTACTTTCCTTATCTCAGAAACTGAGATTTTAAAAAGAGAATCACAGTAAATCAGAAAACTGTCTCAGTCTTAAAGTCATCCTTTTATATTTGTGTTTTATGTTGCTTCAACAACATAGTAATGTGGGAACTTAATAAACACCATCTGATTGTACTGTAGTTTCCTTTTTAAAAAACAGGTTTACTGAGGCAGGGCAGTTTTCTTTGATGCTTATATGTTTATAGAATAGCTCTGGAAGTTTACACAAAAAAAATAGTAACTTCCCTTGCCTTCATGGAAGGGAACTGAGCATCTGAGACACAAGGACAACAGAGAGATTTTTGTTTTCCAGTCTGAACCGTATGAATATATTACCTATTCAAATAATATAAAATCGGGGCACCTGGCTGGCTCAGTCAGTAGAGCATGTGACTCCTGATCTCGGAGTAGGCGTTCAAGCCCTACGTTGGGTGTAGAGCTTACTTAAAAATAAAGAAACAAACCAAAATAACATAAAATAGTTTCTTTTCTGTTGTCTGATGCAAGCAAATTTGTGACCCTCTGCCTTCAGTCTTATTCCAAACCATCAGGATACTATTAGAGGTATATTAGAAGTTTTCCTTATAGAAAAATAAGAATCTGAAGGTGTTGTTGTTTTTTTTTTTTAATCTCATTGACTCTTGAGAAGGGCCCTTTACCTCTAGATTGAAGAGCATATTAAAGTCAGGAATGCAGACATGTTTGTCTTCCATTTTCCTGCGCATGTTTTTGATGGCATGGATTGACGTCTCATAATACAGCTGGGGTCTCCTGCGGAGAGGGAAGTCTTTCACCCAGCTGCAGCAAATCTCGTGCAGTTTGCTGAAGACAGAACGGGCCAATTTCACTGTTTCAATCTCTGTGAAAGAAACATAGATACCGCCAGTGAAGAGCCTTGTAAAGCTGCTTTTCACTTGCCTGCTTGGTAAAGACAGAAGTAGGTCACCTTCATCAAGTTCCTGCTCAACAGAAGTTCCTCCTGAAGAGAAATGAAATGTTGCTTCTGAAGAGAGAAAATGACAACCAATCTAGTAGAAAATCATCACCCAGCAGCTGCCACTATGATACTCTTATGTCATGAGGAGAAAACCTCTGGCCAGGGTTGAATCTACTCCTAGACTGGATTTATTCCAACCCTCAAAGTTCTCCGAGCACTGGTTCCCTTTTCGTTGGTTGCCATGGTCATCATCTGGAGAGCCAAGCTCCCCCTGCTTAGAAGAATGACTGAAGGGGGCCTGAGGAGCTTAGTCGGTTAAGCGTCTGCCCTTGGCTCAGGTCACGGTCCCAGGATCCTGGGATCGAGACCCGCATCAGGCTCCCAGCTTAGTGGGGAGTCTGCTTCTCCCTCTCCCTCTGCCTGCTGCTCCCTCTGCTTGTGCGCTCTCTCCGTCAAATAAATAAATAAATAAGATCTTTATAAAAAGAAAATGAATGACTGAAAGATGAACAGTAGTTATCCAACCAACTGGATTATGAAAGACCTATGAAAACATCATTTATTTACCAGCTACAGGAATGAGAGTTTGATAAACATTTTTTGTCTTTTTCTGTCTTTTTTCTAACCTCTTCCTTTACCTCCTTCCAGTTCCCTAAAAGTTTTTGGCAATAGCTTAAATAGTTTAGCTAAAGGTTAACAAATGTGGTAAAAGTTTTTTTTTAAGTCTCTAAGGAAAAAAGTACTTTTCTAAGGAAAAAAGTACTGTCAGGGTGCGCCTGGGTGGCTCAGTCGCTAAGCGTCCGCTAGGTCATGATCTCAGGGTCGTGGGATCTTGCCCCGCCCCACCTGCCTCTCTGCCTACTTATGATCTGTCAAATAAATAAAAATCTTTAAAAAAACAACAACAACAAAACAAAAAAACTCTGTCTATGGGTGTAACCCTGGGAGAACAAAGGAGATGATAACCAGAGGGTTCTTCACCCTAGACTGTTAAGTCTACTATTGGACCTATCAAGTGGAGTAGAAAAGCTGACTTGGGAGGCTGACTTACAGCCCTCGATGGATGGACAGGTGTGTAAACCTTTTAGGCAATACTGACTAGTGTTGAAGAGACTGTATCTCACATCACCCCAGCTCCAGCTCAAATTGCAGCTATTAAATAACCAAGGGGAGATTAAGTATTCTCAAGCCAGTATTTTAAAGATTCCTACATCTCAGGTAAAAAGATTTCGAATTCTTCAAAAATCTTATTTTTTTTCACTTTACTAAATCGGATATAGCTTGACAGCCTGAGAAAACGTGTACCAGATGGGCAATGGCTGCACGTGACTCCTCTGCTCTAGAACACAGATCCCACAGGAGAGACTTTGTGTTCTAGAATGGCCCAGGAACTTTTCTGTTTCTTTCCCTGCTGTTGCTTTAATCTGCAACTACATTTACCTGTTTTCTTATTCAAAATCCTTCCAACAGTGACTATATTCAGAAAGCTTATCTCAAGGTTTTCAGTTGCCTTTCTTCTCATTAACATAGTATAAGTTGGTAAACCATGTTTTTGGCTCTATCCCCCTTGACATTTTTATAAAACTGAAAATCAAGGGTATATTTAAAAGAGAAAGGAAGTTCAGCGAGCAAATGCCACCTGGGGAGGTGCCTATACAAGGGGAACCTGAGAAGGTATGTATAAGAGGGAAAAATACAAGCTAGTATTTTTATTGTTTTGACAAACTTCAGTCTTTATTTTTTAAAGCACCAGTTGCCAGAAACGATCTCTTTCAGCCAGCAATTACCTATTTGTAGCACTCCAACCCAACTGGTCTTTGCAGGAGCATAGGTGTGAGTTTGACTCAATCACAACAGAGGACTGCAAAACAGTAAGAGATTTCGGAAACACTGAGGGAGAGTGGAGTGGGGGGTGAAACAAATCACTGATATTAACTGTCAGGATAGTTCTCAGATTCCCAAATAATAGAAACCATTATATCATTCTTTGGCTTTTATATTACTCTTACTATATGGACCTGCACTGTCAAGTAAGGTTTCTCACTAGCTACATGTGGGCATTTAAATTTAAATCAATTAAAATTAAGTAAAACCTAAAATTCAGTGTTTGAGTCACATTGGCTATACTTCAAATGCTCAGTAACTACATATGACCAATGGCTACCACACTGAGCTACCACACTGGACAATGCAGGTAGAGAACATTTCCATCACCGTGCTGTCTTTGGGGGCAGCGCTGGGTAGATTCAACTGGTTAGGGGAGGCAACACCAGTTTCCTCTAATATTTAGTAAACCAGTATATCTGTTCCTATCCCCTCCCAGTTGCTTCTTTATGTTCCCATCATACCATCTACTACAGCTCTTGCCACATTTTATAACAGTAGATAACATTTATTAAGTGTTTGTTACGTCCTCTGTCTCTGGAACATTTCACAAACAAGTAAAACCATTTCAGTCACAGGTCTGTCTGACTCTGACACCCATGCTCTACATTTCCCAAATTAGACTGTAGATACAGATTGTGTCTTAATCGTACTTGATTAGTCATCGTTCAGTACCTAGCAGATAGCAAGGGCTCATTAGATATTTACTGAATAAATGGATATGTAAACTTACATAAAGTAACTACTAAAAAATATATGCTTTTTTATCATCTATTCTATAAGTTTCACTGATCGCTCCATCTATTTCTACAGTCGTGCCATTATTTCATAACTATCATAACTTTATAACATGTTTTCATATCAGGAGGATTAGCTTTCCTACCTAATATTAATTTTAAAAGATGTCACTTGGTAGTTTGACATGTTTATTCATCCATGAGTTTTCTAATTATTTTGTCAAATTTGAGGGGGGAAATCTGTTGCCATTGTTTTGGGATCATCTTGAATTTATAGAGTAATTTGCAAAAAAAAAATTGATGTCTTTTTCATATTGAGTCTTATCTAGGAACAAGTTACATTATTTCATTAATTTAAATCCTTTTTATGTTGCTTAGTAGGGTTTTAACATAGGATCTAGGACTTTTTTTTTTTTTTTTTAAGTAATCTCTGTTCCCAGTGTGGGGCTCAAACTCACAACCCAGAGATAGACAGTCACATACTCTTACAAATAAGCCAACCAGGTCTCCCAAGATCGTCATATTTCTTAATGAATTTATTCCTAGTTATTTTGCTTTATTACCTACTTTGAGTCAGAACTTTGCTTTAATGTGTTACTTGCCACCTGGCAAACATTCCTCTTCCTACCAGGGACGTTTCCTTCTCTACTCGCAGTCCATGTGCATCTGGGGTTAAAACATGTGGATCCAGTCTAGCTAATTAGACAACCACATTCCTCTGGCTATACTGATTGGTTCAGGAATTGGAAGTAATCCAAGCTGGGCTGGTTAGAGTGAATCCTGCGATTTATGTAAGAGCAACTGAGTGAAATGACTCTTACTTTCCTGCTTGATTTGAGCCTGGGCAGATGATGACCTAGTGCTTCTAGCAGTCATCTTGCCACCACATGGAGCCTAAAAATAAAATCAAAATTAAAGAGGGGCTCCTGGCTGACTCAGTAGGTGGAGCAAATGACTCTTGATCTCAGGGTCATGGTTTGAGCCCCATGTTGGATGTGGAGCCAACTTGAAAAAAGAAAAAAAGAAAGGGAGAAAGAGAAGGAATGGAGGGAGGGAGGGATGGAGGGAGAGAGACAGAGAGAAAGGGAGAGGGCAAAGGAAAGGAGGGAAGAAGGGAGGGAGGGAAGGAGGAAGACAGCTGAGATTTGGAGAAATGTTAGATTAAGATGAATCATGTGAGGCCTCGAATCTAGCTGTGTAGCCCATACGTTAAAGAGTAGCCAATAAATTCTGTTTTGTTAAAGCCAGTCTGAGTTGTGTTAGTGGTTGCGTGCAACCAAAAAATTCTTAAGTACACATTATGCATACATGCTAGATTTTGGTCTGAGCCAAACTTTGTCCTACAAAGTCAAGATTTACTCATCTAGTTATACTTTTTATGTATACTTTTAAAATTAGGAATGGGTAATTGAATTTTATTAAATGCTTCTTTGGGCATCTTTTGAGATTATTCTGGTGTTTTTCTTTTGACCTTAATATCCAATTATCTTAGTGGACTTCATATTTTTTCTGTTTTGTTTATGGTCTCAGCACAGTGTGAATCTTATGGTAGGCCCTCAATAAATGAATGAATAAACTATTGTACTCAATATACAAATATTTTACTTAGGATTTTTTACATTGATACTTAGATTGATCTCTCATTTCCTTCTTTAGCTTTATTTCAGGCAAGTTTTCATATCAGTTTTATGTTTTGCAAATTTTCCTTCCATATGTAATTGGATAATTCATTTTAAAAACCATTAGAATTGTCTGTCTTTGCTCATTTGAACATGTTCACCAGTAGAATCGCCTGTTCTTTGTCCTTTTTTTAGAAGATAGCTCCTTGACAATCTTAACCTCTTTCTTCTTAGGTTAAGTTTGTCAATTTGTATTTTTCTAGAAAATACCCAGGTTTTCAGATTTATTTACACAAAGTTTTCATAATTCTTTTAATTTCCTCTGGAATGCCTTGGGTGGCTCAGTTGGTTAAGTGTCTGTCTGCCTTTGGCTCAAGACATGATCCCAGGGTCTTGGGATTGAGTCCCATATGGGACTTCCTGCTCACCAGGGAGCCTGCTTCTCCCTCTCGCTCTGCAGCTCCCCCTGCTTGTGCTCTCTCTCTCTCTGACAAATAAATAAAGGCTTTTTTAAAAAAATTCTTTTAATTTCCTCTGTGTTAGTGACAATTTCCCCCTTCTTGTTTTTAATTTTTACATTGGGATATTTCAAATTGATTTTAGGTTGTCTGAAGAGGAGTTATATCTGCCAAACTAAATTTGTACCGAGAGATACAAGGTTGTTAGGAAACACTCTGGCAGAGATGACATAAACATGAAAAGAACTTTAGGTTAAGGATTTTTTTTTTTAAAGTCTATTTTTAGAAACAACTGAGAGGCAAAGGCATTCAGCGGGGACTTGAGTGCCTTGAAACCAGCAGTGCAGGCTTTACCCAGTATGCTCCTCTCCCACTCTGGCATACCGGATAAACCCTGTCTGCCGGGGAGGCGGGGGGGTCTCCTCAGTGCAATTCAAACTGAGGGATTTGGGTTAAAGAGATTAAGGATTTGCAGAGAGTTAGAATTACAATAGATCATTCTGAATCACAGCCCTGGCAAGGAAACAACACTGGGTAATCTCTTGAAAAAATAGAAAATCAGAATGACCAATGATACCACAGAAAGAAAAAAAAACCTCTTCATTTCACTTTGCTATCTTACGGGGGTTCAGTTCTAAAGCAGGCAGGCAGGGCTACACTTCAGTCTTGCTACGTTAAGTATTCTCCTTCTGCAGGGAGTGCAGAACATCAGTATATAAATAATTGCTGCTTGAAATGGAAAAATAAAATAAAAAAGGGTGTGAAGAAAGAGAAAATTGTCCCAAGTAACAATCCACCCCCTCGCAGCTGTAAATTACTCATTAGTCGTTAATGTCACTGTACCGAGCTGGAGCTGACTGGAGCTGAGTCAGCCGCCACCCAGGCTGCCGTGAAGCCAAGTTCGTCTCCTTCATCTTTCATTACAGGGCTTTCACGCCATGCATCAGTACCAGAGGAAAGACCAATGCTTTGTAGCAGGAATTCTATCCAAGTTGACTCTGGAGCAATTTGGTTCCAAGCGGATCAATTACTCTCAGTAAAAACAAGAGAAGGAATTCCTTTCTTGCCAATTTTCTATCAAAAATGATCTAGAAAAAAAAAGATCTAGAAAGATAGAGGAAGAACAGATATATTTATTTTTATATCTGCCTCAAGTTCTCTGGGATCTCGTTATTCTTATTCATTAATATATGCTCTGTTCCTTATGCACCATGTTTAAAGGCAAATGCTTAAAATAGAACAAAGTGAAATATTAAAATTCCTTAACAATTTTGAGTAGTAATTCCTAATTTTTTTAAAAGATTTTATTTATTTATTTTACAGACAGAGATCACAAGTAGGCAGAGAGGCAGGCAGAGAGAGAAGTGGAAGCTGGCTCCCTGCTGAGCAGAGAGCGCGATGGAGTTCGATCCCAGGACCTTGAGATCATGACCTGAGCTGAAGGCAGAGGCTTAACCCACTGAGCCACCCAGACATCCCAGTAATTCCTAATTTTTACAAAAACTGCTATTTCCTTAGATCCTGTCAAATATTTATAAGCCTAACATGTTAATAAATATGCCTTCTTTAATAAAGCCTCTTAGGGGCGCTTGGGAAGCTCAGTGGTTAAGCATCTACCCTGGGCTCAGGTCCTGATCCCAGGGTTCTGGGATCAAACCCACGTCGGGTTCCCTGCTCCTCCCTCTCCCTCTGCCTGCCGCTCCCTCTGCTTGGGCTTTCTCTCAAATAAATAAAATCCTTAAAAATAAAAAAATAAATGAATGAATGAATAAATAAATAAAGCTTCTTAATTTGCCTGGAAAAAAGATGTACAGCAATCCATGCAATTAAATCACATGTTACATAGTTGTCATGTAGAACTCTACTTATTTATTGGTAGAAATAAAATTTAATAGGGTGGCCACTGGGTGGCTCAGTGGGTTAAGCCTCTGCCTTCGGCTCAGGTCATGATCCCAGGGTCCTGGGATCAAGGCCCACATCAGGCTTTCTGCTCAGCAGGGAGCCTGCTTCCCTTCCTCTCTCTCTGCCTGCTTCTCTGCCTACTTGTGATCTCTGTCAAAAAAATAAATTAAAAAATCTTTTAAAAAATTAATATAATTAATGAGAAGTTTTGTTACAACTGATTTCTTTTTTTTATTTTTATTTTTTTTTGATTTCTTTTTTTTTAAAGATTGTATTTATTTATTTGACAGAGATCACATGTAGACAGAGAGGCAGAGAAAGGAGGGGAAGCAGGCTCTCCGCTGAGCAGAGAGCCCAATAGGACCCTGAGATCATGACCCAAGCTGAGGGCAGAGGCTTAACCCACTGATTCACCCAGGTGTCCCTTTCTTTAATTTTTATATGATTTTTTTTACTTGGATTCTTAAAGGTAAGCTAAATATTTGAAATATGTCTTGCTCAAAGACTGTATTTATTTATTTGTCAGACAGAGAGAGAGAGGGCATGAGTGAACACAAGCAGGGGGAGCAGCAGGCAAAGGGAGAAGCAGGCTCCTGGCAGAGCAAGGAGCCCAATGCTGGACTCAATCCCAGGACCCTGCGATCATGACCCAAGCAAGCGCTTAACTGACTGAGCCACCCAGGCGTCCCTTTTTCCCTCTTTTTATTGACTAGTTTGAAATACATGCATTTTTTTCCTCTTGCTACTGCTATAAAATCAGCAAGTGGGTAAACATAATTAGATTTCGTATGTGTAGACATTCTCTGTGGGTTACTACACATCAGAATATTTTAATATTTTTTTAAATATTTTTTTTATTTATTTGACAGAGATCACAAGTAGGCAGAGAGACAGGCAGAGAGACAGGAAGGGAAGCAGGCTCCCCACTGAGCAGAGAGCCCAATGCGGGGCTCGATCCCAGGACCCTGGGATCATGACCTGAGCCGAAGGCAGAGGCTTAACCACCGAGCCACCCAGGTGCCCCTACTTTAATATTTTTAAACAAATAATGTAGAAAAGGTACTCACCCACAGTCCCTTCTGTGCCATCTGTTTCCTTTGGGATATAATGTGCAGAAAGATCACTCTGAAGGACTTCGTCTGATGTGGCTCTGGCTAAAGCAGCAGCCAAAAAGGAAGGGCAATTACTGAAATAAAAAACGCCTATTTCAGTAAGAATTAGGAAATAATACATTTGACATTATTACCAATTATTAACATATCTATCTCAAAACAAAATTGTGTCTTTAAACACTATTCAACACATATTTATTGAGTGCATATTATGTGCTATACACTCTACCTTGGCTCTGGGTAAACACTGGTGAGTAACACAGACATGGCCTCTGACCCAGTAGGGCTTAAAATCTAGTTAGGGAGACAGATGATAAATAAGTAAACAATAGGATACAACTTAAAATTGGGGTGTTTTATAAAAGAAACAAGGTACAGAATTATAGAAGGGGGATGGTCAGGAATCCATATCTCGAAGGATAAGAAAGATTCGATTCTGTGGATGTGGGAAGTTGGGAGAGAATATTCCAGGCAGAGAAAACAGCATGTGTACAGATCCTTTCTGAGAGCCTGGTATGTGTGAGGAACTGAAAAAAGCCCAGATAAGATGAAGTATGGTGGATAAAGAGGGAAGATGGCAGGGAATAGGTCAGAGGGACTGGCATCAGCCAGTTATACGAACCATATAGATCGTGGAAAGGAAAGTGATCTCACTCAAAACTGCACTGGGAAGCTACTGAAGGTTGTGAGCAAGAGCATGCCATACCCAGACATATCAATTAAAATAGGACTTTGACTGCTGTGCCAAAGGAAATCGGAAAGAATGAGGAGGGTGGCCAATAAGGAAACTGTTGTAATGCAGGTGAAACTGAAAAAAAAAATTAGTATATTCTAAAAAAAGAAAATACAGAACTTGCCGATTATTAGAATATAGAAATAAAAGAAAAGAATTAAGGCTGAGTCCTGCATTTTGGTCTGAGCAACGAGGTGAATGGTGGCATCATTCATCTAGACGGAGAAACCAGGAAAAGAACAGGTTTGTGGAAGCAAAGGGTAAAGAAGAAAACAAGAGTTAATTTTAAAGCATGTTAAGTTGGAAATACCTTTGAGATACCCTAATGAAGGTACCAAATGAAGTGAAAGTTATTAGACATTGTAGTGTGGAGCTCAGAGATGATAGGAAATTTGGAAGCCACGAATGTATGGATGATATTTAAAACTATTGAAATAGACTGCATCACATAGGAAGAAATTATAAAAAGAGAATTCCCTCTTGTTTTCCAAACCCTTTCAGAATAGGAAAGTTATCTCACGCCTCACCACTGTATATTGGGGAGTTCTAGGAAGGGTTTAGATAGTTTTCTTTCTTTCTTCCTTTTTTTTTTTTTTTAAAGATTTTATTTATTTGACAGACAGAGATCACAAGTAGGCAGAGAGGCAGGCGGGGGCGGGGGGGGTGCGGGAAGCAGGCTTCCCACTGAGCAGAGAGCTGGATGCAGGGCTCAATCCAAGGACCCTGAGATCATGCCCTGAGCCAAAGGCAGAGGCTTAACCCACTGAGCCTCCCAGGTGCCCAGATAGTTTGCTTCTTTCAGTCACCACATTTTTATATCAAGTAGAATTATACCGAAGGAGCTTTCACCAAGAAATTGTACCCAAGGAATCTCACCTGCACTTGACCTCACTGAGTTCCTAAACCTCTAGCCTGAGCCTGAGGCCATTAAGGGATGGAACTTTGGAAGACTTTATGGGTGGTGGGAGTCAGGGGAGTATATTTTAAATGTGTGAAGGATGTGAATTATGTGGCCAAAACAGACATGGCAGGGGCGCCTGGGTGGCTCAGATAGTTAAGCAGCTGCCTTTGGCTCGGATCATGATCACCATGTCCTGGGATTGAGCCCCACAGCATCAGGCTCCCTACTCAGTGGGGTGTCTGCTTCTCCCTCCCCCTGCCCTTGTGCTCTCACTTGCTTTTTCTCTCTCTCTCTCAAATAAATAATTAAAATCTTTTAAAAATTAAAATTAAAAAAATAACAGATTTGGCAGATTGTTTTTCTAAAACAGGCCACAACAATATTCTGGTAGCCGGTACAGCTGCTTTGGCAGTTCCTTAAAATGCTGAAGTTCTTACATAGCCCAGCAATTCCCCTTACATACATCAACACAAAAACATGTACCTGAATGTTCATGGCAGCATTATTCATAATAGCCAAACAGTAGAAACAACCAACCAACCAATCAACTGATTATGGATAAATAAAAGCAGCATATTCATACATGCTACAATGTGGATAAACCTTAGAAATATTATGGCGATATGGGCGCCTGGGTGGCTTAGTGGGTTAAAGCCTCTACCTTTAGCTCAGGTCATGATCCCAGGGTCCTGGGATCGAGCCCCGCATCGGGCTCTCTGCTCTGCGGGGAGCCTGCTTTCTCCTCTCTCTCTGCCTGCCTCTCTGCCAGCTTGTGGATCTCTGTCTGTGAAATAAATAAATAAAATCTTTAAAAAAAAAAATATTATGGCGATAGAAGCCAGTCACACAACTTCTAAGCCTGAAATCACAAGGGAGGAAGGGGCAGCCTTTGATACCAGCAACACAGCAGTCCACACTAGAAACGTAATACCTGTGCACGAGAGCCCAGTGAAAGGAGCCCAGTTAACAAATACCTGGACCTTACTTTCTTTCCATCTTTTTTTTTTTTTTTTTTTTTTTTTTTTTTTTTTACAGAGAGAAATCACAAGAGAGGCAGGCAGAGAGAGAGGAAGGGAAGCAGGCTCTCCGCTGAGCAGAGAGCCCGATGTGGGACTCGATCCCAGGACCCTGAGATCATGACCTGAGTCGAAGGCAGCGGCTTAACCCACTGAGCCACCCAGGCGCCCCTCTTTCCATCTTCTTAACTTCTGTTAGTGCCTTCCACAGGGGAAGCAAACTGAAAAACAGGGAACAAAGAAGGCATCCAGGACAAGGATCAAAGCTGAGATGTATAGGAAGTGGCTTGGGGAAGAAAAGAAAGTTATCTAGTACAGTGGTAAAAAAAAAAAATGCATTTTCAGTGAAAGTTTACCTTTCCACACATCACACAAGTGAGATTATATTTAAAAGTCTGACCACTGGAAATGAAATTAGATAAGGGAAGAAAGGACTTCATGTGCCTCTTAGGCAAGGGAGGGAGTGAGATGGTGGGTAGAGGTAATTCTTAATGTCTTTTTGATATTTTCTATGTTTTACAAATTCTCCTTATAAAACAAACACTAAGTTTGAAATAAAAGTTGAGATTTAATAAAATGGTAAAAAAAAAGTCAATCACAAAAGACCACATACTCTATGATTCCATTTATATAAAAAGTCCAGAATAGGCAAACCTACAGAAACAGAGTATAGCAGCAGTAGCCTAGGGCAGAGAGGTGAGTTGAATAGGGAGTAACTGCTGATGGGTAGGAGGTTTCTTTTTGCAGTATGAAAATGTTCTGAATCTTGGATTGTAGTTAGTGATGGTTAAACAATTATGAATGTACAAAAACCAATGAACTGTGTATTTTAAATGGGTAACTTTTATGCTGTGTGAATTACATCTCAATAAAGATGTTTAAAAAATCATTGACTTTGTTAAGAAGATTGAATAGTGGAGGTGAAAATAAGATTACAATGGGTAAGTGGGAGGCAAGGAGGTGTGGCAGTAACTGAAAGGGCATTTGAGGACTGGGCCGGCTCTTATTTTAGAATGGTATAGAATGTGACTGTTTACTAAATGAAATAATCTAGTAGAGAAAGACTGAAAGATAATGCAGGAAACGGGGGATGACCAAAGGAGTAAAGCTCCTGAGAAGGCAGGAAGAGGAGAAATCCAAAACTTATCTGGAAATTGCTGACCTTTGATAGCATAAGGAACATTTCACCAGTTGGAAAAGAAAGGAAGAAAATGGGTAAAGACGCGGGGAGGTTTCTAGATTTCTTAGTAGGAAAATCAGAGAGTTCCCATCTTACAGTGTTTGAGGCACTGTTCTGGTGCTCAAGATACCAATGACCAAAAAAGACAAAAACTCCTGCCTTTGGAACCCTCATGCACTGTTGGTGAGAATGTAAATTGGTACAGCCACTACAGAACACAGCATGGAGGGTCCTCAAAAAATTAAAAGAGATCTCATACAACCTAGTAATTCCATCTCTGAGGATTTACCCAAGGAAAACCAAAACACAGATTCAAAAAGATATACACAGCCTTATGTTTGTTATAGCACCATTTACAACAGCCAAGATAAGGAAACAACCTAAACGTCCATCCACAGATGAACGGATAAAGAAGGTGTGGTATATATACAATGGAAAGTTAGCTATAAAAAAGAATGAAATCTTGCCATTCACGGTAACATGGATGGACGTAAGTGAAATAAGTCAGAAAAAGGACCATATGATTTCACTTATATGTGGGATCCAAAAAACAAATGAACAAACAAAAAATTAGAAATAGACTCATAAATACAAAGAACAAAGTAGTGGTTGCCAGTGGAGAGGGAATTGGGAAGGGGTGAAGGGGATTAAAACGTACAAACCCCCAGTTATAAAATCAGTGTCATGGGGATCAAAAGTACAGCATAAGGAATACAGTGAATATCGTACTAAATTTGTATGGTGACGGATGGGTGACTATATGTGGTGAGCTTTTCATAATGTATAAGTGTTGACTTACTGCGTGGTTTACCTGAAACTAACACTGTATATCAACTATACTTTTAAAACAAACACAAAAATAACCCATCTCTGGAGCTTCCATTCTGGAGAATGGCTTCTCAATGAAGTATGGGGTTAGATCAGTGGTTCTCAAACTTTTACAGACATCAGAATCAAGGCTTGTTAAAACACAAATTGCTGGGTCCCCAGAGTTTCTCACTCGCTTGAGAATCAAGGCTTGTTAAAACACAAATTGCTGGGTCCCCAGAGTTTCTCACTCGCTAGGTCTTAAGTATGACTTCAGAATTTTCATTTTTAACAAGTTTCCAGATGAGGTGCATGCTACTGGGCTAGGGGCCACACTGTGAGAACCAACGGGTTAGCTTATCAACTGGGTGGTGAGGATACAAGTATATGGGGCAGGAGGGATGAAGAGAAAGTAGGTATGAAACAGTCGTGTCAGAGAGTAGGACTGTCACTGCTAAAAGACTGAGACAATTTTTAAATAAAGTCAGTCTTTCTGGTTGTACAATTTTCTCCATCTACGTCCATGCGCTGGAAAATGTGTTGGTAAAAAGAACTGTCTAATTCATTAAGGTTTGGGATTTTGCAAGGTGAGTATTAGCAAGTGAAGAAGAAACATTGAAATTTAGTATCTTTTTAAGCATGTGATTGCAGTGTTAGACCATGAACGTTAAATGGGTTAAGAAAGAACAGACATGAACGGTAAATCAGGTGGTCTAAATGTAATTAAACAACTAGTAGGAGTACTTGGGCACACAACCTAGAAAAATGAAGTATTGTAGTCTGAGAATAGGATGCTTGTGTATAGGATTTTGGAGCCAGTGCAGTATTTGTGATAATAAGGTTTAGGTGAGACCAAGAAAGTGAGTGGTTGAGTGGTTTAGAAACCAATAAAATGGCAATGTTTATATTTGAAGTCCTCAAGGGTAAAAAAAAAAAAAAAAAGGAAAATTATCATTATCATCATTCATCAGTATTTTTCAAATTGTAGCTTACGATCCATTAGTGGTTAATGAAATGAATTTTATGAATTATTACCAGCATTTTTTTTTTTTTAAGATTCTATTTATTTACTTGAGAGAGAGAGAGAGCACAAGCCAGGCCGGGGGTGGAGGGTCAGAGGGAGAGGAAGAAGCGGCATCCCACTGAGCAGAGAACCTGAAGTGGGGCTCGATCTCAGCCACCCTTTTTTAAAAAATAGGAACTAGGGTATATGAGGTAAGGCTAAGTACTCTGTATACACATATGAGTATATACTGAATCTTGATTATGATAAAAAATTTTTTTTGAAAGCTACTGTCCTTTAGCAATTATGAAATAAATTGATGACATTCCTTGAAATTCAAATGCTATCCATTTCTCCTTTCATGCTAAGTTAACTGAGTTATTTTGGACAAGTTCAAATTTTTCTTCATAAAACTAAATAAACTCTCTCAGCACTGCTTGTTTTTTAACTTTCTATCATGCTTTACTTTGACTAACTGAAGACATCCAAATACTTTGCATAAGTGGACTTTTAGTATATAGTTACAAGATTTACTTGGTCCTTTTGTTTCAAAATTTATATTAAAATTACCTAAAAACCTCTATTGTAATCATATTCCCTAGAATTCCTCCCACTACCAAGGAAGAAAAAGACATCGTTAGTGTAATTAGTAAAATACCTAGAATCTAGGTTCACCAAAGGTAAGAATGTGAAAACTTTAGAGAATAAGGGAAGAACTATAGTCTCATTAATGTGTCACCTGCAATACATTTTTAGTCACAGTTAATGTAATTTTTAACTTTTTGTCAGACAGAATGAAAATATTTTCAGTGAAGTAGAGAGGAGGATTAGCTGACTAATAGCTAGATATAAAACATCTAGCTAGACACTTCACCCACATCAGCTATCTCTACCTGTCAGAAAGCTGTAACACTTAGCATGAATAAGTTCTTATGATTTTGACTCTGAAATCAAAGTGACTATTTCTGAATAATCAGAATTGCAAATATATTTTAAAACAGTCACATCAGTGAATATTTGACACAAGTCAAATAAAAGCTTATCATTAGAGCTTGTCATTCTTAAGAGAATTACCAGGAGTGACTAACATGATAATAACATAGTAAACTGCTTTCTTTCATCATTTCTCATACAGCCCTGGACAGAAGCATTTACGATGCTAATGCATGAAGGTCTCAAAGTTTGGCAAATGTATTGCAAAGAAAGTAAGAGAGAATGGCCAAAACTCACAGCAAGTTTGTAGAATTGCGGTTAAAATTGTTATTACCTTGAGAACATTGCTGAAGTAGAGTAGGATTCAACTTTTTTTTTTTAACTTTTGCAGGGTGTGTCCTTTTAAGAGACTGGCTCTATTAAAGTCAAATTAATCATGTTAAGGCCCTCAAATATAGTGCAAGAAAGATCCTTGCTATTTATATATATTAACAGATATTTCTGAAGTGCTTACCATTCCTATCTTCAAGCATTCATATCCTGAGAACAAAAGGAAACGTGTTGTCATGCATACCAATTTATTACTTTCTTGTTTGCTTAGGCATCAAAGTATAGACTTTATACATTCAGAGGTAAAAATAAATCCATGTCTAGTTTAAATCTAAGCCATGCATAAATGATATTCATAGCTTTGTACAATGTTGAAATATCATTAATTAGGGGTCCATTCAGTTTTTTAAATTTTTTATTCCTTATTTTTTATAAACATATAATGTATTTTTATCCCCAGGGGTACAGGTCTGTGAACCAGGTTTTACACTTCACAGCACTCACAATAGCAGATACCCTCACAAATGTCCATAACACCCCTCCCCCTCTCCCAACCCCACCTCCCCCCAGCAAACCTCAGTTTGTTTTGTGAGATTAAGAGTCACTTATGGTTTGTGTCCCTCCCAAGCTCATCTTCTTTTATTTATTCTTCTCCTATCCCCCTAACCCCCCATGTTGCATCTCCACGTCCTCATATCAGGGAGATCATATAATAGTTGTCTTTCTCCGATTGACTTATTTCACTAAGCATGATACCCTCTAGTTCCATCCACGTCGTCGCAAATGGCAAGATTTCATTTCTTTTGATGGCTGCATAGTATTCCATTGTGTATATATACCACATCTTCTTTATCCATTCATCTGGGGATGGACATCTAGGTTCTTTCCATAGTTTGGCTATTGTAGACATTGCTGCTATAAACATTCGGGTGCACATGCCCCGTCGGATCACTACGTTTGTATCTTTAGGGTAAATACCCAGTAGTGCAATTGCTGGGTCATAGGGTAGTTCTATTTTCAACATTTTGAGGAACCTCCATGCTGTTTTCCAGAGTGGTTGCACCAGCTTGCATTCCCACCAACAGTGTAAGAGGGTTCCCCTTTCTCTGCATCCTTGCCAGCATCTCTCATTTCCTGACTTGTTAATTTTAGCCATTCTGACTGGTGGGAGGTGATATCTCATTGTGGTTTTGATTTGTATTTCCCTGATGCCGAGTGACGTGGAGCACTTTTTCATGTGTCTGTTGGCCATCTGGATGTCTTCTTTGCAGAAATGCCTGTTCATGTCCTCTGCCCATTTCTTGGATTGTTTGTTCTTTGGGTGTTGAGTTTGCTAACTTCCTTATAGATTTTGGATACTAGCCCTTTATCTGATATGTCATTTGCAAATATCTTCTCCCATTCTGTCAGTTGTCTTTTGGTTTTGTTAACTGTTTCCTTTGCTGTGCAAAAGCTTTTGATCTTGATGAAATCCCAATAGTTCATTTTTGCCCTTGCTTCCCTTGCCTTTGCCGATGTTCCTAGGAAGATGTTGCTGCGGCTGAGGTCAAAGAGGTTGCTGCCTGCGTTCTCCTCAAGGATTTGGATGGATTCCTTTCTCACATTGAGGTCCTTTATCCATTTTGAGTCTATTTTCGTGTGCGGTGTAAGGAAGTGGTCCAATTTCATTTTTCTGCATGTGGCTGTCCAATTTTCCCAGCACCATTTATTGAAGAGGCTGTCTTTTTTCCATTGGACATTCTTTCCTGCTTTGTCGGAGATTAGTTGACCATAGAGTTGAGGGTCTATTTCTGGGCTCTCTATTCTGTTCCATTGATCTATGTGTCTGTTTTTGTGCCAGTACCATGCTGTCTCGATGATGACAGCTTTGTAATAGAGCTTGAAGTCCGGAATTGTGATGCTACCAACTCTGGCTTTCTTTTTCAATATTCCTTTGGCTCTTCGAGGTCTTTTCTGGTTCCATATAAATTTTAGGATTATCTGTTCCATTTCTTTGAAAAAAATGGATGGTATTTTGATAGGGATTGCATTAAATGTGTAGATTGCTTTAGGTAGCATAGACATTTTCACAATATTTATTCTTCCAATCCAGGAGCATGGAACATTTTTCCATTTCTTTGTGTCTTCCTCAATTTCTTTCACGAGTACTTTATAGTTTTCTGCATATAGATTCTTAGCCTCTTTGGTTAGGTTTATTCCTAGGTATCTTACAGTTTTGGGTGCAATTGCAAATGGGATTGACTCCTTAATTTCTCTTTCTTCTGTCTTGTTGTTGGTGTAGAGAAATGCAACCGATTTCTGTGCATTGATTTTATATCCTGACACTTTACTGAATTCCTGTACAAGTTCTAGCAGTTTTGGAGTGGAGTCTTTTGGGTGTTCCACATATAGTATCATATCATCTGCGAAGAGTGATAGTTTGACTTCTTCTTTGCCGATTTGGATGCCTTTAATTTCTTTTTGTTGTCTGATTGCTGAGGCTAGGACTTCCAGTACTATGTTGAATAGCAGTGGCGATAATGGACATCCCTGCCGTGCTCCTGACCTTAACGGAAAAGCTTTCAGTTTTTCTCCATTGAGAATGATATTTGTGGTGGGTTTTTCATAGATGGCTTTGATAATATGGAGGTATGTGCCCTCTATCCCTACACTTTGAAGAGTTTTGATCAGGAAGGGATGCTGTACTTTGTCAAATGCTTTTTCGGCATCTATTGAGAGTATCATATGGTTCTTGTTCTTTCTTTTATTAATGTGTTGTATCACATTGATTGATTTGCGGATGTTGAACCAACCTTGCAGCCCTGGAATAAATCCCACTTGGCCGTGGTGAATAATCCTTTTAATGTACTGTTGAATCCTATTGGCTAGTACTTTGGTGAGAATTTTTGCATCTGTGTTCATCAAGGATATTGGTCTGTAGTTCTCTTTTTTGGTGGGATCCTTGTCTGGTTTTGGGATCAAGGTGATGCTGGCCTCACAAAATGAGTTTGGAAGTTTTCCTTCCATTTCTATTTTTTGGAGCAGTTTCAGGAGAATAGGAATTAGTTCTTCTTTAAATGTTTGGTAGAATTCCCCTGGGAAGCCGTCTGGCCCTGGGCTTTTGTTTGTTTGGAGACTTTTGATGACTGTTTCAATCTCCTTACTGGTTATGGGCCTGTTCAGGTTTTCTATTTCTTCCTGGTTCAGTTGTGGTAGTTTATATGTCTCTAGGAATGCATCCATTTCTTCCAGATTGTCAAATTTGTTGGCGTAGAGTTGCTCATAGTATGTTCTTATAATTGTCTGTATTTCTTTGGTGTTAGTTGTGATCTCTCCTCTTTCATTCATGATTTTATTTATTTGGGTCCTTTCTCTTTTCTTTTTGATAAGTCTGGCCAGGGGTTTATCAATCTTATTGATTCTTTCAAAGAACCAGCTCCTAGTTTCATTGATTTTTTTCTATTGTTTTTTTGGTTTCTATTTCATTGATTTCTGCTCTGATCTTTATGATTTCTCTTCTCCTGCTGGATTTAGGGTTTCTTTCTTGTTCTTTCTCCAGCTCCTTTAGGTGTAGGGTTTGGTTGTGTACTTGAGACCTTTCTTGTTTCTTGAGAAAGCCTTGTACCGCTATATATTTTCCTCTCAGGACTGCCTTTGCTGTGTCCCACAGATTTTGAACCGTTGTGTTTTCATTATCATTTGTTTCCATGAGTTTTTTTCAATTCTTCTTTAATTTCCTGGTTGACCCATTCATTCTTTAGAAGGATGCTGTTTAGTCTCCATGTATTTGGGTTCTTTCCAGCTTTCCTCTTGTGATTGAGTTCTAGCTTCAGAGTATTGTGGTCTGAAAATATGCAGGGAATGATCCTAATCTTTTGATACCGGTTGAGACCTGATTTAGGACCCAGGATGTGATCTATTCTGGAGAATGTTCCATGTGCACTAGAGAAGAATGTGTATTCTGTTGCTTTGGGATGAAATGTTCTGAATATATCTGTGATGTCCATCTGGTCCAGTGTGTCATTTAAGGCCTTTATTTCCTTGTTGATCTTTTGCTTGGATGATCTGTCCATTTCAGTGAGGGGAGTGTTAAAGTCCCCTACTATTATTGTATTATTCTTGATGTGTTTCTTTGATTTTGTTATTAGTTGGTTTATATAGCTGGCTGCTCCCATGTTAGGGGCATAGATATTTAAAATTGTTAGATCTTCTTGTTGGACAGACACTTTTAGTAGGATATAGTGTCCTTCCTCATCTCTTATTATAGTCTTTGGCTTAAAATCTAATTGATCTGATATAAGGATTGCCACCCAGCTTTCTTCTGATGCCCATTAGCATGGTAAATTGTTTTCCACCCCCTCACTTTAAATCTGGAGGTGTCTTTGCGTCTAAAATGAGTTTCTTGTAGGCAACATATAGATGGGTTTTGTTTTTTTATCCATTCTGATACCCTGTGTCTTTTGATTGGGGCATTTAGCCCATTAACATTCAGGGTAACTATTGAGAGTTATGAATTTTGTGCCATTATATTGCCTGTAAGGTGACTGTTACTGTATATTGTCTCTGTACCTTTCTGATCTACTACTTTTAGGCTCTCTCTTTGCTTAGAGGACCCCTTTCAATATTTCCTGTAGAGCTGGTTTGGTGTTTGCAAATTGTTTCAGTTTTTGTTTGTCCTGGAAGTTTTTTATCTCTCCTTCTATTTTCAATGATAGCCTAGCTGGATAGAGTATTCTTGGCTGCATGTTTTTCTCGTTGAGTGCTCTGAATATATCATGCCAGCTCTTTCTGGCCTGCCAGGTCTCTGTGGATAAGTCTGCTGCCAATCTAATATTTTTACCATTGTATGTTACAGACTTCTTTTCCCGGGCTGCTTTCAGGATTTTCTCTGTCACTAAGACTTGTAAATTTTACTATTAGGTGACGGGGTGTGGGCCTATTCCTGTTGATTTTGAGGGGGGTTCTCTGCACCTCCTGGATTTTGATGCTTGTTCCCTTTGCCATATTAGGAAAATTCTCTCCACTAATTCTCTCCAATAGACCTTCTGCTCCCCTCTCTCTTTCTTCTTCTTCTGGAATCCCAATTATTCTAATGTTGTTTTGTCTTATGGTGTCACTTATCTCTCGAATTCTCCCCTCGTGGTCCAGTAGCTGTTTGTCCCTCTTTTGCTCGGCTTCTTTATTCTCTGTCATTTGGTCTTCTATATCACTAATTCTTTCTTCTGCCTCATTTATCCTAGCAGTGAGAGCCTCCATTTTTGACTGCACCTCATTAATAGCTTTTTTGATTTCAACTTGGTTAGATTTTAGTTCTTTAATTTCTCCAGAAAGGGCTTTTATATCTCCAGAGAGGGTTTCTCTAATATCTTCCAGGCCCTTTTCGAGCCCGGCTAGAACGTTCAGAATCGTCATTCTGAACTCTAGATCTGACATATTACCAATGTCTGTGTTGATTAGGTCCCTAGCCTTTGGTACTGCCTCTTGTTCTTTTGTTTGTGGTGATTTTTTCCGCCTTGTCATTTTGTCCAGATAAGAGGATATGAAGGATCAAATAAAATACTAAAAGGGTGGCAAAGACCCCAGAAAAATGTGCTGTAACCAAATCAGAAGAGACCCCAAATTGTGGGGGGGGAGATAGGGGATAAAAAGAGGTTCAGGGAAAAAAAAAGAAAAAAATTTAAAAAATAAAACAAATAAAGAAAAAATATAAAAAAGAACGAAAAAATATATTTTTTACATAAACTAGTCAAAAAACGTTAAAAAAGAAAAGGGTAAAAGTTTTAAAAAATTTAGCAGAAGAAAAAAAGAAAGAAAAAAATTTGAAAAAAAAAATTGAATTAACCGCAAGACTAAAGAATCATGGGGAGAAAGCCATGAGTTCTTTGCTTTGCTTTCTCCTCCTCTGGAATTCCGCTGCTGTCTTAGGTATTGAACCTGTTTTCCTTGATAGATGAACTTCGTCCTGGCTGGATATTTTGTTGATCTTCTGGGGGAGGGGCCTGTTGTAGTGACTCTCAAGTGTCTTTGCCCGAGGCGGAATTGCACCGCCCTTACTGGGGGCCGGACTAAGTAATCCGCTGGGGTTCACTTTTGGGAGCTTTTGTTCCCTGAACGCTTTCCGTAGAGTTCCGGAGGACAGGCATGAAAATGCCGGCCTCCCAGTCTCCGGCCCGGAAGAGCCGAGAGCCCGGGGCCCCACTCCTCAGTGCGCCCCAGAGAACAGCACCCAATCACTCCCGTATCCCCAGCCTCTGGCCGTGCTCCGAGCTCACCCAGCCTGCGACCGGTTCAAGGTAACCCTGAGCTGAGAGTTCAGTCCTCGGCTGTGTCTCTGTAGCCGGCTTCTCTGTTCTAATAGCTGCGAGCTCTGCGACACTCCAACACCCCCACTCCTTCTGTGACCCTGCGGGACCTGGGGCCACGCTGACCCTGCGTGGGCTTCACCCCGGTTTAGCCTCTGGAGCAATGTCCCTCAGTGGAACAGACTTTTAAAAGTCCTGATTTTGTGCTCCGTTGCTCCCCCGCTTGCCGGGAGCCGGCCCCTCCCCCCGCGGTCTATCTTCTCCGCTAGTCCTACCTTTCGGAATGTGGTTGATTTTCTGTTTCTAGAATTGCTGTTCTTCTTCTCTTCAATCTCCCATTGGATTTGTAGGTGTTTGCCATGTTTAGATAAGCTATCGAGCTGATCTCCTGCTACCTGATGTAGTCTCAGCCTGCTACTTCTCTGCCATCTTGACTCCTCCCCCGGGGTCCATTCAGTTTTAATTCCAAGTTTAGTCACATAAATAAATCATGCCACTTCATTAAAGCTATTTATGTTAATGGATGCATATTTGAACTTCTGTGTATAGTGACTTTCCCAATGTTACATACTGTAAGGCAAAAATCCAGACTCTGTCAAGCTTCATAAGCTGAACTCTGTAATCAATTCTTGCACTGAGTCTACTAGTTAGGAAAGAATCCTTCAAGTATTGTGTTGCTTGTTTTCTTAAAGACCCATACATATACCATAAACAAAAAAAATATTGTCATCAACTGGTTACGAAATTTAATATTTCAAACAAGAGAGTACTATTTCCTACCTGTTTAAAAATACTTATTTACAAGAGCTTATTCTCCTATCTCCATTCTATTAGGCCGACAAGAGTCCAATCTACATTTTCCAATAGAGAAAAGGAGTCAGACTGGAACTGAATCTGAAAGGTAGCTTTCTTCTAGCACTGTATATCACCATCTTGGTACAGAGCAGAAAACACAATAAATCATTTTGGCATAAAAACATTTACTTTGGGGGCGCCTGGGTGGCTCAGTGGGTTAAAGCCTCTGCCTTTGGTTCAGGTCATGATTCCAGGGTCCTGGGATAAAGCCCGCATCGGGTTCTCTGCTCAGCGGGGAGCCTGCTTCCTCCTCTCTCTCTGCCTATCTCTCTGCCTACTTGTGATCTCTGTATGTCAAATAAATAAAAACAAAAACAAAAACATTTACTTTGCATTCATTTTCAAATACCATGCATAAATAAGTCCCATTAGATGGGCAGGATAGTATTTTAGATCTTTTTCTAAGTTGACTTTTTAGTACCTTCCACACGCATATCAAGACAATATACATTTTAAGGCTGCAAACTGAATTCTCATTATAAACCAGGCTAGGAAGCATTTTCATCACAATGCCAAACCTACACAATCACTAAAGACATTATTAGATAAATTAGAGGTTTAAAAGTACATCCTTCCTGACACTGGCAATGTGGGTGTTGGCACAGCACCCACAGCTGTGTTTCAGCAGTCTTGGCAAAGCACTGCTAAGGTAAAAAAAATTCTTGAAGGTGGGAAGTTTCCATCAATTAACTTTGAGAGACTTGTCTAGAGCAGCCTCATCTCGGCCCACATGTTATGATGATTCTGTCTGCTCAGTATACCCTTGCTAGGGTGACAGTCACTTAAATGTTGAATTTCTGATTACCAGCAACACCCCCACACCACCAAGTTAATCACATGTATTTTAAATCTAGAATAACACATTAAACTAAAATTAAAAAGGCGGTCTCCACATGACTTGGTATTCTTTTTCTTAGTGGACTAAACAGTTAAAACCAGGGATGAATTTTTTCCTCTGTAAGCTATTTTCTTTACTTCTACAGCAACCTCGAGGAATACCACCTGGAGTCAACGGGTTGTAATGCCTACACATCACAGATTCTCTTAGTTAGCTCTTCTGAATCTAAATGATGATACCTACCAAATGACTAGTTCCTGCAGTTCTGAGTTTGGGGTTCTCACAATAGAAATCTCAGTGCCTACTGATGCTTTCAGTGTAATCGTAACAGCCATTTTTTCATACTGCCTAGCCTGACATTCAAGCAAAAACAACAGTATCCTAAGTTTTTTGTGAGCAGCAATCTAGATGCTACACAATGACTTACCCAAGGTCAAAATACCACTAGGACCACAAGACCACAAAAAGAAGAAAGTTTTGCAGTAACTGTCTTTCTTGGGATCCTTCCTCTCTGACCAAAAGGAATTTGAACAGCACAAATTTACTGAAACTTGTCAATACAACCAATGTGAACTTCCTGTTGCTAAAACCTACAGTCTCTTTTCCCATCCAGCTCATTGAGGAGCTAAGTGACTGGCTCCTATCCACTCATCATGCCCTCCACTTTGATAAACTTTCTTCTCGAGGCTTCTAGATCATTGCACTCTCTTATGTAACTCTTACGATTCTGTATTCTCAGTCTCCTTTGATGGCCCTTCCTTTCCCACCTGCACTTGTAATTCCTCTCATTATTGTAAATCTTTTCCTTTTTGCATAGCTTTTATACTTTTCTAATATACTACATGCATTTCTTATTATGTTTATTGTTTATGTCTCCATTCCTCTTCCTATCTGACTGCAAATGTTTTTATCTATTTCTGGTGATTGATGTCTAATGCCCAGATCAGTGTCTGGCACACAATGACCAATATTTGCTGAATGAATAAACTTCTGTTTTCCAATTTATAGATGTTTAAGCCATTCCCTAACTCCTCAGAATGAATGTTCCTTAAGAGAAGAAAGTCAATACATTTATGAAAGAGTGTTCCATTTAACAATGCTGAAGTCTTACATGTAGGCAATGAAACAGGCTGGTATCAGTAAACAGGTGATAACCATTGGCAAAAAGGAAACTATGGTCATATTTACACTTTTGTTGTCAACTCAAACAGTTTGTGCCAACACCTCACTTATCTTAGACTTTAGTTCCTCTCATTAAGAGATAATGTACTTAAACTTCAAACCTATTTATGGCTTTATTAAAAAATATTTTATTTATTCATTTGACAGACAGAGATCACAGGTAGGCAGAGAGGCAGGCAGAGAGAGAGAGGAAGCAGGCTCCCTGCTGAGCAGAGAGCCCGATGTGGGGCTCGATCCCAGAACCTGAGATCATGACCTGAGCCGAAGGCAGAGGCTTAACCCACTGAGCCATCCAGATGCCCCTATTTATGGCTTTTTAATAGGAATTCTACTTCAATATTTTGAAACAATCGACCAGTGTTAAGAAAGCAGGGAGTAGTAAGGAGGCCCTGGATTTGCCTCATCCCTCAAACACAGCGAGATCAATAGCAAATCATTTTGAACAACTAAGAAATCAATCTGAGGATTAAGAAAACTGCACATTTGGAGGGAGAATGTGGCAGATGCAAGGTCTATAGATGTGACCTGGGGGAGAGAAAAGCCACAGTGCTGCAGAAGGGAAGAAGTCCTTTTCCTGGAGAGAAGTCAGGGAGAGAGGGACAGAACAGGAGAGAGAGCAGCATGTAGGGTTCCAGAAGACACTGTAGTGTGGGTGTTCCCTAGATCACACTGGGAGAGAATGCTCCCCTTCTTGGAGTACATTTGGAAAAGGGTATTTTGCGTCTCCAAGGACAAAAGGCCCACTGAGCATCACTGAGCACTGTTTCAACAACAGGTGACAGAGGATAGCAGAGGACAGATGACCTGGTCACAGCTTTTCGCAGTGCTTCATTCATCATAGATGCCAGCCACCATGTGTGTGCCATGTGGCTTCTTTTCTGGGACAAAACAGTATGAGATACAGCACTGCAGGGCTCTCCCTGGGGGAAGGGAGCAGGTCCACACCTTGTCAGGTCCTTTAAGATTTGGAGATTTGAATCCCAGTCCATGGCAAGAGGTAAAACACAGGAGAACTATGGTGCTGGGCATGCCCACAGTCAGGCACAGACAGGTTGAGGGCAGGGATCTGACAGAAGCCTGGGCCACAAGAGGGGAGACTCTTTGTTTTTCTGTGAGGACCTCTTGAACAGCAGTGGCCCCAAGTTCCCCTGTCTAGGATGAGAGGGCGGGATGATGCCATCTTCCAACCCCCATTAGTCCCCCAACTCCCAGCAAGTATCAGAAAGAAACATAGTGCCTCTAGTGCAGGCTGGAGTCACTTATACCAAACCCTGCTCCTCTGAGCCCAGGCAGGGGCATCTTACTAAGGGAGGTCTAACTGAGAGCCAGCACAGTGGGCCTCTCCCTCAGAAGAACAACACAGGCCCCTGCATGTACCAAGTCTACTGATCACAGAGTGCTTCAAAGCCTCAGCTCTAGTTCTGGTGGAAATAGGACCAGGCTTTCTTTTTTTATTTTTTATTTTTTTATTATTATTTTACATACATATTTTTTTCTTTTTAATTTGGAATCAGGCTTATAGTTTTTTGTTCATTTGTTGGTTTGTTTCCCTTTCTCGTTTTTTGGATCAGACTTTTTTTTCCCCCCTCTTTTCTCTTTTCCTTCTTTCTTTCTCTTTGGAATCAAGCTTACAGTTTCTTTCTTCCCCCCGCCCCCCCCCCCCAAATTGGGCTTATCTTAACAAACAAATCAAAGCACATCTAGTTAAAGATCCAAACACTCCCCAATGCAAGCAAGGAGGAATTCTGTAGAGGACTGACCTGTGGGAAAAAGCAACCAAAACACAGCAACAGAGTGCACACAGCTCATACCAGAAACACTTCCTGAAGCACCAGGCCCTGGACAGTGTATGACACCTTCCTCACAAGAATGGAACAAAACAAGCTTTCATAAAAGCAAAAGACAGAAACCTAGACATAATGACAAGATGGAAGAATTCTCCCCAAAAGAAAGACCAAGGAGAAATCACACCTAGGGATTTTCTCAAAATAGGTATAAGCAATATATTTGACAAAGAATGTAGAACAACAGTCATAAGAATATTAGCTGGGCTTGAAGGAAGCAAAGAAGACACTAGGGAAACCCTGGCTGCAGAGATAAAAGACCTAAAAACTCATCCCGCCAAAATAAAAAAATACTATAACTGAGAAGCAAAACCACTGGATGTAATAACAATGAAGATGGAAGAACCAGAGGATCAAACAGGTGATACAGAAGATAAAATTATGGAAAATAATGAAGATGAAAAGAAGACATAAAGAAAACTATTAGATCACAAATATAGACTTAGGGAACTCAATAAATACACAAAGCGCAATAAAATCTGTATCAAAGGAGCCCTAGAAAGAGAAGAGTGGAACAAGGGGCAGGAGGTTTATTTGGACAAATTTTGGCGGAGAACTTTCCTAATATGGGGAAGGAAACAGGCATTCAAGTCCAAGAGGCACAGAGAACTACCCTCAAAATCAATAAAAACAGGTCAACACTAAGACATATCATAGTGAAACTTGCAAAATACAAAGATAAAGAGAAAATTCCAAAAGCAGGTAGGGACAAAAGATCATTAACCTACAAGGGCAGACATGAAAGGTAGGCAGAAGGCCTGTCCACAGATATTTGGCAGGCCAGAAGAGAATGGCCTGATATATTCAACATGCTGAATGGGGAAAATATGCAGCCAAGAATACTCTATCCAGTAAGACTGTCATTCAGAATAGAAGGAGAGATAAAGACTTTCCAAGAAAGGCAAAAAATAAATAAGTTCATGAACACCAAACCACCTTTACAAGAAATTATTAAAGGGGACACTTTGAGCAGGAAAGAGACCAAAAGCAACAAAGACTAGAAAGAAATCTACAGGGACAGCAACTTTACAGGTAATACAATGGCACTAAATTCATATCAATCAATAATTACTCTGAATGTAAATGGACTAAACGTACCAACTCAAAGACATAAGGTGTCAGAATAGATTAAATAAAAAAACAAGACCCATTGATATGCTGCTTACAAGAGACTTATTTTAGACCTAAAGACATCTCCAGATTGAAAGTAAGGGAGTAGAGAACAATCAATCATGCTAATGAACATCAAAAGAAAGCTGGAATAGCCCTACTTACTAGCAGACAAACTAGATTTTAAACCCAGAGAAGGGCACTATATCATAATAAAGATGTCTATCCAACAAGATCTAACAGTTGTAAATATTTATGCCCTCAACTTGGAAGCAGCCAAATATATAAATCAAATAATAACAAACTTAAAGAAACTCACTGATAATAATAGAATAATAGTAAGGGGGGAACCTGGGTGGCTCAGTGGGTTAAAGCCTCTGCCTTTGGCTCAGGTCATGATCCCACGTTCCTGGGATCAAGCCCCGCATCCGGCTCTCTGCTCAGCAGGGAGCCTGCTTCCTCCTCAGTCTCTCTGCCTACTTGTAATCTCTGTCTGTCAAATAAATAAAAATAAAATCTTTAAAAAAAAAAGAATAATAGTAAGGGACTTTAACGCCCCACTTACACCAATGGACAGATCATCTAGGCAGAAGATCAACAAAGAAACAGGGGCTTTGAATGACACACTGGACCAGATGGATTTCACAGATACATACAGATACATTCACATAAAGTATCAGAATACACATTCTTTTTGAGTGCACATGGAACATTCTCTAGAACAGATCACATACTATATCACAAATCAGGCCTCAACCACTACAAAAAAATTGAGATCCTATTCCATGCATATCTTCAGACCACAACACTATGAAACTTGAAGTCAACCACATGAAAAAATTTGGAAAGACCACAAATACATGGAGGTTAAAGAACATCCTACTAAAGAACAAATGGATTAACCAGGAAATTAAAGAAGAAATTTTTTTTTTAAATGGGAGAAAATGCAAATGAAAACAGGACAAAGACAGTCATAAGAGGGAGATATATAGCAATACAGGCCTTCCTCAACAAGCAAGAGAAGTCTCAAATAATCAACCTAATCTTACACCTAAAGGAGCTGGAAAAAGAACAGCAAATAAAACCTAAAACCAGCAGAAGAAGGGAAATAGTTAAGATTAGAGCAGAAGTAAATGATATAGAAATTAAAAAACAAAAACAAAAACAAAAACAGAACAGATCAACAAAACTAGGAGCCGGTTCTTTGAAAGAATTAACAAAACTGATAAACCCTAGCCAGACTTATCCAAAAGAGAAAGGACCCAAATAAATAAAATCATGAATGAAAGAGGAAGGATCACAACCAACTTTGCAGAAATACAAATGACTAAGAGAATATTATGAGCAATTATATGACAAAAATATTGAGCAATCTGGAGGAAACAGATAAATTCCTAGAAACATATAAACTACCAAAACTGAAATAGGAAGAAATAGAAAATTTGAACAGACACATAACAAGCAAAGAAAATGAACCGGTAATCAAAAATCTCCCAACAAACAAGAGTCCAGGGCTGGATGGCTTCCCAGGAGAATTCTACCAAACATTTAAAGAATAATTAATATCTATTCTTCTGAAGCTGTTCCAAAAAATAGAAATTTAAGGAAAACTTCCAAACTCATTCTATGAGGCCAACATTACCTTGATTCCAAAACCAAAGACCACACTAAAAAGAATTACAGACCAATATCCCCAGTGAACAATGATGCAAAAATTCTCAAGATACAAGCCAACAGGATCCAACAGTACATTAAAAGGATTACTCACCATGATCAAGTGAGATTTATTCCTGGGCTACAAGGGTGATTCAATATTTGCAAATCAATCAATGTGATACACCACATTAATAAAAGAAAGGATAAGAACCATATGATCCTCTCAACAGATGTAGAGAAAGCACCTGACAAAATACAGCATCCTTTCCTGCAAAAAAAACCCTCAAGAAAATAGGGATAGGGGGAACATACTTCAACAGCATAAAGGCCATTTACAAAAGACCCACAACTAATATCATCCTCAATGGGAAAAAACTGAGAGCTTCCCCCCTAAGATCAGGAACACAACAGGGATGTCCACTCTCACCACTGTTGTTCAAAACAGTACTGGAAGTCCTGGCCTCAGCAAACAACAAAAAGAAATAAATCAGCAAGAAAGAAGTCAAACTTTAATTCTTCACAAACAAAATGATACTGTATGTAGAAAACCCAAAGGACTTCACCCCAAAGTTGCTGGAAGTCATACATGAATTCAGAAAAGTCACAGGATATAAAATCAAGGTACAGAAATCTTTGCATTTCTATACACCGAAAATGAAGCAACAGAAATAGAAATTAAGGAATCGATCCCATTTACAATTGCATGAAAAACCATAATATATCTAGAAATAAACCTAATCCAAGAGGTAAAAGATCTGCACTCTGAAAACTGTAAAACACTTATGAAAGAAACTCAATACACAAAGAAATGGAATTGAAAGAACAAATGTTTTTAAAAGTCTGTATTACCCAAAGCAATCTACACATTCAATATAATCCCTATCAAAATGCTAACAGCATTTTTCACAGAGCTTAACAATCAACCCTAAAATCTGTATGGAACCACAAAAGACCCAAATTAGCCAAAGCGACCTTGAAAAAGAACAGCAAAGCTGGAGGCATCACAATTCCGGATTGCATCTTACTATGTTTTCCAGAACTGAATATTCTCCTTTTTGCTGCTTCCAATATGCTCTACTGTGGGTCAAATGCTATTAAACAGCATCACATGCTACACAGAAATCATTTGTGAAAGGAAGAGTCAACCAATATAGCAAACTTCATTGTTGTCTTAGTTTAAGAATGCCACAGCAACCCTAACCCTCAACCACTGCCGCCCTAGTCAGTCAACAACCATCAACATCAAGACAAGACCTTCTTCTACCAACAGAAAGATGACAACTTGCTGAAAGTTCAGATGATGGTTAGCATTTTTAGCAATAAAGTATTTTCTTTTTTTTTTTAAGATTTTATTTATTTGACAGAATCACAAGTAGGCAGCGAGGCAGGCAGAGAGAGAGGAGGAAGCAGGCTTCCTGGTGAGCAGGGAGCCGGATGCGGGGCTCTATCCCAGGACCCTGAGATCATGACCTGAGCCAAAGGCAGAGGCTTTAACCCACTGAGCCACCCAGGCGCCCCAGCAATAAAGTATTTTCATTAAGGTATGTACGTACCTAGGTGTTTTTTCAGACATAATGCTATTGCACACTTAATAGACTATAGTATATTGTAAACATAACTTTTCATGCACTGGGAAACAGAAATTTTGACTTTATTGTGATACTTGCTTTATTGTGGTGGTCTGGATCCAAACCCATACAACGTATGCCTGTATTCTATTCTTAACTTCTTCCCAGCCAACAGATTGGCAATTGCAAGTTGCTCTTAATACAGGGTCTCTTTCCTCACATTGCTTTCTTCACATTTAAGAAAAACACAGTATATTTCCAATTCCTCATCCAGCTTCTCCTCTCCCCTTTTGTAGTACTAAACTAGACATTGAGAACTTATGTTGACAGCAAATGAATATTTCCAAAATTGTTTATTTTTGCTCCTCAGGGCACACCACCTCCTTTGGAGCATTTATTCTATTGGCTTTTATGGAGATCTGCAAATGTAGGCAAATTTTTCATCATTTTCTCAAACTCATTTGGCCTTTGTTACATTTGACAGCCCTTACTCAATTTTGTGATTTGGTATTAGAGATATCCCCTACTCTTACTGAAGATGGAGTTTGCATTTTTCTACCTTTTTCCGACTGGTGATTTCTGAGAGAAGCAGACAATGCCATTTTTCTACTATTTAAAAACCTTTAGTGAGCCCTTATTTTTTTTTAACGGGGATTGAACTGCTTTTCAGAGAGAGTGATAATTACTCTCACAATATAGAGACACATGCATTAACTCTATCTTAATTCTTGAGTAAACAAGATAAAATGATACTTTCTTGAAAGAATGCATATTCGGTGAGTTGAATCAAATACATTCAACTATGAAGCATTATAAATTACGGAAAGAAGTGATTCCAGAAGAAAAACTGTGAGAAATCCATTCTAAACTCAGATTCTATAATATTTAAATTTATCCTATGACCTTGTATTAGACGTTTTGCCCTCAGATTATTCTCTGTAAACTTAAAATCTTTGTTTGTAGCATGTATTTTGGGCAGAATTTAGAAATCCTATTTAAATTTACATTTTTAACAACTAAGCAATTTTGAGAGTTAATATCAAATCAGCCAAAAATTTATGAGGTGTTTATAATTCACCTTCCTTCCCCCTCAATTACTCCAAAAGCCTAAGGAAAATTCAAGCCAGGCAAAACCTGCTGCAAGTTGTAGAGCCCTTTCTAGTCTCCATAGCTAACGTATGTTCAAAACCAACTGTATTCACCCATGTAAATAAGTTACTGAGGAGGAAAAGCTGTGATGTATTTCCCTACTTTATTTATTATTGTTTTTAGAATAATCTCTATACCCAACATGGGGCTGGAACTCATGACCCCAAGATTAAGAGTCATGGGCTCCCCCAGCTGAGCCAGCCAGCGCCCCTTTCCTACTTTTTTTTTTTTTTTAAGATTTTATTCATTTATTTGACTGACAGAGATCACAAGCAGGCAGAGAGAGAGAGGGAGAAGCAGGCATACCGCTGAGCAGAGAGCCCTATGCGGGGCTCGATCAGGTCATGGGATCATGACCTGAGCCAAAGGCAGAGAGGCTTTAACCCACTCAGCTACCCAGGCAACCCCCTACTTTATTTTAATCACACATAATTACACAAAAATTCCAACAAATGGCCTGGCAGTACTCGCTTTTTATAAATTGTGATAAAACCTCAAGTAAATTCTTAGGACAGAGGTAGGAGGAAAAATGTCTGATGTCAAAAATGATAACAATTTATCCCTTTATTAAGACCTCCCAAACATACCAGAATTTGAAATGATGAGTTAAGATTAAAGAAACAAGTTACTTCTCAATGGTGTATATAAACAAAATAACATGATAACATAAAGAAAGCCATCAGTGTTCTATGTATTGCTCCCTGGAACTTTCATTTTAAAAAACATGTTTTGTATAGAGAATAAGGAATGTGGAACTTTTTATTTTGCAATTCTGGACCAGCTAGAGACAGGATGCTGATTGATCTTTTTAACTTTTCTCAGTGACCACATTTTGGTTAACAATGTACCTAGAAGTATGTAAATCAGATTAAATTTTCTTCTGGAAACACACACACAATCCAGAAGTATTTCATATGAGTTCTGTGAAAACTTATATGCAGCCAGAAACACAATAGAGGTTTTGCTTACTTTGCTTTACTCTGTGAGGTAAATAAGGAAGCAACTGCTTTTGGGTATCAAATGCTTTTTCCCTTCTTAATATTCCACTATGAAAATTCTCAAATGTACAAAAAAGTTAAAAGAATTTTACAGTCAACATTCATATACCAATTACTTAGACTCTTCCATTAATATTTTGCTACTCATTTATCCATTCATCAATCCACCTTATTTTTTGTTTTAAAGCAACATACAGATATCAGTATACCCCCCTATTTTTTTTAAAGATTTTATTTATTTGACAGAGATCACAGGTAGGCAGAGAAGCAGGCAGAGAGAGAGGAGGAAGTAGGCTCCCTGCTGAGCAGAGAGCCCGATGTGGGACTCGATTTGATTGATTTTTAATGGATTTGTCTACGGCCATACCACCCTGAACGCGCCCGATCTCGTCTGATCTCGGAAGCTAAGCAGGGTCGGGCCTGGTTAGTACTTGGATGGGAGATTTTTAATGGATTTAATCAAATTGATTTGATTATTTTTAATGGAATGTTTTTTTATCCCCTAAATAATACATACTATTGTTGGGTACCCCAATAATGGGTCCATGATTAAAGGAGTGAGACTGATACAAAGCGAAGGTCAAGCAAAGCTTTATTTCGAGGCCAAGCATCAGGAATCAGACCGACGGTCAAACAGACCAGTTGGGGTCGCCCCTTACAGAGGACAACGCCTCCCTGCTTTGCAGACTAACTTTTATAGAGCAAAGGCCATATGGTTGGGCCTGGCCACACACAGGCGGCTAATTGAATTACAATTCACCCCACAGTAGCCATGGAAACTCGCCCATCACCTTGGTAGCTAGGAGACAGTATGTGCCCCCACTGATTGAATGTCTCCACCTGGCCTTACCCACCCTTGTACTTGGACTTTGTTACCTGGGACTGGTTTCCGGGTTCCGGGACTTGTTAAGTAAGTTCCCCTGGGGGGGAGGGGGACAAGGTCAATCCAAGTTTTACAACAAAATGACAGTTCAACCGGGGTGGGGCTGCTCTGGCTGAATAGGCCCTTACACTATTAAAAAATGCAGGCTTCTAAGAAACTGAAGAAACATTTATTCAGATACTTTTAAGTATTCAGATTCAGCCATGATCTTGCTTCTTGAACCCCAAATCCAAATCTAGATAAAATACAGAAAAGCTGTTGTTTTTATGAGCTATAGTTCTGATGTCTAAAATATTATCTAAGTAAACTGAGATGTTGTTATCTCTAAGACTCAAGCTTTCTAATTGAACCATAAAGGAGAGAGAGAACTATAACCACTTCTAGTCAACATGGTACTGGATATCCCAGTCAGAACAGTTAACTAGGAAAAGGAAATAAAAGGTATGCACATTGGAATGAAAAGTAAAATGATCTGTTTACAGATTAAATGAGTTTATATTTAGAAAACCCTAAGGACACACACACACACACACACACACACACACACACAACCTATTAGGAATTCCGCAAAGTAGCAGGATACAAAGTGAACATATAAAAATCAGTTGCATTTCTTTACACAAACAACGAATAATCTGAAAGGGAAATTACAAAAACTATTCTATTTAACATCAAAAAGGATAAAATATGTAGTAGTCAAGAAGGAAAGACTTGTATAATGAACTACAAAACATTGAAAAAAATTAAAGAAGGCATGTAAATGGGAAGACATCCCATGTTCATGGATTGGAATACATAATATTGCTAAGATGTCAATATTCACCTAAGGTGAAATACATATTCAATGCAATCCCTATCAAAATCCCAATGATGTTTTTGCAGAAATAGAAAAATCTATCATAAAATTTATATGGAATTTTAGGGACCCCAAATAGCCAAAATAATCTTGAAAAAGAAGAAAACAATGAGAGGACTCACACTTCCTGATTTAAGACTTATTATAATACTACAGTAATCAAAACAGTGTGTTATTAGCATAAAGACAGATATATAGAACAGTTGAATAGAATATAGAGCCCAGAAGTAAACCCTTATGTGTATGGTCAAATTATTTTTGACAAGGTTGCCAAGACCTTTCAATAGGCAAATGATCATCTTATTAACAAATGGTGCTGGGAAAACTGGATATCCATATATACAAAGGAATGAAGTTGGACCCATATATAACAGTGTATATAAAAGTTTACTCAAAGTGGGTCAAAGACCTAATGTAAGACCTACAAATGTAAAAGTCCTAAAACAAACAAACAAAAACAGCCAGCCTAGGGCAAAATATTCATGACCCTGTATTTTACTGTGATTTCTTGGGTGTGACTCCAACAGCATAGACAACAAAGGAAAAAAGACAGCCCACAGAATGGAAGAAAATATTTGTAAATCCTATATCTAATAAAGGATTAACATTTAGAATATATCAAGAACAAGAACCCCTTAGCAAAAAACAAATCCAATCCAAAAATGGGCAAAGGACTTGAATAAATGTT
Organism: Meles meles; assembly: GCF_922984935.1. Classification (NCBI taxonomy): domain Eukaryota; kingdom Metazoa; phylum Chordata; class Mammalia; order Carnivora; family Mustelidae; genus Meles; species Meles meles. The sequence goes on from NC_060083.1 coordinate 31,274,833, forward strand.
TCTTCAAAGAAGATAAACAAATGACCTATAAGCACATGAAAAGATGCTCGACATCATCAGGGAAATAAAAGTCAAAACCACAGGGTGCCTGGGTGGCTCAGTGGGTTAAAGCCTCCGCCTTCAGCTCAGATCATGATCCCAGGATCCTGGGATCGGAGCCTCACATTGGGCTCTCTGCTCAACAGGGAGCCTGCTTCATCCTCTCTCTCTCTCTGCCTGCCTCTCCACCTACTTGTGATCTCTGTCTGTCAAATAAATAAATAAAATCTTTAAAAAAATCAAAACCACAACAAGATACGACCTCACACTGGTCAGAATGGTTAAAATTAACAACTCAGGAAACAACAGATGTTTCTAAGGATGTGGAGAAAGGGGAACCCTCTTACATTGTTGGTGGAAATGTAAACTGGTGCAGCCTCTTTGGGAAACAGTATGGAGGTTCCTCAAAAAGTTAAAAATAGAGCTACCCTCCGACCCAGCAATTGCACTACTAGGTATTTATCCAGAGGATACAAACATAGTGATTCAAAGGGTTACATGCACCCCAGTGTTTATAGTGGCAATGTCAATAGCCAAATTATGGAAAGAGCCCAGATGTCCATCAACAGATGAATGGATAAGGAAGTAGTGTTTGTATATATACATATATACATGCATACATACACATCAATCAAATGAAAGTAGAATGATGGTTGCCAAGGACAGGGGTGGGGAGGGAATGGGGAGTTATTGTTTAGTGCGTATAGAGTTTCAGTTTTACAAGGTGAAAACCTCCAGGAGAACCCTGGAGATGGATGGTGGTGTGATGTATTTAACACCACTGAACTATTTACTTAAAAAGATAAAAATGGTAAATTCTATGTTGTGTTCTATGTGTTCTATGTATGTTCTATGTGGAGTTATTGTTTAGTGCGTATAGAGTTTCAGTTTTACAAGGTGAAAACCTCCAGGAGAACCCTGGAGATGGATGGTGGTGTGATGTATTTAACACCACTGAACTATTTACTTAAAAAGATAAAAATGGTAAATTCTATGTTCTGTGTTTTTACAATAATAAAAACTTTTTTTAATAAGTTTTAATAGTTTTAATAAGTTTAATAAGTTTAATAAGTTTTAATAAGTTTAATAAGTTTAATAAGTTTTAATAAAAAACTTTTTTTTTTAAAGGAAACAGTGGGAGTAGAGAAAGTAGAGGCAGCAAATACATTGCTTTTTTGAGTTTGGTTATAATGATCAGCAGAGAAAGAGGATGTTGCCTGGGGAAGTGAGAGGCTGGTCAAGAAACTTGTATTTTTAACATTGGAGACACTTTTTACTGTTGGGAATCACTTAAAGAGTGAAAGTTGATAACTTGAGAGAGAAAACAATTTCAGGAGTAATATCCTTGATAGGGCATGGCATCTAATCAGATAAGTGGAAGAAATGGGCTTGGAGCATGGGCAGTTTTACTATTGTAATGGGAGAATTTATGGTGACAGGTGCACATAGTTTGGCAGATTTGGTGATAGGACCTTATGTGAGTTCTAATCATTTCTGTTCTCTCAAAAATTAGGAGAGGGAAGGAGGAGAGAGTGAATTGATTAAGAAAAAAAAGTACAGTAAGTTGTTAACACTATGGCCCTCTTAAAGTTAGTGGTCATAAATTAAAGGCAGACCCTGAGTTCCAAAGAGCACAGTGGAAGGGGTGAGGAGGTTGGAGAGGAGGGATAGTCTGGTTCATTTTAAGGGACATGCAGAGTTATTGGAGATGAGAGACTGTGATATAAGGGATTATCTGGGGGATCTTGGGTTCTTGTGGTGACCCGAGCTACAGGACATGATGGGATTGATTCTTTTATTTTTTTAAAAAGATTTTATTTTTATTGGAGTGTCTGAGTGACTCAGTCAGTTAAACATCTGCCTTCAGCTCAGGTTACGATCCCAGGGTCCTGGGATCCAACCCCACTTTGGGCCCTGCTCAGCGGGGAGCCTCCTTCTCCCTCTCCCATTGCCACTGTTCCTGCTTGTGTTCTCTCACTCTCTCTCTGTCAAATAAGATTTATTTTATATTCTGAGAGAGAGAGAGAGAGAGATAGTATTGACAGTGGGGGTAGGGGCAGAGGCAGAGGGAGAGAGAGAATCTCAACCAGACTCCACCCTGAGTGTGTAGCTTGATATGGGGCTCCATTTCATTACCTCGAGACCACAGCCAAGCTGAAATCAAGAGTTGGATGTTCAACCAGCTGAGTCACACAGGTGCCCTGATTGAACGGATTCTTTTCTTTCTTTTCTTTTCTTTTTTTTTGCTATTTATGTAAGTTTATTTATTTTTATTATGTTCAGTTAGCCACTGTATAGCACATTATTAGTTGTGTATAAAACCAAGAACTTATCACAACACATGCCCTCCTTAGTACCCATCACCCTGTTACCCCATCTTTCCCCACCCCTCTGAAACCCTGTTTGTTTCCCAGGGTCCATAGTCTCTCATGGTTTGTCTCCCTCTCTGATTTCTCCCCTTTCAGATTTCTCTCCCTTCCCCTGTGGTCCTCCGTGCTATTCCTTATGTTCCACATATGAGTGAAACTATATGATAATTGACTTTATCTGCCTGACTTACTTAAAGCAGATGATTCTCAAACCTAGCCACATGGTTACCTAGGATTTCTAAATAGCTCATATAATAAAAGCTGCCAGGCTTTCTGGTTATGCCATTGATTGATTTATTTTATTTACAAAAGTAATACTATGTTATGATTAAAAATTCAAATAATACAGAAAAGTATAACCATTCCCTAACTTTTCATTCCTACTACCCAAAGGTAATGGTCCACTTATTTATTTATTTATTTATTTAAGATTTTTATTTATTTATTTGTCAGAGAGAGTGAGCATAGGCAGACAGAGTGGCAGGCAGAGGCAGAGGAAGAAGTAGGCTCCCCGCTGAGCAAGGAGCCCAGTGTGGGACTCAATCCCAGGACGCTGGGGTCATGACTTGAGCCGAAGGCAGCTGCTCAACCAACTGAGTCACTCAGGTGTCCCTGATCCACTTATTTAAAACTATGTGTATATATTAACATCGAAATCCCTTTTTAAAAATAGTAATACAATTCTCTTAATAATATATCTTGGGGGACACCTGGATGGCTGAGTTGGTTAAACCTCTGGCTTTGGCTCAAAGTCCTGGGATCGAGCCCCATATCAGGCTTCCTGCTCAATAGGGAGCCTGCTTCTCCCTCTCCTCCGCACTCCCTTTCTAATAAATAAATAAAGGACACCTGGGTTGCTCAGTTGGTTAAGCTACTGCCTTCAGCTCAGGTCATGATCCTGGAGTCCCAGGACTGAGTCCCGCATCCTTGCTAAGTGGAGAGCCTGCCTCTCCCTTTGATCCTCCCCACTCTCATTTTCTCTCTCTCAAATAAATAAATAAAATCTTAAAAAAAAGAATAAATAAAATCTTAATATATATATATATATATACACACACACACACACACACACACACACACACACATATCTTGGACATTTCTCTGCAGCAGAATGTATAGATTTAACTTATTCTCTTTAATGGCTGCATTGTGTTCCGTTATATCTCATCAGTGGCCTATTGGTAGGACATTTGGATTGTTTTTATGTTTTTGCTGCAGTGAATATCTTTAAATATATGTCTTGAAGTAGTTTTATGTTTGTATCAGTAGGATAAACTTCTAATGCTAGGTTGAAAGATATGTGTACTTTATAAATACTAGATCTTTTAAAATACATTAGATCTACCCATACTGCTTTTCAAAATATTTTCATCAATTTATATTCTCATCAACAGTATATGGAGTATCAGTTTCTCTACATTCTTCTTTCCTCACCCCCCCCAAGTGGGTATTGTATAGTAATATTATTTTAAGTGGTTGGTGTTAATCTAAATTCAAAGTATTAACTTACTTGTTTCTAGTAAACAGAACTAAAAGAAAGGGAAGAGTACTACTGCTTTATAATATTAAGTCCTTTTATTTATTTTTACTTTTTATATACTTGAAAAATGTATTTACATATAAGTATATGTTTTATATATGTATATGTGTACATGTTAATATATTTATATATGTACATACACATACATATATATGTACATGTTACATATATACAAACACAGACACATATAAGGATTTTTATATGTACTATCTAAAATTTATAATAAACACAATCAAATATTAATATACATTTAGAGACTACAACCAATTAATTATGCTGCCACTCTTATTTGGTGTGTGTTTGTCCTTATCTTCTAATAAACTTTGCTGTTTCTATTTAATTGAAGAGTAGCTTGAGATTTTAGAAATCGATTTCTGAACAACTATTACTGTTTACATATTATTTGGAAATTGGATTGTCTTTTATATAACATAACAAAAACAAGATATAGAAGAACAGGTAGGTGTTAAGACCGATATAAGTTTGCAACACTAAATACAACTTCAGATTTAAAATATTTACCTTAATTAAAACCTTATTTTCTAGTACAACTGACTTTATAATAAATGTTACCAACTCAAATGTATAAAATATATACTTAAAAGCAAGTCATTTTAATTATAACATGAAAAAAACCTCTCGATTTTAAAAATGTTGATTAACATCAAATCAGAGATTTTTTTTTAAGATTTTATTTATTTATTTGACAGACAGATCACAAGTAGGCAGAGAGGCAGGCAAGAAGCAGACTCCCTGCTGAGCAGAGAGCCTGATGCGGGGCTGGATCCCAGGACCCCAGGATCATGACCTGAGCCAAAGACAGAGGCTTTAACCAACTGAGCCACCCAGGCACACCCAATCAGAGATTTTTGTGCTTTCCTTTTGAGGCCTTAAGTCACAATTTAGTTTTTTTTTTAAATTTTTAATTTATTTTTATTTAAATTCAGGTAGCCAACATATAGTACATCATTAGGTTTTTTTTGGTTGTTGTTTTATTTATTTATTTGACAGAGAGAGAGATTACAAGCAGGCAGAGCAGCAGGCAGAGAGAGAGAGAGGGGTAAGCATGCTCCCTGCTGAACAGAGAGACCGATGTGGGTCTCGATTCCACAACACCGAGATCATGACCCGAGCCGAAGGCAGAGGCTTAACCCACTGAGCCACCCACGCACCCCTACATCATTAATTTTTTATGTAGTGTTCAATGACTCATTAGTTGAGTATAATACCCAGCACTCATCACATCATGTGCCCCCTTAATGCCCATCACCCAGTTACCCCATCCCCTGAGCCACCTCTGTTTCCACAGCCCTCAATTTCTTTCCTGGAGTCAAGAGTCTCTCATGGTTTGTCTCCCTCTCTGATCTAGATTGGTTAGAATATATGGCCTTGTAATAAATAGCTTTGCTTTCAAATATATTTATTTTTATACTATAGAGATGTATTACTTACTTTTAAACTAGCTATTTTTGGTCTTTTGGACTCCTGCAGGTACCTTTACAAAAATAATGGAGTTTTTGGTGAAATGTTTGAATTGCAGTTTCTTCACTGTCCTTAGATCCCCAAAATAGATACATCTGACACTTTTGTTACTATAACATTGTCACCTCGAGTACATTTACTTCTTGGTTTAACATCGATTAGTACTTTTTTCAAGATTATACTATGATGATCATTTTAGAGTTGGATGATAAACAGCTAAGGTTAAAAGTATGGAACAGAGATATATAGATGCTAGAAAGGAGTGGTAAGGGTACCGTAATTCTACACTTCACTGCATGTATCAGTGAAGTACAGTGTGATTAAAAGACTGGTTCTCTTGAATCACAGGTCAGTATTCTTTCTAATCTCAATAGTTCCTGCTTGCATATTGCTTTCCTGCTAGGGCTGCCATTAACTTATTAGCAAAGGCCAGGATCTTAAAGAAATTAGTCTGGAACTAAAAGAAAACAGTTTGATAAATACCAGATTTTAATATGAAAGTATTTACACCATTAGTGTTCTACTGTATTAGTTTTCCAGGGCTACTACAGCCAAGTGTCACAGACTTGGTGGGTCAATTAACAGAAATGTATTTTCTTGGGGCGCCTGGGTGGCTCAGTGGTTTAAGCCGCTGCCTTCGGCTCAGGTCATGATCTCAGGGTCCTGGGATCGAGTCCTCCATCGGGCTCTCTGCTCGGCAGGGAGCCTGCTTCCCTCTCACTCTCTCTGCCTGCCTCTCTGCCTACTTGTGATCTCTGTCAAATAAATAAATAAAATCTTAAAAAAAAAAAAAGAAATGTATTTTCTCATGGTTCTGTAGGTTAGAAGTCCAAGATCAAAGTGTCAGCTAATTGGTTTCTATTGGGACCTTTTTCCTTGGCTTGTATAGGTGGCCATCATCTCCTTGTGTCTTAATATTGTATTCTCTCTCTACCTTTATGTGTCCAAAAGTCCTCTTTCTTATAAGGACCCAAGTCATATTGGATTAGGTCCACTTTAATTAAGTTAAAATGAAGTCCTTACCTCTTTAAAGACCCTGTTGCCAAAAACAGTTACATTATAAGCTACTGGCTGTTAGGATTTCAACATCTGACTTCTGGGGCAACACAGTGCAGCCCATAACATATACTACTACTGACACTAATTCTTTAGCTAGGTAAGATTTGGAGGCCCACATTTTTCTTTGTTTTATTTTTAAGCTATTACATAGTGCTTGCTGTGCTTAAGGAACTAAAAGTAAAAAATTCTAAAGGTATTTTGGGGCCTCTGCCACTGATTTACCATGAATACAACTTCATAGAAAAAGTTTTAAAGAATAGCCTGTGTTTATTTAAAAAAAAATAAAGGTATCTTTAAGGTGATATAAAGTTTGCTATCTTCGTAAGGCTACGATGATGAAAATAATATATCTTTTATGTGGAACCACTTTTAGGTGTTCACACTTTGTAATTTCATTTACCTTCAGTAATTTTTCCCTTACTACATTCTTAGGCTGATAATGAGTTTACTAATTCAAGAGTTTACATAGATTTGCAGTTCTGTAACATTTCTTGACACATACTGCTCCTGCTAAGTTCCATGATCAAAAATTTTCTTTGTTTTATATCGTTTTCTCCTCATATGACCACCTGAAGCATTTTGTTTTCATGATATATCCTCTATTATCTTTTCTTTTCTATCACTGTTTTCTATACGTAGCATCCATTCATGACTTAAATGGCTGATTCTGCTTTAAACCTAAGATTATCAGATTTACCAGATATTAATTAGTTAATGTGTGACATTTGTTTTTCTGCTTACTTGGAAATATCAAATTGATATGGCCAAGCCCATTAATATAGGTATAATAAAAGATTGTCCATTAGCTATATGTTTGCTTTTTTAAAGTAGGATTGCTTTGTTTGGCAAGAAAAAAAGCAGAAACAAGAAAGCCTACTAGTATGGAAATTTTTGCTATTCAGATTAGAAGCATTCTGATACTGTTATCAGGACTATCTGACATTTGAGAGAAACTGTATTATTTCTATGTATTATCACATTACTTATTATATTAAGTCTTTAAAAAAGATTTGATTGCAAAGTATAATCTCAACAAGGTACCACTACATAGGCACTAGAATGACTAAAATTAAAAGAACTGATAACACCAAATGCTGATGAAGATGTGGAACAACCAGAATTCTATACATTGTCAGAGGGCATGGAAAAATGGTATAATCATTTTGGGAAGAGATCTATAGTTTCTCTATACACCTACCCTATGACCCAGCAATTCCACTTCTTCTTAGGTGTTTCCAAGAGAAATGAAAACATATGTCTACACAATGACTCACACAAGAATGTTTATAGCAGTTTTATTCATCATAGCCCCAAACTGGGTATAGCCCATATGTCCACCAGCAGGAGAATAAATAAACTGTAGTATATTAACACAATAGAAAGCACTCAGTAATAAAAATGGGATGGATTATTGATGTACAGGAATATGGTTGAATTTAGAAAACATTTTGCTGAGTGAAAGAAGACTTGAAAAAGCACATGTTATATGAATCTGTTTATATGAGGTTCAAGGGGAAGTACAACTAATCTATAGTTGAGAAAGGTAAGAACAGTAGAAGACTGAGAGTGGTGATTGACTAGAAAGGAATGAGGGAACTTTTTTGAGAAATGATGATAATACTGTATCTTGATAGGGACTTGTCAAAATTTGGTGAAAGTACATATAAGATTTGTGTATGTTATTACATGTGAATTTTACTAAAACCTGTAAATAAATACTAAATTCTAGTTAATTATATGCTCATTGAAGTGTTTAAACTTTTTAAAAAAGATTTTATTTATTTGAGAGAGACAATGATCAGGAGCATGGGTGGACGGAGCAGAAGGAGAGGGTGAAGCAGACTCCCCAGTGATCAGGGAGCCTGAGACAGGGCTCCATCCCAGGACTCTGAGATCATGACCTGAGCAGAATGCAGACATTTAACTGACTGAGCCACCGGGGTGCCCCTGCATATTGAAGTGTTTAAAGGGAAATATATACTAGGGATGCCTGGTGGCTCAGTCGGTTAAGTGTCTGCCTTCAGCTCAGGTCATGATCCCGCAGCCCTGGAATTGAGTCTCGAATCCGGCTCCCTGCTCAGCGTGGAGCCTGTTTCTCCCTCTGGTGCCTCTCCCCCTGCTTGTGTTCTCTCTCTCTCTCTCGTTCTGATATATAAATGAATAAAATCCTTAAAAAAATGGGGGGGCCGCCTGGGTGGCTCAGTGGGTTAAAGCCTCTGCCTTCGGCTTGGGTCTTGATCTCAGGTCCTGAGATGGAGCCCTGCATCGCACTCTCTGCTCAGAGGGGAGCCTGCTTTCTCCTCTCTCTCTGCCTGCCTCTCTGCCTGCTTGTGATCTCTCTCTGTCAAATAAATAAATAAAATCTTAAAAAAAATCAATTTAACTCTGTAATTCAGAATGAGATAGTACAGTATTAATTCTAGCCTTACATAAAAGAGGGTTTTCTTCTACTTGATACAAATCTCAGTCATCTAAGTAATCTCTACCAGATAAAGGAATATGCCCTCAGGAATTCTACTGGTTAAATAATTCAATTTCTGAAGAAACTATTTTTAAAGAAGACTTTAAAAGGCACCAAACCCCCAATACAGTTGACAGCTCCAGAAAAGCTTAATTACCCTCTCATTCTTTTAACCATCCAAAGAGACCAATCCAGTGACTACCACAGTACTTATTACCTGCTGTGAGCACAGTCAAATGGATTCCACACTGTTAAATTCAGAAAATAAACTAGGGAAAAGGAAAAAAACAACAACAAAGAAATAGGAATGCTTGTCAGGGTAAGTAACAAAACACAGCAACCAAGACAAAATACGAACCTCAGCCTGGCTTTTGATATTGAGAAAGATCTGAGAAATTATTTTCAGGAATTACATGAAAAATATCTAAGAAAATGCCTTTGTTCACAGTGGTAAAATAAAATTCAGATTAAGGATAGAGTAATCTGCTGTAATTTTCTTTAAATGCTACCACTTAGGAAACCAGAAAAGAGTATTACAATTTGACTTTGAAATGATCTGGTAGATCAATAAATGAAATTGAAGAAAATGCAAAAAAGAAAAAAAAAGATGAATAGTAAAACTTTTTTTTTTTTTGTATCAGAATGGTACAGAATATATATTATTCTCATAATGGGAAGAAATAATTGGCAGTAGACACTATGGCAGGTTTCAAAATAATTTCACTTTCCAGTTCTAGCTTCTCTTTTGAAGTCACCATAAAATTGGTTCTGGGCTGCTGAAGTTAAACCAAGAGTAGTGCATCAAGCTAAGTGAATATGATTGCAGAGAGCTACTGTCTATTTTTAAATGGTTTTTCAAAAGGCGTCTCGTTAATGGAAATGCTGAATTAAAACCTTAACCAAAGCAACATCTCTGGGCATTGCCTTAGGAAGAACTATCATAGAAGTAAATGGACTGGAAGAAACAGGAGAATGTATGCTATATAAAAATATTATAATTGTTGGATAGGGAAAGAATCATAAATAGACAACAAAAATAGTAACAATTATAATAATAATAAACTCTAGGTCTCACCAGAAAAAAAAATCTCAACACATCAGGTGTACCCTTTAATTTTCAGTGAATACAGACAGTTTTAATAGTTACTGGATAAATCTCTATTAACTAGCTAATTAGTGGTATATAAATATCACATATTTGTATGACACTCTGTTTCCAAAGGTTTTCACATATATTATTTTCGTTACCCTTATCAAACCCTGTGAGTAGGTATAATAGATATTAAAACATAAAATCATAGGGGCACCTAGCTGTCTTAGTTGGTATAGCATGCGACTCTTGATCTCAGGGTCATGAATTTGAGCCCCATGTTGGGCGTAGAGATTACTTAAAAAAAAAAAATCAGGGATGCCTTGGTGGCTCAGTGGGTTAAGCCTCTGCCTTCACCTCAGGTCATGATCTCAGGGCCCTGGGATTGAGCCCCGCATTGGGCTCCCTGCTGAGCGGGGAGCCTGCTTCCTCCTCTCTCTCTCTGTCTGCCTCTCTGCCTAGTTGTGATCTCTGTCTTATAATATCTTCAAAAATAAATAAATAAATAAATAAATAAATATCTTAAAAAAAATCATAAGGGTGCTTGGGTGGCTCAGTTGTTAAGCGTCTGCTTTTGGCTCAGGTCATGATCCCAGGATCCTGGGATCAAGCCCATCAGGCTCCCTGCTCAGCTGGGAAGCCTGCTTCTCCCTCTCCCACTCCCCCTGCTTGTGTTCTCTCTCTCTCGCTGTCTCTGTCAAATAAATAAAATATTTTTAAAATTAATAGTTAAGTTTACCACAGATTTAAATTAACTTAACCATTATATTTCTTAATAGTCTACGGAAAATCATAGTGGACAAACTTTTACAAAAATCCCATCTTCTCACATATTCTTTCTATACCAAAATCTGTTCAACTCATCACATCATATCAACATAGCTTACCACTGGTAATATTAATCTTAATCACTGGGTTAAAACCATATTGTCAGGTTTCTCTATACTCTAATTTGGAAGTAAGTCATCCTCCAAGGCAAGGATGGAGCTATCTTCACCTCCTGGAAAAGAGCACTGAACTTCTGGGTATTCTTAGAAACCTATAACCTCAGTCTAGTCATTTGGAAAACATTATCAGATTAAACCCAATTGAAGAACATTCTATAAAACAGCTGGCTAGAGCTCCTTAAAGCTGTTGAGGTCATAGGAAACAAGGAAAGAGTAAGCAACTATCACAGACCAAGAGACTAAGAAGACATAATGATTAAATATATATGACCCCTGAAGCAAATAATACATTATATGTTAATAAAAAAAATGTATATGGGGGCACCTGGGTAACTCAGTGGGTTAAGCCTTTGCCTTCTCAGGGTCCTGATCTCAGGGTCCTGGGATTGAGCCTCACTTTGGGCTCCCTGCTCAGCAAGGAGTCTGTTTCTCCCTCTCCCTTTGCCCCTTCCCTTGCTTATGCTCTCTCACTCTCTCTCAAAAAAGATTTGAGAGAGAGAGAAAGAGGGGTGTAGAGGTAGAGGGAGAAGCAGACTCCCAAGTGAGCAGGTAGCCTGATGAGAGGCTTGATCCTGGGACTCCAGGATCATGACCTGGACCAAAGGTCAAGGTTTACTTAAACGACTGAGCCACCCAGGCATCCCAAATGTCTGCATCTTAGCAAGAACAAAACCTTAAACCAAAGGAATAAACCTCTGGTGTTATAATTTTAGATAACATTATTAACTAGTAGAAGTACTTAAAAATAGAACAGAACAGCCATCAAACCATCCCCTTAATATCATGTGTAGTTTATTACTTATTTTATCTGGTCCTAAGGCCCACTCCATTCTTTAGTAAGGCCTACACTATTCTGTAGTACACAGGAAGGTGGTTAAAGGTTTTCTCCTAATTCCTGTGTTTCAATGAAAATGGAAGAAATGTAGAGAAAATTATTTATGTTAATATGATCAGGGCCAAAGCAGGAAAGCAAGTTTCTTTTAAAAATATGTACATAATGGGGATGAAACTCTCAAATAAGCAACTTGAAAATAATGATTTTTTAAAATTAATTAATTTATTTTTTCAGCGTAACAGTATTCATTGTTTTTGCACAACACCCAGAGCTCCATGCAATACGTGCCCTCCCTATTACCCACCACCTGGTTCCCCCAACCTCCCACCCCCGCCCCTTCAAAATCCTCAGGTTGTCTTTCAGAGTCCATAGTCTCTTATGGTTCGCCTCCCCTTCCCATTTCCCTCAACTTCCCTCTCCTCTCCATCTCCCAATGTCCTCCATGTCCTTTGTAATGCTCCACAAATAAGTGAAACCACATGATACTTGACCCTCTCTGCTTGACTTATTTCACTCAGCATAATCACTTCCAGTCCCGTCCATGCTGCCACAAAAGCTGGGCATTCATCCTTTTTTTTTTTTTATAAACATATAATGTATTTTTATGCCCAGGGGTACAGGTCTGTGAATCACCAGGTTTACACACTTCACAGCACTCACCATAGTACATACCCTCCCCAATGTCCATAACCCCCTTCCCATCTCCAAACCCCACCTCCCCCCAGCAAACCTCAGTTTGTTTTGTGAGATTAAGAGTCACTTATGGTTTGTCTCCCTCCCAAGCCCATCTTCTTTCATTTATTCTTCTCCTATCCCCCTAACCCCCCATGTTGCATCTCCACGTCCTCATATCAGGGAGATCATATAATAGTTGTCTTTCTCCGATTGACTTATTTCACTAAGCATGATACCCTCTAGTTCCATCCACGTCGTCGCAAATGACAAGATTTCATTTCTTTTGATGGCTGCATAGTATTCCATTGTGTATATATACCACATCTTCTTTATCCATTCATCTGGGGATGGACATCTAGGTTCTTTCCATAGTTTGGCTATTGTAGACATTGCTGCTATAAACATTCGGGTGCACATGCCCCTTCGGATCACTACGTTTGTATCTTTAGGGTAAATACCCAGTAGTGCAATTGCTGGGTCATAGGGTAGTTCTATTTTCAACATTTTGAGGAACCTCCATGCTGTTTTCCAGAGTGGTTGCACCAGCTTGCATTCCCACCAACAGTGTAAGAGGGTTCCCCTTTCTCTGCATCCTCGCCAGCATCTCTCATTTCCTGACTTGTTAATTTTAGCCATTCTGACTGGTGGGAGGTGATATCTCATTGTGGTTTTGATTTGTATTTCCCTGATGCCGAGTGACGTGGAGCACTTTTTCATGTGTCTGTTGGCCATCTGGATGTCTTCTTTGCAGAAAAGCCTGTTCATGTCTTCTGCCCATTTCTTGATTGGGTTGTTTGTTCTTTGGGTGTTGAGTTTGCTAACTTCCTTATAGATTTTGGATACTAGCCCTTTATCTGATATGTCATTTGCAAATATCTTCTCCCATTCTGTCAGTTGTCTTTTGGTTTTGTTAACTGTTTCCTTTGCTGTGCAAAAGCTTTTGATCTTGATGAAATCCCAATAGTTCATTTTTGCCCTTGCTTCCCTTGCCTTTGCCGATGTTCCTAGGAAGATGTTGCTGCGGCTGAGGTCAAAGAGGTTGCTGCCTGCGTTCTCCTCAAGGATTTGGATGGATTCCTTTCTCACATTGAGGTCCTTTATCCATTTTGAGTCTATTTTCGTGTGCGGTGTAAGGAAGTGGTCCAATTTCATTTTTCTGCATGTGGCTGTCCAATTTTCCCAGCACCATTTATTGAAGAGGCTGTCTTTTTTCCATTGGACATTCTTTCCTGCTTTGTCGGAGATTAGTTGACCATAGAGTTGAGGGTCTATTTCTGGGCTCTCTATTCTGTTCCATTGATCTATGTGTCTGTTTTTGTGCCAGTACCATGCTGTCTCGATGATGACAGCTTTGTAATAGAGCTTGAAGTCCGGAATTGTGATGCCACCAACTCTGGCTTTCTTTTTCAATATTCCTTTGGCTCTTCGAGGTCTTTTCTGGTTCCATATAAATTTTAGGATTATCTGTTCCATTTCTTTGAAAAAAATGGATGGTATTTTGATAGGGATTGCATTAAATGTGTAGATTGCTTTAGGTAGCATAGACATTTTCACAATATTTATTCTTCCAATCCAGGAGCATGGAACATTTTTCCATTTCTTTGTGTCTTCCTCAATTTCTTTCACGAGTACTTTATAGTTTTCTGCATATAGATTCTTAGCCTCTTTGGTTAGGTTTATTCCTAGGTATCTTACAGTTTTGGGTGCAATTGCAAATGGGATTGACTCCTTAATTTCTCTTTCTTCTGTCTTGTTGTTGGTGTAGAGAAATGCAACCGATTTCTGTGCATTGATTTTATATCCTGACACTTTACTGAATTCCTGTACAAGTTCTAGCAGTTTTGGAGTGGAGTCTTTTGGGTGTTCCACATATAGTATCATATCATCTGCGAAGAGTGATAGTTTGACTTCTTCTTTGCCGATTTGGATGCCTTTAATTTCTTTTTGTTGTCTGATTGCTGAGGCTAGGACTTCCAGTACTATGTTGAATAGCAGTGGCGATAATGGACATCCCTGCCGTGCTCCTGACCTTAACGGAAAAGCTTTCAGTTTTTCTCCATTGAGAATGATATTTGCGGTGGGTTTTTCATAGATGGCTTTGATAATATGGAGGTATGTGCCCTCTATCCCTACACTTTGAAGAGTTTTGATCAGGAAGGGATGCTGTACTTTGTCAAATGCTTTTTCGGCATCTATTGAGAGTATCATATGGTTCTTGTTCTTTCTTTTATTAATGTGTTGTATCACATTGATTGATTTGCGGATGTTGAACCAACCTTGCAGCCCTGGAATAAATCCCACTTGGCCGTGGTGAATAATCCTTTTAATGTACTGTTGAATCCTATTGGCTAGTACTTTGGTGAGAATTTTTGCATCTGTGTTCATCAAGGATATTGGTCTGTAGTTCTCTTTTTTGGTGGGATCCTTGTCTGGTTTTGGGATCAAGGTGATGCTGGCCTCACAAAATGAGTTTGGAAGTTTTCCTTCCATTTCTATTTTTTGGAGCAGTTTCAGGAGAATAGGAATTAGTTCTTCTTTAAATGTTTGGTAGAATTCCCCTGGGAAGCCGTCTGGCCCTGGGCTTTTGTTTGTTTGGAGACTTTTGATGACTGTTTCAATCTCCTTACTGGTTATGGGCCTGTTCAGGTTTTCTATTTCTTCCTGGTTCAGTTGTGGTAGTTTATATGTCTCTAGGAATGCATCCATTTCTTCCAGATTGTCAAATTTGTTGGCGTAGAGTTGCTCATAGTATGTTCTTATAATTGTCTGTATTTCTTTGGTGTTAGTTGTGATCTCTCCTCTTTCATTCATGATTTTATTTATTTGGGTCCTTTCTCTTTTCTTTTTGATAAGTCTGGCCAGGGGTTTATCAATCTTATTGATTCTTTCAAAGAACCAGCTCCTAGTTTCATTGATTTTTTTCTATTGTTTTTTTGGTTTCTATTTCATTGATTTCTGCTCTGATCTTTATGATTTCTCTTCTCCTGCTGGATTTAGGGTTTCTTTCTTGTTCTTTCTCCAGCTCCTTTAGGTGTAGGGTTTGGTTGTGTACTTGAGACCTTTCTTGTTTCTTGAGAAAGCCTTGTACCGCTATATATTTTCCTCTCAGGACTGCCTTTGCTGTGTCCCACAGATTTTGAACCGTTGTGTTTTCATTATCATTTGTTTCCATGAGTTTTTTTCAATTCTTCTTTAATTTCCTGGTTGACCCATTCATTCTTTAGAAGGATGCTGTTTAGTCTCCATGTATTTGGGTTCTTTCCAGCTTTCCTCTTGTGATTGAGTTCTAGCTTCAGAGTATTGTGGTCTGAAAATATGCAGGGAATGATCCTAATCTTTTGATACCGGTTGAGACCTGATTTAGGACCCAGGATGTGATCTATTCTGGAGAATGTTCCATGTGCACTAGAGAAGAATGTGTATTCTGTTGCTTTGGGATGAAATGTTCTGAATATATCTGTGATGTCCATCTGGTCCAGTGTGTCATTTAAGGCCTTTATTTCCTTGTTGATCTTTTGCTTGGATGATCTGTCCATTTCAGTGAGGGGAGTGTTAAAGTCCCCTACTATTATTGTATTATTCTTGATGTGTTTCTTTGATTTTGTTATTAGTTGGTTTATATAGCTGGCTGCTCCCATGTTAGGGGCATAGATATTTAAAATTGTTAGATCTTCTTGTTGGACAGACACTTTTAGTAGGATATAGTGTCCTTCCTCATCTCTTATTATAGTCTTTGGCTTAAAATCTAATTGATCTGATATAAGGATTGCCACCCAGCTTTCTTCTGATGCCCATTAGCATGGTAAATTGTTTTCCACCCCCTCACTTTAAATCTGGAGGTGTCTTTGCGTCTAAAATGAGTTTCTTGTAGGCAACATATAGATGGGTTTTGTTTTTTTATCCATTCTGATACCCTGTGTCTTTTGATTGGGGCATTTAGCCCATTAACATTCAGGGTAACTATTGAGAGTTATGAATTTTGTGCCATTATATTGCCTGTAAGGTGACTGTTACTGTATATTGTCTCTGTACCTTTCTGATCTACTACTTTTAGGCTCTCTCTTTGCTTAGAGGACCCCTTTCAATATTTCCTGTAGAGCTGGTTTGGTGTTTGCAAATTGTTTCAGTTTTTGTTTGTCCTGGAAGTTTTTTATCTCTCCTTCTATTTTCAATGATAGCCTAGCTGGATAGAGTATTCTTGGCTGCATGTTTTTCTCGTTGAGTGCTCTGAATATATCATGCCAGCTCTTTCTGGCCTGCCAGGTCTCTGTGGATAAGTCTGCTGCCAATCTAATATTTTTACCATTGTATGTTACAGACTTCTTTTCCCGGGCTGCTTTCAGGATTTTCTCTGTCACTAAGACTTGTAAATTTTACTATTAGGTGACGGGGTGTGGGCCTATTCCTGTTGATTTTGAGGGGGGTTCTCTGCACCTCCTGGATTTTGATGCTTGTTCCCTTTGCCATATTAGGAAAATTCTCTCCACTAATTCTCTCCAATAGACCTTCTGCTCCCCTCTCTCTTTCTTCTTCTTCTGGAATCCCAATTATTCTAATGTTGTTTTGTCTTATGGTGTCACTTATCTCTCGAATTCTCCCCTCGTGGTCCAGTAGCTGTTTGTCCCTCTTTTGCTCGGCTTCTTTATTCTCTGTCATTTGGTCTTCTATATCACTAATTCTTTCTTCTGCCTCATTTATCCTAGCAGTGAGAGCCTCCATTTTTGACTGCACCTCATTAATAGCTTTTTTGATTTCAACTTGGTTAGATTTTAGTTCTTTAATTTCTCCAGAAAGGGCTTTTATATCTCCAGAGAGGGTTTCTCTAATATCTTCCAGGCCCTTTTCGAGCCCGGCTAGAACGTTCAGAATCGTCATTCTGAACTCTAGATCTGACATATTACCAATGTCTGTGTTGATTAGGTCCCTAGCCTTTGGTACTGCCTCTTGTTCTTTTGTTTGTGGTGATTTTTTCCGCCTTGTCATTTTGTCCAGATAAGAGGATATGAAGGATCAAATAAAATACTAAAAGGGTGGCAAAGACCCCAGAAAAATGTGCTGTAACCAAATCAGAAGAGACCCCAAATTGTGGGGGGGGAGATAGGGGATAAAAAGAGGTTCAGGGAAAAAAAAAGAAAAAAATTTAAAAAATAAAACAAATAAAGAAAAAATATAAAAAAGAACGAAAAAATATATTTTTTACATAAACTAGTCAAAAAACGTTAAAAAAGAAAAGGGTAAAAGTTTTAAAAAATTTAGCAGAAGAAAAAAAGAAAGAAAAAAATTTGAAAAAAAAAATTGAATTAACCGCAAGACTAAAGAATCATGGGGAGAAAGCCATGAGTTCTTTGCTTTGCTTTCTCCTCCTCTGGAATTCCGCTGCTGTCTTAGGTATTGAACCTGTTTTCCTTGATAGATGAACTTCGTCCTGGCTGGATATTTTGTTGATCTTCTGGGGGAGGGGCCTGTTGTAGTGACTCTCAAGTGTCTTTGCCCGAGGCGTAATTGCACCGCCCTTACCGGGGGCCAGACTACGTAATCCACTCGGGTTCGCTTTTGGGAGCTTCTGTTCCCTGAACGCTTTCCGTAGAGTTCCGGAGGACGGGAATGAAAATGGCCTCCTAGTCTCTGGCCCAGAGGAGCCGAGAGCCCGGGGCTCCACTTCTCAGTGCGCCCCAGAGGACAGCACCCAATCACTCCCATATCCCTAGTCTCCAGCTGCACTCCGAGCTCACCCAGCCCGCGACCGGTTCAAGGTAACCTGGAGCTGAGAGTTCAGTCCTAAGTTCTGTCTCTGTAGCCGGCTTCTCCGTTCTAACACCTGCGAGCTCTGCGACACTCTGACATCCCCAATCCTTCTGTGACCCTGCGGGACCTGGGGCCACGCTGACCCTGCGTGGGCTTCACCCCGGTTTAGCCTCTGGAGCAATGTCCCTCAGTGGAACAGACTTTTAAAAGTCCTGATTTTGTGCTCCGTTGCTCCACCGCTTGCCGGGAGCCGGCCCCTCCCCCCGCCGTCTATCTCCCCGTCGTTTTGGATTCACTTCTCCGCTAGTCCTACCTTTCAGAATGTGGTTGATTTTCTGTTTCTAGAATTGCGGTTCTTCTTCTCTTTGATCTCCCGTTGGATTTGTAGGTGTTTGCCATGTTTAGATAAGCTATCGAGCTGATCTCCTGCTACCTGATGTAGTTATACCATCAACCTTCTCCCAAATCAGCTGCTTGTCTAGGAGAATTTACTTGCTCTTATATCACAATTAAAAGCACTGGCTTCCAATAATAAAAGTCACAATGATGAAAAGTACAGCATAGGGAATATAGTCAATAATATTGTAATAATACTATGTGGTGACACATGGTGACTACACTATTTGTGGTGAGTACTGAGTAATGTACAGAACTGTCAGGTCATTATGTTATACACCTGAAACTAATATGACATTGTATGGGGGCACCTGGGTGGATCAGTATGTTAAGCACCTGCCTTCAGCTCAGGTGCTTAACGTACCTTCAGCTTTTATGATATGCTCCCTCTACTTAGCTGGGAGTCTGCTTCTCCCTCTCCCTCTGCCCCACCCCCCAGCTCATGTACTTTATCTGTTCTCTCTCTCTCTCTCTCAAATAAATAAATGAAAACTTTTAAAATATATGTTTCTGTGGGCATATGTAGATATATAGATACAGATATGTTATACATGTTTTTATTTTTACCTTTTTTGTTGAAGTATAATCAACATATAATTATATATTATATATTTTAATATATATATTTTATATGTTATGTTATATATATGTTTATAATATAAATGTAATGTAATTAATATATATCTTTATATATGTTGTAATATATTATATGACATAATTATATATAATATATAATAAAATTATATAATATATAATATAATATATAATAGAATTATATAATAATATATTATGACATATTATATATGTTATATATGTAATATATAATACATAACAGTGGATAATTATAACAATATATAAAATATATAACATGTTGAAGCATAATTAACATAATATACACATGTCATATAATATATAATCATATATATTATATGTGTTATAATAATATATAACTATAATATATAACATAAAATAATATATGTTATTATATAATAATATAACATATGTTAATTATGCTTCCATTAAAAAGGTAAAATAAAAGCATGTATTATATATAAATAACATTTATATATATAGATAACATATATATATACACACACAAATATATATTTTAAAGATTTTACTTATTTATTTGAGAGAGATAGCATAGATAAAGTACATGAGCTAGGAGGTGGAGGGAGAGGGAAAGGGAGAAGCAGACTCCCCTCTGAATAGGGAGTCCCTTGAAAGGTCCATCCCAAGACCCAGGGATCACGACCTAAGCTGAAGGCAGATGCTTAACCTACTGAGCTACCCAGGTGCCCCCATACAATATTATAATGATATAATATATATATATGTTAATCGTATTTCAATTTTTACAAAAGGAAAAATAAAAGCATTAGCTTTGATTCTGGATTAAAATCTGTGGTTTTTTTTTTTAAAGATTTTATTTATTTATTTGACAGAGATCACAAGTAGGCAGAGAGGCGGACAGAGAGAGGAGGAAGCAGGCTCCCTGCAGAGCAGAGAGCCCGAGATGCGGAGATGAGGGGCTCAATCCCAGGACCCTGGGATCATGACCTGAGCTGAAGGCAGATCTTTAACCCACTGAGCCACTCAGGCGTCCCATCTGGATTAAAATCTGTGTTCTGATATTTACTGCCTGTGACCTTGAACAAGTCATTTAAACTTCTGAGCTTTTATTCATCTGTAAAATGGGGGGATGCCTGGGTGGCTCAGTTGGTTAAGCAGCTGCCTTCAGCTCAGGTTATGATCCTAGGGTCTTGAGATCGGGAATCCTTGCTCAGCAGGGAGCCTGTCTCTCCCTAACCCTGCTTTGCCAGCCACTCTGCCTGCTTGCGCTCTGATAAAAATAAAATTTTCAAAAAAATAAAAAAAAAATCTTGTCAGTGTGACCAAGTTGAGAACCACTGCTCCAAACCTTGCAAACTGCAAAAATCACCTATAAAATGGGTTTTTCGGGGGCGATTGTGAGAATTAGATGATACAACTAATATATAGTACTTACTGTGCAGAGCCATAGTATTTGGTACTATGCTATGCTTAGCTTACAGTAAATACTTAACTATTAACTCACCTTTTCTTATCCTCTATACTTATATATTAGTTCAAGAAGTTACTGAAGACCTATTTTGTGCTCTGCCACCCCAGCAACCTAACCTCCACTCTGCATAGCTTTAATCAAAATACGTAATCATCATATTTATCTGGGTTATTTTCTGGCTTCCTCCTTTAGAATGCAAGTTCAGATCTTTCTAGTGCCTGGTACTGACATATAGATGTTGCTGAAATATTTGTTGACTGAATGAATGAATGAATGAGTTAATGAATAGGATAGGGTTTCTCCTCTTGAAAATGTTAGTCTGTTGGGAAGGATACACCAGTTAAACAGATAAAATGTAAGACAGACTTATCCACACATAGAAATGCCAAAGATAGCTAAGAAAGTTTCCTCTAAGAGATGATACTTGTTAGTTCTTTAAAATATGTTTTACTTTTATCTCTTAAGTTCAGCTTTCTCTTTCCCTCTAGTGCAAAAAAAAAGAAAAGCCAATGAATATTCATTAAACTTTTACAATGTTCCACTGAATGTTCAACAGTTAACACTACTTTTAGAGCTTCCCATTTAATGACTCGTATAATTTTTTTAAAGAAACATATTTTTTTAAGATTTTATTTATTTATTTATTTGACAGAGAGAGAGAGAGCACATCCTGGGATCATGACCTGAGCCAAAGGCAGACGCTTAACCAACTGAGCCACCCAGGCACCTCTCATATAATCTTCATAACAATTGTATGAGATAGATACTACTACAGTTGAGGAAACTGAAGCAAAGAAACTATAAGTAACTTGCCAAAAGATTACATGATTTAAAATTGGACATTTGAAAAAATCCTAAAAGAGAGCACAGGAAGTAATTTCTCTGACATAACCTGTAGCAACATTTTTCTAGATATGCCTTCTGAGGCAAGGGAAACAAAAGCAAAAATAAATTACTGGGACTACATCAAAATAAAAAGTTCTGCACAGCAAAGAAAGCAATCAACAAAAAGATAACCTACTGGATGGGAAAAGATATTTGCAAATGATATATCCAATAAGAGGTTAGTATCCAAAATATATAAAGAACTTATACAATGCAACACACACACACACAAAAACAAATAATCCAATTAAAAATGGATAGAAGACATGGATGGACACACATTTTTCCAAAGAAGATATCCAGATGGCCAACAGATACATGAAAAATGCTCAAAATCACTCATCAGGGAAATGAAAATCAAAACCACAATGAAGGAACTCTTGTGCACTGTTGGTGGGAAGACACTGGTGTAGCCACTGTGGAAAACAGTATGAAGGCTCCTCAAAAAATAAAAAATAGGGTGCCTGAGTGGTTCAGTGGGTTAAGCCTCTCTGCCTTCAGCTCCAGTCATGATCTCAGGGTCCTGGGATCGAGTCCCACATCAAGCTCTCTGTTCAGCGGAGAGCCTGCTTCCCTCTCTCTCTCTGCTTGCCTCTTTCCCTACTTGTGATTTCACTCTGTGTGTGTCAAATAAATAAATAAAATCTTTTTTAAAAATTAAAAATAAATCCTTTGGTGTGATCTGTTGAAAGTCAGCCCTTGACACAGGGTTTGAATAAAATAATAATAATAGTAATAATAATAATAGAATTACCATATGATCCAGTAATCCCACTACTGGGTGTTTACCTATGGATACAAAAACACTAATTAAAAAAGATACATGCACCCTAATATATGTATAAAAAAAAAGTATTTATTTGAGAGAGAAAGCAAGTGTCTTGGGGGAGGAACAGGGGTAGAGGGAGAGAGAGAATCTCAAGCCTACTCTGCGCTGAGTGTGGCACCTGATTCAGGGCACAATCCCATCACCCTGAGATCATGACCTGAGACAAAATCAAGAGCGGTCACTCAACCAATTGAACAACCCAGGCGCCCCACACCCTAATATATTTCTAATATGCATCATTTTAAATTTTGAAAAAATCCCCTTGTAGATTCATAATCTCATTGTGTCTTATACAAAGGATTACAACTCATATTCATGTCATCTATAAAGTCTGAAAAACTTTATGCTAAGAATTTTTTTTTTTGCATTTTTTTATGTTCCGTTAACCAGCACATAGTATATCTTAAGTTTTTGATGTAGTGTTCAACAATTCGTTAGTTACATGTAACACACAGTGCTCATGACCACACACGCCCTCTTTAATATCCATCAACCGGTTACCCCATCCTCCCATCCCTCTCCCTTCTGTAACCCTGTTTGTTTCCTGGAGTCCAGTGTTTCTCATGGTTTGTCTTCCTCTCTGATTTTTTCCCAGTTTTCCCTCCCTTCCCCTGCGGTCCTGCGCTCTATTCCTTAATTCCCACATAGGAGTGAAACCATATGATAACTGTCTTTCTCTGCTTGACTTATTTCATTTCACGTTAAGAATTTAATGCTGAAAATTGTCCTAGACTGGTAATATTACTAGAGCACTCAACAGACATAAACTCAAAATCCTGTCTGGAGAAATCTACTTCCCATCCTAGGCCTCAAATAATTTTCACACAAAGTTTCAAGGAAAATTACAGTTCACAGTCAAAATTACAAAGCACACAAAAAAAAAAGTCACTATGAGTGACAGCCAGTAGAAACAAAAGAGAGCAGAACCACAAACTCTGATATGTGAATTACTAGGTTCAGGCTATGAAAGAGTTACGTTTACTATGTTTTAAAAATAAAAGACCTAACAAAACAAATGAACAACAACAACAAAAAAAGAGACAAAGCAAAAAACAGACTCTTAAAACTAGGGAGAACAAACTGATGGTTGTCAGAGGGTAAGTGGGGGGGGGGCGAATGGGTGAAATCGGTGATGAGGATTATGAGTACACTTACCATGAAGAGCACTGAGCAAAGCACAGAATTACTGAATCACTGTATTGTACACCTGAAACTAATACACCACTGTATGTTAACTATACTAGAACTGAAAGTTAAAAATATAATAATTAAAAATTAAAGATCTAGGGTGCCCGGTGGTGCAGTTAGTTACGGGGCAGACTGGATTTCAGCTCACGCCTGAGATCGATCCCCATGTCCATCTCTGTGCTCAGCACAGAGTCTGCTTAAGTTTCTCTCTGTAGAGAGATCTGCTCTGCTCCTCCCCCTGCCCCTGGCACACACTTAATCTCTTTGTAAATACATAAATTAAAGAGAGAGAGAGAGAGAGAGAGAGACAGTATGCATATGAGTGGGGTTGGGGGAGAGGCAGAAGGAGAGAGTCTTAAGCAGCCTCCCCACTGAGTTCAGAGCCCCACACAGGTCTTGATCCCACAACCCATGAGATCACGACCTAAGATGAAACCAAGAATTGGACACCCAACTGACTGAGCCACCTAGGTGCCCCAAAACATAAATCCTTTTTTTTTTTTTAAAGATTTTGTTTATTTATTTGACAGACAGAGATCACAAGTAGGCAGAGAGGCAGGCAGAGAGAGAGGAGGAAGCAGGCTCCCTGTTGAGCAGAGAGCCCGATGCGGGGCTCGATCCCAGGACCCCAGGATCATGACCTGAGCCAAAGGCAGAGGCTTTAACCCACTGAGCCACCCAGGCGCCCCAACATAAATCCTTTTTTAAAAAATTAAAGATCTCGGGGGCACCTGGGTGGCTCAGTGGGTTAAAGCCTCTGCCTTCAGCTCGGGTCATGATCTCAGGGTCCTGGGATCGAGCCCCACATGGGGCTCTCTGCTCAGCGGGGAGCCTGCTTCCTCCTCTCTCTCTGCCTGCCTCTCTGTCTACTTGTGATCTCTGTCTGTCAAATAAATAAATCTTTTAAAAAAATAAAAATTAAAATAAAAAATTAAAGATCTCGGATGCATGGGTGGCTCAGTTAGTTGGTTAACTGTCTGCCTTCAGCTCATGTCATGATCCTGCATGCTCAGCAGGGAGCCTGCTTCTCCCTCTCCCTCTGCCTGTCACTCCCCCTGCTTGTGCTCTCTCTCTCTCCCTCTCTCTCTGGCAAATAAATAAATAAAATCTTTTTTTAAAACTTTTTAATTTTTTAAATAAAATCTTTAAAAAAATTAAAGATCAAAAAAAGAATCAAACCAAACTTCTAGAAATCAAAAATATAAACTCAAAGAATCAGTCTAAGAGCAGAATAAATTCAGTTGAAATGAATACTAGTAAACTGGACTATAAATCTGGATAAAAAATTCTCCATAATGCAACACAAACAAGCAAGTGATGAACAATGTAAGAGAGTTAAAACACATGGATGATAGAAAGAGCAGGTCTAACATGTAATCATACTTCCAAAAGGAGAGAAGAAACATTGAGGAAGAGGCAGTATTTGAAGATACAAAAGTTGGATACTGATTAGGTATACATTTGATTAATTTTACAAAAAACTGCCTGATCTTATTTCAAAATAGCCATTTCTGCCTTTTTGACATCTTTCTAGCATTCTTTGAGCACGTTTTTAATTTTAGGCTCAAGATGTTACTGAATCATCTTGTATACCCTCGCCTCAGCTCGGACTCAGCAATAATTCTAAAGAACTCTGGTTTCTTTAAGTAGATAATGGTACTTAAAAACTTGTATTTTGACAATAGTTGTGTTCACTGATTTTGGATAGAATTAATCCTAGGCCTTCTCAGTAGACAGAGCTAGAGAATACATGTATGAAAAAATATATATGTATGTTATATATATTTGTGTGTGCACACAAATATATACATATACACAGGCATATTTCCATCTCTATTTCTGCATATACCTCTTTAGATACAGAAAACTACATGCTCACGTTAATATCTCTAATTCTAATTTAAGACTACAAAGCCATTCTAGGTTTCTTCCTTTCCATATCTTTTATTCCAATAGTTAAGAAACTTGGCTCCTGTTATCCCTAGTTACATATTTAAGCAATCCTCCTATATGTAATGAATTCCCCACTACCATCATCCCACCCCACTCTGCACCAGTGATCTCCTCACCCTGCTTAGACCCCAATACCACTCACTTGACCAATATAGCTTTTACCCTCTGCAAATACTCTCTTCACCCTAGTTTAGCCTCTAACATCTATAATGTGACAATGCTACCACCTTCCTAAACTCAGGCTCTGATAACCCCCACCAGACCACTGCCACAATTGGACATCTTCCTTACCCTATTCAGGTTCTGACAATCAATGGCAGAATGCCCTCTTTCACAACCTACGCCAAGATGTTCCCTGTGTGGACATGTTCCTCCCCAATTTGGGCTCTGACATCCCCAATGAAACAGAGCTACTGCTTCTATGACCTTACACAAACATTCCGCCCCCCCCCCCCCCCCCCCCGGCCAATGCCAGGCTATCCTTCTGCACAGATATCCTCCTTACCCTACTTGGGTCACTTCTCTACATAGATACCTGCCCATGCAAATACCCTCAACGCCTGGCATCAAACTGCCCCTCTACATGGATATTCTCCTCACCTTACTCAGGCTCAAAAGTTATAAATCACACATAGTATGTTTTCATAGCACAGTGAATTTAAACTAAAAGTCAATATTCAGGAGATAAGTAGAAAATCACCATTTGGTTGAAAATTATATAGTTTGCTTCCAAATGACCCATGGCTCAAAATGAAATCACAGAGGAAAACAGAAAACAATACAGTTAATGAGAATTAAAATATAAACCAATTTGAGCCCCATGTCGGGTGTAGAGATTATTAAAAAAAAAATAAAATGCTATATACCAAAATTTGTGGGACACAGCTAAAGCCATAGTAAAAGAAATACATAACTCTAGGGGTACCTGGTGTGCTCAGATTGTTAAGTGTCTGCCTTTGGCTTGGGTATTGCTCTCAGGGTCCTGGGATCAAGCCCATGTCAGGCTCCCTGCTCAGCCTCTGCCTCTCTGCTCCCCCAGCTCATGCTCTGTCTGTCTCTCCCTCACAAATGAATAAGTAATATCTTTTAAAAAGTTACATAGTTCTAAACAGATAGATTAGAAAAGAAGGCTAAGGGGCGCCTGGGTGGCTCAGTGGATTAAGCCGCTGCCTTCGGCTCAGGTCATGATCTCAGGGTCCTGGGATCGAGCCCCACGTCGGGCTCTCTGCTCGGCAGGGAGCCTGCTTCCTCCTCTCTCTCTGCCTGCCTCTCTGCCTACTTGTGATCTCTCTTTCTGTCAAATAAATAAATAAAATCTTAAAAAAAAATAAAATAAAATAAATAAAAATAAAATAAAAAAAAGAAAAGAAGGCTAAAAAAAAAAAAAAATCAATGTTCTGGGCACCTGGCTGGCTCAGTCAGTTAAGCATCTGCCTTTGGATCAGGTCGTGATCCTAGGGTGCTGGAATCAAGTCCCACATCAGGCTCCCTGCTCAGCAGAAGTCTGCTTCTCCCTCTCCCTTTGCCCACTGTTCCCCCTACTTGTGCTCTCTCTGTCAAAGAAAGAAATAAAATTTTTTAAAAAAGCATTTTATTTAAAAAAAATCAATGTCCTAATAAGCATTAATCTCAAGAAGATAAAGAACAGAAAATTAAACCTAAAAAGGCAGAAGGAAAGACATAATAAAGAATAAATGAAAAAAATAAACACACAACAACAAAGATCATAGGCTATGAACAGACTAATAAAAAAGACTAATAAGTTTTATGAAACCTAGTATGGAAAAAAGAAAGCATAAATTATCAATATCAGGAATAAAAAGTGGTACAGAATTACCAATCATATAGATTCAAAAATATCTAAAAGGATTTTAAGAAAAACTTTGGCCAATAACTTTTTTTTTTTAAAGATTTTATTTATTTATTTGACAGACAGAGACCACAAGTAGACAGAGAGGCAGGCAGAGAGAGGAAGGGGAGCAGGCTCCCCGCTGAGCAGAAAGCCCGATGTCAGGCTCGATCCCAGGACTCTGGGATCATGACCCGAGCCGAAGTCAGAGGCCTAACCCAATGAGCCACCCAGGCGCCCCTTGCCAATAACTTTGAAAAGTGATAGCAAATAAACTCTTAGAAAAATATAACCTATCAAAATGTCTATAAGAAGATCTAGAATAGGGGTGCCTGGGTGGCTCAGTGGGTTGAGCCTCTGCCTTTGGCTCAGGTCATGGGATCGAGCCCCGCATTGGGCTCTCTACTCAGCGGGGAGCCTGGTTCCCCGTCTCTCTGCCTGCCTCTCTGCCTATTTGTGATCTCCATCAAATAAACAAATAAAATCTTTTAAAAAAATAAAAAGAAGGGATGCCTGGTCTTCCCCCCCACCCAAAAAAAAATCCCAGGCCAGGTGGCTTTAACAATTAAGTGTAGGGGCGCCTGGGTAGCTCAGTTGTTAAATGTCTGCCTTCGGCTCAGGTCATGATCCCCAGGGTCCTGGGATCAAGCCCTGGTGGGTGGGAAGTCTGCTTCTCCCTCTCGCTCCCCCTGCTTGTGTTCCCTCTCTCACAGTGTGTGTGTGTGTGTGTGTGTGTGTGAAATAAATAAATCTTTAAAAAAAATTTTTTAAGTCTAACATTTAAGAAAAAAAAAGAACACCAATCTTATACAAACTTTTCTAGAGAACAGAAAAAGAGGAAATAGGTCTCAATTCCCTTTATAAAGCAACCATAATTTAGAAATCAAAATGCAACAAAATTAAGACATTAAAAGGAAAGCTTTTTTTTTAAGATTTTATTTACTTACTTGACAGAGAACACAAGCAGGGGAAGCAGGCAGAGAGAGAAGTAGACTCCCCACTGACCAAGGAGCCCAATGTGGGACTCAATTCCAGAACCCTGGATCATGACCCAAACCAAAGGCAGCTAGCTGCTCAACTGACTAAGCCACCAAGGCAGCCAAAAGACAGTAATAGCAAACAGTAATACATCCTAACTTTAAATAAGTTAAACTTATTCTGGGACACACTATTAATCAAAAATTAGAAAATTGGGGTGCCTGGGTGGCTCAGTTGGTTAAGCACCCAACTCTTGGTTTCAGCTCAGGTCAAAATCTCCCGTCCTGAGATCCAGCTTGGTACCGGACTTCATGCTCAGTCCGAAGTTGGCTTCCCCTTCTGTCTCCCTTTGCTCCTTCCCCGACTTGAGCACTCTCCAGTTCTCTCTTTAAAATAAATAAAATTTAAAAAAAATAAAAAATTAAAAAATTAAAATTTAAAAATTTAAAAAAAATAAATATTTTTTAAAAAATTAAAAAATTGAACTAGAAAATCAATTTTCATGACCTTGGAGTAGACAAAGTTTTTTTAAACAGGACACAAAAACTCTGTCAAGGAAACTATTGACACATTTGACTATATTAAAGTTAAGATTTTCTGTTCATCAAAATAAAACTTAAAAAAAAAATTTATTTGAGAGCTAGAGGAGAGCACATGAGCACTGGGGGGGGGGGGATGGTGCAGAGAGGGAGAGAAACTTAAGCAGGCTCTGCACTGAGTGCTGGGCCCTAGTATCACAACCATGAGATCATGACCTGAGCTGAAACTAAGAGTTGGACGCTTAACCAACTGGGCCACCTAGGCACCCTCCAAAATAAAACTTTTAAAATTATTTTTAAAAAATTAAAAAGAGAAGTGAAGATATGGAGACACCTCTTTTTTTTAAATAATTTTTTAATTTTTCAATAAACATATAATGTATTATTAGCCCCAGGGGTACAGGTCTGTGAATCGCCAGGTTTACACACTTCACAGCACTCACCATAGCACATACCCTTCCCAATGTCCATAACCCCACCAACCTTTCCCTAACCCGCTCCCCCCCCACCCCTGGCAACCCTCAATTTGTTTTGTGAAATTAAGAGTGGAGACACATCTTTTAATTTGTTGAATTTTTTAGAAGTTTGCCTATAAAGGGAAATAAAGTGTGATAGATACTATTTAGAAATGGGATTATTTTAAGATGGGAGAGACTAGAGGGATATTTTTAATGTTGATAGTAAAGATCCATTTAAAAAAGAAGAGGGTGCCTGTGTGGCTCAGTGTTAGTTTAAGCCTCTGCCTTCAGCTCGGGTCATGATCTCAGGGTCCTGGAATCGAGTCCCGTATCGGGCTCTCTGCTTGGCAGGGAGCCTGCTTCCTCCTCTCTCTTTCTGCCTGCCTGTCTGCCTACTTGTGATCTCTCTCTGTCAAATAAATAAATAAAATCTTTAAAAAAAAATAAAAAAGAAGAAGAAGCTAAAGATGCAAAAGAAGCACTAACCAAAAGAATTAGTCCTCTAAGAAAGCAGAAAATGATGGAATTCAGGTCATATGTGGAGGGGTCTTTTAGAGGAGGACAGTAGAAGATGGATGCAGATGCAGGTAAGCTTGTAGAAGAGGAAAATTTCATTTGTTATTCTTTATATTCTCTATGAACTGTGAAGCAAGCTGCAGTTAGGAAGAAGGAGAGGACATCTGGAGGTCTGAGCAAAGAAAGTAGAAATTATGGAATGCAGAAGAGTGAACTTATTAGAGAAAATGAGTTAGTGACTACTCAGTTGAGGTTGTTTATCTTGATTTTATAGTGATCCTACAAACCTCATTATGGGATTTTTTTCTTTAATAATGTTCAATTGTTTGCATGTGGTCCCAAAGAAAGTGGGGGGCCTGGGTTTTGCTAAGCTGATGGTATACAGAGAGAGAAGGGCAAAGGACCTGATGATATCTACAAAAACATGACTCTAAGGAAGAATGGTAAAATCTAGGTTGGATAAATTTGTAAGTAAAAAGAAAAGAGAACCTGGGGCACCTGGGTGGCTCAGTGGGTTAAGCTTCTGCCTTCAGCTCAGGTCATGATCTTAGGGTCCTGGGATCGAGCCCCGTATCGGGCTCTCTGCTTCACAGGGAGCCTGCTTCCCACTCTCTCTCTGCCTGCCACTCTGCCTACTTGTGATCTCTCTCTCTCCCCGTGTCAAATAACCTTTAAAAATAAAAAAAAAAATTAAAAAAAAAAGAACCAACAGAATGAAGGTATTAATGAAATCAAGGAACGATTGCAGTTGTGTACCTAAACAACTGTATTTGGAAAATAGAAGGGTGTAGCTAATGAATGGGATGTATGAATTAGTAATTTTGGAGGCAGGGCAATTTCTGGTAATGATGAAATTTGGGGGCAGAGCTAACACCTTGGCAGCTGAGAGGCAGAAAATGGCTAAGAAGTGGAGCTGAGATGATCTTTGCTCATTAGCAGTTCCTTAAACTGCTATTTTTCATGTGAGTGCCTGGAGAAAGATAAATCCACATATTAAGCACAGTTAAGCATTATATTCTTACAGATGCAAATTCAGGTTGATCTATAAATACATATCAGACCCCTTAATACCATGCAACATATAATTGTAGATGATACAAAAAGGGGAAATATGGGAGCCTGGCTGGCTCAATTGATGGAGCGCGTGACTCTTGATCTCAAGGTTCTAAGTTTGAGCCCTGTGTTGGGCATAGAGATTACTTAAAATTCTTTTAAAAAGGAGGGGATAAGGTCATCTCATTATATATGAACTAAAATCACCTTCATGACATTTCTTTATAGTATAATAACTAAAAGTTGATAATCATCCCTTCCAGTTTGATATACACAATAATAAAAACCAACTATGTTATATTTGATATACCTTAAGCACTGTAAGTTTAAGTGATCATTATTATTTGCTCTAGCTGTGGCAAAAGGTGTTTGCTAGCTAGCAAGTAAGTCATTGCAACCAGTGCCATTTAAAAAAAAAGAGGTACTGGGGCACCTGGGTGGTTCAGTGGGTTAAGCCTCTGCCTTCGGCTCGGGTCATGGTCTCAGGGTCCTGGGGTCGAGCCTCGCATCAGGCTCTCTGCTCAGCGGGGGACCTGTTTCCCCCCTCTCTCTGTCTGCCTCTCTGCCTACTTGTGATCTCACTCTCTCTGTCAAATAAATAAATAAAATATTTTTAAAAAATTTAAAAAGAGGTACTAGGATTTTGGGCAATGCAAATTTTATATCTGCTTGCTGAACAGTGAGAAATGTCTCAATCTTAAATTATCTTACTGTACTTCAATAATTTAAAAAATTTATTTGATTTTTATACAGGATTGAAAAGAAGAGAAGGGTTTTAGGTCAGTTTAAACTGTCATCTTTTTTCAAAATGGAAATAAATACGTTGTTCTACCTAAAACACATATGAAATGTAAAAGGAAGAACATAAACATTTTTTGAAATTTAGTTGAGCTATCAATTTTTATTCTTTTCCCTAAGGATTTTAATAATTTCTTACTATATCTAAATTGTTTACCATTTTATCTAGTTTAAACAACATCATACCTATGGTCTCCCTTACGTTCCCACTAGCTACAATGAGAAAAGTGGGCACACTATTTGTTATAAGGTAAAGACATTGACCCTGCTTCTTTTGGACAAGAATAAAGGCTATTAGCCTTCTTGGTAGACACAAACGTATCAGTTTTTTCAGTGGCTTAAGTTCTAAAATATTTCCCAGTTGTAACTGATTTTTATTATATGACATTTGACTGTACCTGATTGCTAGAGCTGCTGTTAAAATAATCAGGTGGAGGGGGAAATGCAAAATATTCAGAAGAAAAAAACAGAGTGGAGATCAGTGGGAGGTAGCATACAAGCATGTACAGTTTCAAAACGTTAGAGATGTATTTTCTAAACCATTTCTATTTTCTCTCTCTCTCTTTTTTAACACATATCTCCTAATCCATTGAGATTGGTAGAGGATTCCCCTTGTGTTCATTTTCCTGTGTTTAAGGTTTTCTGTGCTACTGCTATCTTCTGCTGGATTGAAAAGCAAAAGATATATTTTACTATTCTTTTTTTTTTTAAGATTTTCTTTATTTATTTGAGAAAGAGAGTGTGAGAGAGAGGATGAGAGCGGGGAAGATCAGAGGGAGAAGCAGACTCCCCATGGAGCTGGGAGACCAATGTGGGACTCGATGCCAGGACTCCAGGATCATGACCTGAGCCGAAGGCAGTTGCTTAACCAACTGAGCCACCCAAGTGCTCTGTTCTTATAATAAGTTTCTCTGTTGATTAACAACTATCTGAAAGCACTTCAAGAAAGTCAAGAGAATATTACTGATTTCTCTCCGCTTGGTACTCAGTTAATCTGGAAAGCCGAGATAATCCAATGTCTTTCTAGTAACACCATTAACTATGAAAAGTCTATTTTTCACTTCTCATAGAAACTTACTGAAAAGTGTAACATAAAATCATTTCTACTATCCTGAGCTTTTGTTTAAAAAATTGCTCCTATCAAGAAATCATCTCTCTATATATTTATATGTTGTTTCAAAATATTCTACAGTACCCAAGATGTTTTTGGCATTTATTTAGCTGTAGAATGCTACAGTATCCAACATGCAAAGGGTGATCAAATGGTTAGGGTAGAAAGACTGATTAATCAAAATACCTCTCAAGTATTCACATAAATTTTGTAGTATAGGTCTCATAGTGTAGGTTTATAATTGATCCTGCTGTTTAATTAAAAAAAATCATTCTTTTAACTGCTTTTCTTCACTTTTTCCTCTCTTTGACTAACCCCCTGACTTCAATTACTTTATAACACACTTGTCAGTAGTTTGATAAAATTATATATTATATAAAGTAATAGATAAATTAGCAACAGGTAATAAAATATCAAGGTAGCTCTTACTGAATGTCACTATGGTGCTTAGAAATAATTCCTCCATATGATAGCACTATAGGAACCTACAATTAGATATAAGAGTTAAGGTAAGTTTAACAAAAAAGGAGGCATTATAATAAATTTCTTCCAGGTTTTATTTTTCTAAGGAGATCTTCAGTGGTAGGATTATTGGAGCAGAAGGCAAAAGTCCCCGAAATACCTTA
Source organism: Meles meles (assembly GCF_922984935.1). Lineage (NCBI taxonomy): Eukaryota > Metazoa > Chordata > Mammalia > Carnivora > Mustelidae > Meles > Meles meles. The sequence goes on from NC_060083.1 coordinate 31,308,298, forward strand.
ACTTACAGCCTATCTGGCTCATGCTGTCTTTCTGCCTTCAACCAATTCCTCTCATGCACACTTTGCTCCAGTCATATGAAACCACATACACAGCAGAGATGTAATGATATGTTATATTGTTTTAGGCTAACACAAATTCACAGATGCCATTTTCTCACTTTGATCTAGTCTTCTTTATTTAGTCAACAACCCTTTCTGGGCTCTAAAATCTCATGTAAATAGCATTACCTTCTTCAAGAAGACTTCTTTGACTCCTTTCCTTCCATTTTTATACTTTCATAGCATCTTTTTCATTTATTATACCATATTATTGATTTACTCATATATTTTTCATTAGTCTTCAAGATCCTTCAGGCATATATTCAACTTCATTCTCTATCTCAGCTCTCAGAGTAGTATGGGTCTCAATAATGATTGTTGAGTGTTGTTGAAATGATTTCAAATTCAAGTACAAGTCATAATAGTATTATCAGATCTGGTTTTTAGGACTCATTACAGTTCTGTTGCACTTTACTCTTCTTTACTATCTATTGAAAATACATAATCATGACATTTATTATCTGGGAGATATTTAGATTACCTTTTAAGAAATTGAGGGAAAGTAAATGCAAAGCAGAACTTGTATAGAGAGATACATGCTTGAGTGACACTCATCATGGCACCTTGGCCATAAGGAGAAAGCCATTGTGTTTGTGGTGACAAATGTGAGCAAGTTAATATTTAAGACTTGGCTTCTACCAGCAAAGGAAACAAGCCGTTTACTTTCTAGAGCCTCTTCCTACAAGTGCTCAATAAAAACTGAACAACTCAGAAGTAGCCCTAGGCGTAAAGATGGGGTAGCATGTGTATGTCTCTGGATCTGCATGTAAGAGTTGCAGGGTGATTTATTAAGATTTTAATTTGCATTTTATTCTCCACTCATTTTTTCTCTTTCCCTCCTTCCAAAGAGGTAACCAGGTCTTTGGTCTCCATTATTATAGAAGATCTGAGCTACTGAGTGGAAAACAGAAGTTATTCGTGAATAATCTGCCTTCTAACTTTTCTTTTTGGAAGTTTGAGTTAAAGGCAAAGTCTTTGAGGACTGTCAGGGAGTGGGAAAAGTTCAGCAATATCAGGAATAGCAGAGACCTGAATTCTACTCTTGGGCAATGCTTCAAGGAAATGATGCCCAGAGGAAAATGGTTACATGGAGCATCTTGGGAAGTTACCTTCTAGGTCCCAAGGGCTCAAAATCTGACTTTTGTGAACAAGTTTGGCCAAAAATCAGTAATGTCATCTTACTTTAAGGAATACCTAGGCTTATTTAATTAGATATCAGTCATGACAGTGATAAACTACAGAGAAGTGGGTCGACTCCCTTTTTCTTTTGACAGACTCAGATTCTTGAATCAGGCAGGAGAAAGAAAGGAACGGAAGAAAACCTCATTCTTCTCCATGTACTCCCATAATGACTGATTTGAATCCCCGTTTTACCAGGTTGGGCAATTCAAAGTCAAATTTAATTTATGGGAAATAAAATAATTTTATACTTCTTGCATAAATGAACTTGTAATATAAGTTATACAACTGAATACAATATAGATCTGTAGGTTTCTAATATATTTTAATATACATTTTTTCATCATTTGTTATTTATATTATTTGTACTTCACAACCCCTACAGCAGAATGACTGAAATGGTTGCATTTTGAAATATAAAGTTTTTCTTTGGAAGGAAAACAATGATGGCTTTATGGGAGGAACTGATTATGGCTGTCAATAAGAAGTTCATCATCATTAAGAAATATACTGCTGAAAGATAAATATACAATTTGGATTCAGGGACTGCAAACAAAACATCTGCAGGAGTGGGAAAGAAAAAGCAATCTCATTAAGTGTTACCTAGAAAGGCCTAGACACAAACAGAGACTGATGGCTCCTTTCAGAAATGCTTTCACATATCATATATGATGCTAAATGAAAGGTATTTTATTAAAACAAACAAGCAAACAAACAAACAAACAAAAACACTGAAGGATTCCTAGCATCTTTAAATCCACCCATTTCAGGCTTAGCTGGGAAAGATAAAAACCAAATTCAGGGAAGTGGCTTCAATGGGAGGAAACAGCAGGCACAAGATTAAAGAAAGATATGTAGGGGGCCTTCAGCTTGGATTAAGAATGATTTTTTTTTTCGTTTTTAATCTTTTAATAAGTATGGCCAAACAGTAAATGTGACAAAGAGAGTCATGGGCCTATGAGTGTTTGCTTTGTTATTTCTTCAATACCAGTCTATATTTTTGGAATATTTCATATCAGGGAGATCATATGATAGTTGTCTTTCTCCGATTGACTTATTTCACTAAGCATGATACGCTCTAGTTCCATCCACGTCGTCGCAAATGGCAAGATTTCATTTCTTTTGATGGCTGCATAGTATTCCATTGTGTATATATACCACATCTTCTTTATCCATTCATCTGTTGATGGACATCTAGGTTCTTTCCATAGTCTGGCTATTGTAGACATTGCTGCTATAAACATTCGGGTACACGTGCCCCTTCGGATCACTATGTTTGTATCTTTAGGGTAAATACCCAGTAGTGCAATTGCTGGGTCATAGGGTAGTTCTATTTTCAACATTTTGAGGAACCTCCATGCTGTTTAAATCAAACTCTGACATGTATCCTAATTTTTACCTGAGTATAAACTTTCTCCTCTGCAGTTTAGAATCAGGATAGTTTGATACAGAGTCTACTGCATTGCTGTGTTCAGTAAGTCCTTGAATAGAAAACTTAAAAGGTAATGGAAAACTGATTATCTGGTTCATTATTCATTCCTTTCTAAGTAAAGCAGCTTCATCCAAATAAAAAAAAAGAATCAACAAAAATCAAGATAATAAGAGATGTTCACTGGTGTAAAATGTGTACTATTTCCACATCATATAGTCTACAGTTGTGTAACTGACTGATCCACCCAGATGCCCCAGTCTATAATTTTTAATTAAGACACATTCACTAAAATAATACATATAAATCCATTTGCAGAGAGGTTAACTGATTCATTCATTTGAAATTTATTTAAATTCAACTATGTGACAGACCCTATGTTAAGTATTAAGGATACAGAGATGGATGAGAAAAGGACCTTGGTCTTAAGGAGCTCACCATCTAAAGAATCCTGACAAAGAATGGATATAAAATGTGATAAATGCTATAAAATGGAACATACAAAGTGATATGAGATCACTCAGTGAGTACGGGAGGGAATGCTAATTCTGTCTAAGATTGCTGGGAAAGGTTTCAGAGATAGGGTAACACTTGAGCTGGGACTTAAATAGTAAGTAGAAGGTCAACAAATAGAAGAAAATGTGTTTCAGGCAGGAATTAAAAAATACATATGTAAAGAGTTGGTCTCCTCGTTATTCAGAGTCTGTATAGGTAAACCACTGGCTCACTAAAATTTATTTGTAACCTTGAAGTCAGTACTCTTGTAGTCATTCATGGACATACACAGAAAGATGAACAACTTGAGTTACCTGAAGCACACATTCTCAGCAGAGGTCAAACAAGGCAACACTAACTCTTACCTTCTTTTTTTTTTTTTTTAAAGATTTTATTTATTTATTTGACAGACAGAGATCACAAGTAGGCAGAGAGGCAGGCAGAGAGAGGGGGAAGCAGGCTCCCCCTCGAGCAGAGAGCCCGATGCGGGACTCGATCCCAGGCCCCTGGGATCATGACTTGAGCCGAAAACAGAGGCTTTAACCCACTGAGCCACCCAGGCGCCCCTAACTCTTACCTTCTTGTTTGAGCTTTCCTAATGTAAACAAGTGTCCCTTTCAGTCTATGTAGTGCTGTGTTTTTCTCATTTTTTTGTGCTTTTTGTGGATGATTTTGCTGTTCAAATTAGTCCCTAAGTATAGTGTTATCTATCTAGTGCTCCTAAGCATATGAAGGCTGGGGTGTACCTTATGGAGAAAATATATGCATCTGATAACCTTCATTCAGGCATGAATTACGGTGCTGTGCATTCAGTGCTAATGAATCAACTATATATAAAACAAGGACCTTTAAGTAGAAACACATATAAAACAGGGTTGTACTGACTGGCTGACAAAAATGTTGTGACCAGAGGCTCACAGGAACCTAACTCTGTATTTCCCCTAGGAAAGACGGTTCAGTACTCACTAATTCAGTGTGTATGGTAACTTTACAGAACATAACCACTTTGAATAATGAGAATCAACTGCATTTGATTCAACTGTGTGTGCATGTGTGTGTATTCACTAGTTAACAAAATGTTCCCCTGAATAAGATTTATTTATAGGGGGGCACCTGGGTGGTTCAGTGGGTTAAAGCCTCTGCCTTTGGCTCGGGTCATGATCCCAGGGTCCTGGGATCGAGCCCCGCATCGGGCTCTCTGCTCGGCGGGGAGCCTGCTTCCCTCTCTCTCTGCCTGCCTCTCTGCCTACTTGTGATCTCTCTCTGTCAAATAAATTTAAAAAATTTAAAAAGAAATAAAAATCTTTAAAAAATTTTTTTAAAAAGATTTATAGGAACCACTATTTTGATTAGATACACACAGCATAGTACCTTATCTTGAATAAGTAATGAATAATCAACTATAATGAAGATAACTGACAGCTTATTATGTATACTTATAGTCTTTAAAGACTTTAAATAGCATGGTATTATAAGGTATTTTGAGGTTCCTAGTAGGGCAAAGAAGACCTCACTTACAGCTAATATACTGGAAACCACTTAAGAGATGGAGTAGAAATTTACAGAAGCAGATATGGCATAATTCTGATTTAGTTATTTCTACAAGGCATTATTATGGATAATGGCAAAAGCAGGTATGGTAGAAACTGTGCAGAAGAAAAAACTCTTGAGATGATTATTAAAAGTTTCCTCAGTTAACAGAATTGTTACTCTGCCAAAGCAATTCCAACAAGCAAAAACCATGGATGATTGCACACACAGATTAGCTCATTATAACGGAGAGGGGAAAAAAGCAGGTAATATCCCTAAACAGTCATGTTGCTATAAGGTTAATCTTTAGAGAAAAGTAGAAAAAAGTATACTATTTATTATTTTATAAGTACTTTTTTAAACAGATTTGAGAGAGAATGAGAGTGAAGCAGAGGGCAAGGGAGAGAAACTCAGCAAACTCCCTCTGAGTGAGGATCCTAACGTGTGGGGCTTGATCCCATGACTCCGGGATCATGACCTGAGCCGAAATCAAGAGTCAGACACCCAAATGACTGAGCCACCTAGGTGCCCCAAGACTTTTTTTAACATTACCATATCCTTTAATAATAATTCCAATAACTTTGTGAGGTATATAATTAAAAAATTTACATTTCCTTTCACTAGAATAGAGAAAATGAAAACTAAAATGTACATAAAAGAGGGCCACCTGGGTGGTTCAGTCATTAGGTGTCTGTCTTCTGCTAGGGTCATGATCCCGGGGTCCTGGGATGAGTCCCGTGTGGGGCTCCCGTTCAGCAGGAAGCCTGCTTCTCCCTCTTCCACTCCCCTCTTGTGTCCCCTCTCTTGTTGTCTCTCTGCCAAATAAATAAATACAATCTTTTAATAAAATAAAATAAAATGTACGTAAAAGAACATATAGACACTAAGGTCATGACTAAGAATGATACCATAAACCCATATCTGTCTAAAATGTTACACTTTAAGTTCATAATGCCAGGGAGCCTGGGTGGCTCAGTCGAACATATGCCTTCAGCTCCAATAATAATTCCAGGGTCCTCGGATCAAGCCCTGCATTAGGTACCTGCATGGCAGGAAACCTGTCTCTCCCTCTCCCACTCCCCCACTTTTGTTCCCTCCCTCTCTCGCTGTCTCTGTCAAACAAATAAAATCTTAATAACTAATTAAGATCATAATGCTACCTTTCCCATCTTCACTGAATGGCCTGCACCTCTAAATTTATACTCAGTTGTTTTAACAATTACGAGTTACATATTGCACATTTTTAAAATTTCTTTTCAGTGTAACAGAATTCATTGTTTATGCACACACCCAGTGCTCCATGCAATATGTGCCCACATGTAATACCCACCCCCTGGCTCCCCCCACCACCACCCCCCGCCCCTTCAAAACCCTCAGATTGTTTTTCAGAGTCCATAGTCTCTCATGGTTCATCTCCCCTTCCAATTTCCCTCAACTCCCTTCTCCTCTCCATCTCCCCATGTCCTCCATGTTATTTGTTATGCTCCACAAATAAGTGAAACCATATGATACTTGACTCTCTCTGCTTGACTTATTTCACTCAGCATAGTATCTTCCAGTCCCATCCATGTTGATACAAAAGTTGGGTATTCATCCTTTCTGATGGAGGCATAATACTCCAGAGTGTATATGGACCACATCTTCCTTATCTATTCATCTGTTGAAGGGCATCTTGGTTCTTTCCACAGTTTGGCGACCGTGGCCGTTGCTGCTATAAACATTGGGGTACAGATGGCCCTTCTATTCACTACATCTGTATCTTTGGGGTAAATACCCAGTAGTGTGTATTGCACATTTTACTTTATTTTTTTAAAGATTTTATTTATTTATTTGACAGAGAGAGAGCACAAGTAGGCAGAGAGGCAGGCAGAGGAGGAAGCAGGCTCCCTGCTGAGCAGAGAGCCCGATGCGGGGCTCAATCCCAGGACCCTGAGATCAAGACCCGAGCCCAAGGCAGAGGCTTAACCCACTGAGCCACCCAGGCGCCCCTGTATTGCACATTTTAAATATCCATTTGTAGTTTGGGAAGACAGCTTTCAGAAGCTGTTGAGACTAACAATGCTAACAGATAAAAGTCTTCTGATCATTTCACATTCTAATAAAAAAATGGGTAAGAAATGAGGATGAAAATCATTGTTTAAAACAGAAGTTTTCATTGTATGTACAGATAGTAATTAGAAAGCCAATTCCATGGATATCATTTATTTATAGATAATGCTTAAATTTGTTATCTTCAGTCACACCACTCTTCTGAGCTTCAAACTGTTTTTTTTTTTTAAGATTTATTTATTTTAGAAAGAGAGTGTGTCTGCACATGATCGGGGGAAGGCAGAAGAAGGTGGAAAGAAATTCAAGCAGACTCTGTACTGAGCCTGACCTGGGGCCTGATCTCAGAACTCTGAGATCACCACCTGAACTAAAACCAAAAGTTGGACATTTAACTGACTGCACCACCCAGACGCCTCCTGAGCTTCAGCTTCTTAAATCCAACCACACATAGTCAATATTTCCACTTCAATAAGTGCCATAATCTTAATTTGTCCCAAACCAGATTCTTGATTTTCCCTTTAAGCCCGTTCTTCATCAAGTCTTCTCCATCTTAGAAATGACAGTTCCATTCTTCCAATTGCTCAAGTCACAAACCTTGGATTTATCCTTGACTCTTTTTCTTTCTCATATACCACATAAACAAATCCCATCATTTCTTCAGAACCTGACCACTTCTTATTGCTTCCAAGATTCCCTCCTTGTTCTAAGTCAGCATTATTTATCACTTGGACAACTGTATTAGCCTATCAACTGCTCTCCTTTTTTTCTACATAGTAGAAAAAAAAAAAAGTAGCACTTAGAGTTAAAAAATCTGTTAAAAATGTAAATCAGACCATGTCCTTCCTCTGTTCAGAATCCTCTGTTACACTCTCATCTCGTTCAGGGGAAAAGTCAAAATCCTGACCATGGCTTATGAGGTCTACTTGATTCAATTCTCTGCAACCTATAACCTTAGTTTGTTCACTACCACTTGCTTATAAAGAAGAGAGTATAGTTTATAACAGCCAGCCTCTACGTCTAAAGAAAGCTGTTCCCTTTTTCCAGAGGTGTGTTAGAGGTTGCCAATACATTATATAACTAAGCTAAAAGCAATTATAAAATATTTTTAAAATGCATTCATCTGATGATTTCTGATTAAAAAAATGCAGATTAGGCATACACATTTACTTCTCCCCTTATAAAAAGACAGCAAAATAAATTAAAAGGTTTAAATCCACAAGGAAAAAGCAAACAGAAGCCAACAATGGATAAAATATTTTAATACATTTCTGGAAAAGGGAGAGCAAATAGAGTAGTGGTACTTGATTTATCAGGATGAAAGAAGGTATAACCTCTGGGGATACTGATGAGAAGAGAGTCAATTCACCCCACCAAGAACCTGGGAAAGGCTCACACCTTGGAAGTACCAAGTGGGTGGAAGGGAAGCACAAAGTGAAAAAATAGGATGAAAGTCTATGTATGTGAACTGTTGATTCCCTTTCCCTTTCCTACACACAGACTGCCAGCAGCTAAGTGCACACACACCAGCCCTGGTGGAAGAATGGAAATTTATCTTCTAGAGACATTGAAAAGAAATATTCTAGACTTGGGGACACACTAGGCAGCATAGAGAGTAAAGGTGATATGAACTGAAAAGAAAGGCATTTATTGAAATACCAAAAGACAGGATTTTATTATTTTTTTAATAAATTTATTTTTTTTCAGCGTAACAGTATTCATTGTTTTTGCACAACACCCAGTGCTCCATGCAATACGTGCCCTCCCTATTACCCACCACCTGGTTCCCCCAACCTGCCACCCCCACCCCTTCAAACCCTCAGGTCAAAAGACAGGATTTTAATTCTTCTAACCATTTCTGTACCTCACCCCACCCCCTAACCCCAAGACCACCTCAGAACACTTGCATTTAACTTCCCAGGAAAAAAACTGGAAAGGTCTTTTCTGGGGAAAATGAACAATCCTAGAGAGATGTCTTCCTCATAGTGACACATAACCATGTCTCTATCCTAATATCCAAAAGCAAGCTTTAGCTAAAATAAGCCTTCTTATTTGTAAAGAGCTTTTAATGAGTTTTAAATATATGCAAATCACCAAGGGTCATCGACATGTGAGGAAATCATGAAAGATTAAAAGCTGATATTAAAAGAGCTATTTGGTATTTAAAAATGATTGCTGAAATAAGGCATTAAACAGAGGTTACAAAAATTCCCAGGAAAATATAATTAAACTTGAAATGAAAAATATGAAAGCAAAGATAGTTCTAGTATCAGTCTAGTGAGATTAATTTTTGACTAATGGGAGTTTCAGGAAAAAGAAAGGAAAGAAAATAGTAACAGCAAATACTTTTTAAGGGCATACTATATGTGATAGGCATTGCTCTCTAAGTGCTTTAAATAATTTTAATTAATTAGCTAATTAATTCTTTGGTCACTGTAGAACATAGGTATTATTGTTCCTATAGGGGCCTGGTTGGCCAGAGGGAGCCCTTTTGTTGTCGGCTTGGATTGACCCTGCCCCTCCCAGAGGAACTTGCTTGCAGACCCCGGATGTAGGGGCAGGCCAGCCGGATGGACACATCCAATCAGTGGGGTACACATATATTTACTGTGGTGGGTTGGAATTCAATTGGCCGCCGGTACTGCTGACCGAGCGTGACTGTGCAGTTTTCCCTGTGTGTTGCAGTCTCATTGGCCACCTGTGTGTGAGCGGGGCTCAACCACCTCTCTAAAGGTTAGTCTGTGAGGCAGGGGAGTAGTAGTGTAGGAGTGATAGCGCCAGGGACGTCAGATCTTTGGGATCCTCAGGAGCAGAGTCGTTGGGAGCAGTGTGGTCCATTAGCAGGGCGGGGGAGCGGCCTCGTCAGCCGGGCAGCGCCCTTGCCAGCCGGGGAGCAGCGCTGCTGGAGCGTCATCATCAGGAAGCAGCTTCGGTTGGGGAGCAGTGCCGCCAGGAGTGTTGTCGTTGGGTAGGGGAGCCATGGGGTAGCAGGAGTCGTCAGGTAGGGGGAATCGTGGGGGAATCCTGGGGTAGGGGGAATCCTCGGGTAAGGGAAGTAGTCAGGGTCAATGTCCTGGTCGTTGTCGCCTCTTTGTAAGAGACAGCCCCAACTGGTTGGTTTGATTTTTGATGCTTGGTGTGAAATAAAGCTTTGCTTGACTTTCGCTTTGTGTCGGTCTCATTCCTTTGATCACAGACCCTAACAGTCCCTATTTTAAAGATGAGGAAAATTAGAATGTAGAGGTTAATCAAAAAGCTGGTAAGCGGGGGCGCCTGGGTGGCTCAGTGGGTTGGAGCCTCTGCCTTCGGCTGGGGTCATGATCCCAAGGTCATGGGATCGAGCCCCACATCGGGCTCTCTGCTCGGCAGGGAGTCTGCTTCCTCCTCTCTCTCTGCCTGCCTCTCTGCCTAGTTGTGATTTCTCTCTGTCAAATAAATAAAATATTAAAAAAAAAAAAAAAAGCTGGTAAGCGACAGATCCAGAGTTCAAACCCAAGCAGTCTGGTGCCATAACTCATACTTTTTTTTTTTTTAGAGATTTTATTTATTTGACAGAAAGAGATCACAGGTAGGCAGAGAGGCAGGCAGAGAGTGAGAGAGAGGAGGAAGCAGGCTCCCTGCTCAGCAGAGAGCCCGATGCGGGACTCGATCCCAGGACCCTGAGATCATGACCTGAGCTGAGGGCAGAGGCTTAACCCACTGAGCCACCCAGGCACCTCCATAACTCATACTCTTAACAACAACATACTGCCGCCCTCTACCGAAGAAATACTATGAGACTTGCAGGTTTAGAGGGCAGATTGAACACAATCAATCCACTCCCTCTAGAAACCCCACTAAAATAATGGCAAAGGGAATTTTAAAAAAATACATAACCAAAAGAGAAGAAGAAAGCAACCAAAGTAGATGATGGAGTGGCAAGTGACTTAGGACAGAGAAAGCTAAGTTCTAAACGGACAGTGAGGAAAGCGGAAAACAAACCCAATGTATACCAAAGAATTCTCTAAATAAGCAAAAACTGGCAACACTAGGTACTTGTAGAACTGGGGGTGAGTGGCAAATGAGATCAATAAAATAAGAAAAACCGGGTGAAAGCTGTTTAAGAAGCTGGTGGATCCCCAGATCCCCTCCTTCCGTTCTACATTCCTAAATGGTTATCTTTCCCTAACCCCAATTCTGACAGAAGGCTACAGCTTATTCCCTAGAGAGGGTAAAACAGGGGTCTCTTGATTAGGAAATACCAGGCACGGTTGAGGGCATAAGTACCAGAGTAAAAAAAAAAAAAAACAGATTAAGTGATTTTATGCAAAAGTGAATGCTGAATTCAAAGATAAGAAGGCGCTGGGGGCCTGGGTGGCTCAGCTGATTAAGCATCTGACTCTCGACTTCCGCTCAGTTCATGATCTCAGGGTCACGAGATCAATCAGTGTGGAGTCTCCTGGAGATTCTCTGCCCTCCCCCGCACCCCACCTCGCACTATATATATATAAAGCAGGCCTCTTCCCCCATTCTGCTGAACTAGATGAGATCAGAAAACTCTTCTTTGATGAGTCCAAATCAGAAATTTCCCTAACAAATGGTCCAACCAAATTATCCTGCAATAAAACTCAAATTTGACAAGTCCTATTTACGTGCATAGGCTTCCCAATCAGCTTTTAGCCACATAAATACAGAAAGCTAAAATGATCAGATACCAAAAAGAAGCCTGTATGCGGAAGATAGAAACCAAAAGCAACAAAAGAATTCAAAGCAGTCTAGTAGAAAGAAACCATGCAAAGAAAACTTTAAGAAAAAAAATATTTCCAAGAGACACTTAAGTAAAACTTTAAATGAAACGAGGAAGGAACACTTCCAAACTCATTCTACAAGGTCAGCATTATCCTGATACCAAAACCAAACAAGGACACCACAAGAAAAGAAAAAACTACAGGCCAATATCCCTGATGAACATAAATGGAAAAATCCTCAACAAAATATTAGCAAACCAAATTCAACAACACATTAAAAGACTCATACACCATGTCAAGTGGGATTTATTCTAGACTGGAAGGATGGTTCAACGTCTGGAAATCAATCAATGTGATACATCATATTAACAAAATACAGGATAAAAATCATATGATCATCTCAATAGATGCAGAAAAGGCATTTGACAAAATTCAACATCCATTTATGATAAAAACTCTCAATAAAGTGGGTACAGAAGGAACATACTAAACATAATGAAGGCCATATACGACAAGTCCACAGTTAACATTATACTCAGCAGTGAAAGACTAGTAAAAACTTCTCTGTTAGGATCAGTAAGAAAAGCATGCCAGTTTTCAAGATGAGGGGCTACTTACAGGCTCTAATAACATAAAGTGGGCAAAGGCACTCTGCACTATATGGTATAAAGGCTGCTAAGTACAGTCTTCCTATCTGACACAGGAGAGGTCTTTTACTCAAAGGGCTTTGCAGTCCTTATAAGGAGATCTTAAGTAGTATGCCTTAGTAGAAACAGCGTGGGACTTGGGGTCAAGCAACCTCATGTAGCATCCTAGGCCTGTTGTGTTAACTTAAGTAACTTACTAACTCTTTCCAAGCCTCAGTCTCCTCACCATTTTTTAGATACCACAAAGATATCTTTTTGGTAGTAAGGTAGTAAAATGATTTACGTTTTTTTCTTAATTGGCAGCACCAATTGCCATTCCTTATACTCTTTGATTTTTTTTGTTTTGTTTTGTTTTTACTGAGCTCTTGCATAATTTGTCTTGTGTTACCATCCTGAATAAACATTTTATTAAATGTAAAAAAAAAAGGGATCCTAGGTGGCTCAGTGCGTTAAAGCCTCTGCTTTCGGCTCAGGTCATGATCCCAGGGTCCTGTGATTGAGCCCCACATCGGGCTCTCTGCTCCACAGGGAGCCTGCTTCCTCCTCTCTCTCTGCCTGTCTTCTGCCTAGTTGTGATTTCTCTCTGTCAAATAAATAAAATATTTAAAAAAAAAATGGCCAGTGGTATTTAAAAAAAAAAATTTTTTTTTAAGGATTTTTTAAAAGCAATTTCTACACGCAACGTAACCCAGAGATCAAGAGGTGCACACTCCACCTACTGAGCCAGTCAGGCACCCTAATCTTTATTCAACATGATACTGAGTTTGAGTCAGAGCAGTTAAGCAAGAAAAAAAGAAATTAAAAGTACCCAAATTAAAAAAAATAAAATTATTTGGAAAACCGCCAGGTGTTTTCATAGATTGTTCTACTCCATCTTGGACTTCCTTTCCTTCCTAACAAGGTTTATATATATATATATAATATATATATATATATATGATATGATCTTGTCATCTTGTCATGTGTAAGAAACCCTAAAGATTCCATTAAAAATTGTTAGACCTAATAATGAATTCAGTACAGTTGCAAGATACAAAATCAATACACAAAAATCTGTTGATTTTTATATACTAACAAAGAACTATCAGAGAAATTTTTTTAAATGCCTTTTAGGGACACCTGGGTGGCTCAGTCATTAAGTGTCTGGCTCAGGTCATCATCCCAGGGTCCTAGGGTCAAGCCCCACATCGGGCTCTGTGCTCAGCGGGAAGCCTGCTTCTCCCTCTCCCATGCCCCCTGCTTGTGTTCTCTCTCTTGCTATGTCTCTCTCTATCAAATAAATAAATAAATATAATCTTTAAAAATTTTTAAATGCCTTTTATAATTGTATCAAAAAAGAATAAAATACCCAGAAATAAATGTAACCAAGGAGCTGAAAAACCTGTACACTAAAAACTGTAAGACACTGTAAGATAAAAGAAGTTGAAGAAAACACAAATAAGTAGAAGGATTTCCACCCTCATGGACTGGACTAATATTGTTAAAATGTTCATACTACCAAAAGCAATCCACAGATTCAATGCAATCCTTATCAAATTCCAATGGCATTTTTCACAGAAATAGAACAATTACGACATTTGTATGGAACCACAAAAGAGCTCAAATAGCCAAAGCAAGCTTGATAAAGAACAAAGCTGGAGTAATCCTGTGCTCTCATTTCAAACTATAATACAATAATAATCAAAACAGTATGGTACCTACATAAAAACACACACAAAGATCAATAAAACTGGAAAGAAAGTCCAGAAATAAGCCCACACATATATGACCAATTAATTTGCAACAAAGAAGGCAAGAATATACAATGGAGAAAGAACTGTCTCTTTAATAAATGGTGTTGGGCCAACTCAACCACATGCAGAAGAATGAACCTGGACACCATCTTACAAAGTACATAAAAACTAACTCTTTAATCCATCAAAATGGATTAAAGATTTGAATGTAAGACCTGAAATCATAAAAGTCCTATTAGAAAACATAGGCAATAAGTTCCTTGACATCAGTCTCAGTGATAATTTTTTGGACTTGACAACAAAGGCAACAAAAGCAAAAATAAACAAGTAGGACTACATCAAACTAAAAAGCTTCTGCACTATAAAGGAAACCATTAACAAAATGAAAAGCCAACTTACTGAATAGGAGAAAATACCTGCAAATCATATATCTGATAAGGGGCCAACATCCAAAATATATACAGAACTTATACAACTCAACAGAAAAAAAAATATCCGATTTTAAAAATGAGAAGAGGTTCTGAATAAATATTTTTCTGAATAAGACATACAGATGTCAGGTAGGTAAATGAAAAGGTGCTCAACATCACTAATCATCAGGGAAATGCAAATTAAAACCACAATGAGATTTAATTTCACAGCTGTCAGAACGGCTATTATTAAAAAGACAAGAAATAAAAAGTATTCACAAGGATGTCGAGAAAAGATAACTGGTGCAACCAGTACAGAAAATAGTATGAAGTTTCCCTAAAATATTAAAAATACAACTACCACATGATCCAGCAATTACACTTCTGGGTATAGTCATCTAAAGGAAGCAAAAACACTAACTCAAAAAAGAGACATGCACCCCCAAACTCACTGCAGCATTATTTATAATAGCCAAGGCACTGAAGCAACCTAAGTGTTCACTGACAATGGATAAAGATGATGTGATACACACACACACACACAGAGGAAAATATTCAACCACAAAAAAAAAAAAAGAAATCTTTCCATTTGCAATGACATGGATGAACCTTCACGGCATTATGCTAAGTGACATAAATTAGACAGAGAAAGACAAATACCATATAATCTCACTTATGTGTGGTATCTTACCAACCCTGCACCCCCAAAAAATCCAAACTCAAAGACACAGAAACCAGATTGGCAGTTGCCAGAGGCAAGGGGTGAGCATAATGAATTAAGATGGTCAAAAGGTACAAACACCTACTTATAAAACAAGTGGGGATATATAGTGACTATAGTTATTAATACCATATTGTATATTTAAAATGTAGGAGAATAAATCTTTAAAGTTCTCACACAAGGAAACAAATTTGTAACTATGTACGGTGATGGATGTTAACTAGATTTTTTTATGGTAATCATTCTGTAAAACATACAAATATAAAATTATTATATTTTATACCTAAAACTAATACAATAGGGCCTTTTTGGATTGTTTCTTCCTCAAATTTTATTTAAATTCTAGCTCATTAACATACAGTATAATAGGTTTTATGAGTAGAATTTAATGATTTGTCACTTACATATGACACCCAGTGCTCATTAACAAGGGCCCTCCTTAATCCCTGTCACCCATCTATCCTATCCCTTACCCACCTCCCCCCTCAACTCTGTTTGTTCTTTACTGTTAAGAGCCTCTGATGGTTTGTTTCTCTCTCTTTCTTCCCCCGCTTCCCATATGTTCACCTGTTTTCTTAACTAATACAATGCCATAGGTCAATTATATCTCAATAATAAAAAAGGAATAAATACAAAAAGGAACTTTTATAAATTAAAAATGTAATAGCAAAAACTGAAATCTAAGAGGAAGATAAAGTTGAAATTCTCAAACTTAGTTGAGAGGAAAGAAGAGAAAGAAAATAAGACAAAAATAAAAATCTGAAAATTTTGTTGACAAACAAAAACCTTCAATGTCCAATCAATATAATATGGTTAAATAAACCTCTATGGAACACTATGAAGTGGTTATGGTAGTAGTAATCCGGAAAGATCTCCATAATGAATCATTAAGTGAAGAGTCATGTAAGCTGCTAAAAACCCAGTTGGTATGACCCCATTTACATAAAAGGGGGGGGAACACAATACCATATCCTTCTATATATAAAACCATATATAAAACGGTCAGTGGATCATGTGACTCTTGATCTCAGGGCTGTGGGGTTTGAAGTCTACACTGGGGGTGTAGAGATCACTTAAAAATATAATCTTAAAATCCTCCATATCTAAAATAGTATGTAAATACACACACAAAAAAGATGTGGAATGAAACATCAAAATGGTAATTTCCAGATAGGGGAGCGAATTGGGAAGAAAAAAGGAAAGGGAGTATTTTGCTTTTTATTATATATATATTACCATTAAAAATGTTTTACAATGAAAATGTCTTTATATATTACATTTGTGTAATTTTTAAAAATTTTATTTTTAGGCAATCTCTATACCCAATGTAGTACTCAAATTCACAACCCCAAGACTGAGTCACATGCTCCATCAACTGAGCCCCCATTTGTGTAATTTTTTAAAGAGAGGAAAGAAGGGTTAAGAAGTGAAAGGAAAATAAAAAAAGGTTTGGTATAATACTTAGGAGATGAGGAACATTTTCTCTAATTAGAATCTCAAAAACAAAACAAGACTAAATAATAATGATTTTACTTGCTGTGTAACATTCTACTTGTTGAGTACATTAAAGTCACCTCCAAAGTCCTTAAGACAATAAAATCTACAAAAGTAAAATAAATATCTTTATATATTACATATATATGTTTAAATAGCCAAAAACAGTAGACTATCACCAACTTAGGGGGAAAAAAAAAAGAGACAACTCTTTCACAACAGAATCTCTAGAGAAATATTCTCTTTACAATTACACCTTTAAGAAGTCTTGATTCTAGCCAAAAGGTTATATGCGCAGGAGATAGCCGGATTCTTTTGTACTGGACCACCTGGATGGGGCTTCCTGTTCAGTGGGGAGTCTGCTTCTCTCTCTCCTGCTGCCCCCACCCCTGCTCATGTGCTCAATTGTACGCATGCTCGCTCGCTCTCTCTTTCTCACTGCTCTATATTCTGGCAAAGTTCTTATGTTTACACTTTGGTCTAAAATTCTGCGGGAACTTTCATATTCCTGATCCTGTTAGCTAAGAAAACACTTACCTTCCATTTAAGTCCAAGAGTACAAGAAAAATGTGTGTAGGGATAAAGTTGAAGCCCAAATCTTCTAAAAAGCTAATTTATTTTGGGATGCCTGTGCCTGGGTGGTTCACTCTGTTAATCACCTGCCTTTTATTCAGATCATGATCCTAGGGTCCTGGGAGTGAGCTCCATATAGGGTTCCCTGCTCAGCAGGGAGCCTGCTTTTACTTCTGCCTGCTGCTCCTCCTGTTTGTGCTCACTCTCTGCTTCTCTCTCTTTCTGACATATAATTTTTTTTAAAAAATCCTAAAATAAATTTCAAAACAAACTTTTAAAATATGATTTGTTCAAACATTGAAGTTTTCTATAACATAGAACGGAGAACTCCCAGCAGTCTATAAATCACTGTGATGATGTATTTATCTCTTTGGTGGGGAAGTGATAAGTTTAGAAATGTAACACATGACCCAGCTATTTATCCTTTGAAAACTAAAAATTTAAGAGAATTTACCCATTTTTCTTTTCCTTTAGGAAAATCTCATCTTTTTCATTAACAATGAGAAAAAAGTGGGGTACCTGGGTGGCTTATTAGTTTAGCAATTGACTCTTGCTTTTGGCTCAGATCATCATCTCGAGGTCATGGGACTGAGCCCTGCTTTGGGGCTCCACATGGAGTCTGTCCGAGATTCTTTCCCCTTCCCGGGCTCCACATGGAGTCTGCCTGAGATTCTTTCGCCTTCCCTTTTCCTCCCCCTCTGCTCCTTCTCCTCTCACTCTCTCTCTCAAATAAGTAAATACTGGAGGGGAGGAGGGTGGGGGGATGGAGTAACTGGGTGATGGGTATTAAGGAGGACACGTAATGTAATGAGCACTGGGTGTTGTATAAGACTGATGAAACACTGAACTCTACCTCTGAAACTAATAATATACTATATATTAGTTTAAATATAAAAAATAAAATAAAATCTTTTAAAAAAAGAAAAAAACTTTACATTCCCTAATGAAGTGCCAAGGCTACTTGTATTGGTTATGCAATTTTTACTGTATTGTTAAATTTTAAAAGGCAAAACACATTGCATCTATTTAAAAATATCTTAAATTCAAATACCATAGATTTTAGAAAATGAAGTAGTCATTTAATTCAACATGCACAAATTTCACTTAGGAGATATATATTAACCATCCACTTTGTTAAAACATCTAATAATTTTACAAACTCTTCAGCTTTCTCTATCATTATAATGTCTTAATTATCTTCCTTTTGATTAGGTATCAGTTTCTGACTTATTCTATAAATAAAAGTTTAAACTTTAATTCCTTAC
The DNA here is from genome assembly GCF_922984935.1 of Meles meles. Lineage (NCBI taxonomy): Eukaryota > Metazoa > Chordata > Mammalia > Carnivora > Mustelidae > Meles > Meles meles. The sequence continues at coordinate 31,326,646 of NC_060083.1, forward strand.
ATTTCAGGAAGAAGACTAGAAATAAGAGTAGCCTACCCATGAATAAATAAATATTTTTAGCCTGCCAGTATTTCACAATTTTCTGTGAAAAGATCAAGAAATATATCACTGTACCACTATAGCAGATTTCAAAATATCACTCTCAGATTACAGAATTCCCTACTGACTGACATTTTGGTTATCTGCAGGAAAGCCAAAAACTGAAAGCAACACGGCAATTAAATATAGAAAAATGTTTGCTAATTTTCTGATAAAAAGGAGACCACAGACTTTTGTCTATAAATGCAAGGAAAATGCTCTAAAATTCAATTTAAAAAGTTAAGGATAATAAGAATAATATTCCTTGGGGCACCTGAGTGGCTCAGTGGGTTGAGCCTCTGCCTTCGGCTCAGGTCATGATCTCAGGGTCCTGGGATCAAGCCCCGAGTTGGGCTCTCTGCTCAGTGGGAAGCCTGTTTCCCCCTTTCTCTCTGTCTGCTGCTCTGCCTACTTGTGATCTCTCTCTCTGTGTCAAATAAATAAATCTTTTAAAAAAAATTCCTTTAAAAAAATCAGTCAAGATTGTAGAAATTTTATCTTATAAAAATCTTATATCTGTACATAAATATAACATTTTTATTTTTGGAGATGAAATTTTTTAAAGTAGGCTCCATGCTCAATGTGGGGCTTCAAACTCACGACCTTGATATTGAGTCTCATGCTCTACTGACTAAGCCAACCAGACACCCGTGTTCTTAGAGATGAGATCTTATAGGACATGCTACAAACTACAAATATACCTACTGCTAAATGAACAGCATTTTGAGTGCTTCCCAAAGGCAAAAACAAAATCTCTGAAGCAAAATAAAAACTCATGTCCATAATATATTTTTTCCAACTTTTAAAAACTGCTTATTTTCCATCAACATTATTTCCATTTTGTTTAAGAGTCTGGAAGATCAGCTTAACACCACACTCTCAGTGGCTGTTATCCATTCAGTGGCCTGAACAGTGGTAGCTGCAAATCACTCGGAGTACTCCAGTCTTCAGTAGGGAACTGCTGTGAAGGCAGTGAGGGCATCTCTCACCCTCAGACCAGTCTGACACATTAAGTTGAGAGCAGCAACTGCTTCCAAGTCCAGGAGCAGTCTTTTCACCCTGAAATTCCTCCTTGGTCACAGCCTTTTCAGCAGTGGCTTACTCTTCCTTTTTCAATCTCTTCAGGATTTCTCGACAAACACAGATCAAGCAAGACTTCCACTGGGTGTTCACGGGAAACAGTGCCACATATGCATAGACCTTCCTGACCAGCATCCACCACATGAGACCCACTGTGTGAGCTCCCTTGTTTTAAGAGATGGCAATGTCCATATAACACAGAGGAGAGTCTTACACAGAGCAACGGTGGGCACATTAACATAATCTCTGTGGTGACTGGGGGTGAGCCGTGGGATCAGTAACCGCCAGAAGTCGTGGCTCCCAGAAAACTGCCTGGATCTGATCAGTGGAGGTTCCGGAAATGAAGTGGTCAGGAACAGCAGTGGCTCCAGTGCCAGCAGCAAACTCCAGCACAGCTTGCTGGCCAGTATTCCAGAATGACAGGACATGACATTAGTCAGGTTTTCAACAGCAACAATGCAATGACCTGCCACCAGAAGCTTCTCCCAGGTTCTCTTCAGATTTATGATATATATGCCATCACTTTTCCTCTTGAAGATGTACAGTTCCATTTGGAAATTGAGGTTTGTGCCACTTAAGTGGGTTCCAGCTGCAAGGAATTTGAAGACATTCTCCCTCACTTGCAGGACATTAAGAGCTCTGAGCATTGTGAAAGTTTCTCTTTAAGTCATGTATGGAACCCAGAACAATACTATATGGATTCCTGTCTGGGTAGTGCAGAAAGGACATGACACATTTAAATCACAAACTATGGTACTCATTATGCAGTTTAACAAGGTATAACAACAACTGTAAAGGAAACTCTTTTTTTTCTTTGCAGAGATGTAAAGTCATGAGTACTCCATGGAGTTCCTCTCTTCAGATAGGCCGTTGTACAACAGCTCTCATTAATGACAGTGCACATGCGCTGTCACCCTCGGAATTTTTCATTAGGATTCAAACTGGCTGTATCTTATCTCATGGGTCTTTTCTTTGATGAGCTGCATTTTCCTTCTTCCTTGTAGTATCCATGGTGTTAGTAATAATTAGAACTAAAACAGACTTAATTACAGTAACTTCCAAATAAGATACTAAATACAGTTTTTTGTTCAGTCAACTGTGATTGTCGATGAAAATCACAAGAGTGTTTCTGTTTTTAAGGTGTTTTTTTTTAGATTTTTATTTATTTATTTGACAGAGAGAGACACAGCAAGGGAGGGAAAACAAGCAGGGGGAGTGGGAGAGGGAGAAGCAGGCATCCTGCCAAGCAGGAAACCAGACACAGGGCTCAATCCCACGACCCTGGGATCATGACCTGAGCCAAAGGCAGACACTTAACCAACTGAGACACCTAGGCACCCCTGCGGGAGTGTTTAAAACAAGATGCACAGGATTCTATTAAATTATGTTCTAGGACCCAAGCTTTTTTTTATATAGGTATTTATAAGACAACTTATATTTATAGAATTGATTATAATTCTAGCAAAATGAACTTTGTCCTTCCATGTGGGACTCAAAATGGCAATACCTGAAACACTGTTATTAACAAGTACAGTATATATAGTACTTGTTCATTTTGAAACAGTGAAAAAGTATTGCTCTATTAGAATTAGTTCTTTTAGAACTGAGCAAAGAGGGGCACCTGGGTGGCTCAGTGGGTTGGGCCTCTGCCTTCGGCTCAGGTCATGATCTCAGGGTCATGGGATCAAGTCCCACATCAGGCTCTCTGCTCAGCGGGGAGCCTGATTCCCCCTATCTCTCTGCCTGCCTCTCTGCCTACTTGTGATCTCTGTCAGTCAAATAAATAAATAAAATCTTAAAAAAAAAGGGGGGGTCAAGATGGCCGGGAAGTAGGAGGAGGTGCCGTTTCAACCTGTACCCTAAAGTGAGCTGATTACCTACCAAAGAACTCCGATCACCCATGAAATCAGCCTGAGATCAGAATTATACATGTCTGGATCTCTACAGGAGCAGAAGACGCCAGTGGCAGGTAAACAGAGTGGGAACGTCGGACTAATATCGGAAGATAAACAAAAGGGGGAAGGAGCCACCAGAGGCGACCGATTGGAAAGTAATATCCCAATAGGAGAGTGCCCTGTGTCTGGGGACCAGCATTAGCTTGGAGTCTCGTTGAAAGCACTCAAAAAAAAAAAAAAAAAAAAAAGAGCAAAAGATCGCGGGGGGATATTGTGGGAATCGGGGCAGTTAGGGACAGGGGCTTAAGTCCCCGGACCCAGGACAGCCTCCCCTGGTGCTGAGCCAGAGAGAGTGCCGCGGAGAAAGCAGGTCTTGGTCCCTGAGCCACCAGCGTGCCTGAGAACGGTGGGGTCAGGCTCCGGAGAGGGGCTGGGAGCCTGGCCAGACGGCATTCCCGAAGCGCGAGCGTCCCACACCCTCCCCTGGGAGAGGTGCACACAGGTACTAGCCTGGAGCTCTGGCATCCTGAAAAACCAGGCATTCCCAGCCTGGGCCAGCGGGAAAATCTCAGTGTGTGATCGCTGCTTGGAACCAGACAGGCGCTGCCGTGGTATTGGATACAAGGAGGAGATCCTGCATCCCGAGGGACAGTGACTCAGAACCTACTCTGCCAGCAGCTCTGCAGAGCATTCTGAGGTTTCTCTCTGAGAGACAGGTCTGGGTGCAGTTTGCTCTCCTCTAAACCACCAAAAACCATCAAAAGCTGTCAAGACAAGAGAAAACAGATGAAAGAACATAAAAACCTCCAGAGAACAAAAGCCTGAAAAAAAAAAAAAAACGGTTTCCTCAGAGACCACCCCCTTGAGGGGGGCAGGAGGACCTAACTCAGGGAATATCATTGTCTGAAAACCCACGTGGGAGGCCCCTCCCCCAGAAAACCAACCAGGAAGGAAGAAAAAAAAAGAAGATGACAAGAGAACAACCACCACTACTTCATAAATACAACTTTTATTTTTAACTCTTTACCAATATTCTGATTCTTTTTTTTATACATATAGATAATTTTTTTAACCTATTTACCATCACAGTGAGATGTCCAGTACATCAAATTCCTTAATAACCTTCTAACCTGAACTTTTTGTTACATACACCTGTGTTTTTCTTTTCTATTTTTTAATTTTTTTTTTAAATCTCAATTTAATTTAGTCGAGTTTATTCTTTTTTTTTTTTAAAGATTTTATTTATTTATTTATTTGACAGAGAGAGATCACAAGTAGACAGAGAGGCAGGCAGAGAGAGATAGAGGAAGCAGGCTCGCTGCTGAGCAGAGAGCCCGATGCGGGACTCGATCCCAGGACCCTGAGATCATGACCTGAGCCGAAGGCAGCGGCTTAACCCACTGAGCCACCCAGGCGCCCTAGTTTATTGTTTTTAAATTTTTATTTTCTAATATACATATAGAGTTAAACTTCAAGGTAATCCCCTTTCCCCAATCAATGCTACCCCTATAGGTAAACCAATTTTTAATCCCCCTTTATCTTAGGAAAGTTGAGTCCCTTAACAAAAACATCAAGATACATCCAGGAAGACTCAAAATAACCTTCCTCGCCCACACTGAGGTTCTTCCTTTTTTTCTTTTTGCTTATATATATATATTTTTTTTTTCTCTTGTCATATACTTTTATCAGTCTTTTTATTTGTCTGTTTTTGTTTGTATACTTCATAAATCTTACCTTGGGGCCCATTTGGACTGAGCCTTCTCTTTTATCTTCCCTTTTTTTCCTGTCTCTCTTTTTTTTTTTTTTTTTGTCTCTTTCTTCTCTATTTCTTTTTCTTTTCTTTTTTCTCTCATTTGGGTGGGGAATCCTGATTGCACAGAAGCATTCCAGGGTGCACCTTGACTGCACCACAATCGATACATCCAGCTGCATCTGTTCAGTCATCTCTTACCAAAATGACTAGGAGGAGGAATGCCCAACAGAAGAAAAATACAGAGGATAGACCTTCTGCAACAGAGCTAATGGCTATCGACATAGACAATATGTCAGAAAAGGAATTCAGGCTAACAATTATCCAGGCAATAGCTAGGTTGGAGAAAGCCATGATGACCAAACGGAATTGATTAGGGCAGAACTGAAAGCCACCAGGGATGATGTTCACAATGTTAGGGCAGAACTGAAAGCCACCAGGGATGATGTTCAAAATGATCTCAATGAATTCCAATCTAATCTAAATTCTCTAAAAGCTAGGGTAACTGAGACAGAAGATAGAATTAGTGATCTGGAGGACAAACAGAGAGAAAGGATCAGGAGGAAGCCTGGAACAAACAGCTCAGAAGCCACGAAAACAGAATCAAGGAAATAAATGATGCCATGAAATGTTCCAACGTCAGAATTATTGGAATCCCTGAAGAGGAGGAAAAAGAAAGAAGTCTAGAAGATATAGTGGAACAAGTTGTCTATGAAAATTTTCCCAATCTCATGAATGGAAACAACGTTCATATACTAGAAGCAAAGCAGTTTCCCCCCAAGATCTTAGATTCTCGAAAGTCCTCATGACACCTAACAGTTAGAATGAAGAATTATGCCTCTAAACAGACCCTCTTAAAAGCAGCTAGGACAAAGAGGCTCCTTACATACAGAGGAAAGCTCATTAGAATAACGTCAGACCTGTCCACAGAGACCTGGCAAGCCAGGAAGGGCTGGCAAAATATATTCAGAGTACTAAATGAGAAGAACATGCAGCCAAGAATACTTTATCCTGCAAGACTGACATTCAAAATGGATGGAGAGATAAAGAGTTTCCAAGACCGGCAAGGCTTAAAAGACTATGCAACCACCAAGCCGACACTGCAGGAAATATTAAGGGGGATCCTATAAATGAGAAAAAATCCTAAGAATATCATTGAACAGAAATATACAGACAATCTACAGACAGAAAAACTTCAAAGGTAACACGATGTCAATCACAACCTATCTATCAATAATCACTCTCAATGTGAATGGCCTAAATGCACCCATAAAACGACACAGGGTGGCAGATTGGATAAAAAGACAGGACCCATCCATATGTTGTCTATAAGAGACCCATTTTGAACCTAAGGATACACACAGACTGAAAGTGAAGGGATGGAGAAGCATCTTTCATGCCAGTGGGCCTCAGAAGAATGCCAGGGTAGCGATTCTCATATCATATTTTAAACTAAAGACTATAGTCAGAGATACAGAAGGACACTACATAATTCTTAAAGGGACTATCCACCAAGATGATCTAACAATTGTAAATATCTATGCCCCCAATATGGGAGCAGCCAATTACATAAGAAAACTATTAATCAAGATAAAGAGTCACATTGATATGAATACATTGATAGTAGGAGATCTTAATACGCCTCTCTCAGTAATAGACAGATCATCGAAGCAGAAAATTAATAAAGAAATAAGAGCATTGAATGAAACATTGGACCAGATGGACCTCATAGACATATACAGAACATTCCATCCTAAAACAACAGAATACTCATTCTTCTCAAGTGCCCATGGAACCTTCTCCAGAACAGACCACGTACTCGGTCACAAAGCAGGACTCAACCGATACCAAAAGACTGACATTATTCCCTGCATATTCTCAGATTACAATGCTTTGAAACTGGAGCTCAATCACAAGGAAAAGTTTGGAAGGAACTCAAACACCTGGAAGCTAAAGACTACCTTGCTTAAGAATGCTTGGATCAACCAGGAGATCAAAGAAGAACTTAAACAATTCATGGAAACCAATGAGAATGAAGACACTTCGGTCCAAAACCTATGGGATACAGCAAAGGCGGTTCTAAGGGGGAAATACATAGCCATCCAAGCCTCCCTCAAAAAAATTGAAAAATCCAGAATACACCAGCTCTCTCTACACCTTAAAGAACTGGAGAATCAACAACAAATCAAACCAACTCCACATGCAAGAAGGGAAATAATCAAGATTAGAGCAGAGATCAATGAGGTAGACACCAGAGATACAGTAGAACGTATCAATGAAACTAGAAGCTGGTTTTTTGAAAGAATCAATAAGATCGATAAACCATTGGGCACAATAATCCAAAAGAAAAGAGAGAAAGCCCAAATTAATAAAATTATAAATGAAAAGGGAGAGATCACAACTAACATCAAGGAAATAGAAACAATCATCAGAAATTATTACCAACAGTTATATGCCAATAAGCTAAGCAACCTAAATGAAATGGATGCATTCCTGGAAAACTATAAACTCCCAAAATTGAACCAGAAAGAAATTGACAACCTGAATAGACTGATATCTAGTAACGAGATTGAAGCAGTGATCAAAAACCTCCCCCAAAACAAGAGCCCAGGACCTGACGGATTCCCTGGGGAATTCTACCAAATTTTCAAAGAAGAAATAACACCAATTCTCCTGAAGCTGTTTCAAAAAATTGAAGCAGAAGGAAAACTTCCAGACTCTTTTTATGAAGCCAGCATTACCCTGATCCCCAAACCAGGCAAAGACCCTAACAAAAAGAATTTCAGACCAATATCACTGATGAATATGGATGCTAAGATTCTCAACAAGATCCTAGCAAACAGGATTCAGCAGCACATTAAAAAGATTATCCACCATGACCAGGTGGGATTCATCCCTGGGTTGCAAGGATGGTTCAACATTCGCAAATCAATCAATGTGATAGAACACATCAATAAGAGAAGAACCACATGGTCCTCTCAATTGATGCAGAAAAAGCATTTGACAAAATCCAGCATCCGTTCCTGATTAAATTGCTTCAAAGTATCGGGATAGAGGGAACATTCCTGAACTTCATAAAATCTATCTATGAAAGACCCACAGCAAATATCATCCTCAATGGGAAAAAAGCTTGCAGCCTTCCCGTTGAGATCGGGAACACGAAAAGGATGCCCACTCACCACTCTTGTTCAACATAGTATTAGAAGTCCTAGCAACGGTACTCAGACAACAAAGAGAAATAAAAGGTATCCAAATTGGCAATGAAGAAGTCAAACTCTCTCTCTCCGCAGATGACATGATTCTTTATATGGAAAACCCCAAAGACTCTACCCCCAAACTACTAGAACTCATACAGCAATTCAGTAACGTGGCAGGATACAAAGTCAATTACAGAAAATCAGTGGCTTTCTTATACACTAACAATGAAAATACAGAAAGGGAAATTAGAGAATCGATTCCATTTACTATAGCACCAAGAACCATAAGATACCTGGGAATAAACCTAACCAAAGAGGTAAAGGATCTGTACTCGAGGAACTACAGAACATGAAAGAAATTGAAGAAGACACAAAAAGATGGAAGACTGTTCCATGCTCTTGGATCAGAAGAAAACATTGTTAAAATGTCTATACTGCCTTGAGCAATCTATACTTTTAATGTCATTCCAAACAAAATTCCACCGGTATTTTTCAAAGAGCAGGAGCAGATAATTCTAAAATTTGTATGGAATCAGAAGAGACTCCGAATTGCGAAGAAAATGTTGAAAAACAAAAACAAAACCGGCGGCATCACATTACCTGATTTCAAGCTTTACTACAAAGCTGTGATCACCAAGACAGCGTGGTACTGGCATAAAAACAGACACATAGACCAGTGGAACAGAGTGGAGAGCCCAGATATGGACCTCAACTCTATGGTCAAATAATCTTCGACAAAACAGGAAAAAATATACAATGGAAAAAAGACAGTCTCTTCAATAAGTGGTGCTGGGAAAACGGGACAGCTATATGTAGAAGAATGAAACTCGACCGTTCTCTTACACCGTACACAAAGATAAACTCGAAATGGATAAAAGACCTCAACGTGAGACAGGAATCCATGAGACTCCTAGAGGAGAACATAGGCAGTAACCTCTTCGATATCAGCCACAGCAACTTCTTTCAAGATATGTCTCCAAAGGCCAAGGAAACAAAAGCGAAAATCAACTTTTGGGACTTCATCAAGATCAAAAGCTTCTGCACAGCAAAGGAAACAGTCAAAAAAACAAAAAGGCAGCCCACGGAATGGGAGAAGATATTGGCAAATGACAGTACAGACAAAAGGTTGATATCCAGGATCTATAAAGAACTCCTCAAACTCAACACACACAAAACAGATAATCATATCAAAAAATGGGCAGAAGATATGAACAGACACTTCTCCAATGAGGACATACAAATGGCTATCAGACACATGAAAAAATGCTCATCATCACTAGCCATCAGGGAGATTCAAATTAAAACCTCATTGAGATATCACCTTACACCAATTAGAATGGCCAAAATTAGCAAGACAGGAAACAATGTGTGTTGGAGAGGTTGTGGAGAAAGGGGAACCCTCTTAACACTGTTGGTGGGAATACAAGTTGGTGCAGCCACTGTGGAGAACAGTGTGGAGATTCCTCAAGAAATTAATTGCGCTGCAATTAATTAAAAACAGTGCAGTAATTGCACTGCTGGGTATTTACCCCAAAGATACAGATGTAGTGAAAAGAAGAGCCATCTGTATCCCAATGTTTATAGCAGCAATGACCATGGTCGCCAAACTGTGGAAAGAACCAAGATGCCCTTCAACGGACGAATGGATAAGGAAGATGTGGTACATATACACGATGGAGTATTATGCCTCCATCAGAAAGGATGAATACCCAACTTTTGTAGCAACGGGACTGGAAGAGATTATGCTGAGCGAAATAAGTCAAGCAGAGAGTCAAGTATCATATGGTTTCACTTATTTGTGGAGCATAACAAAGAACATGGAGGACATGGGGAGATGGAGAGGAGAAGGGAGTTGTGGGAAATTGGAAGGGGAGATGAACCATGAGAGACTATGGACTCTGAAAAACAACCTGAGGGTTTTGAAGGGGTGGGGGGTGGGAGGTTGGGGAACCAGGTGGAGGGTAATAGAGAGGGCACGTATTGCATGGAGCACTGGGTGTGGTGCAAAAACAATGAGTACTGTTACGCTGAAAATAAATTAATTAAAAAAAAAAGAACGGAGCAAAGAAAGATCAAAGTAAATTTGTGAGATGTAACTATAGGTTCAGCTGAGAGCAAGAGAGGAAAACCCACGGACTCACTTTTTTTTACACATTTTTCAATGTGTATTTAGTTACTGAGATATTGTTACTTACTTATTGAGCTATTCGGTCACCTTAAAGCTTACTTTTTTAAAAAAATTTTAATTCTGGTAGTGTTAACTAACGTACAATGTTAATATTAGTTTAAGGTATACAATATGGTGATTCAATAATTACATCTATCACCCAGGGCTCATCACGATGTGTGTACTCCTTAATCCCCATCACCTACTTTGCTCACGACCCCACTCACCTCCATTATAGTAACCATCAGTTTGTTCTCTATAATTGTCAGGTTCTTAGTTTACCTCTTTTTCCCCTTTGTTTACTTTCTTAAATTCTACATATGAGTGAAATCATATGGTATTGTCCTTTCTCAGACTCTTCACTTAGCATTATATTCTAGCTCCATCCATGTCATCGTAAATGGCAAGATTTCATTTTTTTAATGGCTAAATAATATCCCATTACGCACACACACTCTACATCTTATCAATTCATATATCAATGGACATCTGGGCTGCTTCCATAATTTGGCTATTGTAAATAATGCTGCTATAAACATCAGGGTGCATGTATCCCTCTGAATTAAGTATTTTTGTATTTTGGGGGTAAATACCCAGTAGTGCAATTACTGGGTCATAGGGTAGTTCTATTTTTAACTTTTTGAGGAACCTCCATACTGTTTTCCAGAGTGGCCACATCAGTTTGCAGTCCCACCAATAGTACAAGAGCACAAGATCCCACCACATCCTTGCCAACACCTGTTGTTTCTTGTTTTTTTTTGTTTTTTTTTTTACCCATTCGAACAGGTATGAGGTGATATCTCATTGTGGTTTTGATTTGCATTTCCCTGATGATGAGTGATCCTGAACATCTTTTCATGTGTCTGTTGGCCATCTGGATGTCTTCACTAGAGAAATGTGTGTTCATGTCTTCTGCCCATTTTTAATTGGATGATTGTGTGGGGGGGTATTGAGGTTTATGAGGTTTTTTTTTTTTTAAGATTTTATTTATTGATTGATTTATTTGACACACAGAGAGCGAGAGAGACAGAGAGGAAACACAAGCAGGGGACTGAGAGAGGGAAAAGTAGGCTTCCTGCTGAGCAGGGACCCCCCTGATGTGAGGCTCAGTCCCAGAGTCCTAGGATCATGACCTGAACCTAAGGCAGATGCCCAAACAACTGAGCCACCCAGGTGCCCCTATAAGTTCTTTATATATTTTGGATACTAATTCTTTATCAGATAAGTCATATCTTCTCCCTCGTAGATTGCCTTTTAGTTTTGTGGCTTGTTGCCTTTGCTGTGCAGAATAAAAGCCTGCTTGCTTGCATGGGCTCTTTTCCCTAACTTTTTTTTTTTTTTTTAAGATTTTATTTATTCATTTGACTGACAGAGATCACAAGTAGGCAGAGAGGCAGGCGGGAGGGGGGAGGCAGCAGGCTCCCCGCTGAGCAGAGAGCCCATGTGGGGCTCGATCCCAGGACCCTGAGATCATGACCTGAGGCGAAGGCAGAGGCTTAACCCACTGAGCCACCCAGGGCCCTCCCCAACTTTTTAAAAAAGTTGCCTGCTGCTAATTAGGAAAATTAATATCAATACAAGGAACATATATTATTTTTTAAAGATTTATTTATTATAGGGAGAGAGGAAAAGGGAGATTAAGAGAATCACAAGCAGACTCCCTGCAGAGAGCCTGATGTGGGGCTCAGTCTCACCACCCAGAGATCATAACCTGAGCCGAAATCAAGAGTCAGACACTTAAACAACTAAGCCTCCTAGGTGCCCCAAAAGCATATGTTATTTAACACATATACTATGTAGTTATTGAGCTACTTGGTGAACAATGTTGTTTCTCAAGTTCATCTCTACAGAGCAGTCTTTCAGAACTTCTATTTTTGTATTTATAATCAGCTAAGGTGAAAGTAGTTCTACTGTTTTTGAAATATTCACTTTATGTGTTAGAAGGATATACACCATATTCATAAAAGACTGCCTTTTATAAACAAAGAAGGAATGAGAAAAAGATGGCGGGGGAGAAGATAAAGGGTACTTTAGCTTTATCTATTCATCCTTTATTACTTTTATATAAAATACAGGGTTTTTTTTTAAAGATTTTATTTATTTGAGAAAAAGAGTGAGAGACAGAGAGAGAGGGCGCACACAAACAAGGGCAGAGGGAGAGGGAGAAGCAGACTCTTCTGCTGAGCAGGGAGCCTAGCATAGGGGTTAATCCCAGGACTCTGGGATTGTGACCTGAGCCGAAGGCCAACGCTTAACGACTGAGCCACCTAGGCACCTCTGTTTATCTTTTTTTTTTTTTTAAGATTTTATTTATTTATTTGACAGAGAGAGATCACAAGTAGGCCGAGAGGCAGGCAGAGAGAGAGGAGGAAGCAGGCTCCCCAGCAGAGAGCCCAATGTGGGGCTCAATCCCAGGACCCTGGGATCATGACCTGAGCCAAAGACAGAGGCTTTAACCTACTGAGCCCCAAGGTGCCCCTATCTTTTTTATTTTTTAAATATCTACTATGTGCTATTCGGGGAAATTTTACTAAAGAGCTTCAGAATAGAAGCCAGGTATTCACCTATAGAGTTTACAATTTGAATTTTAAGGTTCTAATTTATACATAGTTCCTAAAACGTGTTGCTAGAATTATAGTCCTCTCTTCACATAGCAGCCAGAGTTGATCTCTTAAATGGTAAATCAGATCATGTTACTTCCTTGCTTTAAAAAAACAAAAAATTCAAACTCCCTATAGAAGTAACAAAGGCCTATGAGGGTCTGATTTGACTCCTGCCTAACTTCTCCAGCTCTATATCTGGTTACCCTCTTCCTCATCTACAAAGCTTCAACTGCCATAGCAGCTCTCTATTACCTCAAGAGCTTTTACCCTTGTTTCTGGACCTTTTCACCCACACACCTCATGTGGCCAGATCCTTCTGAACTCCTTTAGGTCTAATCTTAAATATTTAATATATATTTGTGTGAAGAGACTCAGCTCTTTGGTAACTGCAGTTATGGAAACTGATACTCAGGAAAGAAGAAATATTATTTCCTACCAATATTTAAATTTAGAAAGTGTTTAATGAGAAAACAAGATCTATCTATATGCTGCCTGCAAAAGACATATTTCAGACCTAACGACACCTGCAGATTGAAAGTGAGGGGATGGAGAAACATTTCTCCAGAGCAGCAATACTTATATTGGACAAAATAGACTTTAAAACAAAGACTGTAACAAAAGACAAAGAAGGACACTATATAATAAAGCCAGTGAAGCAATACTTATATTGGACAAAATAGACTTTAAAACAAAGATTATAAAAAAAGACAAATAAGGATACTATATAATAATAAAGGCGACAATCCAACAAGAAGATATAATAATTCTAAGTATTTATTCACCCAATAAGGGAGCACCGAAATACATAAAACAGTTAATAACAAACATAAAGTAATTAATCAAAAGTAATACAATAATAGTAGGGGATTTTAACACCACACTTATATCAAGGGATAAATCATCCAAACAGAAAATCAACAAGGAAACAGTGGCTTTGAATGACACAGGACCAGATGGATTTAACAGATATATTCAGGACATTTCATCCTAAAATAGTAGAACACACATTCTTTTCAAGTGCACACAGAACATTCTCCAGAATAGTTCACATATTGGGCCACCAAACAAGTCTCAACAAATTTAAAAAGATCAAAGTCACACCAAACATCTTTTCTGACCCAATGTTATGAAACTAGAAATCAACCACATGAAAAATTCTGGAAAAAGCACAAATACATGGAGGTTAAATAACATGCTACTGAACAATGAAAGGTCAACCAAGAAATCAAAGAATAAATGAAAAATTGCATTGAAACAGATGAAAATGAAGACACAACAATCCAAAATCTTTGGGATGCAACAAAAACAGAAGAAGGAAGTTTATAGCAAAACAGGCCTACCTCAAGAACCAAGGAAAATCTCAAATAAACAATTTAACCTTACACACACCTAAAGGAGCTAGAAAAAGAGGAACAAACAAAACCTAAAACCAGCAGTAGGAAGGGAATAATAAAAATTAGAGCAGATATAAATGTAGAGAAACTAAAACAAAACAAAACAAAACAAAAAAAAACAATAGAACAGATCAATGAAACCAGGAGGTGGTTCTTTGAAAGTATCAACAAAATTGGGATTCATCAAAACACACACATAACACAAAAAGGACTCAAACAAAATCACAAATGAAAGACAAGAAATAACAACGAACACCATAGGAATACAATTATAAGAGAGTATTATGAAAAATTATATGCCAACAAATTGGGTAACCTATAAGAAATTGATAAATTCCTAGAAACATAACTTACTAAAATTGAAACAGAAAAAAAGATAGAAAAACTTGAACACATTGATTACCAGCAATGAAATTGAACCAGTAATCAAAAAACTCCCAACAAAAAAAAGTCCAGGACCAGAGGGTTTCACAGGCAAATTTTACCAAGCATTTAAAAAAAAAAAAAAAAAAGCTAATACCTAGTCCTCTCAAACTATTCCAAAAAATAGTAGAGGAGGGATGCCTGGGTGGCTCAGTCAGTTAAGCGTCTATGTTCAGCTCAGATGATGATCCCAGGGTGCTGGGATCAAGTTCCACATGGTGGCGGGGGGGTGGGGGGATGGGGGGAAAAGCTTGCTCACCAGGGAGCCTCCTTCTCCCTCTACCTGCTGCTCCCCCTGCTTGTTCTCTCTCTCTCTGACAAATAAATAAAATGTTTAAAAACAAACAAAAAATAGAAGAGAAAGAAAACTTCCAAATTCATTCTACGAAGCCAGCATTAACCAATATCAAAACTAGATAAAGACACTGCAGAAAAAGACTACAAGTGAATACTTCTGATGAACACAGATGCAAAAATCTTCAACAAAATACTAGCAAACTAAATCCAATAACATATTAAAAAACCTTTCACCATGATCAAGTGAGATTTTTGTCCTGGGTTGCAAGGGTGATTCAGAATTTGCAAATCAATTAATGGTGATACATCCATCAATAGGAGAAAGAATTAAAACCATATAATAATTTCAACAGATGCACAAAAAGCATTTGACAAAGTACAACATATATTCATGATAAAGATCCTCAACAAGGCAGGTTTAGAGGGAACGTATCTCAACATAATCAAGACCCTATATGAAAATCCCACAGTGAACATTATAGTCAATAGGGAAAAACTAAGAGCTTTTTCCCTAAGGTCAAGAACAAGACAAAGATGTCCAGTCTCACAACTTTTATACAACACAGTACTAGAAGTCCTACCTACAGTGATCAGACAAGAAAGAGAAATAAAAGGATCCAAATCAGCAAGAAGTAAATGTTTTACTATTTGTAAATGCCATGATACTATATATAGAAAACCCAAAAGAGTTCACCAAAAAACTACTAGAACTATAAACGAATTCAGCAAAGTTGCAGGATACAGAAACCTGTCACATTTTTATACATCAATAATGAAGCCACAGTAAGAGAAATTAAGAAAATAATCCCACTTATAATTCCACCAAAAAGGGGCGCCTGGGTGGCTCAGTGGATTAAAGCCTCTGCCTTCGACTCAGGTCATGATCCCAGGGTCCTGGGATTGAGCCCCGCATTGGGCTCTCTGCTCAGCAGGCAGCCTGCTTTCCTCTCTCCCTCTCTCTGTGCCTACTTGTGATCTCTCTCTCTGTCAAATAAATAAATAAAATCTTTAAAAAAAAATAATTCCACCAAAAAGAGTAATACCTAAGAATAAACTTAATCAAAGAGACAAAAGATCTGTACTCTGAAAACTATAAAACACTTTTTGGAAGAAACTGAAGATTACATAAACAAATGGAAAGACATTTCACGTTCATGGATTGGAAGAATAAATATCGTTAAGATGTCTATACTACCGAAAGCAAACTATACATTAATGTGATCCGTATCAAAATACCAAGGGCATTTTTCACAGAACTGGAACAATCAATCCTAAAATTTGTATGGGACCACAAAAGGCCCCCAATAGCCAAAGCAATCTTGAAAAAGAAAAACAAAACTAGAGGTAATCACAATTCCAGATTTCAAATTATATTACAAAAGAGTATGGTGTTGGCACAAAAATAAACACATAGATCAATGGAACAGAATAGAAGAGCCAGAAATGAACCACAATTTCATGGTCAATTAACCTTCAGCAAAGCAGGAAAAAATATCCAATGGGAAAAAGAAAGTCTCTTCAACAAAGGATATTGAGAACTGGACAGCAGCATGAAAAAGAATGCAAATGGACCACTTTCTTACACCATAATCAAAATAGATTAAAGACTTAAATGTGAGAATTGAAACCATAAAAATCCTAGAAGAGAACACAGGCGGTAACTTCTGTGACATCAGCTGTAGTAATATTTTTCTATTTATGTGTCCTGAGACAAGGAAATCAAAGCAAAAATAAACTCCTGGGACTACATTAAAATGAAAATCTTCTGCACGGCAAAGGAAACAATCACCAAAGCTAAAAGACAACCTACAAAATGAGAGAAGATATTTGCAAATGACATATTTGATAAAGGGTTAATAGCCAAAATACATAAAGAATTTTAAAAATTCAACACTGCAAAAAACAAATAATCCAATTAAAAAGTGTGAAATGAAATAACTGATATAATGAAGTAATTTATTGGTTTTTATATTATCTATGAGAGCCCCATTAGGTCACAGAGAAGGATACAAATATAGAATCTAAATAAATATTGTATTCTTATATACTTAGAACACAGTGGGTCAACTCTTGCTTTCAGAGACAATTTCCTTATTTGGGGCAGAATTGAAGATATTTGACCCAGAAATTTTTTCCCATTGACCAGAGAGACCTTCTTACCTCACTCCTCTTTAGAATCACTGAATGCC
This sequence comes from Meles meles, assembly GCF_922984935.1. NCBI lineage: Eukaryota > Metazoa > Chordata > Mammalia > Carnivora > Mustelidae > Meles > Meles meles. Next base: position 31,343,719 of record NC_060083.1, read on the forward strand.
TATGGCCTTTTGCGCTAGAACAAATTACCAGTGTATCAGGTATTAACACCATAGAGACACATAAACCTAATATTATATTTGAACTGTTTTATTTATCTTCAAAATCCCTTCATAATTTTTCAGTGATGGCTTCCCTAAAATTAAAAAATATATATTATTCACACACGCCATACTAACCATATTTTTCCAATACAGGGTCATAATTCATTATGGGTTATAAAATCAGTTTACTGAACAATGTTTTTATTTTTATTTTTTCTTTTAAATGCTTTGCTAAGGCAAATGCCCAGCTTTTACTAACAAATTTAGAAACATCAAACTTCCCTGCTTTTTCTTAGCCTCAGGAAGATAATTTTCTTGGGGCACCTGGATAGCTCAGTCAGTTAAGTGGCCAACTCTTGATTTAGGCTCAGGTCATGATCTCAGGATTGTGAGTTTGAGCCCCCTGTTGGGCACCATGCTAGAACAGGTTCTCCCTCTTCCTGTGCCCCTCCCCTCCATGTTCTTACTCTCAAAAAAAAAAAAAAAAAGACAATTTTCTTGACTAACCCGTGCTAAGAAGAGTCAACATTATTTGGTTGCCTTATAGGACAGCAAACTGGTTCTGGTTGTTCATTGGTCGTTTCAATAATGGGATTCTAAATTTAGGATGTGATTATCTTTGTTGAGAAAGTGCTAAGATTCTAGTTTTTCTAGTACCTTTCCAGGGTGCCATGTTAAGTCTTTTAAATCTTGCTTGCTTCCTCATGCCATATATGACACTTTTTTGTGTGCAGTTCTGGAGAACTTGTACTCCTTCAAGCAATTTGATGATTCTTTCATATTTTTGTCCAAATTGTCAAATTTCCCTCCTTTTTTTTTTTTTTAATTATTTTTGACAGGGGGGAGAGAGAAACTTAAGCAGACTCCATGCTCCTGTGTAGAGCGTGAGGCAGGGCTAGGTCTCACCACCCTGAGATCATGACCGGAGCCAAAATCAAGCTTTGGATGCCTGACTCAAATTTCCCTCTTTAATTGATGTTTTTATTTCAGATTTCCAATGTTACTGGCAGTTTTTCTGGTGCTTCTCCCAACACAGACATTGCTGTGACTTGGGGGTCATCATCTTTCAAGGACATGGCTGAACCTCAGGGATGGGATGTTCCCTTCCTTCCCATTTCACTCACAGCAGAGCCATGCTCTTCCTTCCCTCAGCTAGAGGAGGACTTGGGTTCTCCATGAAGTTTCGTTCAGTTTTCTGTCCAACAGCAGACTTCTCTGCTTTATCAGGCATCATCCCAGGCTTGTCTTGGGTGGCCCCATGAGTATATTCACCTTACCTTTTTTTAAGTTTTAATTTAAATTCCAGTTTGTTAGGGGTGCCTGGGTGGCTCAGTTGGTTAAGCAACTGCCTTCAGCTCAGGTCATGACCCCAGGGTCCTGGGATTGAGCCCCACATCAGGCTCCCTGCTCAGTGGGGAGCCTGCTTCTCCCTCTCCCTCTGACTCTCCCCCTACTTTTGCTCTCGGTCAAATAATAAATAAATAAATGAATGAATAAATAAATAAATAAATTCCAGTTAGTTAACATACAGTGTAATACAAGTTTCGGGTGTACTGGAATATAGTGATTCAACACTTCCATATAACACTGGTGCTCATGTAAGCAATATTTTTTTAAAAAGTAATATAAATATCAAAGTTATCAGATGTACTAAGTTTCATAAAACTGTGATTTCTGTTGTATTTGTGTGTCTGGGCACATGTGTATGTATGTACTAAGCCACACTATATCACTTATTGTAGATTGAAGTTTAAAAAAATATTGAAAGCCATTGTTATATAGGTCTACCAGAACAATAATCAAATCATGTTATTCACAATCCTTGTGACTCCCTAATCCATTTAAAATAAAATCTAACCTTATCATGGTCATAAAAGTCCTGTAAGTCTAAACCCTTCCTCTCTCCAGACTTATCACGTGCTACCTTCCTCTTAACCTGCTAATATTCTAGTCATGTCAGTTTCCTTTCAGGTCCTCAAGCATGACAAACTATTTTGTTCCCAGGACTTTACATATGTTCTTTTCCTCCTTTTTATTATAGTGTCTGTGATTTACTTTAAAATAGTTTAGTGTACAGTGAGATGGTTTATTTAAATCTGCTCTACTGCTTTTCCAATGTTGGGGGTTAAACTGAATGGTAACAGGGGATGTGGTATGCTCCCACACCCTTGTGGGAAATTTTGGGCATTTGGAAATGTCTATGTGGAGGGCTAGTTTTGCTACTAAAATACAGCTGGGTGGTGAGAGGAGGGGAATGTCACTGGTATTTATAGGTAGACTTCAAGGGTGCTAAATATCCTATAACTTACAAGACAGTCCTGCCTAATGAACTGTCTTGCTCTTATGCAAATAGCACATTCTTATCACTCCCTATTATGGAAACATGGATCCATAATCTAAGGAAAATTGGTTAGTATTGGAAGCACCACACTTCAGAAATACCTATTACAGGGTATGTGAATGACTTTAATTAAAAAAACAAAACAAAACCAAAAATACCTACCCTCTGAATTGTAGAGTTTGGTCTATTCACATTTAATGTAATTATTGAAATGTTTGGATTTATGTTTCCTACCTGTTTTCTCTATGCCTTACATAGAGTTACTGTTGTTACTGCCTCTGTTACTGCCTACTTTTATGTTAGTTTTTTAATATACATTTTATCTGATTTTTAAACTATACTTTTGAGTTATTTTCTTATTTGTCTTAATTTGTTGTTTTGGAGATCTTGATATGTATCTTATCACAATCTACTTAATGTTGATACTAATTTAATTCTGGTAAAACATAGGAAGTTGGCTATAATACAGCTCCATTTGCTCCACCCTCCTTTGTCCGACTATTGTCATATATACAATATCTGTATCTATATGCATTATAAACTCAGAAAACAGTATAATTATTGTTTTATAATAATGTATTATTTTATACAACTTTATATTAGATAATAAGAGAAAAAAGGAGAATAAAATAAATTTACGCCATCTTTACATTTACCTAAATATTTATCGTTCTTGGTGTTTGTATTCCCGTGGATGTGAATTGTGGTCTAAAGTACTGAAGTACTTCTTTTGGTAATCCTTATAATTCTCACAGTCATTATCTGGGAATATCTTTATTTCATAATTTTGATAGATATGAAAATCTTAGTTGACAGTGTTTTTCCCGCAGTACTTAGAATATGCCATTCTGGGGGCACCTGGGTGGCTCAGTGGGTTGAGGCCTCTGCCTTCGGCTCGGGTTGTGATCTCGGGGTCCTGGGATCCAGCCCCGCATTGGGCTCTCTGCTCAGCGGGAAGCCTGCTTCCCGCTCTCTCTCTGCCTACCTCTCTGCCTACTTGTGATCTCTGTCGAATAAATAAATAAAATCTTAAAAAAAAAAAAAAGAATATGCCATTCTGATCTCTACCATTTCTTTCTTTCTTTTTTTTTTTTTTTAAAGATTTTATTTATTTGACAGAGAAAGATCACAAGCAGGCAGAGAGGCAGGCAGAGAGAGAGGAGGAAGCAGGCTTCCTGCCGAGCAGACAGCCTGATGTGGGACTCGATCCCAGGACCCTGAGATCATGACCTGAGCTGAAGGCAGCGGCTTAACCCACCGAGCCACCCAGGCGCCCTGATCTCTACCATTTCTAAAGAGAAGTCAGCTGTTACATATTTTGTTGCTCCTTTGTACGTGAGTCATTTTTTCTCTCATCGCTTTCAAGGTTTTCTGTTTGTCTTTGTTTCTTAGTAGTTTGACTATGAAGCATCTAAGTGTGGATCTCTCCGTGTTTATCTTATCTGGGGTTTGGAGGTTTACTGAGCTCCTTAGATCTGCAGATAAATGTTTTTCACCATATTTAAAAAGTGTTTAGGGGTGCCTCGGTGGGTCAGTCATTTGAGCATCTTGCCTTCAGCTCAGGTCATGGTCCCAGAATCCTGGGATCGAGCCCTGAGTCAAACTCCCTGCTCAATGGAAAGCCTGCTTCTCCCTCTTCCTCTACTCTCCCCCACCCCCAACCATTCATGCTCTCTCTCACTCACTCTCGCTATCTCAAATAAATAAAATCTTTTTTTTTTTTAAAAAGTGTTCAGCTGTTATGTCTTTAAACACTTGTTCTTCTCTCCTTGTATGGACACACACTTGACACTGTCTCACTAGTCTCTAAGATTCTGTTCATTGTCCTTCAGTCTTTTGTTCTCTGTTCAACAGACTGGGTAATTTATCTTGATCTTTATTTCAGTTCACCAATTCATTCTGCAATCTCAAATCCTCTCGTAGCCCATCTACTGAACTTATTTCAGTTACTGTAATCTTCAAATCCAGAATTTCGATTTGATTCTTTTACTTTCTATTTAATGATTTAATTATTTGAGGATATTTATAATAGTGTTTTTTAAAATCTTTATCTGCTAAGTACAACAACTGAGTTAATTTCTATTGATTGGTTTTTTTTTTTCCCTGAGTAAGGCTCATGCTGTCCTGTTTCTGTGTATGTCTTATACTTTTTTTTTGTTGAAAACTGGAAATTTAAAATAATACACTATGACAATACCCTCTCTGGTTTCGTCTTGTTTCATCTTTCCCTCTCTTCCCCTTTGACCCTTTGCCTTCTTTCTTAAATTCCACATGAGTGAGCAGGCATAAGCAGGGGGAGAGGCAGGCAGAGGGAGAAGCAGGCTCCTCTCCTTGCTCCGTTGAGCAAGGAGCCCATTGTGGGACTAGATCCCATGACCCTGGGATCATGACCTAAGCTGAAGGCAGATGCTTATCTGACTGAGCCACCCAGGCATCTCAGGGAGTAGTTTCCTAAACCAAATCTATTAGTGTGGTTCTTAACACACTTAACTATAATTTCAAATTTGTATATTTCCATGTACTAAAAAATATATAAAAACCTAAAGTTAAAATAGCTTAAAATTTTTACATTATAAAATAAAACATGTTCGGGGCACCTGGGTGGCTCAGTCGGTTAAAGCCTCTGCCTTCGACTCAGGTCATGATCCCAGAGTCCTGGGATCGAGCCCCGCATCGCGGTCATCCCTGCTCAGCAGGGAGCCTGCTTCCTCCTCTCTCTCTGCCTGCCTCTCTACCTACTTGTGATTTCTCTCTATCAAATAAATAAAATATTAAAAAAATAAAATAAAACATGTTAAATAATTTAGATTTGTAAAAATTTTCAAATTAAATGAATTCTCAAACCAGATCATCAAAATTGCTCTAAAACTCAAATAACTATGCTTCTGAATATAAATGCATTAAGCATATCAACAATTAATCTCAAATACTTCATCTCTAATTGCTACTTCAGACTTAGAATTTTTAAGAACCCAGATTTATAATAAAAACAGAGAGAGGGGCGCTGGGTGGCTCAGTGGGTTAAAGCCTCTGCTTTCGGCTCAGGTCATGATCTCAGGGTCCTGGTGATCGAGCCCCGCATCAGGCTCTCTGCTCGGCGGGGAGCCTGCTTCCTCCTCACTCTCTGCCTGCCTCTCTGCCTATTTGTGATCTCTGTCTGTCAAATACATAAATAAACTCTTTAAAAATAAATTTTAAAAAAACAGAGAAAATTAAAGTACATCAAAGAATATGCAATGTACAACAACTAAGCATTATGTAGTAGAGTTATAGGTGCTTAGATGACAAAAAAATTAAAGATAACTAATCTTAAATATAGGTTGTGGATCTCTCAGTATTAGGCCTAATGTAAATAAATGCTCAGCAACTCTTTATGAAGTAAATGAACTGAGAGGTCATAAAAGAAAACCAATTTAAAAAGCTACAATGGATATATTTATTAACTACAAAAAGAAAAACTGATGAATAGATAAAGAAGATGTGATATATACAGAGATATACACACACATATATCTCTCTGTAATGGAATATTAATCAGCCATAAAAAGGACGAAATCTTGCTATTTGCAATAACATGGATGGAGCTGCTGGGGAGTATCATGCTAAGTGACATAAGTGAGTCACAGAAAGACAAATACCATATGATATCACTCATGTGGAATTTAAGAAACAAAACAAAAGAGCAAAGTGGGGGAAAGAGGAAAACCAAGAGTTTGTTTGTTTGACTCTTTAACTATCGAGAACAAACTGATGGTTACCAAAGGGGAGGTGGGTGGGCAGATGGGTGAAATAGGTGATGGGGATTAAGGAGGGCACTTGCTATGAGTGACGGGTGTTATATATAAGTGTTGGATCCCTGAATTCTACACCTGAAACTAACATTATGCTATGTTCGAATTTAAATAAAAACTTGAAGAAGAAAAAAAAAAAAAGAAAGTATAGTGGAGAAACCAGGCTAATCCCAAATTAAACAACTCATCAAGGAAACATTACCAGTAATAAGACATACCAATATTTTGAATCCTTGAGATGATGTACTAAAGGCAGAATATTGTTGAAAATCATGAAAGGAAGAGAAAGGCTGAGCAACTGCTACTGACTGCAAGAAACTAAGGAGAAATAACAACTAAATAAAACACGAGATGCTGGATAAAATGCGGGGGCAAAAAAAATTAGTGGAAAATCTGACTAATTTGAATAATAAAGCTTCTTTAATAATACTGTTTCAGGATTTGATAACTACAAAATGCTGATGAAAGAAATAGATGGCAGAGTCACAGCACATTCATTAAGTGCAAGACAACATAGGAAAGATGTCAATTCTCTCAAAATTGATCTGAAAGGTTAAAAATAATTCATCTCAAAATCCTAATCATGTATTTTGTAGACTATAGACAAGCTCGTTGTAAAGTATACATGGAAAAGGCAAAGAAATGAATAGCTAAAAAATTTTGGGGAAAAAAAGAAAAAAATGAGAGAAATCACTCTATGCCTTTTAAGACTTAACTATACATAGGGGTGCCTCACTGGTGCAGTCTGTTAAGTATCAGACCCTTGGTTTCAACTCAAGACCTCAACTCACGGTCATGAGATTGAGGCCCCAGGTCAGGCTCTTAAGTCTTAAGCACAAAGTCTGCTTAAGACTTGCTCTGCCTTGGGGCGCCAGGGTGGCTCAGTTGTCAAGGGTCTGCCTTTGGCTCAGGTCATGATCCCAGGGTCCTGGGATCGAGCACCGCATCGGGCTCTCTGCTCAGTGGGGAGCCTGCTTCCCCCTGTCTCTCTGTCTGCTTCTCTGCCTATTTGTGATCTCTGTCTGTCAAATAAATAAATAAAATCTTAAAAAAAAAAAAAACCTCTATAAACTCAACAGTAAATAAACATCCCAATTAGAAAATGAGCTAAAACTATATCAGCGAAGAAATATGCTTGGCAAAGAGGCACATGAAAAGATGTTCAAGAATGTTAGCTATCATAGAAATGCAAATTAAAGCCACCATGAGATACCACTCTACACCTATTGGAACAGCCAAAATAAAAAATGTTGACAATACTGTACTGGGTTCTATACTGTCCTCTGAAAATTTATGTCTATCTGGAACCTTAAAATGTGATAGTTAGAGAGTCTCTGCAGATGTAATTAATTAAGATGAGTTTATAGTGGATTATAGTAGGCCCTAAATACAATGAATGGTGTCCCTACAAGAAGATCATATGAACACACAGAAATACAGAGCAGACACATACATAAAGGAAGATGGGCATATGAAGACAGAGGCTGAGATTGGAGTTATGCTGCCACAACAGAAGGAACACCAAGGATTTCCAACAGCTACTAGGAGCTAGCATAAATACTGGGGTGGTTTCTTCCTCAAAGCATGGCCCTGCCAATGTCTTGAGTTCTGACTTCCAGGCTACATAACTGTCAGAGAATAAATTACCACGCAGTTTGTACTAATTTGTTATGGCAGCCCTAGGAAACAAATACAAATACCAAATCCCAGTTAGAGACATGGACCAAGGGTGCCTGGGTGGTTCAGTAGATTAAGCGTCTGCCTTAAGCTCAGGTCATGATCTCTGGGATGGAGCACCCCAACCCCCACCCCACTGCTTGGGTGATCTCTTTTTCTCTCAAATAAATAACATCTTAAAAAAATAAAGACATGGAGCAATAAGATCAAATTCATGCATTACTTGTGGGAATATAAAATGGTACTGTCACTCTGGAAAATTATTTGGCGGTTTCTCATAAAGTTAAACAAACATCAACACAACTCAGCAATCACACTCCTGGGTATTTACCCTAGAGAATTAAGAACTTATGTTCACACAAAAACCTGTATATCAATGTTCATAGTAGCTTTATGTGTAATAGTCAAGAGCTGGAAACAACCCAAATAACCTTCAATGGATGGAGGTGCCTGGGTGGCTTAGTTAAGTGTCTGCCTTTGGCTCAGGTCATGATCCCGGGTCCTGGGATCGAGGCCTGCATCAGGCTCCTTGCTCAGTGGGGAGCCTGCTTCTCCCTCTCCCTCTGCCTGCTGCTCCCCCTACTTGTGTTTGCGTGTACTCTCTCTGTCAAATAAATAAAATCTAAAAAAAAAAAAAAAAAAAAAAAAACTTCAGTGGATGAATGGGTAAAAAACTATGATAAATTCCCACAATGGAATACTATTCAACAATAAAAAGAAATGAACTATTGATACACATAACAATGTAGCTGGATCTTAAGGGCTTATGCCGAGTTAAACAAAAACCAATCCTAAAACAAATACCATATCATTCCACTCATATATGGAATTTTAGAAACAAAACAGATGAACATAGGGAAAGGAAGGAAAAACAGAATGAAAATAGAGAGAGAAGCAAACCATAAGAGATGCTGAAATCTAGGAAATAAACTGAGGGTTGCTGGAGGGTAGGTGGACGGGGGGATGGGGTAACTGGGCATTAAGGAGATGGACATTAAGGAGAGCACTTGATGGAATGAGCGTGGGTGTTAATATGCAACGGATGAATCACTAAATTCTACCCCTGAAACTAAAAAAAATAAAATAAAAGCAAAACAAAACACAAAAAAAATCCCAAAGGTCACATATTACATGATCCCATTTATATAACATTCTTAAAATGATAAAATTATAGTGATAGAAAACAGATCAGCAGTTGCCAGGGGTTATAATTGGGTTATGCCTATAAAGGGATACCATGTGGGAGTTTCTTTTGGGATTTCTGTAAGCTAGTTGTGGTAATGGTGATATGAATTTATATATGTGACAAAATTTCATAGAACTATACAGCAGGAAAAAATTTTTTTGAAGAAGTGTATGTAATGGAGCACCTGGGTGGCTCAGTTGGTTAAGCATCTGACCCTTGGTGTGATTTCAGCTCAGGTCATGATCTCAGGGTCATGAGATCAAATCCCACATCAGGCTCTGCATTGACCGCATTTTATCTCAAAAAAAAAAAAAAAAGGGAATGTGTGTAAAATTTAATGAAATCCAAATAAAGTCTGTAGTTTAGTTAATAGCATTGTATCAATGTCTGTTTTCTGGTTTTTATACTGGTATTTATTTATACTAGTTTTTATTCTGATAATTATACTGTGATTATATATTCAGTCTATTCTCAGTATTTTTTTTAAAGATTCTATTTATTTACTTGTCAGAGAAAAAGAACAGGCAGGAGGAGTAGCAGGCAGAGGGAGAAGCAGGCTCCCCACTGACCAGGGAGCCCGACATGGGGAGGGTTCATGACCTGAGCCAAAATCAGACACATAACGGACGGAGCCATCCAGGTGTCCTCTATTTTAGTATATATTTTTTTAAAGATTTTATTTATTTATTTGATAGACAGAGATTGCAACTAGTCAGAGAGGCAGGCAGGGAGAGAGAGGAGGAAGCAGGCTCCCTGCTGAGCAGAGAGCCCGATGTGGGGCTTGATCCCAGGACCCTGAGACCATGACCTGATCCGAAGGCAGCGGCCTAACCCACTGAGCCACCCAGGCGCCCCTGGGAGAGAGAGTCTTAAGCGGACTCTGCACTGAGCATGTAGCCCTATATGGGGCTGGATCCAATGACCCTTGATATCATAATCCAAAGGGAAACCAAAAGTCGGATGATCACACAACTGTACTACCTTGGTGTCCCTATTTTTGGAACTTTTATGTGCGTCTAAAATTATTTTAAAAGTTTTTATTTTATTTATTTTTGAAAGAGAGAAAATGCAAGTGCATGGTGGGAGAGGGGCAGAGAGAATCTTAAGTAGGTTCCACACCCAGCACAGAACCCCTTGCAGAGCTGGCTCTCATGACCCTGAGATCATGACCTAAACCAAAATCAAGAGTTGGACACTTAACCAACTGAGCCACCCAGGTGTTCCAAAATAAAAGTTTTTTAAAATTATATTTTCTTCATTATAGTAATAGATTCAACTCTCTACCTATAACCCAAAGTTGTGCTATGATTATATTGGGAATCGGAGGAAAGGAGGGAAGTGGTAACAGTAGTTATATGAAATTATTAAATCTTCACTTTCTAGAGTAGAAAACAAAGAGTTAATGCCTAAAGCTGAGAAAGCAAGAGACAGAAATAGAAACATTCTTTAGCAGGGCACCTGGGTGGCTCAGTCAGTTAAGCATCTGCCTTTGGCTCGGGTCATGATCCTGGAGTCCTGGGATCCAGTCCCACATCGGGCTCCTTACTCAGTAGGGTTCTGTTCTGCTTCTCCCTCTCCTTTTGCCTGCTGCTCCCCTGCTTGTGCTCTTTCTCTCTGTCAAATAAATGGATAAAATCTTTAAAAAAAAATTCTTTGGATACATAAAGGTAAATCCCAGAAGAAATGACTATAAAATGACTATAAATCCTCTAAGGAGGATTTGGGTATAGAGAATAGGATAAAAGATGACTCTTTTTTATTATAAGTTTTACATATACAGTAATATACTGTTTCACTCCACCAAAAAATTTTTGCCCATGTACATTGAATAAAAATAAAAATTATTTTAAAATTCTACAGATTCTCGTTCTACCCCAGACCTACTGTGTAACAATCTCTGAAAAGATCTACTTATTTCAATGGCATTAAAAAGATTTAAACTGGTTAGTTCACAGGAGAATAAAGCATTAGTATAAAATCATGGATTTGAAGCCCAATGCAGGCTTTGCTATATTCTGTGGACACAAAAATGCACCCTCAATCCTAGCCAGAAGACAAATAAACATTCAACTCATCACAAAAAGGACCAAGACAGAGAATTTAAATGGGTCAGCACAATCTATCACCACTACAAGAAAGCCTCCTTAAAAGTATATAAAAACAATAAATCAGAGTAACAGAGTTTTTGTACATTAAGGAAAGCTACATTGACAAGTGGAAATTAATTTCTCTTGCAATATAAATGATAGTAAGCAGTAATTTTTACTGTATAAGTGGATTAAATGTATTCTCCTCCTTCAAAATAGCTTATCTTTGAGGTTCTGCTGAATTTTGGTTGCCATAACAACCTAAGTAAACCTTTTATTGTTGCAGACATCTGTAGCTATTTATAAATGCAACAGCTGGATCTGTCCAGCTAAATTTGTTTTATAAGACACTAAAGCATTTTCATTTGCTCTGAATAAACTTGAGAAAAATGTCAGGATCACTGAAAGTAAAACATTTCTATATTTTATTTTATTTATTTATTTTTTTAAGATTTTATTTATTTATTTGACAGAGAGAGATCACAAGTAGGCAGAGAGGCAGGCAGAGAGAGTGAGAGGGAAGCAGGCTCCCTGCCAAGCAGACAGCCCGATGTGGGACTCGATCCCAGGACCCTGAGATCATGACCCGAGCCGAAGGCAGCAGCTTAAACCACTGAGCCACCCAGGCACCCCCATTTCTATATTTTAAATACAGAAATTTACTATAAACTATATAGAATAAGTCAAGATGGAAAATTGTTGCATTTTCTTTTTTTTTTTTTTAAAGATTTTATTTATTTATTTGCCAGAGAGAGAGATCACAAGTAGGCAGAGAGGCAGGCAGAGAGAGAGGAGGGGAAGCAGGCTCCCCACTGAGCAGAAATCCCGATGCGGGGCTTGATCCCAAGACCCCGGGATCATGACCCGAGCTGAAGGCAGAGGCATTAACCTACTGAGCCACTCAGGCGCCCCAAATTGTTGCATGTTCATTGCATTCTTTCCTGAAGAAATATCAGTGTCAACACAAAGCTTTCTAAACTGTCAAACTTTTTTTAAATTAAAATATGCTTATTTTAAAATTATTTCTTTCCTTCAGAGTTAAAAATACAAAGAAGTAAACACTAGCATTTAAGTAAAACATTTATCAGCAGCTAAGACAACCTAAATTCATTAAGAAAAAAATAGAACAATTATTTTACAACACAATCCCTTTTTTTCTTTTTCTTTTTTTTTTTTTTTAAAGATTTTATTTATTTGTTTGACAGAGAGAGACACAGCGAGAGACAGAACACAAGCAGGGGGAGTGGGAGAGGGAGAAGCAGGCTTCCCGTGTAGCAGGGAGCCTGATGTGGGGCTCGATCCCTGGACCGCAGGACCATGACCTGAGCCAAAGGCAGATGCCCAACAACTGAGCCACCCAGGTGCCCCACAATCCCTTTTTTTCTTATTAAGGTGTTGGTTCTATTAAAATGACTAATAATGAGGGGCGCCTGGGTGGCTCAGTGGTTTAGGCTGCTGCCTTCGGCTCGGGTCATGATCTCAGGGTCCGGGGATCGAGTCCCGCATCGGGCTCTCTGCTCGGCAGGGAGCCTGCTTCCCTCTCACTCTCTCTCTCTGCCTGCCTCTCTGCCTACTTGTGATCTCTCTGCCTACTTGTGATCTCTCTCTGTCAAATAAATAAATAAAATCTTTAAAAAAAATGACTAATAATGAGATTGGAGAAATGCCTGTCTTCACTGGTATGAGTTTTTGAGGATTTAAAAATAAAAGGTTTATTCTGCAGCACATAGCAATTAATTAGAAGCCTCTTAGGTAGGATCTGTGCCCAAGCTACAGAGTCTCAGATAGTGTTGGCTCAACAGATCACTCAGATTAAGACTGGTATATTTGGAATAACCTATAGTTTTTACCCACATGAAAAAAAGTTTCAAGTTATGTACAAATAAATGTATTGAATGATAACTGTTACAAACATTTTCTTCCCTGGATGGAGATTTTTCATCTATGTGCATGATCATCTCCTTTCAAACTTCTTTCTCCAACTATAATTCATATGTTTTAAAATAATATACAGTATCTTATGCATCAGTACATTTGGGGATAGTCTAATAATTTGTATGAAAATTAAATTTCACACCTTGTCTATATTTAATCAGTCTATGTTTAATTTTACGATAATTTGTTTCACAATAATTAAAAAACATACAAAATACAATTTCCTAAGGGGAAAAAATTAAGAACCAAACAACAGGCAATCCAAATAATAGTGGCAATGTTATTTCCAAATTCCAAAATATAACTACAAATGCATAAAAACCATTCTCCTATATTCATTACTGTTGTATTTTGATATAAAGTATATCTAATTACTAAATGAGGTCTCCCTTTCACCTAAATCATTCAGAGAATAGCATGATCACAATCCTAAGAAACCATTCCTGTGCCTGGAATTTCAAGCCAGTCCGTCTTTCGTGCAAGTAGCCACATGATTATTTTCCCATTACTTTTCTGGGTCCTTTCCTGTCCATTTCATTCCTTTGACAATTTGTCCGAAGTGCTTATAGGACAGGAATAATGCCCATTTAAGCCTGTCTTCAACTAGAAACAATTCTCCCTGGATAACAGAAGGAGGATAAAACTTTATTTTTATGTATTGCCCCGATAGTTTAAAAAATGCTCACATACAACAAATTAGCTCATTCACAAATAATGCTTTGACTTAGGTTAGAGAATTTTTTTCATTTTGAAAATCAGAAAAAACTAGGCTAAAAGGGTTTGCCCTAGGTCAGACAAGAAGAGCAAGAATAATCAGAACACAGCTCTTCTAACATACTTTTTTCACAACATTCTGATGCCTCAACATTTTGTAAGTGACTGAAACAGTAGGGCACTGACTTTGACAGCCTGTGGTTGTTATAGACTGAAAAACAGAATCAATTACAATCTGTACTTTCCAACAGCAAGTCCTGGTAGTAGTATGGCAGACCTGTCTGATTTGGTTTTGATTATCAACCAGAGGCTTAAGCTTATGCTTGTTAGAATTTCCCTACAGAAAAAAGCACACAATATTCCAGAAAAGAACCATCTATTAAATTCAAATTTTCACACTTCCTATTCATGACCAATCGGTGTTTAAAATATGAACTATCTTAATCAAAGAACATTTTAGGGGTGCCTGGGTGGCTCAGTGGGTTGGGCCGCTGCCTTCGGCTCAGGTCATGATCTCAGGGTCCTGGGATTGAGTCCCGCATCGGGCTCTCTGCTCGGCAGCGAGCCTGCTTCCCTCTCTCTCTCTGCCTGCCTCTCTGTCTACTTGCGATCTCTCTCTGTCAAATTAAAAAAAAAAAAAAAAAAAAAAGAACATTTTAACAAATACCTATGGACTATATACCTTTAGGAATGTAAACACACTGTGATTTTAGGAAACAATCACAGTACCAGGCCAGAACAGAAGGGGAACAGAAACTGGCTCCAACTTTGATATTCTTCCTATCTATTAAAATTACAGCAAATACCGGGGCACCTGGATGGCTCAGTGGGTTAAGCCTCTGCCTTCGTCTCAGGTCATGGTCCCAGGGTCCTGGGATCAAGCCCCACATCAGGCTCTCTGCTCAGCGGGAAGCCTGCTTCCTCCTCTTTCTCTCTCTGCCTGCCTCTCCAACTACTTGAGATCTCTGTCTGTCAAATAAATAAAATAAATTAAAAAATTTTAAAAAAAATACAGCAAATACCTAGAAGTTGTTCTAACCATAATTATTGCTAAACCCATAACAAAATAAGAAGCAGGCTCATATTCTCTCTTGCTTTGAAGAAAGAGAGAGGGCAAGAGAGAGAGAGATTTGGGACTCTCTTTCCAAAAAAATCAGACTTAGCTAACTGAACACCCCACACTGCTGCTCATGTTTTATAATGCCTGCTCCTAATTCACATACTTGTTTATTCAGTGCAATGATTCAGTGCCTCCTTCCTTTGATCTATTTTCACTTTCATTGCTGTTGTTACTGACTTACCTCCATTATTATATCTTTCTTCCCATCTCTCCTTTTGGTAAACCTCATCTCTCTCTGGGCTACATTTGTTCTCTGCCTGCCGGACTCTAGCTGACACTGCCAATGCCACTTCAACTCCCACTTGAAGCTTGCCTTCATCAACAGCTTATGCTGTAAATGCTTTAAAATTATCTCTTTCAACATCCTTTCAAAATCTCCTAAAATTATCTCTTTAACATCCTTTCAAAATCTCATTACCTTGATGTATTTCAGTCAGTTACTAGAAATGCCAGTTGATTAAACTAGTTCATAGTAAAAGATACCTAAATATTGAATAATTAGTATAATTTCAAACAGAATGAGGGAGAAATTTGGGAAAGGAGAGTTTTAACACAATTCAGCTCACTCCCATCCCTGTCTCCAGCAAACAATAATGTTAGTAAGTTAGTAAAGAGTTAGTAAGCCTAGAAAAACACTTTCACCAATCTCATCAACTCTCAAAATAAGTTCCCTTCAGTGTTGAAGAAGACTGCACTTATTATTCTACTTCCATCTCTTCTGCTAGTTTCCTGTGGCCTGAATATTTGCTCTTCGGTCAAGGGAGTCCATTTCTATTACACTGGGAAAATACTCACCCTGCCCTAAAGCAAGTTAAATCAAACACAAAGTATGTATGAAAAGATGCACGAGGGGCTCCTGGGTGGCTCAGTGGGTTAAAGCCTCTGCCTTCGGCTCAGGTCATGATCCCAGGGTCCTGGGATCGAGCCCCACATCGGGCTCTCTGCTCAGCGGGAGCCTGCTTCCTCCTCTCTCTCTGCCTGCCTCTCTGCCTACTTGTGATCTCTATCTACCAAATAAATAAATAAAATCTTAAAAAAAAAAAAAAGATGCACGATATTCTGGTCCCTGAGTGGCATCCACTGAAAAGGGGACTTAAATGTAGGAATCAGATACAAAATGACAAATACTGTGTTATCTCACTTAACTGTGGAACCTTATGCTGTGTTACTGAAGCTGATGAGTAGGGGCTATTGCAACATTCCCCTGCTTCCTGGCTAGGGCCAGTGAACATGAGAGGGTACAGCATTTTCCTGCAGCCTTGGTAAAGCAGGTGGACACATGAAGATAAGGCACTCTCCCCCTGCATCACTGAAACCAGGGAGCATACCCTACATCCTACGTTCTTCACTTGCCTCAACAGAGTTGGAAGAAACACACAATCTACACAGGGCAGTAATTAGGTAAGGGATATACAAAATAAAAAAATTTTAAAACGTGCCATCAAAATCAAACATTGGAGGAAGGTGGTAAAAAAAGTAGAGTTTTGGAATAAGTTCAAATTTAACTTGCTATCAACTTAGACTGTTAGATACATAGGACATTATAGATGAACCTTATGATAACCACAAAGCAAAAACCTGTAATAGATACACAAAAGAAAATGAGAAAAGAAGCTAAACAGGACATTAAAAAGAAAGTTATCAAACCAAAAGGGAAGCAAGAAAAGAACGTAACAGAACTACAAAAACAGCCAGAAAGTAATTAACAAAATGGCAATAAGTACATACCTATCAATAACTATTTTAAGTGCAAACAGATTAAATTCCCCAATCAAAATACATGGAGTGGCTAAATAGATTAAAAAATAAAACTCACCTATATTATGTTACAGGAGACTCACTTCATATGTTAAGGACACCCACAGACTGAAAGTGAGGGATGCAAAAAGATATTTTGTGCAAATGGAAATGAAAAGAAAGCTGGTGTAACTATATCCTATCAGACTAAACTTTAAAACAAAGACTGTGGGGGCACCTGTGTGGCTCAGTCAGTTGAGCATCTGCTGTTGGCTCAGATCATAATCCCTGGGACCAAGCCCCACATCGGGCTCTTTGGTCAGCAGGGAGCCTGCTTTTCTGTCTCCCTCTGCCTGTCACTCCCCCTGCTTGTGTTCTCTCTTTATCAAATAAATAAAATCATTTAAAAAAAATAAATTCTGCTTGAAAAAATAATTTAAAAATTTTAAAAAATTTAAAAACAACAATAAGGGCACCTGGGTGGTTCAGTCAGTTAAGCATCTGCCTTAAGCATTGGGTTCCCTGCTCAGCAGGGAGTCTGTTTCCTCCCTCTCCCTCTGCTACTACTTCTGCTTGTGCATTCTCTCTCTCTCTCCCACTCTCTCTGTCAAATAAATAAAATCCTTAAAAAAACAACACAGGGGCACCTGGGTGGCTCAGTGGGTTAAGCCGCTGCCTTCAGCTCAGGTCATGATCTCAGGGTCCTGGGATCGAGTCCCGCATCGGGCTCTCTGCTCGGCAGGGAGCCTGCTTCCTCCTCTCTCTCTCTCTGCCTGCCTCTCTGCCTACTTGTGGTCTCTCTCTGTCAAATAAATAAAATCTTTTAAAAAAAACAACAACAACAACACAACAGGGTGCCTGGGTGGCTCAGTGGGTTAAGCATCTGCCTTTGGCTCAGGTCACAGTCCCAAGGTCCTGGGAACGAGCCCTGCATCAGGCTTTCTGCTCAGGGGGGAGCCTGCTTCCTCCTCTTTCTCTGCCTGTTTCTCCACCTACTTGTGATCTCTCTCTCTGTCAAATAAATAAATAAAATCTTTTAAAAAAATGGAAGAAAAAGGAATACTTTCAAACTCATTTTAAGAGGCCAGCACTAGACCTGCGTGAAAACCTGATAGGGCCATCAGAAAAAAAGAAAATTAAAGGCCAATATCCATGATGAACATAGAAGCAAAAATCCTCAACAAAATATTAGGAAATCAAATTCAACAACATATTAAAAGGATCATTCCACAATCAAGTGGGATTTATTGCAGGGATGCAAAGATAGTTCAATATCTATAAATCAATATAATATACCACAGTAAAAATGAAGGATAAAAATCATATGATCACCTCAACAGATATAGAAAAGGCATTTAACAAAATCCAACAAGTGTGTATATAGACAGAACATACCTCAGCATAATAAAAACCATAAATGACAATCCCACAGCTATCAATCATACTCAACAGTAAAAAGGTACACTCTTTTTCTTCGAAATCAGGAATAGGACAAGGATGTCACTCTCACCACTTCTATTCAACACATTATTTATGTTAAAGTACTTCTAGTCAGACAAGAAAAAGGTATAAAAAATTACCAAGTTGGTAAGGAAAAAAAAGAACTATCACTATGTCACATGATTTTATGTATAGAAAACACTAAAGAATCCACCAAAAAACTTATTAGAGCTAATAAGTGAATTTAGTAAAGTTGTAGGATACAAAGTCAACATGCAAAAATCTGTTGTTTCTATACACTAATAACAAACTATCAGAAAGAGAAATTACAAAAACAATTCCATTTACAATTATACCAAAAATAGTAAAATACATAGGAATAAATTTAATCAAGCAAGTGAAAGAGCTATACTATGAAAACTGTAAGACACTGATGAAATAAGTTGAAGAAAACACAGATAAATGGAAAAAATACTATGTTCTTAGATTGCAATAATTAAGAGTGTTAAAATGGCCATGTTACTCAAAGCAATCTACAACTTCAAAGCAAATTCCTATCAAAATACCAATAGTATTTTTCACAAAACTAGAAGAAATAATAATAAAATTTGTATGGAATCACGAAGACACTGAATAGTCAAAGCAATCTTGAGAAAGAACAAAGCTGGAGGTATCACAATCCCAGATTTCAAACATACTAAAACCTATAGTAATCAAAACAGTGCAGTATTAGCAAAGAAACAGACACATAGATCAACGGAACAGAAATAAATCCACACATATATGGTCAATTAATCTACAAAAATGGAGAATATACAACAGGGAAAGGACAGTCTCCTCAATAAATGCTGCTGAGAAAACTGGACAGCTACATGCAAAACAATGAAAATGGACCCCTTTCTTACACCATATACAAATATAAACTCAAAATGTATTAAAGACCTAATGTAAGACATGAAACCATAAAACATCTTAAAGAAAACATAGGCAGTAAACTCTTGGACAATGGCCTTAGCAATATTTTTCTGGATCTGTCTCATCAGGCAAGGGAAACAAAAGCAAAATGAAATTACTGGGACTACATCAGACTACAAAGCTTTTGCATAGTGAAAGAAACCATCAACAAAATGAAAAGACAACCTACTGAATGGGAAAAGATATATGTAAATAATATATATGATAAGGGGTAGATATCCAAAACATATAAAGAACTGCTACAACTCAACACCAAAAACAACCACCACTCAAAAATAACAAAACCCCCAAAATTTAATTAAACATTGTTCAGATGTCCTGTGCAAGATCTGAATATTACTCACTCTTGCCATTCATAATAAATCTTGCCATTCATAATAACACGGATGGACCTAGAAGTTATAATGCTAAGCAAAGTAAGTCAAAGAAAGACTAATACTAATACTAATACTGGGGTGCCTGGGTGGTACCATCAGTTGAGCAGCCACCTCTTGGGTTTCAGCCCAGGTCCAGATCTCAGGGTCATTAGATCGAGCCCTGTGTTAGGCTCCATCCTCAGCACGGAGTCTGCTTGGGACTCTCTCTTTCTCCTTCTGTTCCTCCCACTCATGCGCTCTCTCTCTCTCAAATAAATAAAAATATTTTTTAAAAAAGACTAGCACCATGGCGCCTGGATGGCTCAGTGGGTTAAAGCCTCTGCCTTCGGCTCAGGTCATGATCTCAGGGTCCTGGGATTGAGCCCCACATCAGGCTCTCTGCTCAGCAGGAAGCCTGCTTCCTCCTCTCTCTCTGCCTGCCTCTCTGCCTACTTGTGATCTCTGTCAAATAAATAAATAAAAATCTTTAAAAAAAAAAAAAGACTAGCAGCATATTTCACTTAAATGAAGAATCTAAAAAACAACACAAACAGAAACAACCAAGAAATACAAAGAACAAATTGGTAGTTGCCAGAGAGGAGGGGAGTGGGGGATACAAAATAGGTGAGGAGATTAAAAGGTATAAACTTCCAGTTACAAGATACATAAATCAGGAGGATTAGAAATACACATGGGGAATATAGTCAATATTATTATAGATAATGTTTATCTGAATCTGCTTACATCTATATGAAGAAACACTAGAAGAATATGAAGAAACAGGAATGGGGGTAGAAGGAAAATGAGAGCAAGACTTGTCCGTGTATGCCTTTAAATATTATTTAATTATAAAACTTTATAATTAAAACTCTCTCTTTTCTTTGAAAAAAAAATAATTGTGTATGGTGACAGAGGGTAATTACACCTATCATGGTGAGTATTTCATTATGTATATAATTATCAAATCGCTATGTTGTACACCTGAAATGAATATATCAACTATAAAAATAAAAATTTTAAAAAATAGTATAGTATTGGGGGCGCCTGTGTGGCTCAGTCGGTTAAGTGTCTGCCTTTGGCTCAGGTCATTGTTCCAAGGTCCTGGGATCAAGCCCCACATTGGGCTCCCTGCTCAGCAGAGAGCCTGTTTCTCCCTCTCCCTCTGCCTGCCATTCCGTCTACTGTGCTCTTTCTCTATGTCTGAGAAATAAATAGATAAAATCTTAAAAAAAAATTAAATAGTATAGTATTGGCATAAAAACAGAGAACTCGGAAATAAACCCATGTATATACGGTCAATCATTTATGACAAGGGAAGCAAGAATACAATAAGGAAAGGACAATGTCTTCAATAAATGGTGTTGGCAAAACTGGACAGCTCCATACAAAAGAATGAAACTAAAGGGGCACCTGAAAGATGGGACCCTGCAATGGACTCTGCACTCAGTGGGGAGTCTCTTTGAGATTCTTTCCTTTCCTTCCACCTCTGTCCCTGCCCTCAGTTATGCATGTGTTCTCGCTCACTCTCTCAAACGAATAAATAAAAGCTTTAAAAATAAATAAATAACAAGTGGGCCTATATCGAACTAAAAAGCTTCTGCATAGCAAAGAAAACCATCAACAAAATGAAAAGACAACTTAATAAATGGGAGACAATATTTGCAAATCATATACCCAATATGGGCTTAATATCCAAAAACACATAAAGAACTCATACAACTCAAGAGCAAAAAACCAAACAGTGAAATCAAAAAATGGGCAGAGAGGGGAGGAGTCAAGATGGCGGAGAAGTAGCAGGCTAAGACTACATCATGTAGCAGGAGATCAGCTCGATAGCTTATCTAAACATAGCAAACACCTACAAATCCAACGGGAGATTGAAGAGAAGAACAGCAATTCTAGAAACAGAAAATCAACCACATTCCGAAAAGTAGGACTAGCAGAGAAGTGAATCCAAAACGACGGGAAGATAGACCGTGGGGGGAGGGGCCGGCTCCCGGCAAGCGGCGGAGCAACGGAGCACAAAATCAGGACTTTTAAAAGTCTGTTCCACTGAGGGACATTGCTCCAGAGGCTAAACCAGGATGAAGCCCACGCAGGGTCACTGTGGCCCCAGCACCCGCAGGGTCACAGAAGGATCGGGCATGTCAGAGTGTCACAGAGCTCACAGCTATTAGAATGGAGAAGCTGGCTACAGAGACACAGCCGAGGACTGAACTCTCAGCTCAGGGTTACCTTGAACCGGTCGCAGGCTGGGTGAGCTCGGAGCACGGCCAGAGGCTGGGGATACGGGAGTGATTGGGTGCTGTTCTCTGGGGCGCACTGAGGAGTGGGGCCCCGGGCTCTCGGCTCTTCCGGGCCGGAGACTGGGAGGCCGGCATTTTCATGCCTGTCCTCCGGAACTCTACGGAAAGCGTTCAGGGAACAAAAGCTCCCAAAAGTGAACCCCAGCGGATTACTTAGTCCGGCCCCCAGTAAGGGCGGTGCAATTCCGCCTCGGGCAAAGACACTTGAGAGTCACTACAACAGGCCCCTCCCCCAGAAGATCAACAAAATATCCAGCCAGGACGAAGTTCATCTATCAAGGAAAGCAGGTTCAATACCTAGGACAGCAGCGGAATTCCAGAGGACGAGAAAGCAAAGCACGGAACTCATGGCTTTCTCCCCATGATTCTTTAGTCTTGCGGTTAATTCAATTTTTTTTTTCAACTTTTTTTCTTTCTTTTTTTCTTCTTCTGCTAAATTTTTTAAAACTTTTACCCTTTTCTTTTTTAACGTTTTTTTGACTAGTTTATCTAAAATATATATTTTTTCGTTCTTTTTTATATTTTTTCTTTATTTGTTTTATTTTTTAAATTTTTTTTCTTTTTTTTTTCCTGAACCTCTTTTTATCCCCTATCTCCCCCCCCACAATTTGGGGTCTCTTCTGATTTGGTCACAGCGCATTTTTCTGGGGTCTTTGCCACCCTTTTAGTATTTTATTTGATCCTTCATATCCTCTTATCTGGACAAAATGACAAGGCGGAAAAAATCACCACAAACAAAAGAACAAGAAGCAGTAGTGAAGGCTAGGGACCTAATCAACACAGACATTGGTAATATGTCAGATCTAGAGTTCAGAATGACGATTCTGAACGTTCTAGCCGGGCTCGAAAAAGGCCTGGAAGATATTAGAGAAACCCTCTCTGGAGATATAAAAGCCCTTTCTGGAGAAATTAAAGAACTAAAATCTAACCAAGTTGAAATCAAAAAAGCTATTAATGAGGTGCAGTCAAAAATGGAGGCTCTCACTGCTAGGATAAATGAGGCAGAAGAAAGAATTAGTGATATAGAAGACCAAATGACAGAGAATAAAGAAGCCGAGCAAAAGAGGGACAAACAGGTACTGGACCACGAGGGGAGAATTCGAGAGATAAGTGACACCATAAGACAAAACAACATTAGAATAATTGGGATTCCAGAAGAAGAAGAAAGAGAGAGGGGAGCAGAAGGTCTATTGGAGAGAATTTTCCTAATATGGCAAAGGGAACAAGCATCAAAATCCAGGAGGTGCAGAGAACCCCCCTCAAAATCAACAAGAATATGCCCACACCCCATCACCTAACAGTAAAATTTACAAGTCTTAGTGACAAAGAGAAAATCCTGAAAGCAGCCCGGGAAAAGAAGTCTGTAACATACAATGGTAAAAATATTAGATTGGCAGCAGACTTATCCACAGAGACCTGGCAGGCCAGAAAGAGCTGGCATGATATATTCAGAGCACTCAACAAGAAAAACATGCAGCCAAGAATACTCTATCCAGCTAGGCTATCATTGAAAATAGAAGGAGAGATAAAAAGCTTCCAGGACAAACAAAAACTGAAACAATTTGCAAACACCAAACCAGCTCTACAGGAAATATTGAAAGGGGTCCTCTAAGCAAAGAGAGAGCCTAAAAGTAGTAGATCAGAAAGGTACAGAGACAATATACAGGAACAGTCACCTTACAGGCTAATAATGGCATTAAATTCATATCTCTCAATAGTTACCCTGAATGTTAATGGGCTAAATACCCCAATCAAAAGTCACAGGGTATCAGAATGGATAAAAAAACAAAACCCATCAGTATGTTGCCTACAAGAAATTCATTTTAGACGCGAAGACACCTCCAGATTTAAAGTGAGGGGGTGGAAAACAATTTACCATGCTAATGGGCATCAGAAGAAAGCTGGGGTGGCAATCCTTATATCAGATCAATTAGATTTTAAGCCAAAGATATAAGAGATGAGGAAGGACACTATATCCTACTCAAAGGGTCTGTCCAACAAGAAGATCTAACAATTTTAAATATCTATGCCCCTAACGTGGGAGCAGCCAGCTATATAAACCAATTAATAACAAAATCAAAGAAACACATCAAGAATAATACAATAATAGTAGGGGACTTTAACACTCCCCTCACTGAAATGGACAGATCATCCAAGCAAAAGATCAACAAGGAAATAAAGGCCTTAAATGACACACTGGACCAGATGGACATCACAGATATATTCAGAACATTTCATCCCAAAGCAACAGAATACACATTCTTCTCTAGTGCACTTGGAACATTCTCCAGAATAGATCACATCCTGGGTCCTAAATCAGGTCTCAACTGGTATCAAAAGATTAGGATCATTCCCTGCATATTTTCAGACCACAATGCTCTGAAGCTAGAACTCAATCACAAGAGGAAAGATGGAAAGAACCCAAATACATGGAGACTAAACAGCATCCTTCTAAAGAATGAATGGGTCAACCAGGAAATTAAAGAAGAATTGAAAAAAACTCATGGAAACAAATGATAATGAAAACACAACGGTTCAAAATCTGTGGGACACAGCAAAGGCAGTCCTGAGAGGAAAATATATAGCGGTACAAGGCTTTCTCAAGAAACAAGAAAGGTCTCAAGTACACAACCAAACCCTACACCTAAAGGAGCTGGAGAAAGAACAAGAAAGAAACCCTAAACCCAGCAGGAGAAGAGAAATCATAAAGATCAGAGCAGAAATCAATGAAATAGAAACCAAAAAAACAATAGAAAAAAATTAATGAAACTAGGAGCTGGTTCTTTGAAAGAATCAATAAGATTGATAAACCCCTGGCCAGACTTATCAAAAAGAAAAGAGAAAGGACCCAAATAAATAAAATCATGAATGAAAGAGGAGAGATCACAACTAACACCAAAGAAATACAGACAATTATAAGAACATACTATGAGCAACTCTACGCCAACAAATTTGACTATCTGGAAGAAATGGATGCATTCCTAGAGACATATAAACTACCACAACTGAACCAGGAAGAAATAGAAAACCTGAACAGGCCCATAACCAGTAAGGAGATTGAAACAGTCATCAAAAATCTCCAAACAAACAAAAGCCCAGGGCCAGACGGCTTCCCAGGGGAATTCTACCAAACATTTAAAGAAGAACTAATTCCTATTCTCCTGAAACTGCTCCAAAAAATAGAAATGGAAGGAAAACTTCCAAACATCTCATTTTGTGAGGCCAGCATCACCTTGATCCCAAAACCAGACAAGGATCCCACCAAAAAAGAGAACTACAGACCAATATCCTTGATGAACACAGATGCAAAAATTCTCACCAAAGTACTAGCCAATAGGATTCAACAGTACATTAAAAGGATTATTCACCACGGCCAAGTGGGATTTATTCCAGGGCTGCAAGGTTGGTTCAACATCCGCAAATCAATCAATGTGATACAACACATTAATAAAAGAAAGAACAAGAACCATATGATACTCTCAATAGATGCCAAAAAAGCATTTGACAAAGTACAGCATCCCTTCCTGATCAAAACTCTTCAAAGTGTAGGGATAGAGGGCACATACCTCCATATTATCAAAGCCATCTATGAAAAACCCACCGCAAATATCATTCTCAATGGAGAAAAACTGAAAGCTTTTCCGTTAAGGTCAGGAGCACGGCAGGGATGTCCATTATCGCCACTGCTATTCAACATAGTACTGGAAGTCCTAGCCTCAGCAATCAGACAACAAAAAGAAATTAAAGGCATCCAAATCGGCAAAGAAGAAGTCAAACTATCACTCTTCGCAGATGATATGATACTATATGTGGAACACCCAAAAGACTCCACTCCAAAACTGCTAGAACTTGTACAGGAATTCAGTAAAGTGTCAGGATATAAAATCAATGCACAGAAATCGGTTGCATTTCTCTACACCAACAACAAGACAGAAGAAAGAGAAATTAAGGAGTCAATCCCATTTGCAATTGCACCCAAAACTGTAAGATACCTAGGAATAAACCTAACCAAAGAGGCTAAGAATCTATATGCAGAAAACTATAAAGTACTCGTGAAAGAAATTGAGGAAGACACAAAGAAATGGAAAAATGTTCCATGCTCCTGGATTGGAAGAATAAATATTGTGAAAATGTCTATGCTACCTAAAGCAATCTACACATTTAATGCAATCCCTATCAAAATACCATCCATTTTTTTCAAAGAAATGGAACAGATAATCCTAAAATTTATATGGAACCAGAAAAGACCTCGAAGAGCCAAAGGAATATTGAAAAAGAAAGCCAAAGTTGGTGGCATCACAATTCCGGACTTCAAGCTCTATTACAAAGCTGTCATCATCGAGACAGCATGGTACTGGCACAAAAACAGACACATAGATCAATGGAACAGAATAGAGAGCCCAGAAATAGACCCTCAACTCTATGGTCAACTAATCTCCGACAAAGCAGGAAAGAATGTCCAATGGAAAAAAGACAGCCTCTTCAATAAATGGTGCTGGGAAAATTGGACAGCCACATGCAGAAAAATGAAATTGGACCACTTCCTTACACCGCACACGAAAATAGACTCAAAATGGATAAAGGACCTCAATGTGAGAAAGGAATCCATCCAAATCCTTGAGGAGAACGCAGGCAGCAACCTCTTTGACCTCAGCCGCAGCAACATCTTCCTAGGAACATCGGCAAAGGCAAGGGAAGCAAGGGCAAAAATGAACTATTGGGATTTCATCAAGATCAAAAGCTTTTGCACAGCAAAGGAAACAGTTAACAAAACCAAAAGACAACTGACAGAATGGGAGAAGATATTTGCAAACGACATATCAGATAAAGAGCTAGTGTCCAAAATCTATAAGGAAGTTAGCAAACTCAACACCCAAAGAACAAACAACCCAATCAAGAAATGGGCAGAGGACATGAACAGGCATTTCTGCAAAGAAGACATCCAGATGGCCAACAGACACATGAAAAAGTGCTCCACGTCACTCGGCATCAGGGAAATACAAATCAAAACCACAATGAGATAACACCTCCCACCAGTCAGAATGGCTAAAATTAACAAGTCAGGAAATGAGAGATGCTGGCGAGGATGCACAGAAAGGGGAACCCTCCTACACTGTTAGTGGGAATACAAGCTGGTGCAACCACTCTGGAAAACAGCATGGAGGTTCCTCAAAATGTTGAAAATAGAACTACCCTATGACCCAGCAATTGCACTACTGGGTATTTACCCTAAAGATACAAACACAGTGATCCAAAGGGGCACATGCACCCGAATGTTTATAGCAGCAATGTCTACAATAGTCAAACTATGGAAAGAACCTAGATGTCCATCACCAGATGAATGGATAAAGAAGATGTGGTATATATACACAATGGAATACTATGCAGCCATCAAAAGAAATGAAATCTTGCCATTTGCGACGACGTGGATGGAACTAGAGGGTATCATGCTTAGTGAAATAAGTCAATCAGAGAAAGACAACTATCATATGATCTCCCTGATATGAGGGCGTGGAGATGCAACATGGGGGGTTAGGGGGATAGGAGAAGAATAAATGAAACAAGATGGGATTGGGAGGGAGACAAACCATAAGTGACTCTTAATCTCACAAAACAAAGTGGGGGTTGCTCGGGGGAGGTGGGGTTGGGAGAGGGGAAGGGGGTTATGGATATTGGGAAGGGTATGTGCGAAAGCAAAAAAAACATCATTCAGAGAAAGACAAATACTCTATGATTTCCCTTATATGTGCAATCTAAAAAAATAAAACAAATGAACAAAGCAAACAAAAATCATAGTTACAGAGAATAGATTGGTGATTGCCAAGAGGCGAGGAGGATTGGGAATTGGGCAAAACAGGAGAAGGTCAAAGGGTACAAATTTCCAGCTTACGAGAAACAAGTCACAGGCATGTAAAGTGCAGCATGACTACAGCCAGTAATATTGTAAAGAATTCTTGAAAGTTGCCAAAAAAGTAAATCCTGAGAGATAACTTTGTATGATGACAGATAAAAGCCAGATTTATTGTGATCATCATTTCACAATGTATATGAATACTGAATCATTATACTGTATACCTAAAACCAACACAACAGTATATGGCAATTATATCTCAATTTAATTTTTATTAATTTAAAATAGAACTACTATTTTAAATTACCTAAAGCGCCTGGGTGGCTCAATTGGTTGACTCCTGATTTTGACTCAGGTCATGATCTCAGGGTTGTGAGATAAGCCCCATATCAGGGTCTGCACTGGGCATAGAGTCTGCTTAAGATTCTTTCTCTCAAGACAACTATCATATGATCTCCCTGATATGAGGAAGTGGAGAGGCAACATGGGGGGTTAGGCGGGTAGGAAAAGAATAAATGAAACAAGATGGGATTGGGAGGGAGACAAACCATAAGTGACTCTTACTCTCACAAAACAAACTGAGGGTTGCTGTGGGGAGGAGGGTTGGGAGAGGGGAGTGGGGTTATGGACATTGGGGAGGATATGTGCTATGGTGAGTGCTGTGAAGGTTGTAAACCTGGCGATTCACAAACCTGTACCCCTGGGGATAAAATACATTATATGTTTATAAAAAAATAAAAAATAAATAAGGAAAAAAAAGATCAGAGCAGGGAAAAAAAAAAAAAGATTCTTTCTCTCTCCCTCTCCCTCTTCCCCCAAATCCCCTTCCCCGAAAAAAGAACTACCATATGATCCAGCAACCCCACTTCTAGGTATACCTCCAAAGGAAATAAAATCTCTATCCTGAATAGTTATCCACTCTCCCATGTTCACTGCAGCATTATTCATAGCAGTGAAAATATTCAAACAACCTAAGCATCTGTGGATAGATAAATGGATAAAAAAAATGTTACACACACACAAAACACACACACATTATTCCACCTTAAAGAAGAAGGAATTCCTGCCATTTGTAACAATACAGATGAACTTGGAGGATATCATGCTAAATGAAATATGAAAAAAAAAAACAAACTGATGTCAGAGTAACAGAGTAGAATGGTGGTTACCAGAGGCTGGGGTAGGATAAAGAGGAAGATACTGATCAAAGGGTCCAAGTTTTCAGTTATAAGAAGAATAAATTCTGGAGAACTACTGTATGGCATGTTGCCTACTGTTAATGATAATGTATTATATACTTGAAATTTGATGACAGTAAATCTCCACTGTTCTTACCACTCACAAAAGTGATGGGATATGTTAATTAGCTTGATTATAGTAATTATTTTACAGTGTATACATATATCACAACATGATGTATAACTTAAATATATCAATTTTTATTTGCCAAAAATAATTTTTTAAATAGTCACTACTGTGTATTCAGTCTCTATTTTATTCATTCTAACTTATTCAGATATCTCGTATTTTTTTTTTAAGATTTTATTTATTCATTTGAGAGAGAAAGAGAAAGCACAAACGGGGGAGCAGCAGAGGGAGAAGGAGAAGCAGGCTTCCCACTGAGCAGGGAGCCTAATGTGGGCCTTCATTCCAGGACCCTGGGATCATGACCTGAGCCGAAGGCAGACACTTAACCGACTGAAGCACTCAGGCACCACATTTTGTATTATATTTATAGTCATGTATATACATATTACCTACTGTAGCCTAAGAGGTACATTCCTTTAGGACACTGATCATGTCTTATACAGCTAAATCCCAAGTAATATAACATAGAAAAAGAACATTTAATCCACGTTAAAACAGGTCCTGTGTTTGGCTTGGCACACCACATGTCCTTTCTTCTTTAATCCTCCCAGCAATCCTGTGAGGTAGGCACTATCATCTAACCCCATTTTCCTGATGAGAAACTAGAAACTAGAGGTTTGAAAGGTTAAGGAAAAGGTCACATAATTAGTAAGTGGAGACAGAATTAGTTCCAAGTCTGACACCAAAATTCATGTCCTTTACCACTGTGTTATATTGTTTCTCACATATTCAAGAAAAAGCATGTAGTTAGAAGAATGGCTATGGAAAATTAGGGAGCACAGATCAGCAACCATAGCAATTGTTACAGTATAAGATTGTCACCATATTTGATAAGGATTTATAAACAAAACAGAGTTTTACATATTTATTCACCAAAGATTTAATGAACACTTATATATCAGGCAATGCTCAAAGATTCCTGTCCTTATGGTATTTATATAAGAGATCTTTCCAGGAAGAAGGAAAGTTTCAAGGAAGCAAGAGAAAGCCACTACAAAATGACAAAAAACAAAATGGAGATGGTAACCATCAGTATAAATTTTACCTAGGATCTAGGTGGCCTGATTATCATTGGTTCATATGTGGGTCGCCAGTGCATGAAATACCAAGAAAATAGTGAATTGGGCGACTATGCTAAAAGCTTACTCTAATTAAAGGCTGTGTATGGAAATAAGCAGCCTTCAAATTTCTGTAATTAAAATCCAATGATCTTTTTTGCCTGCATTCCTACAATGTTACGGTGGTTTGAGTTCATCCTTTTAAATAAATTCTTTAAGACAGAAATGAAGATGTATTTATCTTTGTCAGTGCCAACAAGTAATCATTAAAATACACTTTTCGATAAAGATGTTCTGAATTAAATATGAATATACTACTTGCTACCTGTATGACTTTACACAACTTATTTAACCTCTCTGTGTGCCTCAGGTTTCTCATCTGAAAAATAAAAATAATAAGAGTTCCTTATACCCCATGCAGCTGTTGCAAGGGTTAGAGAATGTGTTCAAAGAACTTAGCACAGGGTATGAATAAAACTCAACTAAGTTCTGCCTCCTTTTTTTACTGTTTAGTAATATTTACTTTTTAAGTAAGGTACGGAAAATAGACTAGATCCAGTACAGATTTAACTTCAGAAAAAAACAAACAAACCCAGAGCTTATTCTTCTTAGGAAACTCAAGTATTTCCTAGGAGATAAGGAAAAGTTATAAGGATGAGTTTTTTTACTACAGGTTTTACATAAAAAGCATCTGTACAGCGAAGGAAACAGTCAACAAAGCAAAGAGGCAACCTACAGAATGGGAGAAGATGTTCACAAATGACACTACAGACAAAGAGCTGATATCCAATATCTATAAAGAACGCCTCAAACTCAATACCCAAAAAATAATCATGTAAAAAATTGGGCAGAAGACATGAACAGACACTTCTCCGAAGAAGACATACAAATGGCTAACAGACACATGAAAAAACATTCATCATTTTACCATCAGGGAAATTCAAATCAAAACCACACTGAGATACCACCTTACACCAGTTAGAATGGCCAAAATTAACAGGACAGGAAACAAGTGTTGGAAAGGATGTGGAAAAAGGGGAACCCTCTTACACTGTTGGTGGGAATGCAAGTTGGTGCAGCCACTTTGGAAAACAGTGTGGAGATTCTTCAAAAAATTAAAAACAGAACTACCCTATGACCCTGCAGTTTCACTACTGGGTATTTACCCCCAAAGATACAGCTGTAGGGCCATCTGTACCCCAGTGTGCATAGTAGCAATGGCCACAATTGTCAAACTGTGGAAAGAGCCAAGATGCCCTTCAACAGATGGATGGATAAAGAAGATATGGTCCAGGGGCGCCTGGGTGGCTCAGTGGGTTAAAGCCTCTGCCTTCGGCTCAGGTCATGATCTCAGGGTCCTGGGATCGAGCCCCACGTCGGGCTCTCTGCTCAAGCGGGGAGCCTGCTTCCTCCTCTCTCTCTCTGCCTGCCTCTCTGCCTACTTGTGATCTCTGTCTATCAAATAAAGAAATAAAAATCTTAAAAAAGAAAAAAAAAGAAGATATGGTCCATATATACAATGGAATATTAAGTAGCCATCAGAAAGGATAACTACCCAACTTTTGTATCAACATGGACGGGACTAGAGGAGATTATGCTGAGTGAAATAAGTCAAGCAGAGAAAGTCAATTATCATATGGTTGCACTTACTTGTGGAGCATAAGGAATAACATGGAGGACATTAGGAGAAGGAAAGGAAAAGTGAATTGGGGTAAATTGGAGGGAGACACGAAGCATGAGAGACTGTGGACTCAAATAAACTGAGGGTTTTGGAGGGGGGGTGGGGGTTGGGTGAGCCTGGTGATGGGTATTAAGGAGGGCACATATTGATTGGAGCACTGGGTGTGGTGCATAAATAATGAATCTTGGAAAACGTGGGGGGGGGGGGTGTGGGGGGGGGGAGAATGCTTGGGAATCCTTAGTGTTAACCAGTTTGAGATATGGCATGATTTTTTGTAGCATGTTTTGCTTGCTTGAATATAAGAATTTTTCTAGTTTCTCAGTGAATGCAGGACAAAGAAATCAGTATTTAATACTTCAAATTTAGAGAGATGAAGAAGAGAAAAATACTAAAAAGGCAGGTCTAAAAATGTAATTGCCCCCAAATGGCAACACCTTTGTAAAACTCCAAGGAACTTTCTTATGTTAAAATGAAAATAGTAAACATTTTCTTTTTTTTTTTTAAGATTTTATTTATTTGACAGAGATTACAAGTAGGCCGAGAGGCAGGCAGAGAGAGAAGGGGAAGCAGGCTCCCTGCTGAGCAGAGAGC
Source organism: Meles meles (assembly GCF_922984935.1). Lineage (NCBI taxonomy): Eukaryota > Metazoa > Chordata > Mammalia > Carnivora > Mustelidae > Meles > Meles meles. The sequence continues at coordinate 31,375,975 of NC_060083.1, forward strand.
CCGATGTGGGGCTCGATCTCAGGACCCTGGGATCATGACCTGAGCTGAAGGCAGAGGCTTTAACCCACTGAGCCACCCAGGTGCCCAACATTTTCAAAATAAGGTAAGAAAAAGTCTTCTAAAACTATCTGTTAAAGCATAATACATGGTACAATCACTGTGAAAAAGTCTGGTGGTTCCTCAAAAAGTTAAACACAGAATTCTCATATGATCTAGCAATTCCAGTCCTAGGTATAGACCCCAAAGAATTGTATACCAAAGTTCATAGCAGCATTATTCACACTAGCCAAAAGATGGAAACAAAGCCAAGTGTCCATTAACAGATGAACAGATAAACAAAATGTGACATACACATACAATGGAGTATTATACCGCCATTAAAAAATGAGAGTGTGATACCTGGCAGAACATGGATAACTGTTAAAACATTATATTAAGTGAAATAAAACAGACACAAAAAACACATATTGCATGATTCCACTCATATGAATGAAGTACCCAGAAGAGGCAAATTCATAAAGATGGAAAGCAGAATAGAGGTTACCAGAGCAGGGTGAAAGGGAGGAATGGATAGTTGTTGTTTTTTTTTTTTAAGATTTTATTTATTTATTTGACAGCGAGAGAGAGAGAGAGATCACAAGTAGGCAGAGAGGCAGGCAGAGAGAGAGAGAGAGAGGGAAGCAGGCTCCCTGCCAAGCAGAGAGCCCGATGTGGGACTCGATCCCAGGACCCTGAGACCATGACCTGAGCCGAAGGCAGCGGCTTAACCCACTGAGCCATCCAGGCGCCCAGGAATGGATAGTTATTATTGAATGGGTAAAGGAGTTTCTGTTTGGGATGGTGAAAAAGTTCTGGAGATAGATAGTGGTGATAGTTACACAATATTATAAATGCATTTAATGATGCTGAATTGTACACTTAAAAATAATTAAAATGGCAAATTTTATGTTATATATATTTTACCCAATAAAAAGTGTTAAAAAAATAACACAAGTATTCTTGGGGAGGGGAGGCGAACCATAAGAGACTATGGACTCTGAAAAACAACCTGAGGGTTTTGAAGGGTCAGGGGTGGGAGGTTGGGGCAACCTGAGGGTTTTGAAGGGTCAGGGGTGGGAGGTTGGGGGAACAGGTGGTGGGTAATGGGGAGGGCACGTTTTGCATGGAGCACTGGGTGTTGTGCAAAAAGAATGAATACTGTTACACTGAAAAAATAAATAAAATGAAAAAAATAAAAAAAAATAAAAAAAAAGAAAAAAGTCATAGTAAAATAAAATGAAGCTCTCTCAAAAAAAAAATAACACAAGTAGAATGTATATAATATTATTACAAGGAGTAAAGAAAAGGAAATATTTTCAAATGTAAATAGGAAATCTTTATTCTGTAGTTAAAATGATAACTACAAAAAATGTCATATGATCTCCCTGATATGAGGACATGGAGAAGCAACATGGGGGGGTAGGGGGATAGGAGAAGAATAAATGAAACAAGATGGGATTGGGAGGGAGACAAACCATAAATGACTCTTAATCTCACAAAACAAACTGGGGGTTGCTGGGGGGAGGTGGGATTGGGAGAGGGGGAGCGGGCTATGGACATTGGGGAGGGGAGGCGAACCATAAGAGACTATGGACTCTGAAAAACAACCTGAGGGTTTTGAAGGGTCAGGGGTGGGAGGTTGGGGGAACAGGTGGTGGGTAATGGGGAGGGCACGTTTTGCATGGAGCACTGGGTGTTGTGCAAAAAGAATGAATACTGTTACGCTGAAAAAATAAATAAAATGAAAAAAAAAAAAAATGTCTTTTAACACTGAGTGGGGAACAAAATTATGTATGGCAATTCAACATCATTATCTTCTCACAGCAATGATTAACGTATAATATACTATAAAGAGCAATTAACTTATTATCCTTAAACCGAGACCCAAAAGCAATGTCAAAATCAGCCCTAGTAGATAATCAACATTTGATTTACATAATCTGATACAAAAATTCTTCAAAACACTGAGGGGAAAAAACAACTCAAAAAATATTCTTTGAAAAGAATAGCATTGGGGCATCTGGGTGGCTCAGTGGGTTAAAGCCTCTGCCTTCCACTCAGGTCATGATCTCAGGGCCCTGGGATGGAGCCCTGCATTGGGTTCTCTGCTCACTGGGGAGCCTGCTTCCCCCTGCCCCTCTGCCTCCCTCTCTGCCTACTTGTGATCTTTCTCCCTCTGTCAAATAAATAAATAAAATCTTAAAAAAAAAAAGAATAGCATTAAGAAAATTACAACTAAATAAAAGCAAGAGAAAACCCATACTTTCCCTGCTCATGGGTATCTCTAGAAGACTATATGGTTTTTCTCAATTATTAGCTTTACTTCAGGAATGATACTGTGGCAGGGGCACCTGGGTACTCAATCAGTTAAGCACCTGACTTTGGTTCAGGTCATGATCTCATGGTCCTGGGATCCAGCCCCCCATCAGACTCCCTGCTCAGCTGGGAGTCTCCTTGTCCCTCTGCCCCTCTCCTGGCTCATGTTCCCTCTCTCTCTTTTCTTTTTAAAGATTTTATTTATTTATTTGACAGACAGATCACAAGTAGGCAGAAAGGCAGGCAGAGAGAGAGAGGAGGAAGCAGGCTCCCCGCTGAGCAGAGAGCCGGACACGGGGCTTGATCGCAGGACCCTGGGATCATGGCCCGAGCCGAAGGCAGAGGCTTTAACCCACTGAGCCACCCAGGTGCCCCCTCTTTCTCTTTCAAATAAACTCCTAAAAATAAAAAAGAATGACACACTGGGAGTCTGACAAAAACTATGTGATGGGGATCAAAATCGGAAGAGTACCATTACCATACGTGAAAGCAGGATATATATTTTCCAGGTGAAAAAATTCAGTTTACACAAAAGAACATAAATCACATGAGATCCTGAATCAGGACCATCAGTTTAGGCTTAGAGCTCCCTGGTGTTTTTTTCCAAGTTTTTATTTAAATTCTAGGTAGTTGACATACAGTGTAATATTGGTTTCAGAAGTAGAATTTAGTGATTCATCACTTACATAGTGCCCTCATCACATCAAGTGTCCCCCTTAATACCCACCACCCATTTAACCTGTTCTCACCCATCACTCCTGCATCAACCCTGTTTGTTCTCTATAAGTAAGTCTTTTATGGTTTGCCTCCCTCTCTTTTTTTTCCCATTTCCCCTATATTTATCTGTTTTGTTTCTTAAATTCCACATACAAGAGACATCATATGGTATTTGTCTTTCTCTGACTTTTTCTCTTAGCATAATACACTCTAGCTCCATCCATCCATACATACATACATACATATACACCACCAATCCTTGGCCTGTACAAATGCCATCCTTGGAATACTGTACGGCACAGCCTTTGCAACAGCCCTGAAACAAGTTACTTAAGAAGATATTAATATTTGATAGATGAGAAAACTAATACTCAGTTATACCAAGTAAAGTGTCTAGTCATGCAGGTTTAAGTGACAAAGTCAACTTTCAGATCGAGATCTTTCCACTATATCACAGAATACCATGTATACATGTGGATGGCAGCTATACCTCCCATAGCTGTTATTTTAAGTCTCAGGTAAGTGCACAAAAATATTAGAGAAATGTTAGTTGTTGTCAATATTATTACAGAGTCAAAATTAAACACTCACATTATTTGGCCTTATGTTCTCTTTTAATTAACTTTCACAAATTTGGGGCTTTACCCATGCATGCCTCCATATTTACCAATCCCTTAAAATGCAATCCTCACACTCCTATTCTCAACATAGTCTATCTGTCCAAATGCTACTCTTTTGCTAGAATCAATTTAAATGTCACATTCTTAGTGACACTTTCTCTGAGTCTCTAATCAATCTTCATTGCTCTTTCCTACATTATTTTATTGCATGTTAACTGCAAACACTGTTTAACATTTGTATCATTTTATTTTCTATTACTCACTGATCTATTTCTCCTTCTAGATTTTACATTATTTAAGAAAAAATTCTGGGACACCTGGGTGGCACAGTCAGTTAAATGTCTAACTCTTGGTTTTGACTCAGATCATGATCTAAAGGTCATGAGACTGAGCTCTGTGTCAGGCTTGGCACCCAGCATGGAGTCTGCTTAAGACTCTCCCTTGCCCTCTGCCCCTCCCCACTGCTCTCTCTCTCTCTAAAAGACAGACAGACAGACAGACAGACAGACATGATTTCATACTCATCCTTATATCCACCTCAACCTTCCTTCCTACCTTCAGTACCTATCTATGTTCTTTGTACACAGTGAATATACATTGGACTTCATGACATCATTCACTTAGTTCTGCTCTATGTTCCAATCTGTTGCTTATCACACCAAACTAGGTTGCCTTTAGCACATCCATCCATTGGTTAAAAAAAAGCAAGAGGGAAGCTGGAAAAACTCTTGTAAATGAAATACAGAATTTTCAATTTCTACAATGTTCATTATGATATTCAATACTTAAAATGTGAATTCCTCCCTATAATTTATCAAGATTAATGATTTCATCAGGTTTATCAACAGAATCATTCTTTCATTTAATCTTTAGAAAATTGTTCATACTCAAATCCTCTCACAAATAAACACAATGTTCCAACTCAGCTGTTGACAGCAGAATGTGTTCACAATGAACAGCCCCTACAATCCTGGCAAGAATGATAGGATTAGCTAATTACAATATAGTCTTCTATATCTGTTTTAATTGGGATAAGGAACAATCTTGATTTATCAAAAAACAAACAACCCAGAAAGACATCTTAGGACTTTTCCACAAATATGGAGGTTTCATTAAGTCAACTTAAATTGGGCTTTTCTCTACCATGTACACAATTTTTCTATGATAAATACCAAGGTATGAAGTTTTCATGAGAAATGGGTTAAAACAATTCCATTGTACAAGTACTTCAAATAAGCAGGAGATTTATATAGACCTGAAGTTTGACAAAAAGAGGGTAATAGATAAACAAAAGAGAAAACAGTCTTTGCTATAAAAGAACTTTGGTTTCCTTTGGGGGAGGAAAGAATAAACTAGGGAATAACCTGAGAATAATAATGAACATTACAGCTTACAGTGATTAAAAATATTTCTCATATCACTGCCACATCACAAATTATTGTAACTCCTACTCTAAAAAAAAAAAGGCAACATTATTTGGTCCTTAGGATTAAGCCACAGAAACTGAAGGGAATAAAAAAGAGATTATTTTTCATTTTTGGTAAACTGTATTCCACTCACTTCGGGAAGACTTAAGGAAACCTTCAGAGTTAAATAATATGTGCTGTTTATCCCTCAAACATGTAGAAAAGTACATAAATTACCTGAGGTGAGCATATTATATGCAGATAAAAACAAGGAAACTTCAATCTTCTACTATTTTCTTATAACAAAATGTGAAACTAATATGAAATGTATCTTTTGCTATGAATTCAATGTCATTAAATATGCTGAACAGATAATATTAGAAATTCTCATTCTTAGGGAATTTACAAAATAAAAAACCAATATGGATTTATGTAACATCTATCCTGCCTTTATCTTTAGTTCCTCATCTTTCAATCACAAAGGATGATAATGTTAATTAATAAGATCTTATTTTTCTTTTCCAGCTAATGATATGAACTGCAGAAACAAAATTGTACCATGACAGGAACAACAAAAATCCATTTACCATATACTGGCTAATCAATAAATAGCAATATTTTACAGAGACACGTCACTTAAAGGACATTTCACAGATGTCCACAGTTTAAAAATTCTCCCTTTTTTCCTATTAATTTTACTGTGCTTGCACAATGTATAAAAAGCAATAGCAGATTTTGAGATGTAAAGATATTTGACTGCCAAGAAGATTTACTTTTGCCATGACAGCGCAAAGAATAGATTCTAAAATTTCTATTTCAAAAGGCAAAGCCCCATTTTATGTTGCTATACATAATTTTTCCTATTTTTTTCCAACTGATTAGCTTAAATATTTCCAACCTTTCATTTCAGGCAAATATACCACCACCCTGAAAAAAGCCCTCTTAACGTGTCACCTAAAAATGCTGCCTAAACTATGAAAATCATCTTGAGATAAATGAACATAAACTCATAATGAAAATCACAAAATAGGGGCGCCTGGGCGGTTCAGTGCGTTAAAGCCTTTGCCTTCTGCTCAGGTCATGATCCCAGAGTCCTGGGATCAAGCCCTGCATTGGGGTCTCTGCTCAGTGAGGAGCCTGCTTCCTCCTCTTTCTCTGCCTGCTTCTCTGCCTACTTGTGATCTCTCTCTGTCAAATAAATAAATAAAATCTTAAAAAAAAAAAAAGAAAATCACAAAATATATAAAGCAAGCTTCTGTGATTAAGGGTCAGCAGAAATAATAAATGTGAGAGTCTGCTCCACAAAGACAGTGGAATTATTGGCTACAGAATAACATTTTTTTAAAAGATTTTATTTATTTATTTGACAGAGAGAGAGATCACAAGTAGGCAGAGAGACAGGCAGAGAGAGAGGAGGAAGCAGGCTCCCCGCGGAGCAGAGAGTCTGACGCGGGGCCTGAGATCATGACCTGAGCCGAAGGCAGCGGCTTAATCCACTGAGCCACCCAGGCGCCCCCAGAATAACATTTAATGGGAAAAAAAAAGGGTATAAAAATATGACTACAGAACAAGACCCTACTAAATGAGCAGGCAGATATGAAAAGAAACTAAACAGAAATTCTAGAAATTGGATATGCATAATAATTAAAATTAGAAACCTGGTGGAGGGGCACCTGGGTGGCTCAGCGGGTTAAAGCCTCTGCCTTCAGCTCAGGTCATGATCCCAGGGTCCTGGGATCGAGCCCCGCATCGGGCTCTCTGCTTAGCTGGGAGCCTGCTTCCTCCTCTCTCTCTCTCTCTCTGCCTGCCACTCTGCCTACTTGTAATCTCTATCTGTCAAATAAATAAATCTTTAAAAAAAAAAAAAAAAAGAAACCTGGTGGACCGGTTAAACAGCAGGGTAGGTAAACCTAAAGTGAGAATTTGCAGTTTGAACTAGAAGAGAGATCTGAAGAATTTATTCAAATTCAAAATGGAAACATAAAATAATGAAGTTAAGACACAAGGAAGCAAAGTAATAATGCTTAATACAACTACTCAGAGTTCCAGAAGAATGAAACAGAATAATCAGGAAAGCAAAATCTGAAGAAAATGGATAAAAATTTTTCAAGCTTCATGAAGACCATCGTTTCTCAGATTCAGGGAGCCTATCAAATCAGAAACATGACAAATAAAAAGAAGACCACCCTATGTGGATTGTAGTGAAACCAGAAGACCCCAAAGACATAGAAAATATTTTAGAGGCTATAAGAGAGAAAAGACAGGTAGCTGATAGACTGACAACTGACTTCTCAATAGCAACAATAAAACTCAAAAGCCAGAAAAATAGGTTTTAAAAAGTTAAAAATAATCAGGGGCACCTGGGCTCGGTGGGCTAAGCCTATGCCTTTGGCCCAGGTCATGATCTCATGATCTCAGGGTCCTGGGATCGAGCCCCACATCAGGCTCTCTGATCAGCAGGGAGCCTGCTTCCCCCTCTCTCTCCACCTGCCTCTCTGCCTACTTGTGATCTCTCTGTCAAATAAATAAATAAAATCTTAAAAAAAAAAAAGTTAAAAATAATCAACCCGGAGTTGCAATACACAGGAAAATTATCTTAAAAGTGTAAGAGCAAATAATGCCATGTTCAAACAAACAAAAACTGATTAAAAACATTAATTACTAAGAAAACTTCTTTAAATGTACTTCTGGGGCACCTGGCTGGCTCAGCTGGTTGCGTGTACAACTTGATCACAGGGTTGTGAGTTTGAGCCGCACTCTGGGTACAGAGATTCTTACAAAATCTTTAAAAAATATAAAAAAATATACTTCTAAAGTATGTACTTCAGGAAAGAAGGAAACTTAGAAGATTTATCTTGAGATGATGGAATCCTAATTTTAAAAAGATAAACACGAATAAACTTAAACAAACATTGCATAAAATGATATGAGGTCTAATTTGTAGAACTAAATTAAAAATAGAAGTAAAACATCAGACAACAAACACCCATCCTTAAGGAAATCATCAGAGTTTAAAAATTTAGAAGTCATTCTCAGGCCACCTGACTGGCTCAGTCAGAAGTGCATGCAACTCTTGATCTCAGGGTCATGTGTTTGAGCCCTATACTGGGTGTAGAAATTACTAAAAATAAATACATAAACTTAAAAAAAAGGAAAGAATCCTTCTCATATAAGGAAGCTGGGTAAATATTATTATTTAACTTTGGATTTTAGGTTAAACATATATGTTAACATTTGGACTCCGAGAAACAAACTGAGGGTTTTGGAGGGGAGGGAGTGGTAGGTGAGCCTGGTGGTAGATATTAAGGAGGGCACATATTGCATGGAGCACTGGGTGTGGTGCATAAACAATGAATCTTGGAACAATGGAAGATAAAATAAAATTTTTTAAAAATGCTATTTAAGAAAAAATATATAATCACTAGTATACTGTGTAACATCTAAAGAAGGACAAAAAAAATGAAGGAGGAGGGAAGAAAGAGGTGGAGCTGGAAAAGAATTGCAGAAAGGACAAGAAAAACAAGTAAATAAAAAGTATGACAATGAAACACATGAAAGATAGAAATAAGCCTGCTATATCAGTAGTAACAAAGTATAAAATATTTACAACTAAAAAGTTTATCTTTTTAACTAAAAAGTACAGATATTTTAAAATTAAAATTCAACTCTATGTCTTCTCAAAAGACATATCTAAATTACATAAGAAAAAAGACGGAGAATAAAAGGATGAGTTAAGTTGTACCAGACGGGGTACCTGGCTAACTCAGTAGAGCATGCAACTCTTGATCTCAGGATCATGAGTTTGAGCCCCATGCTGGGTGCAGTGGTGACTTAAAAATAAAATCTTGAGATGCCTGGGTGGCTCAGTTCGTTAAGCGGCTGCCTTCGGCTCAGGTCAAGATCCCAGCATCCTGGGATCGAGTCCCACATCAGACTCCTTGCTCGGCAGGGAGCCTGTTTCTCTCTCTGCCTTTGCTGCCACTCTGCCTGCCTGTGCTCGCTCGCTCTCTCTGATAAATAAATTAAATAAATAAATAAATAAATAAATAAATAAATAAATAAATAAAATCTTTAAAAATATATGAAATAAAATCTTAAAAACAGTTGTACCAGACAAATCTAACCAAAAGAACTGGTCAGAAATATTATTATCAAATAAGATAAACTTTCATGTAAAAAATATTAGTAAGGTAAAGAGGGTCACCACATAATGATGAAAGGTTCAGTTCACCAGGAAGACATAAAAATTTTGAACTTGTATGTACCTAATAGCAGAACTCAAGAATAAAGCAAATATTAATAGAATTAGGTGAATAAATCAAAAGATCAATAAATCCACTATAATAATAGAAGAAATGAACTCTTTCAGTAACTGATAGACAAATCAGTGAGGATATTAAACACCTGAATGACATAATTAATGAAGTTTTATTTTATGATTATATTTATAGCATGCACCCAACAACTGGAACATATACGCTCTGTTCAAGTACGTGTGAAATGTTTTTGCAAAATGACCATACAGGGGCGCCTCGGTGGCTCAGGCAGTTAAGTGTCTACCTTCAGCTCAGGTCATGATCCTGGGGTCCTGAGATGGAGCCCAGAGTTGGGCTCCCTGCTCTGCGAGGAGTCTGGTTCTCTTCTACCTCTGTTCCTCCCCCTACTCGTGTTCTCTTTCACTCACTCTCTCTAATAAATGAATTAAAAAATCTTAAAAGAAGATAGGACTATAGAAAATTTTAAAAAAGCAAAAGCAAAACCTGTGCCATATATACATGAACAGGCCTTTCTCCAAAAACAACATACACATGGCCAAAAGACACATGAAAAAAATGTTCAACATCACTAACTATAGGGGAAATGCAAATCAAAACTACAGTGAGGATGCCTGGGTGGCTCAGTGGGTTAAGTCTCTGCTTTCGGCTCAGGTCATGATCTCAGGGTCCTGGGACTAAGACCTGCATGGGGGTGGGGAGGGTGCTCTCTGCTCAGCAGAGCGCCTGCTTCCCCCCTTTCTCTCTGCCTGCCTCTCTGCTTCCTTGTGATCTCTCTCTCCGTCAAATAAATAAATAAAATCTTTTAAAAAACCCAAAAACCTACAATAAGATATCACCTCAAATCTTTTTTTTTAAAGATTTTATTTTCTTTTTATTTATTTATTTGACAGACAGAGATCACAAGTAGGCAGAGAGGAAGGCAGAGAGAGAGGAGGAGGCAGGTTCCCCGCTAAGCAGAGAGCCCGACATGGGGCTCAATCCCAGGACCCTGGGATCAGGACCTGAGCTGAAGGCAGAGGCTTTAACCCACTAAGTCACCCAGGCGCCCCTCACCTCAATAAAATCTTAAAAAAAAAAAAAAAAACTACAATAAGATATCACCTCACACCTGTCAGAATGGCTAAAATCAAAAACACAAGAAAAAGTGTTTTACCAGATAATAACAAAATATTTTCCAGTTAACATTCTCACCAATAGTGTATAAGGGTTCTTGTTCTGCTACTTCTTTGCCAATACTTGGGATGATGCAGCTTTTAAATTTCTGCAAATCTAATAAGTATAAAAACTTTGTTTCACTGAGTTTATAATTTGCATATTTCTTTGTTCTCTAATGAGGTTTAGCATTTTTTTAAATATTTTATTTATTTGACAGAGAGAAATCACAACAAGGCAGAGAGTCAGGCAGAGAGAGAGGAGGAAGCAGGCTCCCTGCTGAGCAGAGAGCCCGATGCGGGGCTCGATCCCAGGACCCTGGGATCATGACCTGAGCCGAAGGCAGAGGCTTTAACCCACTGAGCCACCCAGGTGCCCCGGTTTAGCATTTTTTTAAGTAGTTTCTTGGCTATTCTTATTTCCTCTTTGAGAAATGCCTATCCTTGTTACTTATCTATTTTCCTATTGATTTGTCTTTTCCTTATTGGTTTGTGGGAGTTCTTTCTTTTATCAGGTGTAAGTGTTACAACTATCTTCTCCCAATTTATGGCTTCTTTTTGCATTTTTCTTACATTTTTTTAATGATTTTTTTTAAAAAGATTTATTTTTTTATTTGAGAGACAGTGAGGGAAGGAGAGGGAGAAAGAATCTGAAGCGTGATTCCCCACTGCATGCAGAGCCCCAAGCAAGGCTCAATCCCACGACCTCAAATTCATGACCTGAGCTGAAACCAAGAGTCCAGTGTTTAACCGACTGAACCACCCAGGCGCTCCCATAATTTTTTTTTAAGTAGGGCTTGAACTAACGACTCTGAGATCGAGACCAGAGCTCAGATCAAAAGTTAGATGCTTAACTGACTGAGCCACCCAGGTGTCCCTCTTACATTCTTTTTTAAATTGAGATATAAATCACATACTATAAAGTCTGCTCATTTAAAGTATACAATTCAAGGGTTTTTAGTATATTCAGAGTTCTATAACCACCATCACTATCTTATTCCAGAATATTTTCTCACCTTGACAGAATTAGCCAAAAAAGCATATTTTCAGTTTATATACTAACTGCTGCTTAAACATTACTTATATTTAAAATTGAGCAACTGAATATTATACTCAGTTCAACTCAGATGCTTATTAAAGACCTACTATGTGTAAAGCATTCTGAAATATAAAACAATAATATTCAAGATAGAGTTCTGACTTCCAGGATTAGAGGGGCCTAAAAATCAAGTATGTTCACTAAAACACCTTCTTATTTTTTTAATTATAAAAAATATCAAACATATACAAAAGTAGAGAGAATAACATAGTAATTCCTTATGCATCCAAGTTTAATAATTACCAATATAACACATTTTCTAATGCTGCTATATCAAGCTACCCACATTCACTGTAAGATTTGAAGACCTCCACTAAAAAGTTTTTTTTTCCCTTAATATAACCATGACAGGGTACAAACTGGAAAACATGGAATAATATGATTAGATTATCCCACAGTGGCTACTTTCATACTCTTTCTACCTCACCCTGTCTCTCAATTCTGTATCACAAATCCCCCAAGACCTAGTCTGATAAATGTTGAGCCCTCCTTAGAAGGAGAAGAAAGGGAAAAAATTGAATTAGCTAAGGCAGAACTGTCATTAGCACACAGAGGAAGAACAGAAGGCTAGAAACACACACACTGAATTTTTTCTGTATTATATTTTTTTACCATTTATTATCACTCTTTCAGTTCTATCCCTATATTGTCAACAACTAACTTTTCCATCTATATCTCTTTTTCTGCATAGTTTACATTTTTGATATTAATTTTCTCAGCAAAGCTGTAGCAATAAAAAAAAAAAAAAACTGAACTAAGTCCAAGACAGTGGAGGAGTGGGAAACCTTAATTTCATCTGGTCCCAGGAATTCAGCTAGATACCTATCAAACCATTCTGGACACCTGCGAACTCAACTGGAGATCAAAGAATAGTTGCAACTCTACAAATAGAAAAGTAACCAATTTCTACAAGGTGGGAGGTAAAGAGAAGTGAATCTGAGGTGATGTACGGGAAGACAGATGGAGGTGGGAGGGGAGCCTCTGTCAACTGGCTACCAGCAAGTGATAGAGTAGCAGAGCACAAATCGGAACTTTTATAAGTCTGCTCTGGTAAGGGTGCTGCTCAGGTTGCCAGGGTCACAAGGAAGACCAGGGGTGCCAGAGTTCTCAGGTATCAAAGTGGGAGGTGGCTGCAAAGAGTGAGTCCAGGAGTGGGCTCTCAGCTTAGTGTTGCGATAAACCATGATCCAGGCAGAGTTGGGCCCCAGCTCTTTGAGCAGAGGCCCAACAAGTGGCAGAACTGAGGAGACACCTCTTCTTCCCTGGCGGGGAAGAGTGGTATGGGAGCGCACTGCAGAACTCTGCTGGGTTTGGAGACTCCAAACAGGGTCGTGTGCCTGAGATAGGAATGCCCTGTCACAGGCAGGGTGAACACAGAGTGCAGACAGAGACCAGGAAGACAGCAGTGACTGCCTGATTTTCTTTGTGGGCTTCCTGAGGAATGGTCGCTATTTTAAAAGAATTAAAACCTAATCAAGTCGAAATAAAAAGGATATTAATGAGATGCAATAAAAAATGGAGGCTCTAAGTACTGGAATAAATGAAGAGGAAGGGAGAATTAGTGATATAGAAAACCAAATGATGGAGAATAAAGAAGCTGAGAAAAAGAGAGATAAACAACTACTGGATCATGAGGGGAAAATTTAAGAGATAAGTGACACCATAAAGCAAACAATATTAGAATTAGGATCCCAGAAGAATAAGAGAGAGGGGCAGAAGGCATATTGGAGCAAATTATAATGGAAAACTTCCATAATCTGGGGAAGGAAACTGGCATCAAAATCCAAGACGCACAGAGAACCCACCTCAAAATCAATAAAAATAGGTCAATACTCTGACATCTAAACTTACAAATCTCAGAGAAAAAAAAAAGAAAATCCTGAAAACAGCTTGGGAGAAGAGGTCTGTAAACTACAAGGGTAGAAACATTAGATTGGCAGCAAACCTATCCATGAAGACCTAGCAGGCCAGAGAGGAATAGCATGATATATTCAGAATACTAAACTAGGGGCACCTGGGTGGCTCAGTGGGTTAAGCCTCTGCCTTCAGCTCGGGTCATGATCTCAGGGTCCTGGGATCGAGCCCCATATCAGGCTCTCTGCTCAGCGAGGAGCCTGCTTCCTCCTCTCTCTCTGCCTGCCTGCCTCTCTGCTTACTCGTGATCTCTCTCTGTCAAATAAATCTTTAAAAAAAAAAAAAAGAGTCTGTTTCTAACAACAAAAAAAGAATACTAACTAGAAAAATATACAGGCAAAGGTACTTTATCCAGCCAGGATGACATTCGAAATAGGAGGAATGATAAAAAAACCTCCAGGACAAACATAAACTAAAAGAATTTGTGATCAGCAAACCAGCCCCACAAGAAATATTGAAAGGGATCCTCTAAGCAAAGAGAGAGCCCAAAAGTAACACAGACCAGAAAGGAACAGAGACAAAGTACAGTAACAGTCACCTTACAGGCAATACAATGGCACTAAATTCATATCTTTCAATAGTTACCCTGAATGTAAATGGGCTAAATGCCCCAATCAAAAGACATAGACATTCTATCAGACTGGATAAAAAAAACAAGACCCATCGATATGTTATCTGCAAGAAATTCATTTTAGACCCAAAGACATCTTCAGATTGAAAGTGAGGGGGTGGAGAACAATTTATCATGCTAAGGGACATCAAAAGAAAGCAAACCTTTTAACAAACAAATGAGATTTTTTTTTTAATATTTTATTTGTTTATTTGACAGAGATCACAAGTAGGCAGAGAGGCAGGCAGAGAGAGGGGGGGAAACAGGCTCTCCGCTGAGCAGAGCGCCCGATGCGGGGCTTGATCCCAGGACCCTAAGATCATGACCTGAGCTGAAGGCAGAGGCTTTAACTCACTGAGCCACCCAGGTGCCCCAACAAATTAGATTTTAAACCAAAGACTAATCAGAGATAAGGAAGGACGCTATATCATAATTAAAGATCTATCCAACAAGAAAAGCTAACAATTGTAAATATTTATACTCCTAATATGCGAGCAGGCAATTATAATAACAAAATCAAAGAAACACATAACAATAATACAATAATAGTAAGGGCCTTTAATACCCCCATCAATGAAATGGACAGATCATCTAAGCAGAAGATCAACAAGGAAATAAGGGACACACTAGACAAGATAACTTCACAGATATATTCAGAACATTCCAACCCAAAGCAACAGAATACACATTCTTCTCTAATACACATGGAACATTCTCCAGAATAAATCACATCCTGGGTCACAAATCAGGTCTCAACTGGTACCAAAAGATTGAGATCATTTCCTGTATATTTTCAGACCACAATGCTTTGAAACTAGAACTCAACCACAAGAGGAACGTTGGAAAGAACTCAAATACATGGAGGCTAAAGAGCATCCTACTAAAGAATGAATGGGTCAACCAGGAAATTAAAGAATAATTTTTTTTTTATATATTTATTATTTATTTTTTTTTCAGCCTAACAGTATTCATTCTTTTTGCACAACACCCAGTGCTCCATGCAAAACGTGCCCTCCCCATCACCCACCACCTGTTCCCCCAACCTCCCACCCCTGACCCTTCAAAACCCTCAGGTTGTTTTTCAGAGTCCATAGTCTCTTATGGTTAGCCTCCCCTCCCCAATGGATATTAAAGAATAATTTTTAAAATTCATGGAAACAAATGAAAACTATTCAAAATTTTGGGATGCAGCAAAGGCAGTCCTAAGAGTCCCAAGTATATAGCACTACAAGACCTTCTCAAGAAATAAGAAAGGTCTCAAATACACAACCTACCCCTACACCTAAAGGAATTGGAGAAAGAACAGCAAATGCAGCCTAAACATAGCCAGAGAAGAGAAATAAAAAAAAGATTAGAGGAGAAATCAATAAAAGAGAAACCAAAAGAACAATAGAACAGATCAATGAAACTAGAAGTTGGTTCATTGAAAGAATTAGCAAGATTGATAAACCCCTGGCCAGACTTATCAAAAAAAAAAGAGAAAGGACCCAAATAAAGAAAATAATGAATAAAAGAGAGATCACAACCAACACTGAAGAGACAAAAATAAGTATAAGAACATATTATGAGCAACTATATGATATGCCAACAAATTAGACAATCTGGAAGAAAGGGATGCATTCCTAGAGACATATAAACTACCAAAACTGAACCAGGAAGAAACAGAAAACCTGAACAGACCCATAACCAGCAAGGAAATTGAAGCAGTTATCAAAAATCTCCCAACAGGGGTGGCTGGGCGGCTCATTTGTTAAGCGTCTGTCTTTGGCTCAGGTCATGATCCCAAGTGGCATCAAGCCCCATGTCAGGCTCCCTGGTCGGTGGGAAGCCTGCTTCTCCCTCTCCCACTCCTCCTGCTTGTGCTCCCTCTCTCACTGTCACTGTCTCTCTCTGTCAAATAAATGAATAAAATCTTCATTAAAAAAAAAAAAATCTCCCAACAAACAAGGGCCCAGGGCCAGATGGCTTCCCAAGGGAATGCTATCAAACATTTAAGGAAGAATTAATACCTATTCTTCTGAAGCTATTTCAAAAAACTGACATGGAAGGAAAACTTCCAAACTCATTTTATGAGGCCAGTATTACCTTGATCCCAAAATCAGACAAAGACCCCACCAAAAAGGAGAATTACAGGTGAATATCTTCAATGAACATGGATGCAAAAATTCTCACCAAAATACTAGCCAAAAGGATCCAACAGTACATTAAAAGGATTATTCACCATGACCGACTGGGATTTATATTCCTGGGCTGCAAGGTCGGTTCAACATCTGCAAATGTGATACACTACTTTAATAAAAGAAAAGACAAGAATCATGTGATCTTCTCAATAATGCAGAAAAAGCATTTGACAAAGTACAACATCCTTTCTTGATTAAAAGTCTTCACAGTGTAGGGATAGAGAGAACATATGTTAATATCATCAAAGCTATCTATGAAAAACCCACAGCAAATATCATTCTCAGTGGGGAAAGAGGAGAGTTTTTCCCCTAAGGTCAGGAACACAGCAAAGATGTCCACTAATATCACTGCTGTTCAACACAGAACTAGAAGTTCTAACCTCAGCAATCAGAAAACAAAAAGAAATTAAAGGCATCCAAATCGGCAAAGAAGTCAAACTATCACTCTTTGCAGATAATACATCATGTAGAAAACCCAAAAGACTCCACCCCAAAACTGCTAGAACTCACACAGGAATTCAGTAAAGTGTCAAGATATAAAATCAATGCACAGAAATCAGTTGCATTTTTATACACCAAAAATGAGACAGAAGAAACAGAAATAAGAGTCAGTCCCATTTACAACTGCACCCAAAACCAAAAGATACCAAGGTATAAATCTAACCAAAGAGACAAAGGATCTGTACCCAGAAAAGTATAGAATACTCATGAAAGAAATCAAGGAAGACACAAAGAAATGGAAAAATGTTCCATGTTCATGGATTGGAAGAACAAATATTGTGAAAATGTCTATGCTACCTAGAGCAATCTACACACTCAATGCAATCCCTATCAAAATACCAACAATTTTTTTTCACAGAACTGAAACAAATAATCCTATAATTTGTATGAAACCAAAAAAGACCCTGAAAAGCCAAAGGAATGTTGAAAAAGAAAACCAAAACTGATGGCATCACAATTTCAGACTTCAAGCTCTATTACAAAGCTATAATCAGAAAGACAGTGTGGTACTGGCACAAAAATAGACACAAAGAACAACGGAACAGAATAAAGAGCCCAGAAATAGACCCTCAACTCTATGGTCAACTAATCTTCGACAAAGCAGGAAAGAATATCCAATGAAAAAGAGAGTTTCTTTGCAGCACCTGGGTGGCTCAGCTGGTTGGGCAGCTGCCTTCGGCTCAGGTCATGATCCCAGTATCCTGGGATCAAGGCCTGCATCAGGCTCCTTGCTCAGCAGAGAACCTGCTTCTCCCTCTCCCTCCCTCTCTGCCTATTTGTGCTTTATCTCTCTGTCAAATAATAAATAAAATCTTTAAAAACAAACAAACAAACAAACGTCTCTTCAACTCTTTGGGAAAACTGGACAGCCACATGCAGAAGAATGAAACTGGACCACTTCCTTATATCGTACACAAGAAACAGACTAAAAATGGATGAAAGACCTAAATGTGAGAAAGGAATCCATCAAAATCCTAGAGGAGAACACAGGCAGCAACCTTTTGACCTCAGCCACAGCTATGCCTTGCTTGACACATCTCCAAAGGCAAGGGAAACAAAGGGGCAAATGAACTATTAGGACTTCATTAAGATAAAAAGCTTTTGCACAGTGAAGGAAACAGTCAACAAAACCAAAGACAGGGGCGCCTGCGTGGCTCAGTGGTTTAAGCCGCTGCCTTCGGCTCAGGTCATGATCTCAGGGTCCTGGGATCGAGTCCCACATCGGGCTCTCTGCTCGGCAGGGAGCCTGCTTCCCTCTCACTCTCTCTGCCTGCCTCTCTGCCTACTTATGATCTCTCTCTGTCAAATAAATAAATAAAATCTTAAAAAAAAAACAAAAAACCAAAGACAACCAACAGAATGGAAGAAGATATTTGCAAGTGACGTATCAGATAAAGGGTTAGTATCCAAAATCTACAAAGAACTTATCAAACTCAACACCCAAAAACAAACCAACCAAGAAATGGGCAGAAGACAGGAACAGCTACTTCTGCAAAGAAGACATCCAAATGGCCAAACAACACATGAAAAAGTGCTCCACATCACTCAGCATCAGGGAAATACAAATTAAAACCACAATGAGATACCACCTCACACCAGTCAGAACAGCTAAAATTAACAAGTCAAGAAACAACATATGGTGGCAAGGATGCAGAGAAAGGGGAACTCCTACACTGTTGATGGGAATGCAAGCTGGTGTAGCCACTCTAGAAAACAGTATGGAAGAGTTCCTCAAAAAGTTGAAAATAGAGCTACCCTATGATCCAGCATTGCACTCCTGGGTATTTACCCTAAAGATACAAATGTAGTGATCCAAAGGGACATCTGCACTCCAATGCTTATAGCAAACATGTCCATAACAGCCAAAGAGCCCAGATGTCCATCAACAACTGAATGGATAAAGAGAAGATATACATATACATATATGTGTGTGTGTATACACACACACACACACACACACACAATGCAATATTATGCAACCATCAAAAATGAAATCTTGCCACTTGCAACGAGGTCAATGAAACTAATGTGTGTTATGCTAAATGAAGTAAGTCAATCAGAGAAAGACAATTATCATATGATCTCACTGATATGTGGAATTTAAGAAATAAGGCAGAGGAGAGGCGCCTAGGTGGCTCAGTGGGTTAAAGCCTCTGCTTTCAGCTCAGGTCATGATCCCAGGGTCCTGGGATCGAGCCCCACAACGGGCTCTCTGCATAGCAGGGACCCTGCCTCCCCCCTCTCTCTGCCTGCCTCTCTGCCTACTTGTGATCTGCCTGTCTGTCAAATAAATAAACAAAATCTTAAAAAGAAAGAAACAAACAAGGCAAAGGATCATAGGGGAAGAGAGGAAAAACTGAAACAAGACAAAACCAGAGAGGGAGACAAGCCATAAGAGACTCTTAATATTAGGAAACAAACTGAGGGTTGCTGGATGGGATTGGGGTGGGAGATGGAGTGGCTAAGTGATGGACATTGGGGAAGGTATGTGTTGTGATAAGTGCTGGGTGTTGTCTAAGACTGATGAATCACAGACCTGTAACCCTGAAATAGTATGTTATATGTTAATTTTAAAAAAAAACTTAAAAAAAAAGAATATTTCTAAACATTAAAAATTTATGTGTGAATAGAAAGTATGTTATATTACTATGTCTCCATCAGAAAGGATGAATACCCAACTTTAGGACTGGAAGAGATTATGCTGAGTGAAATAAGTCAAGCAGAGAGAGTCGATTATCATATGGTTTCACTCACTTATGGAGCATAAGGAATAACACAGAAGACATGGGGAGATGGAGAGAAGTGAGTTGGGGGGAAATCAGAGGGGGAGACAAACCATGAGAGACTGTGGACTCTGAGAAACAAACTGAGGGTTTTGGAGGGGAGGGGAGTGGGAGGCTGGGTGAGCCTGGTGGTGGGTATTAAGGAGGGCACATATTGCATGGAGCACTGGGTGTGATGCATAAACAATGAGTCTTGGAACACTGAAAAAGTAAAGTTAAAAAAGAAAGTATATTATAAAATGGAAATGGACATGGTTTTACTTCTGAAAGTTGAACAGTTCAGCAATGAAAGTAAGTATGATGCCTAATGTTTCCTGAGATAGGTTAATGGCCAAAGACATAAGAATAAAGCATAATGAGAAATTTTTTTAAAAAACCATAGATTTAGGAAAAAAAAACATAGATATTGGATTGGTATGAATCCCATCTGTTGCTATAAGCTGTGTGACTTTAGCAAGTTATATTAATTCCTAATACTTGTTTGCTTATCTGCAAAACCGAGATACTTCCAACTTTCAGAGAGCTGTTAAATGAGTTTAATGAGATAAAGTATATACAATTCTTGGTATATACTATTTGACACTTGACATATCCTATTGATTTTCTTCTCCTGTCATGTCCTGTCAGGTGGCATTTACCTTGACCAATTTATAGAAAATTCTTCCTACTTAGTATGAACAATTCATCTTGCTCCAACCATACATACATACATATATAAATGACAAAAGCATCATCTTTGCATCATTATAGTACTATCTTTACATTTTCTATGGTTTATTAACATATAGCCCATAAAAGAAATGCAACTGAAAATCACTGAGCTAATTTTAAAAATTAACATAGCAACTTTCTTATTTTTTGCTCACTAATACAGCATGATATATTTTAAATCTTTAATGATAATAAGCACTTGCTATATGCCAGACACTGTGCTAAGTATGTTTTGCATATAATTTGACACCCAACGCTCAAAATAACCCTATCGTTATTTCACAGATGAAGACACTGAGGTTTAGAGAAGTTAGTTAACTGGTCCAATATTATCTAGTGTCAGGTCTAACACTATCTTGATAGAGGTGACATGTCTATCTCATACTAGGCTCTTGTTTGTGATTATTCTATTAATGCAATTTTCAATGCAATTTTTAAAAATTATTTGACAGAGAGAGACACGCAAAGAGGGAATGCAAGCAGAAGGAGTGGGAGAACTTAATTATTTATCTATTTTTTATTAAGTTTTATTTATTTAATCAACAGAGAGAGAGAGAAAGCAAGAGAGGGAACACAAGCAGGGTGAGTGGAAGAAGGAGAAGCAGGTTTCCCACCAAGCAGGGAGCCCAATGAGGGCTCAATCCCAGGACCCTGGGATCATGATCTAAGCTGAAAGCAGAGATTTAACAACTGAGCCACCCATGCACCCTGCCAATGCAATCAATCTTAAGAAAGAAGAACAAAGCTGGAGGTTATCATAATCCCAGATGTCAAGATATACTACAAAGCTATAGTAATCAAAACGGTATGGTACCACAACAAAAATAGATACATAGATACATAGATAGACACACAGATCAATAAAACAGGAAGTCCACAAATAAACCCATGGCCAATTAATCTATGAAAAAAGAGACAAGATCATACAATGGAAAAAAGTCTGTTCAACAAATGGTGTTGGGAAAATTGGATAGCTACATGCAAAAGAATGAAACTGGAAACTTTGAACAAACGAAAGTTTCTTATACCATACACAAAAATATACTCAAAATGGGTTAAAGACCTAAATGTGAGACCTTAAATCATAGAACTCTTGGAAGAAAACATAAATGGGGCGCCTGGGTGGCTCAGTCAGTTAAGCATCTGCGTTCAGCTCAGGTCATGATCCCAGAGTCCTGAGATCAGGCCCTGCCATTAGACTCCCTGCTCAGTGGGGAGCCAGTTTCTCCCTCTGCTGCTCCCTCATTCGTGCTCTCTCTCGCTCACTCTCTAATATACAAAAATCTTTAAAAAGAAAACATAAACAGTAATTTCTTTGACATCAGCTTTAGCAACATTTTTCTAGATATGTCTCCTCAGATAAGAGAAACAAAAACAAAAATAAACTATCTGGTCTACACCAAAATAAAAAGCCTTTGCACAGTGAAGGGAACTATCAGCAAAATGAAAAGACAACCTACTAAATGAGAGAAGATATTTGTAAATGATATATCTGAGGTAAGGTGTTACTATTAAAAATGCAGTAAGAACGTATAGGGGCACCTGGGTGGTGTGCAGGTGGTTAAGCACCTGCCTTCAGCTCAGTTCGTGATCCCAAGGTTCTGGGATGGAGGCTCCTCCCAACCCCTTATCATCAGGCTCCCTGCTCAGTGGGGAGCCTGCTTCTCCCTCTCCCATTGTCGCCCCCCCCCCACTTTGTGCTACCTCATGATCATGTGCTCTCGCTCTCTCAAATGAATAAAATAGGGGCTTTTTTTAGATTTTATTTATTTACTTATTTGACAGCGAGAGAGAGAGAGAGAGAGAGAGAGATCACAAGTAGGCAGAGAGGTAAGGGGCGGGGGAAGCAGGCTCCCTGCTGAGCAGAGAGCCCAGTGTGGGGCTCGATCCCAGAACCCTGAGATCATGACCTGAGCTGAAGGCAGAGGCTTTAACCCACTGAGCCACCCAGGCACCCTCAAATGAATAAAATAAAAAAAAAAAAAAAAAAAAAAAAAAGAAAGAACTTATGCAGTTCAACACACACACACATAAAATAATCCAATTTAAAAACTGGCAGAGGACCTGGATAGGCAGTTTTCCAAAGACATATAGATGGCCAAAAGACATATGAAAAGATGCTTAACATCACTAATCATCAGAGAAATGCAAATCAAAACCACAATGAGACATTACATTACACCTGTCAGAATGGCTAAGATCAAAAGTACAAGAAATAACAAGTGTTGGCACAAATGTGCAGAAAAAGAACCTTCATGCACTATGGTGGGAATGCAAATTGGAGCAGCAACTAAGAAAAACTCGTAACTTCTTCAAAAAGGTAAAAATAGAAATACTAAGGGTCCTGGGTGGCTTAGTTCATGGTTCTGGAATTGAGCCCCACATCCAGCTCCCTACTCAGGAGGGAGCCTTCTTCTACCTCTCCTCCCTGCTCATGCTCTCTCAGTCTCTTTGTCTCTCTCTCAAATAAATAAATAAAATCTTTTTTTTTTTAAAGCTTCTATAGGTACAAATGATTGCTGAAAGCAAATTTTTAACAATGCATCACTTCATAATATGCATGTAATATAATACACAGGACAACTACATCATAAAGGACCGTAAGGGGGTGCCTGGCTGGCTCAGTCCACAGAGTATGTGACTCTTGATATCAGGGTGGTGAGTTCATGCCCCATGTTGTGGGTAGAGATAAAAGGGGGCACCTGGGTGGCTCAGTGGGTTAAAGCCTCTGCATTCGGCTCAGGTCATGATCCCAGGGTCCTGAGATCAAGGCCCACATCAGGCTTTCTGCTCAGCAGGGAGCCTGCTTCCCTTCCTCTCTCTCTGCCTGCCTCTCTGCCTACTTCTGATCTCTGTCAAATAAAGAAATAAAATCTTAAAAAAAAACCATAGGGATAATTGGATGATAAATGGATGGAAAAAGATATGAAGTATAAAAAAACTAGAGTGACTATTTTATAACCGGAAGTTTCTACCTCTTAATACCCTTCACCTATTTTGGCCAGCCCCCAACCCTCTCTTCTGGCAACCAGTAGTTTGTATTTATGATTCTGTTTCTATTGTTTGTCCATTTGTTTTTTAGATTCTACATGTAAGTGAAATCATATGGTATTTGTCTTTGACTTATTTCATTTAGCCTAATACTCTGTAGGTCCATCCATATTGTTGCAGGTAGCAAGATCTTTCATTCTTATGGCTAAATATTATTAAATTATATATACGCACATCTTCTTTATCCACTCATCTAACAAAGGATAATTAGGTTGCTTCCATATCTTGGCTATTTTAAGTAATGCTGCAATAAACATAGGGATGCATATATCTTTTCAAATTAGTGTTTTCATTTTCACTGGGTAAATATCTAAGAGTGGAATTACTGGATCATATGGTATTTCTATTTCAAATTTTTTGAGGAACCTCCATACTATTTTCTACAGTGATTTAAAATACAAAGATTAAGGGGCACCTGGGTGTCTTAGTGGATTAAGCCGCTGCCTTCGGCTTGGGTCATGATCTCAGGGTCCTGGGATCAAGCCCCGCATCAGGCTCTCTGCTCTGCAGGGAGCCTGCTTCCTCCTCTCTCTCTGCCTCTCTCTCTCTGCTGCCTCTCTGCCTACTTGTGATCTCTCTCTCTCTGTCAAATAAATAAATAAAATCTTAAAAAAAAAAATACAAAGATTGACCAAACTATGGAAAGAGCCCAGATGTTCATCAACAGATGAATGGATAAAGATGTGCTATATATATATATACACACAATGGAACATTACTCAACCATCAAAAAAATGAAATCTTGCCATTTGCAATGACATGGATGGAACTAAAGGATATTATACTAAGTAAAATAAGTCAATCAGAGAAAAAGAATTGTCATATGATCTCACTGATATGTGGAATTTAGGAAACAGAACAGAGGATCATAGGTGAAGAGAGGAAAAAATTAAACAAGATGAAACCAGAGAGGGACACAAACCATAAGAGACTCTTAATCTTAGGAAACAAACTGAGGGTGGCCAGAGGGGATGGGGATAGAGGGATGAGGTAGCTGGGTGATGGACATTAATAGGGAGGGCATGTGACATAATAAGCACTGGGTATTATATAAGAGGGATGAATCACAGACCGTACCTCTGACACCAATAATACACTATATGTTAAAAAAATTTTTTTTTCAATTTTAACAAATAAATTAGAAAAAGAAAAAAAATACGAGGATTGAAATCATATAAGGTATGCTTTCTGACCACAATGGAATTAAATTAGAAATCAGTAAGATAGCCAAAAATAATTCATAATTATTTGGGAACAAAACAACATACTTTTAAATAACCCATAGGTTAAAAGAGAGAGAGAAAAAAAATAATTATAACGTAAATGGTAAAGAAAATAAAATATATCAGTATTTGTGGGATGCAGCTAAAGCAGTATTTAGAAGACAATTTTGAGCTTTAAATGCCTATATTAAAAAAGAAGAAAATCTACAAAGCTGTGATCACCAAGACAGCATGATACTGGCACAAACACAGACACATAGACCAATGGAACATAATAAAGAGCCCAGATACAGACTCTCAATTCTATGATCAACTAATCTTTGACAAAGCAAGAAAAATATCCAATAGAAGAAAAACAGTCTCTTCAATAAATGGTGCTGGGAAAATTGGACAGCTATATACAGAAGAATGAAACTGGGCTATTCTCTTACACAATATACAAAGATAAACTAAATGAATGAAAGACTTCAATGTGAGACAGGAATCCATCAAAATCCTAGAGGAGAACATAGGAAGTAACCTCTTTGACATCTGCCACAGTAACTTCTTTCAAGACACATCTCCAAAGGCAAGGGAAACAAAAGCAAAAATGAACCTTTGGGACTTCGTCAAGATTGATAAAATTGATAAAAGTCAACAAAATTTTAACATCCCAGGTAAACTATCAAAAAAAGAGAATGGACTCTTAATCTCACAAAACAAACTGGGGGGGGGGGGTTGAGAGAGGGGGAGTGGGGTTATGGACACTGGGGAGGGTATGTGCTATGGTGAGTGCTATGAAGTATGTAAACCTGGCAATTCACAGACCTGTACCCCTGGGGATAAAAATACATTATATATTTATAAAAAAATAAGAAATAAATAAAAAATTTTTAAAAAAAGAGAATGGAGACCATGAGTATGTAAAATGAAAGAGCATATCATCCTAAATCCTACAGACATTAAAAGGACAATAAAGAAATGTTATGAACAATTTTATGCCAATAAGTTTGACAATAAAGATGAAACAGAAAAATTCCTTGAAAAATACGACTCATCAGAACTTAAATAAGATGAAAAAGAAAATCTGATAGCTATATCTCTATTAAAGAAATTAGGAGGGCACCTGGGTGGCTCAGTGGCTTAAGGTTTCTGCCTTCGGCTCAGGTCATGGTCTCAGGGTCCTGGGACCGAGCCCCGCATTGGGCTCTCTGTTCAGCAGGAAGCTTGCTTCCTCTTCTCTCTCTGCCTGCCTCTCTGCCTACTTGTAATCTCTGTCTGTCAAATAAATAAAATCTTAAAAAAGAAAAAAAAAGGAAAGAAATTAGGTTTTGCAGGGCATCTGGGTGCCTCAATCAGTTAAGCATCTACCTTTGGCTCAGGTCATGGTCTCAGGGTCCCGGATGGAGTCGCACATTGGGCTCCATGCTCAGCAGGGAACCTGTGTCTTCCTCTCCCACTCCCCCTGCTTGTGCTCTCTCTCTCTCTCTCTCTCCATGAAATAAATAAATCTTTAAAAAAAAGAAACTGGATTTTTTATCAAAAACTTCCCGCAAGGGGCACCTGGATAGCTCTTTCCATGAAGTCAATCAATCAATCTTGAAGAAAAAGAAAAGAAACTGGATTTTTTTCAAAAACTTCCTCCCAAGGGGCTCCAGGATAGCTCAGTCAGCATATGACTCTTAATCTCAATGTTATGAGTTCAAGCCTGATGTTGAGTTTTGGGTATGGAACCTACTTAAAAAATTTTTTTTTATTAAAAACAAAAACAGCAACACCTTGGTGACTCAGTCAATTAAGTGTCTGCCTTCAGGGTGCCTATATGGCTTAGTCACTTAAGTGTCTACCTTTGGCTTGGGTCATGGTCTCAGGCTCTGGGGATAGAGCCCTACATCGGACTCCCTGCTCAGCTGGGAGCCTGCTTCTATATGTGCCCCTCTCCCCAGCTCATTCTCATTTTCTCTCTCTCTCTGTCTGAAATAAACAAACATATATTTTTTAAAAGTGTCTGCCTGGGGGGGGGGGCGCCTGGGTGGCTCAGTGGGTTAAAACCTCTACCTTCGGCTCAGGTCATGATCCCAGGGTCCTGGGATTGAGCCCCGCATCGGGCTCTATGCTCCGTGGGGAGCCTGCTTCCTCCTCTCTCTCTGCCTGCCTCTCTGCCTACTTGTGATCTCTGTCAAATGAATAAAAAAAATCTTAAAAAAAAAAAAAAAGTGTCTGCCTGGGGCACCTGAGTGGCTCAGTGGGTTGAGGCTTCTGCCTTCAGCTCAGGTCATGATCCCAGAGTCCTGGGATCGAGCCCCGCATCTGGCTCTCTGCTCAGCAGGGAGCCTGTTTCCTCCTCTCTCTCTGCCTGCTTCTCTGCCTACTTGTGATCTCCATCTGTCAAATAAATAAATAAAAATCTTAAAAAAAAAAAGTGTCTGCCTTTGGCTTAGGTCATAATCCCATGGTCCCACATAGGGCCCCTTGCTCAGCAGGAAGCCTGCTTCTCCCTCTGCCTGCTACTTTCTTGCTTTCTCTCTCTATGCCAAATGAATAAAATATTTTTAAAATAATTAAAAAAACAAAAAGAAAACAAAAACCTCCCCCGAAAGAAAACACACCAAGATGGTTTTACTGGTGAATACTACCAAAAACCAAGAACATAAATCTTAATCCAAACTCCTTCAGAAAATGGAAAACTTTTCAACATTTCATGGGGTCAAATAACCCACTAATAAAACCAGAGACATTACCAAAAAAAGACGGAGAGAGAGAGAGCGGGAGGGAGGCATGCATGGGGGTAGAGGGGGAGAGAGAAAAAAGAGAGAGAATTATAGACTGATATTCTTCATAAACAAAGATGTAAATATCTAAAACAAACTGGGATGCCTAGGTGGCTCAGTTGGGTTAAGCATCTGATTCATGATTTGGGCTCAGGTCATGAACTCAGGGTCATGAGATCAAGCCCCACGCTGGGCTGCATGCCGGGCATAGAGCCTGTTTAAGATTCTCTTTCTCCCTCTCTCTGCCCTCCAAAAGAACGGAATTATCTACTAGAATAAAAGGCAAAACAACAACAACAACAACCATTTACAACCATTTAAATAGATAAAGAAGGGGCGCCAGGGGTGGCTCAGTGGGTTAAGCCTCTGCCTTTGGCTCAGGTCATGATCTTATGGTCCTGGGATTGAGCCCCACATCGGGCTCTCTGCTCAGCAGGGAGCCTGCTTCCCCTCCTCTGTCTCTCTGCCTGCCTCTCTGCCTACTTGTGATCTCTGTCAAATAAATAAATAAAATCTTTTAAAAAAATAAATCAATAGATAAAGAAAAAGCATTTGACAACATTCAATAGCCATACACGATAAAAACTCAGAAAGTTAAGAAGAGAATGGAATTTCCTCAATCTGACAAAGGACATGTACAAAAATCTACAGCTAGCATCATACCTAATGATAACAGACTGATATTTCCCCCTAAAATTAAAGACAAAGCAAGCACATTAATTCTTACACTTCTGTGCAATATCGTACCGATAGTTAAGGACAATGCAACAAGGCAAAGGGCAGGGGGGCAACAATAAAGATTGGAAAGGAAAAAGTAAAATGGTGGCTCCTCACATATGACAGAATTTGTTTACAGAGAAAAACCTAAAGAACATATAAAACAATTACTAAAACTAATAGTTTTATGTTGCAGGTCATAAAATCAACATACAAAAATAAACTGCATTTTTAAATATCAGTTGTAAACAATTAAGAAAAATAGAATGTTTGAAAATTTTATTTATAATAGCTTCAAAGAGCATACATTTTTTAAACAATCTTTTTTTTTTTTTTAAAGATTTCATTTACCCATTTGATAGACAGAGATCACAAGTAGTCAGAGAGGCAGGCAGAGAGAGAGGAAGGGAAGCAAGCTCCCCACTGAGCAGAGAGCCCAATGCAGGGCTCAATCCCAGGACCCTGGGATCATGACTTGAGCTGAAGGCAGAGGCTTTAACCAACTGAGCCACCCAGGGGCCCCCAAAGACCATACATTTTTAAGGAATAGGGGTGCCGGCTGGCTCACTTGGTACAGCATGCAACTCTTGATCTTGAGCTCATGAATTCAAACTCCACACTGGGCATAGAGCTTACATTAAAAAAAAATTTTTTTAAGGAATAAATTCAATAATAATCATACAAGACCTCTACACTGAAAACTAAATATATAGATATACATACAATGTTTGTAGAAGGGAAGACTCAATAAGATATTTATTCTTCCTAAATTAATCTATATATATATTCAATGCAATCCATATCCCCAATAGAAATACTGCAGAAAGAGACAACTGGATCTAAAATTTATAAGGAAATGCAAAAGACCTAGAAAACCAAAGTAATCCTGAAAAAGAAAAACAAAGTTGGAGGACTTTCATTACCTGATTTCAAGGTTTAGTATAAAACTACAGTAATCACCTCAACTCTATGGTCAACTAATCTTCAACAAAGCAGGAAAGAATGTCAAATGGAAAAAAGACAGTTTCTTTAACAAATGGTGCTGGGAAAATTGGACAGCCACATGCAGAAGAATGAAACTGGACTATTTCCTTGTACCACACACAAAAATAGACTCAAACTGGATGAAAGACCTAAATGTGAGATAAGAATCCATCAAAATCCTTGAGAACACAGGCAGCAAACCTCTTTGAGCTCAGCCACAGCAACTTCTTCCTAGATATATTGCCAAAGGCAAGAGAAGCAAGGGCAAAAATGAACTATTGGGACTTCATCAAGATCAAAAGCTTTTGCAGAGCAAAGGAAACAGTCAACAAAACCAAAAGACAACTGACAGAATGGGAGAAGATATTTGCAAATGACATGTCAGATAAAGGACTAGTATCCAAAATCTATGAAGAACTTATCAAACTCAACACCCAAAGAACAAATAATCCAATCAAGAAAATGGGCAGAAGACACGAATAGACATTTCTGCAAAGACATCCAAATTGCCAACTGACACACAAAAAAGTGCTCCACATCACTTGGCATCAGCGAAATACAAATCAAAACCACAGTGAGATACCACTTCACACCAGTCAGAATGGCTAAAATTAACAAGTCATGAAATGATAAATTTTGGCGAGGATGTGGAGAAAAGGGAACCCTCCTACACTGTTAGTGGGAATGCAAGCTGGTGCAGCCACTCTGGAAAACAGTATGGAGTTTCCTCAAAAAGTTGAAAATAGAGTACTCTACGACCCAGCAATCGCACTAAGAGGTATTTACCCTAAAGATACAAATGTAGTGATCCGAAGGGGCACATGCCCCCAAATGTTTATAGCAGCAATGTCCACAAGAGCCAAACTATGGAAAGAATCTAGATGTCTATCAACAGATGAGTAGATAAAGATGTGGTGTATACACACACACACAAACACACACACACACACACACGCCCACACATACACACAATGGAATACTACGCAGCCATCAAAAGAAATGAAATCTTGCCGTTTGCGATGACATGGATGGAACTAGAGAGTATCATGCTAAGCAAAATAAGTCAATCAGAGAAAGACAATTATCATATGATCTCTCCAATATGAGGAATTTGAAAGGCAAGGCGGGGGATCATGAGGGGTAGGGAGGTTACGAATGAAACAAGATAGGATCGGAAGGGAGATAAACCATAAGAGACTCTTAATCTCATGAAACAAACTGAGGCTTGCTGGAGGGGTGGGTAGGGATAGCGTGGCTGGGTTATGGACGTTGGGGAGGGCATATGCTATGGCAAGTGCTATGAAATGTGTAAGCCTGATGATTCACAGACCTGTACCCCTGGGGCAAATAATACATTATATGTTAATCTTAAAAAACTACAGTAATCAAGACAGTATGTTTTGCCATACAAAAAGAGATCACAAAACAGAATACTGGGAAAAAAACATATTTGTACAATCAACTGATTTTCAATAAAGATACAAAAGCAATCCAATGGGAAATGGAAAACCTTTTCAACAAATGGTACCAGAACAACCAGATATCCATGTAACAAACAACAACAACAAAGTGAACCTCTTTACCTTACACTATATACAACAATTTCTAGTGGATCAAAGACCTAAACATAAAGCTAAAACTGTAAAGTTTCCGTAAGAAAACACAAGAGAATATCTTTGCAATGTAGGGGTAGACAAAAGTTTTTTACAGCAGGAAAGCAGTAACAATAAAAGAAAAAACTTACATCAAATTTTTAAAATTCTGCTCACTCAGAATGCCATTTAAAAAATACAGATAATTCAGGGGCGCCTGGGTGGCTCTGTGGGTTAAAGCCTCTGCCTTCAGCTCAGGTCATGATCCCAGGGTCCTGGGATCGAGCCCCACGTCGGGCTCTCTGCTCGGCGGGGAGCCTGCTTCCTTCTCTCTCTCTCTCTGCTTGCCTCTCTGCCTACTTGTGATCTCTGTCTGTCAAATAAATAAATAAGATCTTTAAAATATATATATATAGATAGATAATTCAAATATTTTTTTTTAATTTATTTGACAGAGAGAGAGATCACAAGTAGGCAGAGAGGTAGGCAGAGAGGGGGAGCAGGTTCTCCACTGAGCAGAGAGCCCAATGCCGGGCTCAATCCTAGGACCCCGAGATCATGACCTGAGCCGAAGGCAGAAGCCCAACCCACTGAACCACCCAGGCGCCCCTAAAAAATATAGATAATTCAAACAATAAAAGAAGTCATTTTCAAAACACATATCCAACAAACACTGACTGGTCCATAATATATAAAGAACTCCTACAACTCAATAACAAAACAGACAAAACAATTTTAAAATGGGCAAACTAGTTGAATGCATACTGCATGAAAGAAGTTATATAGATGACTAATAAACACATGAAAAGATCCTCAATGTCGTAAGTCATCAGTAAAATGCAGTTAAAACCACAAGATACTATATACACCCATAAAATAGCCAGAAGTAAAAAGACTGGCAACACCAAATGTTAGTGAAGAGATGGAGCCAAATGGAACTCATACATTTTTTTTTTAAAGATTTTATTTATTTATTTGACAGAGAGAGATCACAAGTAGGCAGAGAGGCAGGCAGAGAGAGTGAGAGGGAAGCAGGCTCCCTGCCGAGCAGAGAGCCCGATGCGGGACTCGATCCCAGGACCTCGAGATCATGACCTGAGCCGAAGGCAGCGGCTTAAACCACTGAGCCACCAGGCACCCCAACTCATACATTTTTGATGGCTGCATAAAATGGTATGACAATTTGGGAAAACATCAGTCAGTTTCTTAAAAACTAAATGTGTATCTACCTAATGACTCACTATTTTTTTTTTAAGATTTTATTTATTTATTTGACAGAGAGAGATCACAAGTAGGCAGAGAGGCAGGCAGAGAGAATGAGAGGGAAGCAGGCCCCCTGCCGAGCAGAGAGCCCGATGCGGGACTCGATCCCAGGACCCTGAGATCATGACCTGAGCCGAAGGCAGCGGCCTAAACCACTGAGCCACCCAGGCGCCCATGACTCACTATTTTTATTCCTGAGGATTCACCTAGGAGATATAAATACTTTTTGTACAATCCATCTACAAAACGTCTTCCATAAGAATGGTCATAGTAGCTTTATACATAATAGCCAAAACCTGGAAATGGCTCAGAGGTCCACCAACAAGAGAAGAAACGAAAAAATGTGGTACATTCATAGGATGGAATACAACTCAGTACTAAAGAGACATAAACTACTTTCACACAACAAAATGGATGAATCTCAATAACATGCTGACTGAAAGAAGCATTACACAAAGATTGTGTGTGTGTTTTTTTAAGGAGTCTCTATACCCACTGTGGGGCTCAAACTCAACCAAGATGAACAGTTACATGCTCCACCCACTGAGCCAACCAGATGCCCCAAAAGCATGTGTATTGTATGATTCCTTTACATGAGATTTTAGAACAAGCAAAATTAAATCCGTGTTGGAAAAAATAGTAGTTCCTCTGGGAGTTATGGGTGGGGACTGACTGAGAAAGGACATGAGGAAACCTTCCAGAATCATAATGTTCTAATCCTGATGGGTTTTGAGTTACCAAATATATACATTTGTCAAAATTCACCAAATAATACAATTAAGATTAATGCATTACATTGTATATAAATTTTACTTTATAAAAATAAGTATTGAACTGTAGGAAAATACCTGCTCATTTAGATATTTAGGGGCAAGATCTGCAACTTACTTTAAAATGCAACCAAGAGGCGCCTGGGTGGCTCAGTCAGTTAAGCGTCTGACTTCAGCTCAAGTCATGATCTCAGGTCCTGGGGTTGAGCCTTGATCAGCGGGGTGTCTGTCTGTCCCTCTCCTTCTCCCCTTCCCTGCTCATGCTCACTCTCTAATAAGTAAGTAAAATCTTAAAAAAAATTTAAAAATGCTATAAAAACATGGCTAGAAGGATCATAAATGGATAAAACATGTTAAAAAGCAAATATAGCAAAAACAATTGTAGAATCAGTTGTGGGTATTCACTGTTCAATTCCTTCAACTTCTGTATGTTTGGAAAATTGTATATCCATTGCAGGGAAAAAAATAATATTGAATCAAAAGATAAACTTAATGTCAAGTTAAAATACTACAGAAAATCAAAATATAAGTTACTGAAGAATATTCAATCACTTAACATTTTAAACATTCCAAATTTTATACACAGCTGAATGACTGTATCTTCCCAATTTAAAACACAGCTGAATGACTATATCTTTCCAATTTAAAACTGATCTAGACTTGGCCTTAGGTGACATTTGCAAAAAGTATTTATAGCATAAATATAGAATACCAAACTCAAGAATAACCATGTTGGGGTGGGTGGGTGGCTCGGTTGGTTAAGCATCCAACACTTGATTTCAGTTCAGGTCATGATCTCAGGGTTGTGAAATCAAGCCCTGCATCAGACCTGCTCAAGATTCTCTCTCACTCTCCCTCTGCCCCTCCCATACTTGTGTGTGCTCTTTCTCTCTCTCTAAAAAAAAGAAAAAGAAATGACATTTTGTTATTGACTCAAGTGATAATAGCTCATATTTCAACTGTGATAATTCAAGGTATTATAACAAGACAGAAAACCTTAGGTATATTTAAAATGTAGTGTATAGTTTATGTCGACAAAATGGGTACTGAGACCCTGAAATTGTAGAACTATACATATATATGCACAAATAATATTGTAATATACTTAACACAATTTACATTCTAGATCTCAGGTGCAGTTTGCTTAACTTTATTACTCTATAAAAGTAAACACAGTATTTTACAAAAGCATTTAAAATACATTTTAAAATGTGAGATATTAAAACAATAAAATGTGAGGTGTTAGTATATTACATGCAATGGTGTAAACATATGCACACATATATTTGTATCTCTATCTACCTATAAAGAGAAATTGATCATAGGGATCAGTAAAGAGGGAGAGAACAGTAAAGACAGGGAGTTAAACAGGAGAGTTCAGGCAGAAGAAATGAGAATCAAGTTCAAATGGAATAAAAAAAGAAGAATGAAGAGTATATGTCAAGCCAACTTAACTATTAAACAGCCACTAAAAAGGTAGTAAAATTCAGGTACAGCAAAATGATCACTGCTCAAGGTATTTATAACTCTTAACGCATAGGGAAGACTTGAAAAATTGTAAACAATTAATTGTGGTATAAAATAGGATATAGTGTCATGTCCTCAGAGGGAAAAAAGCAAAATAAAAGCATAAGGTGAGAGATATACTTAAATTGGAATCTTCTAGGAACATCTCAGAGAGGAAGTAGACTTAAAATGGCTGCCCCAAAATATACACAGAAAGGAGAGAGAAGTCTAATATAGGGAAAGGGAAAGACACAAGCAAAGAAAAATGCAGAGGTAGGAATAAAAATGGTGTGTGGCAAAGAAGCAGGCAAAAAAGAACACTGTTAGGTATGACCAGAGTGGAGAATTACCTCTTGGACCACATTAAAATTAAATTAGGCAGAAAATTCATGAGGGGAGTAATGGAAAATAAAATGGGTAAGGATGACAGAGGATATTGACAGAACAACAGATTTCATCTCAGCCTTAGCTTTCTTTCAGGAGGTATGCCCACTTCTGTGTTCCTTGGCATCAGCCCCTCTCATCACCTGCCTAACCTCTGTGTATGTGATGTGGCCTATTATGATTAAGTTCCCAAAGTTCAAAGTCTTAGTGCTTACCCATGACTTCTGGAAGGAAAATATCCATTCACCCAGATCCTGAGTGTACATTTACATCAATCTGGAAAACCTGGAATTATGTTCTTAAACAGAATGAAACATTTACATAAGGAATGTTTTCCTGCTAGTGAAATAATTCTTTTTTTTTAAGGTTTTATTAATTTATTTGACAGAGAGAGAGAGAGAGAGAGATCGAGATCACAAGTAGGCAGAGAGGCAGGCAGAGAGAGAGGGGGGAAGCAGGCTCCCTGCTGAGCAGAGAGCTGGATGTGGGGCTCAGTCCCAGAACCCTAAGATCATGACCTGAGCCCAAGGCAGAGGCTTAACCCACTGAGCCACTCAAGTGCCCCTAGTGAAATAATTCTTAGCCATTGTGGAGTTATAGACTTCTCAGAGAATCTAATAAAAATTCTTCATCCTTACTATAGCAGATACAAAGCACATACGCCAGGGTACCTGGGTGGCTCAGTGGGTTAAGCCGCTGCCTTCGGCTCAGGTCATGATCTCAGGGTCCTGGGATCGAGCCCCACATTGGGTTCTCTACTCAGCAGGGAGCCTGCATCCCCCTCTCTCTCTGCCTGCCTCTCTACTTGTGATCTCTCTCTCTCTCTCTCTGTCAAATAAATAAATAAGAAAAAACCTTTAAAAAAAAACAAAACAAAACAAAGCACATACGCCATGTACTAGGAATAGAGCTAAGAATAGGACAGATAGTCTCTGCCTTCATGAAACGTATAGTTGAGTAAGAAAGACAAGACATTATTAAACAATTATAGGCTTCCTTTTCTGATCATCTAATTTAGATTTTCCCTTCATTCCGGTTTTTATCATAACCTGGTAATCTGCGATGCTCTCTATTCAGGTTATCTACAACCGTGTTAACAAGCTACTCCTAAATGTACCAATGTATCAGCTTAAACTAATTCATATTCTCTCTCTCTCTCTCAGGTTGGCAATGCCCAGCTGTGTGGTTCTCACTTTATCTTCTCATGTGCAGTTGCAGTCAGATGGTATTGGAGGATGAAGTAATCTAAAGGCTCAACTAGGAGGGGAGCCTGGATGGCTTGATGGGTTAAACCTCTGTCTTCAGTTCAGGTTATGATCCCAGAGCCCTGGGATGAAGCCATAAATTGGGCTTCCTCCTGCCCCTCCCCCCCCATGCTGTCTGTCTGTCTCTCTTTCTCATTCTCTTAAATAAAAAACAAAATATAAAATAAAATAAAACTAAATTAAATTAAAATAAATAAAGGCTTAACTGGCCTGGATGTTCAACATGGCTCACTCATATGCCCAGCTGATGCTATAAGAAGTCAGCTGGGGTTGTGCAGTACCTACACAAGACAAGTACCTACACAAGTACCATGTGGCTTGAGTTTCTCATAATATAGTGGTTGGGTTTTGAGAAGGATTATCCCCAGATAAAATATTCAAGATAAAAAGACCCAGGTGAAAGCGGTAGCGCTCCTTAAGATTTTTTCAAAAGTTCCAAAACATCACTTCTGGCACATTCTTTTGGTCAAGGTATTAAGGACAGTCCACATTCAAAAGAGAATTAGACTCTGCTTCTTGACTGAAAATTAGCATACATATATACAAAGGGAAGGAACTGATCGTGTCTACCACAGACAACTAATAGAACATTTGTTTGGTACCTGCTTTTTCTACCTCTTTTTTTTTTTTTTTTTTAAAGATTTTGTTTATTTATTTGACTGAGAAACAAAGGGAACACAAGCAGGGGGAGTAGGAGAAGGAGAAGCAGGCTTCCTGCCAAGCAGGGAGCCCAATGTGGTCCTCGATCCCAGGACCCGGGGATCATGACCCGAGCCGAAGGCAGACAGTTAACAACTGAGCCACCCAGACACCCTTTTCCTACCTCTTTAAAGCAGGAAGTTTATTTGCCTTTTTCAATGTTATGAACACCACAATGTCTGGCACATAATAAGCTCTCAATAAGTGTTTGCTGAATATTTCATTTCTTCAATTAAAACTTCCCAAGTACCCAAGAGCCACCATACAGTATGCTAAAATGAAAATTCTATAGTGCCCACCTTTAAGAAAGTTACTTTCTGGTAGCACAAACAAAACAAACAAGCAAAACTCTGAAACTGGACCACTATCTTTCACCACAAACAAAAGTTAACGTAAAACAGGTTAGACCTAAATGGAAGACCTGGAACCATAAGACTCATAGGTCTTAAAGATAATTTTTTGGATTTGACACCAAAAGCAAAAACAACAGAAGCAAGAATAAAGCGGAGCTACATCAAACTAAAAAGCTTCTGCACTGCAAAGGAAACCATCAACAAAAGGCAACCTACAGAATAAAAGAAAATATTTGCAAATCATTTATCTAATAAGGGGTTAATACCCAAAGTATATAAAGAACTCTTACAACTCAATAGCAAAAACAAAACAAAACAAAACAAAAGTCCAATTTAAAAATGGGCAGAGGGGGAGAGCCTACGTGGTTCAGTCATTAAACATCTGCCTTCTGATCAGGTCATGATCCCAGGGTCCTGGGATTGAGCCCTGCATAGGGCCTCTGCTCAGCAGGGAGCCTTCTTCTCCCTCTCCCACTTCCACTGCTTACTTTCCCCCCACCTCTCTCTCTTTCTCTGTCAAATAAATTAAAAATCTTTAAAAATAATAAAAACTAGGGGCCCCTGGGTGGCTCACTGGGTTAAGCCGCTGCCTTCGGCTCAGGTCATGGTCTCAGGGTCCTGGGATCGAGCCCCTCATTGGGCTCTCTGCCCGCGGGGAGCCTGCTTCCCCCTCTCTCTCTGCCTGCTGCTCTACTTGTGATCTCTATCTACGTGTCAAATAAATAAATATTAAAAAATAATAATAATAAAAATATTTAAATATTTAAAAAATAAATATTTAAATATTTTTTAAAAATAATAATAAAAACTAAAATATAAATAAAAATGGGCAGGGATGCCTGGGTGGCTCAGTTGGTTGGGCGGCTGCCTTCGGCTCAGGTCATGATCCCAGGGTCCTGGGATCGAGTCCCGTATCGGGCTCTTTGCTCAGCGGGGAGCCTGCTTCTCCCTCTGCCTCTGCCTGCCACTCTGTCTGCCAGTGCTTGCTCACTCTCTCTCCCTCTCTCTCTCTGACAAATAAATAAAATCTTTAAAAAAAAAAATGGGGAGAGAGGGATGCCTAGGTGGTTCTGTTGGTTAAGCAACTGACTCCTGATCTCAGCTCAGGTCTTGGTCTCACAGTTGTGAGTTCAAGCCCTGTGATGGGCTCCATGCTGGTCATGGAGCCTACCCAAGAGAAAAAAAGACTCTCTTTTGGGATGCCTGGATGCTCAGCTGGTTAAGCAGCCAACTCTCTCTTTCTCTCTCTCTCTCTCTCTTTTTTTTTTAAGATTTTCATTATTGGGGCACCTGGGTGGCTCAGTGGATTAAAGCCTCTGCCTTCAGCTCAGGTCATGATCTCAAGGTCCTAGGATCAAGCCCTGCATCAGGCTCTCTGCTCTGCCTACTTGTGATTTCTGTCAAATAAATAAAAATAAAATAAAATAAAAAACAAATTAGAGTAATAATAAAAAAAGATTTTCGTTATTTATTTGACAGAGAAAGACACAGCAAGAGAGGGAACACAAGCAAGGGGAATGGGAGAGGGAGAAGCAGGCTTCCTGCTGAGCAGGGAGCCCAATGTGGAACTCCATGCAGAGCTTGAGGCAGAGCTCGATCCTAGGATACTGGGATGATTACCTGAGTCAAAGGCAGACACTTAACGACTAAGCCACTCTTGATCTTAGCATTGTGAGTTCAAGCCCAGCACTGGACTCAAGTACCCATGGGAGGTGGGGAGAAAGAAAGAAAGAGAAAGGGGGAGAGGGGGAGGAAGAAAGATAGGGGCACCTGGGTGGCAGAGTCAGTTAAATGTCTGCCTTTGGCAGGTCATGATCCCAGGCCCTGTATCCGACTTCCTGCTCAGCAGGGAGTCTGCTTCTGCCTCTCCCTTTGCCCCTCCCCTGCTTGTGCTCTCTCTCTCTCTCTCTCTCTCAGAAATAAAATCTTACACATGATCTTTAGCTAAAATGCTGAGAAGTGATCTCAGAAATAAAATCTTAAAAAAAGAAAAGGTAAAATGGGCAGAAGATCTGAATAGACATTTTTCCAAAGAAGATACAAATGACCAACAGATACATCAAAACCAGGAGATACCACCTCACATTTTCTATAAAGGCAGCTATCAAAAAGACAAGTAACAAGTGTTGGTAAGGAGAAAAGGTAACTCTTGTGCACTTTATAGTCTCAGTGGGAATGTAAATTGGTGCACAACTACGGAAAACTGGTTGGAGTTTCCTCAAAATATTTAGAGTAGAACTAAGATAAGATCCAGCAATTGCACTTCTGAGAATTTATCCTAGGGAAACAAAAACACTAACTTAAAAGGGTGCATGCACCCCCACGTTCATTGCAGCATGATTTACTGGTTTATAATAGCCAAGACATTGGAGCAATCTCAGTATCCACTGAGAGATGAATGGATAAAGAAAAAGTGATACCATACACACACACACCAGAATATTATTCAGCTATAAAAAAATGAAATCTTGCTGATTGCAATAATATGGATGGATCTTGAGGGCACCGTGGTTAAGTAAAATAAGTGAGTTAAAGACAAATACTGTGTGATCTCAATTACATATGGAATCAAAAACAAAAACCAAACAAACAAAAAAAACATACAGAGAACAGACTGGTGGTTGCCAGAGTTGGGGTTGAGGAGTGCACTATAGGATCATAGCTGATTCTTTTCTTGATACATCAGTGAAACAGAGGTTAGCTAGTGAATTTTGCTAGACAGTGGTTATCTAAGTGATTTGGATAAAATGAAATGAAAAGTGAGTATGTCTCCTATGTTCTCATGGAAATAATAGGACTGACTCAAATGAGAATATGAGGCTAGAAATGTAAAAGTCTACAGTCATAAAAGGGAGAGAAAGTCATTTAATTGCTTTTACCAGGCAATCTTTCAGCTCAAAACAGAGGTACATTTTATATAATAGGTTTGATAGTCGATTTTGTGGTCTGTTATGAAAATTCTAAATTTTGAGGATACAAAGGCAACATAACTGAAGCACCTGCTGCCTCACTCTTAGGATTACTTCCAATGATCAGGGTGGTTGGGTGAGCTCTGGGTCATCGGCCATGAATAAATTTACCCAAAATCATTTTATCTAAATGCCAATTGGCTGAATTCACTTAAACTCTTTAATTGATAGGATTTGCCTTTGTAATAGCACATAAAGGAAAGTTCAATTTGCGTGCCCCAACTCCCTGCAACTGCCACCAGAGACTGAGAAGCAGAGGAAGGAAGAACCAGGCTTGAAGTTTCAAAGTTTCACTGATAATGCATTCATAGCAATTATATTCTTGAATATGAAAAAGTCTCAACACCAGCAAGGAACTAGAGTAAAAACAAATTGAACATTCTTTTAAATGCTACTAACATGAAAACTGATAAACTCTAGTTAAAAAGAGCAATTCAGGGAATTGGCGTTTGGTGAAATGGACTGCTTCTGCTAAGTAAATGTACCATTATTCCTTCACAATTACATATGAACCCCTCTTGAAGCTACACCTTAATGAAAGAATACTATTCTACCAGATTGAAGAGACTCATTCTGTCTAGGGCATACAAATAATTCCAGTTGCTTTGTTAATCTTGAGGAAATAGTCTCTTTGGATGAAAATCAAGGAAAGAAAGACTGTATGCAGTGATGTGCTGAAAGACTGCAAAAATAGAAACCAGGAATGAGTTTGTATAAAGAACTGGCATTTTCATGCTTTAAAGAAAACAGCTATCTCTAAATGTGACAGAAGCCATTTTTTTTTTTCAGACTAGTAGCATTTCAAAATTACTGTTTCTTTTTAAATATTTTATTCTTATAATTGTGATTTTCCTCTTCATATTTCAGGCTATAGCAATAATTTTGAATTGTAGATAATTACTTCAAATACTAAATACATTTAATAATTCCATAATTGAAATAGCTATAATAGCTGAACCTATTAAATATACATTATATAGGACTTTGATGTCTTGATCAGAAATGCTATTGCTGAGTGAAGTCAAGCAGAGAGAGTCAATTATCATATGGTTTCACTTACTTGTGGCGCTTAAGGAATAACACGGAGGACACTGGGTGATGGAGAGGAGAAGTGAGTTGGGGGAAATCGGAAGGGGAGACAAACCGTGAGAGACTGTGGACTCTGAGAAACAAACTGAGGATTTTGGAAAGGAGGTGGGTGGGGGGTTGGGTGAGCTTGGTGGTGGGTATTGAGGGCACATATTGCATGGAGCACACTGGGTGTGGTGCATCAACGATGAATTTTGGGTCACTGAAAAAAAATTTAATTTAATTTAATTTAATTTTTAAAAAAAAGAAATGCTATTGTGCATGTTCTCCCCAAAACACTAAAATTTATCTTTACAATATCAAGTTTTGATTTACATTTAAATATTAAAGATTTCTAATTCATTTTCCATTTTTCAACAATTTTTTAAAAGGTTTATTTTTATTTTTCATTTTTTTTAGATTTTTTTTAATTTGAGAGACACAGAGAGAGAGGAATGAAACTGGGTTAAGAGCAGAGGGAGAAGCAGACTCCCCACGGAGCAGGGAGACCAATGCAGGCTTGATCCAGGACTCCACAATCATGACCTGAGCCAAAGGCAGCCACTCAACTGACTTAACCACCCAGGGGCCCCTAAAGATTTATTTATTTTTAGATAGAGAGCACACGACTGGGGGTAGGGGCAGAGGGAGAAGGGTTGAGAGAAGTAGACTCCCTGCTGAGCACAGAGCCAGATGCTGGGCTCAGTCCCACGACTCCCAAGATCATGACCTGAGCTGAAATCAAGAGTCAGATACTTAACCAACTGAGCCACCCAAGTGCTTGAGTGAAACAACTTCTGTACTGGTTAGGTTGCTCTCTAGCCCCTTAGGAATAGCAATGCTACACAAAATAATATGATTAGTTCAAGGATTCCTAGAATAAAAAATTATTAAATTTACAAAGAAAATCTCAGGCTTACGATTCCTATTAAAAAAAAAAAAAAGGACAGGGGCGCCTGGGTGGCTCAGTGGGTTAAAGACTCTGCCTTCAGCTCAGGTCATGATCTCAGGGTCCTGGGATCAAGGCCCACATCTGGGCTTTCTG
Organism: Meles meles; assembly: GCF_922984935.1. Taxonomy (NCBI): domain Eukaryota; kingdom Metazoa; phylum Chordata; class Mammalia; order Carnivora; family Mustelidae; genus Meles; species Meles meles. The sequence goes on from NC_060083.1 coordinate 31,417,938, forward strand.
CTCAGCAGGGAGCCTGATTCCCTTCTTCTCTCTCTGCCTGCCTCTCTGCCTACTTGTGATCTCTGTCAAATAAATAAATAAAATCTTAAAAAAAAAAAAGGTCATATTTTGGAACAATAATGCATTGATACTTAACAATTCATGTGTATTCAGAGAACTTCTGCATAAAATACCCAACCTAATACAGTTTACTACTAAAGGGATCTTGCCATTACAATTGCTTATGCCCAGTCTGAGAGCAGGTGGAGTTTGGAGTCACACGCCTGGTATGCCCTCTTTGCCTTTTATTAGTTAAACCACTTTGGGCAAGTTACCAAACTTCTCTGAGCCTTGAATCCCTTATGTAATAGATTTGGTAGGAGAATTAAACACAACTATGCACACAAACTATTTGGCACATTTCCCGACCCAGTCAGAAGTATTACTGTTATAGTCAATGAGCCAACAGCAACACATACACACACCCGGAATTCCCCAAATCAAAATTATAACTAGTCTTTAATTGATTTTCCATACATGTTTGGAAGAAATGTTTCCAGAAATTTATCTAAGGAGATTATCCAATGGAAGGCTAATAGTTTATGCACAATGTTAGTTAAATAATAGACTAAACCAAAATATTCTAAATAAGGGACTAATTAAATATACCCTGCAGATAGAACATAAGGAAACATCAAAAAAAAAAAAATAATTTGGAAGAGGAGCCATGGTGCAGTTGGTTGATGTTCAACTCTTGGATTTTGGCTCAGGTCATGATCTCACTCAGGATCATGAGATAGAAACCCATGTCAGGCTCTGCACTGGACACAGAGTCTGCTTGAAATTCTTTCCCACATGTGCTCTCTTGCACAGTCTCTCTCAAATAAACAAATCTTTAAAAAGTAATTTGGGGGTGCCTGGGTGGCTCAGTCGGTTAAGCCTCTGACTCTTGATTTTGGCTCAGGTTATGATCTCAGGCTCCTAGGACTGAGCCCATGTTGGGCTCCACTCTCAGGAAGGAATCTGCTTGTCCCTCTCTGTGTGTTCCTTTCCCAAAAATAAATAAATAAAATCTTTTTTAAAAAATAAAAATAATTAATTTGGAAATCTATACAGCAATATGGAAAGTATCGTATGTTCATATATTAAGTGAAAAAGGCAAAATACATAATTAGTATACTATGATTGCAATTCTACAAAATTTGTATTTCGTGCTCGCTTCGGCAGCACATATACAAAATTTGTATTTCATCGAAGGGGGACTAAAAGAGAATACACAAATTAGTGAAGTTGTATAAGAATGGAAGACTTATGCATTACTCTCTCCACCTTCTATAAATTATATATATTTATTTTTAAAGATTTTATTTATTTGTGATAGAGATAACAAGAGAGGGAACACAAGCAAGGGGTAGCTGGGGAGGGAGAAGCAGGTTCCCTGCTGAGAAGGGAGCCCGATATGGAGCTCGATTCCAGGATACTGGGATCATGACCTGAGCCAAAGACAGATGCTTAATGACAGCCATCCAGGCACCCCATGAATTTTATATTTTTATTAAAATAGACATTATACTATTTCTTTAAAAATGTGAGTGCTAACACAATTCAATGGGGAAAGAAAGACTATTTTAATAAATGGTGTTAGGACAACTGGATATCCATATGCGAAAGAATGAAGTTGGACCCTTATCCCTACCACGCATGAAAATTAACTCAAGAGGCACATGGGAGGCTCAGTCAGTTAATCAGTTGCCTTCAGCTCAGGTCATGATCCCAGGTTGGGATCAAGCCCCGCAACAGGCTTCCTGCTTAGCAGGGACTCTTACTTCTCCCTCTCCTTCTCCCTCTGCCTCTGCCTCCTTCCGCTGCTCATGCTCTATCTCTCTCTCAAATAAATAAATAAAATCTTGAAAAAAAAAAAAAAGAAAGAAAATTAACTCGGACTGTAGAACTAAATACAAGGGCTAAAACTATGTCAAAGCCACAATAAAAGAAAAAAATAAATAAATTGGACTATATAAAAATTTAAAACTTTTATGCTCAAATGATACCATCAACAAAGTGAAAACAACCCACAGAAAATACCTGAAGATCATATATCTGATAAGAGACTTGTATCCGGGGGCACTCAGTCAGAAGAGCATGAGCCTTCATTTCAGGGTCATGAGTTTGAGTCCCATATTGGGTATAGAGATTATTAAAAATAAATAAATAAGCTTAAAAGAGATTTGTGTCCAAAATAAATAAAGATCTCTCACAACTCAGTAATAAAAGACAAGTAACCCAAGTAAGACACGGTAGAGGATTTGAATAGCTATTTCTCCAAGGAAAATATATAAATGGCCAAAAGTGTATGAAAAGATGCAAAACCAATCCATTCAAAACTCATTTGAAGGGGCGCCTGGGTGGCTCAGCGGGTTAAGCCTCTGCCTTCAGCTCAGGTCATGATCTCAGGGTCCTGGGATCGAGCCCCTGCATGGGGCTCTCTGCTCAGCGGGGAGCCTGCTTCCTCCTGTCTCTGTACCTGCCTCTCTGCCTACTTGTGATCTCTCTCTCTCTCTCTCTCTGTCAAATAACTAAATAAAATCTTGGAAAAAAAAAAAAACTCATTTGAACTAAAAACCCTTTATAGTGGGGTGTCCAGGTGACTCAGTTAAGTGTCCAGCTCTTGATTTCAGCTCAGTCATGATCTCAGGGTCATGGGTTTGAGCCTCACATCAGGCTCTGTGCTCAGCGCCAGGTCTATTAGAGATTCTCTTCCTTTCCCTCTGCCCCTTTCCCTGCTTGTGTGCTCTAAATGAAATCTTCAAAACAAAACAAAACAAAAAACCCACATCTCTATAGCATACTTACTAAGGTAGTAAATTAACCTTTCTCAAGTACAACACATACATACTACTACCTTTCAAGGCAGTCTGTTATTTTGTAGACTCTAGAGTATTCACCCTTCTATCTCTAATCTTTGGTCTCAGAGCTATTTTAGGGCTCAGATTAAGTCTAATCCTTTTACACAACAGGACAAAAAGCTGATATTACTGTCATTTGAACATATGCCAATTTCCCCAATGGGATCTGAATACAAGCCAGGTGAGGCCTAACCAAACTTCATTATTTAGAAAACTGTAATAATCAAATTTTGAGAGGGAAAACATGCTTCTGAGTCATATTAAGTTTATCAACGGTAACATTCTCTGTCATAAATGTTCCCATTAGATTGCTTCATCAGTTCTTTCAACTGATTTTTCAACCCAAATCAGCATTATATATTTAGTTATACTTAAGTCCTTATTTTGTCTTTAAGATTTTATTTGACAGAGAGAGAAAGAGAGAATGTACAAGTGGGGGCAGCCGAAGGAGAAGCAGGCTCCCCGCTTGAGCAGAGAATCAGATGTGGGGCTCGATCCCAGGACCCTGGCATCATGACCTGAGATGAAGGCAGATGCTTCACCAACTGAGCCACTCAGGCACCCTAAGTCCTTGTTGCTACAGACTTCCTAATTATACTCATTGCTTGCATTAAAAAATCTATCAATTTTGTGTCATTTCTGAATTTGATTAATATACTGTCAATGTCCTTACTTCTTGCTCACTTCCATTCTTCCTAGTATCAATAATTCCTCAAAGTTTAGTTTTCTCACCTACATATTCTCATGGCATCCTCAGACATAATTAATTCAGGTTAAGAAACAAAGTCATATTGAACAATTAGATGCCTTCTTAATTTCAACTATACTGGACTTGAGTTCTCTTTTACTAATGTATTTTTTTATTAGAACATAAAGAATGTTCTCCTTGACAGAAAATATGGAAACAAAGTATGAGCTATTAATATTAAGTAGGAATTTATCTTCCTTATTCTTGTTTCTGAATAGAACTGTAAAATCTTAAAATTATCTTTTTTTTAAAAGATTTTATTTATTTATGTGACAGAGAGAGATCACAAGTAGGCAGAGAGGCAGGCAAAGAGAGAGGAGGAAGCAGGCTCCCTGCTGAGCAGAGAGCCCGATGCAGGGCTTGATCCCAGGACCCCGGGATCATGACCTGAGCCGAAGGCAGAGGCTTTAACCCACTGAGCCACCCAGGTGCCCCTTAAAATTATCTTTAGCATATTCCCCACATCTCTAAATTTTGGATTTTTGCTGTTCTGACACATAAATGTTTATATCAGTTTTCTATATTCATCTCTTATAAATATCCTTTTAAAACCTGAACTAAGGGGGCACCTGTTTCCTCCTCTCTTTCTACTTGTGATCTCTATCTGTCAAATAAATAATAAAAAATCTTTAAAAAATACTGAACTAAGATTATTCCAAGTGGAGTCAAAGTAGTTTTAGTTGCTTTTGCCTTTTTAAAAACTCATTACTAAAATCTGTAATTGTACAATTTCACAATTATTTTTGAGTGTTCCTCAACAGGGGTCATAAGCTCATGACTGTATTTTTTGTTCACTTTTTAAAAGTTTTCTTCCTACCATCTAGGCTATGTTAAGTATGAGACTATTTCTAGAGTTCTCCATCCTAGCTATAACAAACTCCAAAATGATCGAGTCACTCTGTCTCTCCAAAAGTTTCTTTCATTCCTATCCACTAAGCAATTCTTCCTCATAGGCTATAAGTAGATCCAAAGCAGTAGTATCTTTCATTGTACACTTTACCTTCCCCCAAGTTATTTTTAACTAAACAAATAACAATTTCTGATAAAAAATTAAAATGCTGTAAATACAAAAAGTTTAAAAATATATCTGATATTAAAAATATATCTGAAAAATATATCTCACTATCTAAAGAAAAGCATTGCTAATAATTTGGTGTATATCCTTCAAGACTTTTTCCTCACATACATATTTCCCCCTTACATTCTAAAAGAGAAAATGTCAACAAGTAAAGAATGTGTCAAACACCCACTACTATGTTTCAAACAAATTAGGTTGGCCATAAAGTCAGCTGAGATACCTTCACTTTTGTTAAATGTTTTCCTACCCAAAAAACATCTACATTTACTCCAACTTATAAATCTTATGGTCATGCTCTACCCATCTATATTTACCATCAATGCAAGCATCTTAACAAAATTAGAACTCCTGTCAGAAACTCATTAATTTTGCTAATTATGAGTTGCTTAGTTAATATAATTAGATATATCAATTTTAACTAGCTAAAGGGAATAGCATCCAATACGAAAAATTAATTATCAAAGAACAAACATAAAAAGCAATAAACATTCTGAAGAAAACATAAGAAAATAGGTGGGGAAGCTTAGTTATATCTTTTAGAACATAACTCAAATTCCAGAAGACATGAAGAAAAAAAAAAGTTATTTGATCAAGTACAAAAACACAAACTTCTATATAGAAAAAGATTCCAAAAAAGTTTCAAAAGATGGGGGCGCCTGGGTGACGCAGCCAACGGTTAAGCATCCCACTCTTGGTTTTGGTTCAGGTCGTGATCTCAGGGTTGTGAGATCAAGCCCCAGGTTCTGTGCTCAGTACAGAGTCTGATTAAGACTCTCTCCCTCGGGGTGCCTGGGTGGCTCAGTCAGTTGAGAGTCTGCTTTTGGATCGGGTCATGATCCCAGGCTCCTGGAATCGATCCCAACATCAGGCTCCCTGCTCAACGGGGAGCCTGCTTCCCTCTCTACCACTGTCATTCCCTCTGCTTGTGCTCTCTCTCTCTCTCTCTCTGTCAGATAAACAAATAAAATCTTAAAAAACAAAAACAAAAACAAAACTTTCTCCCTCTTCCTCTGCCCAGATGTGTGCACTCTCAAATAAATCTTTAAAAAAATACAGTTTCAAAATATAATATATAGACTAAGAGAAGCCATTTGCAACACATAACAGTCAAGAGACTAATATCCATTATACATAAAGATTTCCTACAAATCAGTAACAAAGATACATACAAAAATACAAAAGAATATAAATAAGCATTCATAGAAGAAATACAAATCATCAATAAGCAAATGAGAAGATGCTAAACCCATACATTCAAATTGAACAGATATGTTTTGCTCATCAGATTGGCAAAAACCGAGGTTGAAAATATCCCTGTTACCAACAACCAAAACAAAAAGGCAACCTGGTGAATGGGAGGAGATATTTGTCATATATGATATGTCAGTAAAGGGTTAATGTCCAAATTAGGTAAAGAACTCATACAACTTAACACCAAAAAAAGACACAAGCCAACTAAAAAATGGGCAGAGGAACTGAATAGATATTTTCCCAAAGAAGACATAAATATGGCTGACAGACACATGAAAAGATGCTTAACATCACCAATCATCACAGAAATACAAATCAAAAACACAATGAGATACCCCCTCATATTTGTTAGAATGGTTAAAAGGAAAAAAAAAATCACAAGTGTTGACAAGAATACTGGGGAAAAAGGAACCCTCATACACTGTTAGTGGGAGTGTAAACTAGTAGAGAAACTATAGAAAACAGTATAGAACTTCCTCAAAAGAGTAAAAATAGAACTACCATATTACCCAGCAATTCCACTTTTGGGTATTTATCCCCCAAAAATAAAAACACTAATTTGAAAAGATATATGCATCCCTACGATCACTGCAGAATTACTTACAATAGCCAAAAAATGGAAGAAACCTAAGTGTCCATAGATAGATGAATAAAGTTATGCATGCATCCGTGCATGCACATGTGTATGTGTATACATACAATGGAATATTATTCAGTCATAAAAAATTATTAAATCTTGTCATTTGCAACATGGACAGACCCAGAGGATACTACACTAGGTGAAATAAGTCAGAGAAAGAAAATATCAGATGATTTCACATACATGTGAAACAAACAGAAGAGACCTCATAAATACAGAGAACTTCCAGTTGCCAGAGGGAGAGGGTGGGACAATGGGCAAAATAGGTAAAGGAGATTAAGAGGCATAAACTTCCAGTTATAAAATAAATAAATCCTAAGGATATAAAGTATAGCCTAGGAGATGTAGTCAATGATATTGTAATATGTAGTGACAAATGGTAACTAGACTTACATGTAGTAATCATTTCATAAGATACATAAATGTAAAATCACTGTTATACACCTGAAACTAATATAATATTGTATGTCAACTATACTACTTTAAAAAAAAGCAAGAAAAAATACCCAGTGTTAACAGCATGGGGAAATCATTTCCCTCATATACTATTAGATGTAGTACAAACTGATATAAACTTTCTGAAGGGTAATTTGAAGAATTAGAGATTTTTTTACTGTGTGTGCCATATATTCCAAGTCTTAATTCCATGAATTTATTCCACAATATATACAGATGTGCACAAAGATATACGTTTAAAAATGGCCACTGCATGGATATGTAATGCACAGCATGGGGAATATAGTCAGTAATATTGTATTGACTTTGTGTGGTGGCAAAGGATAAGCAGACTTACTATGGTGATCATGAATGAATGCAGAGAAAAATTGTAAAGTCATTTTGCAATATATAAATACACCAAATCAACATATTTTATACCATAAACTTATACAATATTGTATCAGTTATATCTCAATAAAGCTGGTGGGAAAATTAACAAAAACACAAAATGTCCAGGACCAATGTAAGGTAAGTCATAAAACTCTAGTGGGGGCCATAAAAAGAATTTTAATAATTTAAGAATGTACCTCATCTTTGCATGGAGAAGAAGAAGAAAACAAGAAAGGACATATATCTGGGGTTCCTGGGTGGCTCAGTGGGTTAAAGCCTCTGCCTTCAGCTCGGGTCATGATCTCAGGGTCCTGGGATCCACATCGGGCTCTCCGCTCAGCAGGGAGCCTGCCTCCTCCTCTCTCTCTGCCTGCCTCTCTGCCTACTTATGATCTCTGTCTGTCAAATAAATAAATGAAAATCTTAAAAAAAAAAAGGACATATATAAAACCGATAAATAAGACTTTTACATCGAATGAGTGTAGCAACAATTTATTATAACCAGCATGAATTACTTGGTAAATTAGTAAATTTAAATAAATTACTTGGTAAAATTACTTGTTAAGTATGCTCTTAAACCCTTTATACTGGCCAAAAACTGGAAAAAAAAATTGGTCAAAATAAAAGGGGCATTACCAAATTACAGAATAAAAGAGAACAGTACTTTTCCAACTTCAGGCTGTAACTCATTACTGTTTTGCAAAATCAGTTTGGAGGAAAGGATGTGAAAAGGCTATTTCCAAAAAATTAGAGAAAAAAATCAGAACACATAGCATTAGTAACTACTGCTTTACAATCTTTTTTTTTTTTCTTTTCAGGGTAACAGTATTCATTGTTTTTGCACCACACCCAGTGCTCCATGCAATACGTGCCCTCCCTAATACCCACCACCTTGTTCCCCCAACCTCCCACCCCTTGCCCCTTCAAAACCCTCAGGTTGTTTTTCAGAGTCCATAGTCTCTTAATACAATTAAATATTTATATGTAGTCTCAATCACAAAGTAAAATATATTTACTACTGTGGATTTTGAGTAAAACAACATTTAGACCCTTAGCAATCTTTTAGCACTCTGTTTTCAAAGAACATTTAATGAAAATGCTCACTTGAAAGTGTTAACTAAAAAAAGCAGGGCACAAAACTGTATGTATCATATATGTAAGTATGATCTCAAGCTGGTTATAAATATATTTACATTCAAAAGGACCAGGAGAAAAGGATTAGAGAAAAATAGTCCTAGTGAATGGCTATTTTAAGTGACAAAAATACACTTAATTTTTCTTTTTCATATAGTTTCAAACATTCCTACATAAGCATGTGTCTTTTACCTAGTCAGAAATAAAAATGGTGTTCAAAACATATTTTATATATGTTTTAACAAAATTTTAAAAATTTGTAAGGATATATTCATTCATTCATCAGTACTTATTGAAAACTTACTGTAGTATTCTAGCTGTTACGGATAGGATACTGAACAAAACAAAGTCCCTGCCTTCATGAAGCTTATATATGAGTAAGAAACCATACAGAAGAAGTTCATATAGGATAACTTTCTTATAAATTAAATTCTATTTAAAAATAGGACATTATCGGGGCGCCTGGGTGGCTCAGTGGTTTAAGCCTCTGCCTTTGGCTCAGGTCATGATCTCAGGGTCCTGGGATCGAGCCCCGCATTGGGCTCTCTGCTCAGTGGGGAGCCTGCTTCCTCCTCTCTCTCTGCCTGCCTCTCTGTCTGCTTGTGATCTCTGTTAAATAAATAAATAAAGTCTTTTAAAAAAAATAAAAATAAATAAAAATAAAAATAGGACATTATCATTCTTTCAAAAGTTACTAAATCTCTTATGCACCCTTCTAAAGGTACTCATTAGGCACTCCTCTTAGCTATGCTTGACTCCTCCTAGTCATCAAGTAAAATGGTACTCTACATTAGTAGCATAATCAAATCTCTAATTTACATTTTTTTAAAACTTAAATATTGGGGCACCTGGGTGGCTCGGTCAGTTAAGCATTTGCCTTTGGCTCTGGTCATGATCAAGGACCCTAGTGTCTAGCCCTGAGTAGGGATCCCTACTCAGCAGGGAGTCTGTTTATCCCTCTCCTCTGCCTCCCCACCCTACTTGTGCTCATATTCTCTAATAAATAAAACCTTTATTTAAAAAAAGTAAGGGGCGCCTGGGTGGCTCAGTGGGTTAAAGCCTCTGCCTTTGGCTTGGGTCATAATCCCAGAGTCTGGGATCAAGCCCCACATCGGGATCTCTGCTCAGCCGGGAGACTGCTTCCCCCATCCCGTCTGCCTCTCTGCCTGCTTGTAATCTCTGCCTGTCAAATAAATAAATAAAATCTTAAAAAAATAAAAATAAAAAAGTGAGTTTCATACTTGTGTCAAATTAAGAGGAAAACAATCTTTCTCATAAAAAATGTTCATTCTTTCTCCACTATTAACAAAATACATATCAAAAGATGAAAGTATAAGAAATACCTCTGGTGGTGGGGAGGGGGGGAACAAGATGACAGAGAAGTAGACCTAAATATCTTCGGGTCCCAGGAATTCAGCTTGATAGTTACCAAACCATTCTGAAAACCTACAAACTCAACAGGAGATCGAAGAAAAGAATAGTAGCAATTCTACGACCAGAAAAACGAACACTTTCAGGAAGGTCAGAAGTGCAGAGAAGTGAATCCAAGGTGATATACAGGAAGATAAAAGGTGGGGGGAGGGATCAGCCAGCTCCTGGCAAGTAAGAGCACTGGAGCACAAAATCGCGGAACTTTCAGAAGTCTGCTCTGTGGAGGGACGTCACTCCTGTAGCTAAGTGGGGGGTGGAACCCTCACTGGGAGCTGGGAAAGTATGGCCTCAGGACCCTTGGGGGTCACAGGGGTGCCTAAGTGTGGCAGAGTTCCCAAGTATCAGAGCAGGGAAGCCGGTTGCAAAGACAGAGCCGAGGAGTGGGCTATCAGCTTGGGGTTGCCATAAACTGTGATCCCCAGCAAAGTCAGGCCGCTGCTCTTTGAGCAGGGACCCCACAGGTGGCAGATTTGGGGAGACCCCCCCCCTTCCTCCACCAGGAGTGGCGGCACAGGAGCATGATGCTGGGTTTGGAGACTCCAAAGTCATGTGCCAGATACAGAAATGCCTGGTCACAGGCTAGGTGACTACAGAGTGTGGACAGAGATCAGAGAGACAGGAGTGACTGACTGCTTTTCTCTAAGGGTGCACTGAGGAGTGGGGCCCCAACTTTCGGCTCCTCAGGACTAGAGATTAGGAGGCTGCCATTTTCATTCTCGTCCTCCAAAGCTGTACGGAAAGCTTTCAGGGAACAAAAGCTACCCAGAGCAAACCCAAGCAGATTACTTAGCCTAAACCTCAGCAAGGGCAGATTAATTCTGCCTGGGGCAAATACACTTCAGAATCACTGCAACACCAGAAGATCAGCAAGAACATCCAGCCAACACCAAGTTCACCAATCAGTGAGAAATGCAGAACTCCAGCACTAGGGGAATACAGCACATAGAATTCATGGCTTTTTCCCCCATGATTCCTTAGTCTTTCAAAGTTAAATTTTTAAGATTTTATTTTTTTTCTTTTTGAATTTTTCCTCTTTCCTATTTTAACCATCATCTTATCAATACCTTTTTAAAAATCTTCTTTAATTTTCATTTTTATAGTCATACACTATACCTTCATTGTATTTAACCTTATTTTTGTATATATGCATTTTTTCTTTCTTTAAAATTTTGGGATACAGTTTCTTCTAACAGACCAAAATACACCCAAAATCAAGGGTGCGGCTCTGTTCTATTCACCAGCCTGATCATTTTCCCCCCCTTCCTTTTCCCCCTGGTTTTGGGTCTCTTCTGATTTGTTTAGTGTGTATTTTTCCGGGTCGTTGTTATCCTTTTAACATTTTGTTCTCTCATTCATCTCTTCTACTCTGGAGAAAAGGACAAAGTGGAAAAACTCACCTCAACAAAAAGAAGAAGAGGCAGTACTGGTATCTAGGGACCTAATCAATACAGATATTAGCAAGATGTCAGAACTAGAGTTCAGAAAGATGATTATAAAGATATTACCTGGGTTTGAAAAAAGAATAGAAGACCCTAGAGAATCCTTTTCTGGAGAAATAAAAGCACTAAAATCTGACCAAGTTGAAATAAAAAAAGCTATTAATGAGGTGTAATAAAAAATCCTGAAAGCAGTTAGGGACAAGAGGTCCATAACCTACAATGGTAGAAATATTAGATTGGCAGTAGATCTTTCCACAGAGACCTGGCAGGCCAGAAAGGACTGGCATGATATATTCAGAGCACTAAACAAGAAAAATATACAGCCAAGAATACTATATCCAGCTAGGCTGTCACTGAAAATGGAGAATTAAAAAGCTTCCAGGACAAACAAAAACTAAAAGAATTTGCAAACACAAAACCAGTCCCACAGGAAATTTTGAAAGGGGTCCTCTAAGCAAAGAGATAGCTTAAAAGTAACACAGACCAGAAAGGAACAGAGATAATATTCAGTAACAGTCAGGCTGTTACTGAATGCCCCAATCAAAAGACACAGGGTGGGGCGCCTGGGTGGCTCAGTGGGTTAAAGCCTCTGCCTTCGGCTCAGGTCATGATCCCAGGGTCCTGGGATCGAGCCCCGCATCGGGCTCTCTACTCCGTGGGGAGCCTGCTTCCCCCTCTCTCTCTGCCTGCCTCTCTGCCTAGTTGTGATTTCTCTCTGTCAAATAAATAAAATATTAAAAAAAGACACAGGGTATAAGAATGGATTAAAAAAAAAAAAAGGACCCATCGATATAGATATGCTGTCTGCAAGAGATTCACTTTAGACCCAAAGACACCTTCAGATTTATAAAGTGAGGGGGTGGAAAACAATTCATCATACTAATGGACATCAAAAGAAAGCTGGGATGGCAATCCTTATATCAGACAAATTAGATTTTAAGCCAAAGACTATAATAAGAGATGAGGAAGAACACTATATCATACTTAAAGGGTCTGTACAACAGGAAGATCTAACAATTTTTAATATCTATGCCCTTAACATGGGAGCAGCCACTATGTGGGCCAATTAGCAACAAAATCAGAGAGGCACATGGACAATAATACAATAGTAAGGGACTTTAACCGCCCCACCCCCCACTGAAACAGACAGATCATCTAAGCAAAAGATCAATAAGGAAATAAAGGCTTTATTTTTTTAAGATTTTATTTATCTATTTGACAGAGAGAGAGAGAACACAAGCAGGGGGAGCAGCAGACAGAGGGAGAAGCAGGCTCACCACAGAGCAAGGAGCCCGATGTAGGACTTGATCCCAGGACCCTGGGATCATAACTGAAGCTGAGGGCAGCTGCTCAGGCTGTCCTAGAAATAAAGACGTTAAATGACACACTGGACCAGATGGACATCACAGATATATTCAAAACATTCCATCCCAAAGCTACAGAATACATATTCTTCTCTAGGGCACATGGAACATTCTCTAGAACAGATCACATCCTGGGTTGCAAATCAGTTCTCTATCAGTACCACAGACTGGGATCATTCCCTGCATATTTTCAGACCACAGTGCTTTGAAACTAGAACTCAATCACAAGAGGAAGGTTGGAAAGAACTCAAATACATGGAAGCTAAAGAGCATCCTACTAAGAATGAATGGGTCAACCAGGAAATTAAAGAATAATTTTTAAAATTCATGGAAACAAATGAAAATGAAAACACAACTATTCAAAATCTTTGGGATGCAGCAAAGACAGTCCTAAGAGGGAAGTATATAGTACTACAAGCGTTTCTCAAGAAATAAGAAAGGTCTCAAATACACAGCCTACCCCTACACCTAAAGGAGTTGGAGAAAGAACAGCAAATACAGCCTAAACACAGCCAGAGACGAGAAATTTTAAAAAAAAAAAAAAAATTAGAGGAGAAATCAATGAAAGAGGAACCAAAAGAACAGTAGAACAGATCAACGAAACTAGAAGTTGGTTCATTGAAAGAATTAGTAAGATTGATAAACCCCTGGCCAGACTTATCAAAAAAGAAAAGAGAAAGGACCCAAATAAAGAAAATAATGAATGAAAGAGGAGAGATCACAACCAACACTGAAGAGATAAAAATAAGTATAAGAACATATTATGGGGCGCCTGGGTGGCTCAGTGGTTTAAGCCGCTGCCTTCGGCTCAGGTCATGATTTCAGGGTCCTGGGATCGAGTCCCGCATCGGGCTCTCTGCTTGGCGGGGAGCCTGCTTCCCTCTCACTCTCTCTGCCTGCCTCTCTGCCTACTTGTGATCTCTCTCTGTCACATAAATAAATAAGAAATCTTTAAAAAAAATTAAAAAAAACAAAAACAAAAACAAAAAAGAACATATTATGAGCAACTATATGCCAAGATATTAGATTATAAGAACATACTATGAGCAACTCTACGCCAACAAATTTGACAATCTGGAAGAAATGGATGCATTCCTAGAGATGTATAAACTACCAAAACTGAACCAGGAAGAAATAGAAAACCTGAACAGACCCATAACCTGTAAGGAAATTGAAGAAGTCATCAAAAATCTCCCAACAAACAAGAGCCAGGGCCAGATGGGCTTCCCAGGGGAATGCTATCAAACATTTAAAGAAGAATTAATACCTATTCTGAAGCTGTTTCAAAAACCTGACATGGAAGGTAAACTTCCAAACTCATCTTATGAGACCAGCATTACCTTGATGCCCAAACCAGACAAAGACCCCATCAAAAAGGAGAATTACATAAAACCAATATCTCTGATGAACATGGATGCAAAAATTCTCACCAAAATACTAGCCTGCAGGATCCAACAGTATGTTAAAAGGATTAATTCACCACAACCAAGTGGGATTTATTCCTGGGCTGCAAGGTTGGTTCAACATCTGCATATCAATCAATGTGATACAAAACATTAATAAAAGAAAGGACAAGAATCATATGATCTTCTTAATAGATGGAGAAAAAGCATTTGCCAAAGTACAGATTCCTTTCTTGATCAAAACTCTTCACAGGGGGCGCCTGGGTGGCTCAGTTGGTTAAAGCCTCTGCCTTTCACTCGGGTCATGATCCCAGGGTCCTGGGATCGAGCCCCGCATCGGGCTCTCTGCTTGGCGGGGAGCCTGCTTCCTCCTCTCTCTCTCTGCCTGCCTCGCTCCCGACTTGTGATCTCTATCTGCCAAATGTATAAATAAAATCTTTAAAAAAAAAAAAAAAGCTGTCTCGATTTGGGACTTTAAAAAAAAAAAAAACTCTTCACAGTGTAGGGATAGAGGGAACATACCTCAATACCATCAAAGCCATCTATGAAAACCCACAGTGAATATCATTCTTTAATGGGGAAAAACTGAGAGCTTTTCCCCAAGGTAAGGAACACAGCAGGGCTGTCCTTTATCACCACTGCTATTCAGCACAGCACTAGAAGTCCTAGCCTCAGCAATCAGAAATAAATAAAAGAAAAAAATAAAAATAAATAAAAGGCATCCAAACTGGCAAAGAAGTCAAACTCTCACTCTTTGCAGATGGTATGATACTTTATGTGGAAAACCCAAAAGACTCCACTCCAAAACTGCTAGAACTCATAGTTCAGTAAAGTGTCACGACGTAAAATCAACAGCACAGAAATCAATTGTATTTCTATACACCAATGAGACAGAAGAAAGAGAAGTTAAGGAGTCTATCCCATTTATAGTTGCACCCAAAACTATAGGAGACCTAGGCATAAATCTAACCAAAGAGGCAAAGAATCTATATTCAGAGAACTATAAAGAGGCAAAAATCTGTACTCAGGGGGCGCCTGGGTGGCTCAGTGGGTTAAAGCCTCTGCCTTCGGCTCAGGTCATGATCTCAGGGTCCTGGGCATCGGGCTCTCTGCTCAGCGGGAAGCCTGCTTCCTCCTCTCTCTGCCTGCCTCTCTGCCTAGTTGTGATTTCTCTCTGTCAAATAAATAAATTATAAAAAAAAGAGAAAATGCTCAGGGCCCTGGGATCGAGCCCCGCGTCTGGCTCTCTGCTCCGCAGGGAGCCTGCTTCCTCCTCTCTCTCTGCCTGCCTCTCTGCCTGCTTGTGATTTTTGTCTGTCAAATCAATAAAATATTTAAAAAAAAAAATCTGTACTCAGTAAACTATAGAATATTCATGAAAGAAATAGAAAAATGTTCCATGCTCACGGATTGGAAGAACAAATATCATGAAAATGTTTATGCTACCTAGAGCAGCCTACACATTTAATGCAATCTCTATCAAAATACCATCAACTTTTTTCAAAGAAATGGAACAAATACTCCTAAAATTTATATGGAACCAGAAAAGACCCTGAATAGCCAGAGGAATATTGAAGAAGAAAACCAAAGCTGGCAGCATCACAATTCCAGACTTCAAGCTCTATTACAAAGCTATAATCATCAAGACAGGATGGGACTGGCACAAAAACAGACACATAGATCAATGGAACAGAAAAAAGCACCCAGAAATGGACCCTCAACTTTATGGTCAACTAATCTCCAACAAAGCAGGAAAGCATGTCCAATGGAAAAAAGGCAGTCTCTTCAAACAAATGGTGTTGGGCAAAATGGACAGCCACATGCAGAAGAATGAAACTGGACCATTTCCTTACACCACACAAAAATAGACTCAAAATGGCTAAAAGACCTGAATGTGAGACAGGAATCCATCAAAATCCTTGAGGAGAACACAGGCAGCAACCTCTTCAACTTCAGCCACACATTGCCAAAGCAAGAGAAGCAAGGGCAAAAATGAACTATTGGAACTTCATCAAGATCAAAACCTTTTGCACAGCAAAGGAAACAGTCAACAAAACCAAAAGACAACTGACAGAATGAGAAGATATTTGCAAGTGACATGTCAGATAAAGGACTTGTATCCAAAATCTATAAAGAACTTATCAAACTTGGGGCACCTGGGTGGCTCAGTGGGTTAAAGCCTCTGCCTTCAGCTCAGGTCGTGATCCCGGGATCAGCGGGGGGCCTGCTTCCCCCTCTCTCTGCCTGCCTCTCTGCCTACTTGTGATCTCTCTGTCAAATAAATAAAATCTTTAAAAAAAAAAAAAAGAACTTATTAAACTCAACACCCAAAGAACAAATAACCCAGTCAAGAAAGTGGGCAGAAAACATGAATAGACATTTCTGCAAAGAAGACATCCAAATGGCCAACTGACACACAAAAAAGTGCTCCACATCACTCGGCATCAGCGAAATACAAACCAAAACCACAGTGAGATACCACCTCACACCAGTCAGAATAGCTAAAATTAACAAGTCAGGAAATGATAAATTTTGGCAAGGATGTGGAGAAAAGGGAACCCTCCTACACTGTTGGTAGGAATGCAAGCTGGTGCAGCCACTTTGGATAACAGTATGGAGGTTCCTCAGAAAGTTAAAAATAGAACTACCCTATGACCCAGCAATCACACTACTGGGTATTTACTCTAAAGATACAAATGTAGTGATCCGAAGGGACACATGCCCCCGAATGTTTACAGCAGCAATGTCCACAATAGCCAAACTAAGGAATGATGGCCTAGATGTCCGTCAACAGATAAATGGATAAAGTTGTGGTACGTATATAAAATGGAAGAGTATGCAGCCATCAGAAAACAGAAATCCTGACATTTGCGACAATGTGGATGGAACCAGAGGCTATTATGCTAAGCAAAATAACTCAATCAGGGAAGATAATTATCATATGATCTCACCAATATGAGGAATTTGAGAAACAAGACAGGATCATAAGGGAAGGGAGGGAAAAATGAAACCAGATGAAACCAGAGAGGAAGACAAACCATAAGAGACTCAATCTCAAGAAACAAACTGAGGGTTGCTGGAGGGGAGGACAGTGGAAGGGATGGGGTGGCTGGGTGATGGACATTGGGGAGGGTATGAGCTATGAATTGTTTAAGATTGATGAATCACAGACCTGTACCCTTGAAACAAATAATACATTATATGTTAAAGAAATACAGATCTTTTCCCATGTAAAATTAGTAACCCTTCCTTTAAGGATTCCAGAGATAATTCAATCTTCATACTGCTTTTCTATTTACTAGATACAAATTTATAGTGGAAATAAAAATAAGAGCCATGTGGGGCGCCTGGGTGGCTCTAATTACACATCTGCCTTCAGCTCAGGTCATGATCTCAAGGTCTTGGGATTGAGTCCCACACTGGGCTCCCTGCTCAATATGGAGTCTGCTCCTCCCTCTCCCCGCCCAGCTCATGTTCTCTCTCTCTCTCAAATAAATATAATAAAATCTTTTTAAAAGGGGGGGGGCATGTAATCAAGCATATCCATGATCTTCTTATTCAAGATTCCTGTAGCCCACCTCCTCTCTTTAGAAGCCTTTATTCTCTTCTTTATTTTCCATTCTGGGTTTCACTCTAATTTAGGTCTCCTCTTCTTTTGAGCTGTCCCTATTATAACAGAGGCTGGTGGTATTCAATTAAACCTTTTATACAAAGTTAGTGTTTTTTAAAACACAAATTAACATGTTAAAATATATATGTATAAAATATATATTTTAGGGTCACCTGGGCGGCTCATTGGTTAAGCCTCTGCCTTTGGCTCAGGTCATGGTCTCAGGGTCCTGGGATCGAGCCCCACATCGGGCTCTCTCCTCAGCGGGGAGCCTGCTTCCCCTTCTCTCTCTGCCTGCCTCTCTGCCTGCTTGTGATCTCTCTCCCTCTCTCTCAAATAAATAAATAAAATCTTTAAAAATATTTTAATAAAATAAAAAATATATTTTATAATATGTAAATATATAAAAATATATATATATTTTTAAATATATATAAATATATGTAAAAATATAAAAATGTGTATATGTAATAATGTAAATATATGTAAAATATATGAATATATGTATACATAAAATATATGTAAATGTACATAAAACATATAAATAAAATATATAGCACCCATAACTTAGATATTTTTACAAGTTGGTTAAATCACCCTCAGCAGTTATTGAAACAAAGCAATTAATCGTACAATGACTTATTTATGTAATTAAAAATAAGGAAATCACACAGATCAAGAGCAAATATTCTACTCATGTGTACCATAGAAACATCAATAAAAATCCACTTTTTGTAGAGAAGAAGTTTATAGTAACCTTTATCAGAAAGAATATATATTAAACATCTTATATATATGAAGTTTAAATCATCACTATGCAAATTTATCTAGTTTTCTCATTTCATAAAAATCTGTCAAGTGTTCCAATAGCTTCCAAAAATCAAAATTACTGGAATTTCACTTGGGCCAATCAGTGCTGAAAGTAAGTATTCCCACACACTTTTTTTAAACTATAAATGATCATCTCCTGTAATCACAAACACCAAAAGGATATGCTAAAAGAATCTTCTGACACCCAACTATTTTAAGTAAAGAAATGTCAACATTACTACATTTAACCAGTAAAAGCAAAAATAGTATTAAGGCCATTTATAAAAGATAATGTTTAGATGTGGGTTGAATTTGGTTAAAATTTTTACTCGGAAACATTTGTCATCTTATTTCTATTAAATGCTCGTGATAATGACTAAGATAAAATCAAATTAATTCCTAATTTAAAAAATAACATTATTGTAAAAGTGGTTGAGTGATGACTATGAAGCTACACCATATGGATTCATATCTTAGCCACTTACCAGTTGTGTGAACTTGGACAAGTTTCTTACCCAGTACCTTAGTTTTCTTACCTGTAATGAATATGTGGTTGATAACAGTGCCTAGTTCATTTGGTTGTTGTGAGAATTAAGTGAATTAATATATGCAAAATACCTGGACCAAAACCATAAAAGACTCTCAAAAAACAGACTGAGGGTTGCTAGGGGTAGTGGGGATGGGATAGGGTGGTGGGGATATGGACACTGGAGAGGGTATGTGCTATGATGAGTACTGTGAAATGTGTAAACCTGGCGAGTCACAGACCTGTACCCCTGGGGATAAAAACACATTATATGTTTATTTAAAATTTTAAAAATAAAAATTTTTAAAAAAGAAAAGAAAAAAAAAATACCGGGACCAGTGCTCTACAAGCATTATTTAGGTATTTTTAAATTTTTATTACTATTGTAAATACAGCTTAAGTGGGGTGCATGGGTGGCTCAATCGGTTAAACATCTGCTTTCGGCTCAGGACATGATCCCAGAGTCCTGGGATTGAGCCCCGAGTTGGGCTCCCTGCTCAGTGGGAAACCTGCTTCTCCCTCTCCCATTCCTCCTGCTTGTGTTCCCTCTCTCTCTCTCTCTGTCAAATAAATAAAACCTTAAAAGAAAAAAAAAAGCTTAAATAAAATCTTTAAAAAAAAGTGAACAGGAAGATACTTTCAATGCAGTTTTTTTATGTTAGTGAAGATCAGTGTTATGTTTTGGAACTGTCAGGTTTAAGCATATTTAGATGTATGTAATTTTGAATATTAGTGGCCATGTTTTATGAATACATTTGAAGTAAAGCACCATGGTTTTATAACTAAAGACTAAGAATCTTAAAGATGCATTGGATGTTCTAATCTGCACATTCTTGTGTTGCTATATGCATAGAAGTTTTTAAAGGCATGACTTTATGTAATATAGTTTGGGACTAATAGATTTATTGTAAGAAATAGTGTGGTTTAGATAGAATTTAATGATATATATTTTTTTCTTTCTTTAACAACACATTATGTTTTAGATTTACTTGTCAGTAAATGTTTGTGATTTTTTTTAAATATGCAATTGTTGACAGAATGCTGGTTATCCTGGCATATGCACTGTTGAAGTTGATGAAGTCTAGGATAAGTTGTAGGACGCAAGTTCAATATAGATTTTCATCCAGGTAGTTCTTTTATTTCTAGTACTTAAGCTGGTTTTTTTTCAACCATCCAGTTGCTGGGTAGTTCAGGGAAGGGAATAATTACTCCCAGCTGACCTCTGGGAAATTCTAGTTGCAAATAACATTGAATTTGAAATGAGTGTTGAAGGCTATATCTTTAGATCGGAAAGAAAGAAATTAATAATTCTCTCACTGAATGATAAATGTGTCTAATAATAAACATCACTCTTTCTGACTCAGAAAAAACATTCCCTACTTCCTAAATTTTATATTTCTAATCTGGGTACGGTCTTGTGTTGGCCTGTATATCCATCCAGCACTTTGATGTGCTTGTATCTCTCTAAACACCTCTGAAAGGATCTGTTTTAGTACTTTTAGTATTTATTTGTCCTCTGAAAGATAATTTCACAAGTAGATACTGATACAGAGAAACATACTTATCCTTTCATAAATCTTTAGGAAGAAAATAGGATTTAAGCATAGCTGAAATGAGAACATTTTAGGCAGTCTTCAGTTCTAAAATCTCCACACATGTTGTCATCAGGTAGCATGACGAGAGGAAATGATCAGAAAAAAAAAAAAAAGAGAGAAAGAGAGAAAAAAAGAGAAAGAGATTTTACAATTTAGAAGCCATTATTCTAGAAGCCAAACAAAACAAATTACAGGGCAGAAGAAAGAGTATAAGGCTCTTCTACTTCCTGATTATGGGGCATTTTGTTTAATATTTGTGGCATTTCTATTTACTTTTAAAAATTCCAGTATCTTTCCAGAGACGCAGTGAATACAGAGTCTACAATGCCCAATATTAACTGAATAAATGAATAAATGACCGAGTAATTGACTTTCAGGTTATTTCTCTCGTCTTTCTTGAGGTTTACCCCCTTCCCTATTCAGAGAAATAAGAGTCAGCCAGACAGGGGCGCCTGGGTGGCTCAGTGGGTTAAAGCCTCTGCCTTCGGCTCAGGTCATGATCCCCGTGTCCTGGGATCGAGCCCCGCATCAGGCTCTCTGCTCAGCCGGGAGCCTGCTTCCTCCTCTATCTCTGCCTGCCTCTCCGCCTACTTGTGATTTCTGTCTTTCAAATAAATAAATAAAATCTTTAAAAAAAAAAAAGAGTCAGCCAGACAAGTCCCAAATGGGCTATGCTTTCTCATCTCAATGCCTTTGTACATGGTAGTCTCTCTGTTGGAATGCTTTTCAGCTCCCTCCTCCTTTTGGCTAATTCCTATTTAGTCTTCTAATCTCTAAAAATGTAAACATCCCTTTTCCACAATCTAATGTCCTACATTGGCACATCTGCCTCAGTGTTCCCATAAAATGTTCCCTCCACATCACTGTCTTAACTCTTATCAGTATACAGAGTCAGCAAGATAACTAGCTTTGGAAGTTCAAATTCTGATTCCACCACTTACCATGTGACCCTGGAGGAGTTCCCTAAACATTAATTTTCTGATTTAAAAATACAAAATAATAGCATATAATGTGCTTAGTATACCACCTCATACATAACAGAATAAACAATTTTTATGATACATTGTATTGTACTGTAATTTCTCTGCCTTTTCCTCTAAACCACACACTTCTTGAGGAAAGGAACATATATTTTATTTCTGCATAAGCAGCATTTAACACAGTCCTTGGCGTATAGTAGGTACTTAATATTTTTTTGATGACTAAATAAATATTACTCCCATTATAGTAAAATTAATTTGCCACTTGGAATCCTTTTTGTAATGAGGTGGAAAACAAGTGGTAAGTAAAGAAAATAAACTCCATTAATATCAATTTCAAAAAAGGATACTGTCTTTAAACATACTGTTTTTAGGATTTACTGTTACTTATACATATTAAAAAATACTAAGCGTTTCAATATCTTGCTTGAATATTGCTGGTCATATACGCCTCAGGAATTGAACAGCCATAATTTTGGTATATATTAACCATCAAATTACCAAGTCACACGTAAGGCTATCTTTATTTAGATAATGACTTGAGAAAAGTTATAATAAATCACTTTTTAAAACCAAGGAAATTCTTAACCTAGCAAAGCTTAATTAAAATATCCCTTTATAATCCTAGGGAAATGAGAAGAAACTCAGTTTCATGGTTTGGTAATTTTAACCTATGAAGACTATAAAGATATACTAATTAATGTAATAGTTAATGGGCTTTTTCATTTAATGTTTAACTAGTTGGTGAATAAGTATTTATAAGGGCTCTTTCTGAGAAAAATGCTTTTATATTTGATCTCTAAAATATTTTAACTTCAATACATTTTTATAGAACTATACTAGAAGCTGATATCATTTGTCCTATTTCCAACTCCTTTCCTTGATAGTCAAAGACAGTTTTACTTTTTAGCATTATATGTTGACTATAAACTGATATTTTTATAACGTGGTGTTCTGATTCTGAAGGACAAGCTTTACTTTGAGCCATTTTTAATGCATTATGCAAAAGAATAATGATTTTACAAGGATAATGATTCCAAAACTATGTTACTGCATATGGACCATGGAACTGTAATCTACGACACTTCTAGAATACAAGTGATCACTGTTTTCTGTTAATTTATAATCTGCTACTTATTAATAACATGTACTTCACTGTCTTCTGGAAGATCACATACTGAATATATGATGTTAATACAGACTGCAACCTGAGCAAAAGTATTTCTCTTTTTAATTAAAAAAATAGTTTTAAGATTTCTTTCCAAAAGAAATACAATATTGAGTGGATGAGTACTATATTAGGCATTGAAAATATATAAACCTATAGTTTTTTAAACCTATATAAATAGGTGCCCTTGGCTACTTCAATAATTCATACTGAAATTAAAAGATCTAAAAAGATCGGAGGACTTATCAAGTACAAAATGGGAAAAAATATCTCTAGGCACCTTAGTGAGTGAATAGTAATATGTCTGCAATTGTTATGTTTTTAATAAGCAGCACTAATTTTCAGTCTCTTCTTTCATTAGAAGCAAGAGTTCAGGAAAATTCAAATGCAAAAAAGTTTTTTTAAAGATTTTATTTCATTTGACAGAGCACACTCAAAGGGGGAGCAGCAGGCAGAGGGAAAGGGAGTAGCAGACTCTTCACTGAGCAGGGAGCTCAATGGGACTCAACCCCAGGACTCTGGGATCATGACCTGAGCCAAACGCAGACACTTAACCAAATGAGCCACCCACACGCCCTAAATGCAAAAATTTAGACTGCCCTTTATTTATAGGTAAAACCTAAGTAAGATGGACTTTTTAGGCAGAAGATGAGATAAAAATCCAACTACCCTCTCTCAAAAGGGAGGTTATAGTTAGCCAGGAAAAGTAGATGTTCTATGAATTACAAATAGCACCTACAAAGACAGACAGGCGAGAAATAACATGATATCTTTAGAGAAATGCAGTGAATTCAATTGTGCTAGAAAATCCAGTGAGGCTAGACTAGAGGAAAAAGACTAACGGTTGGGAGGCTACTAAGTAATCAAGACAAGAAGTGATGAGAGCCTCAACTAGGGGGCGCCTCGATGGCTCAGTAGGTTAAGCATCAGACTCTTGACTTCAGCTCGGGTCATGATCTCGGGGTTGTGAGGTTGAGCCTGCTTGAGGCTCTGCACTGAGCATGTAGCCTGCTTAAGATTCTCTCTTTACCTCTCCCTCTGCCCCTTGCCCAGCCAGAGAGAGAGAGAGAGAAAGAGAGAGAGAGAGCGCGTGCGCCTGAACTAAGCAACAGCAGTTCAAATTCAAGCAACTGAATTGAATTGAATCCAATCTTCACTGAGATTCTTCCCCACAGAAATGTTTGTAACATAGCTTGAAAATCACAAAATAAACTTCAAAGCTTTAACCCCTCAAGTCAGTCTGCCTAATTTATGTCCTAGTGACAACCCTAATGGTGGAAACTTGAGAAAGTTCTTTAAACTTCCTGCACCTTGGCTTCTACATCTGCAAAATAGGTAAGTAATAGAACCTAATAGTAAATAAAACAGTTCTTGGACAAGCTCCGAATAAATATAGTAGCAACAACAGAATTCGCAGCAGCTTATAACTACTACTAGTTCCACAATTATTTCAGGTGCAGACAGTGTTGATTCTCTGCAGGTTTATGTTGTTAACTAAGTCTTATAGAAAGATATTTATATTTATCAATCCAAGATTAGAAAATATCCTGGCAAAGAGCATTTAAATGCAAATTCATATTTATCTGTTTAAAAGACTGAAAATTGTTTCTAAATGCACAGTGAACTTTCCATGACCTTGAAAAGTTGAAGATATTTTTATTGTTCTAACGGTATATACAAAGATTGTGAATATGACAAACTCAAGTAATAGATGAGACTGTATTTATAAGTTGCTTTAAACCAAGGCTCTATGAACTGATAAATATTCACAATAGCCAGAAATCAAATCTCAAAACTTTGGAGGTCATTTCTACTGCAAAATCAGTGATAGCCTGATTTAATGACTGTCACTTCTCATATTTATGTAATAACTTGCTAGGTTCAATAAGAACATGTTCACAACATGATTCCTGCCCTCTAGAGTTCTGGCCTAAAAAGGATTTTATGTATCACATACCTCAAACACAATCTTATAAACACCATATATACATATCACCTTATATATATATATAAAATCCATATACATTATACACATGTATATATCACCTTATACATATATAAACACTATATATACATAACACCATATATATATACAGATCACCTTAAAAGCGTTACATTTTATTTTTTTTATGCAAAGGTAAAATTAGCTGTACCACAATTTACTTCTCAAAAAACAGGCTTATTAAAAAGCACTATTTTGTTTCAGTTTTTATTTTTAGATTGACAAAGTAGAAAACCGTGAATAAGAAAGTACTATATAAGGATCAAAGATCAAACGTTGTGTCTTGTGGTAAGTAGGTCAAATACTTCAAATCCATACAAGAACTATGTTTCTATGGGAATTTTATACATCATTATGGAATCAAGTCACCAGGAAAAAAATTATGTTTGATATTTCTAACCAGCACACTGGTCTTTGATTCTTTTTCTTTTAATGACCTACACTAAAATAAAAAGTAATGGACTGGGACGCCTGGGTGGCTCAGTTGGTTAAGCGGCTGCCTTCAGCTCAGGTCATGATCCCAGCATCCTGGGATCGAGTCCCACATTGGGCTCCTTGCTCAGCAGGGAGCCTGCTTCTCCCTTTGCCTCTGCTGCCACTCTGCCTGTCTATGCTCGCTCTCTCTCTGGCAAATAAATAAATAAAATCTTAAAAAAAAAAAAGTAATAGACTGCTCTTTCTCAGACCTATATATCAGAAGGTAAAGTCTTAAATGAAAATACAAGGAATTAAGAATAGTTTCAATCTTTTGACTAGCTCATTACTCTCTATACAGTATTCTTCTTCTTTAAACTTGTCATGAGAACAATATTCTCAAAGAATTTACACAAAAACTCTTTTTAAGTCCCTGAAAAAATTCATTTACAGTGTTGTGGAGTGTTAATAATGAGAACTGTAAACATTTCTGCAGCTAGTTGAAAATGTTAACAAACATACCAAAAATAACATAAAATATGAAGCCAAGCTCCTCTGCCATTCAGAGGAGAGAAAAAGAAAATAATAACAAAGAGAAAGAAGGGAAGGAGAATAGGCCTATAAAAATCTGGAAATGAAACAATCTGGTAGATTGAGCAGAGAAAAAGTTGACAATTAGTTCATTTATTCAACAAATAACTGCCTATTATGGGCCAGAACTTCTACCAGATGCTGAATACACAAAGAACAACAAAATATTCTTTATCTGTTGCCTTCAGTCTGGAGAAGACATATTAAACTAATGCATGCATGTATGTATACATATACACACACATACATATATATATACATATACAGATATGTATATATAATTAAATTGTGGTAAATTGATATAAAGAAAAAGGACTCTAGAAAACTGAAAGTAAGACTTAATTTAGACCATGAATAAGGAAATAGCTCTATAAAGAAGAGTTACTTTAAACCTAATGGTTGAGTTGGGTAGTTGGAGTTAAGGAGAAAAGTTGCTTGGGCAAAAAAACCACAGAAATACAGAGGCCTTTAGAACAGACCATGGCAGATTTAGGGAAGTAAATGAAGACCACTGTGATAGAAACATCAAAACTGAGCACAAGCAGAGGTGGGTCAAGATGAGGCCAGACAATTGTTATATGGAAAACCGATCAAAGGGAGGGAAATGTGGAAGGAGAAACAGCAGTTTAGAGTAATGCTATTGCCAGCTCGTAAGAGCTGATGAAAACTTGGACCAGGCCTGTGGAAATGGAGACAAAAAGAAATGGGTAAAGTATTTTGCTTTCATTTAGAAGAGAATTAAAAAAACCTTTAAACAAAGTAATTAAAATGTCCTGCCATCTTGCTTCTCTACTGTGGTATGAAGAATTAACTAAAATGGTCCCCCCAAAGATTCCCCACTCTAAAATCTGTGGATACTAATGAAATATCACTCCTGTGACTGTGTTATATTAACCACATGAGTCCTTAACAGCAGAGAGCTTTCTCTGGTTGGCAACAAGAGAAGCCAGAGAAATGTGAACCATGAGAAGGACCTGATGTGCCATTAATGGTTTGAAAATGAAGAGGGGGGATGCCTAGGTGGCTCAGTCAGTTGGGCATCCACTTTCAGCTCAGGTCATGATTAGAGTCCTGAGATCAAGTCCTTCATTGGGCTCCTTGCTCAGCAGGGAGCCTTGCTTCTCTCCCTCTGCTACTCTCTGACAAATAAATAAAATCTAAATAAATAAATAAACAAACAAACCAAGGGGGAAAAAAGATGAAGAGAGCCATTTGAGAAGGACTATGGGTGGCTTCTACGAATGACAATCAGCCCCCCACCTGACAGCCAGCAAGGAAATAAGGACCTCAGATCTTTTAAAAGGATCTAGATTCTGTTAACAACCTGTATAGATTTGGGAAGTAGAGTCTCTGAGACTCCAGACAAGTCCAGTCTAGCCAACAAACTTGTCTTGACTTGAGACCTTAAGCAGAGAACCCACCTGAACATTCCTGGACTGCTGACCTACGGAACTGTAAAATAATAATGGGTGTTGTTTTAAGCCCTTAAGTTCTGGTAACGCATTACACAACAACAGAAAACTATCACCTGTATACTCTGTGAGAAGTTAACAATTTGATCATTGAAATCTGAATCAGATTATTCTCTTGTCATAGAAAGAATTGTAGGGGGGGGCACCTGGGTGTCTCAGTAGTTAAGTGTCTGCCTTTGGCTCAGGTTATGATCTTAGGGTCCTGGGATTGAGCCCTGCATTGCGTTCCCTGCTCAGCCAGAAGCCTGCTTCTCCCTCTCCCTCTCCCACTCCCCCTGCTTGTGTTCCCTCTTTTTGATCTCTCTGTGTCAAATAAATAAGAATAATCTAAAAAAAGGGGGGGGGGGGTTGCCTGGGTGGCTCAGTTGGTTAAGTAACTGTCTTCAGCTCAGGTCATGATCCTGGAGTCCCAGGATCCAGTCCTTAAATCAGGCTCCCTGCTCAGCGGGGAGTCTGCTTCTCCCTCTGACCCTCCCCCCTCTCATCCTCTCTCATTCTCTTTCAAATAAATAAAATCTTATAAATAAATAAATAAATGTAGGAAAAATAAGTTCAGCTTGTAATTCCTCCAAAGACTAAATAAAGATGTATTTAGTGATTGGCAAACCCATTTAAATATGACTTTAAAGTTAAATGTCAGATATGTGTTAAAGAATTTAAGTTTTTGTTACTAAGTCTAAAGCTGTGCCATTCAATTTAGTAGCCACTAGTCTCATGTGGCTACTAAACATTTCAAGTGTGATATTCCAAAATGAGATGTACTATAAGTGTAAAAGATACAGAGGATTTTGAAAACCTGGTATAAAAATTTAAAAGAACTCAATATTTTAATATAAATTACACATTAAATGGTAATATATTTTAATATATAATATTTGGATATATTGGGTTAAATATATTATTAAAACTAAGTTCACCTGTCTCTTTTCAATTTAAAATGTGGTTAAGAGAAAATTTTCAATTATATATGTGATTCAGTTGTACTCCTACTGAAAAGCGTTGGTCTAGACTTTTAGGCAGGTGTCCTCTTCAAATAGCGAAAACAGGGACAAACCAAACCTCTCCTACTATGAAGTTAGACAAAGTAATTTGGCAATATCTAACAAAGTAAAGGTGTATGTAACTTCAGTCTGACAATTCCACTTTCAGGTATATACCCAAGAAATCTATGAATATGCATAAGGAGACATATCTAAACTGTAGAATTATTTGTAGGACAGAAAATGCTAGTTTTTCAACCAATGTTTTATGTTCTTTTCTCCATAGCGTAGAGTTGTTCTCAGTCCTGTTTGCTGTGAAATATGGACTATAGGTGGTGCCAACATGAACTGCATTCTAGTCAATGCAAAGTGAAAAGAATATTCGCTCCTTCTAAAGACTGGCTGCTAAAAACCTCCAAATCATTCTCCATTCTTATGTCTGCTGAACAGATGTTGGTACCTGAAGCAACCTTGGAAACCACAGGCTGAAGGTGACATATCCTTTATTAGCTTGGATGGCTTAATCACTCTATAGAACCCAGCCCTTTCTTCTCCACTGAAAGTTAACTCTGTGAGCAAGAAATGAACACTATGTTAAGCTTTTGAGATTTCAGGATTTACCCATTAGAGCAGCTAGTATTAAACTAATATAGTGTATAATGCACAAAAAAAAACCAGAAACAATCCAAATGTCTGTCGACAGACTGGATAAATAAGCCATAGTACAATCGGACAATGGAATTATATAAAGTACCTAAAATGAAAGAAAAAAAACAAAAAACAAAAAAACCTGGATCTCTATATAACAACATGAAATTTTTTCAAGACAGCTAGTTACAAAACCAAAAACAAATTAAAAAGCCCAGCATACACTGAGACTATACAAACACACGTGTAATAAATATATAAAAATATACAGAACAGGAGAGTACATTCCAAGAATCCCCAGATTACCTCTGAGAAGAAAGGAATGGGTTCAGAGAAGAGAGTGAAAACAGAGTCTTCAATTCCATAGGAAATGTATAATTTCCTTAAAATAATCCTAATTATGATTTTTGTTAAAACTGAATGATGGGTATATGGATATTTACTTTATTATTCTATTTTGTAAATGTTTAAATTATTTTATAATACTAAAAATCTTTTTATGCATATCTGCTTAGAGAGTAAACTAGTAAAACCTTGTTAGAGGACATTTAAAAATATTTATCAAGAGCCTTAAATATGTAAATATCTTTTAACACAGTCCCAACACTAGAAATATACTCTAACAGAAATTAAAGTTTGTTAAAATTATGAACATCACATTATTCTTAGAGTAACCAAAAACTGGTAACACCTAAAATGTCCAACAGAATTTTGATTAGATTACTGAGCATTCATTTTAAAATTACATAGGATGTAATGGGAAGCGGGATGAAATATCTGGAGGTAAGGATGAAAAAGACTGGCCATAAATTGATAATTGCTAAGGCAGGGTGATGAGTGTACTATTTTATTTTTTATATACTTTAAATTTTCTATAATATAAAGTTTTAACATATTAAAATTTACTAAGTTTTTTAGATTTTTGTACTAAGTTTTTTTAAAAGCAATTTAAAATGGTAAGAACTGGGGTGCCTGGGTGGCTCAGTGGGTTAAAGTCTCTGCCTTCAGCTCAGGTCATGATCCCAGGGTCCTGGGATGGAGCCCTGCATCTGGCTCTCTGCTCAGCGGGGAGCCTGCTTCCCCATCTGTCTCTCTGCCTGCCTGTCTGCCTGCTTGTGCTCTCAGTCTGTCAAATGAATAAATAAAATCTTTTAAAAAAACAAAATAAAATAGTAAGAACTAGGGGTACCTGGTAGCTCAGTCAGTTAAGCAATTGCCTTCAGCTCAGGTCATGCGGACTCCTTGCTCAGTGGGAGTCTGCTTCTACCTCTCCCTTGGCCTGCCACTCCCCCTACTTGTGCTCACTTGCTCTTTCTCTGTCAAATAAATAAAATCTTAAAAAATTAAAATAAAATAGTAAGAACTACATGTATTTATTTTTAGAACTATCTTTTTTTTAAAATCATAGCTCATTCATTGGATCAGCAAATATTTTTTGTGTGTCCTT
This sequence comes from Meles meles, assembly GCF_922984935.1. Taxonomy (NCBI): domain Eukaryota; kingdom Metazoa; phylum Chordata; class Mammalia; order Carnivora; family Mustelidae; genus Meles; species Meles meles. The sequence goes on from NC_060083.1 coordinate 31,448,382, forward strand.
TACGTAGCTCTCATTATTCACTTAGGAACACGATGGCAAATGTGTAGCTAATAATCCAATACAATTGCCTCCAAACACTTGCTTAGGCACCTTACCAAAATATTTGGGAGAACCATGCATACACATACACACACACACACACACACACACACACACACACATCCATGCATGTATGTGTATGTATGTACATATTTATAAAGTATGTACATACGTGCTTATGCATACATACCTGCACATTCACACATACACAACTCTTACCAGCAATATTTTTTTTAAAAGTAAGCGCTACGTCCAACGTGGGGCTTGAACTCATGACCCTGAGATTAAGAGTCACATGCTCTCTTGACTGAAGAGCTAGAAACCCCTCATCAGTAGTATTTCAATATTTTTTTGACTAACATGTATTTTACTATTTCACATAATCTATTTAATAAATCCATTTTTGTTCATTTCCAATCAGATAGGATTGTATTAGCTTTTTAAAAAAAACCTAATGTAGGGGTGGGGAAAAATAATTTAAAGATAAAAATATGAAAAATCTAATCTAAGTATGGGGGAAGTATAGGCTCTTAAGTTTTGTTGTTTCTTACGGTTACAAATATATTCAACCCATGATTTCTTTGCAGGAACTTTTTAATCCAACTATCCATTTGTGAGGATTAGTTTTGTTAGAACCAGGAAATGTAATCAATAGATCCATTAGTGCAGGTAAATCGCAATACTTCATAGTGTTCTGAAAATTGGAGGGAGGATATCACTGTTGACTCTTCTAACCTGTGAAACTTGCATTTCATCAGTATACCTCATTTACCACACTTGACATGAAATCAGTTGTCATACAGAACTGCCAATCTCAATCAATACATCAAATATTAATAGCATCCAATTTCATATTCTGTATACAATGTCATATTTTGTATATTTTGTATGCAAATAGATTTTAATATTTTCTTCTTTCACCCCAACGGATTATTTTGGGCATACCTCACTTTGAAGACCCCTACTCTAGTAGAAGAGATTATTTGTTCACAAAAAATTAATCAAATCAAGTGCTACAAGAGGACTAATCCCTGGGTTTCTAGAGGGGCACATGGAAGAGACACTAACTCATGACTGTGAGTTGGCAAAATGTTGCTAAATAGAGAACTTAAGAATGGGTAACAGATTGATTGGGCAGATTGGGGGTGAGGAAGCATGATATTCCAAGCAGAAGGAATAGTGTGTTATTACGCAAAGGTGCAGAGGTAACAGCAAACACAGCACTTTCAAACTTAGTGTATTAGTAGTCTAAAATGGCTGAAGTGTAGTTTCTAGAGCTGTAGAAGTAGGAGGGGGGAGGTACTTAGGGATTCAGAGATGAGCTGATGGAATAAGATTATAAGGACTTCTTTGGATTTTATTTGAAGGGCAATGGAGAGATAAATGATGAAGGTATATAGTAAATAATTTGGCCTTACCCAAAGAGAGGTCTATAGCCTTTGTCCCTTGCTCCTGGAAGGTAACCTCTAAACCCTGGAATTTCTGGAGTAATAGTAGTATTATATATGTGAGACCCATGGACCACATGGTATCAGCCTGACCTCCAGTTCAACCAATCAAGCAATAAGTCTCAATAAAAACTCTGGACACTGAAGCTCAGGAGAGGTGCTTGGGCTGGAATACTTTATGTATATTACCACACATCAACCCTGGGGAGGGGAGCATTGTCTTCAATACTGAAGACAATGAAAGTTTCACATTTAAAACTCTCCTAGATTGTGCCTATGCATGTCTTCCTTTGGCTGGTTCAAATTTGTATCTTTTCCCTAAAATGAACAATATCCATTAGTATAATAATCTTTAGGGTGTTCTGTGAGTCTTTCTAGTGAATTATCAAATCTGGAGGTGGTTTTGAGAAACCCCTAAACTTACAGTTGATGTCAGAAGTGAGGGTGGTCTTGGGTGGACTCTTCCCTCTTTGTAGGTGTCCCCTAACTCCTTGCAGCTGGGGTCAGAAGTCTTGGGGAGACTTGGTGGTCTGGAGGATTGTGCCTTTAACCTCGCAGTTTGGCTAAACTCTGGGAAAAGAGTAAAAATATTTAAGTAGTAGGGACAGCTACACAATCTACATAATCTAGATTCTAGAGAAATCACTTTGGGGGCACCTGGGAGGCTCAGTGGGTTAAACCACTGCCTTCGGCTCGGGTCATGATCTCAGGGTCCTGGGATTGAGCCCCACATCAGCTCTCTGCTCCGGGGGGAGCCTGCTTCCCCCTCTCTCTCTGCCTGCCTCTCTGCCTACTTGTGATCTTTGTCTGTTAAATAAATAAATCAAATTTAAAAAAAAAAAGGAAAAGAAATTACTTTGGCTATAATGGTGAGACTATATTGGAGAAGAGTAAGACTGGCAAAAGATGACAATGACAATGGGAATGGAGAGGGACATATCTGTGAGATATTTTCAAGGCAAAATTGATTGAATGTGAGGGGTGAGAGAGAGAAATCAGGAATGGACCCACCAGAAAGAAAATCAGGTTTTAGTTTTGCTTATTTGGGGGAAGACCAGAAGTTGGAAGGTTGAATTGGGTGGTGAACAGTCTGAGAAGCTTCTTAGATATTCAGGTAAAGGTATTCCATTAGCAGTCAAAGCAGAGATGGATATAGAGTTGGGAACCAACTTTGGTTATTTGTTATTTGTTATTATGGTTCCCAACTCTATATCCATTATACCCATGTAACCTATGCATGTAGCCTCATATTCACATTTGCTGTAAGATCAGTTACAAACTCTTATTTGCAAATTATTTTAAAGCTATAAAATATCTCATTTATACCTTTACAAAGAGATTCTCCCATTAACCTCAGAAATTCTAATACTATGTCACTAAAAATATTTACTTTAATCTCTTGGGGGACATTTAACCTTAAAATAAAACAGATCCTCTTATACTAGTAGCTGAAGGTTCTAAATCATTGGAGATTCTTATTGACAATAGATCAATTCAGTGAAACAGTTCTAAAATATTGCATGCATTTATTATTGATTCTTAATGTTTAATAACCTGGAAAAAATGTTTAAATGGTCCTTAAGAAGGCATTTATAGTCCACAACAGAGGTCTTTCTCATCCAAGAGATTTTTGCTGTTTTCAAATTGTTGTTCTTATTCTTTCAAAATGTTATGTGTTTTTTTTAATCTGGTAGAGAAATATCTAAGTATATATTTCCCATTTTTTTTTTAAATATTTTATTTGACAGAGAGAAATCACAACTAGGCAGAGAGGCAGGCAGAGAGAGAGGAGGAAGCAGGCTCCCTGTGGAGCAGAGAGCCTGATGTGGGGCTCGATCCCAGGACCCTGGGATCATGAGGGATCATGACCCGAGCCGAAGGCAGAGGCTTTAACCCACTGAGCCACCCAGGTGCCCCTATATTTCCCATTTTTAATGCAAAATCTTTATCCCAAATACTACTCTGAAAAATTTTTAAGTTGCTAATTATAACTGTATTTTGTCTATTTAAACCTTGATCCTTTACTTACCTAAGTAATTGCCTACCTCAAGTTAGCCCTGACTTTGAGTTTACCAAAATGAAGAATGTTAAATATATCAGGTGTTCTTGTTATAAAATTCTTGAGAAGCACAATATTGAGAAAAACATTCACTATGTTTTAATTTCCAACCGGTGTATACATAAAACTAATCAAAAGATAAGCACCCTTATTTCTTTTCTTCAGAGAATCTGTTTATTTAGCAGCTCCATATTGTATATTTCCAAAATCCTGACAGAAAACATACACTAGAGACTTATAAAACTGGTATTAAATGCAGTATTATTTTCTTCTTACACTAGTCCCAGTTATCAAATTGGTGAATATATAGTTCAGGTAGCTCTATTTAAGAATTTCAGCCCCCTTTGACAAGCATGGCAGAGTTTTTAAAGCGTATCACAAATTCCCAAAATGAAAAGTGGGTGAGAAAATATTTGTGGGAAAGAAAATCACCTTCCCCAAATAAGCAATTTCAACATATTTCGAATCAGAATTATTTCAAAATATTTCCTAGGAAATTTAAGGACCCATCATTTCAAATATGTAAAGGAGAATTTTCTGGTTCAGAGATTATTTTGAGAAATGTCAGAATTACTTGTATATAATTTGCCATTTCTGAATTTAGATCCACTTTCTCATCTATAAAATAAAGTGCTTAGACAGAAAACTGATCTACTGATCTACAGTGTTTTCCAGTATTGACTCTGGTGACTAATTGATGATTTTCTTTTATAAATAAAAAATAATTAAAAGTGTTAATTTAAAAGCATATTTTTAAAACAGTGAAGGTTTTCTTTGTTTTTAATCTGTTAAGGATCTTAAAGATACTTTACATAAACAAGCCAGCCATTTTATATCTGAATAAAAATAGGTTAATAGCTTTTGTACAAAGCACAGTAAAAATGATAAAATCTCTGATTTAAGGTGAAATAATATTTTCTAACTTTGTTAGTTTTACTTCAAATCCAAACTTCTGTTCTCAAATGGCCATTTTATTATTTGAATATCTTTTTCTCGTTTTATGCATATTGAAATCAATCTTGCTTCCTTTCCTATGGAAAAACACATTGACCACCTTATCTTTATATAGATTCCATTTTTTAAAAAACCTTTTTGAATGGCAAATGTTCATGGTTGTTCTAAACTAATGACTCTTCTTAATGAACCTTCTCTAATGTTTAAATGTGTGTCTCTTTAATTGTCACTGCATTTGTAAATGTAAGAACTGTCAAAAAAGGATCAGTCTGATGCTCCGATAAATTCCTCCACTTTGGTAAACATTTCCATTTTAACCAGAAGTTCTAAATGTCTTTATTTAGTGTTTAAAAATGACATTTCATAAGCCCTTTTCTCTGACAGTTTACAAACACTAGGAAGAAATACTCTAAAATGTTAATACCAGTTATCCCTAGTGGTGGTATAACACGCCATTTTATTTTTTATATTTCCCAGAAAGCACTATTACTTTGGTAATCGGATAGCATTTTCAAAATAAAATTTTAAAAGGCTTATAAAGTATAGGACATCAACACGGTCCACTTCTCCAGCAGAAAGGTTAAATGCTTTTCCCCTATTGATAACTTGTTCTTTAACGGGAAGAATGATTTGTCCAGGTGCCTGTCAGGTTGGATCAAGACCGACATTTAATTTCCAGGCCCTTCTTTTAAGTTAGGCTTTGAACTTAATTGCAGCGATTCTTGCAGCAGTAAACTTTTTGGGGGGCCAGAGTAACACCTTTCAATACAACTATCAGCAGAATGCCAAGAGACTCTCAGGTTTACCAATATTTTCAAAGACTTGTTAGTATTCTCCTCCGTCATTCCAGAACAAGTCCATTTAGAAAGAAACGCAACTGTAAACCATTTCTATTTCAAGCCCATAAAAACCAGACCCGGGATGAAAGGCAAAGCCTTGACCTTTCTATTTTAGACTTTCATCTGTGTGGTAAGCCATCTGCTTTCTCTCCCCTACCCCATCTACTTAATGGGCTGAAAATACTGCACCTGACTGCAATTTTATCAAACCAGCCTGACTTTTCCACTTTAACGAATTACGACTGTGTCTTTCACCTCAAGTCTCGCTCGTAAAAATGTGCTTACCCTTCCCTCTCAATTCCTTCCCATCTCTCTCAATTATGAGTTATCAAATATCTTTAAACTAAGATACGCGGCTTCCGTGGATTAAGCTATCTAAAGATCTCTTCACTTTCCACACCGAGCGCCTGAAGGAAAACCCGTCTCTCCTCCTGTGGCTATAAAGCCGGTATTATTATCATTGTTGAGGTTACGCAGGAGGCACCTCGCATCGAAGCCTAGAAGGGAGTCGCGTCTCTCCGCCGCCAAACAACAGGGGACTCAGACTGGGAAAAGACAGACCCGGGTGGGAGGAAACCTCCACGATGAAGAAGGGAGCTGCTAAGAGGGAGCTCGGAAGACTGGAAGAAAGGACCTTCCGAAGCACGAAGGGAAAGCGGTGTTTGTGAAGTGGAGCAAGAAGTGGGCGGCCGAGGTGCAACGGGAAGAAGGGGCCCGAGACCCGCGGGAGGGCGGGGGCCGAGGCGGGCGTGGGCAGCTCGCAGCTACCGCCAGAGTCCGAGGAGCTAGGGCGCTTCTAGCGGCGCGAGGCGCGGGAGAGGGGGCGAAGAGAGGAAAAGAGAGCAGTTGAGGGGCCGAGAGAGCCGCGTCGAGGCCGGCGCGGCGGGGACAGCGGGCCCACCCCCAGCCAAGCCCCGCTACTTAACTATTTGTAGAGCTGCTGCAGGCACAGGTCCAGGCTCTCGCCCTCCACCTCCTCACGGGTGATGCGCTCCGACAGCGGCCGCGGGAGCGGGGGTAGAGGCGGCAGCTGGGGCTGCGGCGGCGGCGGCTGTACGGCCGACTGCCCCCGGGCTGCCGCCGCGTCCTCTTCCTCGCCCTGCGCCGCTGCTACCGCCTCTTCCTCCACCGCCTCCTCTTCAGGCTCGGGGTCTTGCTCCTGTTCTTGTTCCCCCTCCTCCGTAGCGGCCACAGTGGCCACCTCCTCGCCAGGGTCCTCGACCGAAGCCTCGGCCGCCTCAGCCGCTACCAGTTCGGGCTCGGGCTCGGGCTCCGGCTCCGACTCGGGTTCGGGTTCCGGCTCGGGCTCGCCGCCGCCGCACGGTCCGCGAAACTCGCCCAGGAATAGCTCCAGGAAGCGCCGGTAAGTTTTCTCCTCGGGGCTGCAGCCGGCCATCGTTGCTCATGCCCCGGGGCCGACCGGGAAGTAGGTGGGGGGGGGGGGGGAAGGGAGTCCAGGAAGGGGAGGGGGCTGCTCTCGAGCCTCGGGCTCCCGCAAAGGCTGTTAACCGCCGCACCGGCACGAGCTATCAGCACTAGGTTGCCTGGAGAGGGCTCCCGCAGGCGTGCGCGCCGCCGAGCGCGGACGTGCGCGGCCCGGGGGTGGGGGCGGAGCGCGCCGCCCCCTCTCGGGTCTGGAGGGAAAGTTGTTGGCGGTCGCGCGCGCAGGGTCCAGCGGCGGCCCACCCTCCAGCCCTCCGGAGAGTTCAGCCCACGCTGCCTGGAGACTGTCGCCATGGTAACCGGCTCTAATTAAGAATTTCAGGGTCCCTCCCGTCGAGCCCGCGGAGTCGAAAAGGACACTCGACTCGCCCGCTCTCCAACTCTACATATCTTTATTGTATGGATACCCTAGCCTCAACTGGGTAAGAGTGAACTAAGACATCTCCAAGTCTAGCTGCTGGTTCCCACTTGGATTGGATTTACCTCGGTTTTCCTTATCTGTCCCTGCGTTGCCTTAGCGTAGGTATCTGTTGAAAGATATCGCAGTGTCAACACCTTTTGTTGTTGGTGACACTAATTTAATAAGTAGTTTGGGGGAAAGGGGTATCACACACCTTTCAAGTGGTAGGTTCCTTTGCATATATATCCTCTCATTTGATTCAGTGAAGAAAGTGGTGTTACCCTCATTTCTTAAAGACAGGAAACAAGATTAATATATATCTGCTTCCAGGTTTCAAAGCTACTCGCCATGCCATTGTAATTAGAACCCAGGTTATCAGCCTCCAAAGCCTTCTAGAACCGTTTTTCTTTTACTCTTCTCCTCTTTGCTTCTGCAATGTCTATAAAGGCTTATTTTAATAGGCTTTATAGTTTACAAGTGTTTTCACACCTTTAATCCTTACAATAACATCTTGAAGTAGGAGACATCATTATCATTATGATTCCACTTTATAGATGAGAAAGCTGAGCCATAAAGATATGGTGACTTTGCTCAAGGTCACAAACAAGTGATGCAACAAGGACTAAAATCCAGGTCTTTTCACTGCAAAGCCATTAGTTTTCCAGCATTCCAAGACACCCCTCTGTAGTCTCTGTATAAAACATATTCTACTTTATTACATAATATGTACTTTTCATACATTTTCTTTGCTCTTCTTCCCTATCCTTCAAGCCTCCTTTTCTTTCTTAGATTGAAACTGAAATGACTTTAAATGATCCTAATTTTCTTACCAAACTATACACAAAGCTATTATTTTCAAGCCTTACTGAGGGGAGTGGGAGAAGGAGAAGCTGTGTTGTTATACAGCTGTATAGATGATAGCATCATTACTGCATACTGCCATGTCCATGGCAACATATAATTCAGCAAAAACATAGTGATTCTTTCTCTACTTTGAAAAACATGTTCACAAATTATCCACCCTATCCTCTCCATTTATTGTTTCTGGGTTTTAGTTAGATTTAGGGTCTGAAATACCATTTCTAGTTGGCTATTAATGGAAGAAGGAGTCTCCCTGCCAACTGTTTTCATGTAATACTATATTCTAAATCCCTGACCTGATACTGTTATTTTAAGATTAAGTGGGTTGAGCTCACTAATGTACATTATGGCATCATGTAAAATAGACATCCATTCTTTCTCCTAGTTCAAGATTAAATAATACATGATAGAAAGCATATAGTGAGTAATGCACATAAGTCCTCTATAACTATTTATTTTTGTCTCTGAGGTAAATGGAAAGACCCAATAAATAAGTCTGTTTCCAGACAAGCTAAATGTATTTATACGTGTTTTGTTTAAAATATCACCATTGTAGAACTTTTCTATGAGATGCCAAGAAAGCCTATAAACTCCTCATTTGTCTTTGTTTTCAATCCACCTGTTCATTTCAATTTCAGAATGTCTAGAAAAGACTGACAAAACTTTTAAGGCTGCAAACATAAATGTCCACAACTTTACATTCCAATAACTTTAAAATCTCAGAATTTGACATATCATTTAGTTCAAGAGTACACAGCTTTCACCTATAACAATTCATATCAAACTACGCCTTTATAATATAGTTGTCTCCCTCATCTAGATGACATTTATTTGTGACATTAATTTATGACTCAGCTCACATATCAAAGGGAAGTGTTATATGTTGGAGAAACATTACTACTAAGAGTAAAAAAGCCCACACCTCTTTATTACTATAAATGAGAGGTGTGTTTGCTTATATTAATAAAGATATTCCTTCACAAATATGGATCCTATTCCTTTCATTTGACAGAGTAGCTTTGCCAGAAGGTTGCTGACAGCAGTGCTGGGATCTCAGAGCAGCTGTGTAGGATGATTTTGCCATTGTCAAGAAGTCTTTTTAGTCATTATTTTGCATTGCTTTACCTTCCTTTTCAGTTCCTTTTCTCCTACACTTTCCTAATCCCCTCTCTTACTATTAAAAAAATAGTGAGCTACAAAAGTGCATGTACCAAGAGTATTTAAAATTTTTGAGGTTTTTTTTTTTTTCTTCGTAAGAATTTCTCTCCTTCTAACCCTTAGCTCTTTGGAGGAAATATACAATGTCCTTTCATGGATAATCACAGTAATGATGATATCTATAAAATTAAAAAGAACTGTTAGGGGCTCCTGTGTGGCTCAGTTGAAAGTGTCTGCCTTCAGCTCCGGTCATGATCCCAGGATCTGGCGATGGAGCCTCTCATTGGGCTCTCTGCTCAGCCTGGAGCCTGCTCTCTCTCTGACACTGCCACCCCCTCCCCCGACCTCATGCTCACTCGCTCTCTCTGTCTGAAATAAATAAATAAAATCTTAAAAAAAAAAAATTGTTGAGTTTGGCAGTTTCTTATCATATGACCCAGGAATTCCTCTCCCAGGTATTTACCCACAAGAAATGAAAACATGCACACCAAACACATATAAACAAAAAACCTGGTACATAAATGTTCCCAATGGTTTTATTCATAATAGCTTCAACTTGGAAATAACCCAGATGTCCATTAATAGGTGAGTGAATAAACAAATCGTGGTGTATTCATACAATAGACTACTACTCAGTAGTAAAAAAATTACTGATGAACACAATGTAAGTGAATCTCAAAAACATGCTGAGGGAAAGAAATCCAGGCACAAAAGGGTACATACTATATGATACAGTTTACATGAAATTCTAGAACAGGCAAAAATAATCTATGGTGGTTGATTGCAACTGAGGTGGGGTGGGAGATTCATGGCAAAGGAGTAAAAAGGAATGTGGAGGGGTGGGAGATTAAAATGTTCTGTATCTTGGGCACCTGGGTGGTTCAGTGGGTTAAGCCTCTACCTTTGTCTCAGGTCATGATCTCAGGGTCCTGGAATCAAGTCCCGCATCACTCTCTTCTCAGCGCAGAGCCTGCTTCCCCCTCTCTCTTTCTCTGCCTGCCTCTCTGTCTACTTGTGATCTCTCTCTCTGTCAAATAAATAAATAAATAACTTAAAAAAAAACAAACAAAATGTTCTATATCTTGACTGGGTGGTCACATCTATATATTCATTTGCTAAAAATTATTAAAGCAGGGCACCTGGGTGGCTCAGGCAACTTTATTTATTTATTTTTTATTTATTTAATTTGAGAGAGTGTGGAGTGGGGAGATGGAGAGAGGGAGAAAGAATCCTCAAGCAGACTCCCCACTGAGTGTGGCACCCAACACAGGGCTCAATCCAAGGACCCTGAGATCATGACCTGAGTTGAATTCGAGACTGTTGCGTAACCAACTGAGCCTCCCTGGCACCCCAAGTGTCTGACTCTTGATCTCAACTCTGTTCTTGATCTCAAGGTCGTGAGTTCAAGCCCCACGTTTGGCTCCATGCCTAATTTTTTTAAAAAAATTATTAAAATGTACATTTTGTGTAACTGTATTATAAGTAAATTAAAGTTGATTTTAAAAACGAAACACAGGGATGCCTGAGTGGCTTAGTTAAGCATCTGCCTTCCTCTCAGGTCATGATCCAAGGGTCCTGGGATCAAGTACTGCATTGGGCTTCCTGCTCTTTGGGGAGCTTGCTTCTCCCTCTCCCTCTGTTGCTACCGTGCTTGTGCTTTCTCTCTGTCAAATAAATAAAAATCTTTAAAAAAACTTTTTTTAATAAAAGTTAAACAGAATAGGGGCACCTGGGTGGCTCAGTAGGTTAAGCATCTGCCTTCAGCTCCGATCATTACCCTGGAGTCCCAGGCTCCCTGCTGAATAGGGAATCAAAGTCTTCTCCCTCTCCCTCTTCTCCTCCCCCACTTGTGCTCCCTCCCTCTCTCTTGCTTGCTCACTCTCAAATAAATAAAATCTTTTTAAAAAAATTAAACAGAATTGATTAATATGTTAGTCCCTGTCCTTTTCTGTTCTTGTATCACTCCTACCCGCTTTGCTCTGTATTATAGGGAGGCTGAACCTTTCAAACTATATTCACCAGGTTCCTTGACAGTTGACTTCCAGCTGAAATTTTCTCAATGGGAGGTATTGGCAGAAAAACGGAAGGTGGGAGGAGAGGTGAAAAACAGGATATTTATTCCCTGTCCCTTATCTCAGTTCTAATGCCTACTGCATCTCCTTGGTAACTTTGCTCCCCCTGAATATGTCTATCGAAATTCCAATTTTTGCCCATGACAGCAGTCTCTGAGCTCCAGCAACATCAACTTCCTTCATTTGTCCATCAGCCTAGAGATGGTAGTGGCTTCTAGCTTCCTAATCTTGCCTGCTATGGACCCAGTATTTGTGTTTTCCAAAAATCCATATGTTGAAATCCTAACATCCAAGGTGACACTAGTAGGTGGGGCCTTTGGGAGGTGATTACGTCATGAGGGCGTGATCACAGGATTAGTGTTCTTAGAAAAGAGGCTCAAGAGAGACCCTTCTCCCTTTCTACCACCTGAGGACACAATAAAAAGATGGCTTTCTATAACCAGACACTGAATCTGCCAGAACCCTGATCTTAGACCATCCAGCCTCCAGAACTCTGAGAAATATATTTTTGTTATAGCACCCAAAGAAGACTGTCTTACCTTCCCTTTCAACTTTTCAGCCTTTCTATCGCTTGTATAACCAATTTCCTGATTCTATTCCCTCCGATTTCTTAACTGGATCTTAAGTGATACAGTAACAAATACAACTTTAAAGAACTATAAAATATATTTTATATATAATATAACTACAAAAGGATTAAGTGGACACTAAAGCAAGTTTAGATCTTCATAGTTGCTTCTGGGAACACTGAGCTTACTTGAAGTTAGCAGTAAATGATTTCCTAGCATTAAAAGTTATGATAAATTGCCAGGAGTTCAAGGGAAGTGGGAAATAGAATGAATAGATAGAACACAGCATTTTCAGGGCAGCAAAAACTATCCTGAATGATACTATAATGATGGATATATAACATTAGCCATTTGTGAAAGCCCACAGGATGCACAACACAGTGAACCCTAATGTGAACTATGTACTTTAGTTAATAATGAATTAATTCAGTTATTGGCTCAATTATTACAAATGTACCTAATATAAGATGTCAAATAATTGGGGAAACTGGGAGGGGGGGAGAGGGCATATATGGGAACTCTCTATCCTTTACACTTCTTTTTTTGGTAAATCTAAAACTGCTCCAAAAAATAAAGTCTATTAAAGAACCTAGATGTCCATCAACAGATGAATGGATAAAGAAGATGTGGTATATATACACAATGGGATACTATGCAGCCATCAAAAGAAATGAAATCTTGCCATTTGCGACGACGTGGATGGAACTAGAGGGTATCATGCTTAGTGAAATAAGTCAATCGGAGAAAGACAACTATCATATGATCTCCCTGATATGAGGAAATGGAGAAGCAACATGGGGGGTTAGGGGGATAGGAAAAGAATAAATGAAACAAGATGGGATTGGGAGGGAGACAAACCATAAATGACTCTTAATCTCACAAAACAAACTGGGGGTTGCTGGGGGGAGGTGGGGTTGGGAGAGGGGGAGGGGGCTATGGACATTGGGGAGGGTATGTGCTATCATGAGTGCTGTGGAGTGTGTAAACCTGGCGATTCACAGACCTGTACCCTTGGGGATAAAAATACATTATATGTTTATAAAAAAAAAAATTGGAAGGGGAGGCGAACCATAAGAGACTATAGACTCTGAAAAACAACCTGAGGGTTTTGAAGGGTCAGGGGTGGGAGGTTGGGGGAACAGGTGGTGGGTAATAGGGAGGGCACGTTTTGCATGGAGCACTGGGTGTTGTGCAAAAACAATGAATACTGTTACGCTGAAAAAATAAATAAATTAAAAAAAATAAAGTCTATTAATTTTTTAAAAGTTAATAAAACTATTTGACATGTGGTAAATAACTGATACTTGTAACTAAGAAAAATCTATTAATTTCAACTTATCTTCAGTTAATATTTTCTTGGTTATGTAAATGTACATGATACTGTCTGTTCTAAAGTATGCCTGTTTTATCTCTTTATAGGCAAAAAATAGAAATACTATCTCCAGAAAAGCTTCAATTTTATTATTGCTAATTATAAAAAGCTATCAATTTGAAATTGATGCCATATCTCAAGTGATAAAGCAAATGTTTTTATATTTTTGAAAAAGTATAGTAACAATAAAATATATAAATATAATCTCAGATCTAGTACCCAGGAAAATGTTTAAGGCCAGGCCTTAAATGTTAAAATGTAAATATAAGGATGTGTAATTTTTCATTCATATTTTTTAAAATGGTAGAATGGCTAATGTCTAAGTACTTGTTAAGATGTCAATTCACTTGTGTTGTCACACTGACCAGTAGGGAGCAATAGAATACATGACAACTGAAAAAACTGAGCACATGGAAGTGTTTTCAAATAAGAATTTCTTCCTCCTTTCTCCTCAATATAACCTAGCTACATCTTTTCCATTCTAAATCAATAACTTTAAGATAATCTCCATTTCCTGCCAAAAATATGACCGCTATATTAATTTTTATTCCATTTCTATTGCAAGCTAATTGGTCATATTGCAGCAATAGTCCAAAGCTGTCAAAAATAAAATTCACATTAGGTAATAACAGGCCTGCATGCACTATTTCATTGGTTTTAACAAGCAAAGAAGTCCCCCAAAGAGCCTCTTTTTTCTTAATGTTTTAACCACTACTGATAATAATCTTTGTTTTTATCTAGCATAGTTCTTTGAGGAACCAAAATTATTTGTGAACTTATTATGACATGCTTATGAAAGAGGAAGCAGGCAGGGGTTCGTGGTAATTTCTGATGAAGGTACTGTAAATGGCTAACATGGTATAATCCTTCTGTAATTAAGGGTTCTTCTAAAATGAATTGACTCTATTTTTAAAATCCACTTCAATATTTTGCTACTAGTTTTCACTTTATAGAAACTAAAAAGTGCTTTATGGTGGAAAAAATCTATCTTTATTATTATCATCTAATCTTTAAGTCCCTTTATATATTTATTTAGAGTAAATACATGCAAGAATTGAGAGTGATATTGATCATGTTCTATTTTAGTCAGCAGATGCCCATTACTCACTCTGGAGCATTCCTCAAAAAATCCAACTGCTTTTTAAAATAAAAATGAAGCAGGCAACTAAATATGAAAACTTCACAAAGGTCGTTTCTATGCCCAGAGAGTTCTGAACACTTTATTCTTTGTTGAGTGTGGATCTAATGGAATTGAGCCACAATGACATTTGTGACTAGAAGGGAAGATGGAAATGATTCCATTAACCTAGAGTGCTGTAACATATGGTAATCATAGGTGGTAGAATAGCTGTGTTGGACAAGAGTAGAAGTAAGCCATGTGGCACAGACATTATCAATTACCACACATGGCAACCATGCTGACACAATGTATCTTCTCCAGAAAGGAAATGATTTGGGCATATGAAGCCATTTGTTGCCTTATGAAAGAGTGATCTATAAATGACATATCTGGCACCAGTTGAGCACACGTGGTTTCTAGTAATCCTGCAAGTTGAGGACTATTAAGATTTGATGAACCTCCATAAACCTAAATAACAACAGTTATTTGAACAAAAGCAGCAAATCAAAATATTTATGCAAAATAAATTTGGGTCCTTCATGTATAAAATTATTTTTTAAACATCTTTTTAAATTATCATGTAAGATTCTGGAATTTTGTATCTCTGAAAATAAATGCCAATAATTTAATGAGCCTTGGGGCACCTGGCTGGCTCAGTTAAGTGTCTGCCTTCAGTTTGGGTCATGATCCCAGGGTTCTGGGATCAGGCCCTGCATCAGGCTCCCCGCCCAGCAGGAAGCCTGCTTCTCCCTCTCCCACTCGCCCTGCTTGTGTTCCCTCTCTCACTGTCTCTCTGTCAAAAAAAAAAAAAAAATCTTAAAAAATAATAATAATTTCAAGAGTCTTTAAGGTGTAAAGCTTATGGGCATAGGAAAAGGTCAAGATTAAATCTAAGTTGTACTGGGAGATGGAATTATAATAACTTGTTCCCGGTTTTGAAAAAAATATTGAATTTGAAAGAAACATGTTAAAAACTGTGTTCTAAGAAAAATCTGATATATAGACATTCTTTCAGATGAGTGCAAGGTAGATTGAAGAGATTGAAGGCTGAAAGATCAGTTGGGTAATGGGAAAACAGAGGGAATGAGGTCATTGGGAATGAAAATGAACACAAGAAGCTAAAAGACACCGTACAGGAAAATCTGAAATTCTAAGACAGCACCTAAAGATACAAGTTGGAAAGAGCTGGCAACCCACCTAGGGAGGCTCTCAGAGGCTGTTCTGGATATCTATTGCGCATAATAAACTACCTCAAAACTAATGGCTAAAACAGAAACTATTTCATAGTATTTCCCAGCTCTGTTAGTTGACTGGGCTCAGTTAGGTGGTTTTCATTTGTAGGTCTCATGAAGTTGCAGTCGATAGCAGTTGGTTGGGTACAAAGTCATCTGAAGGTTCAAATGGATTAGATGTCCAAGAGGAGGACTCACTTGGATTATACCTTTTTCATCTATATTGAAAAACATTGAGTGAAAAATTACATGTACATTGTTCTCAAGATGCTAATTTGACTGTGTTGCCAAACTGAGAGCTGAAGCTGCTTATTAACTGGGGGGTCAGTTGGCCTATCAATTTTAATGCCTACATATAACATCTCCAACATGATGGCCTTAGAGTAGTTAGACTTCTTACATGGTGGCTCAGGATTCCAAGAATGAGTATTCCAGTACATATGACAGAAGAGGCATAGCCTTTTATAAATGGTGTCATAAGTCAATAACATCACTTCTGTGGTACACTATTCATCAAAGCAGTAATAGGCTCATTCAGATTTAAGAGAAGGGAACAAAATACATCCCACTTCCAGATGAGAAGAGTATCAAAGAATATTCAGAGACTACCATAGTGATAATCACCTGCATGAATTTATGACAAAGTATAGCAACTTGAACTTGGAGGTTCAGAAGTATGAGTGTTCCAACCTTAATTACACAGATGGATGTTAACTAAAAAATCTCAAAAGAAACTGATGTATAAAAATCACAACATACAGATTTACAATGAGAACTATTAACCTCCATCGAGACCAGACATTTACATTGATCTAGCTGAAACTAAAGTAACTAGGATCCAATTTATTAACCAGTTGATCACTTATGTGCATGGAATCAGATAAGAGCTCACTATGATTCAGATATTTAATAGCATCAGACTGACATAGTCTGATGCAATCATTTCTAAAGTAAGGATCAGGTGTCAAGGCCAATTTAAGAAGGACCCTCAACCTTTGGACAGAACTTGAGTAGTTACATGGAAGCTTGCTCCATTTTGACCCTCTGTTTTCTACCATACATAGTGTTTACCAAGGCTTCTTTTGATTGACACATTTTAAGAATATGGCCCCATGCCATATTTTTTCAGGTTAGAGTTTCCAACCGCATTTTTGATGTTTTGGGCCAAATAAATCTTTGTTGGAGGGCTGTAATGGATATTTTAGGATGTTTAGGAGCATACTTTGACTTCTATTCACCAAATGCCAATGGCACATTATCCCTACAGTTGTGATGACCAGAGTATATCTACACTGCCAAATGTCTCCTGGGAGATAAAATGATCCCAAATTGAGAACCACTTCATTAATATAATTAAGAGCATGGACTCTGGAGTTAAGACTTCTTTTGAATTTCTGGTAGGCTGTTTCCTAATGGTATGATCTTGATCAAGTTATAATTTACAATGTATATTCCTTGTTTTTGGTTACCCAGCAGTTATACCATTTTCCTAGCAGCATCCAATCTCGTTGAGGGAGTTAGCTCTCCTCTGTTTCATGTAGTTTGGAGAGGATTTCTGGCCTCCTCTTACACAAGCCAAAGATAATTCTACTCAGTTCTCTCAGATTTTATCACATTCTGGGGTCAGACACTGATCTAAGTTAGGTCAACAGAATACTCTCTCCCCAGACTTTAAACATTGAGCAAGAAATAAGGATAGAAGAAGGGCGATAGTTCATTCATCTCAGTGGACTCCTACCATTCTCATGGTCCTTGCTGTCTGACACTCTGGAATTAACCAGATCATGCATTTCCAAGCTGATTTCTTTTGCCTTCCTACCATTTCTGCGCTTTTTTTTTTAATGTCTTTACAATAAGTTCTTTTTGGTTTAAATTGCCAGTAAGTTTCCATTACTTAAAACTGAAGAATACTAATAGATGAAACTTATCTGAGGATAAAAATACTTACCCCTAACAAAGTTAAAGTTATTAAATGGGTTATTTTAAAATAATACGTGTAGAGGACTTAGCACAGTCCCCGGCATACGGCAATCATACAATAAATGTTAGCTACAATTTGTAAGACTCTTCAAGATTTCATAGTTTGATTCTGAGAGCAAATCTATTTCTCTAAATTCCAAGTTCTTGGAGTAAAACTCACTGACACTAAGTATATCTCTTATAGAAGTAATAATTTGGCAACTGACTAAATATGACGTCGTTATGAGAGTAGACCTTTGAAAAAGATTCTAAAATTAAGAGAAGTGGAGAACAAACTGGTGGTTACCCGAGGGAAATGATGAGAGGTCCAGTTTTTAGTAAATTCATAAAGTGCTTCTTCCTCCATAGTATTCTTTACCTAAATTAAGCAACTCAACGCTGCCTTGAAAGCATAACCAAGTTTATAAATGTTGCACTTCCATTTTCATTAAATATCTGAAAGCCAGTTGTGTCCAGGGATACCGTCCTAGTGATTAAGATCCCTGCTTTCGGGGCGCCTGGGTGGCTCAGTGGATTAAGCCGCTGCCTTCGGCTCAGGTCATGATCTCAGGGTCCTGGGATCGAGCCCCGCATCAGGCTCTCTGCTCCACAGGGAGCCTGCTTCCTTCTCTCTCTGCCTGCCTCTCTGCCTGCTTGTGATCTCTCTCTCCGTCAAATAAATAAATAAAATCTAAAAAAAAAAAAAGATCCCTGCTTTCATGGGGCTTATAGTCCAGTGGGAGAGTTCAATAATAGGTTAATAAATAATGCCTTCAGATAGTGGTAAATGCAATGAATAAAATTAGATTATTGTGACAGTAGCAAAAGAAGAGAGGTCGACATTGTGTAGGACGGTCAGGAAAGGCCTCGCCAGGGAGGTAAAATCTGAACTAAAGATGAAAGACAAGGAGTGAACCACATGGAAACCCAGAAAAGCTGGTATAAAGGTTCTAAATCAAGAATGAACTTGTGTATGCTCAAAGAACAAAGTTCCATGTAACTGAAGCATAGGAACCAAAGTGGAATGGATGGTATCATATGAGCATGGAAAGGAAAGCAAAAGTCATATCATTTAGAGCATCAGTGAAGAGTCTGGCTTTTATTCCAAGTACAACAGTAAGCCACTGGAGAGTTTTAACTAGTGAAGTAACATAAACTGGTATACATTATCTTTCTAAAAGATCCCTTTGGCTGCTACCATAGAAATAGATTATAGGGGAGGTAAGTAAAAGTAGGGAGGAAGTTGGGAGGTTATTACAGTTATCCATGTGAGGAAAATGACTATATTTAAG
Organism: Meles meles; assembly: GCF_922984935.1. Classification (NCBI taxonomy): domain Eukaryota; kingdom Metazoa; phylum Chordata; class Mammalia; order Carnivora; family Mustelidae; genus Meles; species Meles meles. The sequence continues at coordinate 31,467,199 of NC_060083.1, forward strand.
ACATATTTTGTGTATAAGTGACAGGACTTGCTGTATAGGATGTGGGACTGAGGATATGAAAGAAATCAAGTATCTTCAATATTTGGTTTGAATGAAACTGGGGGTGTTTGAGGGGGTAAGTTTGAAATATTTATTACACATGTAAGTGAAGATGTCAGGTTGATGGTTGATTATACCAATGTGGAGCTGAGAAGAAAAAACATGACTGAATTACTTACTTATCAGTATCCTCCTTTTCATCAATTTGAAATAATTCCTTATCTACCATTTTTTAATCTAACCATCTTACCCATGAAAAAAATACTTTTAAAAATAAGTGAATCAGGGGCGCCTGGGTGGCTCAGTGGGTTAAAGCCTCTGCCTTTGGCTCAGGTCATTATCCCAGGGTCCTGGGATCGAGCCCCCGCATCAGGCTCTCTGCTCAGCAGGGAGCCTGCTTCCTCCTCTCTCTCTGCCTGCCTCTCTGCCTACTTGTGATCTGTCTGTCAAATAAACAAATAAATAATCTTTAAAAAAAATAATAAGTGAGGGGCGCCTGGGTGGCTCAGTGGGTTAAGCCGCTGCCTTCGGCTCAGGTCATGATCCCAGGGTCCTGGGATCGAGTCCCGCATCGGGCTCTCTGCTCAGTGGGGAGCCTGCTTCTACCCTGCTCCCTCTCTCTCTCTGCCTGCTTGTGATCTCTGTCTGTCAAATAAATAAAATCTTTAAAAAATAATAATAAGTGAATCAGGGGTCCCTGGGTAGTGGAAGAGGGAGAAGCAGGCTCCCCGCTGAGCAGAGAGGCCAAGGCGGGGCTCAATCTTAGGACCCTGAGATCATGACCTGAGCTGAAGGCAGATGCCTAATGACTGAGCCACCCAGGTGCCCTGCATCTCTCTTTTTTAAAGAGTTTTATTTATTTATTTAACAGAGAGATAGAGAAAGAGCACAAGGAGGCAGAGTGCCAGGCATAGGGAGAAGGAGAAACAGGCTCTCTGCTGAGCAGGGAGCCCAATGCGGGGTTAGATCCCAGGACTCTGGGATCATGACATAAGCCAAAGTCAGCCATTGAACTCACTGAGCCACCCAGGTGCCCCAAGCACCTGACTCCTGCTTTGGGCTTGGGTCATGATCTCAGTGTCATGAGATCAAGCCCCACATCAGACTCTGTGCTCAACAAGGAGTCTGTTTCTCTCTCTTTCTCCCTCCCTCCCCATTCTCTCTCTCTCAAATAAATAAATAAATCTTTTAATAAATGAACAAATGAATGAATTAAGGGGCACATGGCTGACTCTGTAGTAGTTCATGTGAGTCTCTATTTCAGATTCGTGATTTGGAGCCTCACACTGGGTATAGAGTGTTTGTACATACATACATATATACATAAATAAATGAATAAATATAAATAAAGAAACCCGACAATTCACAAAGAAAAATGCATTAACCAAACTGCTAGTATATTCTAATAATTGTCTTCCACAGAATTTGCCTTTAGAGTTTGGCTGACATTAGAATAAACTTGCATTTTTCATAAAACTGCCTTCTAAGATATCCCCTTAACCACAGATCCTCTGTCAAATTCAAGATCCAAGGCCACAGCTAACATACACATAAATTCCAAATGGAAAGATTTAAACATAAAATAAAAGTTTTTGAAAATTCTGTAAGTAAAAAATGGGAGCATTTAATAATCATGGAGTGGGAAGTTCTAAATAGAAGACAACACTCAGAAACAAAATAATGGTGAAAGATTGGCTATATAAAAATCATACTTTTATAAGGCAAAAAGTTAGAAAAACTGGGAAAAATATAGGGAATACAGGCCTAATGCCTTCCTTAAGATATTAAGAATTCTTGGGGCACCTGGGTGGCTCAGTGGGTTAAAGCCTCTGCTTTCCGCTCAGGTCATGATTCCAGGGTCCTGGGATCGGTCCTGCGATGGAGCCCCGCATTTGGCTCTCTGCTCAGCGGGGAGCCTGCTTCCCTTCCTCTCTCTCTGGCTGCCTCTCTGCCTACCTGTGATCTCTGTCAAATAAATAAATAAAATCATTAAAAAAAATTTAAAAAAAATATGTTAAGAATTCTTACAAATTAGTAATAGAACTCAATAGAAAAATGGACAAAAAAATATGAACAGCCACTTCATAGAAAAAGAAATAGGATAAATGGGCATACCTGGCTAGGTTGGTTGGTAGAGCACACAACTTTTGATCTCAGGATCTTGAATTCAAACCCCATGTTATGTGTAGAGCTTACTTAAAAAAAGAGTAACTTGAAAGTAAAAGAAAAGATGTCCAACCTCACTTACCAGAACAACAAAATTACAAAACAACACAAAAAGATAAGAAAATGTAGTATCACAGTATGAGATGTCATTTCTATAAATCTATCAAACTGACAAAAAAGAGAAAATATTGTGTTGTCAGGGTGTGGAGAAACAATTACTCTCAAACGTCATTGGTAGGGATGTAAAATTAATAGTCTCTGTGAAGGATAATCTGGGTAACATCTAACAAAATTTTAAATGCACTCTCACCAATTCATTATCTCTTCATAAAAAATCTGATCAACCTAAATATCCATCAATAAAAGAATGATTAAACAATAGTATATTTGTACAAGGGAATATCACACATCAATTTTTTCATTGAGAAAATTCTATATGTACTGATAAATACAATAAGGTATAAATTTGAGTGATAAAGAAAAAAATGTATTTTAGACACATGGAATAGCTGTGGAAGGTCACACAAAAAACTAGTAATCATGGTTGCCTCCTAAAAATGAACTGAGTGACTAAGGGACAGAGGAAGAAAGAAGAATTACTTTTCACTGAATTTAAAATCTTGTGCAAATATTACTTTTTAAAAATTAACTGAAAAATAAAAAAGAAAGACCAGAAAAACATTTTTTCTCTCGAAGAAAAAACTTCTTATCATTAGACCAAAAGTTACATAAGCAATTATGCCTTTCTCTTTGCTTTTGCTTATATGACTTCTTAATACAGATTCTCTTTGCTGCTTTGCTTTTGTCTTTAATCTGCATTAATTTTTAAATTTTGAAGTAGGTAGGACTTATTTCCATGAGTTCTTAGATATTTCTGAGAACCCAACTTTTTATTCTCATAAAACTGGCTACACATAAAATCATTATCAGAGTAATGGTATATTTAAAATCTCACATCTTACTACACATGAGAGCCAAATAGATAGAGTCAAATGGATAGCTGAAGCACAGAAAGGCCAATGTCAATGATGAACTAAATCTGGAAACAGACAAAGGATTATAATGTGGTTGAAATACACGAAATCTTGTCAACATGTTTTATGCCAAAATCAGTTCTGAGGGAGCAAAATGTTCTGTAAATTTTTAACAGTAACAGTAAATTTAGGCACTGACGTTAACTAAAAATACATATTATGAACAGCCAGCCTCTCTTCTACAACTCAATGTTTTTTTTTAAAGCAATAGAACATTTCAACATTATGTCTCAAAACTGAAATGTAATGTATTGGAATAAAATCCCTAGTATTATCGATTTTGAAAATAAAAAATGTGTAAATGTCATTCTTTTCCATATTTTTTAGTATTGCTCACTTAAACTGAATATTTAATAATGCCTTTACAGGAATGCCTGAGTGGCTCGATCAATTAAGCATCTACCTTCAGCTCAGGTCATGATCCCAGGGTCCTGGGATTGAGTCCTGCATCAGGCTCCTTGCTCAGCGGAGAGCCTGCTTCTCCCTCTGCCTGCCGCTCCCCGTTTGTGCTCTGTTTCTCTTTCTCTCTGACAAATAAATAAATTAAATCTTTTTAAAAAATGCCTTTACAAAAGTAGAAGCCATAAATTTTCCAACAATGAATTTAGCAATCATTTAGTCCCATACTGTTTTATAAATAAGAGAAAGGCATGATAAAATAAAGGTGCCAAAATTAACATGGCTTATTAATGTCTTAGCTGAAATTACAATGCAGGTCTTCTGTCTTCTAGTCTTAGTTTTTTCTGCCACATTATAATCTGAAAACTAGATGTAAACATTTTAGTAGGAACATTATCAAAAAAATACAGTAATTAGAAAATAAAAATAGCTAATCTAAGAAATGCAAGTAAATTTATTAGGGTTAAAATTTAAGCTAGTAGGAACAGTTAGAAAATAGTCCAATGACAAATCTTCTGTCCTAAATTTCATAAACAATAAAAGTCAATGAAAGTTTCAGGAAACAAAAAGTGTTACTCGCATAAATTTGTAAGCCAGACACTATTAGAAACAACCCAAATGAGGGGCACCTGGATGGCTCAGTCAGTTGAGCATCCAACTCTTGATTGCAGCTCAGGTCATGATCTTTGGGTCGTAGGATCAAAACCTGCATGCTCCAAGCTCAGTGGAGTCTCCTTCTCTCCCTTTCCCTCTGGCTCTCCCCTCATGTGCGGCGTGCACGCTCTCTCTCTCTCTCTCTCATAAATCAATCTTAAAAAAAAAAAACAAATGTTCAAGAGATGAATGAATAAACAAAATGTAGTATATACTTGTAATGGATCAGCCATAAAAATGAAGTTCTTATACATGCTACAACATGGGTGAACCTTGAAAAACATGTTAAGTAAATTAAACCAGGCACAAAAGGAAAAATGTTGCATGATTCCACTTACATAAAATACACACAATAGGTGCATTCTTAGAAACAGATTAGAGATTACCAGGAGTTTATTGGGCAAGAGGCAGTGCACAGAATGGAAAATTATGCTTCAAGGATGCAGAGTTTCTGTTTGGGTGATGAAAAGTTTTAGAAATAGTGGTGATAGGGGTGCCTGGGTGGCTTAGTTAGTTAAGCATCTGCCTTCAGGTCAGGTATGATCCCAGGGTCCTGAGATTGAACCCCACACATCAGGCTCCCTGCTCAGTGGGAAGCCTGCTTCCCTTCTCCCTCTCTCTCCAACTGCCACTTCCAATTAGTGCTGTCAAGTAAATAAAATCTTTTTAAAAAAGGTGGTGATAACTATACAACACTGTGCATGTAGTTAATGCCACTGAATTATATATTTAAGAATGGTTAAAATGGTAAATTTTGTATCTGTTTTATCACAATTTTTATTTCTTTTTTAAAAATTTTTTATTAATTTTTTATTTTTTTATAAACATATAATGTATTTTTATTATCACAATTTTTAAAAGTAAAAAAAATACTTTAGGGCACCTGGCTTGCTCAGTTGGTAGAGCACATGATTCAGTCTCAGGGTCATGAGTTCAAGCCTTACATTGGGCATAGAGTTTACTTAAAAAAATAATAGTAATAAAGAATCAAGCAAAAGTTTCAACACCATTATTAAATTATATATGTTTTACAGTAATAAAAAGTGCTCAGGAACATCAACCTATGCATGACAAGTGGTATTCTTATCAGACCATTGGAAAAACAGAATTTATTCTAAATCTTATTTGAAATATTCATTCAACAAGTAGTTGTTAAATGTGTGTATCTTATACTTTTGATGGATGGATGGATGGATAGAAAGAATGAAAACAGACATGCCATCCTATCCGATCTACCTTACAGAGTTGCTACAAGGATGAAATTAAATAATATAAAAGTGTTTGAAAATCACAAGGCACTATATGAATGCTTTAAGTTACATATCCCCCTAAATCCAAAATAAAGTTATAATACTCTGGGAAAAAAAGGTCTTCAAAAAAGGATAAATTGTGGGGCACCTGTGTGGCTCAGTCAGTTAAACGTGTGCCTTCTTAGTGGAGAGCCTGCTTCTCCCTCTCCCTCTGCCACTCTCCCGCTTGTGTTCTCTTGCTCTAATAAATAAATAAAATCTTAAAAAAAAAAAAAAGGATAAATTGTTTGTAAAACCAGTAAGGAATTAGTTAAAAAAAACTACTTGCCTGTTTGAAAAATTATAGATTTATACATTAAAGATACTGGTGGGATTATCTCTAAGGTTCCCTCTAGCAATCACTGGATTGAAATGTTAAGCTTCTATCCTGAAAATAAAACAAAAATCCTTAATTAGGTTGTCCAAACTTTTCTTTTTTTTTTTTTTAAAGATTTTATTCATTTATTTGACAGAGAGAAATCACAAGTAGGCAGAGAGGCAGGCGGCGGGGTGGGGATCCCACTGAGCAGAGAGCCCAATGTGGGGCTTGATCCCAGGACCCTGAGATCATGACCTGAGGTGAAGGCAGAGGCTTAACCCACTGAGCCACCCAGGTGCCCCCAAGCTTTTAATTCTATACCTTATTATATTTTATACCTTTATTAACTTTTTTGAAATCAAACTTATTTTCCAAGTGCATTAACGTGGAAAATGCTTCTCAGAGCAGAGCAATTCTGAATTGCTAGTATTTATTCTTCCCAGAATGAGTAATATTTAAAGTAGAATATTAATGGCCTGTGTTGTACTAACTATGGCCAGGACATGGCAAAACATGGAATTGACATAACAAATATTGTGGAAATAAATGTTTTTTGTGTGTGCAAAAATATCTGTGTGTATGAAGGAATTACCAGAAAGAGTGATCAGAGCAGTGGCATGAAAAGCAGTAAAAGCCAATACACATCTTTTGGATTTACCACATTGCCTAAACACAAAATGAAAGATGCATGCAATCATTGGTTAACCAGGAGGTGAGATTTTAATTGATTTACTTGTAGCATAAGTTGTATCATGAGTTGAAACAGAAGAGACTCGGGGGAAAATTTATACTTACAATTTATACTTACATATATTTTATAATTAAGAAAGAACAGGGGCAACTGGGTGGCTCAGTGGGTTAAAGCCTCTGCCTTTGACTCTGGTCATATCTCAGGGTTCTGGTATCAAGCCATGGAGCCCCCACATCGGGCTCTCGGCTCAGCAGGGAGCCTGCTTCCCCCTCTCCCTCTCTGACGGCCTCTCTGCCTATTTGTGATCTCTGTCTGTCAAATACATAAAATCTTAAAAAAAAAAAAAAAAAAGAACAGTCCTTGAAAATAAGACTTTCAAAAAGCTAAGGAACTATCATTTCTTTTCGTATCCCTTTTTTCCCTTTCACTTTCATAAATGGGAATACAGTTAAAAATGTCAACAAGTCTGTCCCAGTGCTTTGCGAACTTTAATGTGTATATTTGTCACAAAAAGATCATTATGTCTTGAATTATGTTACCACATGAATTGAGGGGCTGAATAATGGGTCCTCCCGAACATTTACAACCTAATCCTGGAATTTGTGAATGTTAATTTACAAGCCAAAAGGGACTCTGCAGATGTGAGTAACAGCCTTGAGATAGGGATATTATCCTGGATTATCTGACTGAGCCCTAAGTGTAATTACAAGTGTCGTTATAAAAGGAAGGCAGGAGACAGATTTCGAAAAAGGCAATTGAATCAGACTGGAAACAGAGAGAGACTAGAAGATGCTACACTGTGTCTTTGAAGATGGGCTATGAGCCAAAGAATGCAGGCAGCTTCTAGAAGCTAGAAAAGGCAAGAAAATGGATTTTCCCTACACCCTACAGAAGGAATGCAGGCTTGCTGACACCTTGATTTTAGCCCTGTGAAACTGATTTCAGACTCCAGAACCGTAAGATAATAAATGTGTGTTCTTTTAAGCCACTAAATCTGTGGTTATTTTTTTACCAAAAGAATGGAAAATTAATACAATTTCCATTTCAATTTCTTTTAAAAAGGAACTTGTATGCTTATTAAAAGCACTGTTTATAACACTAAAAAACATAGTAATAACAAACTCCAAAAAGAAGTTTAAAATTATGCACAACCATTAAAAACGATCATAGAAAAATTATGAGGAGCACAAGAGGATATATATTAGGCTCTTTAAAAAGTAAGTAACAATTTTTTTTTCAAGATTTTTATTTATTTATCTGAGAGAGAGCATGAGAAGGGAGAGAAGCAGAGGGAGAAGCGGATTCCCCAATGAGCAGGGAGCCTGACATGGGGCTTGATCCCAGGACCCTGAATGCAGACACCTAACTGACTGAGCTACCCAGGTGCCCCCAAATTTCCTGAATTTCTACAGACTGAATTCTCTTCCCAAAATTCATGTTGAAGCTCTAAATTTCAGTGTGACTATATTTGGAGATAGGGCTTTTAGAAGGTAATTAATGTTAAATGAGGTCAAAAAGATGAAGTCCTAATCTGACAGGACTGGTGGCTTTTTAAGAAGATGGAGAGGGGGCACCTGGGTGGCTCAGTGGGTTAGGACTCTTCAGCTCAGGTCATGATCTCAGGGTCCTGAGATGGAGTCCCACATTGGGCTCTCTGCTCAGCAGGGAGCCTTTCTTCCTCCTCTCTCTCTGCCTGCCTCTCTGCCTACTTCTGATCTCTCTCTGTCAAATAAATTAAAAATTATTTAAAAAATTTATTAAAAAAAAAAAAAAAGATGAGAGAAAGATCTCTCTCCATGCACATTCACCAAGGAAAGGCCTTGTGAGCATGAAATAAGTAGGCGGCCGCCTACAAGCTTCACTGGAACCACACTATGCTGGCACAATGATCCGGGACTTCCAGTCTCTAACACTGTGAGAAAATGTTGTTGCTTAAATTTATGGTATTTTGTTATTGCAGCCCAAGCAGACTAAGATTTAAGTGTATAACTAGGAAAATAATTATCTTTTTAGCAATAGCAACAACTGTGAAAGGCTATTTTAAAGATTTTATTTATTTAGTTATTTGAGAGAGAGTAGGAAGGAAGGGGAGAGACAAGAGAGAGAGGGAGAGGTAGACTCCCTGCTGAGTAGAGTGCTGGACACAGGCGGATTGATCCTGAGAACCGGGGATCATGACCTGAGCCAAAGGCGGATGCTTAACCAACTGAACCACCAGATGCCGTGAAAGGCTATTTTATATAGTTTACCTAAAAAGAGTTGCAAACAAAAAGAAATACACTTGGCTTTGTCTATATTCTGGGTCCTATAGTTCTTTAAAGTAGTTTTATGATGCTTTATGAGATTTCTATAGTTCTGAAGCCTAGTAACACTGATATTTATCACTTATAACCCCCTCACTCTCTTGATTTTATGATCTGAGCAGAGAGACTATAAAATGATGGGTAATTTTTAAAATAATGTCTGCATTGATAATAAAAATATATGCCTTAAAGACCTCAAAAATAATTACAACCAGTCATTCTTCACTAAAGTAGTCATTTGAAATTAGTCTTATATAATTGGATGACCAAATACCTGATTTGTTTGGGATGGTCCTGATTTATGTCCACTGTCCTGGTGTAACTGTTAACAGTGTCTAATTTCATTCTCAAAAAAGTCCTGGCAAACTATGGTTATTCTATATGTAATCGATTATAGAATTAATTATTTTTTAAAATATTTTATTTATTTGTTAGAGAGAGAGCGTGCGCACAAGTGGACAGAGTGGCAGGCAGAAGCCGAGAGAGAAGCAGGCTCCCCGCTGAGCAAGGAGCCCGATGTGGGACTCCATCCCAGGATCTTGGGATCATGACCTGAGCCGAAGGCAGTGGCTAAACTGACTGAGCCACCCAGGCATCCCCAAAATAATTATATTTTTAAAATTTTAATTTAATGGTCAGTCTGGGACAGGAAATACCAAGTATCACTAAAATCTGGAGAACATGGTTGTCACAGTATATAATATTGAATTATTTAAATAATTTTCCTCCACTGGAAACCACAGTAAATTTTGTGAATGAATGGAGAAGTACTAAGAAGAATCAGGTGCCAAAATATTTTTAGATGATTTTAAAACTACTCAAGAATCCAAATTTTTAATTTATTCCAAGTGTTAAGATTATTCAAAGGAAAATGTCAATACATCTAGAATTCTAGAATGGATCACACCATGTTTCCAAAATGTAGAAATAAATAATTGTGAGTTTATCAACTTGAGTATTCTGGAAGATGAACATTCTAGACAATTTCTAGACAGGGTAACAGCTCCAAGTCCTTCCCTTAACATAAAGTAACATAAAAAATAAACAAATGACTTAGGAATTTGGGGATTAGGGTCACTAAATTAGGATTGGGGTCACTAAAATCCAATTGGTCATCTAAAATTTGTATCCTACCATTAAAACTGAATACAATAATATGCTGATTCATGGTGTTGCCTTTTCTTTGTAATACTAAAAACAAGCCTTTTTCTTTTTTTGTAGTTTTGTTTTATTAACACAAACATGACATGCACATAAACTGTCTATTCTTGTTCTTGGCTGAGCAGCCTGGCATTGGGACTGGTAACTCTGATGGCCAGCGGAATTGCTCTTTCCAGTGGCTTTGTGGTTCTCGGAGGATATACTGTGAGCAATCTCCGCACAGTAAGATTTGCTGCACATCAGCAGCACTTCAAGCTCCTTGACACTGTGGACCAGGAACTTGAGAAACCACTGGGCAGCATGTGCTTTGTTTTCTTGTTGCTCCTATAACGAGCTTTGGGCATCAAGATCTAGCCCTCAAATCTTCTGTGCACCCTATTGTCAATGACTCTGGGTTTCCGCCATTGTGCTTAATTTTGATATATCGGTCTGCCTGGTGCTGGATGAACTTCTTGATTTTCTTTTTAATGGTATTGGGTTCACCAAAGATCTGAGGGCGGCCATGATGTCAAGTAAGAGATGGCTCAAAACCAGGTCATTTTTAAGAATTATCAAAACTACATTTAGGGGCACTTGGGTGGCTCAGTTGTTAAGTGTCTGCCTTCGGCTCAGGTCAAGATCCCAGGGTCCTGAGATGGAGCCCAGAAATTCCTACTCCACAGCAGGCCTGCTTCTCCGTCTCCCACTACCCCCTGCTTGTGTTCCCTCTCTCACTCTCTGTCAAATAAATAAAATCTTAAAAAAAAAAAAAAAATCTACACTTAAAGAGGAAAACCCAATAGGAATGTGAAAAAAAAAAAAAACAAAAAAACTTTTCTTCCTAGGATTTTCTAGGCAACTAGCAAAGAAAAAAGGAAAAAACAATCTGAATGGTATTCAGATTGGCTGCATGAGATCAGGTTTTCACACTTGCAAAAATACAATACCTGTATCATCTCTGCTGTTACTAAAAATGAAAACAGGGCAAAATACAATTGTAGAACTGCTTTAGAAAATTTCAGAGAATCATACTCATTTAGTGTTTTTCACATTCACTTCATATGCTCTTGATTCATATATGCCATAGTGTGTGTTTATATTTTAAAATAAAGAGTCTACTACTTGTATCTATTACATCTCACAGCATCAACACATATGTATACTTTAAGACTAGTTTTTGGATTCCTGTTCTTCTTCCGATTCTCGTGACCGTTTCCGGAAATTCACTGAACCTTCTGTTTGCAAAGAAGATGTAGTAGCAGCAACAGCATCTCTAAATCCCTGAGGCTGGAAGATGAAAAAATATACAAGTATGGTTTAAGAACATCTAAAATAACAATTGATTTTCAAAATATTTTTAAGTAATTGATAAAAGAGCTACTTTATTCTTGAGACAGAAGTTATTAAGCACTGTGAATGCAGGGTTAAACCTCTTGAATTGGTATCCAAGCCAAAGCTGTACTAGAGTATTTTAGATCTAGAGTATTTTATATCTGTATTTATTTATTTATATATTGTTTATACATACACACACAGAAGTAAGAGTGCATTATAAAAATACATTCCAAAAGAAAATCTTAACAAACTTTATAGTGACTCTATTGAAGAGTAAATGGAAGTAACATGTACTAATTACTTAGGTGCTTTACACATTTATTTTCACAATTAAATACTCAAAATTTAGTTTTCCAATTAGGATACTTTAAATGCACCTAAGCAGTACAAAGACTGAGTTGATAATTCAGTTTCAGAATCTCTTTCTATTTCTGTTTTTGTCCTTAAAAAATGAGATGCCAAGAATGTATCTGGCTCAACACTACTGATAAATATGCATATTTCAGCCAAAAAAGTGTGTTCTATGATTTTAAATTATAGGAAAATTAACATTTTAAAGCAGGATATATTTGGTAGCTATGACAGATCTATAATATCTACAGACTAAAATGGGTAATGTTAGTATTTTTTTCTTGGAAAATCTTTAACAACTTTCACTTTAAAAATTTTTAATATCCTGACATTACATATGGCATGGAACACATTAGCCTACAAGTAAGTATTTCCTCTGTTCTTAAGAATAAATTTCAGTCCAATTGTCACCGGAATATTCTGTATATATACTATTTTGAGGATAATGTTCTAAGCATCAAAAGCTGTCCTCAAATATGCTTGCTGCCTACAGAAGTTAACAGAAGCAATTTGTAAATGCTCTCTTCAGATAATTACTGCCCACCAACACCAAAACCCCACTCTAATCAAATAATACTGACTGTGATTTCAAACAGTACTGTAGATTCCTTCTGGCTTGGTGATTTGTACAATGTTGCCAACCTGCTTAGAGAAAAGGAATAAATATACACAAACACATGATCTTAGTTCAGATGACTGATATAATAATTTACATTTAAAGTTTTTCACTACAATTCTATTGCTTTCTTCCCTAAGGACACAGAAAGCAAAGAAATATCAAAATGATTCCTTTAACCAATAGCTCTATGTATGCATATAATTATTACATATAATAACAAGAGTTGTTTATATTAGTGGAATTTTAAAGCAACCTAAATGTCCAATGAGTAATTCAAATAAATTTCTACATGACAAAATACTACTGATGCTTCAGAAGATGTGGAAAAAAATGTTTCACAAGATAAGAAAATGTTAATAATATATTAAGTAAAAGTTACGCTGTGTGAACCCACATTTATGAGTATGTAAATCAACATATATAGAAAAATTACTAGAAGACTACAATCAAAAAGTTAAGTTGTTACTACAAGATAAAGATTGGTTTTTTTCTTTGTTTTTCCAACTTTATGCAGTAATTGTGTTACTTGTCATGACAGAAGTATTAGACAATTTCTTGGGATATAAATGAGGAGTACATAGTCGTATCATACTAATACAAATAAGCAAGGAAGACAGATTCTTTCAAAATGATTATATCCAGAGAATTATCATAATGACAGAACAAGGTCTGTTTAGGTAGAATCTTATTATGTTCTCTACAAAGTAATATAAAATTGAAAGCTAAAAGTAGTTAATATAAAATTCTAAGCTCTTATTAAGCTTGCTCAAATATTGTAAAAGCAACAAATATAAGCAAAATTTTTATTAAATTATTTTTTAAAATTTTTTTAAATTAAGTAATCTCTATGTCCAATGTGGGGCACAAACTCATGATCCCAAGATCAAGAGGCTTATACTCTACAGACTGAGCCAGCCAGGTGGCCTATGCAAAAAACTTTTTTTTAAAAGATTTTTATTTGTATATCTTATTTGATTTTTTTTTTTAAAGATTTTATTTATTTATTTGACAGAGAGAGAGATCACAAGTAGGCAGAGAGGCAGGCAGAGAGTGGAGGAAGCAGGCTCCCTGCGGAGCAGAGAACCCGATGCGGGGCTCGATCCCAGGACCCTGAGATCATGACCCGAGCCGAAGGCAGCGGCTTAATCCACTGAGCCACCCAGGCGCCCCTTTTATTTGTATATCTTATTTGAGAGAGCGAGAGGGAGAGAGAGCAAGGGGAGAAGCAGAGGGAGAGAATCTCAAGCAACCTCTGAACTGAGCACAGAGCCAAACGTGGGGCTCCATCCCACAACCCTGACTGAGATCATCACCTGAGCTGAAACCATGAGTTGGGTGCTTAACTGACTGATTCACTCAGGTGCCACCTAAGCAAAAGCTTTTTTAAGTGCTTTTCAAAATTACTTTAAAACTGATATAACTTGGACGCCTGGGTGGCTCAGTGGGTTAAGCCTCTGCCTTTGGCTCGGGTCATGATCTCAGGGTCCTGGGATCGAGCCCCACATCGGACTCTCTGCACCGCCGGGAGCCTGCTTCCCCCTCTCTCTCTGCCTGCCTCTCTGCCTACTTGTGATCTTTCTCTCTGTCAAATAAATAAATAAAATCTTTAAAAAACACACACAAAAACTTATATAACTTATTCACAATAGCCAAAAGACAGAAGCAACCTAAGTGTCTGACAGATGGATAAACAAAATGTAGTTTTTACATATAATGGGATATTATTTAGTCTTGGAAAGGAAAGTTCTTATCACCATGCACAGTGAACACTGAAAACTATGTTAAGTGAGAAAAGGCCAGGCACAATAGGATAAATAATACATCACTCCACTTACATGAGGTGCCTAGAGTACTCAAATTTCTAGACATAAGGTAGAATGATGGTTGCCAGAGACTGGGGGAGGGAAGAATAGCAGTTACTGTTTAATGGAAACAGTTTCAGTTGGGAAAAATGAAAAAGTTCAGGAGATGGATGGTGGTGATGACTGCACAATAATGTGAATGTACTTCACGTCACTAAAATGTACACTTAAACAACATAACATTTTATTATATGTATAATTTACTGCAATTTAATTTTTTAAAAAGTGGGTTTTTTTTAAGATTTTTTTATTTATTTGACAGATAGAGAGCACAAGTGGGCAGAGAGGCAGCAGAGAGAGAGGGAAGCGGACTCCCTGCTGAGCAGAGAGCCCGATGCGGGGCTCGATCCCAGGACCCTGAGATCATGACCTGAGCCGAAGGCAGAGGTTTAACCCACTGAGCCACCCAGGTGCCCCTAAAAAGTGTTTTAAAGTAGGCTCTATACCCAACCTGGGGCTTGAACTCACAGCCCCAAGATCAAGAGTTGCATGATCTACTAAGCCAGCCAGGCACCCCACAATTTACCAGTTTTAAAAACTGACATACGTGAGGAGCACTGGGTGTTATATGCAACTGAAGGATTGTTGAACACTACATCTGAAACTAATGATGTACTATATATGGCTAATTGAATTTAAATGAAAAAAAAAAAAAATACCATGTCCCTCTCCCTACCACAAAAAACAATGATATAACTGCACAAAATGCAGATTCTAACTTAGAGAAAAATCATAAACTCTCAGAGTTAAAAGAATCACCTTCTTACCTACAATGTAATGTTGATTTATTTTTACTGGCTGCTTGGAGTTTGTTTCCTACTTGGTTCAAGGCACATGGTTACAGGGTGTAAGGAATGCTTGAGTGTGGCTTGGACAGTAAACAGCAAGGTTCTCTCAATTTCCCTTTTGATGTTTTGCTGTTTTGATATAAAAGAACCCACTGCTTCAGTTTGCTGTAGACTGCCTAGTCTATGGGAGGGGAAGAGAAGAGCTCTGATGAACCTAGCACCTTCTCAATGAGCCTGGTGGCTGGTATGGCTACTCAGGATTGGGGCCCAGTGTTGGCTTTTCCCGGCTGGCCACCAGGCTGCTTCCTCAAGGCTTCTATAGCCGAGTCACAGGTGATCATGCTACGGGAGGCCTGAGGAGATTCTGAGCCTTCTGGAGACTCCAATACTATAGCCATGAATGGGAGAGTGGACTTCCCAAAAAAGAACCTTGTCCACCAATGACCCGAGTCAGCCTTGGCGAGACCAGGGTGGCGAGGGATGGCTGTACTTGCACAGGAGCTGTTACCAGAAGTGGAACCCAGGACACACTGGTAACAGGTGGCCACAAGTGAGCTGCTGGAGGAGATGGCTGCCATGCAGTCACTTGTGGGCTGGTGGAACCCTTGGCAGTAACTCCTCACCGGCCTCAGCTGGTGATCATGGGTGCAGGGATCAGGATACTAGGCCACAGAGTCCATTTGCAGAGGGAGCCCGGAAGACTGCTCCACGACAGAGGTGGGAGCAGTTTCTGATTTGTTTTCAAAGACAATTCAGAAGGACACATTGGTTCATGATATGTTACTCTTCAAAGTTTGAAATTGCCCCCTGCTCAGACACAATTCAAAAGAGAAGCAATCAGTGGTGCCTGGGTGGTGCCATTGGTTAAGTATCTGACTCTTGATTTTGGCTTAGGTCATGATCAGTGTCCTGGGATCAAGCCCCACTGAGTGCTGAGCCCTGGTTGAGACTCTCTCCCTCTCCTTCTCCCTCTGTCCTTCCCTCCTGGTGCACATTCACTTTCTCTCTCTCGAATAAATAAATCTTCAAAATAAAAAAAGAGAAGGGGCGCCTGGGTGGCTCAGTGGGTTAAAGCCTCTGCCTTTGGCTCAGGTCATGATCCCAGGGTCCTGGGATAGAGCCCCGCGTTGGGGCTCTCTGCTCAGCAGGGAGCCTGCTTCCCCCGCCCCCTGATCTGCCTCTCTGCCTAGTTGTAATCTCTGTCTGTCAAATAAATAAATAAACTCTTAAAAAAAAAAAAAAAACGGAGAGAAGCAATCAGAGATCACAGTCCATTAGTTTAATGTTTTAGGTTTATACTTTTGAACAAAAACAGCAGAATCCAAAATGTCATATACTCTGTAATTGCAATTGTAGGCAAAAATGAAGTAACTGCTGTGTAATATGTAATATAAGAATAGTTGTATTATGGATGGAGATTATAAATTTTTACAATGCTTTAGTGTTGATAATTCTATCTTTAATACAAAATATAACAGAAAAAATGGGGTGCTTGGCTGGCTCAGTTGGTAATACATGTGACTCTTGATCTCCAAGTTGTAAGTTGGAGCTCCACTTCAAGCAGAGATTACTTAAAAAATATTTTTAAATAAATAAAAGTTAAAATATATACATATATAAAACAGAATAGAGGAATAGCTCATTTTAGCCTGCCTTATTACAAAACATCACTCTCTTTGATTCAGTAAAACAAAAATTAGCTAACCTTCTGAAAAATTAGTATCTAAATCACCTCGTAATATCACCATATATCCAAAAAGATACCCAATACATCTGAATTTTCTGAGAAAATTATTAAAATATAAATAAGCTTTTGGGGCACCTGGGTGGCTCAGTTGTTAGGCGTCTGCCTTTAGCTTGGCTCATGATCCCAGGGTCCTGGGATCGAGCCCCACATTGGGCTCCTAACTCAGCGGGGAGCCTGCTTCTCCCTCTCCCTCTGCCTGCTGCTCCCCCTACTTGTGCTTACTCTCTCTGTCAAATAAATAAAATCTTGAAAAAAAAAAGCAAATAAGCTTTTAAGCTTTTACATGTTTATTAAAAATCCTAAAGTCAAGTGGGCATTAAATATTCAGGTTGAAAAATTTCCTCAAATTCCTAAGTAAAAATAAAATAATTTTATATGTCATATCTGCATCTCAAGAAATCTTTTTAAACAACAAACTAAACCAAAGAATCACTTGGCTCATGGCCCCAGCTGAGATGAAGCTTAACATATGGCTGAACTACACAGTTTGGGTCAGGAAGAAATAAGACAGAAGCACAATTTGTGCTCTAAAGCTGAGCACACATATGAAACACTATGTGGGGGTGTTGATATATTACTCCACTCTACCACCAGATCTTCTTGGCAAAGAATGATATAATTCTGAACAATCTCAGCCTCATATTATCATGAATATGCAAACTGGAGGAAAACCCGCACAATATACAGGACAGAGACAAAAGTACTTATTTGAATAACTGCTGGAATGTCATTTCATTCTTAGTCAAAGGGTAAAAATCGGGTGTTTTGGTGAAAGATGGGGACTGGAGTATAATATAGGACACTAAGGTTCAATTCTCAATATAAATTTGGCTAATCAAGGTTTTTAGTTTTCTGCTCAAAATGGAAGTTTGTTTGTTTTTTTAATTTATTTATTTGACAGAGAGACATCACGAGTAAGCAGAGAGGCAGGCAGAGAGAGAGGAGGAAGCAGGCTCCCCGCTGAGCAGAGAGCCCGATGTGGGACTCGATCCCAGGACCCTGAGATCATGACCCGAGCTGAAGGCAGAAGCTTAACCCACTGAGCCACCCAGGTGCCCCTGGAAGTTTCATTTTTTTTTAAATTTTTTTTTTTAAGATTTTATTTATTTATTTGACAGACAGAGACAGACAGGCAGAGAGGCAGGCAGAGAGAGAGGAGGAAGCAGGCTCCCTGCCGAGCAGAGAGCCCGATGCAGGGCTCGATCCCAGGACCCTGAGATCATGACCTGAGCCGAAGACAGAGGCTTAACCCACTGAGCCACCCAGGCGCCCCGGAAGTTTCATTTTTATAACTATTTTTCCCCAGTGTGAATTTCTATCTTTGTCCTTTCAAGATAAACTAAATTTTAGAACACGTACAAGATTTCATGTAACTCTAATGACTTAAAGATAACTGGTTTCTTTTTTTTTTTTAAGATAACTGGTTTCAAACAATGAAGAATAAAACTATTTAATTCTATTAAATGAGATCAACTTATTTTGATTATAATAAAGTATGCACATTACTTATCATATATCCCCAGCTTGGGGGGGGGGCGGTTTGGAGAAAAAGGATTTTACCTAAAAAGGAAGATAAGAGCTATACTTTCAGATTTGCTGGCAATCAACACAATACTGTAATTACATTGTAGAAAAAGCAATTATAGTAAAGAAACAGACTATTATAGAGTCAGGTATCAAATTTGGACATTACTACTTATTTCATAGTTATTTGGAAAATAAAATGAAATACACACACACACACAATGCTTAACATAATAAAGGACAGTTAATAAAATTTCAATAAATGGTAGCTATTAATTACACTTAATCTTTCCGGGCAGACTTGGTCTTCTCCTTCTATGTAGGTATAGATCCTTCAAAGAGTTATTGAAGGGATTATATGAAATATTGTATAGAAACTGTCCAGTGAAATACCTGTCATAACCAAGCAGTCCTAAAATGGTAGTTTGGGATATAGAAAAAACTTATGGAACAGAGATCCCCCTAAATCCATCTATTTCAGGGCATTTGGGTGTCGACTACATGTCTGCCTTCAGCTCAGGTCATGATCCCGGGGTCCTGGGATGGAGCCCCACATCAGGCTCCATGTTCACAGGGAGCTTGCCTCTCCTTCTCCTCCCCACTTGTGCTCTATCTTCTCTCAAAAAAAGAAATAGAATCTTTAAAAAAAAAAAATCTATCTAATTCAATGTTCAACACATTCTCCAGTTTCTTGGAAAAGATGAGTAAGAAGCTGAAAGTCATAAGATGGTTAATGCTTAAAAAATGAGCATAATTTTCTGATCTCATGGGTACCTTAGCCAATGCTAACTTCTAGAATTTGACAAAGAAGGCAAACATTTTCTGATGAATGCATTAAAAGATGAAACATCTTGGTTTGCTCATATTTTTATATTTTAGGTGTATTTCTATTAGTGAATATTTAATAGCAGAGTAAGAGCAGAAGACTACTACTATATACTCGTTCAAGGAGAATCCCTGAAAACATTTATACAGTGGGATGCACTTTACGGAAAACCTAAATCTGGGAAAGTATAAGCAATATATTCAAAAGACTCTCGTCTAGAGAATTATTGCCAAAGGGTTTGTTGCTGAGGAAAGAATTCCTTTTGTGATCCAGAATACAATGACTTATTTACAGAACTGGGGGATGGAAGTCAATTGTAAAGCACTATGTGTTACGAAAAAAAAAAAAAAAAGTTACCTGAGCTCTCTGGAAATGTTATTTTTTAAAAAAGATTTTATTTATTTATTTGCCAGAGAGAGAGAGTGCACACAAGCAGGCAGAGAAGTAGACAGAGGGAGCGCCCGATGCAGGGGTTAATCCCAGGACCCCGGGTCCATGACCCCAAGCTGAAGGCAGACACTCAACCCAGTCACCTAGGTGCCCCACAGAAATGTTACTTTTAAAAGAGATATAAACCACAAGAATTGGTTTCAAAAGATGTATGTAAGTGTAATAAATTCTGCTATGAGCTCAAAGTAAGGAAAACCTAATTTGGTTGGGCTTTTTTTTTTTTTTCAGTTTGGAGAAGAACAAAATTAAATGTAGGCAAAAACTAAGACAATTTCACTGACCAGACCTGATATATAGTTAAGTAACCCTTTTTTCCATCTTTGCCCACATGCTTTCTCAATTTCCTCCTTTCATTACAGCATTTCCAAACCAACTGCTTTCAGTTATACAAATTAATCTCAAAGCAGAGGGGCTGGCATAAATCTGACATTTCTAGAAGTGTAGAATAAAAGACTCCACAGCTTTCATTTGCCTGTTTTAAAGAAAATGAAAGCTGGTTTGTTCACTTGCTCAGCAGCTTTAAAAACAAATACAAAGGTTTCATGCTGTCATAGTTTTATTTTAAAGAACAATACTTGTGAAAGGCAGGTAACTGGGTAACAAAAGTAGAATAGCAAAATACAAAAGAAAACAAAAATAGACACAATTTCATACAAGAAATATATTAAGCAACCATAAAAAGCCATCCTATTTTCCACATAAATTAGTCCTAAAGCTAACCTCAAAAGTTTTCCTTTGTCCTAATTTTATTCTTCTTTCAATCCCTTCTAGGAACACAGAGTACCCACCTCCTTCTGCAAGGCTAATAAATGGTACTTAATTTCAAATAGCTTGAGAAGGTAGCATTCCTTGGCCACCTACTCATTTCAGGTGCACCCCATCATTTAAATATTCCAAAGAATTTCCTATGTTAGCTAAATGTGCAGTTTAACAACATGTTTCTATGTTTTCTCTAGGTGATGGAGGACAAGGCAACAAAAGCTTTCATTCATGAGACACTACAGATTTCACCCACTGGAGTAGATCAAAGAAAATATAAATGTTTAGTGTAATTAACCCAATATTCAGAATTATTAACTTGTTTCTATACTGACCTTTGCTTTTGGTCCCAATGAAAGATTAGCCGTATTGTAGCAGCATGTCCCCAACTTTCCCCTGGTGGGAACAAAAACAGAAAAACTGTATATTGCCTTACTGACAAGGTTATAAGTCTCTCAAAATGCCTCTGACCAAAAGAGTTTTACTTTACCTAATTTAACACGAGAATATACTTATACTTTCAAAACCCCTTGTACACATGGGTAACATCCTGAGATTAACAGATTTTTACCTAGCTGTGGAAATACTGAAGATCATTATCCTTTACTTGCTTTCAGAAAACTTTATAGTTTGAGTCAACATTTTGTCAGTCTTCTGTATCATCACACCTACTAACATACTGCTGGCTACCAGAAGAAAAGCAAAAACTTTGACAGAATATTCTTGAAGAATTTAGTAAAAGAAAAATCTCGAAGCTCTGTGTCCTAACAAAACCATGACTGCGGTTAGAAAGAACCATAAGGGGGCGCCTGTGTAGCTCAGTGAGTTAAGCCTCTGCCTTCGGCCCAGGTCATGATCTCAGGGTCCTGGGATGAGCCTCACATCGGAGTGTCTGCTCAGTGGGGAGCCTGCTTCCCCTCCCCCCACCTGCCTCTCTGCCTACTTGTGATCTCTCTGTGTCAAATAAATAAATAAAATCTTTTTTTAAAAAAGTAAGTCATAAGTCTGTTTACTGTAGTGTGATCCATATTTAAATAGATTCACCCTTCCTCCTGCTTAAGACTTTCTGAAGGCAAGAGTCATCTTATGAATATTTATATGCTAGGTGCCTGACACAATAGTTGCCAAATAATAGACGCTTAACAAATGGTTGTTAAGTAACTGAAAGGATGAGTGGGTATCTAAGGGCACTGCATTCCATGCCAAGACTTATCAGTGAAGGAGGACCTGGGTGGCTCAGTCTTTAAGCGTTGCCTTTGGCTCAGATCATGATTCTAGGGTCCTGGGATCAACCCCTGCATTGGGCTCCCTACTTGGTGGGAAGCCGACTTCTCCCTCATCTACTCTCCCTGCTTGTGTTCCCTCTCTCGCTGTGTCTCTCTCTGTCAAATAAATAAACAAAATCTTCAAAAAAATTAAGACTTATCACCAAATAATCAAAAACAATCTCTGCTTTCATGGAACTTCCAGTACTGAACAAGCATCACATGAAAGAGATAGAAAAAATGTGTTAAGTTAAAAATGCTTATCTGAGGGGCGCCTGGGTGGCTCAGTGGGTTAAAGCCTCTGCCTTTCGCTCAGGTCATGATCCCAGGGTCCTGGGATCGAGCCCCGCATCGGGCTCTCTGCTTGGCAGGGAGCCTGCTTCCTCCTCTCTCTCTCTCTCTCTCTCTCTCTGCCTGCCTCTCTGCCTACTTGTGATCTCTCTCTGTCAAATAAATAAATAAAATCTTAAAAAAAAAAATTAAAAAAAAAAAAATGCTTATCTGAGGCACCTGGGTGGCTCAGTCGAAAGAGCATGTGATTCTTAATTTTGGGGTCGTGAGTTCATGCCCCACGTTGGTTGTGGAGATTACTTAAATAAATAAAAAACTTAATAAAAATGCTTCTCTGATTACCCACCCAATGCAGGAACAAGCAAGGCCTGATTTCTATCAATCTTCGTTGTCATCTGATTAGTTAAAAGTACCTAAAAAAAAAGAGTGAGAAAATTAGGCAAATCTCTCCCCAAAATTATCAAGGAAATAGTTCTGTGATTTTAGTGTTCTGAATACAGTTTAAAGAAAAAATATTTAGATTTTATTTAATTGACAGAGAGAGAGAGAGCACAAGTAACCAGAGTGGCAGACAGAGGGAGAGGGAGAAGCATGCTCTCCGCTGAGCAGGGAGCCTGATGCAGGGCTCAATCCTAGGACCCTGGGATCATGACCTGACCTGAAGGCAGTCGCTCAACCAACTGAGCCACCCAGGCACCCCAAGAAAAATGTATTTAGGTAATTAAAACTTTTCTGATAAATTTTTTAATTTGCCCATAAGTTATCTGAAAACATGATTCCATTGAATATAAGCATTTCTAACAGACAAGAGCAATTGTGAACATGGAAGAATAAAAATATTACAGATAATAAATACACAAAGTGTAAAGAGACCATGCATAAAAACTTCATAACTGGGCGCCTGGGTGGCTCAGTGGGTTAAGCCGCTGCCTCTGTCTCAGGTCATCTCAGGGTCCTGGGATCGAGTCCCGCATCGGATTCTCTGCTCAGCAGGGAGCCTGCTTCCCCCTCCTCTCTGCCTGCCTCTCTGCCTACTTGTGATCTCTCTCTCTGTCAAAAAATAAATAAAATCTTCAAAAAAAAAAGAAACTTCATAACTAGGAGCACTGGAAAAACCTCACTTTTTTTTTAGGATTTTATTTATTTATTTGACAGAGAGAGATCACAAGTAGACAGAGAGGCAGGCAGAGAGAGAGAGAGAGAGAGAGAGAAGCAGGCTCCCCACTGAGCAGAGAACCCGATGCGGGGCTCGATCCCAGGACCCTGAGATCATGACCTGAGCCGAAGGCACTGGCTTAACCCACTAAGCCACCCAGGCGCCCCAAACCTCACTTTTAAAATGTAAGTTTTGGATGGGTGCCTAGGTGGCTCTGTCAATTAAGCATCTGCCTTTAGCTCAGGTCATGATCTCAGGGTCCTGGGACTGGGTCCCATGTCACCTGCTTCTCCCTCTCCCTCTGCCTGCTGTTTCCCTTGTGCATGCTCTGTCGAGTAAATAAATAAAATCTTTAAAAATAAATAAATAAATTTTAAGTTTTGGATAAGCCAATAGAAACCACCCAGACCAGGGCACCTGGGTGGCTCAGTCGGTTAAGTGTCTGCCTTTGGCTCAGGTCATGATCCCAGGGTCCTGGGATCGAGCCCCGGATTGGGCTCCCAGCTCAGCAAGGAGTCTGCTTCTTCCTCTCTTTCCGACTGCTGCTCTTTCTGCTTGTGCTCTGTCAAAGAAATAAATAAAACCTTAAAAAAAAAAAAAGAGGGGCGCCTGGGTGGCTCAGGTCATGATCCCAGTGTTCTGGGATCAAGCCTGCATCAGGCTCCTTGCTCAGCGGGAAGCCTGCTTCTCCCACTCCCACTCCCCTTGCTTGTGTTCCCTCTCTCACTGTGTCTGTTTCTGTCAAATAAATAAATAAAATCTTTAAAAAAAAGAAGAAGAAGAAGAAAGAAAGAAAGAAAAGAACAGAGAAAAAGAAAAAGAAACCACCACACCAACAGCAGCAATATCAGTAGTGGTGATAAACATTTATTGAGTACTTACTATATGCCAGAAACTATACTAAGTGCTTTACTTTCATTATCTTATCTAGTCTTCACAATAACTCTAAGAATGAGGTAATATTATTAATATTTTTTGAGATAATTATTCCAGTTTAACACATGAGAAATCAGAAGTTTAGAAAGATTGAGTCTGGTGTTTTTGTTTTTTTCTAACACTGTTGCCTCTCTAGAATATATTTAATCAAAAGAATGTGAGATACTTAATAAATAACTCACTGTTTACATCTTTAGGCAAGTGGCAAATACACTATTACCATTTCTGGTTTTATAGGAAACAGACAAAAATTATGAGAAAAGACTTAAAATCATAAAGAAAATACAGAAATGGTAAAAAATAAAACACAGTAATCAGGTCAAATGACTGAAAATTTTAAACATATTAGTCTGCTAATAATAGGTGTTGCTTTACTCAAGGATGGCTTTTAAGGCTAAAAATAGTACTAATTCTTTTGGATTAAACAGTGACCTATAGAAAAGATTCCCTGTTTTGAATGATAGTAATTTTTTTGTTTTTTTTTTTATTTTAATTCCGGTTTAGTTAACATAGTGTTATATTAGGTTAGGTGTACAATATAGTGATTCAACAATTCTATACATTACTCAGTGCTCATTAAGTGTACTCTTTATTTAAAGATTTACTTATTTGAGAATAAGTGAGCAAGCGGTGGTGGGGGGATCCTCAAGCAGACCCCTGCTGAGCGGAATCTGACACGGGGCTCAATCCCAAGACCCTGAGACCATGACCTGAGCTGAAACCAAGTGTCGGACACTTAACTGACTGAGCCACCCAGGCGCCCCAAGATAAGTGTACTTTTAATTCCTTTTCCCTATTTCACCCATTCCACCACCCACCTCCCCTCTGGCAACCATCTGTTTATTCTCTATAGTTAAGAGTCTGGGTATGTGTATATGTATCTATACACACACACACACACACACACACACACACACACACACACACATATACCACATCTTCTTTATCCTTTCATCTGTCAATGGACACTTGGTCTGCTTCTATATATGTATACGTAAGTATGTACATATATATATTTTTTAACTGGCTGCACTTTTTTTTTTTTTAATTTTATTTATTTATTTTTTTTAAGATTTTATTTATTCATTTGACAGAGAGAGAGATCACAAGTCGGCAGAGAGGCAGGCAGAGAGAGAGGAGGAAGCAGGCTCCCTGCAGAGCAGAGAGCCCGATGCGGGGCTCGATCCCAGGACCTTGAGATCATGACCTGAGCCCAAGGCCGAAAGCAGCGGCTTAATCCACTGAGCCACCCAGGCGCCCCTAATTTTATTTATTTATCAGAGAGAGGTAGCACAAGCAGGGGAAGGGGAGGCAGAGGGAAAAGCAGGCTCCCTGCTGAGCAAGGAGCCGGATGTGGAACTCAATCCCACAACACTCAGACCATGATGAGCCAAAAGCAGATGCTTCATTCACTGAGCCACCCAGGTGTCCTATCTTGGCTATTATAAATAATACTGCTATAAACATGGGGATGCATACACCCTTTTGGATTAGTGCTTTCTTACTCTTTGGGTAAATAGTGCAATTACTGGATCATATGTTAATTCTAACCAACAGATCATGATGTTCCTTTTTCTCCACAGCCTCGCCAACACTTGGCTGTTTTTTGTGTTTTTTATTTTACCCATTCTGACAGTGTGAGGTGGTATCTCACTGTGGTTTTAGTTTCCCTGATTTCCCTGATGGTGAGTGATGTTGAGCATCTTTTCATTTGTCTGTTGGCCACTTTGTACATCTTCTTTGGAGAAATATGTGTTCATGTATTCTGCCTGTTTTTTAATTGGATTATTTGCTTTTTGGGTACTGAGTTGCATAAATTTGGGGTTTTTTTTAATACTACCTTAAAGCCAAAAGACATTTATTCTACCCTATAAGCACTGAGTTGTATAAATTCTTGATATATTCTGGATACTAACCCCTTATTGGATATGTCATTTACAAATATCTTTTCCCATTCAGTAAGCTGTCTTTTAGGCTTGTTGAATGCTTCCTCTGCTATGCAGGAAGCTTTTTATTTTGATATAGTCCCAATCACTTATTTTTACTTTTGTTTCCCTTGCCTCAAAATGAAGGATAGTAATTTTAAAGTAGAGAAAGACTGTTTAAGGTTGACTGAGTACAGTAAAAGATTATCTGGCACCTCCCAGCCCCAAATTCTCCAGAAAGAGTTATTTTAAATATTCTTCCAATATAGATCTTCCCTCCAGAAATATGACAGATACTACTGCAAGCTGACAGTGATAAAGAACTTCTATGAAAAGCAATGAGAAAAGATACCTACTCTGAAAAAGGCATCAGTTACATAAGAAAACTGAGAAAGAAAAGGCTGTTTGGCTATTCCCACTGCAGTGATAACACCCTAAAATTTTTGTTTGTCTATGAAGGAGAAATCCGCGCTCCATCTAGGTTCCAATTAGGCACAAACTGGATGACATGACTTTCTTCTAGTTTCTAGACATCACTTTCTTCTAGTGTCCCTTCCCTGAAGCCACAGTGGTTTCCCCATGTATTATCACACACTGGGCATCTTGGAAAAATCTAGGCAGGAATTTAAATTGGTAATTAACTGAAATATAGGACTAACTGGCAACCCCAACATGCAGAATACACTTTACAGACTACCAAGTGTTTAAAATCTAACAACTGGGATATTTATTTGTATCAACACTTTTTGGTTAGAGGAGCACCAGTCAATTCTGCAGCCATTAGGCAAACACACAGGTTTTAAAAATTAAATTAAAATTAGACATCCACTTCCTTAGCAGCACTATTTCTCAAGTGCTCAATAGCCATGCAACTGCTGTTACATGCATACAGACTGAGCATTTTCATCTTCCCAGAAAATCCTCTCAGAGAGCACTGGTTTATAGAGTACAGGTATCCCCTGCTTTTCAAGAGTTCCTATTATGCCACTTTGCTTTTATGAAAGACCAATATTACTACCTATTTTTGCTAACCATAAGAAATCCAAAGAGAGGGGTGCCTGGGTGGCTGTCTTTAAGCGTCTGCCTTGATCCCAGCCCTGCATCAGGCTCCCTGCTCAGCGGGAAACCTGCTTTACCCTCTCCCACTTTGTCTGCTTGTGTTCCCTCTCTCACTGTGTCTCTGTCAAGTAAATTTTAAAATCTTAAAAAAAAGGGGGGGGATTTCACTTTTCTAAAAAAAAGTGAAAAGATACAGTATTCAGCATTTGTTTTGCACAGAAACATCATAGAAGCAAGAGTACACCCAGGCAGGGCGAGCAGCAGCACCAAGCTCCTTCCTCTGGGAATGATACTCAGCATCAAGCTTCCATCGCTTTGAGCTGTGTCCGTCTGTGGGTATCTGTGCTCTATCTTGATTTACTTTGTACATTCATTAGCAACATCTGTCCTAAGGTATAAGAAAAACCTAAGAGGGGTGCCTGGGTGGCTCAGTGGGTTAAGCCGCTGCCTTCGGCTCAGGTCATGATCTCGGGGTCCTGGGATCGAGCCCCGCATCAGGCTCTCTGCTCAGCGGGGAGCCTGCTTCCCTTCCTCTCTCTCTCTGCCTGCCTCTCTGCCTACTTGTGATCTCTGTCTGTCAAATAAATAAATAAAAAATCTTTAAAAAAAAAAAAAAAGAAAAGAAAGAAAAACCTAAGAAAAGTTATTTCTTGAGTCTGGGAAGGTGAAAACAATTTTCCAATAAATTACTGGTAGTAGGGGTGCCTGGGTGGCTCATTGGGTTAAAGCCTCTGCCTTTAGCTCAGGTCATGATCCCAGGGTCCTGGGATCAAGCCCCAAGTCGGGCTCTCTGCTTTGTGGGGAGCCTGCTTCCTCCTCTCTCTGTCTGCCTCTCTGCTTACTTGCCATCTCTGTCAAATAAATTAAAAAAAAAATCTTAAATAAATAAATAACAACTGGTAGTTGCTTCTTTGCTTTATACCTTTTGGCTTACAAAATGTTTTTGTTAGACTGTTCTACTTTTGGATAGTGAGGGAAACCTGGATATAGTTTACCCATTACACCTCTCAAGGAAAATGTACATAGATGTACCAGTTTACCAACTGTTAAACATCCCCAAATCAGAATTTGCACTTTTGGCAACTACTTGTAAAAGAATTACATGACGTCTGCAAAAACAGTGGGTTTACCATATTAAAGAGTGAATCTTTAAAATAGGGATGTAGGGGCGCCTAGGTAACTCAGTTGGTTGAGCATCTTCCTTCGGCTTGGGTCATGATCTTGGGGTCCTAGGATCGCGGCTCACATCGGGCTCCCTGCTCAGCGGAGAGCCTGCTTCTCCCTCTCCCTCTGCCTGCTGCTCTGCCTACTTGTGCTCTCTCTCTACCTCTCTCAAATAAATAAAATCTTAAAAAAAATTTTTTTAAATAAATAAAACAGTGAAGTAACAATCACTTTTAAATTAGAAACGTCTCTGCCTTAATACTTGTTACCCAAATGTCCTTCAACTGATAAACAAAATATGATATATTGAAAAAATACAAAGTTAATCAGTCATAAAAAGGATACTAATATATGCTTAACATGGATGAATCTTGAAAACACTGTGCTAAGTTAAGGAAGCAAGACGTAAAAGGCATATACAGAACAATTCTATTTAGATAAACCATCTAGAAAAAATGAACTCATACAGATAGAAAGCAGACTAAGGGTTCCTTAGGGGATGACAAGAGGTTGCAATGGGGAGTGATGGCTAATGAGCACAGGATTTCTTTTTAGGGTGACGGAAATGTTCTAAAATTAGACATGATGGTTGAACAACTCTGTAAATATACTACAAACCACAGAACCATACACATTAAAAGGGTAAATTTTATGGTATATTAGTTAAATCTCAATAAAGCTGTTAAAAAATTTCTGCTAATAATTGAGTTAATGCATCTCTGAAAGGATTCTATCATAGTTTGGCAAAGACTTTAAAAGACTCAAAGTTGGTAAAGAGGTGGAAAAACAAAAATTCCCACTCACTGCTATAGAGAACATACTCTGGAACATGCTTTCTGAGGGTGACTTGATAATATATAACAATGCTTAAAAACAGAGATATCCCTACCAAAAATAAAAAATAAGTAAATAAAAACATATCCCTTTGACTTAATACTTTCAGGAAAAACTGGATAAATGGACAAAAAAGCATATGTAAAGTTTTTTATCTTTCTTTCTTTATTTTTTAAAGATTTTACTTCTTTGTCAGAGAGATAAAGAGAGAGAATACAAGCAGGGGGGAGGGTCAGGCAGAGGGAGAGCAAGGAGCCCTACCTGAACTTGATCCCAGGACTCAACTGAGCCACCCACTGCAGTTTTTTAAATGGTGAAAACCTGAAGCCAACTTTAAGGATAATACGGGGAGGGGGGTGATTAAAAAACTATTCTATATTGGGACTCATTTAGTAGAGCATGCAAATTTTTTTAAGATTTTATTTATTTGTTTGACAGAGAAAGATCACGAGTAGGCAGAGAGGCAGGCAGAGAGAGAGAGAGAGAGAGAGAGAGAGAGGCAGACTCCTCGCTGAGCAAAGAGCCCGATGCGGGGCTCGATCCCAGGACCTGAGATCATGACCTGAGCTGAAGGCAGCAGCTCAACCCACTGAGCCACCCAGGCACCCCAGAGCATGCAAATTTTGATCTCAGGGTTATGAGTTCAAGGCCCATGTTGGGTAGAGATTACTTTAAAATTAAAAAACAACAACAACAACAAAAAAAAACAACTTAGTTTAGAAAAATAGGTACACCAAACTCAAGAGTAATCATCTCTGGGTAATAGATAATTTACTTAATTTCTACACTTTTGATTGTTTAGAACTTCTTTTACAGAAAGTATGTATAAAATTGTGAAATGTATTTATATCGAAGGTCCTAAATGCTTCTATATGTGGTAACTGGGAAATTCAAAAAATCAAGCAAAGAAGAATTTATAAAGAGGGGAAAGTATGCCCTCAACCCCACAAAATCCTATTTCTAGAAGTAGTCATTATGAACACTTTGATCCTTTCAGAGCTTTTTGTTGATATATATAAATATAAATGCATAAACAAAATTTTTATTTTTCCCAAAAGTGGGATCACATAAAATACACTGTTATGTGACTTGAATGTTTTTACCTTTTTTTAAAAGATTTTATTTATTTATGACAGAGAAAGAGAGCAAGAGAAGGAACACAAGTATGGGGGAGCTGGAGAGGGAGAAGGAGGCTCCCCTTGGAGTCAGGGGGCTTGATCCTAGGACAATGGGATCATGACCAGAGCTTTAAGGCAGACACTCAACAACTGAGCCATCCAGGCACTCCTTGAATCTTTTTACTAAATCATATATCTGGATATATCTTGTTCTGTGTTAGCATGTGTATATTTACATTACTCTTCTTAAACACTGCATAGTATTCCATGTTACTGTTTACATTACTTTTTTAATCAGAAAAAATAAACCTATTTCTGTTCAACAAACAAAACTCAAGGAACTATGCAACCCATTAGTCTTGAGTGCCCCCTACTGGGGGCTCTTTCTTGATACTAACAGAATGCTAAATTACAAATTAACACAAGAAATAATTCAAGCACAGGACACTATGCTTTTCGGTATATGGCAAAAAAAAAATCTTAAAACTCAAAAGAAAAGATACGTATTTTGAAATGATTTTATCGAGGAGTTCTTTATGTACTTATGCTGAATTACAGGTATGTGCTAAAGACTCTCTAATCAGGGTAAATACAAGAAAATCAAGTTAGGTGGTTTCATCTTTTCCCATCTTCCTCCAGGACAGGTGTGTGTATTGGTGTGAGAGGTGACATGGGATTACAGAGTGGAAAGTGATGGCAAATAGGCAGTTAAAAAAAAGGTTGTTACAAAAAAAGGTCATCACTTCACTCCTTTTTGTCTTGTCACTTCCGACTTATTTTTATATCTAACTTCACATTTCAAATCTAGAAGAGTTAGCTCTACCTTCAAACATCTAGGTTGTTCACACTATGTAATTTTTCTGTCTCCTGAGTCTGAATACACAACATGTATTTTAGTATATGAGCTGCTGGGGCGCCTGTGTGGCTCAGTGGGTTAAAGCCTTTGCCTTCGGCTCAGGTCATGATCCCAGGGTCCTGGGATCGAGCCCCACATTGGGCTCTCTGCTCGGCAGGGAGCCTGCTTCCTCCTCTCTCTCTCTGTCTGCCTCTCTGCCTACTTGTGATCTCTGTCAAATAAATAAATATTTTTTAAAAAAGTATATGTGCTGCTGAAGCGAGCACCATACAACATGTAATAATAAAAGACCCAGAGTAAAAGAAAATGGGGACATTAGAAGAGCTTACCTGAAAAACAACAAATACATTTAGGTAAATAAAACCCAACATTGCAATTATCAAAGGTGGCATTTCTTTATCAAACAAGTCCATTTTAAAATATGGTATCTTGATTATGCTTGTTATATTCTAGGAAAACTGATACACAACACTTATGACTGGAATTAATTTTTCTTAAAAGTCAAACAAAAACTACATTCAAAACTGTATATTATGTGCTTTTAGTCAAATTCTAATTAGCTATTTCTAGAAATTAATATTTTATAGAAGCTTGACTTTATTATAAAATTCTCTTGGCTAATAATACTTACAGCTAATCTGTGGCTATTTGCAAGGCTGATCATTTGCTGGGCTAGGCCATTTAGTAATCGAGTACGAAGGGCTAGGTCATCTAGGTCATGACGAAAAGGAAAAGCAATACCATCCACTATCACTAATCGAACCTAAATACAGAAGAGATAATGAAATTAGGTTTGGTATTAAAAATAAAATTTTGAAAAATGGCATCCCAAAAGCATGTTCATTGCAGGGAAAAAAATCTGTAAAATCCAGAGTTCTATTTCTAACTCTCCAAATAAATCTATTCACCCAATGCTTTCTGCATTAATCACCAAAAGTTAAAATGTACTCTGGTTTGATAATATATAAACTTGAAAAAGTAATTCAACATGAAGAAGCAATTATAATTTTCTTATACTTTACCACTATACACAATCTTTACAGAGGCATTTTACACCAATAAAAAGCACTTCTGAAGTCTTAGTAAAATAAATTCTTCAGGGGCGCCTGGGTGGCTCAGTGGGTTAAAGCCTCTGCCTTCAGCTCGAAGGATCGAGCCCCATATCAGGCTCTCTGCTCCACAGGGAGCCTGCTTCCCCCTTCTCTCTCTGCCTGCCTCTCTGCCCACTTGTGATCTCTGTCTGTCAGATAAATAAATAAAATCTTTAAATAAATAAATAAATTCTTCAGTATTTCAATTTTACCTTCAAGATTTTTTATGTTTAAAAAACTCTTTAAATATTAAATTATTATATCATCTTCAAAAACTTTAAATTCTAATGGTGAGTGCTATGAAGTGTGTAAACCTGGCAATTCACAGACCTGTACCCCGCGGGCTAGTAACACATTATATGTTAATAAAAAATTAAAAATTAAAAAAAACCTTCAAATTCTTGGTATACTTTTCCTCCTTAATTTTAAATATAAGGCAACTAATCATTACAGAATCTGCTATAAGACAGAATTCAGCATGAGGCAGGTTCGTCTCGAAGTCCAATCAAGAAGGTTTACTTAGAGATGATAAACACTTTCATGACAGTTGCACTTCTAATACAATCCCAATAATGGCTCCTAAAGTGAAGCTAGAGTAATATATAAACTTTACATCCAAGAACAAACAGAATTTGGAAACTAATCCAAATATAAACAAACAAAAACACCTACCCTGTAAAATTACATATTTTTCTATCTAATAGGAATTAGACTAAAGAAGAGGATTTGATAACACCGTGTCTAAGTAACCCATTTTTGTATCTTTCATTTAGAGTATTCATTCCTTCATTCAGCAAGTGCTTACTGATACCTACTATATGTTAGTCACTGTTGCAGGCAACAGGGAACAAGAGACAAGGTCCTTGCTTTCTTGGAGTTTATGTTCTAGTGGAGTAAAGGACAATTAACATGTAAACAAACACATAAATAATTTCTGATAATGACATGAGTTATGAAGAAACGAAACTGGGTAAAATGATGATGAATAAGTAGGTGATAAAGTAGAAGGAGGCTAACTTAGACTAGTGTCAGGGAAGGAGTCAATGAAAAGGGAGGCAACAGAACTGAGTCCTGGATAAGAACCTCTAGGAGCGAAAGAGAGTCCACATATAAGGAAATACACACATACTTTTGTGTATGGTGACACATGGTAACTAGACATCTTGTGGGGATTCTTTCATAATGTGTAAAAATATCAAGTCACTATGATGTGCACCTGAAACTACCAGGATATTATACATCAATTATACTTGAATTAAAAAAAAAATACATTAGGGGCAGGTGGGTGGCTCAGTGGGTTAAACATCTGCCTTCGGCTCAGGTCATGATCCCCGGGTCCTGGGATGGAGCCCCACAACAGGCTCTCTGCTCAGCAGGAAGCCTGCTTCCCCCTCCCCCACCTGTCTCTCTGCCTACCTGTGATCTCTGTCAAGTAAATAAATAAAATCATTTTAAAAAAATTACACCAGGGCACCTGGGTGGCTCAGTCCTTGGGCATCTGCCTTCGCTCAGGTCCCAATCGCAGTGTCCTGGGATCGAGCCCTTCATCAGGCTCCCTGCCCAGTGGGAAGCCTGCTTCTCCCTCTCCCACTCCCCTGCTTGTGTTCTCTCTCTCACTGTCTATCAAATAAAAAATCTTTAAAAAAATACACCTTTCATCACACTTAGCATAAATAAAAATTTCAACCAATGTTCATGTTAAAACAGTACTTGTTCATCACAAAGTGACCAACTTCTTTTGAATTGGACAGCAATCAAGTGCTCATTAGTAGCATATTAACATAGGTCAGATATGGATACATAAGAGCAAAATTAAAATCAAGAAAAACCTCATATATGCTGGTGGTAAGAATGTAAAACTATCTGGAGACTAGAAAAAACAGTTCAGTGATCCTTCAAAAAATTAAACACAGTATTACCACATGACCCAGAAATTTTACTTCTAAGTACATGCACCAAAGAACTAAAAACTGGTACTAAAACAAATGTATGTACATACATGTTCATAGCAGCCACAATTCACAATAATCAAAAGGTAGAGCCCAAATGTTCATCAACAGATGAAAGGATAAACAAACAGAAATGATGTATACATACAAGAGAATATTATCCTACCACAAAAAGGAATGAAGTGCAGATACAAGCTACAAAGCAGATGAATTTTAAACTATCATGCTCAGTAAAAGAGCCAGACCAAAAAGATCACATATCATATGATTTCCTTTAAATGCAATACCCAGGGGTGCCTGGGTGGCTCAGTGGGTTAAAGCCTCTGCCTTCGGCTCAGGTCATGATCCCAGGGTTCTGGGATCGAGCCCCGCATCGGGCTCTCTGCTCTGCGGACAGCCTGCTTCCTCCTCTCTCTCTCTGCCTGCCTCTCTGCCTACTTGTGATCTCTGTCTGTCAAATAAATAAATAAAATCTTTAAAAAAAAAAAAAAAGAAAAAGAAAAAAGTTTAAATGCAATACCCAAAATAGGTAAATCCATAGAGACAGAATACAGATTGGTGGTTGCCAAGGTCTTTGCAGGGAGGGAGGAAAGGGAGTAATTCCTTAAAGAGTATGAGTTTCCTTTTAGGGTGATAAAAACATTTTGGAACTAGAGGTAATGGTTGTCAACATTGTGAATGTATTAATTGCACTGAATTGTTCACTTTTATTTGTTTATTTTTATTTATTTTTAAAGATTTTATTTATTTATTTGACACAAAGAGAAAGAAAGAGAGAGAGGGAGAGAAACAGCACACGCATACTAGCAGGGGGAGGGAGACAGGAAGAAGCAGACTCCCTGCCAAGCAGGAAGCCCAATACAGGACCCTATCCCAGGACTCCAGGATCATGACACGAGCTGAAGACAGATAGTTAACCACTGAGCCACTCAGGTGCCACTGAATTTTTCACTTTTAAATGGTAAATCTTGGAGGCACCTCCAAGATGCTCAGTCAGTTAAGCGTCTGCCTTCAGCTTGGGTCATGATTTTAGGGTCCTGGGATAGAGCCAAGCCACCAGTCAGTCTTGCTCCCTGATCAGCAGGGAGTCTGCTTTTCCCTCTCCATTCCCCTCCCACTTGTGTGCGTGCTCTCTCTCTCTCTCTCTCAAATAAATAAATGGAATCTTAACAAATAAATAAATGGTGAATCTTACTATGTGAAATTAACCTTAATAAAAAATCAAATCAATGAAATCTTTCTGTAACACCCAGTTGGCTACAGAGATTTACAATAAAGAGTATTACACATTTTATTATTATTTGTAAATGGTGTGCTAAACATCTTTTATATCAGCAACTTTATAATAAACTTACGTATGTATATATGTGCATAGTTTTTTCTTAGAAAGCAGTCACTAAACATTTACCAGTATACCAATTAAGCGGTAAGTAGAAACAGATCATATAAGTGTGTGTGTGTTTATTCATTTATATATTCATTCAGTGGTTCCCAAAGGCCAGAAAGTGATAAGATGATATATACATAATGCTGAATGAAAAAAATACTGTCAACTAAGAATTGTGTATCTGGCAAAAGCACTCTTCAAAAATAAAGCAGAAATTAAGACAGTCCCATGGTGTCTGAGGGTTGGTTGAGCACCCGACTATTGGTCTTGGCACAGGTCTTGATCTTGGGGTCATGAGTTCATGCCCCACATTGCGCTCCAAGCCAAACATGGAGCCTACTAAAAAAAAAAAAAAAAGTCCTTCAGGCTGAAAATGAAACATCAGACAGTAACTCAAATCCACACACAGAAATAAAGAATATCAGTAGGGGCACCTGGGTGGCTCAGTGGGTTAAGCCTCTGTCTTCAGCTCAGGTCATGATCTTGGGTTCCTGGGATCGAGGCCCGTATCAGGCCCCTATCAGGCCCGTATCACTCTGCTCAGTGGAGAACCTGCTTCCCCCTCACTCTCTGCCAGCCTCTCTGCCTACTTGTGATCTCTCTGTCAAATAAATAAATAAAATCTTAAAAAAAAAAAAAAGAATAACAGTAAATGTAACTACATATCTAAAACTCAGCATTAACATACTTTTGGTTTGTAACCCCTCTTATTTTCTTACATGATTCAAAAGACAACTATTAAAAAATAATTATAAATCTATATTGATAGACATACAATGTATAAAGATATAATCTGTGACAATAACATAAAGGGGGATAAATGGAGCTATCCAGCAACAAGGTTTTTGTATACTGTTGAAATTAATTTAAACTAGACTGCTATGAAATAGCATGTTAATTCTAATTCCCCAGAGCAACTAAGAAAATAACTAAAAAATATACGATAAAAGAAATGAGAAGGGAATCAACATGGTACTATGGAAAATATCTAACAAAAAAGAAAGCAGGAATGGAGAAATTGAGAAATAAGATACAGATCTTCCTCAACTCACATCAGGGTTACATACCAATAAAACCACACCAAGTCAAAATATTAAGCTGAAAATGCATTTAATACACTTAACCTACCAAACATCATAGTTTAGTCTAGCCTAACTTAAATGTACTCAGAAAACTTACATTAGGGGCGCCTGGGTGGCTCAGTGGGTTAAGCCTCTGCCTCCGGCTCAGGTCATGATCTCAGGGTCCTGGGATCAAGCCCCGCATCGGGCTCTCTGCTCAGCAGGGAGCCTGTTTTCCTCCTCTCTCTCTGCCTGCCTCTCTGCCTACTTGTGATCTCTGTCTGTCAAATAAATAAATAAAATCTTAAAAAAATAATAATAATAATTTAAAAAAAAAGAAAACTTACATTAGCCTACATCTGGGCAAATCATCTAACAAAAAACCTATTTTATAATAAAGCACTGAATATTTCATGTAATTCACTGAATACTATACTGAAAGTGAAAAACAGAATGGTTATATGGGTACAGAATGGTTGTAAGCATATTGCTTGTTTATCCTCATGATTGCATGGCTGACTGAAACCTGTGGCCCACATGGACTCTCTCATGTCCAACATCATGAGAGAGTACTGGTACCAAGTATCACTAGCCTAGGAAAAGATCAAAATTCAATGTACAGTTTTAACTGAGTATGTATCACTTTTGCACCATTATAAAATTAAAAACTTGGGGCGCGCATGTGGCTCAGTGGATTAAACATCTGCCTTCAGCTAAGGTCATAATCCCAGGGTACTGGGATTAAACCCTGCATCAGGTTCTCTGCTCAGAAGGGAGCATGCGTCTCCCTCTTCCTCTGCTGCTCTGCCTGCTTGTGTGTGCACATGCACTGTATCTCTCTCTGCCAAATAAAATCTTTAAATATAATAAATAAAATAAAATAAACTTGTAAGTCGAATCATCCTAAATCAGAGATTTAGGCATAGACTGGCAGAATGGATTTTTTAAAATGATCAAATTATAGACTTTCTACAAGACACTCAGTTTAGATCCAAAGATACAAACCAGTGGGGCACCTGGTTGGCTCAGTCAGAGGAGCATGCAACTCTTGATCTCGGGGTAATGAGTCTCAGCCCCACACTGGGTGTAAATATTACTTGAATAAATAAACTTAAAAACAAAACAAATATACAAATAAGAGTGTAAGGATGGAAAAAGATATCCCTTGCAAACAGTAAGAATAGAGCTGTAGTAGCTATACTGGTATCAGACAAAAGAGACTTCAAGCGAAAACTTGTTACAAGAGATGAAGAAGGGTAAAAATAAATAATTTATATAATATGAAAATTGTGTAATATAGATATATAGAATACATAATATGAAAATTGTGTAATAGAAAAGGCTCAATTCATCAAGAAGATACAACACTTATATGCTGTGATGGCAACTGCAGAACCTCTTCCCAGTTGCTCCCCAGCATCCTGACTAACTCTTCACCTGTCTGCTCACCAATAAATGTTGACCCATAAAAAAGAAAAAAAGAGGGACGCCTGGGTGGTTCAGTTATTAAGCGTCTGCCTTCAGCTCAGGTCATGATCCCGGGGTCCTGGGATCGAGCCCCTCACTGGGCTGCCTGCTCAGCGAGGCGCTTGCTTCTCCCTCTCCCACTCCCCCTGCTTGTGTTCCCTCTCTCTGTGTGTCAAATAAATAAATAAAATCTTCAAAAAAAAAAACAAAAAAGAAAAGAAACAGATATATAAAACGCTCCACTCAAGAGCAGAATATACGTGCTTCTCAAGTGCACATGGAACATTTTCCTGGATAGACCTAGATGTTGGGTAACAAAATAAGTCTCAATGAATGTATAAACATGGAATCATACATAGAGTATTTCTCCGACCATAATGGAACAGAATTAGAAACCAGCATCAGAAGGAAATTTGGAAAATTCATAGATATGTGGAAATTTAAAAACACACTTTTTTCACTTTTTTTTTTTTAAGATTTTATTTATTTATTTGACAGAGAGAGATCACAAGTAGACAGAGAGGCAGGCAGAGAGAGAGAGAGAGGGAAGCAGGCTCCCTGCTGAGCAGAGAGCCCGATGCGGGACTCGATCCCAGGACCCTGAGATCATGACCTGAGCCGAAGGCAGCGGCTTAACCCACTGAGCCACCAAAGTAATCTCTATACCCAACATGGGGCTCAAACTCAAGACCCCAAGAACACCTGGCTGGCTCAGTCAGAAGAGCATGTGACTCTTGATCTTGGGATCATGAGTTCAAGTCTCACATTGGGTATAGAGATTACTTAAATAAACTTTAAAAAAACAAACCAAAAAAGCCCCAAATAACAACAACAAAAGACAAACAACTAACTCTGAGATCAAGAGTCACATGCTCTTATCAACTGAGCCAGCCAGGTAACCCTAAACAACACATTCTTAAATAATGAATGAGTCAAAGAAGACATTACAATGAAAATTAGAAAATACTTAAAAATGAATGAATATAAAAACACAATATACCAAGTTATAAAATACAGTGTAAGTAGTGCTCCATAAGAAATTTAGAGCTCTAAACAACTATATTTTGAAAGAAAGAAAGAAAAATAAAGATTGATCGGTCTCAATATCCAAAACTTGTACCTTAAGGAACTAGAAAAAAGAAGAGCAAACTAAACTCAAAGAAGGCAAAATAAAAGAAGTAATAAAAATTAAGTGGAGATAGGGGTGCCTAGGTCACTCAGTTACTGGGCATCTGCCTTCATCTCAGGTCATGATCCTGGAGTCCTGGGATAGAGCCCCACATCAGGCTCCCTACTCAGCGGGGGACCTGCTTCTTTCTCTCCAGCTCTCTGTGCTTGTGTTCCCTCTCTCACTAACTCTGTCAAATAAATCTTTTTTTAAAAAATTCGGTAGAAATAGGGGCACCTGGGTGGTTCAGTGGGTTAAAGCCTCTGCCTTCAGCTAAAGTAATAGTCCCAGGCTCCTGGGATCGAGCCCCGCGTCAGGCTCTCTGCTTCCTCCTTCTCTCTCTGCCTGCCTCTCTGCCTACTTGTGATCTCTGTCTGTCAAATAAATAAAATCTTTAAAATAAAAATTCGGTAGAAATAATCAAAACAAGAAAGAAACAATGGGGAAAATGGGTAAAATCCAAAGTTGATTCTTTGAAAAGATCAACAAAACTGACCTTTAAACTAAGAGAAAAAGACTTGGGCAGCTGGATAGCTCAGTTGGTTAAGCATCGACTCCTGATTTCGGCTCAGGTCATGATCTCATGATCGAGGGATCGAGACCCCTATTGGGCTCTGGACTCCAGGCTCTCCACTCAACAGAGAGTCTGCTTAAGATTCTCTCCTCTCCCTCTGCCCCTCCCCCCTGCTCGCACCCACCCTTTCTCCCTCTCTCTCTTTCAAACAAATAAATCCTTTTTAAAAAAAGAGAGAAATGACTCAAATTACTCAAATCAGGAATGAAAATGAGGACATTATACCAACCTTACAGAAATAAAAACAAACAAAATGTAAAGAACATTTCTATGCAAAAAAATTAGATAACCTGGGTAAAATGAACAAATTCATTGAAATACACAAACTATCAAAACTGATTGAAGAAGAAATAGAAAATCTAAATGGATCTGTAACAATGGAGAGATTGAATCAGTAATCAAAAGCCTTCCAACAGTAAAAAAAAGACCAGGACCAGAGAACTTCACTGGGGAATTTTTTTTTAAGTAGACTCTACCTCCAACGTACAGCTTGAACTCATGACCACGAGATCAAGAGTGACATGCCCCTTCACTGGCAAATTTTATAAGACATTTAAAGAATTTACACTAGGAATGCCTGCATGGCTCAGTCAGTTAAGCATCTGCCTTTAGCTCGGGTCATGATCCCAGGGTCCTGGGATAGAGCCCCAAGCCCCACATCAGGCAACCTGCTTAGCAAGGAGTCTGCTTCTCCCTTTACTCTGCTCCTCCCCTTGCTTGTGCACTCTCTCTCTCTTTCTCAAATAAATAAATAAAAGGAATTTACACCAATTCTTCTCAAACTTTTCAAAAAACAGAGGGAATACTTCTTAATTCATTCTATGAAGCCAGTATCATACTGATACCAGAGCTAGATAAAGACATCACCAGTAAAGAAAACTACAGACCAATTACAGATGCAAAAATCCTCAACAAAATACTACCAAATGGAATCCTGCAGCATATTAAAAGGATTTATACAATAGTGTCTGGCCAAAGTGGACTCTCAATAAATATTTGGTGAATAAATAAATGTGCAAGCCAAAAAAAAAAAAAAAAAAGCAGATCTATATTCTCATTTTCTTTTAGTGACTAAAGAAATGCTGGACAATTATTTCAAAATTTACAACCCAGTAATTCATCTAGTAGAAATATATGAAATATAGTGGTATATTAATTAAATTTAATTGAATTATGAGGCACCTGGTTGGCTCAGTGAGTGGAGCATGTGACTCTTATCACAGGATTGAGTTTGAACCCCATGTTGGGTGTTGAGATTACTTAAAAATAAAATCTTTTTTTTTAAAGAATTTATATGATGGTTAAATCCACAGATTCAACAGAATCTCTATCAAAATTCCAACTGCATTTCTGCAGAAATAAACAAGACTCCACTCATATGGATCGAATTCAGATGAAATTGCAAGGAGCCCTGCATAGCCAAAACAGTCTTGAAAATAACAACGTTGGAAGACTCACATGTCCCAATTTCAGAATATACTATGAAGCTACTAATCAAAACTGTGTGATACTGGCAAAGAACAGACATGTACATTAATGGAGTCCAGAAATTACACTTGATCTTAGCCAAAAGGCCGAGAAGCGATGGAGTCCAGAAATTAAACCACACATCTATGGTCAACGGATTTGCAACAAGGATGCCAAGCCCATTCAATGGGGAAAGAATAGTCTTTTCAGTAAATGGTGCTGGAACAACTGGGTGTCTGCATACAAAATGAAGTTGGACACTTACTTCAGACGATGTATAAAAAATTAACTCAACATGGATCAAAGTCCAAATTAAAAAGCTAAAGCTATTAAACTGGATGGAGTTCAGGACATGCTACTCCAAAATTTGGTACCTTGGCATACTGAGTATCCTTTTAACTATTTATTGATTTGGAAAAGAGCGCGAGCATGCACATGCATGCAAGGGGCAGAGGCAGAAAGAGAATCTTAAGCAGGCTCCATGCCCAGTGCCTGATGTGGCTCGATTCTCTTTCTCCCTCTGCCCCTTGCACTCACAGTTTCTCTAAAAAAAAAAAAAGGTCACACACTTCAATATGACTGAGCCAGCCAGGCATCCTTAAAGTGGGTTTTTTGTAGTCAACATATAGTTCCATCTTATTTTTTCATCCACTGGCACAAGCTTTTCAAAGGGCAATTTGTGTTTAACCAAAAAAAAAAAAAAAAAAATGGGGCACCTGGGTGGCTCAGTGAGTTAAGCCTCTGCCATCAGCTCAGGTCATGATCCCAGGGTCCTGGGATCAATCCCCGAATCGGGCTCTCTGCTCAGAGGAGAGCCTGCTTCCCCCTCTCTCTCTGCCCGCCTCTCTGCCTACTTGTGATCTCTCTGTCAAATAAAAATCTTAAAAAAAAAAAAAAAAAGTCTCTGAGGAGGCTTACTGAAGTTTGGTCAAAGACAGTCTCTGTCGTGTGTAATATTTATCAAGATGAAACATTCACATACTCTTTAGTATAATTCTAATACTTGGAACTTATCCCATAAACAGGGACACCTGGATGGCTCAGTTGGTTAAGCATATGACTTCAGCTCAGGTCATGAACTCAGGTCCTGGGACGGAGCCCTGATCAGAGCTCAAGGGGAGTCCCTCTTCCTCTGCTCTTCCCCCAGCTGATGTTCACTTTCTCTCTCTCTCTCAAATAAATAAAATCTTAAAAAAAAAAAAAAAAAAGAGTTTATCCCATAAACATACTTACAAATGTACCCCAAAATGATATGTGTAGGGATTATCTCCAAACCACTGTTAATAGCATCTAAAAGACCACCAATAAGAGGATTAAACAAATTCAGGTACTTAGTCTCTTCCCCCCAATTTTTTTAATGTAGTAGAATACATAGAATATTCATCTTGTAAGCTGAAATTCAATTTCCATTTAAAAATAACTGCTCAGGGCGCCTGGGTGGCTCAGTGGGTTAGGGCCCCTGCCTTCTGCTCAGGTCATGATCCCGGGGTCATGGGATCAAGCCCGGCATCTGGCTCTCTGCTCCTTGGAGAGCCTGCTTCCTCCTCTCTCTCTGCCTGCCTCTCTGCCTACTTGTGATCTCTGTCTGTCAAATAAATAAATAAATAAATAAATCTTTAAAAAAAAAAAATTAAAAAAAAAAATAACTGCCCATTTTCCTCTTCTCCCCTCAGGGCCTTGTAACCACCATTCTATTTTATGTCTGAGTCTGACTACTCTTCACACCTCATATAAGTAGAATCATACAGTGTATCTTTTTTTGACTGGTTTATTTCATTTAACATAATGTCCTCAAGATTCATCCAAGTTGTACCATATGTCAGAAATTCTCTTCTGTTTAAAGATGAATACTATTACATTGTATGTGTATACCACATTTTGCTTATCCATTCAATGGGCACTTAGGTTGCTTCCACGTTTTAGGTACTATGAAAATG
This sequence comes from Meles meles, assembly GCF_922984935.1. NCBI lineage: Eukaryota > Metazoa > Chordata > Mammalia > Carnivora > Mustelidae > Meles > Meles meles. Next base: position 31,510,199 of record NC_060083.1, read on the forward strand.
CTGCTATGAACACAGGTTTACAAATATCTCCTCAAGACCCTGCTTTCAATTCTTTTGGTGATAAACAGAGAAGTTGAATTGCTGGGTCACAGAGTAATCCTATTTTCAATTTTTTGAGGAACCACAATATGATTTTTTTTTTTAAAGATTTTTTATTTATTCATTTGACAGACAGAGATCACAAGTAGGCAGAGAGGCAGGCAGAGAGAGAGAGAGGAGGAAGCAGGCTGTCCGCAGAGCAGAGAGCCTGATGCGGGGCTCGATCCCAGAACCCTGGGATCATGACCTGAGCCGAAGGCAGAGGCTTTAACCCACTGAGCCACCCAGGTGCCCCCACAATATGATTTTTTTGAGGAACCACCATATGATTTTTTTGAGGCAACTGTACCATTTTACATTCCCACCAACAGCAAAAGCACCTTCTTAAAATGAAATAGTATGTAGCTGAAAAAAAAGAATGAAAAGGTTTATCCACATGTAGTGATACAGAAAGATATGCAAAACACTAAGCAAAAACAGAAGATGCAAAATCATATTACAGTATTATCCCACTAACAAATACTAAAAATGAGTGGATAAATATTGCAACATGTATAAAAATTTTTTTGAGAAGACACAAAAGAAACAGTGAATAGTGGTCAACTTTAGGGAGAGGTACTAGGAAGCAGTAGAAGGGAATTTTTTTCATTTTATACCTTTCTAAATTGTTTGTTAGAAGCTATTCCACCATTACTGGAGACAGAACATCTTTCTATATTATTTCAATTTCTTACTTTGGGCATAAATTATATATCAATATATGTTAAATGTGTATAAATATAAGTAAATTGTAGGACAAGGAAGAAAGATTTTTTTTTTTAATTTTTTTTTCCATTTTATTTATTTTTTCAGCGTAACAGTATTCATTGTTTTTGCACAACACCCAGTGCTCCATGCAAAACGTGCCCTCCCCGGAAGAAAGATTTTTGAACAGGCTTATGCCACTATACTATTTACTTATTTTTCAAGCTAATCAAACACCTCCAGAGATATTCCAAAGGTTAGCTGTATTTCAGTAGTTTGAGCCATACCTTTGAATGTTCTGAAAGGAAGTCTGGGAGGAGATAAACTTGTGCCAACAGTTCTGTATAGTCACGACAACGAAAATAGTAAATATGGGAAAGAATATTTTCCAGAGTGAAATCCTCCAAAGCTTTTGGGTGCTCTAGAATAAACAAAACAATCTTTAAATAAAGTAATCAGTTGTACTTGTTTTGATATATTGGTGATTGTAGGAAAACAATACATTTGAGTAACAAAATGCTTCACTGTGAATAAGAGAACTATTCACTTTAATTCAAAGATAATAAAATTAAAACAAAATTACTGTAAAATACTACTGCATAATTCTTGATCTCTTATTTTCACCTTCTCCACTATTTCCTTACATGCTAGGCTATCTAGAAATTGTTTATACACATACACAACTCAAGTTTTAAAGCCTACCTTTTCATATTTCTAGTTATTCGCTTCCATTAAATAGAAGTAACATAACGGAGTTTCTCTTTTCTTGTTTTTTTTTTTGTGTTTTTTTTTTTTTTTTAACTAGGACTGCAAATTAAGAGTTAAAAGGGAAAATGTTCAAAAGAAGCATCTTTTTCCCTTATGGTAACTTTTTCCCATTATTACTATAGCATAATTTGATATTTAAGTAGAAATAATGTAAGATTCTCCCTAGATGATATATTTTTTAAAAAACCAGTTTTGGGGGCACCTGGGTGGCTCAGTGGGTTAAAGCCTCTGCCTTCGGCTCAGGTCAAGATCCCAGGGTCCCGGGATCGAGCCCCTCGGGCTCTCTGCTTAGCAGGGAGCCTGCTTCCCCCCGTCCCCTTAGCCTGCCTCTCTGCCTACCTGTGATCTCTGTCTCTCTGTCAAATGAATAAGATCTTTATTTAAAAAAAAAAAAAAAAGTTTTGGCAGGGTGCCTGAGTGGCTCAGTTGGTTAAGCATCCGACTCAATTTCGGCTCAGGTCATGATCTCAGGGTGTGGAGATGGGAGTCCTGCATCCAGCTCTGCACTCAGCAAGGAGTCTGCTTGAGATTCTCTCCCCCTGCACCCCCTTGCTGGTACTCTCTCAAATAAATAAATAAATAAATAAATCTTAAAAAGAAAAAATGGTTTGGTATTATACATATTACAGAGAGAAACCAGTTTAAAATTACTGCACTTTAAAACGTCCTTAAGTTTTAACATTGAAAAAAAAACCCACAAGAAATTAAATTTCAGAAAGCACTGCCTATTACAAATATAAAAGTTCATTTTTAACCAAAAAATAATAGCTTAATCACATAGCGATCACTAAAGACTTTATATCCCAGTGCCACACCTATAATAATCACAGTAAGGTTTTAAGACACTATTACAAATACACATTGTGACACAAGTAGCTTTAAGGCCTTTCAGTAGAAATATTGGTCATTAGTTTAAAAGGACACCTAGGGGTACCTGGGTGGCTCAGGTGGTTAAGCATATGCCTTCTGCTCAGGTCATGATCCCAGGATCTTGGGATAGAGTCCTGCATTGGGATCCCTGCTCAGGAGGAAGTCGGCTTCTCCTTCTCTTCTACCCCTTACCACTGCTCGTGCTCGCTCGCTCACTCTGTCTCTCACTCTCAAATAAAAAAAAAAATCTCTAAAAAAAATTAAAAGGGGTGCCTGGGTGGCTCAGTTGGTTAAGCAACTGCCTTCAGCTCAGGTCATGATCCCAGGATCCTGTCTTGTCTCAGGATCAAGTCCGACATCGGGCTCCCTGCTCAGTGGGGAATCTGCTTCTCCCTCTGACCCTCTCCCCTCTCATGCTCTCTCTCTCAAATAAAATATTTTTTAAAAATAAAAGTAAATAAAAAGGACACCAAGTACTCATATGAAAATTAAAATATCCAGCTATTACATTCATTTAAAGGGAATACAAGCGTCTTATGAAAAGTATTGGCTTTTTTGCTTTTTTTTTTTAAGATTTTGTTTATTTATTTGACAGAGACAGTGAGAGGGAGAACACAAGCAGGGTAAACAGGAAAGGGGAAGCAGGCTCCCCGCTAAGCAGGAAGCCCCGCATGGTGCTCAATCCCAGGACCCTGAGATCATGACCTGAGTTGAAGGCAGACGCTTAACGACTGAGCCACTTAAGGTGCCCCAAAAAGTATTTTTTTAAATTACTAAAGAATGAGAACGGGACAACCAAAAAATAAACTAAAACAGTCAAACCAGAAACCATTTAATTTAAAAGTAATTAAAAGAGCAAGAACTTAAGTACCTTTGAGTATTTAAATTATTTAAACTGAAATTACCTTTGTTTTCTTAAAAAATCAAATATTTCTACATGAGAAAAATTAAAAAAAAAACTTAACACAGTCATGAAGTCAATTACATTCTACTCAGAACCCCCTAAGGTCAATCACCTTAATGTTCTAACTATTTCCAACATGGTTTTTCAAAGCTATCTCCAGTGGGAAACCTGGGTGGCTCATTCAGCTGGGCATCTGTGCTCAGCTCAGGTCATGATGCCAGGGTCCAAGGATCTAGGCCCCACCTCTGGTTCCCTGCTCAGCTGGGAATCTGCTTCTCCCTTTGTACCTCCCTCCACTCGTGCTTGCTCTGGCTCTCTCTCTCAAATAGATAAAATCCTAAAAAAAAAAAAAGAAGAAGAAGAAGAAGTAGTAGTAGTAGTAGTAGTAGTAGTAGTGAGGGCCATAAGAGGAGAAAAAGAAAAGGCCAGTCTAGGTTGTGGCTTTTTTTTTTTTTTTTAAAGATTTTATTTATTTATTTGACAGATAGAGATCACAAGTAGGGAGAGAGGCAGGCAGAGAGAAAGAGGAGGAAGCAGGCTCCCCGCCAAGCAGAGAGCCCGATGTGGGGCTCGTTCCCAGGACCCTGGGATCATGACCTGAGCGAAAGGCAGAGGCTTTAACCCACTGAGCCACCCAGGCGCCCCTAGGTTGTGGCATTTCTAAGTCTACAAGAAAGATCTGAGAGTTTAACACTAGAACACTGTCAAGTCATTAAGATTCACTTTCCAAATGGTTTCCTGCTGAGGCTTGAGAGGAATGTTAATTACTTTTATTATAGAGAAAGAGGATCACTTGCTAACTTACCCTCTCCCATATGTGTTTCTGCTGTAAGGTGAAGGTGCTGAATGCAAGCAGTAGCAAGGTCTACCACTCTATCAACCATAAAACTTCCTTCAGTATCAATAAAAACTGCTTCACCTTCCACTCCTCCAAAACATTCTGGTATCTGCACATCTACTGCCAACTGCATACTGTCAAGAGAAAGCTGAATGACCAAATCATTATCCTAATCATCTCAGGCAGTGTTTTCAAACTCCACATCACCACCCATTAGGTACCATCATTAGGCAACAGATATGGCTAACTTTCTGCTCCAAATATGTGTGAATCAACTGATATTTGGATTAGGGGGACGGTGTATCATAAAACCATGATTAAGGACTTTTTTAGTGGTTTTTAGGTCTTTGGGAATGAAACCCTTCCTCATACTAAACCTACCTTCAAATATATCCTCAGTAATTCATATAATAAAAATATACAATAAATATATGTATTATAATATACACACATATAAAATACATTATAACATTATAACAAATATAACATTCATATTTTATACTATGTTAAATATATTATGTAATAAAAATATAATAAAATAGAAGACCACCTGTTTACCCTAACGATGACATTACAATGTTGCAAAAGAAACATTTTTGGATACCAAAATAATTATATCAATTCAAAGATGCAGTACTGAAGTAACACAAATGGTAAACTGATTTTTTTGTGTGTGCATGCATACACACAAATAAAATTAAGAGCACATACATGCATTTTTGGGCTCCTGAATGTAGACCCACAGCATCATATTCTAGTACTTACATAAAATATCATTAAACCTACCCTTAAGAAGAGAACATTTTACTTTACCATAATTGTGTTTTTCCAACACCCGGTACACCACAAATTTCTGTTGTTTTGGTTAAGGGTATTCCACCCCCAAGAATATCATCTAGTGCTGAACAGAAGGTAATTATGAAGCTCTGGGTATGCTCCTGCTCAAGAAGTTCCAGTGCTGTACACTTCTTGCCTGACTCAGCTGTAGCAGTATATCTTGGTTTAATTTTAAGACATTCTCTTCTTAAAATCTGCAGAGTTTCTAAGGCTTCCTCTTTAGATATCCCAACTTCTGAAAGTAAAAGAAGAAAAAAAACAAAACAAAACAAAAACAGAACAAAACCTCGAACCCTGATTTTAGAAATTTAAAAGTCTTAACATGCTTTTGGGTTGTCTTTATTAATTTTAATTTTTAGGTAAGAGTGATGCCAAGAGTAAAGAAAAATAAAAATAAAACATTCCATTAACTATGGAATTTTTCAAGTTAATAAAGGCATATATCTATATTTTCTTAGCCTTTACATACTTAAAGGATTTATTTATTACCTCAAAACAGAATTCAGAAACCTAAACCTCTAAAGCATTTGGGTACCTACAAGAGTATCTCAGGAAGTAGAAATAAAAATGTACTGACAACTACATGCCTGGGAGGCTCAGTTGGTTAAGTGCCTGCCACCAGCCGGATATGAGGCTCCCTGCTCAGTGAGGAGTCTGCTTCTTCCTCTCCCTCTGCTGCTCACACTGCTTGTGCTCTCTTGATTGTGCTCTCAAATAAATAAAATCTTTACAAAAAAAAAAAATACTGGCAGTCAGTCCTTCTGGTTTTATGAAGTCATAGTTGTTTTTTTTTAAGATTTTATTTATTTATTTTTTTAAAGATTATTTATTTATTTATTTGACAGAGATTTCAAGTAGGCAGAGAGGCAGGCAGAGAGAGTGGAGGAAGCAGGCCTCCCGCTGAGCAGAGAGCCTGAGCACCCTGGGATCATGACCTGAGCCGAAGGCAGAGGCTTTAACCCACTGAGCCACCCAGGCGCCCCAGATTTTATTTATTTATTTGATAGAATCACAAGTAGGCAGAGAGGCAGAAGCAGGCTCCCTGCTGAGCAGAGAGCCAGACGCAGGGCTCAATTCCAGGACCCTGGGATCATGACCCAAGCTGAAGGCAGAGGCTTTAACCCACTGAGCCACCCAGACGCCCCTGAAGTCACAAATTAATTTGATTTAATAAGGCATCTAAATTACTTTTCAGAAGAGAATGAAAACGGCCTCTAACTGCCTAAAACAAGATTTAACTTTAGGAAGTGTATGTGCATGTATTACTCATAATAAAAACTTTTCATAGAAACACTACCATGAAAAATTCACATATCACTCCAAATTTTTTAATGAGAACAATTATTTGATGCATAAATATTTTAAATAATACACTTACAGGGGCGCCTGGGTGGCTCATTGGGTTAAGCCTCTGCCTTTGGCTCAGGTCATGATCTCGGGGTCCTGGGATCGAGCCCCACATCAGGCTCTCTGCTCAGCAGGGAGCCTGCTTTCCTTCCTCTCTCTCTGCCTGCCTCTCTGCCTACTTGTGATCTCTGTCAAAGAAATAAATAAAATCTTTAAAACAAAAAAAAAGTGAGGGTGACATCACTTATGAGTTTGATAGGGCAGTGCCTGATTTGGTTAGGATATGAATATAAATTTGGCTCTAATAAAAGACAATAATGGTGATAAGGAAATGAAAATCCTATCCAGTTAAAAAGCGGAAACTCTGGAGTCAGATTTCTTGACTGAATCACTTACTATGAAGTTACTAAGTAAGGATGAATTACTTTTTTTTTTTTTGCCTCAGATCTTTCCTTCTGTAAAACGGGAATGAGACAATACATGTTGAATAGCTGGGTAGAATACTCAGGCCATCCAAAATGCTCTGTAACTGTTAGCTATCATTATCATGCAGATTCCCTCATTTTCTGTAAAACCAACTTGTTGAAAGAAAAAGAGCCCATCAAGCTTTGGGGGACAGGGGTGCCTGGATGGGGTTCAGTCGGTTAAGCGACTGCCTTCTGCTCAGTTCATGATCCCAGGGCCCCCTATCTGGCTCCCTGCTTCTCCCTCTTCCTCTGCAGCTCCTCCTGCTTGTTCTAACAACTAAATAAAAATTTTAAGCACACACAAACGCTGGGAAACAGTATGCAGTGTAAGATTTAAAACAGTTAACATTGGGTCTACAACATTTATTCTTCAATGGCGAGTTGAAACCTCCTTATTTTCCATTGTTAATGGCAAGGACATAAAATGTTGCCCTATCTTAAGAGCGGTTCTGAGCATACCCTCATGTAATGCGTACAGCGACACTGGCCGCAGACAGCTTCATTTTTGTATTCCTCATGATTCAGCGGTTCCCACCAATGTACAATCTACAGTGCTCTGGAATGAGAGGTTTGGGATTTCTCGTTTCGTTTTTCCAGCGAATTACAGGAGAGAAGCAATGTCTTCTTTCTGTTGCTTTCTCCAGGTGCTGGGGATTCTGCTCCCTTTCTTGCCTCTAGTCCTATCACAAATGCTCCATTTCTCAAATGTAATCCCTTGGATTGCCCCTTGGATTCTGAACAGCTATAACTAAACCAGCTGTCTGGGTACTGATCCTAGCTCCACCTTTCCTAGCCCCAGTCATCACGAAAAGTTACTTAACCACCTGTTCCTTCATCAGCATACTGGACATAATAATCCACGTTAACAGGGTTCTTTTGGGTAATAAATTAGCTAGTCCTCAAGAGGATTCAGCAGGCACGGGTAGAGAAAGCAATTACTAAATGTTTTCAGGACCACAGCTCTAACCATCACATGTTTAATTGGATTCAAGGAGCGGTTTCGCGTCGCAAATGCAGCCTCGGGCGGAGGAAACCGGCGGAGAGTGGGTGGAAGCCTGAAGGCGGAAGAACCGAGATGGAGGCGGCACAGACGGCGGTCCGTGTGCCTCAACTTGCCGTCAGAAGTCGTTACCTTTGCTGAGCTCGGACGGTTTCATCTCTAGGACTTCCTCAGCAGTCTGGTAACCTGCAGACACCAGCTTCACCCGCACGGCTGGGGAAAGCGGAAAACTCACTAAGTCCCGCTGCATTTCAAGCCGGACGCCTACGCGAACACTTGGCGCTTACCAGAGCAGCAAGCCCCAGCCCCAACCCAACTCCGTTCGCCCGCCAGCGCGCGCCACGTGACGTCAGACGTAAGGCGGAAGGGGCGGTGTCTTTGGCCTGACTGCACGCGGCCTTGGCCCCTCTCAGGAAGAAAGTTGTATTTTTTTGTTGTCTGTACCATTTCTTTTGTGATTCTTATGAGTCCCATTTAGTGTTTCACCACCAAACATTCAACCTGACAGTAAAAAGATGGGTGGAGACCGTAAGATGAAGAGCCAAGCCCTACACACTACATCTCCACACCTCAGCCCTAGCCTGTTGGGTGGAACCTCAAGGTTATTAATAAGAATGATCTACTCCCAGCTAGGGGTAACGCACACACCAGCCAGTTACCGGTTTGGCGTATGAAACGGTCATATAAGAATTATTTGGCGTCTCCATTACAGGGTTCCAGTTTCCTATGTTTTCTCGTCGGGTATCCCCCTTGCCTTCCCCCTTCACCTTTCCCGCGCTCGCCTAAGCCCTCGCCCGCGCGAGGAATTGTGGGCCAGCGCCCCCCCCCCTACAGCCACGGGGAGCGATCGGTGCCCAATCCCCACACCCACGCACGCCTTCCCCGCGAGTCCAGTCTGAAGCATGGTGGTTTCTGAGACCGTTGGTTCACTGCCTGCCTAACTTAAGAAGGAGCTGGAAAAGTAAGCAAGTGATGGTCCTGCAGTGGGCTGGGTGTGGGCTCCCGGTTCTGAGAGGGAATAATTGGGCTACGGAACAGCTCCTGCTCTGGTACAGAGGTGAGAAGGGACCCTCTTCTAAAAAGAGAACTTTGAGGGAATTGAGGCGGTTTGGAAGGTGGGTTCTGAAGCCTTTCTTTGCCTAAGTGAGTGTGATTTCTTTAGGGCTGTAACTCGTTTGCTATATTTGGTGAGATTCTTAGCCTTAAATTTTTTTTCCCTAGTTTAAAGGAGCTTCCTAAATATTGCAAATCAGAGCTCTTTAAGTACGTAAGATCTAAGAAGGAAACATATGTTGAGCACTTTAGCAAATCCTACACATTTCAAATGCTCACAACCGTACCAGGAGGAAAACAAGGACACAGAAGCTTAGAGCATAGTTTTCTTCAAGCTGGAATTAAAACCTAGTACCCTTTCTTCTACCCCAAGCTACCTTCAAATTGGGAGCCCCTTTTGGGTGGGGTTGCGGGATAGAATTCGAGAAGTGTTTGTCCCCCATTTGGTAGGCCAGGGAAAGTCTGGTAGGACTGGTAAAAATGTGGATTGTTTGCCACGCAATACCTTGCTTAACTACTAGTGTGAGTCACATATGGGCACACAGTGGGCATTACATAAATGTCCACAGGGAGAATTCATGCTTATAAAGCAACCAGGGTCTTGGGTGAAGAAGAGATGGTGTTAACGTATTTAAAGATAGTGCTTTACTTGGTTTGCTCACTCAACGGAATGAGTCGTGTTTAGAACTTTGTTTCACTGGCAGTGGAGAGTTAAGAAAGTAGTTAACTCTATCTGTAGTCATATAATTATGTGTTATTAATATCTTATTTAGGGCCTTGAGTTGTCTATAATTATACTTTTTTCATCATTCTTCAGATTTCTTTAACTGTATTAAAGAAATAGTCCGCCTTTCAAACTAGGATCAAGGTTTATGAGGTCAGGCACCAAGAACTAAATAAAAACTATGGGATTTTTATGGAAAGTACACCTTCCTATGGTGTCAAATTCACTCGATTTTTAAAATTTTTTATTTATTATTATTTTTTAAGATCTTATTTATTCTTTTGACAGAGATAGCAAGAGCAGGTACACAAGCAGGGCGAGTGGGAGAGAGAGAAGCAGCCTTCCTGCTGAGCAGGGAGCCGGATGCAGGGCTCATCCCAGGACATGACCCCAGCAGAAGGCAGATGCTTAACAGACTGAGCCACCCAGATGCCCCTACTCCATTTTTTTTTTTAAAGAGAGGGAAGAATTGAATGATTTAAGTGGTAATCCATTTAAAATATTTTGTGTTAAATAAACAACATATTGTAAAGTAAAATGCAAACATAAAAATAAATTTTCAAATAATCATAAGACTTTGAAGAATGATCCAGTTTAACCTGGATACTTCAGTAGTCTCCTGAAGCCTCCTAAGAATATTTTTTTTCATTGCAATTTAATGAAAAGTTTGAGAGGTACTACTATGGACAAATGAGCAGGAGCCTTGAAGTCATACAAATTTGGGTTTATATCACATCTCTGGAAATTACCAACTATAAGCCTTGCAACAAGTTACTTAGTTTCCTAACCTACAAGTAAAAGATAATAATCCATGGGATTATTAGAAAGATCAAATTAACAAATATCATGGTTTTGATAAAACTTCAAGCATTAGACACACATATTTGGAGTACCAATATCAATTGTACAAAACTTATATATAGTAGGAACTCAAGATTTTATTTGTTGTCCACAAACTTGAAATCTCATTTATGTGACTCCTATTTTCTCCATATCCATCTGGTTTTTCTGTCTCTCTTGGAAGCTCATCTTCCATAACCTGACCCTAAAGTGTTACAGGTTCTTTTAAGACCCCATAGCTGATCTTTTGCTGACTATTTTGTTCTCTTTCTTCTCTTGTGCTCTCATTCTCTCTCTCTCTCTCTCTCTCTCTGTCTCATTCAGTGACTATATGTCAGTGGTTCTTTTTTTTTTCCCCTTAATTAAAAAAAAATATTTAAGAGAGACACAAAGCATGAGCAGGGAGAGGGGCAGGCGGAGAGGGAGAGGGACAAGCAGACTCCCCATTAAGAGCAGAAGCCTAACAGCATGATCCCAGGACCCTGAGATCATGAGACATCATGACCTCCACAGAAGTCAGACATTTAACCGACTGAGCCACTCAGGCACCCCGATTCTTAAGTTTATAGTTCTAGCCCGGCCCTGTTCTCTCACCTCCAGGTGCAAATATCGGATTGCCTACTGGACAATGCAAAGGTCTCCAACTCAGCCTGTCTTTTTTTTTTTTTTTTTAAGTTTTTATTTATTTATTTGAGAGAGAGAAAACATGAGTGTGGGCGAGGGGCAGAGAGAGAAGGAGAAACAGACTCCCTGATGAGCAGGGAGCCTGAGGTGGGGCTTAATTCCAGTACCATGGGATCATAACCTGAGCTGAAAGCAAATGCTTAACCAACTGAGCCATTCAGGAGTCCCTCCAACTCAGCCGATCTTAAACCTAACTCAGGGTCACCTTGGTGGCTCAGTTGGTTAAGCATCTGCCTTCGGCTCCAATCATGATCCCAAGGTCCTGGGATGGGGCCTGCATCAGGCTCCCTGCTCAGTGGGAAGTCTGCTTCCCCCCCCCGCCCCCAGCTTTCTCTCTCTCTCTCTCAAATAAATAAAATCTTTTAAAATATTTTTTAAACCTAACTCATTATCTTCTTTAGCCCACTCCCAAAACCTTCCTGCATTCCCTGCCCCCATAACCTGAATATCCATCTTTTCCATATGCACAGACAAGAAACCTAGGAATCATTCTCAACACCTTCCCTTTTCACTCCCCATGTTTAATGCATACACAAATCCTAACAGTTTTCTCTTTAACATCTCTTGATTCTGTTCTTGCCTCCACCTCTAGGCCAAGCTCCCACCATTTTGTTTGTAGGTACTCAAGACCATTTTAGCTAGTCTGTCTGCATTTTGTCTTCTTCTCCCCTCTAGTCTGTTCTCCCATGCTGCAGCCAGAATGTTCTTTCTACAGTACAGTTCTATATTTCAGCTCATGTCACTTCTTATTTTACTCTTAGGATACAGACCAAATTTCTTAGTAAGACTCAAGTTTCCCTTTTAAGGCTGTCACGGCACCAAATGCCTCTGTGTGATCATTTACTTAGCATATGTCTCCCTGACCAGATTGAAAACTTCAGTAGAGCAGGACCACGTGGATTTTACTCCTGGTGTTTTCCTAGAGCCCCTAGCCCAATGTATGGCTTTAGTAGGTACTCAGTAAATATTTATTAAAAGAATGGATGATTAGATGATTGACCAGCGCCTCTCTCCCTATATTTTTCTATTTTGTACTTTAAATATGGTGAAAAATATAAACTTATAGGAAATATATACTTGTAGAAAACAAAATATAGAAAATATAAAGAAGGAAACAAAACTAGATCATAAATTTTCTATTTAACTCAGATAATAATGTTAACATTTTGGTTTATTTTAGTCCTTCTACAAGTTCATATAATGTATTTATCTTACATATTTGTGGTCAAATTGTGAAGAAATTTGTTTATCTTTTGTTTTTCACTTAATAATTTGTCAAAAGCTTTCTCCCATGTAATTACAAATTATTTGAAAATTAAAATTAGTGGTTGCATATATTCTGTTCTGAAGCCCATCTTTCTAGTCTGGCCTATAACTGTATAGTTGAATTATTTCCACTTTTGTTTTGCTTTTGCTGTGATGAAATAATTCTCTCTCTCTCTCTCTCGAAGTCCATTTCTGGAAGTAAAATTCCTGGGTCAGGTAGTATACATTTTCATTTTGAATCATACTGCCAAATGTTTATACCATTTATACTCCTACTAACAGCATATGAGGGCTAGTTTTCCCACCTCCATCCCAACACTGGCCTTCCGGAGTCTTTAAATGTTTTTATTTTTCCTTTGTTATTGAGGTATAATTGACTTCAACTGGTTATTATCTTTTATTACTAAGAGAGGTTAAAATTTTTTTCATATAGTTTTATTGGGCAAATGTATCTTATTGTAACTATCCCATTTAGATCCTTTGCCCACTTTTAATTTGTAAAAATGGTAAAATTCAAATAAAATACCATCTCACCCATTTTTAAGTGTACAATTCAGTAATGTTAATCGTCTTCACAATGTTGTGCAGCTGATCTCCAGAACTTTTTTATCTTGCAAACTTTATCTTGAAACTGTGTGCCCATTAAACAGCAGCTCCTCATTTCTGCTTCCCTCAGCCGCTGGCAATCACCATTCTACTCTGTTCCTATGAGTCTGACTACTTTTGATACCTTACAGAAGTGGAATCATGTAGTATTTGTCTTTTTGTGACTGGTTTATTTCACTTAACATAATGTCCCAAAGGTGTATCCATGTTGTAGCATGTCTCAGTTTCCTCCCTTTTTATTTTTTATTTTTTATTTTTTTTAATTTATTTGACAGAGAGAGATCACAAGTAGACAAAGAGGCAGGCAGAGAGAGAGAGGGAAGCAGGCTCGCCGCTGAGCAGAGAGCCTGACGCGGGACTCGATTCCAGGACCCTGAGATCATGACCTGAGCCGAAGGCAGCGGCTTAACCCACTGAGCCACCCAGGCGCCCTCCTCCCTTTTTAGATCTGAATAATATTCAATGGTGTGTATGTACCACATTTTGTTTATCCATACATTTGTGTATGAACACTTGGGTTGCTTCCACCTCTTGGGTATTGTGAATAATGGTGCCATAAACATCTGTACATTCTTTCCCACTTTATACCTGAGATACTTTAGGGGCGCCTCTGTGGCTCAGTTGGTTAAGCATCTGCCTTCGGCTCAGGTCTTGATCCCAGGGTCCTAGGATTGAGCTCTGTGTCGGGCTCCCTGCTCAGCTAAGCAGGGAGCCTGCTTCTCTCCACCCCACCGCCCCCACCCCCTGGCCTTGTATGTGCTCTCTTGCTCTCTCTCTGTCTGAAATATATAAAATCTTAAATATATATCTATGTATATAACTGAGGTACTTTAAATATGTATTTGTAGGGGCACCTGGGTGGCTCAGTCGGTTAAGCATCTTCCTTTGGCTCAGTCATGATTCCAGGGTCCTGGGATCGAGCCCCACATCCAACTCCATGTTCAGCAGAAAGCCTGCTTCTCCCTCTCTCCCTCTGCTGCTCCCCCTGCTTGTGTTCTCTCTCTGTCAAATAAATAAATAAAATCTTAAAAAAATAAATATTTTGAACAGGTCTATTTTTTTTATTATCAGAAACAACAACTAATATTTAGTTGTGCTTAGTATAGGCCAAGTATTCTACTCAGCTTTGACATCAGAACCCATGCTTTTATTCCATATGCTGTCTGTCCTCTCTGATATGCATATTGTATTATACGGGCTAATCTGTATACTGCCTAATCTGTATATTGCAAATATCTTCCCATTCTGTCGTTTGTATTTAAACTTTGAGGTTTTCTACTTTGTTAATGTTTGTTGGATGCAAATGTAGTCAAAGTCTGTATTTAATTCTGACTTTGATAACAGGCTTAAAAAGTCTTTTCTTTGGAGGTGCCCGGCTGCCTCAGTTGAAAGAACATGTAACTCCTGATCCCAAAGTCATGAGTTTGAGCCCCTTGGGTGTAGAGATTACTTAACTAAATAAGAAAAAAAGACTTTTCTTCAAAATTATAAACATAATTACCTGGATTTTTTCTACATATGGTTTATGATTTAATTTGGATATTTTAACTTTGGGGTTTTTTTTAAGATAAAGTAGGTGAAAGAAAGTAATATTTTCCTTTTCAGTGGTAGCCAATTTTCTATGCACTCTATATGAGTTAATCAATCTTTGTCCCCACCTATGTGATATGTCTACTTCTGTCATACTTTTATGTACTTAAGTTCTATATTCCTGGCATAAAACCTATTTAGTTATTTTGTATGTTATTTTAATATCCTACTAGATCTAGTTCATAAAGTTGTTAGTGTAGTTGACATTTTTGTTCACGGGATTAATCTGTGAGGCTATTACATCTACGTTGTCTGGTTTTGGCAACAGTTTTCCAGCCTTTGTAAGATAAACTAAAAAGCTTCTTCACTTTTTCTGTGTTAACTTATGTTATTATTTAACAAATATGTATTTCCTTATATTTTTCTAATCAAAGAAATGTGGCTTTCCTCAGAGGATACTAAGGTTTGCAAGGCTCCTGTGAGGATTATAGCACTAATGTCTTTCTTAACCAGTGTGGGCTATAAGAAAGTGAGGGAAAGTCACCTTTTTACCCTAAGGCAGACTGTCTCAGATGAATGTTTTAATAAGTAGGCCAGTAATAAGTTCTTGTGAAGGATCGGAACTAGCCTTGTGAAGAGTATGGGTGGTTTAAAAGCTATGTGTTTCTTGTTTAAGAAAGCACTGCTGGGGGCTGCCTGGGTGGATTAAGCGTCTATCTTTGGCTTAGGTCATGATTCCAGGGTTCTGGGATCAAGCTCAGCATGGGGCTCCCTGCTAAGGGGAAGCCTGCGTCTCCCTCTCCCACTCCCCCTTCTTGTGTTCCCTCTCTTGCTGTGTCTTTCTTTGTCAAATAAATAAATAAAATGTTGAAAGAAAGAACGAACGAACGAACTAAGGAACTGCTGGGGCTGCCTGGGTGGCTCAGTTGGTTAACCTTCTTTGGCTCAGGTCATGATCCTAGGATCCTGGAATTGAGGTCCCTCTACGGCTCCCTGCAGCTTGTGTGTGCGCACGTGCGCGAGCTCTCTCTATCTCTCTTTCATGCTTTCTCTCTAATAAATAAATTTTTAAAAGAAATAAAGAAAGCACTGCTAGTCACAAATCTGAGAATGGTAGTTTGAATTTTAAGAGTTGTTTTGGTGATAACCATAGTCTAGTTCATAGACATTTCACTTTTCCCTTACATGAGTGGTTCCTAGCAGATTTCAAGGTATCTTTAATTTTACAGTATAAAACGTAGATATTTTGTGCATGGATTAGACCATATATACATATATATGTTTATGTGTGTATATGGATATGTTCTTGGGGAGAAAAATCTGTAAAAATCAAACTGATTGCTCTCAGAAGGTCAGATTTGAGGAATAGTTGCAACTCACATCACAAGAGTCCCCTCTCCACTCCGTCCCAATATTGTTTTCTCTCCATCTCTCTTCATCTGTTCTTTAATAAGATTTTTAAAAACAGAGGCGCCTGGGTGGCTCAGTTGTTAAGTGTCTGCTTTTAGCTCAGGTCTTTTTTCTTTTCTTACTATACTTATTTCCCCCCAGATTTTATTTATTTGTCAGAGAGAGAGAGCACGCACACAAACGGGGGGCAGCAGACAAAGGGAGAGCAGGCTCCCTGCTGAGCAAAGAGCCTGATGTGGGACTCAATCCCAGAAAAGTGGGACCATTGCCCGAGCCAAAGACAGTTGCTTAACTGACTGAGCCCCCGGGCGTCCCTTGGCTCGGGTCTTGATCCCAGGGTTCTGGAATGGAGCCCCGCATCAGGCTCCCTACTCAGTGGAGAACCTGCTTATGCTCCCGCTCTTACTGTGTCTCTTTATGTCAAATAAATAAAAAAATAAAATAAAATAATTTTTAAAACAGCATTATCTTAAAGATATAGAACTGGAAAAAAATGATATGAAACTCTTAATTTGTTTTGGTAGAGAACACCAGACAAGTCCTGTAAAATAAAAAGATTTGGGAAATAAGGTGATTGTGGTGTGATCTTGGAGAGACAATTGAAGAACTGTTGGAACTTGGAAACTCCAATTCTAATTTACAGTGAAGAAAGATCGATAGGATTAAGACTAGTAATAACATGTGAATATGGAATACTGAATTAACCATTGCCTGATACTGAATTTGCTATCTTTAAAGAATCTAATATGAGGCAAGGAGGGCTTGACAGTTTCTTGGAGAAAGGAGTCTCCAGTAGTCTTGTTCTGGATTTCAGAGACAGCCATGAAAAAGAAATGGATGACAGCTTGAAGTGTAGAACACAGGGGAATTGGCGTGGGGGGAGGGGCGGAGTTAAGGATACTTAGAAACACGATTTATTGATGCCTGGGAAGGGAGACATTCTGGTCAAGCAGACAGTTTCCAATTGTGAGGACCATCGTCACACTCTGGCTCTGCAAACCCGTGGGACTTTCCCCAAACGTCTATGTAGGACGGGGCCGCTTCATGAGCTTTCCCCTAGATAGCTTGCCTCAGAATTAGAACTAGTGTTTATACAACAGCTTTTTCAAATAAGGGTGGTGATTTGCTGTATATTTGAAAGAGAACATATTTTGTACTTGTGCTTGAAGGCTTGAACAACCTATTCTTAACAATACATGCCCTGGATTTTCGTATGTAGTTTTGCCAAATTTAATCTTTTTAGACTTGATCTTTCAATTACGTGGCTTGCTGAACTGCGCCAGACATCAGTGACATCATTAGCTCCCACACCTTGAAAGAAGGAACTGATTTATGTCGTTTATCTTTAAATTGTAGCGTGTCTTTTCCTTTAAATTTCATTCAAACAGCATCAGTAGCTGGGGCATAGGATGCGCTTAAATGAGATCAGCAAAAAGGGTGTGGAATATGTAAATAAGCCCAGTGACTGCTGGTCGTGATTATACTGGGCATATATTTCCTAGATTTCGGCAATATCCAGATGTACAAAATATCCCAATTAGTAACTATGACTTGGAGACTCTCTATTTCAGAAGGAACGGGTCAATAGGATCCATGAGAAAAGTGATCCTATCTTAAAAGTAACTTGAATCTGAGGGTGAGGTGCCAGGCAATACTTCCAACTCATACTTACCTGGCAGGGGAGATACCATGATCACGAAGGTGGTTTTCCCAGGGCGAGGCTTATCCATTGCACTCCGGATGTGCTGACCCCTGCGATTTCCCCAAATGTGGGAAACTCGACTGCATAATTTGTGGTAGTGGGGGACTGCGTTCGCGCTTTCCCCTGGTTTATGTTGTTTAAGGAAGAAAATATAGCCTGTGTTTTGCTTACGTGGTCTTTATTTGGCCTAAGTATCAGAGTAATGCTGGTTTCATGAAATAAATTGGCTCTTTCTCTTCGGTGCCCCACTGAAGGTCTTATCTCTTGTCTAAGAAAAAGGGGTGGCAGGGCAGTGGGAAGTGTTTTCTTCTCTTTTGTTTTCTCAGAATTATGTTAGATTAGTTTTTTGAGGGGAGCCTGGGCGGCTCAGTTGCTAGGGGTCTACCTTAAGCTCAGGGTCCTGGGATCCAGCCCTGTGTGTCAGGCTCCCTGCTCAGTGGGAAGCCTGCTTCTCCCTCTTCCACGCCCCCTGCTTGTGTTCGTCTCTCACGTTCTCTCTCTGTCAAATAAATAGAATCTTTAAAAAAAGATTAATTTTTTAGCAGAAGAGTGACATGATTGGATTTAGACTTTAGTGGGATATTTGGCCACTGTGTTGATAGACTGGAAGAAGGAAGATCACTTAGAAAGTTGCTGTACTCTTCTAGGCAGGAGATGAGAATGGCTTGTACCAAACTGTAGCACTGGGGACGGTGAGAAGCTGTCAGATTCTTATCATTTTTTAAGAAAAACAATAAGGACTGTGGATTGAATGTGTGATATGAGAAGAAAGGAGAAAAGTATGACCCCTAAATCTGATCTGTACCTTTAATTCTTTTTTCACTTATTAGATACAGAATCCAGGAGGCTGTACCTCCTGCTCCTCCTCTCCATCCATTCTTTTTCACAGATGGTGAGACCAGGATATCAACATCATGGGGCCCCTGGGTGGTTCAGTGGGTTAAAGCCTCTGCCTTCGGCTCAGGTCATGCTCTCAGGGTCCTGGGATCAAACCCTGCATCGGGCTCTCTGCTCAGCAGAGTATTTATGTTTCTCTTATACAAACATTATGCACAGGAGAGCATTGTCATTGAATGCCATTAGTTTTCCTTTCATTTTGTTTTCCGCGTGCCTGGGTGGCTCTGCCGAAGGCCTTTGGCTTGGGTCATGATCTCAGGGTCCTAGGATTGAGCAGCACATCAGGCTCTCTGCTCAGCAGGGAGCCTGCTCTTTCCCCAACACCCCCCTCCCCACCACCACGCCTGCTGCTCTGCCGGCTTGTGATCTTTCTCTCTGTCAAATAAATAAATAAAATCTTTAAACTTTTTTTTTTGTTTTTTTCTCTTTTTAGGTTTTTTTTTCTCTGTTTAATTTTACCTTTTTTCACTTGGTTACTTTCTGCTCAGTTAGGAATTGCTAATTCTTTTTTTTTTTTCCTTTCAGGAATTGCTAATTCTTACCACACCTTCCAATATCCTATTGTTTTCTACAAAGAAGGTCCTACCAGATATTCTTTCTGGAGATCTTTTTACTTTTATTTTTTTCCTATGTAAATCCATCTCTTTTTAAAAAGTTTATTTAAGGGGCGCCTGGGTGGCTCAGTGGGTTGAGGCCTCTGCCTTCGGCTCGGGTCATGATCCCAGGGTCCTGGGATTGAGCCCCGCATCGGGCTCTCTGCTCGGTGGGGAGCCTGCTTCCTCCTCTCTCTCTCTGCCTGCCTCTCTGCCTACTTGTAATTTCTGTCTTTCAAATAAATAAATAAATAAATAAATAATCTTTAAAAAAAAAAAGTTTAAAAAGTTTATTTAAGTAATCTCTACACCCAATATGAAGCTTGAACTCATGACCCCGAGACCAAGACTTGTATGCTGTACCAATTGAGCCAGCCAGGTGCCTCTATACCTATTACTCTTACAGCCTACTACTGCAGATGCGTAGGTCATAGTTTTTCTGTGTTGGAGTTAAATTTTCCTTCATCATGTCAAAGATAACACTTTATTGGCTTCTACTCTCCAAAAGTTATTGAGAAGGCTTTCTGACTCCTGATCTTTTTAATGTGACATATGTGACTAATCTTTAATTGTCTCTTGGAAAAGCTGAAGAATCATCTCTTTGTTTCTATTATTCTGTAATTTCCTAATGACTTGTCTTAGTGTATCTTATAGTCATTCATTTTATGGAGTGCTTGACAAGGGCTCTTTCTTTTTTTTTAATTTTTTAAACATTTTTTATAAACATATAATGTATTATTAGCCCCAGGGATACAGGTCTGTGAATCGCCAGGTTTACACACTTCACAGCACTCACGATAGCACATACCCTCCCCAATGTCCATAACCCCACCCCCTCTCCCTATCCCCTTCCCCCTGGCCCCCCTCAGTTTGTTTTGTGACATTAAGAGTCTCTTATGGTTTGTCTCCCTCCCAATCCCATCTTGTTTCCTTTGTTCTTTTCCTACCCCCAAACCCCCCACGTTGCATCTCCATTTCCTCATATCAGGGAGATCATATGATAGTTGTCTTTCTCTGACTGACTTACTTCACTAAGCATAATACCCTCTAGTTCCATCCATGTCATTGCAAATGGCAAGATTTCATTTCTTTTGATAGCTGCGTAGTATTCCATTGTATATATATACCACATCTTCTTTATCCATTCATCTGTTGATGGACATCTAGGTTCTTTCCATAGTTCCGCTATTCTGGACATTGCTTCTGTAAACATTCAGATGCACGTGCCCAACAAGGGCTCTTTCAACCAGGAAACTTTCATGCTGAGAAATTCTCTTGTATTATTTCATTGGTGATTTCTCCTCCTTGGTTTTTAATTTTCTAAGACTCTTCATATTTGTAAATTTAGAACCCCTACTATGGTCTAATTTAAAAAAAATGTTTTGTTTTCCTTCTATTCATATTTTTTGCTCAAGGCATATATTCAGTTTTTTAGTTCTAGAATCATATTTATTTTTTTCTCATTTTCTTATTTCTTTTTTAATTTTTTTCTTTTTTTTCTTATTTTCTATTTGTATAGCTTCTTATACTTATTTTTCAGATGCAAGGTCTTTTAGCTCTCGGAAGATTTTAATGATAGTCTTTATTTTTGTTTTTAGTTTTCTTCCCGTTGTATAATCGTTTTCCTCCAAATTGTCTTTTGGTTGGTTGGTATAGCCACTAGCTTTCATTTTGGAGGTTTTTGTCAGACGTCTGGTCATCCTTGGTAGTTCAGTGTTCCTTGATTATTTATAGGTATTCAATATGCCATCTCTGCCTATCACCCAGAATTTAGTGTAGTGAGAAATTGAAGCAACCTATGTGTCCAGCAACAGGGCAACAATTATATAAATAATGGGCCGTTCATAAGATGGACTGTCATGCAGAATTTTAAAATTATATTAACAAGTGGATTGGAAGCTCTGAGGGCCAAGGTGAGGTGTTCAACGTTTCTGTTTCCCTGCAGAATAATCTGCATCTGAAAGCCCGTGGCTGACATCTTTGGGACTGTTTTATGGTGATCATATTCTTCAGAGGAAATTTCTAGTATCCTAGAAAGTAAAGGCTTGGTTGCCATGGTCCTGGAAACCAAATGGAATATGAGAAGGAGGTCTCAGCATTCAGCCTATGTAATGTATATGTACATTTTCTTTTCAGTAAATGTTGTAAATTTTCATCTGAGCTTTTCCAGAGAGCTACAAGGATGCAGAAATTTAAAATCATGCTTCCTATATACTTTTTTAAAACGTTTCCTATGGCCAGAGACACTTTATTTTTTTAAAGATTTTATTTATTTATTTGACAGAGAGAGAGAAATCACAAGTAGGGAGAGCAGGCTCCCCACTGAGCCAAGAGCCGGATGCGGGCCTCCATCCCAGGACCCCGAGATCATGACCTGAGCCAAAGGCAGAGCCTCAACCAACTGAGCCACCCAGGCGCCCCTTCCTATATATTTTTAATGAGAGAATAAAATTAGTTGGTAAAATAATATATGCAATAATTATACGTTGTGTTGTTTTGACTATTTTCAAAGAAACAAACAGGAAAAAACCCTGCTCTAGAGGCCCACAGTCTAGTGGGTGAGGTAACTGAATGCTAGGCAGAGAGAAAAGTAAGGCAGCAATATAGGCTGCAATATAGACTGCTCTCAAGGAAAGCACTCCATCCTTGCGGGAGAGGTATAATTAACAGACCATGGGTAGGGAGGGGTAAGAGACAAAGCCCAGGTCCTGAGCTGGGTGGAGGTCTGTCTGAATAGTTCTTCCCCATTCTGTAGAAACCGAGGAAGAGATTCAGAGGTTAGAAGCTTATCTAGAGTCGAGCACTGTGTACACTGAATGGCAGTCAAGATCTTGGATTCCAAAACCCTTGCTCTGCAATACACCGTGCTAACACGTAGCCAGGACAGTTTCTCCTGGACACCCTTTTTCCTCCATCTCCTGGAATAGGAGGGAATGGTGCCGGGCGGGTGTGGAGCATTAGTATCTCTGGAGAGACTGAAGCTAAGCTGGCTCGCGGTTAAAAGCTCACTTGTGTTCGTTTGCTGAAGAGTACTTCACACAGGGAGATCTGAAGACCTTAGGCTACGGCAAAAGTTGAGAGGGATGGATTTCTGTCAGGAAAATTAGGTTGGGGCAAATGGGAGGAGGAACTAGTCTGAGAAGCCAGCCGCAAGGGGTCGCAGCTGCCAGCTCTGCCGGGCGGAACACGCATAACGTTATGCCGGGAGGTGGAGTATGTAGATTCAAGACTCAGGGCCTTTTGAAACCGTGTTTTCCTGGAAAGCTGTGCATGATTATCTGCTGTTCCCAATACCGAGATACATAGTGCAAAAATCTGGTGTTGAGTGTCTCTGTCTGTATATAAAGGCCAGTTAGAGTTGTTTCAGGAGTGACCCCCACCTGAGTGGTGTGCACCGCAGTGGGTTTTTTGTGGCGGGTTGTATTTCGTGCTTACCTGGCAGCGGAGATACCATGATTATGAAGGTGGTTTTCCCAGAGCGAGGCTTATTCATTGCACTCTAGATGTGCTGACCCTTGCGATTTCCCCAAATGTGGGAAACTGTATAATTTGTGGTAGTGAGGGACTGTGTTCATGCTCTCCCATGTAGGGTTTTGTCATTAAAAGTAGGCTTTTTCTGTGAACTTTCATATAGTGGGTTTTGTAGAGAGGGTCAAAGAGAGATTGTCCCCAGTTGTGGGGATTTCATCTCGAGGCTCAAGGATCACGACCTGAGCTGAAGATAGTTAAACCAACTAAGCCACCCTGGTACCCAATAAGTAGCTTTTTCTCTTTTTTGCTGTGATTGATTACCTGTTTGTTTTTTTTGAAGATTTTATTTATTTATTTGATAGACAGAGATCACAAGTAGGCAGAGAGGCAGGCAGAGAGAGAAGAGGAAGCAGGCTCCCTGCTGAGCAGAGAGCCTGATGCAGGGCTCGAACCCAGGACGCTGGGATCATGACCTGAGCTGAAGGCAGAGGCTTTAACCCACTGAGCCACCCAGGTGCCCCGATTACCTGTTTTTTAAGTGGGTTGATAAAAGTATAAGTAGTCTTTCACTCTTTTTATTGGAAGTTGAGATAAGGAAACTTTATTATACTGTCTGCTATCATTTTTTTTTTCTTATCACTTTAAACGCTATTACTCGGTTTATGTTTTGTCAGCCAGGAAGGTCGGCCTTGTTTTGTTAATTTCGGTAAATTCACCTGCTCCATCTTCTGGAATGAATGGTTTTTCTTCACTAGTCAGAGATTGCATTATTTCAACATTGAACTTTCTCTTGTGAAGCTACCTGGTGTCCAAGCAAACCACCATTGAATTCAGGATTGATTTAAACAATTAGGTACTGAAGACAAGGTGCCTAAAGAAAGCACTCTTAAAATCAAAGAAAAAAGGCGAATTTTTTGCTGAATGAAAATGTCATAGGGGCGCATGGGTGGCTCATTTGGTGAAGGGTCTGCTTTTGGCTCAGGTCATGATCCCAGGGTCCTGGGATGGAGCCCAGAGCCCAGGAAGTCTGCTTCTCCCTCTCCATGCTCGTCCTCTCTCTCACGTGCACGTGCTTTCTCTTAAAATCTTAAGAAAATGTCATATAGGAGGTGCTTGGCTGGCTCAGCAGCAGGGTATGCAACTCTTGATCTCAGGTTCATGAGTTCAGAGCTCCATGTTAGAATTAGAGTTTACTTTTTTTTTTAAGATTTTATTTATTTATTTGACAGATAGAGATCACAAGTAGGGAGAGAAGCAGGCAGAGAGAGAGAGAGGAGGAAGCAGGCTCCCTGCTAAGCAGAGAGCCTGATGCGGGGCTCGATCCCAGGACCCTGGGATCATGACCTGAGCGAAAGGCAGAGGCTTTAACCCACTGAGCCACCCAGGCGCCCCTAGAGTTTACTTTTTTAAAAAGAGTCATATATAGGGGCGCCTGGGTGGCTCAGTGGGTTAAAGCCTCTGCCTTCAGCTCAGGTCATGATCCCAGAGTCCTGGAATCGAGCTCCGCATCGGGCTCTCGGCTTAGCAGAGCCTGCTTCCCCCCCTCCGCCTCCCTCTCTGCCTACTTGTGATCTCTTTCTCTCTGTCAAATAAATAAATAAAATCTAAAAATAAATTAATTAATTAAAAAGTCATATATAATATATTCATCTAATCAGTACAATCACATAATTTTATTTTATTATTTTTATTTATTTGACACAGAGAGAGAGAGCATGCACAGCAGGGGGAGCAGCAGGCAGAGAGAGAGAGGGAGAAGCAGATCCGTGGGAGCAGGGAGTGCAATGCAGGGCTGCTGAGCTGAAGGCAGATGCTAAATGACTGAGCCAACCAGGCACCCCTTTTTATTATTTTTATTTTTAATGTAGGAAGGAGCCCACAAAGGCAAAAGTGTGTAGGCCCTTCAAAATCCTGACTGAACCTTTTTTTTTAAGTTGTCACCATGTTTTGTATAGTTCTGGCAGGCAGGTCTAAATTTTCCCTACAGGTTGTGATCTTATTGTAGGCAGAATCTATCTCTACATTACTTCTCTTAGTGCTTAGGCTAGCGGCTGCCATCTTAAAAGTTTAGGTGGCTGTGAGAAGTGTGCACTACATACATATAAGTAATGACCTGAGAATAGGTTTTTGTTTTGTTTTGTTTTGTTTTTTTAATATTTTATTTATCTGACAGACAGAAATCACAGCTAGGCAGAGAGGCAGGCAGAGAGAGAGGAGGAAGCAGGCTCCTTGCGGAGCAGAGAGCCCGATGCGGGGCTCAATCCCAGGACCCTGGGATCATGACCTGAGCCGAAGGCAGAGGCTTTAACCCACTGAGCCCCCAGGCGGCCATGGTTTTTTTTTGTTTTTGTTTTTGTTTTTTAATTATTAGCAGCACTCAAAGAAATTAAAAAATACTTAAGAGAATGCCGAAGAGACTAGAGTAGACAATATGGCCCTCAGAATAGCAAAGAATCTCTGAGTACCTCTGAAATCAAATCTGGGGGGGATACAAATAGTTCTAGAGGTCTCAGGGCTATGGCTAGCTTGGTATTCATGGATACCATGAAAACAGCCAAAATTTTTTACTTTCCTTCTGTGAAATCAAAACTCATGGAATGACATTAGGAAGGTAGTTCAATAATGAAATGATACTATATAACAAAGTAGGCTGGTTCACACTTTGGGTGAGGCTCTTTAGCAAATGTCTAAATAGCATGGGTGTGGTTTATATTGCAGAGACAGGGCCATTGTGTGTCAGGAGTGAATGGGTTCAGCTACCTGCAACCCAGGGTGCTTGTAGAGTGGCTGTAGAGAGTTACTCATGCTTTCCCAGTAGTGGATTAGATTCAGTTTTTTGGCGCCATGGACAACTTCTTTTTTTTTTTTCTTTTTTTTTTTTTTCAAGATTTTATTTATTTATTTATTTGACAGCGAGAGAGAGAGATCACAAGTAGGCAGAGAGGCAGGCAGAGAGAGAGAGAGAGAGAGGGAAGCAGGCTCCCTGCCAAGCAGAGAGCCCGATGTGGAACTCGATCCCAGGACCCCTGAGATCATGACCTGAGCCGAAGGCAGCAGCTTAACCCACTGAGCCACCCAGGCGCCCCCATGGACAACTTCTTGACGGTCACACTGCTCTTTGAACTTAAAAACTCAGCTTTTAAAAATTGACTATATAAATAAAAATTGAGTAATCATGCTGCCCTCATTGTACTTCTACACATCAGTCCTTCCCTGATCCCCATGGACTAAGGAGTAGGTGGAAAATTCAGAGATGGGGGTGAGATTCATAGACTGAGGGGCATTCTGTTGGAACAGAACATCTGAGTTGGTGGGGCAGCCATGATCTGAGAGAGAATGGTAGGTGTGCCAGTGCTGCCCTTCCCTAGGTATTTGAGAACTCTCTAGATACTCACTGTAGGGCGCCTGGGTGGCTCAGTGGGTTAAGCCGCTGCCTTCGGCTCAGGTCATGATCTCAGGGTCCTGGGATCGAGTCCCGCATCGGGCTCTCTGCTCCGCAGGGAGCCTGCTTCCCTCTCTCTCTCTCTGCCTGCCTCTCTGCCTACTTGTGATCTCCTGTCTCTCGCTGTCAAATAAATAAAAAAAAAAAAAAAAAAAAATCTTTAGATACTCACTGTACTGAGGGAGGGGTTGTGTTTCTCCGTCTTGGCTTATTTGGGGACTTTGATTTAGTTGGTTTTATAGTTGGTTGTTTTATTCTCTACATATATATAAATTATTACTGGTAATTATCATTCCTAGAGAGTATGTTAAAACACTAATAGCTAAAATATAGTGAAATCACAATTTGAAGCTAAGACTATTTAATGCTAAACCCAGTGTTCAACACTTTAAATACTACCCAAAATACCCCTGTGGTGGTTCAACCAGGATTTTGTCTCCTTATTATGGAGAAAAAAACCGTCTAACAATACTGTTAGAATTCTGTAACTTGTACCTCACAACCAGTAAAATTTAGGTTCTCTACGTACATTTCCTTCCAGTAATTTTCCTTAAGGATATACAATTTTACAAAATTGTAGTTATGTTATACATACCATTTCATATCCTCTTTTTCTTTGAACCTTATATGGAAATTTTTTTCATATTATTATTATATATTACATATATTCTTATTATTTACTGTTATCTTTGCTTAATACTTCATTTCCCTATTTTGATATCTAGGGCTTTTGGGTGATTTTAATTGTAAATGTGTTTAATTGTAACTTTAAGTAAATGTATGATGAACACCTTTGTACATAGGACATTGTCTTTCTCTAGAATTACTTCCTTTACGTAAATTAAAAGAAACTTCTAGGTCAAAAGTATGAACATTTTTTGGTAGTAGATGTATATACTTAGGGTTAACTCTTTTTTTTTTTTTTTTTTTACTACAAGTAATATTGTAGTTGTGTTACAGAGTATTTAGGGGAAAGAACATTAGTCCACAGTTCTTTGTTGACACTAACATAATGCATTTTGGTGTATTTCCCTTAAGTCCCTTACATATCATTTAGAAATAGTATTAATCATAGTATATATTCAATTTTGTATGCTACTTTTATGGCATACTATATTATACAATTTAGGCTTCCCTCTCATTCTTTTTTTTTTTTTAAGATTTTATTTATTTATTTTGACAGACAGAGATCACAAGTAGGCAGAGAGACAGGCAGAGAGAGAGAGAGGAGGAAGCAGGCTCCCTGCTGAGCAGAGACCAATTCAGGGCTAGATCCCAGGACTCTGGGATCATGACCCGAGCCAAAGGCAGAGGCTTTATTTAACCCACTGAGCCACCCCGGCGCCCCTCTTTTTTTTTTTTTTTTTAAGATTTTATTTGTTTATTTGACAGAGAGATCACAAGTAGAGAGGCAGGCAGAGAGAGAGGGAGAAGCAGGCTCCCCGCCGAGCAGAAAGCCCAATGAGGGGCTCGATCCCAGGACCCTGAGATCATGACCTGAACGGAAGACAGAGGCTTAACCCACTGAGCCACACAGGCACCCCTTCTCTGTCATTCTTAACAAACTTGAAGTTATTTTTATAATTAACTATGAGCCCTAAAATTAGAGATCTAGACTTTGAAAGATAAATCAGGGGAAAGTTGTTTCTAAAGAACTTAAGGGGTGTCTGGGCGGCTCAGTGTGTTAAGCCTCTGCCTTTGGCTCAGTTCATGATCCCAGGGTGATGGGATCGAGCCCCACATGGGGCTCTCTCCTCAGCGGAAAGCCTGCTTTCCCCTCTCTCTGTTTGCCTCTCTGCCTACTTGTGATCTCTCTGTGTCAAATAAATAAATAAAATCTTTGAAAAGAAAGAAAGAAAGAACTTAAAAATAGGTATCATATGTCACCTCTACCCTCCCCCACAATAATTTAAGGTACTTCTTAAGATGACTGTAAAATAACAGGGAAAAACTGCTAAAAATTACCCCAAGAAGGATGCCTGGCAGGCTCAGTAGGTAGAGCATGCAACTCTTGATCTCGGGGTCATGAGTTTGAGCTGCATGTTGCCATAGAGTTTACTTAAAAACATTTTTTTAAATTGAATAAATAAATAAAAATGACCCCAAGAAATCATCAATTACTTACAGAGATATATTGACAAGGCTTTTCATATATATATGAACGGTGGCAGTAAACTAGAAGCAACAGAATATTGATTGTACAGTTATCTGTGACTCAATGTATACAGCAAAAGGAGTGGAAAACATAAAGCAGCATGTGAAGTATCATCCTATTAAAATATATATTCATATTGAAACTACCATGTTTAATATGAAAGTGTTAATAGTGGTAATTTTATTAGCAGGATTTTGGTTTAATGTTTTAAAAATACTTTTCTGCCTTTTCCAAATTATCTGTAAGGGACATTTATCACTATTGTAATAATTTAAAATACCCTCAAAAATTGTACTTTTTTTTTTTTTTCCAAGATTGTATTTCTTTGAGAGAGATAGGGAGAGAGAGAAAAAGCAGGGCAGAGGGGAAGAGGGAGAGGAAGAAGCAGACTCCCTGATGAGCAGGAAGCGAAACTAGCAACTCAGTCCCGGGATTCTGGGATCACAACCAGAGCCCCGGGCAGACATTTAACTGACTGAGCCTGCTTCTCCCTCTCCCAGTCCCCTTGCTTGCATTCCCTCTCTAGCTGCGTCTCTCTCTGTCACATAAATAAATTTTTAAAATCTTTTTTTTTTAAAGATTTTATTTATTTATGTGACAGAGAGAGATCACAAGTAGACAGAGAGGCAGGCAGAGAGAGAGAGAGGGGGAAGCAGGCTCACCGCTGATCAGAGAGCCCGATGCGGGACTCGATCCCAGGACCCTGAGATCATGACCTGAGCCGAAGGCAGCCGCTTAACCCACTGAGCTACCCAGGCGCCCCTAAATTTTTTTAAAATCTTAAAAAAAAAAAATCGCATGTTCTGGGTGCCTGGCTGGCTCAGTTGGTAGAGCATGAGACTGTGATTTTGGGGTTATGAGTTCAAGCCCCATGTTGTGCTCAGAGATAACTTTTAAAAAATTGTATGTACTGGGGCGCCTGGGTGGCTCAGTGGGTTAAAGCCTCTGCCTTCAGCTCAGGTCATGATCTTAGGGTCCTGGGATAGAGCCCCACATCGGGCTCTTTGCTCCTCGCCGAGCCTGCTTCCTCTTCTCTCTCTGTCTGCCTCTCTGCCTACTTGTGATCTCTGTCCGTCAAATAAATAAAATCTTCAAAAAAAATCGTATGTACTAAAAGGGAAATATCACTGAAGGGTATCAGAATATGCCACCCCAAAACATGTCACTTTGGCATAAGGATTCCTTTGAGCCAAAAGCACTAGAAAAACAGCAGATATAAGGGAAGGTCCTAATCTACCCTTTCCTTCCTGAGATTAGGAGATAAAACTCCCACGTAAAAGATGCCCTCCCTATACCAAAGTAAAAGAAATGTCCCCAGAGAACGGAAGTCAAACCTGAGAAAATTTTGTACACACCTTGATAAAAAGAATTCATGTCCATGTAACCCCTCCATGTTACTTTTCCACAATTGCCTCAAAATTATAAAAAAAAGGGGGGGGAGACAAGAAAACACAATTGTGTCTGTTCAACCTAATATGAAAGCATTTAGTTTTGCCATCTCTTTGGGTTTTCATTTCTTTTTAAGAGCTTCTGCGTTAGGTAAATTTAAAACTGTAAATTTATGTTAAATTTTTTATGCTTTTACCTGTGAAACTGTCGATGCCAGTTAAATTCCCATGCCCAGCCGGAGACGCTAACAGGGCAGAGGTAAAGTTTTGCCTCTACAGGATCAAAGCCTTTGATACACAGTTTCTGTAAACACCGTTGTTTTGCCTAGAGCACCTAGCCGGCAAGGACATTAAGGGAGGGGTGGGAGGTGGGAGACACAAAACAACAACAAAACCCTCTGTTTCTGTTGTCTAAAAGGAAGGGAGGGCCACTCGGTGTGTTACCAAATCCAGGCCGGATGCTGCTTCCGTTTGCGCGGAAGACTGCAAACTCAAATCTTGGGGAAGCCGGCTTTGACTCCCCAACTACACCAGGCACCTGTCATGGAGCGTGGCTGGGTGGGGGTGAGGGACTCAAGGCTGCATTTCACCTGCATTCTCTTATTCCATCCTCACAGAAACCTTGGGAGGTAGGCAGGCGGTATTACTGCTTTACAACTTAGGGAAATGGAGGCTGAGGGACACTGAGGGTATGACCTAGTCCCAGAGAGGAACAGTGATTCAGAACAGCGTAATCTGACTGTTAGGTGTTGCCCTCCGCGGACCGCAAGCTACCGCCTTCCAAATTACCCTACCCTGCAGCGCAGAATTCAGACCGGTAACAAATACGCGCCGGAAGTTTTACGTACGCCCGAGAAGGTAGAGAATTTTAAAACCTCCCAGCCACAACTGTCGGTGACTGTCTTTTAAATTGTTGCGAAGCCTAACCAGAACGAATTTCTCCATTTCTCCAACAAGCAAAGTGACGTCAGAGTGACAAGGGACAAGAGGCGGGCATATGGAGATGAAGAGCGCGGTGACTGCGTGTTAGAGCTTATTCTTCACGAGACAGAATTTCCACTGCATATCCACTGGTGTACGCTGGTCATGTCATGTGAATAATCTTGCAGTTTGGAACCGAAGGTCTAAAGAACTTGGAATGTAATTGACCATAAGTGTGCGGTGTGTTGCAGACCAGGGTGGAGAGTCAGGCACTTCCTTTAACTCATACTTACCTGGCAGGGGAGATACTATGATCACGAAGGTGGTTTTCCCAGGGCGAGGCTCATTCATTGCACTCCGTATGTGCTGACCCCTGCGATTTCCCCAAATGTGGGAAACTCGACTGCATAATTTGTGGTAGTGGGGGACTGCGTTCGCGCTTTCCCCTGATAAGTGTTTTAAAAACAGTATACAGTTTTCGTTTGGCTTATTATGATAGTGGCCTTGGACTTTTGAAGGCTGGTAGGAGCTCCTTTTACGCAAAGTATTTGTTCCAGGAACAACAAAAAAAAAAGTTCTTTTTTGCAAGTGTTGGCTGTGAACTTTGGTAACGTTTTAGAGTCCACTATTCTCTGGAGATCAATCTTTTAGGAGAAGTTAGGGCTTTTTTGTTTGTTTCTTATTTATTTGACCGTGAGAGACAGCGGAAAGCTAGAACACGGAAGTAGGCTTCCTGTCAGGCAGGGACCACGATGTTGGTCTTGATCCCAGGATCCTGGGATCATGAGCCCAGCCCAAGGCAGGTGGTCAACGACTGAGCCACCCAGGTTCCCCCACTTAGGATAGGTTGTGATGGTTACCAGGGGGAAAAAAGAAAGATTAGAAATACTAAGGTAGTGAATGTTAGTGTGTAAATAATGAGCACAATTCACGCTTCAGTCCTCAAGGGATGTGTGTATTCTGGAGCTTTAGAAAAAAACAAACAATCCTATGCCACTGAAGTGGGTCTCAAGGTTTTATCTGAACTTTTCCCCCCCAACATTTAATTTGAGAGAGAGCGCGCACAAGTGGGAGGGGAGAGAGGAGCGGGGGAGAAGCGGCGGGGGAGAAGCGGTGGGATGGAGAGAAGCACGGTGGGGGGGGCGGTGGAGAGAAGCACGGTGGGGGGGGCGGTGGAGAGAAGCGGCGGGAGGGGGTGGTGGGGAGAAGCGGTGGGGGGTGGGGGAAGCAGACACCCCACTGAGCAGGGAGCCTACATGGGGCTTGATCCCAGGACCCTAAGATCAGGACCTGAACTAAAAGCAGACACTTAACTGGCTGAGCCACCCAGGTGCCCCATTATTTGAACTTTCCATACCAAGAATATTGTTATGTATTTTTTAACATTAAGATGGCTATTATTTTTTTTTAAAGATTTTATTTATTTATTTGACAGAGAGAGATCACAAGTAGGCAGAGAGGCAAGCAGAGAGAGTGAGAGGGAAGCAGGCTCCCTGCTGAGCAGAGAGCCCGATGCGGGACTCGATCCCAGGACCCTGAGATCATGACCTGAGCCGAAGGCAGTGGCCTAAACCACTGAGCCACCCAGGCGCCCCCCTAAGATGGCTATTATTAAGGGAGAAAACAGGGACACCTAAGTGGTACAGTGGGTTGAGGGTCCACTCTTGGTTTCAGCTGGGGTCATGATCTCAAGTCATGGGATCTAGCCAACTGTTGGTGAGGATCTGGAAAAAATGGAATCCTTGTGCACTAGTGGTGAGAAATCAAAAGGTGTAGCCAGTATAGAAAACAGTAGCTGTTCCTCAAAAAATTAAGCACAGAATTACCAAGTGAGGGATGCGTGGGTGGCTCAGTCGGTTATTCATCCAAATCTTGGTTTCGGCTCAGGTCATGATCTCAGGGTTGTGAGATCAAGCCCCACGTTGGGCTCTGCACTGGCCTTGGAGTGTGTAAGAAAAATTATCATGTGATCCATTAATCCTTTTGGGGTATATACCCAAAAGAATTGAAAATGGGGATTTGAAAAGATACTGTACACTAAAATGTCCATAGCAGTGTTATTTATTATAGTCAAAGGTAGAATCAACCCAGGTGTCATTGATGGATAAACAGATAAGCAAAACGTGGTATATACATACAATGGAATATTATTCATCCTTATAAAGGAAAGAAACTCTGACATGAGCTTCCTGGCTGTTGAAGACCCACCAAATGTGTTAGCCTTCTTGGCTTTTTCTTTCTCTTCACCTCTTTTCACACCCTCTGTGTCTCTCCATGTAATATTTAGTTATGCCCGATATGCATGTTTGTTGATTCATGTGGATGGATGGGACTTCCCTCTCTTATCCCCTGTCAGTGGAGCACCAACATAGTACCTCATGTCTGCCCCGCTATATACCAGCATTGTGATTGCAGGGATCCAATTTTAGGCATCTTACATAGTACCTGTCACGTTTGAGGACACATGGTGGGTATTCCACAAACACTTGATTATATGATGGTGAGGTGTGTATGCCACATGTGGAAAGTTAAAATTTCTCTGCATGGATTTTACTGTGCATACCAACAGCTAACAACTACACAGGGCTTGGTGCCAGGCACAGTTCTAAGCACTTTACACATACTAGCTCATTTAAGTCTCTCAGCAACCCTCTGGTTATTATTATCTCCAGTTTTATGTATGAAGAAATTGAGGCCTATCAAGGTTAAATAATTTCTCCAAGGTCACAGTTAAGGAGGTGACAGGGCCAAGACTAGAGTCTGAACTGTGAACTTAACCCCACTACATTATACTCTACATTGCCACATAGTGACTGCATTTATGTACTAACCTTTTCAAAATTAATAGGCTCCTAGTTTTCTTAATGATAAACATATTTCTAATTTTACTTCCCAGTAGCCACCACTTTTTAGTCCTAGGAATTAGTGCTAAATATATTCAGTTGTTCAATTTCACCAGTAATACTGAGAATAAACATTAATCTTGTAAAGTCTGGGTACCTGGGTGGCTCAGTCAGTAAAGTGTCTGCCTTTGGTTTGGGTCATGGTCTCAGGGTCCTGGGATCAAGTCCCTCATTGGGCTCTCTGCTCAGCAGGGAGTCTGTTTCTCCCTCTCCCTCTGCCTTTCTGCCCCAGTCATGCTCTCTCTCTCAAACGAATAAATAAAATCTTTTTTTTTTTTTTTTAAAGTAGGCAGAGAGGCAGGCAAAGAGAGACAAGGAAGCAGGCTCCCTGCCCAGCAGAGAGCCCGATGTGGGGCTCGATCCTAGGACCCTGGGATCATGACCTGAGCCAAAGGCAGAGGCTTTAATCCACTGAGCCACCCAGGCGCCCCAATAAATAAAATCTTTTAAAAAAATTTTGTAGTTTCAGTAATTGTTCCCCTAATCATGTTCATTATGAATGAAAGTGGACAAGAAGGGAAATGAATGTAAAAGAATCTAGGTTGCTTCATTGCATTTCTGTACTTGATCTGAGCCAGAAGGCCTTGAGTTAAAATAAGCATGTTGTTTTCTTTTGAAACAGAATGTCTCGGGCCGTTCATCTTCCAGTTCCCTGTCCCGTTCAACTTGGTTCCTTAAGAAATGACTCCTTGGAAGCTCAACTTCATGAATATGTCAAACAAGGGAACTATATGAAAGTGAAGAAGATTCTTAAGAAAGGTGAGCACTGTGTTAAAATTGCAGATGCAACTTGATTCACATTTCTGAATAGTTTTGGAAGGAAAATCAGGTACACGATAAAGCTATGAGTTCTTGGGGAAATTGAAAGTTAAATTTGAGATGAGATTTTCCCTACAAGGTTAGTTATATTGCTCAGTAGAGGTCTTAAGTTGTTGTTTGGAGACTGTTTTGTTTTGTGCTAGGGAACCATAAGGTCTTCCAACTGTTAGACTCCAGATTTCTCCTCAGGCACCAGCCATCCACTTTTAATTCTGCCTAATTCCTTTTTCTCCTTTAATCAATCTTCTGAAGCCTGTGGTGGAGTGACTAGAGCAGTTTTCACAGCTGTCGCCTTCTTCGCTCCTCCCAGGAACTTGGTGCTTTAGTTTCCAGGGTTTTTTCTGCTGGACGTTACAGGCAGCTCAGCCCACAAGGCAGGTGGAAATAGCAAATGTAGCTCAGGCAATCTCCAAAAGAACAAACACTAAACCATACATGGACAAAACCTCTGCTGGTGTTTGGCCCTTGATCGACAGATTCAGACCTGTTTTTGTTTTGTTGTTGGTGTTGGTGGTGGTGTTGTTTGAGTAACCAGAAGTCCTGCTGAATTCCCCGTCTCCCTTCTTAGTATAAAGAGAGGTTCATGAAGCTTCTCTCAGCTGTTTGTGAAACAGTCAGGGTGACCTAATTTCACTGCAGTGTTTCTCCATTTACTTCATAAGCACTCCTGAGGACTTCCAGAAAGGTAACTCCAATTTTTGCAGGATCCAACTATCCCACAAAATAATTCATTCAGAAAGTTCTCAAATGTTTCCATGTACCACCCCTAGAGTCTATGGATGAAGTAGCTGATAGTGAGGTCAGTAATTTATTTGAAAGGTCCTGTTGGTTTTTTTCCCTTCAAAATTTTGCATTTTATTCCATAACACATTCATGTGCATGTTAACATGAAAACAGATGTTCAGAGGGTGCCTGGGTGGCTCAGTCAGTTAAGCATCCGCCTTTGGGCCCAGTCATGATCCTAGGGACCTGGGACTGAGCCTTATATTGGGCTCCCTGCTCAGAGGGGAGTCTGCTTCTCCCTCTCCCTCTCCCTCTGTGTATGTATAAGCTCTCTGTCTTTCAGACAACAAAAAAGCAAACAAAAATAGATGTTCAGCTTAGGTGTGCTGTGACTTCTAGTGTCTTCTATCCACACTCTCCATTGTGAAAAGCAGAGTATTAGAACATTTATATCTTAGACATCTGAACATTCTGCATTTTCAAATTCTTGCCATAAAGCTACAGCAGGTGATGGGGTTGACATGTGTAACTGGATATGAAGCAGGATTTCAACTGTGTCTGGGAATTTCATCTAAAGCTTCAGAGTGGAGAACAAGGGGTGACAAGGTGACAAGTTCCCCGATGGTCTAAACCAGAGCTTCTTAAGGAGATGGCCAAAATGGTCCTTGGACCTTTAACTCCATCATCCACCTCAGGCCTATCTAGGAGAAGGCAATGGGGTAGTGGTGGGAGTGTCAGTGGAAACGATTCTCTAAAAGACATTCGCAGGAATAGAAAGCTGTGGCTTTTCCCCTCCTTCTCAGCTTCAAACCAAATAAGAGGTCCTTCAGGTGAACGTCATGGAGAGAATTGTAGAACTTGCAAGCAGGATAGTTGGGAGTCTGTGTCTCAGCCTGCTGAACAGTAGAAATGTCAGCCCATGCCAGCTGCCACCAAAGTGGTGTGAAGAGAACCTGGCATGTTACCTGGAATTTAGAGATCAGGAAGACTGCCATCTGCCTCCTTCCTAATAGCAGCCCCTTGATGACTGGGTAAACATGAGAGACCAGCAGTTGGATTAGCTGCACACTTCCACCACTTAGTGGGGTAAGTAGACTCTATGGAGGGTAACTGAATCATCTAAAGGACCTCACACTATGAAGGCAGGAAGAATCCCAACAGAGGCTGGAGAAACAGCAAGAAGTCAGCAGGACAGGGCACTGGCCACATTAGGGTACTGCGAAGTGGAGTGGAGTTACCTGAAGGGTCCACTAACCCCTCCCACGGAAGAGCGGGCACTAGGAAGAGGCTGAAAGCTACGAGGAGGATCAGCTATGTTTGAAGGCCTTGACCCTTGTCATCTTATTGGTCTTCCCCCTCCAGCTCTAGAGTTTCCAGAAACAGCCTTGAAATCAGAGGAGTGGAAGAGCAAGGAAGAGGTTTTGATTTCAACAGGACTGGACAATTTATTACCTGAAATGAGACTGTGCTTGAAGGCCTCAGAGTGACTTAAAGACTATGGAATCTGCCTGAGATGCCTCTCGGGAGAGGGAAAAGGAGAGCCAACCAAAAGAGCATACTTGACTTGAGGGCAGTAAAAGGGGGAAAAATGTTTCCTGATTGCATCCTACTTAGTACAGTTATATAGATTATATCCGTTCTAAAATCCCAAAAGATGAGTTCCTGAGTTCTAGAAACCTCAACCCAGATTTTATTCATTTTTAGTTACATGTATGTTAATTGACCCTTAAGGTTAGAACACCAAGCTCAGGGGCACCTGGATGGCTCAGTTGGTTAGGCATCTGCCTTTGGCTCAGATCAGGATCCCAGGGTCCTGGGATTGAGCCCTGTGTCATGCTCCCTGCCCAGCAGGAGGCCTGCTTCTCCCTCTAACTGCTCCTCTGCCTGCTTGTGCGTGCTCTCTCTCCCTCTCAAATAAATAAAATCTTACAGAAAAAAAGAAGAACAACACCGAGAACAGATGTGTGGCCTATGCCTTCCAGGAGTATAACCCAGCACAAGCAGCAGACAAAAGTAATTAAAGTACTGAGAAGTACATGGAGCAAAGAAGTACCTACATCTCAGCCTCCTTGTCCAGGGAGTACTCAAGGGAAAACTCTTACAGGAAGCTCTATTTAGGCCAGGACCTTAACAAAGAAAAAGAGTTGTTGGGGGTGCCTGGCTGGCTCAGTCATTGAAGCATATGACTCTTGATTTCAGGTTGTGAGTTCAAACCCCACAATGGGTGTAGAGATTACTTAAAAAAATAAAATCTTTAAAAAAACTGAATGTGCTGGAGTGATAGACCCACGTGCAGTTGGAGAGTGTGATCTTAAGAGTCCAGCATATGGCATGGATGGCGAGGAGTTCCTAGAAACGCTGGAGGAATGGACAATGGAAAAGTGTTAGATATGGAAGGGTCCAGACCAGAGACAGGCTCTTGGATGAAAGTGATTGGAAGGCCTTTATAACTTCAGTATATAAAAAAATGGGGATATGTCTCAGACCTGGGCAGATTGCCCAGACACTGTCCCTTTCTGATAGAATTTAAGTACAGAGCATCTAACTGTCTCTGAGGAGATTGTGTTAGAAGTGGTTAGATGAGATGAATCTCATGCTTTTTAGTCATGTTACTATGAAGCCCTGAAAAATGTGGTTGGTTCAGAAAACCACATGTCTAGATGGCACTGTGCTTCCTGGCATCCTAGAAGATGTGGGGGAGAAGTATTTTTACAAGTTTAGTGATTAAAAAGTTACACCCTTCATATATAAGGTACATGTGTTCTTTGAGGAGAAACTGGGATTAACTTTTGCCACAGGTAAACAGGTAGGCTGCTTCTGAGGTTTACAAGCCAGGAAGGTGAAACATTCAGGACTGAACTTTAAGTGATAATGTATTTAGTGCTTTATTAGAGAAATTAATTTGGCTGGAGACTAGACCTCCTGAGGAAGACCACTTTGTCTTACCAGAAAGAATCCAGATTTGATTTAGTACCAGACGTACCTAGGTTTGCCCAGCTGTATGACCTTATAGCTTGCATCTGTAAGAATGAGGAAGTAGTGATACCCTTCTTCAGTTGTTTAGGGGATGAAATGGAACAACGGATCAAAATGTTATCAAATAGGTATTCAGTAAATCATCGTGGTTATGGTTATTATTATGTGGTATTAGAAGTGTACACCAGTTCTTACCTCTCTTTTTGCCTCCTCCTCCCGCCTCTCTCTCAAGGCAAAGGGAACCTGTCTCTTCAAGTCAGCGGACTTTTGTAGCAAGCGAGAAACAGTCTGATGCTGACCTGGCCGTCAACATTTTCTTAGCCTATAGTGGGGCGGTGCCACCCGACGGAGACCCAGGTCGTGCCGGGTCTGGTGGGCGGGGCAATACTGATCCCTCCGTGTTGGAGTGAGAGGCATACAGCGTGTGATTGGCTGCAAGGAAGCCGCATGCTAATGAGTTTTGTTACTGATTTAAGTGTTGCTGGAAGATTTACAGGCGAAAAAATGGTGTTTTAAACTTTGCTATTTGACCGAATTGTCATGAAATATAAAATAAGATGCGTGAATTGGCAGATGAATTGACAAAACTATCACCACGACTACAAAGTGTGCGGATGTCATTGACCTAGCGGAGGTGGGGGGGTGTAAAACTAAGACTATACTTTCAGGGATCATTTCTATAGTTTGTCACTAGAGAAGTTTCTCTGAATGTGTAGAGCACTCAGAACCACGAGGAAGAGGCGTAGTACCCTTTTCTGAGCGTGAAATAGACTTTGGGTGTTGCGTTTTGGCAACTGCTTATTGTCTTTGATGATCGTTCTGCCTTTCAATTTTGGAAAGGTGAGAGGAAAAGGGTATCGTCTGAGTGGTTTGCTTCCGGTTATTTTCTGTATAAAGTCAGAGCTGTGTTTTTTTGTTTTTTTTAGATTTATTTATTTGACAGAGATCATAAGTAGGCAGAGAGGCAGGCAGAAAGAGAGGAGAAAGCAGGCTTTCTGCAGAGTAGAGAGCCCGATGTGGGGCTCGATCCCAGGACTCTGTGTTCATGACCTGAGCCGAAGGCAGAGGCTTAACCCACTGAGTCACCCAGGCGCCCGCTATTTACTTTTTATTGCGAAGTTTTCTATTGTATTTTAACTTTTGGTTGTGAATATATAAATTTTTAAGTTTTTTGAAAAAGTTTTGCTGTAATTGACATAAACATGTTATTAGTTGCTGTACAACTAATGATTCCATGTATGATTTGCAAAATAATAACCACAATGTCTAGTTAATATGTCACTATACATGTAGAATTTTTTGTGTGATGATCGTAAAGCATGTTTAAGATATACTGTTAGTGACTTTCAAATATTCAAATACTGCAATATTATTAACTATACTGGTTTGTACAGGGACGCATGGGTTGGCTTAGTTGGTGAAGCATTTGCCTTCCCCTCAGGTTCTGTCTGGGATCAAGTCCCACCTCAGGCTCCTTGGCCAGTGGGGAGTCTGCTTGAAAGTAAGCGTGTGGGGACAGGTGGGAGTCTTTTTATACCCTGCCCGAGGCTTCTCTTTTTGTTTTGTTTTTTCTTTTTTGTCATGCGTAGTCATTTAAGGGCCTGTTATCAGTATTTTCCAGTACTTAGAGCCTATGAAGTTATGTGGTTCATAAATCATTCAATGGCACACCAGGCATTTCACGCTTGAGTTCTGGGCCTGCTTGTAATGGGTAATCTCACTATTTACTTCATCTGTGTTTTGAACAAGAGATCCCTGAAACCACAGTTTGTTTGTTTGTTTGTTTGTTTTTTAAGATTTTATTTATTCATTTGACAGAGATCACAAGTAGGCAGAGAAGCAGGCAGAGAGAGGAGGAAGCAGGCTCCCTGCTGAGCAGAGAGCCCGATGCGGGGCTTGATCCCAGGACCCTGGGATCACAACCTAAGCCGAAGGCAGAGGCTTTAACCCACTGAGCCACCCAGGCACCCCGTGAAACCACAGGTTTAATAAATGTATAGTTTTAACACATGGTTTGTTTCTTTTTAGTGAATGTTGAGCTAAAGTTCAGAGTTTACACTGGTTCAGTTTTTTTCATTATTAACCAAAGTTTATAGTGTAAACATTAAAGGATTCACTATTTGTGCTATATAGTTCTGTGGATTTTGACAGATGCATGTTATTTCCACCATTAAGTATCATACAGAATAATTTCACTGCCCTAAAATTCCTTTATCCTCCTCCTGTTTATCCCTTTATGTGAACCCTGGAAGCCACTGATTTTTTTTTTTATATCTCTATATTTTTGTCTTTTCCAAAATATCATTTAGTTGAAACCAAAGAATGTAGCCTTTCCAGAGTGGCATCTTTCTTTTAGCAATATGCATTTAAAGTTCCTTTGTGTCATTTGTTGGTTTCATAGCTCATTCATTTTTATTGCTGAATAATAATTATTGTTTGGATGTGCCACAGTTTACCCATCATCTATTGAAGAACATCTTGGTTGCTTCCAGGTTCTGGCAATTATGAATAAAGTTGCTGTAAATATCATGTGCAGTTTTTTTTAAAGATTTTATTTATTTATTTGACAGAGATCACAAGTAGGCAGACAGGCAGGCAGAGGGAGAGAGAGGGGAAAGCAGGCTCTCTGCTGAGCAGAGAGCATGATGAGGAGCTCGGTCCTGGGACCCTGAGATCATGACCTGAGCCGAAGGCAGAGGCTTAACCTACTGAGTCACCCAGACGTCCCTCGTGTGCAGTTTTCTTTTTTTTTTTTTAAGATGTTATTTCTTTGTCATAGAGCGAGCACAAGCAGGGGGAGTGGCAGGCAGAGGGAGAAGCAGGTTCCACACTGAGCAAGGAGCCTGATGCAGGACTTGACCCCTGGGATCCTGATGTGAGCCAAAGGCAGACGCTTAACCGACTGAGCCACCCCGGCATCCCTCATGTGCAGGTTTTTTGTTTTTTGTTTTTTGAGAGAAATCACAAGTAGGCAGAGCAGCAGGCAGAGAGAGGGGGAAGCAGGTTCCCAGGACCCTGAGATCATGATCTGAGCTGAAGGCTTAACCTTCGTTAAGGGCTTACCCACTGAGCCACCCAGGCACCCCATCATGTGCACGTTTTTGCATGGCATAAGTTTTCAACTCCTTTTGAGTAAATACCAAGGAGTTCAACTGCTGGAATTTATAGTAAGAGTATTTTTAATTTTATAAGAACTGCCAAACTGTATTCTGAAGTGGCTGTACCATTTTGCATCCCCACCAGCAATGAATGAGACTTCCTGTTTATCTACATCTTTACCAGACTCAGTGTTTTGTATTTTTCTTAGTGGGGCATACACACAATACACCTAAGAAACAAATGAGGCTACATCTGTAGTTATTTGGAATAGCAAGTTTTCATTCCCCAACAGTTAAACCTGTTGTGAACCTGTTAAACAGTGGTGAAGCAAAGCCCCAATGAAAGGTTCTGATCTTAACAGTGATTTTCTCAAACTACAAGCAGAAGCACAGAATATAGTTTGCCCAGTGCTTAGTTTGGGGAGAGAACCCATTTTTCTTTGAC
Source organism: Meles meles (assembly GCF_922984935.1). NCBI lineage: Eukaryota > Metazoa > Chordata > Mammalia > Carnivora > Mustelidae > Meles > Meles meles. Next base: position 31,551,659 of record NC_060083.1, read on the forward strand.
AGGGTTAAGGAATTTGCTCGAGATGTCACAGCCATTAAGTGAGAACTGAACTGGTTCCACAGAATACAAACCTGACTTCCCTGCTTCTCTCGGATCCAGAGCTCTTAAAGAGATGACATCTAATGTCACTCCCTGGAAATCAGTTTTATGTGAAGGGGCTGGCTTGCAAAGTTTGTTTGCTGATTTTTCTGAGGAGGTAGCCACATTACATCATCTCCCCAATAAGCAAAGTGTGTGTGGGTTTCCTTTCCTCAATAGAGGCCTGATCAGGAATTACCTTTTATTTTTTAAAGTGCTCTTTTAAATGTATATATATATATATATATATATACACACACACATATATATATTTATTTATTTTCAATTTTCTGACGTGATGGAAATGCCAAGAACTGGTTAGTGTACTGAGGCCTTTCAGAGCCTGGCATACAATTTGGGTGTTTGGGGCTATTCCTCTTTTCTCTAGAAGTTTTTTGGTTTGTTTGTTCGTTCATTTGTTTTTTTACTAGGCTCCTTGCCCAGCGTGGAGCCCAACACAGGGCTTGATCTCAAGACTGTGAGATAAAGACCTGAGCTGAGATCAGGAGTCAGACACTTAACCATCCGAGTCAACCAGGTGCCACTCTTTAACAGTATTCTAAGCTAAAGTTTCTTCTTTGATATATTTAAAAGTGTTCCACTTCTCTTCCTCTCCTGAAACACAAGTCTTTATTATTATTCTACTTTTAGTAGTCATTTACTTCCTCGTGACCTCATATAGGTTTGTGTTTACTGCACATTCCTAGCCATGCGCAATGCTAAAGGCTGGAGACTCCATAGTTACTGAGTAAGAGTCCCTCCTCTCACCATCTAGAGGTAGAACGTAGGATAGCAAAATCACCTGAAGAAAAAGAAAATCATAACTGCTGCAAGGGTACTAGCTGTGTGGGAATCAGAAAGGAAGACTCCCCAATATCTAAAGATTTAAAAATTAGTGATGAAAGGGAAAGCTCTTTTTTTTTTTTTTTTTTAAAGATTTTATCTATTTATTTGCTAGAGAGAGACCCAGCGAGAGACGGAACACAAGCAGGGGGAGTGGGAGAGGGAGAAGCAGGCTTCCCTGCTCAGCAGGGCTGGGCTCAATCCCAGGATCCTGGGATCATGAGCAGAGCTGAAGGCAGATGCTTAATGACTGAGCCACCCAGGCACCCAAAAAGGGAAAACTCTTATTTTTTCTTTACTCTCACCATACTTCTGACATCAGATGTTTTTTTCTCCCACACTGAGCAATTCTCCAACACCAGGTGAGTGTCTTACAATTTGATTAAATTCTGATATTGTCTACCTGAAGATAGCATCAGATCCCACAGTTTCAGTACTTGGGTTTCCCAAGAATGACGCTGCCCAACACCGTGGACACTAGACCTAAGTAGTGGGTCTTCAGGTTACACAGAACTGTCTGACTTGACTACAAGTCAGAGGTTTCCACAACTCATTCCTTGGGCTTGATAATTAGCTAGAACAGTTCATAGAACTCAGGAAAACAGTTTACTTCTTAGATCACCAGTTTACCGTAAAAGGATACAACTCAGGAACAGCCAGAGGAAGAGAAGCACAGGACAAGGTATGGGGAAGGGGTGTGAAGCTTACATTCCCAGTCCAAGTGTGCCACTCTCCCCAGCACCTTCATGTATTCTCCAACCCAGGAGCTCTCCAAACTCATACTTCAGGAATTTTTCTGGAGGCTTCATCATTTACACATGACAGATCATTACCCGCACATCTAGCTCCTTCCTCCTCCCCAGAGAACAGGGTAGGGCTCAAAGTTTCAAGCCCCCCTTTTTTTCTTTTCTTTTTTTTTTTAAAGGCAGAGGGGCACACAGAGAGGGAAAGAGAAAATTTTTTTTTTTTAAGATTTTATTTACTTATTTGACAGAGATCACAAGTAGGCAGAGAGGCAGGCAGAGAGAGAGAGGAGGAAGCAGGCTCCCTGCTAAGCAGAGAGCCTGATGCAGGGCTCCATCCCAGGACCCTGGGATCATGACCTGAGCCGAAGGCAGAGGCTTTAACCCACTGAGCCACCTAGGCGCCCTGGAAAGAGAGAATCTTAAATAGGCTCCATACCCAGTGCAGAGCCTGGCTTGGGGCTCTATCGCATAACCCTGAGATCATGACCTGAGCTGAAATTATGAGTTGGACGCCTAACTTGACTGAGCCAACCAGGCACCCCTCAAATTTCCAAGCTTGGATTTTTCTTTCTGGTAACCAGCTTCCATCCTGAATCCCACCAAGAGTAGTCTAATTAGAACAAAAGATGCTTCTATCACCCAGGAAATATGTCAGGAACCAGGATCAAAGACAAATAATAAAACAAAAGATGCTCCTAACACTGTTATTTTTTTTTTAAAGATTTTATTTATTTATTTGACAGAGAGAAATCACAACTAGGCAGAGTGGCAGGCAGAGAGAGAGAGAGGGAAGCAGGCTCCCTGCTGAGCAGAGAGCCCGATGCGGGACTCGATCCCAGGACCCTGAGATCATGACCTGAGCCAAAGGCAGCGGCTTAACCCACTGAGCCACCCAGGCGCCCGCTAACACTGTTATTACTTAGGAAATTACAAAAGTTTTAGGAGCTCTGGTCAGGAGTCAGGTTGAAGACCAAAATACATATTTCCTTTCTTTTTCTTTTGTTTTTTAATTTATTTGACAGACAGAGAGAGAGAGAGTGAGCGTGCACAGCAGGGGGAGTGGCAGGCAAAGGGAGAGGGAGAAGCAAGCTACCCACTGAGCAGGGAGCCCCATGTGGGGCAGGATCTCAGGACCCTGGGACCATGACTTGAACCAAAGGCAGTTGCTTAACTGACTGAGCCACCCAGGTGCCCCCAAAATACATATTTCTTATTATATCACAATATCATAGGTTAACTGGGGAAAGAGGACAAGGAAGTGCATTTCTAGCAAAGGTAACAACAGGTGGGAAGATCTTCTTTTGTAGAAGCATAACAAATAAGAGACTCCAAGAAAGTGGGTGAGTGTGGGACAGTGAGAACTGGAAATGAGAGCTAAAGCATGAGATTGAAGAGACAAGAGGAGGGCTGAGACATATAGGGCTTTAGAAACCATTGTGAGGTGTTTCACCTTCCTTCTGAGAGCAGTGAGATGCCAGTGAACTTTTTTCAGCAGGGTGGAGGTAAGTGTGTGAGGTAACCGTCAAGATCTGAGGTTCTACAATATTTGCAAACTACCAAGTTAGCCTGTCACAGTTTTGTGGATGGGGCACAGGATATTAGATTCCTGGGTCAGAGATAAAGGACAATTTATTATTCCCAGCAATAGCAGTATTGCTCAATACAGTTTTTGTACTGGAGCCCCAGTTCCCAGAGGGTGATGCAAAGAAGACCAAGTATACCTGTATACAACGTAGGCTGCATGACAGAAGACAGGCTTTGGAAAGCCAAGAGCATGAAACTGTCTTTTATAATGGGCATACAGCCTGCCTGACATTGTCCCCAGAGGGAGAGATATTCTTTATTGTATCGGCTAGGAAACAAACCTGCTCTTTGCTCTGGAGGGAGACACTGTCTCTAGCTCCCTAGTCTGTTCATGATACAGACATGCTGGAGTAGATGCTCCAGAAGAAAAGCTGGTGTACAAAAATCTGAGAGACATGGAGAATTGCTTCTCAGAATTGACATAATTCGATTTAAAGTTTGAAACAGAGGGCATCTAGTTGGCTCAGTCAGAAGAGCACATGACTTGATCTCAGGGCCATGAGTTTGAGTTTGAGCCCTGCGTCTTTATAGAAGTGTTAAGAATATATGAATAAGGCAGTCTGAGAATATCAGAGCTAGGGGGCACCTGGGTGGCTCAGTCAGTTAAGCACCAGCCTGTGGCTCAGGTCAAGATCCCAGGGTCCTGGGATCGAGCCCCACGTGGGGCTCCCTGCTCAGCGGGGATTATGCTTCTCCCTCTCCCTCTGTCTGCTGCTCTTCATACTTGAGCTCTCTATCAAATAAATAAAATCTTAAAAAAAAGAATATCAGAGCTAGAAGGGACTTTCAAAGCGGGTTAGTTAGTCCAATTCCTTATTTCAACATTTTATAGTTAAGGATCACGTTCTCCACCCCTCCTCCAACCTTTTACCCTGCTCTCTTTTTGGTGCTCAGAAGTAGGGTGATTCTGTATGTGTGTATATATCACATGGGTGTAAGTATGCAGGGTAAGATCTCAGGTTCCTTTAGGGAAGCCTAGCTTCTCACTGAGTACCAAGTTGATGACTCGCTCTGTTAGTAATCTTGAGGAAAAGAGTTTTGGTCTCATTTTCTTTTTGATCAGTCACAGAGTTGCTGAGTGCTATTCAGTGGGCAGAATACATGGTGGTTGTCTGTCAGGAGATGGCCAAAAGACCTTCCAGTCAGGACACAGGCTGTATTCATTGCCTTTTCCTCTTCATAGCACCTCTGATTGCTAAGTTGACACCCATCAATAAGAAGTTCATGTCTGGGGCGCCTGGGTGGCTCAGTCATTGAGGGACTGCCTTCGGTTCAGGTCATGATCCTGGGGTCCTGGGATCGAGCCCCACATCAGGCTCCCTGCTCTTTGGGAAGCCTGCTTCTTCCTCTCCCACTCCCCCTGCTTGTGTTCCCTTTCTGTCAGATAAATGGATAAAATCTAAAAAAGAAAAAGAAAAAAAAAGTTCATCCCCAGTCAACCTTTCTTCCCATTTGTAAGAAGTGCCTAAATTATTTCTCACTGCTCCTCAGACAGTGCACCCCAGATTCCCCCTTTTCTTCCTTGGCGACTTTGGCAACCCAACGCCCCGTCCCGTACTTCTGCTGCCTACTTCTTTACTTATGGGTTTACTTTAGTCAGATCAGTTTATTAAGTTTTACCTAGTTCTAGTCTTGGGCAAGACACAAAGAACCTCTTTTGTGTGTTACATGGAAGAAGATAAGAACTTACAAGATACAGAAAGGTGGAATGTCAGTGCTTAAGGCAGCAGGAGACAGCCTTGTGGCATGGGTGAGCCACTTAACATTCTAAGTTTCCATTTCCTCAGACTCTTAGGGTGAGTTCTAAGATTAAATGGGGTGATCTATGTAAAGGGTTTAGTAGAAGTCCTGGAACATATTAACGTGCTGGAAAAATGATAGGGTTTTTTGGTTTTGTTTCTGTTTTTTTATTTTTATTTTTATTTTTTTGATGAACAAGAGAATGAACTAGAGAAATCACATTTAAGTCCATTTTTTGGCAGGAGGGGGGTGGGTAAAGGTGTGCAACCTGTCAGACTTACCTGGCAAATTATTTAAACAAATAATAATAATATAAGACTTATTTATTTATTTATTTATTTATTTTTAAAGATTTTATTTATTTATTTGACAGAGAGAGAGATCTCAAATAGGCAGAGAGGCAGGCAGAGAGAGAGGAGGAAGCAGGCTCCCTGCGGAGCAGAGAGCCCGATGCGGGGCTCGATCCCAGGACCCTGAGATCATGACCTGAGCCGAAGGCAGCAGCTTAATCCACTGAGCCACCCAGGCGCCCCTATAAGACTTATTTAGATTGAATTTTACTTATTTTGATACTGAGCAGCACCAAGAAGAAAACTGAAAAAGTTGTGGTCTCTGTTTAGTGAGGCCTGATAATATTTAAAATAAAGGTGATACAATTTAAGATTCAAAAATTATACATAATATGAATATGTATATAATTACCAATTAAAGCAGACCCCCCAACACCCCAAACCCCCAAAGTAAGCACACTACACTTGTTATTTTTTTCCTAATTAAAAAAATAGAGGTGGGGGTGTGCCTGGGTAGCTCAGTCAATTAAGCATCTGCCTTCGGCTCAGGTCTGATCTCAGGGTCCTGGAATTCAGCCCCTTGTAGGGCTCCCTGCTCCTCGAGGAGTCTCCTTTTCTCTCTCCCTCTGCCCCTCCCCACCATTCGTGCTCACTCTCTCTCTCTCAAATAAATAAATAAAATATTTTTAAAAATGAAGGGGAAAATTGCTTTTCAAAATAAATTTCCAGTGCGATTCCTCATTAGTATAGTGGTGAGTATCCCCGCCTGTCAAAATAAATTTCCAGATTCCCCCATTTAAGACTGGCTTGGTTTCATGAGCACGCTATGAAGGCACACATACGAGTTGTTTCTTTCCACAACGTCAGCTTTATTCAATCATAAAGCAAAGTTAAATCACAATTATAAAGCTGTTCAGGATTCCAAACTCAAAGACAGTTCACCATGGGATTAAGCTTGGGTGCTTTTTTTTTTTTAAGATTTTTTTAAAAAAATTTATTTGACAGAGATCACAAGTAGGCAGAGAGGCAGGCGGAGAGAGAGGGGGAAGCAGGCTTCCTGCTTGAGCAGAGAGCTCGATGCGGGCTCGATCCCAGGACCCTGAGATCATGACCTGAGCCAAACGCAGAGGTTTTAACCCACTGAGCCACTCAGGCGCCCCTAAGCTTGACTTCTTATACAGCACACAGACAGGACAGAATATAAGCCCCACAACACACAAGATACCCAGAAGGGTGCAGAAAGTTAACCAACCAAACGCAAAGTTAGTCCATGGGTGTGCAGGAGAGATAAGGCCTCCATCTGGTCCCGGTCAGCACTGGGCACTTACTGCTTCTGATGTTCAAACAGTGAAAGATCTCTGTTCTGTTTGGAGATCAACCCCGCAGACCTTTTGGGGGCAGTTGCCTTTTTTAAGTGGTCAGACATAGCGGGGTCAGGTCTGAAGAGTCTGATTGTCTCCTGCCAAAATTCTTCCTCGTTAAAGGGATTTAATTAGTTTCGGGTCTCTGCAGACCTCCTCTGGTTCTAGTTATCAGTTCTGGGGTGTCAGCTGAGATTGGTCTGAGCAATATTTTCTAGCTGCAATACCTTAGCTGCTTGTGTCATTACTTGACACAGGCTCCTCTCTACACCTGGATATATACTGTTTTGAAAAACAATCCAAATCTTTAAAAAAAAAAAAGAAGAAGAAGAAGAAAGAAAGAAAAGAAAAAAATAAGGGGCACCTGGGTGGCTCAGTTGGTTAAGTATCTGCTTTCTGCTTGGGTGGTGATCCTGGAGTCCTGGGATCAAGCTCTGCATCAGGCTCTCAGCTTAGCAGGGAGCCTGCTTCTCCCTCTCCTACTCCCTCTACTTGTGTTCCCCCTGGCTGTGTCTCTCTCTATCAAATAAATAAAATCTTGGGGGAAAAAGTGGGGGGGAAGGAGGGAGGGTGGAAGGAAGGAGAGAGGGAGAGAAAGGAAGGAAAGAAGGAGAAAGAAAAGAAAAAAGAGAAGAAAGAAACCTATCCAGGTGAATTATGTGCCCATCAAGTCCACAGACATGTTAGTAAACAGGAGCTGGTCTCAAAGTAAAAATGTCAAATTAGGGGCGCCTGGGTGGCTCGGTGGGTTAAGCCTCTGCCTTCAGCTCATATAATGATCTCAGGGTCCTGGGATCAAGCCCTGCATCGGGCTCTCTGCTCAGTAGTGAGCCTACTTCCCTTCCTCTCTCTGCCTACTTGTGATCTCTCTCTGTTAAATAAAATCTTTTTAAAAATGTCAAATTAATTTACTATTAGCTTTCCAAATTTAGGGTTTTAGAGGCTAAGCCAAAAAAAAAAAAAAAAAAAAAGAAAGAAAGAATTCTCACCCGAAGACTGGGAGTGCAATCCATGAGACGTCGGACTAATTGGCGCCCCGCAGCGCACCCTTATCTTAAACTAGTCCGGAAATGTTGGCGGCAGAAAGACAAGCTTCTGATTGGCTGTCGGTCCGTAATAGGCTAATTAGGAAGTAGAAGACTTAGTTTTCTTAAAGAAAAAGACTCTTAAGAGTATTCAGAGTGTTTTAAAAGGTGGTGTATTAAAAAAAATACTTTGAAAATATGTTTATGTGATATTTCTAAAATGGAAGAACGTGGGGAAAATGTCGCCATCAAAGATAAGTGTGCGGCTGCCGTAGACCTACCCGAGGCCAGAGAAGTGGTGTCAAGACTATACTTTCAGGGATCATTTCTATAGTTTTTTACTAGAGAAGTTTCTCTGAATTTATAGTGTACCCGGAACCACGAGGAGGAGGCATAACATTCCTTCCTGAGCGTGAAGCTGACTTTGGTGCTGTGCTCCACAACTGCCTTTGGTCTTTGATGATCGTTCTTCCTCTGTCTTGCAGAGGTTGAGGGGAGGAATGCCGTCTGAGTGGTTGTTGCTTTAGTAAACAAAAGTGAGGTTTGGCCTGGATTTAGTGCGTCCTTGTTGGTTTCTAATCTTTTGTTTGCTTGGGTATTTTTTGTTTATGTAGTCTTTTGCTTCTAAGGATAGAGGAAGGGGACACTCGGTGGCTCAGTGGGTTAAAGTCTCTGCCTTCGCTTCGGGTTATGATCCCAGGGGTCTGGGGTCGACTCCCGCATCGGGTTTTCTGCTCGGCAGGGGGCCTGCTTTTCTCTCTCTCTCTACCTCCTTGTGATCTGTCAAGTAAAGAAAAAAAGAATAAAGGAAGAATTTACTGGTAGCATTTGAGTGGGGAGCTGGGGGTAGTTTTAATTAAGAGTGGTAGGCTGCCTGTTGAAAGGAGAATGGGGTCATTTGGATAGCTCAGTAGGTTGAGTGTTTTCAGCTTAAGTCTGATCCCAGTCCTGGGATGGAGTACCCTATGGGGCTCCTTGCTTAGGTGGGAGTTGGCTTCTTTTCTCTCTGCCTGCCACTCCCCCGGCTTGTGGGGGTATTCTCAGTCAAGTACCTAAATAAAAACTTAAGAAAAAAAAGGTGGAGGGGGGGAGGAGGGGGAGTGGCTTTGATCTGCTTTGTGGTTTAAGGTTACTAACAGCTCTGTGGCAGTTAGATTGGGGCAGGGTTGAGGTGGCAAGTGTAATGCCTGGTTGGGCACCTACTGCATTCATCTAGACAGTAGGGAAGGTCTGGATGGTGATGAAGAAAGAGAAGCTTACTATATTTGAAAGAAATTTAATATTGGCAGGATTTGGGGGATTGATTCAGTATGAGTGAGGGATAATTGTCAGGTTTTATGGCTTGAGCAAATGGTTCCTTATGTTAAGATGGGGAAAATGGAGGAATAACTGAATTAGGTAGGGCAATGTGGTGGGGAGTGATGGTAGAGTTAAGTTTAGGGCACATTTAGGAGAAATTTCTGACCTTTAACAGACAGAACTCTCAAAGCAGACTGAGAAGGGGGAGCCAAACAGGTACGATGGAAACCAGATGAATATGCTTGATCAAAGCCAAGGAAGGAAAGTGGGATAGAGAAATGTGTAGAAAGCATATGAGAGATTAAGATACAGCTAGAGGGGCGCCTGGGTGGCTCAGTGGTTTAAGCCGCTGCCTTCAGCTCAGGTCATGATCTCAGGGTCCTGGGATCGAGTCCCACATCGGGCTCTCTGCTCGGCAGGGAGCCTGCTTCCCTCTCACTCTCTCTGCCTGCCTCTCTGCCTACTTGTGATCTCTCTCTATCAAATAAATAAATAAAATCTTTAAAAAAAAAAAAAAGATACAGCTAGAAAGGTATCCATGGCATTTACTGGTGACTTTATTGGTCTTGTGGTAGATATAGAAACTGGTTTGAGATGGGCTGATCAATGAAGGGATGTGAGGGTTTGCCACCGGGTGGAAAGAGCTCGCAGAAGATCAAGCTGTAATGGAAGGTATAGAGGCGGATATGCATTGGAGGGGGGAGGAGATGTAGGATGTGGGTTGTAGATGGGGACATGGGAGAATTAAAGATGGGGGAACATGGGGCACTTGGGTGGCTCAGTCCATTGAGTGTCTACCTTAGGCTCAGGTCGTGATCCTAGGGTCCTGGGATAGAGCACTGCGTTGGACTCCCTGCTTAGTGGGGAGTCTGATTCTCCCTCCCCACCCCCCCATGCACTCTCTCTTTCCTCTCTCAAATAAATAAATATTAAAAAAAGAAAATAAAGATGGGAGAACAAGTCTGAGAGCAGATGGAAGGACTGGATAGAGCAGGAGAAACTGAGATTTAGGAGAGAGTGGTTTGCAGGGGCAGGACTTTTGAGTTGGCCAGAGTTGATGGGGAGTGCAAAGGTAGGCAGTTCGTCTGTGTAATGAAACCATAGTGAGGGTTTTTCAAATGATAGCTTCTAGTTCTGTGTCCAGTGTGAGGGAGGCTGGAGAAAGGAAGGGTAGGAGAGATGAGAAGAAAGAAGGAATGAGGGGTGCTGAGCTAACTGGGTCAATAGAGCATGCAGCCTTCGATCTCAGGGTTTTGAATTCGAGCCCACGTTGGGTGTAGAGATTACTTAAACCTAAAAGAAAGAGAAAGAAAAGAATGAAAAGAAAGAAGGAAAGAAAGAACGGGGGGGAAAAAAGGAAAAGAAAAATAAAAAAAGAAAGTCGTATCTCCTGAGAGTGCTGAGAGTGTGCCTCCTTTCCTTCCCTGCTGTTGAAACTTTGAGATTGCTTCCTGGTCTCAGAAGTACCTTCCCAGATCACAGTTAATTTCTCTTTCTTCCACTCTAGCTATGTACCATGTATTTCCTCCTTGATTTTCTCCTTTGGGATCTACAGTGGCCAAGCTTCCACTTTGAGCCCTAAATTAGTTCTTGGTCATCTTTAAAGGCTGGGGGCTGTGAGGGGAGTGTATGCTCTAGAGTTGACACCTTGGTCTGCTATTTACTACCTGTGAGTTCTGGTGAAATTTCTTCTTTTTTTTTTTTTTCCTTTTTTAAAAGATTTTATTTATTTATTTATTTATTTATTTATTATTTGACAGAGAGAGAGATCACAAGTAGGCAAAGAGGCAGGCAGAGAGAGAGGAGGAAGCAGGCTCCCTGCTGATCAGAGAGCCCGATGCGGGGCTCGATCCGAGGACCCTGAGATCATGACCTGAGCCGAAGGCAGCGGCTTAATCCACTGAGCCACCCAGGCGCCCCCTTATTTATTTTTTTGACACAGAGATCACAAGTAGGCAGAGAGGCAGGCAGAGAGATGGGGGAAGCAGGCTCCCTGCTGAGCAGAGAGTCGGATGCAGGGCTTGATCCCAGGATCCTGAGATCATGACCTGAGCCTAAGGCAGATGCTTAACCCACTGAGCCACCCAGGCATGCCCTGGAGAAATTTCTTAACTTAAGTCTGTCCCTCTAACATAGGTAGCATGTAGTAGTAATAGCATAAACACATGGGATTATTTTAAGTGTCCAATTAGATAAAGCAAGTATAGTGGTTGACTGCTTCTTTCCCTCATTCTGAAAAAGTCCTTCCCTTGAATGAGAAATCCCTGTCTCTTCCACAGTCTTCCCTATTAGGAACACGATCCACCAGGTTTTTTTTTCCAGGCACAAACGAACTTACCACCTTTGAAACCTCTTTCCCTCAACCACCCTCACCAGGTCCATCAGTGTATCCTATTGACTCGTTTTCCAGAACAGCCCGTTTCTCCTTTCTTGCTACATACACCCAAATGCAAGCCACCATGATCTATCCCACAGACACCTGAGGCAGTGGCCTCGAAACTGGTCTTCACAGCTTTAAACTTCTTGGTGGCTTCCCTTCACACTTAAAATCCAGACTCCCCTGACCTCAACCTTGCCTAGAAAACCCTCAGATATCTGGCCCCTGCCTGCACCTCACCTCTCCCTCATACCCTGATGCTCTCTAGCTGTCTTCAAGTTGCTGGAATATACCACTTTGTTCCCTTCTTTGAATCTTTGCATTAATTGTTTTCGCTGTGTAAATGTAACCTCCAAAGAGGGCCTTCTTTGATCACCCAAATCTAAAGTAGCCACCAATCTCTCTCAGTTTCAGCATTTAAAATCCTTGGCATGCCTCATTATCTAACATTGTCTTGGGTATTTGTTGCTGTCGTCTCTCTCCCTCTCTAGAATGTAAACTCAGAGTGAGAGTAGGAACCTTTACTCACCTCCCTACCTCTGTATGCTCAGTACCTGGAATAGTAAGTATTTTAGTACATAACAAAACGGGATAAAGGTGAAGGTGACTTACCAGCTCTGCTGTTTAACAGCTGTGTGACTTTTGACAAGTTACGTAATCTGTGTCTTCGTTTCTCCATCCATAAAACTAGGACGACTAACAACTGCGTTTATCTAATATGTAAGGCACTTAGAATGATGCCTGGTACCTGGAAAGTCCTCAATACATAGTAGCTAATAGTGTTAAGAGTTGGCACTCAAGTTGTAGCCGGCACATAAGGCGTGCAGGAATACCTGGCTCTGGGGTTCCCGAAGGGAGAGAAACAAGTCGTGGTAGAATTTATTTCGGTGAAGTCACCATTGGGAAGACAGCAAACTAGTGTCTAAGACTCGTGTCTACGATCTCCAAAATACCCAAGATACTTCCAGGTTTATATAAAGAAAATGGAGGGCAAAGGTGGGTGGTGGGTACATCCAGACAGCCAGTGAAGATTAAAAGGATCGCTGTTCTGGAGTCAATCCCAGGTGGGTCTTGTTGGCTCAGGGCAGTCATGGTTGCTTGAGGGAGTAGTTTTGGTTCCCAGCAAGTTGTGTTTTCTTCTGCAGGGTCTTTTGCCTGAGTTAAGAGATAAACTGGAAGAAAAACTTTATTTGTAAAGTTTGAGGTCATGGGCACCTGGGCTGGCTCAGGCAGTAGAGCCGATGACTCTTCATCTCTGGGTTGTAAGTTTGAGCTCCACATTGGATGGGGAGATTACTTAAAAGTAAAATCTTAAAAAAAAAAAAAAAAAGTTTGAGGTAAAATGGAGGCAGGCAAAGCCCTCTTTCAAAGTAATAACGTCAGCTCCACCAAACTAATTTTATTTTAGAAACTCAAAAGGTGAGGTAACTGGCTGGTTCAGTCAGTAGAGCAACTCTTAATTTCAGGGTTGCCAGTTTCAAGCCCCACGTTGGGCACTGAACTTACCCAAAAAATACATACTTACATACATACTCAAAAAGTGTGAACAGGTAGTACAGCTTTCTGCACTACCCCAAAGGCTTTGTTTTTCAGAACTGGTTCTCAGCTACCAGGTTCCCCTTCCTGCCACAGTCATGGTGCCCTGTCTGTAATTTACCAGCATTTGAAAGTCAAGCTCTTAGGACAGTGATTTCATGCAACTGCTATTGTTTACTGATCTCTTGAATCAGCTTGCTTCTTATTAGCAAAGGCCTGTCATTTCCTTTTCCTTTCAGGGGTGAGGCTGCTGTACTAGATCTGTGGAGGGAATGCCTCCCAGACTTTAAAGAGGCAGGCTGTTGGGGTGCCTGGGTGGCTCAGTGGGTTAAAGCCTCTGCCTTCGGCTCAGGTCATGATCTCAGGGTCCTGGGATTGAGCCCCACACCAGGCTCTCCCCTTGCAGGGAACCTGCTTCCTCCTCTCTCTGCCTGCCTCTCTGCCTACTTGTGATCTCTGTCTGCCAAATAAATAAATAAAATCTTAAAAAAAAAAAAAAAATAAAGAGGCGGGTGTGACTGGCTGTCATTCAGTATTATGTTAATTAAGCATGGCCCTTAATTTTTAAAAGATTTTATTTATTTATTTAACTATCTATTTGAGAGAGAGAGAGAGAGCATGTAAGTGTGCACGCACTAGAGAGAGCACTAGTGTGTGAGTAGGGGTGAGGGACAGAGGAAGAAGCAGACTCCCCGCTGTGCCTGGAGATGCCATGCTAGACTCAATCCTAGGACTACCAGGATAGCTCTGCTTGTACTCTCTATCTCTGTCAAATAAAGTCTTTTTTTTTTTTTTTAAGAGTTGTTTGATTAATCACCTGAGCCCCAGGCACCCCAGAGGTTTGTTTTGTTGTTGTTTTTTTTTTTCCTGTTGAGTGAATGAAAGAAGAGAGGGAGGGATAAGAATTAAAGATGTATTCCTACTGACAGTATTTCCATTCCTTTTCCATCTTTATTTTTACATACTCCAACAAATGCCCAGATGAATCTGAGTATAATCACATACCCAGTTAAATAATTTGGTCATTTCCAGGTAAAACCATGTACACCCAAACTCGGCACCATTGTACTTTGTCCCCAGCTACAGGGTTCTCTTGCTGACAGGTCCTGTGGTACATTGCTGAACGCTTTGGTGTAGCACCTCCACTGCTAACATCTGTGAAAGAGAACCCAGGAGTTTCTGCTGTTTCGAGAAATGAGAAGGGTATTCACAGTTCCTGGGAGCTGAAAATCTCGGGCTCAAAGGCTGAAGAATCTTTTCTTTAAAAAGCAGACATCTGGGATGCCTGGGTGGCTCAGTAAGTTAAGCGTCTGCCTTCAGCTCGGGCCATGATTCCCAGGGTCCTGGAATCGAGTCCACTCCCTGCTCGGTTGGAAGCCTGCTTCTCCCTTTCCCACTCTTCCTGCTTGTGTTCTCTCTCTCCCTGTGTCTCTCTCTGTCAAGTAAATAAAATCATAAATAAATAAGAGACATTTGACAGGAGCTGCAAAGTTGGCAAATCTAATTCTACATGTGAGTGAAATCATATGGTATTTGTCTTTTTCTGATTGACTTATTTAGCTTAACATTATGCTCTCTAGCACCATCCATGTTGTTGCAAATGGCAATGTTTCATTTTTTAAAAGATTTTATTTATTTATTTGACAGAGATATCAAGTAGGCAGTGAGGCAGGCGGTGGGGCTGGGGAGCAGGCTCCCCACTGAGCAGAGAGCCTGATGCAGGGCTCGATCCCAGAACCCTGAGATCATGACCTGAGCTGAAGGCAGACACTTTACTCACTGAGCCACCCAGGTGCCCCTATTTCATTCCTTTTTATAGGTGAATAATATTCCTTTGTGTATGTATACTACATCTTCTTTATCCATTCATGAATCAGTGGGTACTTGGACTGCTTCCATGTCTTGGCTAATGTAGATAAGGCTGCTGTAAACATCGGAGTACATGTATCCCTTTGAATCAGTGTTTTTTATTCTTTGGATAGATAACCAGTAGTGCGATTGCTGGATTGTAGGGTAGTTCCATTTTTAACTTTTTTTCTTTTAAGATTTTATTTATTTTTTGACAGAGAGAGAGACAGCAAGAGAGGGAATACAGCAGAGCAAGTGGGAGAGGGAGAAGCTGGCTTCCTGCAGAGCAGGGATCCCAATGCAGGGCTCTATCCCAGGACCCAGGGATCATGACCTGAGCCAAAGGTATATGCTTAATAGGCTGAGCCACCCAGGCGTCCCCATTTTTAACTTTTTTTTTTTTAAAGATTATGTATTTATTCACAAGAGGCAGAGGAAGAAGCAGGCTCCCTACTGAGCAGGGAGCCTGATGCAGAACTGGATCCCAGGTCCCCAGAGTCATGACCTAAGCTGAAGGTAGATGCTTAACCATCTGAGCCACCCAGGCATCTTTTTTTTTTTTTTTAACTTTTTGAAGAACCTCCATACTGTTCTCTAGAGTGTCTGTGCCAGTTTGCATTAATAACAACAGTGCAGGAGGGTCCTTTTTCTTCACATCCTCACCAACACCTGTTATTTCTTTCATTATTGATTTTAGCATTCTGACAAGTAGGAGGTGATATCTCATTGTAGTTTTTTTTTTAAGATTTTATTATTTATTTATTTGACAGAGAGAAATCACAAGAGAGGCAGGCAGAGAGAGAGAGGAAGGGAAACAGGCTCTCCGTTGAGCAGAGAGCCCGATGCGGGACTCGATCCCAGGACCCTGAGATCATGACCTGAGCCGAAGGCAGTGGCTTAACCCACTGAGCCACCCAGGCGCCCGCTCTCATTGTAGTTTTGATTTGCATTTCCCTGATGGTGAGTGATAATGATGAACATTTTTTCATGTGTCTGTTGGCTATCTGGATGTCTTCTTTAGAGAAATGTGTATTCATGTCTACTGCCGATTTCTTAATTGGATTATTTGTTCTTTGGATGTTGAGCTGTTTAAGTTCTTGATATCTTTTGGGTACTGACCCTTTATCAGATATGTCATTTGCAAATATCTTCTCCCATTCTATAGGTTCCCTTTTAGTTTTATTGATTGTTCCCTTCTCCATGCAAAAGTTTTATTACTTTGATGAAATTAGTTTATTTTTGCTTTTGTTTCCCTTGCCTCAGCAGACATATCTAGAAAAAAGTTGCTATAGCTGATGTCAAAGAGTTTGCTGCCTGTGCTCTCTTCTAGGGTTTTTATTGTTTTAGGTCTCACATTTAGATCAGTAATCCATTTTGAATATATTTTTGTTATGGTTTAAGAAAGTAATACTTGGGTGCCTGGGTGGCTTAGTCAGTTAAATGTCTGACTATTGGTTTTGGCTCAGGTCATGATCTCAGGGTCATGAGATCGAGCCGTGTGCTGGGTTCTGTGCTGGGTGTAGAGCCTGCTTAAGATTCTCTCTCTCCCTCTTCCTCTGTCTGTCCCCCCACCACATTGCTCTAGCTTATGCACTCTCTCTCTCTCTCTCTCTCTCTCACACACACACACACACACACACACAACACACAAAAGTGGTCTAGTTTTTTTTTCTTTTACATGTTGCTATCTGGTTTCCCCAATACCATTTGTTGAAGAGGCTGTCCTTTTCTCATTGGATATCCTTTCCGGCTTTGATGAAAGTTAATGTATATGTAGTTATGGGTTTATTTCTGGTTTTCAATTCTGTTCTGTTGATCTATGTGACTATTTTTGTGCCAGTATCATACTGTTTTGACTAGCTAGTAAACAATAAATGAGTCAGCTAGGACATAAAAGAAGAAATAAAAGTGTATGGAAACAAATGAAAATGAAACCACAGAAGTTCAAAACCTTTGGGGTGCTGCAAAAGTGGTTCTAAGAGTGAAGTTGATAACAATACAGGTGTATCTCAAGAAGCAAGAAAAATCTCAAATAAATAACGTAACCTTACACCTAAAGGAGCTAGCAAAAGAAGAAACGAAACCTAAAACCAGCAGATGGAAGGAAATAATACAGAGTAGAAATAAGTGATATAGAAACTAAAAAAATAATAGAGCAATGAAACCAGGAACTTATTTATTTATTTGTCAGAAAGAGAGTGAGAGAGAGAGAGCTAGTGAGCAGAGGGAGAAGCAGGCTCCCTGCTGAGCAAGGAGCCTGATGTGGGACATGATCCTGGGATCGTGACCTGAGCCAAAGGCAGATCCCAACTGAGTGAGCCACCCAAGTGTCCCCAGGAGCTGGTGTTTCAAGGAAAAAAAAAATCGATAAAATGGGTAAACCTCTTGCCCAACTTTATAAGAAAAAAAAGAGAAATAACTCAAACAAATAATATCACAATTGTGAGAAGAGGTAACAGCACCACAGAAATACAAACAACTATAAGAGAACATAATTATGAAAAACGATATGCCAACAAATTGGATAACCTCTAAGAAAGGATAAATTCCTAGAAACATATAAACTACCCAAACTGAAACAAGAAGAAATAGAAAATTTGAACAGACTGATAACCAGCAAAGAAATTGAATCAGTAATCAAAAAAACTCCCAACACCGGGTACCTGGGTGACTTGGCTCAGTCGTTAAGCGGCTGCCTTCAGCTTAGGTCATGATCCCAGTGTTGTGGGATCAGGGCTCCTTGCTCAGTGAGAAGCCTGCTTCCCCTGATTGTGTTCCCTCTCTTGTTGTGTGTCTCTCTATCAAATAAATAAATAAAATCTTTAAAAAACAAACAGACAATGGGCGCCTGGGTGGCTCAGTGGTTTAAGCCGCTGCCTTCGGCTCAGGTCATGATCTCAGGGTCCTGGGATCGAGTCCCACATCGGGCTCTCTGCTCGGCAGGGAGCCTGCTTCCCTCTCACTCTCTCTGCCTGCCTCTCTGCCTACTTGTGATCTCTCTCTGTCAAATAAATAAATAAGAAATCTTAAAAAACAAACAGACAAACAAACAACTCCCAACAGGGGTGGTTGGCTGTCCGGCTCAGTCAGTAGAGCATGAGACTCCTGATTTTGGAGTTGTGAGTTTAAACCCCATGTTGGGTGTAGAGATTACTTAAAAGTAAAATCTTTATTTTTAAGAAAAGATTTTATTTATTTATTTGTGTGAGAGAGAGCATGCATGCATAAGCTGAGGGAGAAGCAGGCTCCCCTCCCCACTGAGCAGGGACCTGGATGTGGGGCTGAATCCCAGGACTCTGGGATCATGACCTGAGCTGAAGGCAGACGCTTAACCGACTGAGCCACCCAGGTACCACTACATAATGGGTTTTTAATATTCAAAGTGGGATTCCTGGCTCCAACTTTTCATAGATATTGCCCCATTGCTTTCCAAAAGCATTGTAACACTTCACATTCCTAACAGCATTTAGGAAAGTGTCTTTTTCCACCTCTTCTCAAATTCTGAATGTTTCCTCATTTTTTATTTTCTTCGAGCTTCAAGTTTATCTTTTCTATCCCATTATTCAACTCAAGGCACCATTTTATGTTGGTTTATTGAATACTGCAGAGTAAGGTGAAATATTCGTCCTTCCTATACACACATTATTTATTCTCTCATTCCCTTTACACTCCATCGTTCCACTTTCTCCCAAAGCTATCTAGGTTTCCTGCTCTCAGAAATTAATACTTTATCTCCCCTTTTTGTTTAATGCTGTGAACAGCATTGTTTAGTGAGGAAAGCCTTCTGCAATTTTGAGCAACAAGGGTAGGGAATTAAGATGAGAGGGAGAGGTATGCTGTAGTGCAGAGACTGGAGCCAGATTGTTGTGTGATCTCTGGCAAATTGCCCACCCACTCTACATGTTGGGTTTTTCTTTTGTTCATAAAGCAGTGATAATTACTATTATTAGTATTAAACTCCTCCTATTGTACGGTACTATTGTGAGGATTGCATTAGGATGGTGCCTGGCACACATCCTTGTTAATATCAGGTCTTGCTTCCTGGGAGGACCAGAGATTAAGTGACTGACCCATCTGGAGGCTCCAGGCTAAAAAGGGTTGTCATTAGGACTTCAACACTCGAACCTAGGTCTTTTACCTTTTTAGTCCAGTCTTTGTAATATGTCAAAGCTGCCTTTGGTCACTTCTTGTGGGACTTATTTTGGTCACCTTTTATCAGTCACAACGTGACGACAGTGGGCTGGCCTGAAATAAATATTTGTTGAATGAGTGAATTAGTGAATAAATGTTTTCTACTAGGAAATTACCAAAAGACTGTTATGTAAATTGTGGGGACAGTAGTTTTCTACCTATTTTTCTCTGTAGCCATTTGTATCTTCACAAGAATTGTTGGTCATTACCTCTCTAAGTGCCCCCCTAAGCCTTTAGAGGCCATGGTTGATTTAATTTCTTACTTCATGAACTCCAGGAATTAACCAGTCTGCTTCCCTAAACTGTAGGTTCTTCCTATCAAGAAGTATGAATAATCTATGATTTTATAAATTATGCAGCTTCATGTATGGAAGCGGCAGAAGACAGGAGACTCGGGTCACAGAATTGAGTGATAGGTTTTTTTTTTTTTAAGATTTTATTTATTTGACAGATCATAAGTACGCAGAGGCAGGAAGAGAGAGAGAGGGAAGCAGGCTCCCTGCTGAGCAGAGAGCCCGATGTGGGGCTCCATCCCAGGACCCCGGGATCACGACCTGAGCTGAAGGCTTTAGGTTAAAGCAGAGGCTTTAACCCACTGAGCCACCCAGGCACCCCCAGAATTGAGTGATAGTTTATTACTCATAGCAACAACAGTAGTTAGACTTTTAGGTTTTTTGGTGCTGGTTGCTCAAGCCCTAATTCCCACAGAGCCGTGCAAAGAGCTCTGAACATTGCACATGTGGTGGGTCGCTGTAAGCAGAAGCACCTGAGATTGTTTTCTATAATGGACAGCGTACCCTTTGCTCCAAAAGAAACTGTTATCTTTATTATACTGAACAGTGAGCTTGCCTGCCTTTGGTCTAAAAGAAGATACTGTATTTTCCAAAGTTTGGTATATAAACATCTTCAAAAAGATAGTGTAGAACACAGAGCAGTTAGTGCCTTGCTTTCCTGATTTGGAGACATAGGAGCCATCTGTGGAGAATTGTCTTCCCACATTGTTCTTTGCTGCTCTCCTCTATCTACTCTTAGGCTCACTAGGTCAAGTCAGTTTACCTGGTACTGAAGAGAAAGAAATTTGGCAGTTCTGCCCTGAAGGTTAGGGGAGACAGTCTGGGAGGGAAGAAGACATGCCACACATACTTGTAACATAGTGAGACCTGAGCAGTAAGAAATATGAACCCCACTAGCACTGCTCTCAGCGAGAACACTGATCCTTCTTTTTCTTTTTCTTTTTCTTTTTTTTTTTTGAAGAGTTTATTTATTTATTTGAGAGAGAATGAGAGAGAGAGAGCATGAGACGGGGAAGGGTCAGGGGGAGAAGCAGACTCCCCACCAAGCCGGAAGCCTGATGCGGTACTCCATACTGGGACTCCAAGATCGTGACCTGAGCTGAAGGCAGTTGCTTAACCAACTGAACCACCCAGGTTCCCGAGAGCTCCTGAATCTTTAAGCATAATTATGTATTGTGTTGTTTAAACACGCCTTTTATGTAAATAGAAGTAGTTGATTTGTTAAAAAAAAATCCCAAAGACCACGTATATGGCTGGTAATTAGACGGGACTAAGTTTAAAAACCGGGAGTGCTCTGCAAAACTGTCTTTGGCTTGGGTCATGGGTTACATCATCCATTTAGGTTTTCCTCGCAGGGCAGAGGGAGGAGAAAGGATTCACCGGTTCCACTGTCGGTCTAAACTGAGGCCCGTGCTGGAGTTCCGGCGCGCTTTGTAGTCGTCAGCAGTCTACGTAAAACTGACGAGTCGGAACTGCCGGGCGATGGGTGAAAGGGGTGAGTGGGGAAAATGCCGTGCGATTGGCTGTTTATCAGCTGCATGTTAATTAGTGATAACTTGAAATGTCTTCTGAAACGTATTTCGAAAACGCTTTGTCAAACTTTGGTAATGGAACAGGTCTTTGGAAAACACATGCTAATCTACACTTTGGAAGATAGTGACTTTATTTGAAAAAGTCACCATGAGTAAAATGTATATGGGTTTCTTCCACCTGGGAAAGTCGGGAGAAGTGATGCTAAGACTATACTTTCAGGGATCATTTCTATAGTTTGTTACTAGAGAAGTTTCTCTGAATGTGTAGAGTACCCAAAACCACGAGGAGGAGGCACCGTGTTCTCTCCTGAGCGTGAAGCCGGCGTTTGGTGTTGCGTATTGCAACTGCCAGTTGCCATTGATGATCGTTCTTCTTCCCTTTTGTGGGGGAGTAAGAGGGAGAGAACGCTGTCTGAGTGGTTTTTTTTCTCAGTTAAGGAAAGTATTTTGCGAAGCGTAGATGAAGTTTGTGTGGGTTTTTAAGAGCTGGTAATGAGTTTTCTTTTTTTCACTTATTTTTTTTTTTTTTTTTGGTTTTTTAAAGTACGGGCATAGTACTCGTTGGCGGAGAAACCTTCTTTTTCTGCAATGGGTATTTAATGTGTTAAGTTGACTGAGTTTGAGTAGGGCCTACAGCCTGAATAGAGGATTTTTTTTTTTTTGAAGACTTTGTTAACCTGACAGACAAAGATCATAAGTAGGCAGAGAAGCAGGCTTCTTGTTGAGCACGGAGCCCAACGTGGGGCTCGATCCCAGGACTCTGGGATCAGACCTGAGGTGAAGGCAGAGGCTTTAACCCACTGAGCCACCGAGGTGCCCCTAAAAGATTGATTTTAGCTACCAATATTACCTAGGTATTTTTTTTTTTTACCTAGGTATTTTTAGTATGATTTTTGTAGGTGAAAATGGTTGTAACATGGGATTATTGTAGGTGAAAATGGTTGTAACATGGGATTAAGGATTTTTTTTTTTCTTATTTATCTCATTAATATATGAAAGGGCTGTGTAGGGGAATTCAAGTTTGTCTTGTGTTTTATTTTTAGAAACGTGATGTTTGTATTGTTTTTTCCATTTACTTTGCAGGAATTTATGTTGATGCAGTTAATTCCCTTGGCCAGACTGCACTTTTTGTTGCAGCATTATTAGGCCTAACGAAATTAGTTGATGTTCTGGTGGATTATGGATCAGATCCAAATCAGTAAGTATAAGAATGTATATATAATATGTAATAATATTACATAGAATATCACTATCTAGAAAATAGTATGCTTTTAAGATAAATGTGCTACATTTGGAAAACAATTTGAGATACTAAAAGAGCCTTTGCTAATTTATATCAATGAAATACGGTTGCATAGCTATGTTGGAACATATTTCTAAGCAGTTTTACTAGGTCCAGTAAAATAACGGGAACTTAATTGTTATTTATTAAGTAGTACAGTTTGCATATTTCCACTCAGGTTATAATTTGTATGATTCACTTGATCAGTTTAACATACCCACCAACCAAGTTTATTAATATACTTGGGATCACTTAATCAGAATCGCTTGCCTTGCTCTTGTAATTGTGGTCCAGAAGAACCTCAGTTTAACAGTTGGCCCGACTTTTAATGTGGAACAGTGTAGCACTTTCGCTTCTCAGAGGGCTTTCCCAGGTACCAGCTCCACTAGATCTTCACAACCACATCCTTCAAGAGGGAGGGGACAGCAGGTACTTTTACAGTTCCTATTGAACAGAACCAGAAACATGATTCTAGCAGATTTCTACAGGAATTCCAGAATATACTCATAAAAGTCATAAAGTAACATTTCCATTTTCTTACACAAGGAAGCCCTGTTTAATGTATTTTATTTAAAAAGGTAAAATATTGATGTCGGAAGATTTGGGGAGTTTTTGTTTTTTATAGGGTTGCTTGCTTAGTAGGAGAAAACTTGGAAGCTTACAAAAGAATAAAGAAAAAAACACCAATTGGTATTAGAATTCTATAACCCAGATGTAAGTTAATACAGTGAACATTTTGCTGTTTTCTTCTAAGACTCATATACACTCTCCTGTCCTGTGTTAATGTTTAATTTCAAAGCTGAGAAAGAAGGGCCGTCTCACTTGTTTACAGGTAACAGTGTGGAGGCCACACTGGGAATTCCTGGAGTTCTCAGCAAAAATGCAGCATTTTCCAGTCATCTTCAGTTATGTCTGTTTTGTGGAGGCTTAGAGCTGGATCCCTTAAAGATCAAATCATTCAAAGATTTAATATTCCAGATTAAGAGTTAAAGCCCAGAAAATTTAAGTGGCCTATAATGGTATGTTAACGGTTCGAGCTGAGACCAGGAACCCAGGCTTTAAGAACTCAGTTTGACTTTCCTTTTTCAAAAGTCCCCGTGATGCCAGGGGGAGGTAGGAAAGGATATTATCAAAGAGGGGAAGGCAAACCCCTTGGCTTTGTATTTTGTGATAGGACTATTTTCATGTGACTTAAAAAATATCTTTTGATCAAAGTGAAGGGAAATTTCTGGGGGGAGGTTATATTATTAAGTGCTCAAAGAAATGCTGTGATGACAGGGACCTATTGAACTCATAAAATCAGATGCCTGCGGGTCCAAGTGGAGTCAGTGAGCATGGGCTCTCTCTAAGAAGGGTTAGGCATTTGTTGCTCCTGGGTAGGAAAGGGAGCCAGGAAGGCCAGATCTTCTAAATTTCCAAGAGGCTGAAAATCCCAATTTTTTTTTTTTTATTAAAGATTTTATATATTTGTGGGGCACCTGAGTGGCTCAGTGGGTTAAGTCTCTGCCTTCGATCAGGTCATGGTCTCAGAGTCCTGGGATCAAGCCCGGCGTCAGGCTCTCTGCTCAACGGGGAGCCTGCTGCTTCTTCTCTCTCTGCCTGCCTCTCTGCCTACTTGTGATCTGTGTCTGTCAAATAAATAAATAAAATCTTAAAAAAAAAAAAAGATTTTATATATTTGTTTGAGAGAGTGAGCTGGCGGGGAGAGGCAGACGGAGAGGGAGAATGAGGCTGCTCACCGAGCAGGGAGCCCAACAAGGGGCTTGATCTCAGGACCCTGAGATCATGACCTGAGCTAAAGGCAGATGCTTAACTGACTGAGCCAACGTGACCCTGAAAATCCCAATTTTTAGTGAGAAATCTCCCAAATGTTAAATATTATCTATTCATTAATTAATTAAAAAAATTTTTTTTTTTTTTTTTTTGACACAGAGAGACAGAGATCACAAGTAGGCAGAGAGGCAGGCAGGGAAAGAGAGGGAGAAACAGGCTCCCCGCTGAGCAGAGAGTTTGATGCAGGGCTCAATCCCATGACCCTGAGATCATGCATGACCTGAGCCAAAGGCAGAGGCTTAACCCACTGAGCCGTTCAGGCACCCCCAATTTTTTTTTAAGTAGGCTCTACACCCAGCATAGCACTTGAACTTAAAACCCCAAGATCAAGGGTCATGTGCTCTACTGACTGAGTCAGTCAGGCACCCCTGAGTTGTAGATTCTTCTACTTCTTTTTTTTTTTTTTTAAATAAGATTTTATTTATTTGAGAGAGAGCACAAGCAGGGGGAGCAGCAGAGGGAGAGGGAAACTCAGACTCCCCTACTGAACAGGGAGTCCCATGCAGGGCTCCATCCCATGACCCTGAGATCATGCATGACCTGAGCCAAAGGCAGAGGCTTAACCCACTGAGCCGTTCAGGCACCCCCAATTTTTTTTTAAGTAGGCTCTACACCCAGCATAGCACTTGAACTTAAAACCCCAAGATCAAGGGTCATGTGCTCTACTGACTGAGTCAGTCAGGCACCCCTGAGTTGTAGATTCTTCTACTTCTTTTTTTTTTTTTTTTAAATAAGATTTTATTTATTTGAGAGAGAGCACAAGCAGGGGGAGCAGCAGAGGGAGAGGGAAACTCAGACTCCCCTACTGAACAGGGAGTCCCATGCAGGGCTCCATCCCATGACCCTGAGATCATGCATGACCTGAGCCAAAGGCAGAGGCTTAACCCACTGAGCCGTTCAGGCACCCCCAATTTTTTTTTAAGTAGGCTCTACACCCAGCATAGCACTTGAACTTAAAACCCCAAGATCAAGGGTCATGTGCTCTACTGACTGAGTCAGTCAGGCACCCCTGAGTTGTAGATTCTTCTACTTCTTTTTTTTTTTTTTTTTAAATAAGATTTTATTTATTTGAGAGAGAGCACAAGCAGGGGGAGCAGCAGAGGGAGAGGGAAACTCAGACTCCCCTACTGAACAGGGAGTCCCATGCAGGGCTCCATCCCAGGACCCTGGGATCATAACCTGAGCCGAAGGCGGACACTTAACCAACAGAGCCACCCAGGCGCCCCTGAGTGTAGATTCTTTTTTTTTTTTTAAGATTTTATTTGTTTATTTGTCAGAGAGAGAGCGAGCACAGGCAGAGTGGCAGGCAGAGACAGAGAGAAGCAGGCTCCCCGCTGAGCACGGAGCCCGGTGTGAGACTCCATCCCAGGACGCTGGGATCATGACCTGAACCGAAGGCAGCCGCTTAACCAACTGATGTCCCGCTAACCAACCAGGTGTCCCTGAGTTGTAGATTCTTAATCAGATTGCTGGCATCAAGGTTTTGCAGGCCTCTACCATAGGATTGGGAGATAGAGACATTCTCACATGAGAGGGATGATCTCTGGTTAGGCTGTGCTTCACCACCCTGACTCTGCAGACATGAAGAAATTGTTTCAGAGCAGCTAATACCAAGGGACAATGGGGAAAGGAACATCAGATTTAGAACAAGACCCATACCTGGGTATGTATCTCAGCTTTGCCCTTTTGTTTTCTCATCTGTTAATTGGAACATGATACCACCTTGAAGGGTAGAAAGGTAGGGGTGGAAAAAGGGGGTGTGTATAAAAGCTCCTATTGGCATAGCCTCACAAATGGTATTATAATCCTCCTCCCAAAGGTTGCCTTTGTAGAAAGGGAGCCTTGTGTCAGCCATTGAATCCCCCAACCCGTTCTGCGGAAGGGAGGAGATTACAGACACTGATACGAACACCTCCCCTTCCAGCCGCTGCTTTGATGGAAGTACTCCTGTTCACGCAGCAGCATTTTCAGGCAATCAGTGGATCCTCAGCAAACTGCTGGATGCAGGGGGTGATCTTCGACTCCATGATGAGAAGGGTCGAAACCCGCAGACTTGGGCTCTGGCATCAGGGAAGGAGCGCAGCACCGCGGTGAGGCCCCCTCTGTAACCACAGCCAAGGCAGAGCACTGAGCTAGGAATCAGGAGCCCTGGGAGAGGGGAGGAGCTAATCCTGGGGACAGCACAGGGTTTACAGTGGCCTTGCCTAATGGCACTGGATACACAGGCCTGGACTGAAACAACTTAACCAGCTCTAAAATCTCAGGTGAATTGGGCGAATCTTTTTGATCATCCATTCAGTGAGGAGGGAGAACTTTTTGAGGAACCAGGGAGTTCGAGGAAATTAGTGCCAAATCACCTCCCTGGAAACATTCCATTCCTGTAAAAAATCGCCTGGGCCCTACCCTTTGCAGTGATTTCCCTGTCAGGGGCTCCTGGCTCCTCAGATCATTCAGGTCAGACTGTTCAGGGCCACTGAAGGCCAGGGTAGCTCTCAGTTCGCTCCAGCATTGAACATCTTCATGGTGTGTTGCAGATGGTGGAGTTCATGCAGCGCTGTGCCTCGCACATGCAGGCCATCATACAGGGTTTCTCCTGTGACCTCCTGAAGAAGATCGACTCCCCGCAGCGGCTCATCTGCGGCCCGCCCCGGTTTGGTGGTCTCATACAGGGGTGAGTGCTGCCTTGAACAGTGTGGGATATTTGGTGTCACCCCAGCCTTCGTTGTAGGAGCCCTGCAGTGTGGACCACCAAGTTTCCCTCCATATGGGGTCGTGTCTGGCATCTGGCCCACTCTAAGTGGTGAGCTCTGACAGAGAGGCCTTGGCCCCTGCAGAAGCAGCCAGAGGAGCACCTTCTGCTGCCCTGCCCCCATGCAGGAATGTGGGGTGGGGGGAGAGTGGTCTGGGCTCTAGTGGGAGCCACCCTGTGGTTAGTGGTTAGCAAAAAAAGAAATTTGCAGGTCTGAGGAGCCCAGCAGAAAATTCCTTCTCAGCAGGGCAGCCAGTTAACTGGCTTTTGTGTCATCTCCCAAACCATGGAAATAATGCTCCTTTATTCCTAAGATTGCAAAAGAACACGAATGCTTAACTTACCTTCCTCAAGCTGTTTTAAGCTAGTGTGAGAGATCTGGTGCTAGCGGGGTGGGCAGCCTCCATGCCCCCATCACAGCTGCAGGAGGAGGGCCTCAGGCTTCTTTCCATGCTCAACTACCTAGCTCTTTTAAATTCTTAAGGCTTTGTTGACTTAGGGTTTGTACTCATGGAATCCTTTCCATTTTGATTTTCTCTGATGACATTACTTTCTGTAATCAGGGTTGCTAGACTTGTCATTCCTTCATGGGCTCTCTCTTCCTGTCCTTCTCTGAGCAAGTCTGGTTTTATTCCTATGAGCTGGATTTTGCTGGCTTCTCCGGAAAGATAAGTTAATTCCCCTGAGAAGTAGTTACTCCTAACTGCTCCTCCTGGGGCCACTCTTGTGGGTCAGCTTCTAGAACAACCTTTTAAAAATGGAAATGGAGTTGTGCCACTCTCTGCTAAAAACACTTTAAGGCATTCTCAGTACCTATCAGGATAAACTCCCAAATGCCTTATCTGATCCTGGAGGCCATACTGGGTCCAACTCCTGCCACCTCTTTGCCCGCCCTTGCTACTCCCCTTTGCGTGGAGCTCCCTCATTCAGAGTTTGGAGAGACTTGTCCCAGTTTGTAGTGATTTTATTTATATATGTTCTTGCGTGTTTCTAATAAGGCTGAACACTGAGAAAAGGAGGTGAAACTGAACAAGAGACAAAGGCCTTTTATTTAGGGGTGTCAGAATTGCAATTCAAGAAGCACAGATTCTGGTAGCAATCTGGTTGGACGGCAGAGTGCCTAATGGGAGTGGAAGTACACACATTCCCCCTTTTTTAATGTAAAGAAACCACCTGAGTCAGTGAGATAAGAAATGGCCTCTCAGATCTGAGTGGGGCCATGTCAGGTAAGATTCCTCACAGGTACGTGTTTACACAGAGCCTGGTTGGGGCAAAGAAAAACACGAATTGAGAAGGACAGATGGTTGCATGGTTGTGAATAACCGGAGTCTGTTTTCTCCCCCCACCTAGCTGAGTTTGCTTACATAGACCTGGCCTGAGGAATTTAGGTAAAAGAGCAAGAAATGGGGTTGGTCTGAGTGCAGTTGTTGCCTGGGTCCCCACTGGGGAACAGCCAGCTCCTCTACTTCAACAGAGCTCCTACCCTCTGAAGAGCCACTCACAAGCCAGGCAGCCCCATCTGGGCAAGGGGAGCCATGTCAGTGGGGAGTCCTGCCCTTCTGCCACCTCCAAATCTGTGCCCCTGCACAGGAAGCAGTTGCTGTCCCCTGGATCTTCACTTAAACTTCATAGCAGCTTAAAGTGCAGAAGGGATAGCTCATGAAAAGTGGGTCCATGGGGCCTCACAGAGCTGGCGTGGGGTGAGGATGAGTACACGCTGTCACCCGCAGCTCCTTTGCCCTTTTCTCCAGCAGTAGCAGAATGTTTTGTCCTTCAGTCTGAGCCCAAACTGCTGCATCAGAAAGCACTGAGCATGTGCTGCATGCATGGCACTGTGTCAGCCTCTGGGGGTGAAAGAAATATAAGCCACTCCTCTTAAGACACCTTTAGTTCATGGGGGTCCCAGTGTGCAGGTGGTGGTTTGGGTGTGATATGTGGGAAGAGCAGTGGCTGGAATGAGCAGCATCAGGGTCTGGTCCCTCCTGCTTCTCTGTGACCCCAGACCAGCAGGTTCCCCCTTCTCTGGGCTTCATTTGTCCCATCTATAAAAATAAAAGTTGGATAAGATATCTTTTGATTTTTTCCAGCTTTGACTATCTGAATTCATTATCTACTGCTGCATAGTGAATCCACCCCAATCCCCCCAAACTTAGCAGTTTCAAATAGCAATAAACGTTCGTATCTCATGCAACTTCTGTGGGTCAGGACTCAGGGAATGCCTTAGCTGTATGGATCTGGCTCAGGGTTTCTTACAAAGTTGTAGTCAAGATGTCAGGTGGGGCTTTATCATCTGAAGGTTTGACCAGGTCTGGAGGATCCAGTTCCAAGATGGCATACTCACACGGCTGACAGATTGGGCCAGAGTGTTGGGCCTCTCTATAGGATACTGGAATGTCCTCACAACATGGCTCTGTCCTTCAGAGCAAGTAATCAGAGCATCATTAGAACGGAAGCCCGGATGGATTTCGTCTTGGAATTCAACCCGTCTGTTATTTCTTCAGTGTCTAGTTGAGCTAACAGATCTGCCCTATCTGACCAGAAAGGCAGGATTACCAGGAGGTAGAAGTCACAGGGCCTGCTCACAGACTGGCTATTGTATCATCTGTAGTTCCAGGATAAAAAGTCAGTTAGTCAAGACAAAATGAACTACACATTCTCATAGCTTGGTTCAGCATTTTTCCTCTGGATATAGGTGGTTAACTCTTAAATTTTCTTCCATTTGAAACTATTTCTAGAAACCCTAATGGCTCTCCTAATCGACTGCTTAAAGCTGGAGTCATTTCTGCACAAAATATCTACAGCTTTGGCTTTGGGAAGGTAAGAGGTTGCTGTGGACACCCAGCATGTTTGGTGCCAACTGGAGAGCCACCTGGCCCTGGCTCTGGGCCCCTTTCCCCACTTCGTGCGCTCTTCCTTATCCTCTCTGGAGAAGTAGTTCTCTTCTGCAGAACAGAGACCTCTCAGTGTTCCTGTCTGACTGAAAAATGGAGAAAGCCCTGAAAATTTCCCTTGAATGGCCTTGGGCTACATTTGGAGAGTTTAGAAAATGTTCCTTTAATTCCCAGTGAGGGCCCCAGACTTGTCTCCTTGAAGAGGAGCAGAGAGCTCTTCTGACCCCAGGGGTCTTGTGTGTGTGTGTGTGTGTGTGTGTGTGTGTGTGTGTGTGTGTGTGTTTTGAAGTTTATTTATGTATTTAAATAATCTCTACACCCAGTGTGGGGCTTGAACTTAGGAGCTCCAGAGCAAGAGATCAAGATTCCAAGAGATAAGGAGTCCCGGGCTCTTCCGACTGAGCCAGCTAGGCTAGGCACCTCCCTCAACACCCTCCACAGCCCCACCCCGCCCCAGTCTTCTTTGTGATAGACCCTCCATAGACTGGCCCTCCATAAGTTTTTGTTGGAATGCCTTTAAGAAATTGAGATTTTAAACTGAGAAATATTTTGAGGGAAAATAGTATCTTTTGGGTTCTTAGTTCTGCTCAACAAAGAGAGACATTTGGGCATGTGGCTGGTGGTCTTGGGTGCTGCTTGCTGACAGTTTAGTCTCTAGCCCTGCGTCTGTTGGTTGTGCCAAGGAAACCTTGGTGGGGAGGGGGAGGAGGAGTGTCAGCTTTAGTCGTGTTTTGGCCTGGGTTCTGTGGGGGCCTGAACCTCAACCTAGAACCTCGGGCAGGTGTCTGACCTCTTTTCATGAGCCTTGGTTTCCTCACTAATGAAAGACAAAGAATATTACAACCTCACAGGGGTTCTAGGCAGATTAAAGAGAGCACAAATTAAAGAATAGTGTCCAGGGCATGGGGGAGTTCAGCAGGTTGGTCAGTAGCAGCTATTGTTATTTTTGGCTGGCTGACAAGGTTCTTGGGGCATTTTACTTTTCCTCTTCTCTCCCCTTGATTTGAACCTGTGCTCTGCTTTCAGTTTTATCTCACAGGGGGAGCGCAGCTGGCCTACCTAGGATCTCTCCCAGTAATTGGAGAAAAAGAAGTGATTCAAGCCGATGATGAGCCTACCTTCTCTTTCTTCAGTGGCCCCTACATGATCATGACCAAGTGAGCAGCAGCTGGCCTGTGGGAGGTCTGACGTAGTCCCACAGGAAGGGTGGGCTTCATGTGACTCCTTTATGTGGGGAGGCTTTCTCCTCCAACACAAGGAAACATGAAGAAGAGATATCTAAATCGGGGTTTCTCAACCTGGACACCACTGATGTTTTTAGCCAGTACCCTTTGTCATTGGGGGCTGTCCTGTGCCTTGTAGGAGGTTTAAGAGCAGCTCTGGTTTCTACTCACTAGATGCCAGCAGCAACCTCCAGTGACCCCCTTCCCTTGCAGTTGGGACTGTGACAAACAGAGTGTCTAGAGACATTGCTAGATTCCACCCCCTCCCCATTGAGAACAGCTACTCTAAAGGATTACTCATGATGCTGTTCTAAACTTTCTGTTTTCTAAAGAGTTTAAGGCAGCTTAGTGGTGACTGTCAGGCCTCTGATATAGGCCAGAGGGTATTGATTGAGGCTTCTGTGGAATCCGGAGCAGGCATCAGCTGTAGCTCTCAGCAGCCAGCTGCTGCAGGGGCAGCAGTAACGGGATTTAGCTATGACAGAAGTCCCTGGGGTGTTTTCAGTCCCCAGAGACCTGGCCCTGCAGGGTCCTGAGAGTTGTCATGCTCCAGGTCTGTTGCCCTCCTTGAACCTGGATGCTTCCTCCATGCCGCAAAGAAACACCCTTCCGAAAAGGCCTCTGCCAGCCTCCTGAGGCCCTCTGTCCCCTACAGATACACCCTTTGTTTCCTGCCTTTGCCACAGATTTGTAGCCAGGTCCCCCTCATATCTGTCCTACTGCTGTGGTCTTTGTCAAAGTCATCAGCACCCTTCACCAAGACTGGCCTCCTAGCCAGTCCCTCCGTTCCCTGACACCCCTTCCTACCATTCCCCACACTGCTGGTGCTATTGTCTTTCTAAGATGCAGACCTGATGGAGTCACTCCTGCCCTTGAATCCTTCAGTGACTTCTTGCCGCCTATACTAAGATCCCCACGGTGCTTTAGGATATGGGGATAGGAGTAGGAGAGGAGGGGCAAGAAGGACTCAAGGGCGCGCGGGTGGGGGCTGTTTTATAGATTCTGTGTAACACCACTTCTCTGGTCTTTGGCTGGGAGAGCAGTTCACTCCCTGCTGCTCACGCTTTCCCTTGTCCTTGTAGCCTGGTGTGGAATGGGAGCAGGGTCACAGTGAAGGAGCTGAATCTCCCCACCCACCCTCACTGCAGCAGGCTTAGGCTGGCTGACTTGTTAATTGCGGAGCAGGAGCATAGCAGGTGAGACGGAAGTCCAGGGGCCTGTTACAGTCCAGATCTCTTTACAGACCCAAGTTCAGGGCTATACAGTACTGTCCCTGGGGTGTGGAGACCAGCCCCCCTCAGCCTCAGTATTTCCTGACTGTTGGAATGTGTTATTTGATTCCAAAGGCTACCAAGAGAGAGAAGGTGGAATTAATGGGTAGCCTGAGCAGTGGGGATAGTGGTAGCGAGTGGCTTAATTCTGTTAGCTGATTCACTTCTGTAACCTGTGTCTCTGATGGTCCAGCCTCCCATCCAGCAGCCCCCCAAGGCCCTTCCCCTTTATGGCCTTGTGCTCTTCAGGACAGCATGCACAGTCCTGTCTTCATAGACCATGGCCATGCATGCGATCCACACAACGGAGGAACTGAGTCTCTGCCGTTGAGAACATGCTCGTGGGTGTACCCTAGTGCCCTGTACTTCCTGTGGCTCCAGGGTTAGCCCTTCAGCTCTTGCTGAGGCAGGATCTTGGTTCATGGTTTCACTCCAGGACTGCTGAGTGAATGGATTTGCTTCCTTGAGTAGGCCACTCAACCCCTGCGAGTGGTGTGTCAGAGGCCAACTTCTTCCTTTTGGGGAAGTCACTGTAAGGAAGCTGGAAAAACACGTGTACACTGTGTGGACTTTGCCATGAGACTGAGGGGTCTGTGACCTTGGGGAAGTCCCTGACAGCTCTCTGACCTAGGTTTCTTTATCTCACATATGAGTATAATGATCTGTTTCTTACAGGTGGTTGCTAGGATGTGGATGATGTACATGGGGTGCCCTGGTCAGTAGCTCTTGGTGACATTGGCATTGTTGTTACTGATGAGAGGCCATAGATCCCCCTCCTCCCATCCCCCCACCCATCCTGTTTTCTTAGAAAGACATAATGTACAAATGCTGTGCGTTTAGAATGTGTTCAAGGGGCCTAGAAGGAAGGAAAACCCTCATTTTTCCTTTTTCAGCCACATCTGAAGCTGCTTTTGTTTTGTAGCAAGCTCCGACACCCCCACCTGCTGCAGCTGATGGCCGTGTGCCTGTCCCAGGACCTGGAGAAGACCCGCCTTGTGTATGAGCGTGTCACGGTCGGCACACTGTTCAGCGTCCTCCATGAACGGGTTAGTGGCTGCTTCTGAGCATTTCCTCCCCTTGCTGCCCTCCCCACTTCTCCCCACTGCCTTCTTCCCCCACTCCTGCAGTGAAGTTTCCCTTTTTGTTTGCAGGTAAGATAAATGTCCTAATTCTTTACTTTCTAGGGCTATAGATCCACCATTTATGGCTGATAAGCACCTGGTTCGAACTAGTGTGATTTTATTGTTGTCTATCCTGTTTTTTCATCGGCCCTCTAAGAGCTCAATGGACCCAGAAAACAAACAGATGCATTTCTAGCTAACTGTAATCAAGTGGCCTGTGGCTGGCTGGCTGGCTTTCTTTCTTTCAGATTTTATTTATTTATTTGACGGAAAGAGAGTACAAGCGCACAAGCAGAGGGAGCAGCAGGCAGAGGGAGAAGCAGCAGGCTTACCGCATTGACCTGAGCAGCAGGCAGAGGGAGAAGCAGCAGGCTTACCGCATTGACCTGAGCAGCAGGCGGCAGCTCAACCGACTGAGCCACCCAGATGTGCCAACCCCTGGTTTAATTCCCTGAATTTTCACTTGTGCTTTCGTGACCTTCGCTGTAGAAAGGGGTTTGTTTATACATACACGTGAGTCACTCCCTTTCACTTTTCAAATTTTCTTGTGGGAACATCTTTGAGGGCCCACAGACTCCCTAGGAAGTGTGCTTTGGGCTGAGATGGGCTTCAGAGAGGTCCTGAAGCATTTGCTTTTCTTTCTCCATCACTTTATTCTACAGACTGGGCAGGAGTGAGAAGAGACCCTCCAGGAAGGGCCTTACCCCAAAATGGCTAGCCATTCCTCCTGCCTGAGCACTTCCTATTAGCGTTATCTCTCCTTCCCTCCAGTCCCTTTTTGTCTCTTGTCATTTAATGAAGGCATTACCTAAAAATGCCATTTCTCTGGGGAACAGTATAGAGAGCCCAGAAATAAACCCATGCGTATGTGGTCAGTTAATGTGCAACAAAGGAGGCAGGAACATACAATGGGGAAAAGACAGTCTCTTTATCAAATATTGTTGGGAAAATTGGACAGTCATATGCAGAAGAATGGAACTGTACCACTTTGTTGCACCATACACAAAAATAAACTCAATATGGATTACAGACCTAAATGTGAGCCTTGAAACCGTCAAACTCCTAAAAGAAATGATGGGTAGTAATCTCTTGGTTATGGGCCTTTATTTAAGGATATGTCTCCTCAGGGGCGCCTGGGTGGCTCAGTGGTTTAAGCCACTGCCTTCGGCTCCGGTCATGATCTCAGGGTCCTGGGATCGAGCCCCGCATCAGGCTCTCTGCTCTGCGGGGAGCCTGCTTCCCTCTCACTCTCTCTGCCTGCCTCTCTGCCTACTTGTGATCTCTGTCAAATAAAATCTTAAAAAAAAAAAAAAAAAGGATATGTCTCCTCAGGCAAGGAAAACCAAAGCAAAAATAAACTATTGGAACTACACCAAAATAAAAAGGTTTTGTACAGCCACAGAAACCATCAGCAAAACAAAAAGGCATCCGACTAAATGGAAGAAGATATTTGCAAAGGAAATATCTGATAAGGAGTTAATATCCAAAATACATAAAGAACTTACACAACTGACTAGAAAAAGAGCTAAATAATCCCATTAAAAATTAGGATAGAAGATCTCAATAGAGATTTTTCCGAAGAAGACATACAGATGGGAGACAGACACATGAGAGGATGTTCTACATCACTTACCATTAAGGAAATGGAAATTAAAACCAACATCACTTACCATTAAGGAAATGGAAATTAAAAATGACTGGTGTGAGTGAGATACCACCTCACACCAGTCAGAATGGCTAGAATCAGAAAGACAAGAAGTTAAGTGTTGGCGAGTATATGGAGAAAAAGGAACCCTTCTGCACTGTTGGTGGGCATGTAAATGGTGCAACCACTGGAAAGTAGAATGGAGGTTTCTCAGGAAATTAAAAATAGGACTGCTATATGATCTAGCAATTCCATTACTAGGTATTTATGCAAAGAAAACGAAAATGCTGGGGTATCTGGGCAGCACAGTTGGTTAGGCACCTTCCTTCGCCTCAGGTCATGATCACAGGGTCCTGCGATTGCGTTCCATGTCTGGCTCCCTGCTCACCGGGGAGTCTGTTTCTCCCTCTGTCTGCCCCTCCCCCTGCTAGGGCTCTCTCTCTCTCAAATAAATAAATAAAATCTTTAACACAAGAAAGTGAAAATACCAATTCAGGGTCACGTGGGTGGCTAAGTGGGTTAAGCCTCTGCCTTTGGCCCAGGTCATGATCTCAGGGTCCTGAGATGGAACCCTGCCTCAGGCTTTCTGCTCAGCAGGAAGCCTGATTCCCCCTCTCTGCCTGCTGCTCTGCCTACTTGTGATCTCTGTCAAATAAATAAAATCTTGGGGCACCTGGGTGGCTCAGTGGGTTAAAGCCTCTGCCTTCGGCTCAGGTCATGATCTCAGGGTCCTGGGATCGAGCCCCGCATCGGGCTCTCTGCTCAGCAGGAAGCCTGCTCCCTCTCTCTCTGCCTGCCTCTCTGCTTGCTTGTGATCTCTGTCTGTCAAATACATAAAATATTTAAAATAAATAAATAAATAAATAAATAAATAAATAAAATCTTAAAAAAAAACAAAACAGACTCATAAATACAGAAACCAAACTCATGGTTGCCAGCAGGGCAGAAGGTAGGGAATGGGCAAAATAGGTGAAGGGGATTAAGAGGTACAAGCTTAACAGTTATAAAATAAGTCAAAAAGGATAGCATAGGGAATATAGTCAATAATATTGTAATAGTGTGTGGTGACGGGTGGTGACTAGTTACTGTGGTGAGCACTATGTAACGTACGGAATTGTTGAATTACTGTGTTGTACACCTGAAACTAATACAACATTGTATGCCAATCATACTTCAATAATAATTTTTTTGTTTTTCGTTTCCGAAAG
Organism: Meles meles; assembly: GCF_922984935.1. Lineage (NCBI taxonomy): Eukaryota > Metazoa > Chordata > Mammalia > Carnivora > Mustelidae > Meles > Meles meles. Next base: position 31,587,625 of record NC_060083.1, read on the forward strand.
AATGCCATTTCTCTGGGGAGAGACCAACATGACTTTAATCAGTCAGATATGTTGGTGTGAGTGAATTTCTTTCCTCTTAGGATCAGTCATCTCACTGGGGCAGGGGCTGGACTGGTCCTTTAAGCTTCCAAGTTCTCCCAGCAGCACAGGCTTGAATGGGGTGAGGTGCAGGACAGGTTCATTTTGTGGTGGTGTGGTATGGTGGTGGTGAGCCCACCCTGGATACACATACCAGGCTTTGAGAACTTTCTTCTAATTTTTTGTGGTATGAAGCAGCTCAGTTCAGGGAAAGGGTCCAGCTTTGGAGCCGGAGGGGCCCTGGGTCAGTGGGACTTTCGGTTAGTCATTTAACCTCCCTGAGCTTCAGGTTCCCCATGTGTAAAATGGGGACTCTAGGTAGCTGTGAGGAACAATTGAAAAGGCTTTGGAAACCACAAAGCATTCTGCAGCGTCCGGGGCCCAGTCCCTGTTGTTCCTGGCTGTTTTCTCCCTTGATTCCAGCGCTCCCAGTTCCCCGTGCTGCACATGGAGGTGATCGTGCACCTGCTGCTCCAGATTTCTGACGCCCTGAGATACTTGCATTCCCGGGGGTTTATCCACTGCTCCCTCAGCTCCTACGCTATCCACATCGTCTCCACAGGGGAAGCAAGGCTAACCAACCTGGAGTATATGATGGAAAGGTGGGTGCTGAAGAGAAAGAATCTGATCTGGGTGGGCCTCTTCCTCATTGGTGAGCTGAACTGTTCATCGTTGGTGAAAGAGGTTTCCCAAATGCCTTGCCCTGTCTGCCAAGGTTAGGACTTTGGGGAAGTTATTTCTGCTCAAGACATTCTCATTTTAATAAACATTTAACAAGCAAGGGCCCCTATTAGCCAATGTGTGTAAATGCTCTGTCTACTTCAAAATTTTCAGTGGCTTAACTCAACCGAGGTATGTTTCTTACTCCCATTGCCGCGTAATGTGTATGTTGGAGGGGGACAGGCACTGTATTCCAAGTTCCCCCATCCATAGTTCTGCTGTCCCTAAGCTTCAGCCCCCCACCGTGTTCTGTGGTTGCTGGTCGGTGAGGAGGGAGCATGCAGGGCCACATGGTATTTAGGGGCCAGCCTGAAGTGGCTATATCATTGCTTCCTGCTTTGTAGTCCCCTCCTCACTGCAGGGAGGCTGGGAAATGTGTCATAGCTGTGCATCCTGGAAGGAGAGAGAAGGTGATAGGTGCTGGAGAGCCTTATAGTTGGTCACGCCTCCTACTCCTGGACCAGGTACTTGGCTGGGTGGGCTCTAAGGGCATCCCTGGCCCTTGAGGCCATCAGGGCAGTGAGGGGGCAGAGAGAAAAAACAACCCCTTCATTCAAGGGTTGGTGGGTGGGCTTCATTTCCCATTTGGCAGGTGTCAAAGTCCTCCTAAGAGTTGGGGGTACCTGCTGTTTCCATCCGTAGGCTCTAGAAGGCAGAGGATCTCTCCTATGCTTCCTTGCTGCCTTCCACAGCTCTGAGCCCTCAGCCCATGGTTGGTTCTGCTCTGCTGTGAAGCTTCAGCTACTGGCCAACTTCCTGCTCAACCCCGCCTACCTCAGCTTGCCTTTGCCCCCACCTAGCCCCCAAACACTGAGGCTTTGTTTCAGTCTCTTGGTCACTGGTTGTTGCTCTTGCATAGTCTGTAATGCATTTTTTCTCACGATGTGAAAAGCTCTGTGAGGGCAGGGATTTCTGTTTATCCACTGTTGTATCTCAAATGCCGAAAACAAACCTTTACACAGTAAGCGCTCAGCATATGTTTTTTGATTGAATGAAACAGAAAGGCTTACTTCCCAGACTGCACATGGCCCTAGTCCTTCTGCCTGCAGAGGAGAGTCAGGGGACTTTGTTATATTTGGACCCTGTGGGCCTTGGTGAAGAATTTGAATTTTTTATCCCAAGAATACTGGGGTGATACAAAGGGCTTTTTTTTTTTTTTTTTTTTTTTGGAGCAATGTGGTGTCATGGATAATTGACAGGCTAAGAAGGTCCCTCTGGCTCCTGGATGTGAAGAAGGGGCTGATAGGCAGGGAAGCAGTTAGGGTGTAACTGCAGCAGTTCTCCACCTGAGTACTGTCTCCATTCGAGCTGCTCAGCCTCAGATCTGGGCCATTCTCAGTTCCAGGTCAAACCTTCCAGTGTCTCCCCATTGCCTACAAAATTAAGTCCAGGCACTTTGCAGGGTGTGGAAGCCTTCCAAGATGGGGCTCCCAGCCTTGTCACTTCCCTGGCATCTGAAGCCACTTTTCAGTCTAGGCCATCTCTGGGTACTGCTCCCTACATCTGGAATAGTTGGCACTTACCTAGTTATCCTTTTAAACTCACCTCAGGCACAATCTCCCATCACACTCATGAAGCCAGTACTGAAGCCCTGATCCCCATAGCACTTTGGATCATTCCATTCTTCTGCAGCCAAGTGCATCTGCCCCACCAGAGGGGGACCTCTGAGAGGGCAGGGACTGTGCTTGTTCCTTGTCAGCAAGGGGCCTGCCACATTGTAAGTGCTCAGTCAAACATCAGTTAAGTGAACAGAAGAGTCTGGATGATGGGAAAACTTTAAATGGCTCAGAATGGGATTGACCACTTTAGCTATGTATGCAGTAACTGTAGAAGCTAAGGGATTTGGACATTTTTGCCTTTGATAACAGCAGGGTTTTTTTTTTTGGTTTTTTTTTTTTAAGATTTTATTTATTCATTTGACAGAGAGAGACACAGTGAGAGAGGGAACACAAGCAGGGGGAGTAGAAGAGGGAGAAACAGGCTTCCCGCTGAGCAGGAAGCCCGATGTGGGGCTCGATCCCGGGATTCTGGGATCATGACACAAGCCAAAGGCAGACGCTCAACAACTCAGCCACCCAGGCGCCCCACAGCAGGGGTTTTTAAGGAAGGCTGCAGCAGAGTCCAAGCTATTTGCTAGTGATGGAGTGACATCTGTTGTTGACATGGAGGGATGACCGTTTCTTCTGCCTACTTGTGATCTCTGTCAAATAAATAAAATCTTAAAAAAAAACAAAACAGACTCATAAATACAGAAACCAAACTCATGGTTGCCAGCAGGGTAGAAGGTAGGGAATGGGCAAAATAGGTGAAGGGGATTAAGAGGTACAAGCTTAACAGTTATAAAATAAGTCAAAAAGGATAGCATAGAGAATTATAGTCAATAATATTGTAATAGTGTGTGGTGACGGGTGGTGACTAGTTACTGTGGTGAGCACTATGTAACGTACGGAATTGTTGAATTACTGTGTTGTACACCTGAAACTAATACAACATTGTATGCCAATCATACTTCAATAATAATTTTTTTGTTTTTCGTTTCCGAAAGAATGCCATTTCTCTGGGGAGAGACCAACATGACTTTAATCAGTCAGATATGTTGGTGTGAGTGAATTTCTTTCCTCTTAGGATCAGTCATCTCACTGGGGCAGGGGCTGGACTGGTCCTTTAAGCTTCCAAGTTCTCCCAGCAGCACAGGCTTGAATGGGGTGAGGTGCAGGACAGGTTCATTTGTGGTGGTGAGCTTGCCAATAGAAGTGTGAAGCCTAGGGCACCTGGGTGGCTCAGTGGATTAAGCTGCTGCCTTCGGCTCAGGTCATGATCTCAGGGTCCTGGGATCGAGTCCCACATCGGGCTCCCTGCTCCGCGGGGAGCCTGCTTCCTCCTCTCTCTTGCCTGCTTGTGATCTCTCTCTGTCAAATAAATAAATAAAAAAATTAAAAAAAAAAAAAAAAGAAGTGTGAAGCCTAGAGTGAAATAGATCTTTGGAGATGGCTCAGCCCCACCTTGTCTTTCACAGATGAGGAAACTGAGGCTCAGAGAGGGAAAGAGATGATCTCAAGTTATCCAGCTGTGGCTAGAACGAGGTGGTAAAGATGTTTCCTGGCTATGGAGGCAGAATGGATTGGAGGTTTAGGGTAGGAAGCCCAGCTAGGAGGCCATATTTCTTGGTCTGCTGGTGATTAAGGAATCAGAATAGAAGCAAAAAATGAGATGTACCGAGGAGCTGGGATCTGCAGATTGGTCAAGTAAGGGGCTGGGAGGTAACTGAGTAAGAAGGTGTAAGTTTTCTTTTGGATTTGTTGACCTCAGAATGGAACTTCAGGCTGAAACGTCAGTCAGCAAGCAGTTTCAGCCACAACTCAGCATACCCTTCTTTGACAACTGATAATATGAGCTGAGATCCAAGAATCCAGAATAACTTTCAATTTCACATTTATTTTTGGTAGCATTCTATTTGGGCTGGTTGGTTTGTTGAATGTCATTGTCAAGGGTAACACTCCATCTCGTGGTATAAAAATGATACAGCAGTTTTTCTTACTCTTCAAATCCTTCTTAATGGAATCTTTAGAACTAGCATTGACCTTGCAAATGGTATCACATAGCTGTAGCCAAATATAATTTTAATGATGTCACAGCTGAAGCCTAGAAAAATAACTGCCCTAGAATGACATCCAGAAAAGAAGCTCCCCCACTCCCCAACTAGATTTAACCAAGAAAGAAGGGGGTTGTGGGGCGCCTGGGTGGCTCAGTGGGTTAAAGCCTCTGCCTTCGGCTCAGGTCATGATCCCAGGGTCCTGGGATCGAGCCCCACATCAGGCTCTCTGCTCAGGGGGGAGCCTGCTTCCTCCTCTCTCTCTGTCTGCCTCTCTGCCTACTTGTGATCTCTGTCATATAAATAAATAAAAAAATAAAAAATAAAAAAATGATTGACTAGCATTCACAGTTTTTACCAAATGCCTACCATAACATTCATATTAATAACTTACTTGTATAGTGCTTTATGGCTCAAACTCTTGCCGCACACAAGATCTCATCAGATGCTCATGAAACCTGCAGACAGAAGTCAGTGCTGACCTCACCCTGAGGACTCTTGTTGGCCCAGGAGACATTAAGGATATTCTGACTTAATTCTCAAAGAATCTAGTTTGGAAGTTGAGTTTTTCAAGCCAATCAGTGAACCTTTGAGTGCTGAACTGAGAAGGCTTGTTCCCAAGAGGGCAGAGTGCAGAAAACTCTGGAATTGGAGGAGTCCCCCAAGACTTTGATAAAGCAGATAGGGCTTGAGGGGATCTTGAGAGAGTCTTATACTCATTTATTCAAAAGTAGGCTTTGAGGCCCTTGTATAAGTTTAGATATACATAATATAAAAGATAAGGTGCCTTTTCTCATGGAGTTGACTCTAGTAGAGGGGAGAAGAAAATAAGCAGTAGATTAATGAACGTCAGAAAATAAGTACTCTGGAGCCAACAAAAGAGGACTATAGGTGGTCAGGGAGATCTCTGAGGTAATTTTTGAGCTAATACCTTTGTTACAAGAAGTAGCCAGTCACCCTGGGATCTCTGGGTAGCCCATGCCATGCAGAAGCAGCCAGTTTGCAGTGCAAACCCTGAAGTGAGGACATCTTGGAGAAACTCAAAGCGGTTCCCCATGACTTGAGTGAATGAGCAAGAGAGAATGGTCAGGTGCAGTGGAGGGTGGGCAGGACCCACTCTGGTAGATTTGAACAGCAGGCTGTGAGGGTTAGCTCAGCGCCTAGCTGGGTTTCTAGAAGCTCAAGGAGATTGCCAGTCTTTAGAGGCAGATGTTTCACAAATGTACTATACGATGGTCATGACGATCCTTTAAGACATGAACCTGACTTTGTTTTTCTTTCTGTAGCCAAGATGGACATATACACAAGGACCTGACTCGAGTGCCTCTCCCGACCCAGCTGTACAACTGGGCTGCCCCAGAGGTGATCTTACAGAAGGCAGCCACAGTGAAGTCGGATGTTTACAGCTTTTCTATGATCATACAGGAGATTTTAACAGGTAGATCCAAGAGCACATTGACTGTGACCAGAGTCTCTACACTTAGATTAGATTTTTTTCCTCAAGAGTTACTTAGTTTTATGAAAATGCGGGACATAGAAAATCTCTTTAAGGAAACTTCTTTGTGCTTATGGAAGATATGAGATGATCTCCCATAAGTCTTTCTCTTTTAACCTGTTCTTTGGGACTTAACAAGGTGCACCTATCATCCTGTCAATGGCAATACATTTAACCCAAGAAAAGTTTTTTTTTGTTGTTTTTTTTTGTTTTTTTTTTTAAATGTTCATTTTTTTTAAAGATTTTATTTATTTACTTGACAGAGAGAGATCACAAGTAGGCAGAGAGGCAGGCAGAGAGAGGAGGGAAGCAGGCTCGCTGCTGAGCAGAGAGCCCGATGCGGGACTCGATCCTAGGACTCTGAGATCATGACCTGACCTGAGCCGAAGGCAGAGGCCCAACCCACTGAGCCACCCAGGCGCCCAACCCAAGAAAAGTTGTTTTTTTTTTTTTAATTTTTTTTTTTAAAGATTTTTAATTTATTTATTTGACAGACAGAGATCACAGGTAGGCAGAGAGGCAGGCAGAGAGAGAGGAGGAAGCAGGCTCCCCGCTGAGCGGAGAGCCCGATGCGGGGCTCGATCCCAGGACCCTGAGATCATGACCTGAGCCGAAGGCAGCGGCTTAATCCACTGAGCCACCCAGGCGCCCCCAAGAAAAGTTTTTAAACTGAGTATTGCTGTCAATGCTAGTAAGACCTGTAAATGAGGGGCACCTGGATGGCTCAGTCAGTTCAGCTTAGGTCATGATGGTGAGTCTTGGGATCAAGTCCCACTTTGGCAGGCTCCCTGCTCAACAGGGAGTCTGCTTCTCCCTCTCCCTCTTCCCCTTTCCCTGCTTGTGCTCTGTCTCTTGCTCTCAATCTTTGTCTCTCAAATAAATAAAATCTTAAAAAAAAAAAAAGAACTTGTAAATGAGGAGGAAAGACTGGCCTTGGAGAAGTAAACTATGAAATCAAACAGACCTAGGGTTCGGTATGTATATAAGTAGTGTCACTTGAAAGACGCGAAAGCCTTTCCAAATCTGCAAGACCCTAATGTGAAGGAAGTGATCACATATTAGAAGACACAAGGAATTTTTCAGGAGAGGGGAACACATGTACACAAACACACAGTAAAACCACATTCACTGAGGGGGTGAGAGTCCCTTCCTATTTAGTAGTGTTTACAGTCTGAGAGGCAAAATCATACCTTCATGAGAGAAATGCATTGGGCTTTGGATCCTGAAACCATGAAATATTCTTGTGGTGCCCAGGTCTGCCGTCAGGGAGCCCATGCACGCATGATTCCAACACTGTCTGCAGCAGGGATTGCCCTCATAAATGGGTAAAGTGGCTTCTTGTTTATATGAATGGACTTCCAGGTAGCTTTTTCTATAAAGAAAAATTACTGGGGCACCTGGGTGGCTCAGTGGGTTAAGCCGCTGCCTTTGGCTCAGGTCATGATCTCAGGGTCCTGGGATCGAGTCCCGCATCGGGCTCTCTGCTCTGCGGGGAGCCTGCTTCCCTCTCTCTCTCTCTCTCTGCCTGCCTCTCTATCTACTTGTGATCTCTCTCTGTCAAATAAATAAATAAAATATTAAAAAAAAAAGAAAAATTACTATTTAACAGGGTTGAGTGACTTGACTAAGGTTACCCAATTTTACCTGATTTCTTTTTTAAAACATTTTTTTAAAGCATTCTTTTTTAAAAAAAATTATTTATTTATTTTACAGAGAGAGAGAGTGAGAACAAGAGTGAGCACAAGCAGAGGGAGCAGCAGGCAGAGGGAGAGGGAGAAGGAGACTCCCCATTGAGCAGGGAGCCCAATGTGGGGCTCGGTCCCAGGACCCTGGGATCATGACCCGAGCCAAAGGTAGATTCTCAACCGACTGAGCCACCCAGGCACCCCTTAAATATGAATTCTTAATGCTACTCTTTCCTATGATTTTTTCCTTAATAGATAACATACCCTGGAATGATTTAGATGGCTCAGTTATCAAAGAAGCCGTAGTCTTGGGAAATTATTTAGAAGCTGACGTCAGGCTTCCAAAACCTTACTACGATATTGTTAAGTCAGGCATCCAGGTCAAGCAGAAAAACCGAACTATGAACCTTCAAGATATCCGGTACCTTCTGAAGAATGACTTAAAGGTAAGCTCTGAAGCCGTTAGTTTATTTCAGCTTACTCATCACGGTGGTTTAGGGAGCTTAGAGGCCAGGAAGAGGCTAGAGATCAAGTTGTAAGAAGATTTGGAAATCCTCATTTCATCACATTCTTTCTGAATTCCCAAGAAAAGGGCCTCCTAGCTGCTTCACTTGGTGAGGGCAGCAGGGAATTGATGAAGGAGGCTGGGGAAGCTCAGCACATAGAGGGGCATAGGCACAGAATGTGATTCAGTGATTGAGAGCTATTGTTATTATTTAATTTAATTTAATTTTTTAAGAATTTTATTTGAGAGAGAGAGAAGGAGTGAGTCAGAGAGAGAGAATACAAGCAAGGAGAGGCAGAGGGAGACAAGCAGATTTCCCTGCTGAGCAGTAAACCCAACATAGGGCTTGGTCCTGGGACTCCAGGATCATGACCTGAGCCGAACAAAGGCAGATGCTTAACTGACTGAGCCATCCAGACTCCCCGTATTATTATTTTTTTTTAAATATTGGTAATAATAATGAATTAACTAATTTGAGTTCTAGTCAGTCTGCCCAACAGGAAGAAGAGGGAATTTATTTGATACCTAGATCTGTTTCAAAAACATCAAAAAAGTGGCTGGCTCAGCTGGAAGAGCATGAGATTCTTAATCTCAGAGTTGTAGATTTGAGACCCATATTGTATATAGAGATCACTTAAATAAATAAACTTTTTTTTAAAAAAGTGACATTCAGATGATTATAAATTATGTCCTTAATGATATTTTGTTTGTTAAAGGATTTTCTTGGAACCCAGAGAACTCCGCCAACTGAGAGCCCCACGGTGCAGAGATACGAACTCCATCCTGATGTCAATGTCTATCTAGGACTGACCTCAGATCATCTGAAAGAGACCTCTAACTTGGAAATAAAAGAGCTGAAAGAAACGGGTATGGCCTTAACCCCCAGGTTAAGCATTATTTGACATGAATGTCTTATGACGGTTGTAAGCTACAACTAAGCAACTCCAAAACCGTACACATCACTTACACTTGGAAATGGTGGATGCCTTAGGGAAAAATCAAGATCCTTGAAATTACTAGGTTAAATTTTTTTGGCTCCATATATACCTTGGTTCAATCCAGAACTTAGCAGTAACGACTAGTTTATTTCTAGCATGATTGTTCTTCGGACTTGATTTAATTGCTTTACAAATGAAAATGGTGATTTTTAAATTCAGAGCTATTATCTGTTCATTATAGAAAATTTGAAATCATACAAGGAAGAAAATTACTTACCATTTTAATTCTGCCACTTAGAAATAACTTATTAATGTTTTGGTGTTTCCCTCCAACCTTTTCCTATAGGCTTTTTTTTAGTACCTTTAGAAATCTTAGAATTCAGAGCTAAAAAGGACCTTGTAATCATCCAGCATAATATCCTCATATTCCAGATGAGAAAGCTAAGGGCCAGAGGACTTTGGCTTGCTTAGGACTCCAGAGCTTCTTATAGAGCTGGGATCCAGGCCAAGTGACTATCCTCTCTATCTCTTTGGATAGGGCTGGAAGCCGCTAGAATGGTGCCATTCCCCCACCCCCTCCTAGCCAAGCGCTCATTACTTTCGCTTCTCCATCCTGTTCTCTGCAAGCTATACACCATCAGCCACGGGTGATGGGTGGTCCGTTCTGGGGTTATTTTTTGAATTATGATTCTTCCCATGATGCATTGCGTTCTTGTACACTGTTTTGGCTACTTCTATCAGATACTCACCAAGAGCATGACTTTAACTGACATGAGTATTCAAACTCCTGTGTATGTTAAAAAAAAAAGCTATGAATTTAGTCATTAAGATTTAGGGGTCTGTAATTTCCATGTCCTGACAGTTATATGTGTTTTGAACGCACTGTAACTTAAGCTTACAACATTTTCCCCAGGGTTTGATCTCTCCCCAGTTTTCTACCTCAACTCATGTCAAAATGGAAATTTTCATCTGTTAGAAATACCCTTGCACCCTCTGTGAGTGTATCTGGTCATCTTCCGCACCTGTGAAGGGACTGGGAAAATAAAAAGCTGCTTTCTCTATTCTCACACCACTTGAACAGCATTCCAGGGCTGCTTAGCTGCTGCATGTGATCCCTTTAATCAGTTGCATGTTGCCATTCTTTCCAACAGGTAGTCGGCTTCATTCACCCAGGGGTCCCCCTTCTCCCCCAGAGAAAGCAACACCAGATCCTCAGGTCCTAGATCCAAGTATGATGACCAAGGAGATTCAGAATCAAGATGCTGCTTCTCCTGCTGGCCCTGTGGCGGAAGAGGCTAGGAGCCCCAGCCCAGGTCAGGCAAGCCTCTGTAGCTTTGAAATCAATGAAATATACTCAAGGTGCCTGGACAGGGGAGATGACAAAGAGAAGGAGCCCCCAGAAGCGGGTTCACCCTTTGAGGGGGCTGGACCAAGTCAGGCAGATGAACTAAAGTCCATGGAAGAAGAGCTGGAAAAGATGGAGAGAGAGGCATGCTGTTTTTGTGTTGAAGACGAGAACTCTTCAGAAGCTAGCACAGAGCTCTCCTTTGAGGACTGGGATTGGCAAAATGGTTCTCTTAGTTCACCCAGCCTGCCTGAACCAGCCACAGGAGCCAAGGGCCATGTGAGCAATAGGTGTGTGACGGAGGAGTACATCAGTAAGTGTGTGCTGAATCTGAAGATTTCACAGACATTAATGCACCAGAATGCTGATTTGCTCAGGAATATCCAACAGAAAATTGATAAACTTGAGATGATACAGAAGGAGCAGGAGGAGTGCAGGTCTTTGTGGGCTTCTTCAAGAGAGTTCGCGACTCTCTATGTCTATGACTCCCCTTCAGCCTTGGGCCCCCCAGTTTCCAGCTATATACCGCCTGTCATACAGCTGCCAGGAGGCCAGCAGCTGGACACCAGTGGCAATTGCCTAACCCTGACAAGGTCTTCCATAGTGAGAGACGTCCAAGGGGGACATTTTGGCAAAAGGTCCAGGAAAAGAAGTGGCTGTGACTGGAAAGCTGTCACCCAAGTCTCTGAAGAAAGCACTGGAGATCAGTCAGAGAAGCGCCATCAGGTACAGCTAAGAAGTGGGAGGCAGGGCTGTGTGAGCAGGATCTGGAACACGGTTCAACATTGCCCCTAACCCCTGTATAAGGACTAACATAAATAAAACCAGCTCATAGTGGGGTCCTCTTGGCTTTAGGAAATAAGGACTCTAGGATGGGATTTCAGGGTAGATACTCTTCGTCTCTCATTCCAAACCCAACATACAGCCCGTGTTCTTTATAAATCCTGTGCATCAGGTTGGACCATATGAAACTGCTGTTTTATAGGTCAGAATATTCAAGTATTAACAATTTACCATGATTCACTTACTAAATATGGTCTCTTGGGCAGGTATTCATCTCCGTCCTCAATTGCTTATTCATTTACTCACTCATTCAGTAAACATTTCTAGAGCCAGAGGCTATACAGTTAAAACCTGGGATACAATGATGATTGAGTTACAGGCTTTACTTATGAGTAGCTCCAGTGTGGTACAGAGGGCCCAGGTCATCAAAGAAGACACCTCAAAGTAGGCGAGAAGACACAATGGGAACTGGTGTAGGAGGTGTAGCTTGAAGCTTAGTGAGGTTTCAGAGTGGCTCCTGCATCAGCTCCTTAAGGGCAGGGCCTGGGTCTTACACATTCTGTGCTTTAGCAAGGGTACCTGGCACAGAGAAGGTACTTGGTAAATGGTCATTGAGGGAATGAATAAATGAACAAGTTCACATATAGAGAGCTGGCTGTCTCTTGAATCAGAATTTTAGAGCTGGATTAGCTCCACCATTTTACATCATTTACCCCATACTCATCATCATTGAGTACGAAGCTCAAGCTCAATGACTTGAACTTCCTAAAGTCCAGGTGTTACCGAGATGATGTTGGGATAGGAGAGGTGAGCCCCATTGGAAGAAGGATTTTATTACTGAAGTTATTTAGAGTTGCTGGCCTATGGTGGTAAAAAGCTGGTCAGCTTTTAGTGGGTTTTTTTTTTTTTTAAGATTTTATTTATTTATTTGACAGAGAGAGATCACAAGTAGGCAGAGAGGCAGGCAGAGAGAGAGGAGGAAGCAGGCTCCCCACGGAGCAGAGAGCCTGATGCGGGGCTCGATCCCAGGACCCTGAGATCATGACCTGAGCCGAAGGCAGCGGCTTAATCCACTGAGCCACCCAGGCGCCCCTAGTGGGTTTTATTATAGTTTTAAAATTCTCCACCTCTAGCACATCCCTTTATGGCCTGCACAGGGCGGACAACTCCCAACACCTGCACTTACTATGCCACTGCCAAGGGCCACAGCTAATTACGGGCAGGTTTCTTCACTCCTAGTCTGGTGTTCTTTCACGGTCCCCTGCTGAGTTTCAGTGAGACTGCAGTCCTCACTTAAAACTTTTGGAAAGCGTTGGCATTTGTTTCTGTATAAAGAGAAGGCAAAAAGAATGTACTTAGACTCTAATATTTCTTTTTCTTTTGAAAATTCAGATTTGCTAGAAAACTATTAGAAATAACTTTTCTTATATATTATGTTTTGGTTATCTATTGCTGTGGAGTAACAACAACAAAACCCCAAACTTAGTGGCGTAAAATAACAGTGATTTATTATTTTTCACAACTCTATATGGGTCAGAATATGTTAGGGCTAACCAGTATGATAATTTCATTCCACGTGGCATGGGCTGGGATCACCTCCTTGACTGTATTCAGCTGGAGGCTGGGCTGGGCAAGAAGGTCCAAGGCCTCATTTATATGCCTGGTGCCTTGGATTAGTCTAATTTCTCAGTTCCTAAATTTTTAATTGCACCAAAGGAAACATTACAAACTTCCCATTATTTTAAATACCTATTTTGAATATATTTCTCAGTATATTCTAAGCTCTCCTTGGTGACCATGACATTTTTCAGAACATGTGTTATTTGATGCTCCATAATAAAGTTGTTGCCTTCAGGCCCTGCTAAGGAATCTTTGCCCCCATGCAAAGGCCTCTGTAGCTCATACTTTAGGGAGCTTATGACCATTTTGTTTTATAGCATTTTAAAATTACTAATTATTTTTCTTAACATATAATGTATCATTTGCCCCAGTGGTACAGGTCTGTGAATCATCAGGCTTACACATTTCACAGCACTCACTGTAGCACATACCCTCCCCAATGTCCATAACCCAACCAGCCTCTCCATACCCCTCCTGTCCAGCAACCCTCAGTTTGTTTTGTGAGATTAAGAGTCTCTTACGGTTTGTCTCCCTCCTGATCCCATCTTGTTTCATTTTCTTCCTTCCCTAACCCTCAATCCCCCCACCCTGTCCCTCAAATTCCTCATATCAGGGAGATCATATGATAATTATCTTTCTCTGATTGATTTATTTCACTCAGCATAATACCCTCTAGTTTCATCCATGTCATTGCAAATGGCAAGATTTCATTTCTTTTGATGGCTATATAGTATTCCATTGTATATATATACCACATCTTCTTTACCCATTCATCTGTATATGGACTTCTAGGTTCTTTCCATAGTTTGGCTATTGTGGGTATTGCTGCTATGAACCTTCGGGTGCACATGCCATTTCGGATCACTACGTTTGTATCTTTAGGGTAAATACCCAGTAGTGCAATTGCTGGGTCATAGGGTAGTTCTATTTTCAACTTTTTGAGAAACCTCCATACTGTTTTCCAGAGTGGCTGCACCAGCTTGCTTTCCCACCAACAGTGTAGGAGGGTTCCTCTTCCTCTGCATCTTCACCAACATCTGTCATTTCCTGACTTGTTTTTTTTTTTTTTTTTTTTTTTAAAAGCTGGGGGAGAGGGTATTTTTTTTTTTAATTTATTTATTTGACAGAGAGAGATCACAAGTAGACAGAGAGGCAGGCAGAGAGAGAGGGAGAGAGGGAAGCAGGCTCGCCGCTGAGCAGAGAGCCCGATGTGGGACTCGATCCCAGGACCCTGCTGAGATCATGACCTGAGCCGAAGGCAGCGGCTCAACGCACTGAGCCACCCAGGCGCCCCCTGACTTGTTAATTTTAGCCATTCTGACTGGTGTGAAGTGGTATCTCATTGTGGTTTTGATCTGTATTTCCCTGATGCCGAGTGACACGGAGCACTTTTTCATGTGTCTGTTGGCCATCTGGATATCTTCTTTGCAGAAATGTCTGTTCCTGTCTTCTGCCCATTTCTTGATTGGATTATTTGTTCTTTGGGTGTTGAGTTTGATAAGGTCTTTGTAGATTTTGGATACTAGGCCTTTATCTGATATGTCATTTGCAAACATCTCCTCCCATTCTGTCATTGTCTTTTGTTTTTGTTGACTGTTTCCTTTGCTGTGCAAAAGCTCTTGATCTTGATAAAGTCCCAATAGTTTCATTTTTGCCCTTGCTTCCCTTGCCTTTGCCGATGTTTCTAGGAGCTTATGACCATTTTTATGCATCCTCTTGCCTTTGCACATCTTACTACCATCCCAGTGCAACACATTTGTTGCCTTAACTTGCTGCAGGCTAGGAAATATAATGAAGTTTGTTAAAATTAGAATAAGCAGATCCAGAATTTTCTCTTTGGAATAAAATACACAGGCTTTAATTTAATTTACTTTTATTTCCAAAGTATTGTAGCTTTTATTTTATTGTGTCTTATTTTCATAGCATCCCCACTGATGGATTCAGGGAGATACTATTTTCCCTGTTTTATGGATGAGGAAGCTGAAACAGAACACTCTCTTACATTATTCTGAGTAAAGATTAGACTAGAAGCCAGGGTCCAAGGCTCCTGCCACAAAGCTTGCTACCTTAATAATAATACAGAGGAAAGTTATTGGACTTTTTAAAAAAGATTTTATTTGACAGAGCATAAGCAGGGAGAGTAGGAGAGGGAGAAGCAGGCTCCCCACTGAGCAGGGAGCCTGACACAGGGCTTGATTCCAGGACTACAGGGTCATGACCTGAGCCAAAGACAGACGCTTAAACACTGAGCCACCCTAAAAGTTACTGGATTTTTGAAGTCTGTTTTTTTCTGCTCATCCTTCACTTGCTCCCAGTCTAGACTGCGTTTCTGGGGCCAACGTTGCTGTGTAATGTTGTAAAGACCTCCAGCCGAAAGATGAGTTACTAGATATGAAATACACACAGGGAAATCATCTTAGTAGGTTTGGTTATTTCTACACATTTAGTAAGAATGGCTTGAAAAATAGAATGTGAAAGTGAAGAGGAATTCCTTCATCAAAGCACTGAAACATGTTTACTGCTTTTTAAGCTGCCAACTTTTTGTGGACCTGGAAAGCAGAGCACAAGTGAACAATCACAGCCCACTCAAGGAGCCAAGCACAGTCTGGAAAGAAACAGGAGCCCAAATATCAGCAGGTAGGTTAACATTTTATTCTCTGTGTCACCATGTCTTTAGACTCCCATGTGACCCCAGAGGCACTTAATGATCTTCATGTGTCTTGTGACAAAGAGACTGTGGGTGATGAAGAACACTAACACAGAAACAGATCTTGGCAGGTTTTCTCCTCCAGGTGAGCGGAAAGAGCCATGTAACGGAAACCTGTAGGAAAAAGCATCGAAGGTAAAGGAGCTGGCAGGTTAATCCGACAGAACTCAACATTTGTCAAAAGCAAAGCACTTTGCCTTTCCAAAGCTGCCCAGATTGTTTTTCTTAAAAAAGGAATGCCAGGTATTCCATCTGTCAGTGCTCCAGAAACCAAACTATTTGGAAACAAGTGTTCCTCAAAATAAGCATCCCTGACTCCAGAGCAGGGGCTGAGCAATTTAACTGTTACCATGCAGCCTCTGATTTCCAGCCAAATCTATGAAATGAATTGGCTTCAGCACCGATCATGGGAAAGAGAGCGTATGTGTACACTGAGTTTTTAAGAATTTAGGTAAAACAAATTTTATTTTGCATAGGGGTAATTATTAAAGGCCCATAAATGTGTTTCAAGATAGACTAGTCTGTCAATTTCAGTTTTCCTTTCCTCTGGTTAAATGGTAGCTTTAATCCATGCCTTTGGAGTCAGTTCTTCTGGAAAAAAGTAACTTTTTGTTTCTCTCCCAGTGGTGACTGAGACTAATGACAAGAGTTTGCTTTTCCTTTCACGTTGGTAAATGTGTTCATTAGGGAGAATCAAGGAAAATGCCCAGACATTTTTGTTCAGAGTGTTTTACCCTTACAAAGGGAATTATTAGAGAACCAACTAACTGGCATCAAAGGGGTTAGAGCCCACATCATTGAGAGAAGCAGATGCGGAGACAGTATGGCCATTAGATAACAAAGCAAAGCCATAGTTGTGGAATCCGATACACCCATTCACCATGTTCCCCCAACAGAACAAAAAACAGACTAAAGAAAAGTTTAACATTTTGCTACCAATCCACCAAGTCTTCCTGTATGTTTTCCAAAGACGCTTAACCAACTGAGTCACCTAGGCACTCCCATATAGGTACTTTTATATCCTGATTTTTCATCTTACATTAGAACAAGAGCATTATCCCACTTTATTAAAAAATATCCAGGGGGTGCGTCTGACTGGCTCAGTCAGAAGAGTATGCCACTCTTGATCTCAGGGTTGTGAGTTTGAGCCCCAGTTGGATATAAAGATTACTTAAATAAATATTAAAAAGAGAAAACATCCTGCAAATTTGAACTTACTGGGTTCCCCCATTATTTAATTTTACGTAGTTTCATGCTTTGATCCATTTTGAATAGGGCTGCAGTGACTTGTCTTTGCAAATTTTTCTGCACTTTGGATTATGTCCTTGGTGATTGCCAGAAGCAGAGTTACTAGGTCAAAGGGTTTAAACATTTTAAAGATACTTGATAGATGCTGCCAAATTGCTCTTTAAGGAAGCCAATCAGATCTGACCTTTCCAGGTCAGCAGTCTTTGTGTTCTGGTCCAGTGGGGAAGCAGGGCATTCAAGATAATGAGGAATTCATATATATGCCACAGGTCCCGTGCTTTTGAGGAGTTATTTTAATAGATGATGAAATGTATATATGATCAAGGATATGTAGAGGAAGAAAGACTCCCTTGTTTTTCAGATGAGGAAACTTGATCCACAAAGACTGAAGTATGCCAGAGGCAGGCAACTGGTTAGTGGAAGGTAGGGTCTAGAACTCAGTGAGGCTAGGCTGAAGAGCCCTGAATGTTCTTCAGGCTCCCTGGTGTCTTAAAGGCCATGTTTGAGAATGTTAGTTATTGTGCTCTCACTGACCTGGTGTGTCTGTTACTGGAGAATTCTGATAGAAGGGTAGGAACAGTTAGCAAACCATCACCTGTGTTCTGTGGCATTGTGGGTGTGGGGGGCTCTGCTAGACCTCAGAAGTCTGTCTAGTGAAACTCGATTTCAATTGTGGGTTTCTTCTTCCTGTGAAAATTTCTCAAGAGTACTTTTAGCATCGTGAAATCTGAAATTGGAAACTGAAAATAACCTTAGAGGTCTTCTAATCCAGTCCCTTCATTTCTTAGCCAGGGAAGGCCTAAAGAGTCCAGTGCCCAAACCAGGCTGACTCAGCTTAGTAGTGCACTTGTCACTGTGTCAAGGCACCCTAAGGGCCCTGCTGTGTCATCCAGCCCTAGCCAGGGCTCTGCTAGGTAAGGAGTCTGTGGTCTGAACATTGTGGAGTCTTGCGCTCTCTGGTGGTGGGCAAGAGTCAGTGCAGCCCCAGGAATGACTGCGCCTAGGGGCTGGTCCTCTGGGTGGGCTGGTGGGCTCAGGCTTGTGTCAGAAACTTGAGCAAACGGTGTATTTGTGTCCACCCTGCTCCCCTTCCCCCAAACCTACATAATTTAGGATCAGTATGGAGTCTGTATCTTCTGAAATCTGTAATGCAAAGTCAAGAAATAATGAAGATGATGGAGAGGTACACTTAAAGTGGAAAAGTGAGTAAAGAGCCATAGGTTCTGTTGAGCCAAATGAAACTTAAAGTGTATTTCTAACCTGCTTGTTATCTCTAAGTACACAGTCTGTATTGCACCAGCCTCCCACATTCTTTTCTTCTGTTGGATCATTCCAGTTTAAAAATTAAGGCCTTTCTGATTACAAATTGCAGAAAGGAAATGTCTTTCTTTCTTTCTTTCTTTTCCCCCTCGTCCTCCTCTTTCTTTTGTTTACCGCTTACTCAGGAAAGATAAGCTTTTATTAAGATGGGTCTTTTAACATTGTTTAGATGAACATGTTTTGTGTTACTTGTCCAAAGAAAAGAGACTATCAAGCCTGCCACTCTGTATACTGTTCTGTTCAGTGATTTATTTTTTAGGAAAAAACTTTTTTTCATTTCTAGACTTTATAGGAAATATTTCCATTGTACATATATTGATGCATATTATATAACAATTGTAACAAAACAATATGCAGTAGAAATTTAATGTGTAACATTCATTATGAAAGTAAAGAGCATGTAGTGTCACTTTTGCATATCCTGTGGGCGTTTCCTTTTGTATCAGTTTTATAAGCTTGAAAGGATACAGTCTATGTTTTTTTCATACTAATGTTAAATGACATTAGCAAAAGTATAAAACATTTGGAATGACTGTATGCTCATGCAGATACACATATAAAATAAAGAAATGAACACAGACATACACACACATTCTCACATAATATGATCTCTGCCTAGTCTAAAGGAACTGGACAAACTCTAGAATCCTTTCCATTAGTCTATAGAGATTGTGAGCCGCAGGTGTTATTTATTTTTTTTTTAAGATTTATTTATTTGACAGACAGAGATCACAGGTAGGCAGAGAGGCAGGCAGAGAGAGAGAGGAGGAAGCAGGCTCCCTGCTAAGCAGAGAGCCTGATGCGGGGCTCGATCCCAGGACTCTGGGATCACGACCTGAGCCGAAAGCAGAGGCTTTAACCCACTGAGCCACCCAGGCGCCCCCAGATGTTATTTTCTTATAAAATCTTCACAACAAGTTCTATCTACAAGTTTTCTGCTATCTTCCATTCTAAAATTCAGAAATGTACTGAAATTTTGTCCTTCCTTCTGTTATCGATTCTTTTCTCTCTTCCCCTTCAAGCTCAACAGGGCAAGCTAGGGATGGTGCAGTTCTAAAAAGACAATTATTATGACAATATGAGTTATGAAAGTGTTATATAGCTCTTTAAGAAGGAAAAGCTTTTGTCCAGTGTTCACGGTTCTGTTTTAAATGCTGCTTTCCCTTCTCTCCAGTGGAGGTGAAAGAAATGGCAGAGAGAGCGGCTACTGGGCAGCTGGCGGTACCACCTTGGCATCCTCAGAGTAGTGTGACTTTAGAGGATGAGGCTAAAGATGAGCCTGATCTCCTGCTGCAGCCCCTGCTGAGGGACCCTGAGAAAGTGGGCTGGCAGTGCACTGTAGAGTATCCCAGGAAAAATGAGGAGTCAGGAGGAAATGGCAAGTATGACAAAATGGACAACAGTAACTGTGACAGTAACCAGCATGGCAGACAGCCTGGGCCTCGAAGCTTCACCAGTAAGTTCAGTTGGAGGAATTGGGATAGATGAGCTCTATCAAGTTACTCACTCAAAAATAAGTAAGCCTCCTGGCATATTTCCTTTGCTTGGTCTTCTCTCCATTCGCATCTCTCATGGAACCCTGAACTGCAGGGGAAAACAAATACCTTATTGATTCCCCTGTCCTTCCTGGATTTGTGAGTTTTCCTGATACTGGAGCAGACCCATTTGCTCAAAGAAAGTTAAATAATCTCTATACAGTAAGCCTGTTCCTGGCTCTAACCTGGCAGAGAAATGAACCTTTCTTACCTGAATACAGTGGTAGAGGGCTGTTCCCTACTGCCCATTTCCTTGCATTGCATTTTAAGCCAGAAAAACTCCACTGGCTCCCAGAGATTCTGTGCCAGAAGAACCTAGAGACAAATGGCATTGACTGTCCTCACTTTATAGATTTATAGGTTAAAACTGAAGGCCATGTAGTTCCACTTGGTAATTTGCTTGCAAGCAGGGGATGGAATATTATTTCTTTGTTGTTTATAAGTCAAAGAAAGATGCATCTAAAATTATCACTTAGGTAGAAAATCTACTTGCCTTGGGCTCTTAGTATTTAGAATCTGTTCCTTTTCAAGCACTGCTCTTGAATGGGTGGGCAAAAGGATTGATGATACAGGACCATGTGTTGGGGTCAGGCCAAACTAACAGTCTCCACTCTCTGGACTGACCCTGACAAATGGGACATGGCCACCCTTGGCAGAATAGCCACACATCTTTTCTCTCACACCGTTCTTCTCCCCTTCCATGCCATCTATTTTGCCAGTGATATTTTCACTGAATGACTATGGCCCTGGTTCTGTCATCATTAGGTATCAGGCACCTGTCTCCCCGAAAAAATGAGCAGCCAGAGCATAGTGAAGTCTTTCAAGCAAGTTCTGATGCATCTGTGGTCATTGAGAAATCTTACAGCGTAAGTAATATGGCCTGCAGAGCCAGGTTGAACCCAAGGAATTGAGTTGTTATGTATTATGCCAGTGAAATAATATCTGTAGTAGTTCTTTTTTGTTGGAGTACGTACTCTCATGTCTGTGACATGAATGAGGAAGTCTTTCTTTCCTGCCTAAATACATTTTGAGTCATTCCAACTCAAAGCACTGTGTATCTTAGAGTTTGTGCAGAACACAGAAAGTGTCAGAGTCAGGAAGCCCTTGAGCTTCCTATCTAGTTGGATAGATAATACCAACTCTGGAAGCACAGTGTGAGGTCAGGTATCAAAGCTCACGGCCCAGCAGGTGACTGAGGTCTGATTGGAGTAGCAAGAGCAAGGCCAGGGTTATGATGAGAGTTCCTTCACCTAGAATGTCCTCTAAGACCCAGAGACAGCTCTCGGTGGAAAGCATGTGTTCATGCCTGACAACTGCACCTCCACAGGATCAACGCATTGAGGCTCCAGCCCTGCAGGGGTTTAACACACCCTTGAAGCATGTGGTTGGGCCACAGTCCAGCCAGGCTAAGGAACCAGAATTTTTTAATCATTATGATATGAGGACACAATCACTTAAAGAATACAAACAGCAACTGAAAATGAAATAATATAAAAATACAATTGTGGAACATTTAAGATCTTTCAACGAACATACTATTGTATTTAATCATAGCACACAAACCATTCACAAGGACAATTTAAGACAGTTTATTCTTTTTCTCACATGGGCGCTGGAAGGATAGGCCATGTTAAGCACGCTGGCTTGGCTGGAGAAACAGGTCTGTCAGGGAGGTGAGGAGGGTATGTGAGGCCAGGCTTATCTGAGAAGTTTCAATGTGATATGAGAAGTAAAGGGAGCAGCTGCCAAGCATGTGGCAAGAAGAGGTGTGTGGCAAAAGCAGCATCCAAGGAAATAAATCATAAAACATCTGCGGAGAGATGACCGAAGGTATGGAGAGGAGCTAGTTACCTGCCCATGTGGGGATCAGGGGCTGAACAGGGAGAAGAGCAAAAAAGGAGAGGTGGAACAGAGATGTTGAAGAAATAACTGGGACTTTTGAATTTTCAAGTTTGTTTTTTTTTTAATATTTTATTTATTTGACAGAGAGAAATCACAACTAGGCAGAGAGGCAGGCAGAGAGAGAGGAGGAAGCAGGCTCCCTGCAGAGCAGAGAGCCAGACGCGGGGCTCGATCCCAGGGCCCTGGGACCACGACCTGAGCCGAAGGCAGAGGCTTTAACCCACTGAGCCACCCAGGCACCCCATCAAGTTTTATTTTTATTATTGAGATTGCATCACTATTTTTTTCAAATGATTTATTTATTTGAGAGAAAGCACACATGCACAAGCTGGCATGAGCAGGGGGAGGGGCAGAGGGAGAGAGAGAATCCCCGAGCAGACTGCCCCCTGAGCTCGGAGTCCAAAGAAGTGGACTTGATCCCAGGACCCTGAGATTGTGACCTGAGCGAAAATCAAGAGTCAGAGGCTTATCCGACTGAGTCACCCATGTGCCCCTGCATTGCTACTTTTAATATCATGTTCCTTCATTTTTTTTGAAACTGTAGCACCCACAGGACTCCTCAGTTCTGAGCTGCCTCAGCTTCTTTGTCTAGAGAACAAAGCATCTGTGGCTGGCTGTTCAAGCTCAGGCCCAGCCTGGGTTGTCTAGGACCTTTCTTCTTAGAATTTCAGAGCAGAAATGTCACCCAGCTCCCTCCCCCTCCATTGTGCAGATGAGGACTATGCGTCTCAGGGCTGTCATTGGCCTCACTTGCTGCAGAGGGTTCACAGCTTATAGTGGGGAAGGAGGGAAGAGGCAGGTGTGCAAGCAGGCAGGGAGGGTTGGCTTAGGGAGTGTCACCCTGACTGCTGGGTAATTTTAGATAACCTCATTATTAACACTGCATCCAACTATAAAGGATTTGTTTATAATGAACAACAACCTAAAAGTGATTTCCTACATTATTAATAGGATCAGTCCGTGCGATCAACTTGTTCACCAGAATCTTCTGAGGACATAACAGATGAATTTTTAACTCCAGACCATGAATATTTTTATTCCTCGACTGCTCAAGAAAACTTAGCTCTAGAGGTAAAAACCACAGTTTAGGGAAAAGTACTTTACAGCTTTCTCTATTGCCTTAATCCTTTTAAGTTGTTTTTATTGAGAAAAATAGCTTACACATAAAAGTGTGTAATGTTGACTTAGCAGTCTTTTCAAATTTTGAGAAAAAATCTGAAAAATAAGATGTTTGAGGTCATATACAGTTTCTCCCAAAACTGTGGTTCCTGCATTTGTACAGCGCTTTGTACTTTTTTTCAAAACGCTGTTCTTCATGTTACCTGATTCACATATTCTTCCTGTGGAGAAGAGAAGAAGGCCTGCTGTTATTCCGCTGTGTGAAGAAGTGGTGATCCGCGTATGTGGGGAATTAAGCTTGGCCTGCCAAAGTGTCAGTGGCGGGAGAGCAAGGATCAGAGGCTAGGACTCAGCATGGGTATGACGCTGGGCAGTGCATGGGGCTTTCTCGGGAACTTGCCCAGGATTGACAAGCACCTGTTTGTACAGAATATTTTCATTTGTAAAATGAAGCTGTTTGGATTTTCTTATTCATTTGTATAATTTCTGCCTCACCTTCCTACTAACCTACCACCTTTTTTGGGCATTTTACCAATATGGAAGGTGGGGTGGAAGAAAGGGAGGATTGATTGTATGTTTCAAACACAACATTTGACTGACAAGAATTCAGTGATGCAAAAAAACATCATTTCCACTATTCTGTACTTCTGATAACTCAGAGTAATTTTTCATTATTAATCCATCAACTATTCTTTTTTTTCTATTTTTTAAATTAATTAATTTTTTTATAAACATATAATGTATTTTTGTCCCCAGGGGTATAGGTCTGTGAATCACCAGGTTTACACACTTCACAGCACTCACCATAGCACATACCCTTCCCAATGTCCATTACCCCATCCCCTCTCCCGACCCCCCTCCCCTAAGCATCCCTCAGTTTATTTTGTGAGATTAAGAGTCAGTTTTGGTTTGTCTCCCTCCCGATCCCATCTTGTTTCATTTATTCTTCTCCTACCCCCCTAACCCCCCATGTTGTATCTCCACTTCCTCATATCAGGGAGATCATATGATAATTGTCTTTCTCCGATTGACTTATTTCACTAAGCATGATACCCTCTAGTTCTATCCACGTTGTCGCAAATGGCAAGATTTCATTTCTTTTGATGGCTGCATAGTATTCCATTGTGTATATATACCACATCTTCTTTATCCATTCATCTGTTGATGGACATCTAGGTTCTTTCCATAGTTTGGCTATTGTGGGCATTGCTGCTATAAACATTCGGGTGCACGTGCCCCTTCGGATCACTACGTTTGTATCTTTAGGTTAAATACCCAGTAGTGCAATTGCTGGGTCATAGGGTAGCTCTATTTTCAACTTTTTGAGGAATCTGTTTTCCAGAATGTTTTCCAGAGTGGCTGCACCAGCTTGCATTTCCACCTCCTACACTTAGGAGGGTACCCCTTTCTCCGCATCCTCACCAGCATCTGTCATTTCCTGACTTGTTAATTTTAGCCATTCTGACTGGTGTGAGGTGATAGCTCACTGTGGTTTTGATTTGTATTTCCCTGATGCCCAGTGTCCATCAACTATTCTTGATTTTACTGTGAGCAGATTGGGATGTTAAGAAAATCTTTAATAAAAACATACAAAGTATATATATCACATATTATGTACATGTGTATACATACATATATACGGGTAAGTGTGTGTACACATACATAAAGTGGAACATGGAGAAAAGTACACAGCTCTTATGTGTGCAGCTCATGGACTTGCACAGACTGAACACATTCATGTAACCAGTACCCAGATCAGGAAGCAGTCCTCCAGAAGACCGCCCCCTCCCCTGCCCCAGGGCCTCCTCCCAGTCACTGCACCCTTTCAAAGGAACCGGTATTCTGACTTCTCACCCCAGAAAGTAACTTTGCAGTCTGCGCTATTTTTCCAAACTTCTTTTTCTTTTCTTTTATCCTAATTTATTTTATTTACTTATTTACTTATATATTTATTTATAGATTTTATTCATTTATTTGAGAGAGAGGGACAGAGAGAGCACGAGTGGGGCGGGGGGCAGGTGACAGGGAGAGGGAGAAGCAGACTCCCAGCTGAGCAGGCTCCCATTGCAGGGATTGAAATGGGGCTCCATCCTAGGACCTTGGGATCATGACCTAAGCCAAAGGCAGACACTAACAGACTGAGCTGCCTAGGCACCCCCCAACCTTTTTTGGGTTTTCTGATGAAGGTCCTAAGAATCAAAACATCTTTGTTGGGGTGTCTGGGTGGCTCAGTGGGTTAAAGCCTCTGCCTTCAGCTCAGGTCATGATCCCAGGGTCTTGGGATAGAGCCCCACGTCCGGCTTTCTGCTCAGCAGGGAGCCTGCTCCCCCCACCTCTGCCTGCCTCTCTGCCTACTTGTGATCTCTGTCTGTCAAATAAATAAATAAAATCTTAAAAAAAAAATCTTTGTTGGAATGTTGGGGAGAGAAGGAGATAATGACATAAGGAAAAGTCACACAATTCCTCCTCACAGTGGAGGCAGGGGAGGGCTTGTTGAGGAACACAGAGTACAAATGATCCTTAATGTCTTTGAAACAGGTTTGTTCTTTTTCTATTAAAGATGCAGGAAACTTATAAAGATTTTCAAGGTTTAAGAACATCTCCTACCTTTTGATTAGTATCCTTCATTCTCCAGTGACCTTCTTCCTTTACCCTTTTACTCTTTTGTAGACCTCAAGTCCCATAGAAGAGGACTTGGAAGGAGTACAAGATGCATCTGCCCAACCTCCAAGCTTTGGTAATAAGCTCTTAAGGCAGATTCCTTCTCACTTGCCTTCACTTTCTATTAGATGACAGATCTTTAGAGCTGGAACAGTCCTTAGAGATAACCTCCTCCAGGCCTTTGATTTTACAGATGAAGGAACCTAGGGTCAGGGATTTCCCTTCATTAGAATGAATCTCTGGCCCCTCACCAGCCTCCTGACAGCCACAGATCATGTTATCTGTACTTCCCCTTGCACGAGTTTAGTGGTTCCTGTTCCTCCTCCTCCCCCTCCGCTCCCTTTCCACCCCCTCCCTTTCTGCCCCCTCCCATCTTTCCTTAGATTCCTCACCCCTTCGGGGCACACACAGGTGCTTGGTTGTCTTCACGGAGCTGACTTGAGAGGTTTGCTCAGGCCATACAACTGGTTATCGACACAACAAAAACTAGAACTTACTCTTCATGTCCTTTTCCACCCAGAATTTTCCTTTGCTTGCTTAGCATCTTGGCAAAGAGTTAATAACAGCCAGTAGTGCACAATCAACATAACATCCTTCCCTTGGGAGGCCTTGAGTTCTATATAACTCAGCAACTGCTTTCCCTTACATGGGAAGTTAACCTTGGATCAGCTGCCGGGGTGAGATAAGATATAAGTGAACCCCTGCTTCTGATACAGACATTTAAAAAATTGTGCACTTTTACTCTTTTAGGGTATATAGCCATCAGTTTTAAAGCCAAATGCCCACCCCCTGAGCCATGTAGATGTCTGTGGTCATGTCTCAACATTCTGAACCCAGGCATGGTGGGCTTGGGTTTTGAACTTACTCGCTCCTGTCCTCCTGCTGCACACTGTCTTCTGTCTCTAACCTAATTCATGACCCTGTCACAGCTGAGAGCATTTTAAGAAGCAATAAGCTTTGAGATGAACAGTTAAATCCTCAGGACGACGTGTTAAAAGTCCCCAGACCTGGGTCTTGGGTCATCCACTCTTTTCTGTGGAGCCTCTGTTCATGATCCTATTCTGTGTGAGCCTTGCCTGCACGTAGCCATTTCACTTCTGTTTGGAAGAGGGTTGAGTGGGATAGAGAAGTTATGGGGCAGGTAGGTCAGAAACCCAGGGCTAGTTTGATATAGACATCTGAAGTACATGAAGAAGCCTCTGATTTCCACTCATTTCCTGCTTTTGGCCTTTCTCTCCCCCCTTTTCCACAAGGGCTCTGACATGTATCCCTTCCCTACCAGGCAATGCCATGGGTAACAACTGGACATACGCTGGGTCCCAAGCCCAGTTCTGCCACTTTTTTTTCCTTCCCACTGCATGACCTTGGGCAAGTCATTTCACCCCAGGACCCCACTCTCCTTTTGTATAAAGGAGAGAGACTCTAAAATCTCTAAATGTTCCTCCAGCTCTAATTGTGTTTATTAGGCATTCCATTAGGCTTTCTAGTTTTATGCTTTCTAGGTATTTGAACAAGTGTCATGAGAAGAAGAACCCCAAAGCTTCTCTACTGGTGGGGTAGAGACCTCCTTGGTATCTGCTAAAGGTGACACTGCTTTGGTGGGCTTCCCCATCGCCCACCACACCACGTGTTCCTAAGGAATGGGAAGGGGATCATGAACATTTGCCAAGAGGGAAGGCTCTATAAACCAGAGCAGTATAGTGGTGGGAAGGAATATGGATAGTGGCCCTGTTTGCCCTGAGATCAGCAAAATATCTTACTGAGAATTGGTGGGGAGTAACTTTGGACACTCGATGTCAGGGAGAACAGAAGAGAGTTGAATTAGTGTTGTCTCACCACCCTGCACTTTAAGTGGAGCCTGATGGCTGGCCAAGAGGCACAGTTAGCGCTCTGGGAATGCCCAGCTAATGGTCTTTTCTGTTTGGAATCTTTAGTGAACAAACAGTTCTTGGTTTCAACGCCCCCTGGTGTCTGTTGACAGGAACCAGGTCAGTTTGCTTTCCTGAAAAGACAAAACAACATTTGTCTCCAGAAATAACTGATGTGGTTATAACTGAAAGGCCGGTAAATGGCTTGATTGTATTCTGAGTGTCAGAATGTAGTTACCCCCTCGGAGCAAGGAAAATAAACTTTCAGAGCAAAAACCTCTCCTACAGCACTCAATCCAAACCCAATAGGAAGCACTTTGTTTATTCAGATTATTTCTTATTCTGGACCAGACCAAGGGGAATTCTAGGGAATGAATATAACAGTCTGAGCTGGCAAAAATTCAATTAAAAAATGCATTTACTTTATTCTTTCAGGTGAAGAAAAGTTCCAAATGAGAAAAAGATCTGGAAGGAATGCTGAGATTTTAGCCAGGTCTCAATTCCAACCCATACGAAGGTATGTGCTAGTATTTTATTCACAGTTTCAGACTCACAGAAGTAATGTTAAGTGATAATACCCATATGTATATATTGCTTATCCTCAAGTGTTCTAACCACCATGTCAGAAAAATTAGCTTTGGGCACCTTAACTTTCTTAGGATTTGTTCAGCAGGATTGTGAAAGATCGTGAACAGGAGTCATTATCTGTATTCAATGATAATTCAGTCATTATCTGTATTCCTGTATTCAGGAGTCATTATCTGTATTATCTGTATTCAGAAATCTGAATACAGATTTCTCATTACAGAGAAATGAAGACTTAATGTTTGTATAAAAACATAGACATAGGGGCGCCTGGGTGGTACAGTAGGTTGAGCATCTGACTCTTGGTTTTCCCTCAGGGTGTGATCTCAGGGTCATGAGCATGGAGTCTGCTTGGGATCCTCTCTCTCCCTCTTCCTTTTCCCCTCCTGCTCATGCTCTCTCTCAAATAAATAAATACATCTTAAAAAAAGGAAACACATACTTGAATGTTTATAGCAACTTTATTTATTTACTTATTTTTACGACTTTATTTGTAATAACCAAAAACTGGAAACCCAAATGTTGTCCACAAGTAAAGGATTCTACAGACTGGTACATCCAATACTGTGGAATACACCTCAGCAACAAAAAAGAATGAACTGTTGACGCATGCAACAATCTGGACAGATGCCAGGAGGGTTATGCTGGGTGTAAAGAGCAGTCCTCCAAAGTTATTTACTATATGACTCCACTTATATAACATTCTCGAAATTATAAAATTATTTGAGTAGTTTCCAGGGAATAAGGTAGAGGCAGGCAGTAGGAGGGAAGTAGACATGCCTATAAAACGGCAGCATGAGGGGCGTCTGGATGGCTCAGTCAGTTAAGCATCTGCCTTGGGCTTGGGTCATAGAGGGCTCCTTGCTCAGCGGGGAGTCTGCTTCTCCCTCTGCCCCTTCCCCTGCTTATCTTTTCTCTCTCTCTCATAAATAAATAAAATCTTAAAGGGCACCATGAGGGATCCCTGTGGTGGTGGAAATGTTCTGTATCTTGACTATATCAATGTTGGTGTCTTGATTTGACACTATGGATTTGCAAGATGTTACCATTCAGGGTAACATGGGTAAAGTATGTTTTTTTAAACTTCATGTGAATATGCAGTGATCTCAAATGAAAAAGTCTAATTATAAAAACTAATAATAGATATAAAATGTCTGATACAATAACACTCAATTTATTTTCCCTATCTCTAGGCCTCAACTTTTTTTTTTTAATTAACATACAACGTATCATTTTTTTCAGGGGTACAGGTCTATGATTCATCAGTCTTACACGTTATACAGTGCTCACCACAACACATACCCTCCCCAATGTCCATTATGCAGCCACCTCATCCCTCCCAACTCCCCCCACTCCAGCAACCCTCGGTTTATTTCCTAAGATTAAGAGGCTTTATGGTTTGTCTCCCTTTCTGGTTTCGTCTTGCTTCATTTTTCCCTCTCTTCCCCTATGACCTTCTGCCTTGTTTCTCAAATTCTACATTTCAGTAAGATCATATGATAATTATCTTTCTCTGACTGACTAATTTCGCTTAGCATAATATCCTCTAGTTCCATCCATATCATTGCAAATGGCAAGATTTCATTTTTTGATGGCTGCATAAAAGTCCCATATATATATATATATATATATACACACATACATACATACTATACACACCACATCTTCTTTATCTAGTCATCTGTCAGTGGACATCTGGGCTCTTTCCATTGTTTAGCTATTGTGGACGTTGCTGCTATAAACATTGGGGTGCAGGTGCCCCTTCGGATCCCTACATTTGTATCTTTGGGATAAATACCCAGTAGTGCAGTTGCTGGGTCATAGGGTAGTTCTATTTTCAACTTTTTGAAGAACCTCCATACTGTTTTCCAGAGTGGCTGCACCAGCTTGCATTCTCACCAACAATGTAAGAGGATTCCCCTTCCTCCGCGTCCTCGCCAACATCTGTCATTTCTGGACTTGTTTATTTTAGCCATTCTGACTGGTATGTGGTGGTATCTCATTGTAGTTTTTTTATTTGTATTTCCCTGATGACAAGTTATGTTGAGCCTTTTTTCATGTGTCTGTTGGCCATCTGGATGTCTTCTTTGCAGAAATGTCTGTTCATATCTTCTTCTGCCCATTTCTTGATTGGATTATTTGTTCCTTGGGTGTTAAGTTTGATAAGTTCTTTATAGATTTTGGATACTAGCCCTTTATCTGATATGTCATTTGCAAGCATCTCCTCCCTGTTCTGTCAGTTGTCTTTTGGTTTTGTTGACTGTTTCCTTTGCTGTGCAAAAGCTTTTGATCTTGACAAGTCCCAGTAGTTCATTTTTGCCCTTGCTTCCCTTGCCTTTGGCAATGTGTCTAGGAAGGAGTTGCCGTGTCTGAGGTGGAAGAGGTTGCTGCCTGTGTTCCTCTCAAGGATTTGGATGGATTCCTTTCTCACATTGAGGTCCTTCATCCATTTTGAGTCTATTTTCGTGTGTGGTGTAAGGAAGTGGTCCAATTTCATTTTTCTGCATGTGGCTGTCCAATTTTCCCAACACCATTTGTTGAAGAAACTGTCTTTCTTCCATTGAACATTCTTTCCTGCTTTGTTGAAGATGAGTTGATCATAAGGTTGAGAGTCCATTTCTGGGCTGTCTACTCTGTTCCATTGATCTATGTGACTGTTGTTGTACTGTCTTGATGATTACAGCTTTGTAATAGAGCTTGAAGTCTGGAATTCTCTCTTCTGCCTCATTTATCCTAGGAGTTAGACCCTCCATTTTTTATTGTACCTCATAAATAGCCTCTTTGATTTTGACTTGGTTAGATTTTATTTCTCCAGAAAAGGATTCTCTAGGGTCTTCTATGCTTTTTTCTTTTTCTTTTTTTTTTAAAGATTTTATTTATTTGACAGACAGAGACCACATGTAGGCAGAGAGGCAGGCAGAGAGAGAGGAGGAAGCAGGCTCCCTGCCGAGCAGAGAGCCCGATGCGGGGCTCGATCCCAGGACCCTGGAATCATGACCGGAGCCGAAGGCAGAGGCTTTAACCCACTGAGCCACTCAGGTGCCCCTTCTATGCTTTTTTCAAGCCCAGCTAGTATCTTTATAATCGTTATTCTGAACTGTAGTTTTGACTTCTTGCTAATATCCCTATTGATTAGGTCCCTAGCAGTCAGTACTGCCTCTTGTTCTATTTTTGAGGTGAGTTTTTCCATTTTGTCATTTTGTGGAGAGAAGAATAGATGAGCAAGAACACAAAATGCTAAAAGAGTAACAAAAACCTAGGAGAAATATACACTTAACAAATCAGAAGAGACTTGAAACCTGGCAGAAAAGGAAAAAAAGGGAGATAAAAAATGAAGAATATGATCAGGCTGGTGAATAGCACAGAGCCACCACTAGATTTGGGGTGTATTTCGTCTGTTATTTTTGTCTGAAACTCCCTCCCAAAATTTTAAAGAAAGAAAAACTTACATATATACAAAAATAAGGTTAAATACAATGAAGAAATGGCATATGAGTGTAAAAATGAAAATTTAAAAAAGATTTTAAAAAAGGAATTGGTAAGTTGGTTGAAGAAAGAAGAAAAAAAAAAAGAGAGAGAGAGAATATTCAGGCAGATGAATAGAACAGAGCCATACACTAGATTTTGGGTATATTTTGGTCTGTTAGGAGAAGCTGTATCCCAAAATTTTAAAGAAAGAAAAAAATATATATAAAATAAGGTTAAGTACAATGAAGGGATAGAATATGACTGTAAGAATAAAAATTAAAAAGATTTTTAAAAAAGAACTGATAAGAAGTTGGTTGAAAAGGAAAGAAGAATAATTCGAAAAAAATAAAGAAAATATTAAAAGTTTAAGTTGAAAGACTAAAGAATCATGGGGGGAAAAGCCATGAATTCTATGTGCTGTATTCCCTTAGCATTGAAGTTGTGCAGTTCTCATTGATTGGTGAACTTGGTGTTGGCTGAACATTCTTGTTGATCTTCTGGAGCAGGGGCCTATTGCAGTGATTCTCAAGTGTCCGGAGGTGGAATTGCATTGCCCTTGCCAGGGGTCAGGCTGAGTAATCTGCTCGGTTTGCTCTCAGCAGCTTTTGTTCCCTGAAAGCTTTCCGTCCAGCTTTAGAGGCTGAGAATGAAAATGGTGGCCTCCCAATCTTTGGCCCCAGAGAATCCGAGTGTGCCCTCGGAGAAAAGCAGTCAATCCCTCCTGTCTCCCTGGTCTTCAGCCATACACCGTGCTCACCCAGTTTGTGACTGAGCATTTCTCTCTGGCGCATGGCCCCATTTAGGGTCTCCAAACGTATCAGATTCCTACAGTGCGCTCCTGTGCCGTTCCTCCCAGTGGAGGACGGGGCGGGGTCTCCCCGATCTGCCACTTGTGGCATCCCTGCTCGAAGGGCAGTGGCCTGACTGTGCTGCAGATCACAGTTTATGGCAACCCCGAGCTGAGAGACCCCTCTTCAGCTCCGTCTTTGCAGCTGGTTTCCCCACTTGGATACTTGGGAGTTCTGCCATACTCAGGTATCCCCCAATCTTTCTGTGACCCTGAGGGTCCTGAGACCACACTGTCCTAGTGAGGGTTCCACCCCCTACTTAGCCACCAGAGAAACGTCTCTTGTGGCTCAGACTTTTAAAAGTTCCGATTTTGTGCTCTGCTGCTCTATCACTTGCCAGTGGCCAGCTGACAAAGACCCTCCACCCCGGTCTATCTTCCCATATATCACCTCAGATTCACTTTTCTGCACATCCCAGCTTGCAGAAAATTGTCGCTTTTCTATTCATAGAGTTGCTGCTATTTTCTTTGTTCTCCATTTGAATTCGTAGGTGTTGAGAATAGTTTGATAGCAATCTAGTTGAATTCCTAGGACTTGGCAAAATTTAAGTCTCCTAACTCCTCTGTTATCTTGGACTCCCTTTCAACTTTTTTATATATAATAATTTTAGTTAGTGTTTCCTAAACAGCTACCATATACCAGTACTTGGTTTTCTCAAATTTAATTTATGTAACAGTTCTCTGAGGTATATACTGTTATCTCCATTTTGCAAATAAGGAAAGCAAAGTTAATTTTTTCTAAGGCTATAGATAGTAAGTGGATGTATTGGTCAGAGTAGGCTAGATTATGCTATATAACAAACAACCCCAGATTTGAGTGCCTCAAAACGCAAAAATTTATTTTTTGCTCATGCTCCATGTCCATCATGGATTGGCTAGAAGTGTTCTGTGTTACATTACCTTCTATCCAAGAACCAGGCTGAGGAAGACTCCATCTTGGTATTTCCTTGATTGCTCAGGTAGGAAAAAAGGGAATATGACCTTAAGGTTCCTGCCCAAAAGTGATTCCAGTCACTTTCACTTATATTTCACTTATATTTCACTGTGTCACTATCATGTCACTATCATGACAAGTCATGTGGCCATTTATAAAAGGAGGGCAAGAAGTGCTATCCTACTGTATGCTTAGAAGAGAAACAAATAGTCCAGTGAATAGAATTAATAAAGTCACAACTCGGGGCGCCTGGGTGGCTCAGTGGGTTAAGCCTCTGCCTTCGGCTCAGGTCATGGTCTCAGGGTCCTGGGATCGAGCCCCGCATCGGGCTCTCTGCTAGGCGGGGAGCCTGCTTCCCCTCTCTCTCTCTGCCTACTTGTGATCTCTGTCTGTCAAATAAATAAATAAATAAATATCTAAAAAAAAAAAAAAATAAAGTCACAACTCAGTCCAAAATCTGTGCTCTTTCCTTTGTACCATTGGTTTCATAGGATTATTGCAAAGATTAAAAATATGAAAACATACAGAAGAATTTAGCAATACACAATTATAGTTTGTACTCAACAGATATTGAAATGGAATCCTAGACAGTGGTTAAAGTAGAAACAAGTTAAGTTTGTCTTCAGTATTCTTTTCTGGTCATTTTTTGGCATAAGTCTCTCTTGGCCTCCCCTGATGATCCATGCAGAAGGCTGTCTCACTGGGGCGCCTGGGTGGCTCAGTGGATTAGGCCGCTGCCTTCGGCTCAGGTCATGATCTCAGGGTCCTGGGATCGAGCCCCGCATCAGGGCTCTCTGCTCCGCAGGGAGCCTGCCTCCTCCTCTCTCTCTGCCTGCCTCTCTACCTACTTGTGATCTCTCTCTCTGTCAAATAAATAAAATAAAAATCTTTAAAAAAAAAAAAAAAACTGGAGTCACAGAGGTGAATACAGGAAAAACTAAAAAAAAAAAAAAAAAAGGCTGTCTCACAGTTGGTAAGGTGCCACGGCTGTGCCCTTTGCTCCAGCCTCCATGCCCAGCAGATTTCCTGTGCTCTCTTGATTTACTCAGCAACTTACTGTCATATAGCATCATTGGCTGGTTTCAGATGGGCTGATGCTTAGAGGGTATTTATTCAATCTCTGGGGAGGAAACTGAGGCCCAGAGCAAGGCCCAGACATGCCCGAGAACATATGGCTAGTCAGTAGCAGACCCAGGACCAGAACCTACTTTTTATTTCTGAGTTTAGTGCCTTTCCTGCTGCTTCTCACAGGGCTAATAAACTGGTCACCTTGTACCAGGTTGGAGCATTCTGCTGACAGGAAATTCATATAATTTTTCTTACTTTCTCTCTTACAGTTCTGAAGGTGAACAAGAGGAGACATTAAAGGAATCACCAGAGGAGCTGAAAGAGAAAGACATGTAGGGCCACCAAAGGGTTGCCTAAGGATGCTGTGTAAAGTCTTGGTTTTAGGGGAATAGTATTTCCTTATTTGTAAGAGAATACTTTCTTCCCATTTTTATATATACATTTAATGTGAGCGTGTTTCTTTCACCAAAAAGCTGTATGTGATCTAAATCAATAGCATCTTATAATCAAGGAAATACAATGATAATGATGATGATGTTAATAAGTTTACACTTGAGGTAGATGAAATCTGTTTTCCACATAAATATATTTTCATCTGTGGAAATAGTTTCTTTTTAGCTGCTGAGATATGTTTAAAGTTATTATCTCTTTTTAGGATATTCTCTAATATTCTCTTTCAGATACATAAGATATTCTAAGATAGTCTAATTGTGGCCTACTGCCAAATAAAGATTATTGTCAAGAGCATCCTTGGAAAGTACCCCTTGGGAATATATTGTTTGATTTTTCTAAACATCTCCTAATTACTTTGTGCTTTCAATTTCTTAGATCCCTGACAGACATTCAAGACCTCTCCAGTATCTCCTACGAACAAGGTGGTTCTTTTACGGAAGTCTCCTGCAAAACACCCAGAATAAACCATGCACCTACAAGTGTCAGCACTCCGCTCAGCCCAGGTAACCACTGCAGGGAGGAGAAGGGTTTGGGAGAAGGGTTCCTGCCCCACTGGCTTTGGGAAGACTGGCAGCTGTTTCCCCACAGTGCAGAGGTGTCTCTTTAGTTCTAGAGCTGGTGGGGATAATCCCATGGGGGCCCATGTAGGCGTTGGTGGTGATGGTTATTGAGCAGCTATAGGGAGTTTTTTTTATTTAGGTGGTAGAGACACGCAAATGCAAACTGTACTTTGTACTCTAGCACTACTAAATTTAGTGCAAATACATTGGCTTCTCTTGTGTTTGTAACTCAAAACCTATTGTGCTTAAATGTACGTAGTTTTGAGTCCTGCAGTCTCAACAGCCAGCATCAAATAGCCTTTCTGTGGTGTCCTTAGTCCCAGTATATTTGTGGTTCAAATAATCTCCCTTTATTTTGATGGCCAAGTTTAGAGACTGTCTTTTTTTTTTTTTTTTTTTTTACTTTGAAGAGTTATGTCTCATATCAGCAGTTATTTTAGTTATTAACAATTCAGAGAATCCCTGGAATAGATATAGAGTTTTATGTTTTTGTTTTTAAATAATGTAAAGGACTTGGACAATAATTGCCCTCTTTTCTACAACAGGGTCAAGTTCTTCAGCTGCCAGCCGGTATAAAGACTGCCTTGAAAGTATCACATTTCAGATTAAAACAGGATCTACCTCGTGCTGGAACAGTCAGGAGTCTATTCAAACTTCATCTGATACATTTTCAGCAGTTCGAGAGAAAGCAAAGAGCCTAGATTCCTTTCTTACTTCCTCTGAAACTGTCCCTTCAAGATTGACTGATCTTGTAAGTATACTGACTCCACTTTCCATACTCATGGAGTTAGCCCAGTGGCTTTAGGGATCCAAAGTACTAAGATTTCTCCAAATCCATTTTACAAAGAAAACAAGAAATAAGCTGGATCTTCTCTAAGCCTCCTTGGGGTGTTTCTCTGAGTCTGTATTATAGGATATATCTTGGGGTTTTTTGTCCCCCCCCCCGCCCCTGCACCAGAAATAATGCTTGGCAATTTCTTTCTTTTAAAAAAGATTTTATTTACTTATTTTAGAGAGAGAGAGTGAGAGAGCAAGCACACAAGCAGGGAAAATAGCAGGCAGAGGGAGATTCAGTCTTCCTGCTGAGCAGGGAGCCTGATGTGGGGCTCAGTCCCAGGACCCTGGGTTCACAACACGAGTTGAAGACAGATGCTTAACTGACTGAGCCACCCAGGTGCCCTGGCAATTTCTTTAAAGAGCCAAACTGCCACAGTTTATGATGCTACTACCTTCACCTGCAGTGTACTTTCTGTCTACACATCTCCTACTCACTTGAGGAGGCTTGAGTTCTCCTTCCTCTTTGATGCCTCCTCTGCTTGGTTCCCTGAGAGTTTTGATTGATCACCTTCTCTGAGCTCCTGGACCAATAGTCTGCAGTAAAAACAGATATTTGTGTACTGCCTTCTCCTCTCCTCCTCCTCCTCCCCCGCTATCCTTTTCTTTATCTCTTCTCTCTCCCTCATATTTCATATGTATAATCTCTTCAAGAAAACTACAAATTCCTTACTCGGCACTGTTCATTAAAAATATGTTGAGCAGGGCGCCTGGGTGGCTCAGTGGGTTAAGCCGCTGCCTTCGGCTCAGGTCATGATCTCAGGGTCCTGGGATCGAGTCCCACATCGGGCTCTCTGCTCAGCGGGGAGCCTGCTTCCCTCTCTCTCTCTCTCCCTGCCTCTCTGTCTACTTGTGATCTCTCTCTGTCAAATAAATAAATAAAATCTTTAAAAAAAAAATATGTTGAGCATTCTATAGGCAGATTGATGTTTTGCTTTGGCTCTCAATTAAAAATCATCTGTTAGGTGCCTGGGTGGCTCAGTGGGTTAAGCCTCTGCCTTTGGCTCAGGGCATAATCTCAGGGTCCTGTAATTGAGTCCTTTTTCTGGCTCTCTGCTCAGCGGGGAGCCTGCTTCCCCCCAACCCCTCCCCCGCCTGCTTCTCTGCCTACTTGTGATTTCTCTCTGCCAAATAAATAAATAAAATCTTTTAAAAAAATAAATATCAACTGTCATCTGTCATCTTCTTTGGGCATTTGACTCACAAAAGGTCCACTCTGAAGTAGGGTGATAAAGAACTTTATGCTTCATTCAGCCATCTGTTATTTTGGCAGGTTCTAAGTGCCAGATAGCTTGCCAGGTCCCCTTCTAGGCATCCGAATATAAATAAGATAGACATAGTCTCTGCCCTGGAGGAGCTCCCCATCTAGCGAGAAAGGCTGGCGTAATCCAACCCAAAGGCAGGTGCTGGGCACTGGGGAGGCAAAGAGGGGTGAGAAGGGATTGCAGAGGAGGGGTCTTTAGAATGAGTTTGACTCAACAAAACAAGTGGCTTCTTCCATCAGTGAAACACAGGCTTAATCTTGGAAGTGATTGAACTTCATGAGTCTTTTGAGCTCAATACATGTGTCAATTACCATGTTTATGTCTTATAGAAAAGACTGTCTGCATTTACTGGGGCTGGTTCCTCCAGCATTGCTAAGTCACCTGACATATCGTCCCATGCCACCCAGAGAAGGAGCCTGCCGAAAGGTAACCTGTGTTTAATATCAAAATAGAACAACAACAACAGCAAAATCCAATTTAAGGGAACCTTAGTCTCATCTTTGATGCTACATTAGATTCAAATAGAAATGCTATTTTCCCTCTGATTATAAAAGTAAAACATACTCATTAAACTTAGAGAATCAAAAAGAGCTATAAAAAAGCCTATCATTTAATTCTACCACCAGTTTTTTAACTTCTTGTATTATTTTGGTATGTATCTTTTTCATCTTTTTTTTTTTTTAATAAACTCTCTGCCCAACGTGGGGCTCAAACTCAAGACCCCAAGATGAAGGGTTGCATGCTGTACTGACTGAGCCAGCCAGGCACCCCTCTAATTTCATATTTCTAGAAATATACAAAAATGTATATATTTTTAGCATAGTTGAGATCATAATTGTGTGTCAGCTCTGGGCTTTTTTTTTTCTTTGATGCTATATTTTGAGGATTTCCCCTTGGTCAGTGGAAGCTACAATAGTTCATTCTATATATGTTGCTGAGCCATGCCCTTGTGTTGAAGATTTATATTATTTTCTAATTTTTGCTCTTTGTACAAAAATCTTTGTACCTCTGATACCTTTCTCAGGATAGATTCTTAGGAGATAGTTTTCAAATCAAAAGATATGAGACTATTAACAGCCCTCGAGGTGTGTTGCCTTTGCTATACTAATTTTAATGTCTTATGTTTTGGCACAGTTCTTGGATTTTGTGAATTACGCTGAGGGGTTTTGGTTAGTGTTACAACTGAGCAGTTAAGGAAAGGCCCAAAGAATGATGCTACTTGCTTTGTATACCTTGGCCTGATAATCTATAGAGAAAGACCTCCCACTTTGTGTTTTGTTCATTTTGAGTGGTCCAGAGCCTCTGTATCCCTCTGGGAGCCCCCAGCCACTTAGTAAGAATTTGTACCTCATGTACCCCAATATCCTTGAGGAGGAAAGGACACGGATCAGGCAGTACGCAGGTGGGTATGGGGCAAAGTAGGAAAGGGTTTGTAGTAAAAGGGGGAGTAAACCCATTCACGTGTTAGGAGGTCTCAGGTAGGACTGCTAATGTGAAAGGCCGTCTCCCTGCCTTAGTTTGTTTTACTGTTGAGAGGTCCTAAGTCCATGTGGAAGCTGTGAAAATCCAGTTCAGGGCCAGGAAGGTATTAAGTCATTTCCCCCTTTATCTTTTTTAAGCACTAGTAGAAGCCATTTCACAGCATCACATTGATGAGCTACCACCGCCATCTCAGGAGCTGCTTGACGAAATTGGTAAGGGATGTTCAATACCGAATGTGATCCGTGGCCTCGTTTGTTATGGTCACTGACCACAGTGTGGTTCTTTGTCTCATGTGTAAGCACAGGTACAAAAGCCTCTCAGAAGGTCTGATAGATGTACAATTCAGTAAGGAGCGGTTTTCCAATGAAATGGACCTTGCACTACTACTGAAACCTGGCTAGGATAGTTAGCCTGTGTCTGTTGTCATTTTGTTATTTAAAGGACCTATGGTAATGATTCTAAGAGAAATAACAATATTTGAGTGGTTTATTATGATGGAATTCTTTTATTAAAGGAATTTTTCACTTCCTTTTTGAACCAAACCAACCATAATTTGGAGGCGTGATGTCTGGCTACTGAGGCCAAGACATCCTGTACTTTTCAGTTTTGCCATTAGCGGTAGGTATTAAAGGTGTTGGGATCATGCATGAGTTACTTTCCTAGTGGCACAAGAACTAGGGTGGAACCAGTCAGAGCTGCCAGAACCTTCCTTAGTTTCTTTTTCTGTACTCACGGGCCATTCTTACCTCATCACACCTCTCCTCCAGTTCCACAGGGTCACAGGGTTGTTGGGTTAAGCTCTTAGGGCTCCCACCCCTACACCCTTTCCTTCTATAGAAATCCCCAGGAGTCTTTGCAAATTCCTTCTCTCTAGTTGCTTTTCTTAGTATAGCAATAGAACTGCTGCTTGTAAGAGTAGAGGTCACCTACACATGTCCAGCTCAGGTAAATTCTCAGTGTCATTTGTTCTTGGTCATGACTTACAGCAGGATTTGTAGGATCCTTTGCAGTTTGACCTTAGCGATACTTTTCCTCTGCATCCTGCTGTCTTCTCTCTTAGTCACCATATGGACTCCCCCATTTCAGCAGCTGTTAGCAGGCTTCCTCCTGGGCTCCAGCCTCATGGCACAGCTGTACCACAGTATACGCTGCAGAAACCCTCCCTCATTTTACATATGGGAATTATCTGGACCAGGTTTCTAGGTGATGTCTGCACTTTGACATGAGTCAGTAATTTCCCATAAAGACAAAAGCACAAGGGCACCTGGCACCCACGCAATTATTGTATATTATTCTGTTGTTCCACTTCAAGAGAGCTTTGGGGAGTGCCCTGGTGCTGACACCTGTTCTTTTGGAGGACCCACATTCAAAGCTCTAGTCTTCTGACAAGGGCCTAAAGGGGAGGATCCTCTTGAACCCTAGGATAAAGATGATCCTTTAAGATCAACAGGGGACTACTTTAAACAAGGATAAAAATGGATTTTTAAATTTCAGATTATTTGAAATGA
Source organism: Meles meles (assembly GCF_922984935.1). Taxonomy (NCBI): domain Eukaryota; kingdom Metazoa; phylum Chordata; class Mammalia; order Carnivora; family Mustelidae; genus Meles; species Meles meles. The sequence goes on from NC_060083.1 coordinate 31,627,750, forward strand.
TCAGATGGGGCCCCTTGATGCCCAGGAGCGGCAGGAAGGGCCTACTTCCTGACCTGCAGGAAGAGAGAGCCCTGTGCCTGCACACAATAGGGCTGCATCAGGGAACCATGGTCCCTGTGTGTGCTGCCTCCCAGCTATCTTCCTGCTTTGCTCTGGGAGCACTTGAAGCATACTGTAAAGCTAGCAAATGCAAAGCAGTGTGCGGGGTCTAGCAGACACTTGTCTTGGTCTTGTGGTCAATTCTTTAGGAACTAGAAATTATGGATTATTCTTTGTCTTCTGTCTTTTCATAAACTTAGTAAAAATATGAAATATAGACTACAGAGGTGGGGAAAATTGGAAGTTGCTTTGATGTTGTTCCATACTATTTAAGAGAGAATAAAATGCAGATTAGGAGCATAGATCTTAGAGCTGGACCATCTAGGTTCAAATCCCAGCTCTGCATCTTACTCTCTATGTGATGCCAGGCAAGGTCCTCAACCTTTATTTACCTTCATTTCCTCATCCGCTAAACAGGATTGGCAATCACATGATTAGTCTTGTAGGATTGTTGTGAAGATTGCAAACATTAATCTTGAATGAATGTGTGTAAGTTAAAAACAGTACCTGCCACGTAGGGCTCTGCAAATGTGACCTATCATCGTTACCATTTTTGTTTTTTTTTACTGTTGGAGGGAATTGAACAACATATACCAGAGGTTCTCAAACTTTACCAACTGTCAGAATAACCTGGAGGGCTTGTAAAATATGATTGCTTGGCCCCACCCCCAGAATTTCTGACTCAGTAGGTCTGCAATGAGGCCTGAGAATTTGCACATCTAAGTCAGAGTATGCTGAGTATAACTGAGTGAGTATACTGAGGCTGATCCGAGGGCTGCCCTTTGAGAACCACTGCCCTAGAGAATGGTGTGATATGTAAAGGAAGGAGTAAGTTGCCTTCTGTTTTTGTATAATTGTGACAGAGCACTTGAAGAAGCAGCAGGCCTCATCCACAGTGTTGGGGGAGAACACAGCAAGTCATCTAGGCATCACTGCAAAAGGTAAGCCAACTACCTAGGTCCTTTTCATCAGGGCCTTGCTGTAACACTGTCTTTGGCAGCACATTGGTACATCTGGGGTCCTGCGGACCTTGAAGTCAGGGACACTTCCACCTCAGTTGCCACTTTTGTACTGCAAGTGATTTCATGTCTCTGAGCCTCAGTCATCCTCATCTGTAAAATGTGGAAGATAATTCCTGCCTCCTGAGGTATGCACAGTGCCTGCTACATTGTAAGATAGTGAACAAACCTTCCCTTCATAGGACTGCTGGCAGGATGAAATGAGGTAACATTATGAAAGCTTGGCATAGATTAAAGGGTACTACACTTCCCCACCCACATTCTTTCCTTGGGACTTCAACCTAGAAACATCTAACAAGTAAGATCAGGGTAGTCCCCCAATGTAAATCGGGCAATTTGTTTCCAGGGTCTCCTGCCTCTTCTATGTGCCCTTTCTTTCTTCCGCTTCTTCTGCTTCCTCTGTCTCTCTTGAGTCTTGGCACAGGTAAGGTTTCCTGTTGCTTCACCTGGCATCAGAGAGCTCCCAAGACCCCAGAAGCAGCTGCTGTGAATGCAGGTGCCCTGTGGACTGCCACCTGGTCTTTGGCTCTCCTGGGAAGAAGTCGTGCAATGCATACTTCAGTGTACTGAAGTACTGATTAGCCTTAAATTTTTTGCACTCCATTTTAAGGCAGGCTTTCTCAATTGTTTTTTTTGATGTTGTTCTAATAAAGTCTTTCAACTGTTTTTAGATCAAAGGCACTTAGAAGAACAAGAAACTAACTGTGAAAAAGAAGATAGCAGTATGCTTTGGACCAAAGAAACTCAGGATCTAGAAGAGGACACAGAGAGGTAACAGAAAAAGCTGAATTTCTGAAAGGATTTCGTATACCATATCAGTTTGCATTAGTTTGTCTTCTGATATTGACAAATAAGACGGGAAGAAAAGGTCTTTCTTCGTATTGTCCTAATAGCCCCTACTCCTGAAAGTTTTTTGTTTTTAATTACCATTGTGATAAGATAAACATAACAGTTCAGTAGTGTTAAGTATATTCACATTGTTGTGCAACCAGTCTCTTGAACTTATTCGTCTTACAAAACTGAAACTCTGTACTCGTTAAAAACCAACTGCCCATTCCCCCTTTCCTCAATTCCTAGCAATCTCTGTCCTACTTTCTGCTTCTATGAGTTTGACTCCTCTTGATACTTCATAAAGTGAAGTCATTCATTATTTATCTTTTGTAACTGGTTTATTTCACTTAGCATAATATCCTCAGGGTTCATCCATGCAACATGGTCAGAATTTCCTTCTTCTTCTTCTTCCTCTTCTTTTTTTTTTTTTTTAACTATTTTATTTATTTGAGAGAGAGAGAGAGCCACACAAGCAAGGGGGAGCAGCAGAGGGAGGGGGAGATCAGGCTCTCTGCTGAGCAGGGAGCCTGATGTGGGGCCCAATCCCAGGGCCCAGGATCATGACCTGAGCTGAAGGCAGACGCTTAACTGAACCACCCAGGTGCCCCAGAATTTCCTTCTTTTTTAAGGCTGAATTCCTTTGTGTGTGTGTGTGTGTGTGTGTGTGTGTGTGTGTGTTACATTTTGTTAATCCATTCATTTATTTGCCTACTTTTTCTACCTTTTCTACATCTACCTTTTGCCTACTGTGAATAATGTTTCTATGAACATGGGTGTACAAATATCTCTTCTGGATATCCTGCTTTCAATTATTTTGGATATGTACCCTGAAGTGGTATTGCTGGATCACATGGTAAATCTATTTTTAATTTTTTGAGGAAATACCATACTGTTTTCCACAGCAGCTGCACCATTTTACATTCCTACCAACAGTGCACAAGGGCTCCAGTTTCTTCACATCCTTGCCAATACTTATTTTCTATTTTTTTTTTTTTTTTGATAGTAGCCTCTCTAATGGAATGAGTATGAGGTGATATCTCATGGTTTTGATTTGTATTTCCCCAGTGATGAGTGATGTCGAGCAACTTTTCCTATGGTCCATGGCCATTTGTAGATTTTCTCTGGAGAAATAACTATTCAAGTCCTTTGCCCATTTTTTAATGGGATTTTTTTTCTTGTCAAGTTGCTTTTTTTCTGTTTTTGTTTGTTTTTACTTCATTTTGTGAGGTGAACATAGGTTTCAGCTTTTTTCAAAAATGTTTCAATTAAAGGCCTCGGAAGAGAATTTTTAGATCGTTGTAGCCAAATAAGAGAAAAATGGGGGCTATCATCCAGACAGTTGAGTCTAAAAACACAAGGTTGCCTCAAAAAATCCTATTCCATTCCTGATTTAGGGCTCTCCTTTGACCCATGCTGTAAGGTAAACCACTTGAGTTCACCTCTCATGCCTTCTGACTTCTCTTGCCTTGTTCCATCATTCAGGAATAGGACCGGTGTGAGGTGAGTGAGACACACTCCTTGGGCACAGAGTTGAAGGAGATGACACCAAAAAATGCAGGAGTTGGGGGCACCTGGGTGGCTCACTTGGTTAAGTGTCTGCCTTCAGCTCAGGTCATGATCTCAAGAGTCCTGGGATTGAGCCCTGCATCAGGCTCCCTGCTCAGCAGAGAGCCTGCTTCTCCCTCTCCCTCTGCTTGCTGTTCTGCCTACTTGTGCTCTCTATCTCTCTGTCAAATAAATAAAGTCTTTATTTTTAAAAAACACAGAAGTCAAGATAAATTATTTTAATGTGTATTTTTAAAAATGAAAATTGATGCCAAAAAATCCACGATGAGCAAAATGTCTAAAATTTGAAGAAAAAGAGGATCTGAATCTATCCTTGTACCATTCACCTTATCCCAGTCCTGGTCCTGGGAATCCTTAGGGTAGCCTGCAGAATTCTTTCAGCTGCAGATGATAGAAAACCCCACCATTGTGCTTTGATGGGCTTGTCTCACACAAGAGGCAGTCCCACTGGTTGGCAGGGCATGCCTGGTGTAGCAGCTTGGTGATGCGACCAGGGACTTAGGCTCTTTGATATTCTTGCTTTGCCACCATAGCATGTTGACCTTTATTTTCAGACTTGTCACCTCCTCGTTGCAAAATGACTGCTATCCACACACCAGGCAGAGATAAAAGGGTGGGGCGAAGGAATATTGTGACTCTGCCCTTTTTATCAGGAGAGCAGTAACTTTCCCAGAAGCCCTCCCCAGCAGTGCCCACTTACATCTCAGTGGCCAAATGTGATGCGTGACCACCCTCAGTTGTAAGGGAGACTATAAATTGGGTTTTTAGCTTTTTAGCTGCTATAGAAGAGGAAGGCAAGGAAGAAGAGTGCTATGAATATCTTTTAGATAGTGAATCCAGTTTCTGTCACACTCTGCAAGGGCTAAATTATTCTGTGTAAGGAAGGAAAAGAAAGACTTGTAAGGGAAGTCTGGGAAGTAGAGGAGGAGACTGGAGTCCTGGGACCTGCAAGGAAGGTCCTTCCTGGGGAGACAGAAAAAAACAAAGAGGCAAAGGGGGAGTTCTTTAAAGTTTTAGTTATCTTTTTTCTAGGGATGCCTGGGAGGCTCCGTCAATTAAGCATTTGCCTTAGTCTCAGGCCATGATCCCAGGGTCCTGGGATCAAGTCCTGCTGTTGGGCTCCTTACTGAGTGGGGATCCTGCTGCTTCTGTCTGCTGTTCCCTTGCTTGTGTGCTCGCGCGCTCTCTCTCTCTTTCTCACTGATAAGTAAATAAATAATCTTTAAAAAATAATAATTTCAAAAAAGAAATCTTTTTTCTGTAATGTATGATATAAATCGCGCCCTTCCATCTCCCTAGAACACCTTCAGTAAAAATGTACATCATTATTCAAGCAAAAGAAGACGATTAGCTCAAAAAGTCCAAGTTAAATTTGGTTGTATAAAGTGCTTTGCTCGTGATCCAAAGTTAGATGCTATTACTGTTTTCCGAAAGGGCTGGCTGTACTGGACACAGATAGAGGCCCACAGAGCGACTTCTCAGGCCTTCCGAAAACTCTCTCTGCATCCTGTATCCTCAGAGGTAGTTCTTCGTCCAAAGTTGTTGTAGGAGTGAGTGTACAATTCTAGCCTCAGGTGGAAATTGACTTAATGACCTGGAATTGAGGCTGAGTCTAACATTGGACTTTGGGAGATAACTATTCTTAGGGGTTATCTCCTAAGAAGGAGGCTTTTGGTCAAGGGCCTAAAGAAGAGTTTGGTCTACATTTAAATCAGATCTAAGTGACCTCTGCTGCTCTAGATACAATATCACCGAGCTCTCATTTTCTCATGTGTACAGTGAAAGCACTGGTTTGAAGGGCCTTTCCCACTCTAAAACACTTTGCCTCCTTGTCATGGGACAAGAATTGTCTCAAATCTCTGCACTTGCCCTTGTACAGAGCTCACTCTACTCTCGATGAGGACCTAGAAAGATGGCTACAGCCCCCCGAGGACAGCCCGGAGCTACAAGATCTCCCTGGAGGCTCTACAAGGTTATTGTTCTCCCATCAGAGGATCATTTTCTTCTTTTTCAGGAAGGAGGTCTAGATTTTAGGTTTTTTTAAAAAATACCTTGACTCCTTAAAGAATGAGTGTCTGGTGATGTTATTACATTGCTGTTGTTAAGCCAGCCTTGACTCCTGTCTGCCCCTCTTCCTCCAACCACCTACAGTGCTCAAGATACTGATTCCCAGATTGATATCAGTATAGAGAGGCCTCTAAGATGGCTGTACCTTGGCCCTGTCACCTTCAATATTTCATCAGTCATTTGAATTAAATCAGAAAAGGCATGCTTATCAAATTTTTAGATAACACAAATTAAGAATGAATGCTAATGTGATAGGTGGTAGACTATGGATTCAAAATAGTCTTGACAGGTGGAAATGTTAGATTTCTCTAAAAGATGAAGGTTAGCATTGAACTGTGTAGAATGCAAGGGATCTGGCCAAATGGAGAATTTTTGACTGGAAGCTCCTCCTCACTGTAATTTCATTGGAGGGAGGAAGTTGTGTCTTATTTTTATATGCTCAGCATTCAGCATGGATTTCGAGACATGGTAAGAATTCAAGAAATTTTTCTTGAAGAGTCCATAAGTAGTGACTCCATGAGATCTCAGTTTGATGCTAAAAAGGTCAGTGCAGCATTAATGCTGGACAGACAATTGTATTGTCCAGGCAAGGCGATGTCTCACACTATAGAGAGAGGATTCCTGGGACACAGTGTGGGGTGTCTTTCTGGATGCCATATTTTAAAAGAGATGCTGACAAACAGAAGAGGGTGGCCCTAGAACAGTCAGACGTCTGGAAACCATGTCCTGTGAGAAGAGCTGAAGGAGCTGGAGAGGCTTAGCCTGAGAAGCACAGATGGGGTAGAGGAATTGATAGCTGCCCCCAAACACCAGAGATACTATAAAGTGAAGAGAGTGTGCTTACTCTCTTCTGCCCCAAAGGACAGAGCTAGTGACTAGAAACTGCAGAGTTAGGTATTTTCTATTTATCAAAGCATATGCTTTCTAAGAGCCATAGCTTTTTGATAGAGAAAACAACTACCTTTACACTCCCTTGACCGGGAGCTCCTCCCACTCAAGCGCAGGCTAGACAACACTGGGTCCAGACATTTGGCTGGAGGTAGAAAAGAGCCTGAAGGCTTCCTCCAATTCTAGAGTCTATAATTCTGTTAGTGATGAGAGATTAGGAGGGAAAAATCCTTTTTGCTCTAGCTGGCTTTATTTTCTCTCTTGTTTTACATATTTTGTTTTGGATATTTAGCTAATGAAAACAGAAGAAAAATCCCTAAACAGTGTCAAGTTAGTTGAGCCGGCATCTTTTGAGCACTGACAGTGAGCCAGGTGCTGTGCCGAAGCAGAGGGGTGGATGTCTCTGCCCTTCAGGAGCTTACCGTTGCGTGGGGCAGGTGCTTTCTGCTTACTAGTTTGGCAAACATGGTCTTTAAAATCATTAGATACTTCAATCGGATACTTCAGAGAGAGTTTCAGGAAATAAAGTGAGATAATGAAATAAATGGTGGTTATAAAAAGGGCACCAATTAGAACATAAGTGAAATGCTTTGTGGGGGTTGGGTGGAGGTGAGTAATGTAGCCTAGACGTTGAGAGCAGAGTCTGAGACGGACTGCTTGGGTTGGATCCCAGTTCCAGGACTTAGTGAGGCCTTAACTTACTTCTCTGTGCCTCAGTTTCCCCATCACTTAATGGGGATGGTAATGGTAATGGTGACTACCTCATATAGTAGTAATAAGAATTAAATGCGTTAATGTACATTACCGCACACAAGCCAATGCCTGGCCACTAGTGCTATCTATTGTGATTTCTTTGGAACAGTCCTGTTCTCCTGGCCATTTTGCATATAGTTTGATGCTCAAAATCATTGTCATTGAAGGGAGGAAAATATCAAGGATCAAGAAGCTGGTGAAAAGAAGAGAAAAGAAGAAGAAAGGATCAAATCAGAGAGAAGGAAATCAGACAGCTTTTTAGGAACTTCTGAAGAAGGTATGAATGAATGATTGTTTAGCTTGGAGTCTTTGGGCTGTGATGAACATCTGAGTTATTTAGAAATATTTAGAAATTATTTAGAAATATACCTAATCCTTCTATGTTTTTCTCCTGTAGTTCAGCCTACGTTTTCTGTTAATTGCCAGTCATATCTTCATCACAAAACCATAACAACATCCAATTCTATTTCTAAGCAAGCCTTTGGCTAGTCTCCTCATCTTATCTTGCACACTGTCTGGAAAGATGTTTTGCTTCTAATTGTCTAGTGTCTTCAAAGGAGTTCTAAATTTAGCTCACACAGAGGCTGTAGAATCTGATAAGAAATCATAAACTGTGGAAATTAAGTGGAGTCTACAAGTGATGTGAGAAGTATAAATTAATCTTATTTCAAAACTATTTCGACAGAACTTTAGGCATCATTCACAAGTGACACCCCTCTATATTTAAGTTCCTCCTATTTAGGAAGTTAGAAATATTAACTCTTTTAGAATATCTGTTATCCCTTGCATCCCTTCCCTGGGTCATTCTCATTCTCCTCCTTTCTCTGCCCTGTTTTTGCTTTGTGGACTGTATCTCCTGGGCTTCCTGGCCAGCAGGCTTCCCATTGGTCAGTGCACCTCTTCTCTGCATAGAAGTGGTATCCCTCCAGGAGCACAGCTTCTGTAAGGCAGCCTGTCCTTCTCAGTTGCAGCTATCACTGGCTTCCAGTAACTTTCTGTCCCACCTCCTTCTCAGTCCCTTTAGACTTAGGAGTGATAATGGCTTGTGTCTGCTGCTAGTCACTGGATGTCTTGCCATCCCTTGTTTACTCCCTTAACTCTGACTATACCTGTGTAAGTAGTCACCTCATTAAAGGGTTTGGGGTGTACTTGATTTCCTCTGGGACCCTGACTGGCACAAGGCCCAGTGCATGTGAGCATTTAGCTAGCGTTGAATTCACTGAGACCATAACGCAGGGGCTTTGTGAATTAGCATCATTAGTGTCCATTGCTATGACGGGGAGCTGTGGAATCTTAGGAGGGAAGGCCCATTAACCGTGTTTTTAGAAAGATTCTCTCTCTGTAGAAGAAAACGACTGTTGTCCACCCTAAACTAGAGAGAGAACATTGTAATGTGACTTCTAAATACTGGCACACTTTGACCCAGACAATAATCTGGTTGTGTTTTCTTCTTTCTCTATTTCATCAAGAGGAACTAAAACCCTGTTTTTGGAAGCGACTGGGTTGGTCTGAACCATCCAGGTAATGAGTTGGCATATGCTTATAGGTCAAAGTTCACTGTCTGTAGAAATAGGAGCAGACTTTAAACATTCACCAGCATCTGAGTAAACATGAATGATCAAGTTACTGATAGTTTTTTTAAATGATAATGAATTCAAAGTTGCTGGATTTTTTTAATCTGTTAATGTTTATAGTTAATTAAAATATAAGGGGAAATTCATGCCAACTTTGGTAAAATAGTAGCGTCAGCACAAGAGCAGTTTTAGACAGAGGGAGAACAGAACGGTGCTATCAGTTGCTTTGCAGTCATTGTGCATTCCCATGATATGCTAGTTGATTATCTCCTTTGAATTTATACAGATCCAAATCCCTTTCCCTTGAGTTCAGTTGAATAGAAAGAAACTGCTGTTTGTGTCTTTAAAAAACATGTACACCAACTCGAAACTCCTTTTTTTGTTGTTTTTTAAAAAATACACACACAGGATAATCGTGCTGGATCAGAGTGACTTGTCAGACTGATGGGATTTGGATCACAGGTGGACTCCTGGCCAGAGTTTGAGCATCTTGCTCATGAGCTCCAGCCTCTCCTCATCTGCTTCAGTCACCATCAGGGCAGTGACCCCCTAGGTCACCCTTTGTTCAGCCGCCGCAATAGACGGAACCACTGGCCCTGTCTGTTTGCAGCACATTTAAAAATTTATTTTTAGTTCACATTTCTGAAAAGTGAAAGGCAGCTTTTATTGTAAAATTTTCTCATTGTTTCCAGAATGGCTTTTGGTTTTGTTGTTTAAGATTTTTGAAACTTTAACTCCTGTTATATAATAAAATGTTTACTGTTAATACCATTTAGGTTTTAGCTGTGTGAGAGAAATTTCTTTTCTTTTCTTTTTTTAAGATTCCATTTATTGGGGCACCTGGGTGGCTCAGTGGGTTAAGCCTCTGCCTTCAGCTCAGGTCATGATCTCAGGGTCCTGGGATCGAGCCCCGCATCGGGCTCTCTGCTCAGCAGGGAGCCTGCTTTCCCCCTCTCTCTCTATCTGCCTCTCTGCCTACTTGTGATCTCTCTCTGTCAAATAAATAAATAAAATATTTAAAAAAAAAGATTCCATTTATTTATTTGACAGAGAGAGATCACAAGTAGGCAGAGGCAGGCACAGAGAGAGGAGGAAGCAGGCTCCCTGCTAAGCAGAGAGCCTGATGTGGGGCTCGATCCCAGGACCCTGGGATCATGACCTGAGCCAAAGGCAGAGGCTTTAACCCACTGAACCACCCAGGTGCCCCCAGAGAAATTTCCTTGTTTTAGTTATTGGGAGAGGAACTGCCACCCAAACAGTCTTCAATATCTGTTATAAAGTTGGATGTATAAGCTACCACCTCTCATATAAACCGGCACCAGTCATCCGTATTTTCGACTAGAAATACTGCCCTCCTCTTGGCTAGGATTGCCATATTCCCATTCCAGCTAGAATTGACTTACATGATGAAAGTACAGGTCAGAATAAAAGTCCAAGATATTTTGAACTCTTTAAGGTGAACAAACATCATTTCTGTATATTTCAGATTGTACACCTCACATCATTAGTGCCTTAAGGATGAAATTGTGGTAAGATGAAGATCACAACCTTTTTTCTAATTTAGCAGCTAGTGACTAATGGCCAGATGCATACACGTGTATAGCCTGGTTTTTAGAGGATTGATATACCTTCATCTACCTCAAGTTTAGAGCCTTCACATATGAATAAAAACCTTTTCTTAGAAGCTATGTGCTATTATACAATACTAGCGAGCTAACATTTTATTCTTAGCAAATAAATAATAGGTCTTTTGTTTGTGAAAACTGAATTGTTCCTGTTGAGGATGGTCATATTCATACAATTCTTACTAGCACCACAGAATTTTACCCTGCACAAATAAAATAAGAAGGTACAAATCTGTTTGACCATTCTGAAGCAAGAGACAGATGCTTGTCATTATAACCAGAAGAAAATCAAAGCAAACTGCTTTACAAATAATACTACGTGTAAGGAACTTGGAGGATACAGGGACTTGTAATATATAATCCTTCCTCTCATAAACCTTTAATTGGTGAGACAAAATCAACATACATAAAAATATAAGGGCTGATAGCAGATAGCATGATAAATAGTAAGTTGTGATATTACAGCATTCTCTGTTAGTATTCATTAAGGCTATGTATACTCTGTTAGTATTCATTAGGCTCACAGAATCCTACATAAACTCCCACTGGTAGGATTTGTAATCTTTTGTCTACAATGTCAGGAGACTCTTCTAGCTGGTCAGTGACTATGTTATACTGGCCAACATTAACAATAACAATAATAATATTAACAATAATAATGCTGGTGGATAATGTTTATTGGTTACAGAGCAACTGTTAGGTGCAGGATTCCATGACCTGTCCGAGATCATACTGGAGCAAATGTATTTGCTACATAGTAGCTTTCCCTAAGACTGTAGTTCAAGAGTACCCTAAGCAAAGTATAAGGATTGTGGAAGTGAACCAAGAGCTAACTTTAGATTAAAACTGATGGTGATATGTCCTTTATGAACCTAGTCCCCATCCTCACATCTGCTCTGTGGGTTTGGTGCTGAATTTTTGGAGTATACAGAGTCCTTCATTTTTCCTCACTATAAGGAAGCAGAGAATAAATACGTAAACAGTTCCAGACACATAAGAGATTGTTAAATGTTGGCTCACTTTTTTTTTTTTTAAGATTTTATTTATTTATTTGAGAGAAAGAGTGAGTGAGAGAGAGAACACAAGCCAGGGGGGGAGGCAGAGGGAGAAACAGACTCCCCTTAAGCAGGGAGCCCAAAGCAGGGCTCAATCCCAGGACCCTGGGATCATGACCTGAGCCAAAGGCAGACACTTAACTGACTGAGCCACCTAGGCGCCCTGAGTTTTTGAATGTTATTGAAATTAAGCTGGCATAAATTCAAATGAGAGTGTTACAAATTCAGGATACAAAATGTAATCCTCATAGTTACCACAAAGAAAATAGCTGTTGAATACACACAAAAGGAAATGAGAAAGGAATTTAAACATTCCACTAGAGAAAATCAACTAAACACAAAAGGAGACAGTAATGCAGGAAATGTGGGACAAAAAAGTTATAAAGGCATATAAAAAACAAATAGCACAATGACAGAAGTAAGGCCTCCTTCTCAGTAATTAGTTTAAGCACAAATGAATCAAACTCTCCAAAAGACAAAGATGGATAGAATGGATAAAAATACATAATCTAACTCAATGCTGTCTATAAGAGGTTCAGTTGAGATCCAAAGACACAAACAGATTGAAAGTGGAAGGGTAGATGAAAATATTTCATACAACTACTAACCAAAAGTACAGGGGTAGCTATATTGATATTAGACAAAGTAGACTTTAAATCGAAAAAGGTTATAAGAAACAAGGACATTATATATTAACAAAAGGTTCAATAGGGAAAGTATAACAATGTATGTACCTAATGAAAGCCACCAAAATACAGGAAGCAAAAATGGACAGAATTGAAGGGAGAAATAGGCAATTCTGTAATAACAATTGGAGGCTTCAAAAACCCCCTCACAATAATGGATAGACCAACCAGACAGAAGATGGATAAGGAAATAGAGGAGTTAACATAAAAAACCAACTAGATCTTGTATTTACAGAACACTCTACTCAGCAACAACAGAATATGTATTCTTCACAAGTACACCTGGATACTTTTTAGGGAAAACCTAAAAAATAGGCCACTTATGTCTCATTAGATTTTAAAAGATAGATATCATACAGAGTAACTTCTCTGACCACAATAGGATGAAGTTATAATAACAAAAGGAAAACTGGAGAGTTCATAAAATCATGGAAGTTAAATAACACACTTTTAAAAAAAAAAAGATTTTTACTTATTTATTTGAGAGAGAGTGAGTGAAGGGGAGGAGGAGTAGAGGGAGAGGGAAGCAGTCTCTATGCTGAGTAAAGAACTCTTGAAACGGGGCTTGATTGCGTGACTCCAAGATCATGACCTGAGTGGAAATCAAGAGTCCAAGAGTCAGATGCTTAACCAACTGAGCCACCTGGACGCCCCCACACCTTTTTTTGTTTGTTTGTTTGTTTGTTTTAAAGAAAGGTGATGTTGTGCTCCAGGGAGCTTAATTTTTTAAAAAGATTATTTATTTTGGAGAATGTGAGTGAGGGGAGGGGGAAAGAATCTTCAAGCAGAATCGCCGCTGAATGTGTAGCCAGACACAGGGCTCAATCCCACGACCCTTGAGGTCATGACCTGAGCTGAAACCAAGAGTCAGATGCTTAACCAACTGAGCTGCCCAGGTGCTCCTAAATAACACACTTTTAAAACAACCAAGTGGGGGCACCTGGGTGGCTCAGTGGGTTAAGGCCTCTGCCTTCGGCTCAGGTCATGATCTCAGGGTCCTGGGATCGAGCCCCGCATCTGGCTCTCTGCTTGTCAGGGAGCCTGCTTCCTCCTCTCTCTGCCTGCCTCTCTGCCTACTTGTGATCTCTCTCTCTATCAAATAAATAAATACAATCTTTAAAAAATAAATAAATAAAATCTTAAAAAAAAAATCATTAAAACAACCAAGTGATTGGGGCGTCTGGGTGGCTTAGTGGGTTAAGCCGCTGCCTTCGGCTCAGGTCATGATCTCAGGGTCCTGGGATCGAGTCCCGCATGGGGTTCTCTACTCAGCAGGGAGCCTGCTTCCCTCTCTCTCTCTCTGCCTGCCTCTCTGTCTGCTTGTGATCTCGCTGTCAAATAAATAAAAATAAAAAAAAATTAAAAAAAAAACCACAACATACTAAAACTTATGGATACAGCAAAAGCATGGAAATTTATAAATAAAAACATGTAAAAAGTAAGAAAGATTTCAAATCAACAACCTAACATTATACCTTAGGGAACTAGAAATAGAACAAACTAAACCCAAAGCTAGCAAAAGAAAGGAAATAAAGATTAGAGCAGAGATAAATGAAATAGAGAAAAAAAAATAGTAGGTAAAAATCAATGAAACCAAAAGTTGATTCTTCAGAAGGATCAACAAAATTGAAAATACTGTAGCTAGATGGACTAGAAAAGAAGGGAAGACTCTAAATTACTAATTTAGTAATTACTAATTACTAAAATCAGAAAATGAAGTGGGGTGGCACAGTTGATTACATGCCAAATTCTTAGATTCAGCTCAGGGCATGATCTCAGGGTCGTGAGATTGAGCCCCACTCTGGGCTCCACTTAGCGCAGAGTCTGCTTGAGATTCTCCCTCTCCCTCTGGCCCTCCTTGTTGTAAGCTCTCTCTCTCTCAAATCTTTAAAAAAAATTCTAGTGGAACATTACTACTGAATCTACAGAAATAAAAAGGATTATAAGGGAGTACTATAAACAATTTTATGCCAGCAAATTGGATAACTTGGATGAAATGAACAAATTCCTAGAAACACAATGTCTGCAAGACTTAATCATGAAGAAAGAGAAAAGCCAAATAGACCTATAACTAGTAAAGAGATTGAATCAATAATCAAAAATCTCCCAAGAAAGAAGAGCCCCAGACATGATGACTCCACTGGTGAATTCTACCAAACATCTCAAGAGGAACTAATACAAATCCTTCTGAAAATGTTCCAAAAAATTGAAGAAACACTTTCTAACTCATTCTGAGGCCAGCATTACTCTTTTTTTAAAGTTTTTTTTTTAAGATTTTATTTATTTATTTGACAGACAGAGATCACAAGTAGGCAGAGAGGCAGAGAGAGTAGGAAGCAGGCTCCCCGCAGAGCAGAGAGCCTGATGTGGGGCTCGATCCCAGGACCCTGGGATCATGACCCGAGCCGAAGGCAGAGGCCTCAACCCACTGAGCCACCCAGGTGCCCCAGGCCAGCATTACTCTTGATGCCAAAGCCAGATAAAGGCACAAAACTGCAGATTATCTCATAGGAACACTGGTGAAAAAATCCTCAACAAAAGACTAGCAAACAATTCAGCAGCATATTGAAAAGATTATACACCATAACCAAGTGGGATTTATTCCTGGAGCTCGAGGATGGCTGAAAGCATGAAAATCATATGTACAACTGCGATATGCTACAATTTAATATGTGATATACCACCTCAATAGAATGAAGAGGAAAGAAAACATCATTTTAATTTGACAGAGAAAAAGCATCTGACAAAATCAATACCCTTTGTGACAAAAACACTCAACAAACTAAGAATAAAAGGAAACAATCTCAATATGATTAAAGCCACATATGAAAAATCCATAGTGAATATCATACTCAATGGTATTGAAAGACTGAAAGCTTTTCTTCCAAGATCAGAGACTAGAGACGATGCTTGCTTTCACCACTTCTATTTAAATAGTATTGGAAGTTCTAGCCAGAGCATTTAGGCAAGAAAAATAAATTAAAGTTATCGTAATTAGGAAAAAGTAAAGACAGTACCTGTTTGCAGGTGATATGAACTTAGGTAGAAAACCCTAAAGATTTCACCAAAAAACTGTTATAACTAGTAAATAATTCAGCAAAGTGGCAGGATACAAAGGCAATACACAAGATTCCACTGCATTTCCATACATGAATAAGGGAAAATCTGAAAGGGAAATTACAAAAATAATTCCATTTACAGTAGCATCAAAAATAATAAAATAGGGGCACCTGGGTGGCTCAGTGGGTTAAGCCTCTGCCTTTGGCTCAGGTCACTGTCTTGGCGTCCTGGGATTGAGTCCTGCATCAGGCTCTCTGCTCAGCGGGGATCCTGCTTCCCTCTCTCTCTGCCTGCTTCTCTGCCTACTTATGATCTCTATCTGTCAAATAAATAAATAAAATCTTTAAAAAAATAATAAAATACTTAGGAATTAACAAGGAGGTGAAACACTTGTGCCATGAAAACCACAAAACATTGCTGAGAGAAATTAAGACATAAATGGAAACACATCCCATGTTCATGTAACAGAAGATGTTATATTGTTAACATGTTAATACTGCCTAAAGCAATCTATAGATCCAATGCAATCTCTTATCAAAACCCCAATGACTTTTTAAAATTAAGACTTTATTTATTTATTTGTTAAGAGAGAGCATAAGCAGGGGAAGCAACAGGCAGAGGGAGAAGCAGCCTCCCTGCTGAGCAAGGAGCCCAAAGCAGGACTCAATTCCAGGACCCTGGGATTTTTTTCTCTGTAGGTGCCTACGGTTCTTGGTCACACCACTTTGAAGAATGAAGAGGAAGATCAGACGGAGTGGTGGGTAGCAAAGCAAGCTTTATCAAGCAATAGCAAAGTGGTAGTGCTTTGCTATTGAGGAAGAGGTGCCCCAAGTTGGTTTTTGTGGGTTTTTTTTGTTTGTTTTTATGCAGAACAGTGTGAGGTATTTAATACCACTGGACTATACACATCAGAATAGTTAAGATGGTAAATGTTATGTTTTTTACTCCAATAATTTTTTTGAATTATGGAACAACCATAAGCAGGCTAATTAGAAATTGTGTCATATAGATTTATTGACAGAGAAGGGTGCCCATGACATGTTACTGACTAATACAAGTAGTAGTATGCTAGTAGGTACATTATGACCCCATGAAAATGTGTGAATATCTACATGTGACAAATGCATCGATATCTAAAAAGATGCTTATCAAAGTAGTAAAATGGTCATTTTAGATGATTTCAACTTTTTATAATTCTCTTTAAGCTATTTTCAGTTTGGGGGCACCTGGGTGGCTCAGTGGGTTAAAGCCTCTGCCTTTGGTTCAGGTTGTGATCCCAGGGTCCTGGGATTCAGCGGGGAGCCTGCTTCCTCCTCTCTCTCTCTCTCTGCCTCTCTGCCTACTTGTGATCTCTGTCTCTGTCAAATAAATAAATAAAATCTTTAAAAATAAATAAATACAAGATTTTTTTTAAAGCTATTTTCAGTTTGGAGAATAGAAAGGGTTTAGAAATACTTAAACAGTTGGAGGCAGGACTATAATGTCATAATTAAGTATCCATAAATGTAGTCAATTTTGTTAGGATTCACTCGAAGAAAAACTGCCTAAAAGAAAGGAATGGTTAGTGTAAAGCGTAGGAAAATGAAGTTTTAGGAGCCAGACATTGAGGATGGATGCTTAGCTAAAGCATTGTGGGTGGGTAAATGAGGGGTCCACTATGCATGTCTAGTGCTGTGTGACAGGTGTTGCCCTCTCATGGACCATCATACTAACTTCTTGATCCAATTCTGTGTTCACCAAGCAACTTCTTCCTCTTGAAGTTGGTCTGTCTACAGGGAGAAAATGACCGGGCTTCCCATTCCACTCAACAATTGTGTGTCTCAAAGTGTGTTAGTAAGTTGTTATTCTGGTTTACATATTGGGCTCTGTGCTTGGTTAATGAGAGTCAACACTAGAGAAATTGATTCTACATAACCTATTGCTACATAAGAAGTCACTTCAAAACTTAATGACTTAAGAGAGCAATAACCATTTTATTTGAGAGAGAAAGATAGAGAGCCCAAGTGTGAGCAGGGGGAGGGGCAGAGGGGAAAGCAGACTCCCTGCTGAGCAGAGACCCCCCCCCCCCAACTCAGGGCTTGATCCCAGAAATAACCATCGATTTTCTCTAATTGTTTTTGTATGTCAGGAATTTAGAAGTAGCTCCGCTGGGCAGTTGTGGCTCAGGGTCTCTCCTGAGGTTACAGTTTGATGCATTTCCAATTTGGCTTACATAACTGGCAAATTGGCCTTGGCTGTTGACTAGGGACCTCAGTTCCTTTCTACCTGTGTCTCCCATTGAGTGTCTTCACCACATGGTAGCTAGTTTTCCTGAGTGAGCAATCTAAGAGACCAAGGGAAGAGGTGCTATGTCATTATGATCTAGCTTCAGAAGTTACATACCATTGGGGCACCTGGGTGGCATAGTCGGTTAAGTGTCTGACTCAGTTTCAGCTCAGGTCATGATCTGGGGGGTCTTGAGATCTAGCCCTGTGTTGTACTCTGCACTCAGCTCAGAGTCTGCTTAGGATTCTCTCTCCCTCTCCCTCTGCCCTTCGGGCTTGTGCTCTCTCTCTCTCAAATAAAGATTTATTTATGAAAGAGAGAGAAGAGTGTGAGTTGGCTGGGGGGAGGTGTGCAAAATGGAGATGGGAGAGGGGGAGAGAGAAGCCTCAAGCAGAATCCCTGCTGAGTGAGGAGCCATTGTGGGGCTCCATTCCAGGACCACGAAATCATGACCTGAACCAAAACCAAGAGTTGGTTGCTCGACTGACAAAGCCACTCAGGTACCCCTAAATAAATAAATCTTTAAAAAAAAAAGAAGTCAAAGTCCATCATTTTTGCTATATTCTATTGGTCACAGAGGGTAAACCCTGAATCAGAGTGAGAAGGGACTACACAAAGGCATGACTACTAGGAGGTGAGAGTTATTGGGGGCCATCTGAAGACGGGCTACCACAGAGCCATCAACTAAGTAGCCATCCCTGGCAATCCTACCCCTCACTATATGCCTTCCATTAAAAAAATAAAACAGTTTAATATTGCTTTTACACCTGTCATCACATTTTATCTTCACCATACTCCTGCCAGTAAGAAAAGGGAGGATCAGCCACAAAGAACCCACCCCACCTGTGACTCAGGTAAAGACTGATTCAAGTTAGACTATTTATGATGAGGAAAATAATTAAGATTCTGTGTGCGTTTTGCAACATTTCTGCAAAAATCACGCTTTTGTGTTATACTGGAATTGAACACTGACAGGAAAATGTATGTGTTTCCCCAATATAAGAGAATATAAACAATCAAACAACTGAGCTGATTTTAATAAGATCAAAAAAAGTGAGAGCAGACTTAATGTTCTATGATGATAGGGAAATTCAAAATAACTCTCTCAATAAATTTATAAAGAGAAATATAATCTTCCCAGACAAATAAGTACTATAGTCTCATGGTTAAAGGTTATATAACAATAAGTCATTGTAAAAAAAAATAAGTCATTGAAAGTAGAATTTCAGGGATGCCTGAGTGGCTCAGGCTCAGTGGGTTAAGCACCTTCACTCTTGATTTTGGATCTGGTCAGGATCTCAGGGTTGTGAGATTGAGCCCCCACAATGGCCACACTGGGAATGGAGCCTGCTTACAGTTCTCTCTCTCCCTCTGCCCCTCTCTGCCTCTCCCTCTCTAAAATTAAAAAAAAAAAAAAGGAAGAAAGTAGAATCTCATAGGAAAGCTTTGTTCAAGTCAGCCAGTATCAATTTTATAACAATAAGATATCAAATAAGTATAAATAGGAAACATCTTCACTTCAACCTGGCTTACCCTTAGTATTTTCAGATATCTAACTTGTAAATATTCTTCTACTTTTATCTTTTTCTGTAAAACAAGATATAATGGTTAGCCAAGTGTTCTATATTCTAAAGACTTGTGTCAGTAGCTCAAGGTTTCTCAGTCTATTGAGATTCCTGTTACCTAAAAACATGTTTGGTTTTGGTTTCAACTTTGTCTTTAATCAAGGTGAATTTAAAGATCCAGAAACAATGAATCTGACCATCATATAGCCATGATGATCCTTCAAAGTGGGATGTGGATATGGTGGAGAGGAGACTGTGAAAGGTAAAGAAAGATGATCGTGTCTCTGATCCAAAATGATCATCCAAGATGCAAAGGCACTCTTCAAATCAAGAAAGAACCAGAGTCCATCTAATCAGGATAGCTGAGGGGAGAGGATTGTGAGAAAGGACACTAACATTTGTTATATGACATCTACCAGACATTGATTTCCAGATGAAGAAACCAAAGCTCAGGAAGGTCAAGTAACTTGTCTAAGGTGCACAATGAGTCTTTTATGATTGAAACCAATGACTAACTTCGAATCCTTCCTACAATCCTACGCTCACTCCTGGGCCAAGAACATGAGAATTTATGATTTGTGCAATCTGGATTTTTACCTCAGGGTCAACCAAACCACACAACCCTGTAATCGTGTCTTACCAAAACTGGGACTAACACAGTTAGTTAAGTAGCCTTGCCTTAGTAGGATAATCAGGTTGACTTCTCTGGATGAGTCTTGGAATTCCTAGAAGGGAGAATCTGGAGACTTCTATGTGTACTACGAAAAATCTAGTTTTGCTAAGAAGTTGGCCAAAGTCTTGGTGGTGTCAATTCCAAAGATAAACCCTCAGTTTCCTTGCAGTTACTGCTTGAGATTTTCTGAAGAATTGTTTCTGAAGGGGCATCTGGTTGGCTCAGTTGGTAGACCATGCAACTCTTGATCTCAAGGTCATGATTTCTAACCCATACTGGGCATGGAGTCTACTTAAAAAAAATTGTGGCTGTATGCCAGGATGTTTAGTAGGAAGCTCCTTCCTTTATGACATCACCAGGCAGGTAGCTAAGGGGACTATTTGAGACACTCTTAGAATAACAGCCACTTTTGTGGGAGTGCAAGTACAGCAGCGTTTAAAACTGAGGGGAAATTTCCAGACTCCATTAAGACCCTCAGTATAAGCCAGCCAGTAAAAGATGGGATCTGCCCAGAGGAACTCCATGTATCGGATGGTCAAGACCAATAAACCTGGGTCCAAGGTAGCAGTTTCAGCACCAAAAGGGTCTGAGGATACCAACACAACTCCTCAGCGGGAACAAGGGTACATTCTTGCCTCGAGCTCAAGACATGCTTCGGTCCAAATGAGCCCTTCACCACATCGAAGATCAGAGGCTGGGCATCTCACAACTCTCCATTCAACATCAGACTATCCTCGATCCAGCTCCCCCCAATCAGGGCCTGGCCTTGCTGGAACACCCATCCCTCGAGGAAGTGAGACTCGATCAAAATCAGAAACATACCGCCATCCCTCTCCTCATCGAAAGAGCCAGCAAAGTCAGATAGCTTCCCATGCTGTCCAGACGCAGCGTAATGTTAGTCCATCCAGAGAGGAATCTACACGAAGAGGGGTTGAGAGCAAGCCAGGGCGTGACATGAGTAATCGCTACTCATTAATCCCAGATGCCAAATCCTCTCGCCGGTTGAGTTTTGTGGACCAGAAGGATAACTTACAAATCTTACAAGAAGACGACCCACCCTCCAAGGTCCAGTACCCACAAGGGGTCAGAATTCGCCGTAGGACTTTAGTTTGCCCAAAGGATGAAGCAGTACAAACTGAGCCCATCCGAAAGGGTTTGATGGCTACGGAGATCAGATCTCCAAGGAAACCCTCTAGCCCAGAACATAACAGTGGTCGTGTCAATGCAGACTCTCGGACAGCCCTGAGAAGGATCCTTGGCCAGGAGTGTGAAATGAATCGTCCCAGCTCAATCTGTACAGAACCCAAGGCTTTGCATAAGAATATGAATGTGGAATCGTCCCTCAGACTCTCTGTCCTTAAGGATTTGGATGGTGGACGCCGAGTTTCTGCACGTCCAGATCCCGAGTCTGTCCGCAAGCATTCTGTCTATGCTGACATCAAGCCCTCCCCGAAGATCTTAATATCAACAGAAGTAGAGTCCAACCTGAGGCCCTCAACCCGAGGAGATAGCGAGGTTGGCCGCAGGGTAACCATCTCCCCAGGGGGACAGTTACTACACTCAGCACCCCGGGCGACATCTCGAGCAATGTCTGAGAGCCCCCCCAAACCTACGTTTGTCACTCCAGAGCGCAGCTATAAGCAGCACACCCAAAGGCCTTCAGAAAGTGTCTACATGTCCCCAGGACCATCCCAAAAGCCCTCTGTCCATGCAGAACTGGAACTGACCCCTCGGCCCTTACCCCCTCGGTCCTTACCTAGGTATGGGCCTGATTCCTCATGGTGGACCTTACTCAATCCTGAAGTTGAAACACCCCAAAGCCGGCCGACAACACCTGATTTTGAGTCTGAGTCCCCTCCTCCCCCAGATCCTTTATTGTCCTTTTTTGAAATGGACTCAAGTCCTTTCTGTGAGGAAATGATGTTCCAGAGAGAGAAGGCAAGTCCATCACCACCACCGGCACCAGCAACACCACCACCATTCTCATTACCAAAGGAGTCTCTAAACCAGGCACTGTTGAGCGAAGTGCCACAGGTCTTCAAGTGTACCTGCAAACAACCCATTGAAAGGTTTAGTGCTTTCTTCGTGGGTATGTGAAGAAACAGTCTGCCCAGAGGCAGTCCCAAAGTAGTGAGGTGGGACATTGGGTTGGGCAGGAAAAGCCCCTTCTTCATTCTGGGCCTCAGAGCTGCCCTCCTGCCAGTGCTAAAGCTAGTCCCACCCGTGAGTCCATTGCTCCATTCCTTCCCCTCCAGCTTCTCTGAGCTCCAAGCTAATGACATCGGTGACCATGCTTGGGCTGGCATCAGGCATTGACTCTTCCAGGCAACGCTGCTTAACCTTTCAATGGAAGGTAGTAGAGAGTGGTTTGCAGGGTGGGAAGTGCGTCCCAAGAATGGAGGAATGAAGAACTGAGCTGGGGTGAGGGCGGGTAAGGACTAGTAAAGAAAATACGTTTCTCAGGTAAATATTTTGCCAACAAAATGGAGAAGGTGGGGCATAGATACATTAGGACCCTGACTTCCCAGAGGGAAAAGGCATTAATAGCGGCACAAAGAGGGTGGAGGAAAGGGAGCAGGGAAATTAGTCTTAGTCTTCAGGGGCCCCTGGAGAGGATCAAGGGCTGAGGGCATCTTTGGGGGGAGAAATGTGGAACTAGAAAGGGATATGTTAAGTAGTGGGGGGAGGGATGTACATCCCACAGTGTGAAAAAAGCAACAATCTCTGTTACTTTCAGATGTCTCTGAGGAAATGTACACTCGTGTCATCTGTTGGCTAAAAGGTCTGTGCTTTTCCGTCCTATGGATCCATTGTGGGGTCTGGGAGGCAGGAGGACAGGTGGGAGGGTGATCTCTGCGTATCTATAGAGCTAAGTCTGTCAGGACCAGGGTTTGACTTGAAGGAGCAGAGGAAATCATTATCTTGTCTATAATCCCACTGTTAGAGTCATTCCTTTGGGACTTGGAACCTTTTTGTTTTCAGGAGCCTCCTTTCAGTGGGAAGTAGTCACTTTCGGAATGGAAAACAATTTAAGCCCATTGCCTTTCAGTTGAGCTGGACTTGCCTCTCATGTGATTTTTTTAAAAAACCAAAAAACAAGTCACCAAGACAAACTACCTACTTCACAGTCTTCCTCCGGGCTGACTCCACACTAATTCAGGTTGATGGAGCTTTTTTTTTTTTTTAAGATTTTTATTTATTTATTTGATAGAGATCACAAGTAGGCAGAGAGGCAGGCAGAATGAGAGGGGGGAAGCAGGCCCGCCGCTGAGCAGAGAGCCCGATGTGGGGCTCGATCCCAGGACCCTGGGATCATGACCTGAGCCGAAGGCAGAGGCTTTAATCCACTGAGCCACCCAGGCGCCCCTGATGGATCTCCTCTTGTCTCTCTCTGGTTCTTCAGAACTCTCCTCAAGCCCCCATAGCTGGACCTGGGGAGCACTGACTGCTACCCAGCAGGGTCTCCAGGGATGTCAGGCCTCTGCCTTGAGGCCATCAGTAGGTCCTGTAACGATCTCTAGAATCCTTTTTTTTTTTTTTTAAGGTTTTATTATTAAGGAATCTCTACACCCAACATAGAACTCAAACTTACCACCCTGAGACCAAGAGTCACATGCTCTACCAACTTAGCCAGCCAGCTGCCCCCAACTCTAGAATCTTTAAGAGAAGTGTCCCCAACACCCTCCTCCTACTTTGTTCCCTTGACCTCTCTGGTGGGAGGGAAGGTAGGGACCAACCCTCATTTAGTGAATCCTAGTAGCAAGGAGTTCCTACTTTGAATGTTATAGCTCAAAATATGCTTTAGTCTGTGAGCATGAGGGAGGCCAGGGCTCTGGATGAGGAAGTTCCTGAGGGGTTGGGGGGAAAGCCCTGGGAATGCAATCCAGTCCCAACCAGCACAAACCCTCTGAGTGATGGGCAGCAAAGAGCAGAGAAGGGCATCCCTGCCCCTCAGAGGGAGCAAAACTCTATAAAGTTGAGGTTAGTAGAGAATGGACTCTGAAGTTATAGTATTGGGTTTGAGCCCTGTCTTTATATTCTCACGGTGACCTTGGGTAAGTTATTTTCTCTCTCTAGTCATTAGCTTCCTTGTTAATGAGAACGGTAGCAACCTCTTAGGATCCTTATTAGGACTGACCAAGCTACTACATATACAGCATGGTGCTACAGTACTCAGCGTGGTGCCTGGCAACAGTGAGCCCTCAGTAAAAGCTAGCTGTTGCTGTTTGGGCCACTTGCACTTGGAAGGATGCTGGGCCAGGTTATGCCCAAGTCTACTGAATATCTTTAGTAAAATTCTCTTTTTCCCCTCCTGTTGGTACTCTCTGAATTCCATTTGCTGCCCCCTGGGAATGCCCGACTTCTACTTCTCCATTATGACAGATGAGGAGGTAAGAACACCCCTGGGAAGTTACTTCCATTCTTCCTGTGCTGCTCCCCCTTATCCAAGTCCCTCTCTTAACCTCTCATGGAAGTAAGAATGGAGGGAGACAGAAGTGCTTCTTATGGTGGGGCAAGTTGTTCACTGCGCAAGGGCACCTAACAGGGCAAGTGGGGGCTAGAATCCAGCCTGCGTTCCCCTTACCGCACTGTGCACCTGTAGAGCTGCATCTCCCCAGAGGGCGATTTGCACGAAGGCGCTATTTG
The DNA here is from genome assembly GCF_922984935.1 of Meles meles. Lineage (NCBI taxonomy): Eukaryota > Metazoa > Chordata > Mammalia > Carnivora > Mustelidae > Meles > Meles meles. Next base: position 31,652,123 of record NC_060083.1, read on the forward strand.
AGGTAGTTGCAGCCCTGGAGAGATGATAAATCCTGCCAAGTGCTCCGTGTGAAGGCTGTCTGGAAAGCCATACATTGGATCAGTCTCCACTTGGCTCTCCTTGCTACAGCCTAGGGCACAGCAGAAAGGGAACACTTTTCTGGGTTACACACTATTTGAGTTCTCAACTTTGAAAGGCACAAGGTAAACTCTGCTCTCGGCAGCCCCGTGTCCTGAATTTGGCAAAGAGTGTCCTGATTTCACAGTGCGTTATTCCTCTAAGTACTTTAGTTCTTCTTGGCCCATGTTTGATGAGATAGTCTGAGCTTTTCCTGTCTCCATTCTTTCTCTCACCCTATCTCTACCTTACCCAAAGCCTAGCTTGGCTTCTAATGGGTCCCACCCATGGGCTATCCCAGGATGGACAGTTAATGACAGATAGAAACAGAAATAACAAGGGAGGTGGGGCAGGATAGCCTGAGCTCAGATAATGAAAGAGCTGAAGGGGAGGTGCCAGAAATGTGGTTGCCACCCCTTCTTCCCTGGCTTCCTATTCAGCCCTATGCCCTGAGCTCCGCTGTGGGTGGGAACAGCTACTTCTAGAGATTACCTCCATGCAAGACTGTAAATCCTTTTCTCCGTCTTCCCTTCTTCTCTTCCTTCCTTCCTCCCTCTATCCCTTCCTTCCATAAACAACTTTATTCAGATGCCTAGCACTCTGCTAGGCACTGCGTGGTGGCGGGGTTGTGATGCGGGTGAAGCACTGAAACCTCAGAGTACACACATTCTTTGGCCATGAGAAACTTACCGTCTGGTTGGGGAGATAAGACACGGACAGGAAACATTTAAACAACAATATGAAATAGTTTGTGCTCAAATGTCCAAATAAATGCAGCAGACTGAATATGGGTTCTTGCAGGATCTTAGGAGAGAGGGAGTCGTCATCAAGGGGATGTGTGTTGTGGCAGGGAGTCAAGTTATACTCTCCTTCTCAAAGCCAGGGGTATCTTAATAGCTAGCCTCTAGCTCACTCCTTGATGCACTTACATACCTTTGGACGGGTTAGTGTTTTCCCTCATTCAGGATATGATGGTTTGGGCTGAGCAAGTTCGTCCCTGTTCCACCCCCCCCCCCCACCTTCACCCTCTTTCTTGGTGCATTTTGTTTTAGTTTCGGAAGTCAAAAGCCTTGGCAGCAGGACGGCTCCTTCCCAAAATAGCTCTTATCCTGTCTCAATAATTGCAGCTCTCTAGCCCTGTTCAGCAACAGGACTGCTCCCCAGAAGCTGGGAAGAGAAGCTGGGGGGAGACGGGACCTGCTGGTCTTTTCCAGCTCCTTGGAAGCGGGGTGGCATGCAGGCGGCCAGGGATTTCTCAAAAAGCGTGAGAGTGCTAGGCCTTCCCCATTCTGTCCTCCAGGCTGCATGGCCCACAGGCCATCCCACAAGAGAGAATCTGTGGTGCGGATGTCCAAGGCCTCTGGTTCTTCTGATCTGGGAATGGTTGACTGTAGAGTCTGTTCCAGATTCCATTCCTGGCAGGCATTCTCTGGTGGCCAGCCACAGCTCCTGGCTTGGGGGTGGCCATATGTTTGTTGTTGAGCTTCACAAGTCCTTCTGGGTCCATAGCTGAGGCCAGAGCCCAATTCAGCCATTTCTGTCTTAAGTGTCAGTCTCTTCCCAAGTGGCTCCTCAAGGCCTTTTTGTCCAAGGAGCAGAGCGTACAGATGCTTCTCATCCTTGGATTGGTACATTAGGGGCTGGAATCTCCCCAGAGAAGGTTATGCTGGACTGAGGGAAGCATTCCTAATGATTTTGTTTTTGGTATCAGAACGAGCAAAAGCTCAACAGGAAGGTCCCCTATTGGGTCAGCTGGGGCTGTCTTCTCACACAGCCCTGGGGAATTCCTTAGAATAAAGCAGCTCTTGATGGGAAGGGCTGCAACGCCCCTGATGGATGGGGCTGCCTTGGCCCCAAGGTCCTTGTCCTCAAGGCACCTAACCTACTTGCCCTTGAAAACGACATCTCGGACTGTCACCAGACAAGGTGGTTTACTCCCTTCTATGTATATCAATTATGCAAGAAATCAACTCTGGAAAAGAGGCCAGGAACCAGGGGAGGCCATCTCAGTGATACCTAAGGCAGACTTTGGTGTATTTAAAGTGACATGTCATTTGGCCTCTGGGATGGTATGACCAGCCTCTCTTTGGCTCTTGGGGAAGTTTTGCTTAGGTAGACTTCCTCGACAGAAAAATACCCAGAGTCTAGGAGAAATGCTGGGCTGCTCTGCTTTCCTGGGAATGTTAACAGAGTCCCAGGAGGGGGGCTGCCTGAAAGGAACCCTTGAACCACCTTTCCCACTGCCCTCATTTTCTCTTGCTTTGTATAGAGGCTTGTAGTTGAGAAGAGAGGGAATTGAAAGAATGGAGCAGAGCTGCTGAAAGTGGGGCAGGGCACATTGGGGGGCTTTTCATAACAGCCTGACCCCTGCCACCCAGCTGCTTTTTCTGTCGGGTGATGCCTTGTTCATTTCCAGCTACCATGGGCAGTGAAGTCCAGAGCTGAATGGGAGGCTGATAACCTCTGACCCACACTTGCTATTTTGGGGACAGTCTAGGTTGACCAACTCATCAGGGTTTGCCTGGGATGTTCCCGGTTTAGCATCCTGTGTCCTGGGACCCCTCCCAGTCCTGGACAAACTAGGGCAAATGGTGACCCTAGGACAGGCTAAGGTGCAGTGTACATCAGCAGGAGCCACTGGGAGCACAGGGTGGGTGTGTGATGTCCTGCCTGCCCTGTGAGACCTGAGCACGTTGTCCCTCTGCCTATGAAATGGGGGCAGGAAAATCCTATGCCCCTCCCTTGGGCTTGATGGCAGAATTGAGGCCAGAATCCCTTGGGTTTTGTTGTTGTTGTTGTTGTTGTTGATGTTCTCAGAATGATTCCACATAGGGAAGAATCTGCCACTTTTGTTTTGGACTCTCTGGTGTATTTCCAGAAACTGCTCCTCGGTTCCCTGCCTGGAACCCATCCCCAACATCGTATCTTACTGTCAGAAGAGCTTGGTGGTATTTGAGATAGTGGGTTTTTCAAGTAAGAGGAGAAATAGTAGGCCTGGGTAGATGAGGGAGCTTGGCTTCAGAGAGCTTCAGAGAGCATCCTTGGGTGAGGAAGAAAATCTGTGACACAGAAGTCACCCTGACAGCTGCTCAGCCACAGGAAGGTTATCCTGAGTGACTGAAACGACCATGTCCTTTTCCCCTCCTCTGCTCAGCTGCCTTTGGCCCAGCTGCCATGAGGGGAGAGGCAAGAGACAGCTGCACCTTGGGGGCTGAAGGAACGCCTGGAGGAGGGGAACAGAATGTGAGGCAGTTCCTGAGAGGCACTGAAGGTGGGAGGACAGGGCCGGCCAGAGTCACTTCCTAGGCACGCCCACCACAGGCAAAGTCATGTAGCTCTGGGAGTCTCCACAATGGCTGTTTTTGGGAATTCTGCTCAGTAAGCCTGAAACCAAGACAAGCTTTCTAGAGATTGGAGTGCAGTTTAGCTGGGGAGGCTGACTCTACAGTTGGTGGCAGCATGGGCATTCCAATGTCACTTTAGTCTCAGGCTCTTCTCTCATCCCTCTACACCCATTACACATGCACATTCCTCATTTTTTGGAGGGAAAGCATTTGACATTATGACAGCTGATGGTTGCTGATTTGGTGTTGAGAGTTTTCTCATTAGCTGAGATAATAGCTACCACTCATTTTAGTGTCTACACCTTTCTTTCTTTCTTTTTTTTTTTAGATTTTATTTATTTCTTTGACAGACAGAGATCACAAGTAGACAGAGAGGCGGGCAGAGAGGAGGAAGCAGGCTCCCTGCTGAGCAGAAAGCCCCATGCGGGGTTTGATCCCAGAATCCTGGGATCATGACCTGAGCCAAAGGCAGAGTCTTTAACCCACTGAGCCACCCAAGCACCCCTGTGTACACATTTCTAAGCATGTTACTTTAGTGAATCTTTATAGCCATCTCATGAGGTGGATTTTTTCTCCTGATTTCACGGGTGGAGAAACTGGGGCTCAGAGCTGACTCCTCAAAATCGAGAGCACTTTAGGGAGCATCCTGCCCTAGGGATTTATACATGGTATAGAAACCCTTCTTCCATAGCCACATCTTCCTGCAAAGTCACTTCTCAATATTTCAGCAGTACCTTCAGACATCACAGATTACGAAGGGAAAGGCTTTAGTGAGGGTCACATTTGTGTCTCTGCATGTGAGCTATGAGGCTGGGAGGTGAGTATGAGCTGGTGAACAGCCAGAATGAAGGGCAAATTCTGGGCCAGTGAAGCCCAAGAGCCTCAAGGCTTGTCTGTGCTCCAAAAATCAGAGTGGAAAGCCAATCAATGAATCCTTTCAGTCAATTCATATTGATCAGATACCTCCTGGGGGCAGAGGCCTGGTCATCCAGGAAGATATGACATCACATGTTCACTGAATTGAAATGAGTAGAGGTTAAAATCGAAGATATACTCCCTGTCCTTGAGGGGCTTGTGGTTAGTTTGGGAGAGGAAAGTACACAGATGGGTCACTTGAAAGGGCGTGGACATCGAAGAACCAAACAAAGTCCAGTGAAATGAGTTAGCAAGGCTTCTAGCACAGAGGCACTTGGAGGGCAGTCCAGGTAGACACAAAATTTGACTCTGTATGATGAAGACCTTTGGTAAATTACTGCCCAAAGATTGAAGGGGCAGTAGAGTCAGTGAGTTTTTAGCCATGGGAGGTATTCAAGAGCAAGTTGGGAGGTAAGGTGGAGGCCCTTGAAGGGGGGGGGGGGGGGCGGTCCACACTCCAATGCATATGTAAGTCCCATCTCTCAGCTCCTGTGTCCTGCCCTACTGCAGAGAAGGTGCTGGAAGGGCCCTCTGCGTGCCTCTTGCCCTCTGCTGGTCCCAGAACAGCTCCTCACCATAGCCATACAGCAGGTGCCAGGAAACATTGTGCTCTCTGGCCTTGCCACCCACATTTCAGGCCTGCCCCAGGATCCTGGGACACTGGGGAACAATAGGGACAGGGGAGGGGCTTGGGATATTTTGATTTCTTGCCACAGAACTTTCTGGACAGACAAGCTAAGATTTCCTTGAAAGACGCAACCCAGTGCTAGCCCTTTTGGTCCCACTAGAGCCCTCTGACTATATCATCAGTGACTCATCCCCTCTGGGGGAAGGGAGGTACAATCAGTTCCTGTACCACTTAAGAGAAACTCTGCTACCCAGAGGCAAGAGTGGCCTTTGCTAGTCATACAGATCGGAGATCCTGATTTCCTGTGGTAACCACTATTTATTCTTAGCTTTTGAACCTGGGCCTTGGCTTGGTCCACGTGCAACATCCTTGTTTAGTTTGGTGCCCCATAGCCTTCACCCGCAGGTAGGCAGGAAAGGTCCGATGGAAGGGGCCAGGAGTTTTTTTTTACACAGACCACTTTGGCCTGACCTAAGCAGAGGGAGCCCTGTCTAGCAGGCTGGAGGTGTGTGCTGATCTGAGTTTCTAAGGAGATTCAGGCTTTGTGCCAAACAAAGTGTCCACTCTCCAGAGCCTTGGCCTGTATACCCCGACTCCAGCAGTGCCTGGAAAATTGTACTCTAGTCAAGGATGTCAATTCCTGGTGGAATGTTGAATCTTAAGGAAGAGCCAGAGCTCCAGGAGCTGAGGGGCACTGAGGCAATGCCGGGCGGCCACGTGCTAACTGGAGGTGGGGAGCAGCACTCAGTGGTCAGTGACCCATACAAGGGCAGCTGCATCTCAGCTTCACTTCCACCTCGGTGTCACACTCTACCATACCAACCCCAGAACATGAGCGCTAGAGTTGTGAGGAGTCCGGTCCTAGCTTTCAGTGGGAGAAATGGAGGCCTAGGGAGGGGAAGGGACATTCAGGCAGTAAGATAATCACTAAAGCTGGCATGGGGTCCTAAGCCTAGGCCAGGTTCTCTCAGAAACCCAGAGTGCGGCAGGGTTAGCCCTCAAGGTTTATGGAGTGGCTCAAAGTCTGATGGAATGGCTCAAAGTCTGCCTTTAGCTTTTAGCATGCTTTTAGCATGCTTCCCGTCGGGCATCGGATACAGCGATTACAAAGGCACTGTGAGTACCCAGCTCCTTAGTCTTGGCTTAAAGATGAGTCCCACAGGGGCACCTGGGTGGCTCAGTGGGTTAAAGTCTCTGCCTTCAGCTCAGGTCATGATTCCAGCGTCCTGGGATCGAGCCCCGCATCGGGCTCTCTGCTCAGCGGGGAGCCTGCTTCCTCCTTCCTCTCTGTCAACTTGTGATCTCTCTCTCTCTCTCTCTCTCTGTCAAATAAGTAAATAAAATCTTTAAAAAAAAAAAAAAAAAAGATGAGTCCCACAGTCCCAGACCTCTCCTAGAGGCTCACTTCCCTTAAACAAGCTTGGGCACCAACGTGCCTCAGGACACACAGAGCTCACTGACGCCTGGGCAGCAGGTGCCAGCGCAGAGCTGGGATTCCAGCCGCAGCTGAGGATGAGCTAGCCAAGCTGCTTTCTGAGATGTGTCTGTGTCTACACTTGGACTACAGCCAGGGACTGGGGCGGTGGGAGGACGGAACTTACAATTGTGGAAAACAAGGCTTTGTGATGGAGCCTGTCTTCCTTGACATGGGCTTCCCCCCACCCTGGCCCAGCACCCCTAGCCCAGGCCGTGCAGAATGCCAGTGGAAGTCTTATGAGAGCATACATGAGTACTAGTGGCCTACAGCTAGTTCCCAACAGTGGGGCTTTGTGTAGCTGGGGTTTGATGTTCGGGTCTGACCGCAGCAGCTGCTGCTACTTCTGCAGCATTCCACTAGCCATTGGTTTTTCTCTAAAGAAACTCTTTCATGTCTTTGTTTTCCTTCAGATCTCTTGATCTAGCACAGGCCTTTTCCAGGAACCTCTCTATACCTTCTGAGGTTCCCTCTTATCTGAGCCAAGCTGCTGGCCCTTATCCTAATTTAATCCTCTCATTTTCTGGTGTGGAAAATGAGGTCCAGAGAGGTAAAGTGAGTTGCCCAAGGTCACCCAGCTAGGAAGGTTTCTCCTCAGCTTGCTAGCTTATGAATATCCCTGATTTCTTTAAGCAATGGCACCCCCCCTTCCATCCTTCAGTCCACCAATGCCAAATATCCAATAACATCTCCAATAGCCATGCCTCGTTTTTCTGAGCTGGTTCTCATCTGCATACCTAGGCCCTTTCCCTCTCTCTGCTGAGTTCTAACTTGATCCCAACCATGACCACTGGTGACAGATCAGACAGAAATAGGGTAGGCAGGCTCTGGCACTTCCACAGAGAGAGCGAGAGCCATGTTGTACGTGGGCCTCAGTTTTATCTAAAGTGTATTCAGTCCAGTCAGCCTGCTCTGGGGAAGGCTCTTGGAAATCAGGGATTCCCAAGGCATGCTTCTGGAAAGTTCCACAGAAGCTGATCAGCTCAGACCTGTATTAGCTCAGGAAATCCCTACCAACTCCCCACCCTCTAAGCATCTACTTCTCCCTTGCTGCTATGACCCTTCTGAGCCTCTAATGCCTCTAAAGCTGCTGGGGCATCTGTCCCCACAGCATCTCACCTGCTCGTCCAGCGTAGAACTGGCTCAGGCCTGGGCTGGCCTCTCCTGAGGCCCACCCACTCTCCTCAGCCTCAGACAAGGCTCTACTGCCCCATAAAGGCCACTAAGGCCTCTTCCCTTCCACCCTTCCAGCAGATGATCCCTGGATAATTTATGCAGCAAATCCTCTTTAATTTTTAATCTAGGGTCCTGCAGGAAGGGAACCTCTCGTCTCGTCTTCATAGTTTGGGTAGAGGTAGAGAACCTCCGACATTCTACCTTAGGAGGTGTGGAGTGTGTAGGGACAATCGAAAACTTGGACGTCAGTCGGTTCATTTCCTGCAAACCTTTGGTAACTAATGGTTTCTCTCCCAACTCCTCTCCTTCCAAAAACATCTCCTCCTGGGGATACCAGGTGGGCCCTCCCTTTTCTTTGGGGATTTGCTCAAGCCCCCACTGTGATGTGCTGCCTGAAGAGGCCACTCTTAGGGGCTGAGTAAGGAAGAGCCAGGTGACCAGTGCAGCGCTGTCCTAAGCTCCTCTGCGCAACCTTTGCTTCCTGCGGTCTCGGGCTGCAAGGCCCACCGCACGTACCGCCCGCCGCCCGCCGCCAACCCCGGGCGTCCTGGCAGGCGCCGGCGATCTCTGAGGGCAGGCCCCGCCCCAGGGCCGGCTGGCCCCGCCCTCGCCACCAGGCCCCGCCCCCGGCCGGTCCGCACTCTGGGCAGCGGGCGGGGGCCGGCGGTCCGGCGAGGTCGGCTCGCAGCTTCGGCCGCGGGTCCCTCGGACGCTGTCCAGGCGGAGCTGGCCCGGCCCGGGCTGCAGCCATGGTAAGGCGCGCGGGCGCGGGGCAGGGCCGGGGCGCGCGGGGCCCTCTGCTCCCGGCGGCTCCGCGGGGACCCGCGGCGCAGCAGCCCTGGCTGTGCGGGGCGGGAGGCGCTGTCTCCGGCTGCGGGCACAGGCGGGCAATGCTGGTGGACGGCGCTGCGTCGCAGCTTCCAAGTTTCTGCCTCTAATTCGAGCGGAGACGGAACGGACCCCGAGTCCTGGGGTGCTGCCGGTGTTCTTGGACCGAGGGGTGGGTCGGTGCTGAGCGGAGGTGGGGGTGGGGGCCCGCCAGCAGAGACGCGCATGTTGGGCTGGGGAAGGCGCGTCAGCGACAGGCGGAGCTGAGGGTCCCCCGCCCTTGCCTCGGTCAGCTGTTACCTGGGTGATCCCTCCTCACCCACCTGCCCTGGGTTCAGGGGCCAGTACCAACTTCCTTCGGGAAACACACAGAGGAGGCCTACAAACACCGCCTGCCTCCCCAGGAGGGATGGTGAGACGCTTGGGCCCTTCTTCCTGAAGCCTGGCACGGAGCAGCTCCCAGGCTCTTCCCACTGCGTCCTCTGCCCGGGCGGGGGGGAGGGGGGGACCCCGGGGGGGACCCTGAGAGAGCGAAGCCTAGCCCACCATCCTACCCATGGGATCAGCTCTGTCCCTCTGCCTCTGAGACAGGAACCATGGGAAGCTTCCTCCTGCTGCATTGTACACTCCCCCACTGCCAAACCAGGTCCCTCTGCAGCAGTGGCGGTTGGGGGAGCTCATTCCCGCCACTGTCTGGAGGAGAAATAGTCACACCCCCCTGCCTCCTGGGACCCCCAGGTGGGAAGCTTTGATGTCTGACTGTAAGGGGGTCAGCTTTTCTGCTACCAGCCTTGCCAGAGCCTGCCACAGACGCATTATGAGGGGGATCAGGGTCTCTGGCCCTCATGCCAGCCTCTCCTCCCAGTTTGGAAGCCCCCAGCCTTTGCCCTCGCCTTGGGAGGCACAGGCTGTTTACAGGAGGAGGAGATCCATGATCAGCTTGTGGGGCAGGATGTTGGCTGTGGGTAGCCTCCAGAAAGGAACTCCCTGGGCCCACTGGAATCAGAGGCTTCCAGGTCTGGAAAGGCCAACATTTTGAGCTTTTGTCTTTCAAGCTGTGTCTAGGCTGAGGCCCAAGGCTTGGCTAGGAAGTCTTGGTGATCTTGTGACCTTCCCCAGAAGGGGGTTCCTCGGAGAGGCCAAGTGGTGCTTGTCTTTATCCCTGCCCCACTTCTCCCCACATGGGTACTGACACAGTGATTGTTCCAGTGATGGAAGCCTGGGGAGCATGGACTGTCCCCAATGCCAAGCCCAGCAGGGACCAAGAGGGGCTTTTTCTGCCACACACTAAGTTCAGTTCAGCTGAGGTCTTGGTGCTTTCAACTTGGCTGAAGCCACCCTGTTCTTTTCTAATTAAAAGACATCCCACCACCACCAGAGTCGTCAGCTGTAGGCCCTTTAGGCCCAGTTCTTAGACTGACTGGTTCATGTCAAGCCAGACTCCTCTGTAAGGGGTCTCTATCTGAAAGGAGATCAGTGTCCCAGCTACTTTGGAGGTCAGTGGGTACAGTGGGGGAGTGCTCTCCAGCCCAGGAACCCAACGGTGTTTCAGTTTGCATGGGAAAAGAATGACAGGCCAACATTAAAAATTATCCTGTGACTTGAAATGCACCTTCTCTCCTCAGGTTCAAAAGCTTGAGGTATCTCTCCCCGGCCTTCCTAAGAGGCAAGACAAGGCCATGCACGATTGGACATTAAGGCCCTGAAATTAAGATAATACTCAAAATCACAGAGGGTGTTTCTGGCCAAACCAGAAGCGCTGGTCTTCCGACTCCATGTGCACACTCCCAGCCAGGCCCCTCAGTCTGTCTCCCACCTAACTGGCCGTTCTGAAGCTTCTGGGATGCCAGCTTCCCTTGGGCCAGAACTCATGCCCCTCCGAGACCAAGTGCTAGCAGCTCCTCTGCTGACTCTCTGGGAACAGTGGGGTGATGGCAGTGAATATAGGTCCCCGGGAGTCAGACGTCAGGTATCCTTGGTGGGAGGAGTCCCCTGTGGCTGGGACTCTGCAGGGAAATCTAGGGGCAGATTTCCCAAGACAGTGGGGTTCCCTGCGAGGAAAACACAAAGGGACATTTGGGCAGAAAAGCAGGGCTGTTCCCATGAGAACATATTTCCAGGGGATTATAAGATCTCCCACCCTACTTCAGCACTGCTTAAAGTTAAGGTGAAAGAGATAGGAGTCCTTTAGGAGTGGAGTCTCCTGGGTGACTGTCCCCATGTACCGATGGGCCAGATCACCTTGGGGACAGCTCACGACCCTCTGGCAGGCCTCGGGGTCCTTGGGGGTTAATAGGAGAGGCCAGGATGATCAAGAGCCTGTGCTGCAGACAGGCTTGGGAGGCTGGTGCTGTGCCCACCGGGGTAGGCAGCGGGCAGGCGTCATGGGACAGCCAATCAGAGGAGGAGGGGACTGCAGAGAAACAGAGTGATCCTGCTGCGGCTGAGCTGTCCTTGGAGGGTGGGAGCCAAGGGACAGGGAGGAGGAGGGGGTGGGGAATGACATTCCACAGGCTTTTTTGGCCCATGACACAGACAGGGAGGGGGTCAAAGAGAAAGGGAAAGGAGCAAGCCAGGAAGCTGGATTACAACAAGAGCATCGGGATCAGGCTGTTTCCGTGTGTGAGGAACTTTGCCTGGGAGATAAAATTAGACCTAGAGCTTGCCGAAGCCTGGGACATGGACCATTCACTGGGATGGCAAAGCAGTTCTGTCCCTGAGGACAGGACTGAAGCTGGGGTAAGGTGCTTCTCTGGGAGATGGGCGGGGGGGGGGGTCTGACTTCTCTCCCTCCTGCCTTGATGGGGATTGGGGCTTTAAGTCAAAAAAAGATCTGGTCACTGTGAGAGGTGGGATTGGGGGAGGGCAGATAGGAGGTGAACACCCTAGTGTCCTAACTCCTTGTCTACAGCCCCTGTGGGGCCCTCCCTGATGAGCAGCCAAGACTGGCAGGGAACCCAGGAATGGTGGGTTCCTGGTGACTATTGGAAGACTGGGGATGTTAGGGGTCCCCATCAGTGTCTTCCTCTCTCCCTTAACTGTTGCCCCTCTGCTCAGTGTCCTTGCGGAAACCTGGTGGAGCATAGTTGTCTTTCACCGGGACCAAGTGCTGGGTCACTGTGGGGTTATGCAGAGAGGCAGGATTTTCTGGAATTCCCCAGACTCTAGCTTCCAGAAAACAAGACCTGCTGCACCCCATCCCTCCCACCCCCGCAGCCCCATCCCTTCTGTGTTGCCATATAATGAATTGTCCAACCGGGGGCACTTTGTGTGAAAAGGGGCACAATTAATCAGTATTCCAGGACAGCAAACAAACTAGGATGGACAGTTACTCCACTGGGATCCCACAAATATTATGGGTGAGAAAAGCCCATTAGGCTTGCTTCAGGACAGCCGCTTTTGTTCACTAAGCCCCCACATGCTGGTTCCAGTTCCAGGCTAAAGGGCCTCTTTCCTTCCCTCTGTCCAGGGGGGCCCTGGAGACTATAGCTACAGGCAGGTGTGGGGACGTGAGAGGCGACAGCCTGAAGGTAATTCTTAGGGGACTTTTCCCTGCATCCTCTCTATCTCAGTCCCTTCCCTCTGGCATAAACCTGGCAATGTGTATGTCTGCCTCCCTCAATTCTTGCTCTGTCAACTGGGGACCTGCAGAAGATTGTGGCCATCTTGTCTCCCCGCACTCTGGCCGGGACTCCGTAGTGGTCTGGGATAGCCCCCACTGGCTTGGCCAAAACCCAGAGAGTGAGTCAGCCGCTGAAGCCGGCCCTTGTCCATTGTCTGGAGGTGGCATGTGGGTATTGTGAGGCAGAGCTGAGCCCAGCACTGCCAGGCACTCCACAACGGGGGCTGGCTCCCAAATGAGAGAGGACGTTTTTGGGTCTAGAGGGGATGGCAGGAGTGGGGGGAAGTGACCTCTCTTCCAAGCTGGAGATAGGGGTGGACAGGTCTCTACAGAGGAGTTGGTCACTCGTTGCCTACCCACCCCTGTGGTTCACGGCTCAGGCCAGATCCCCTCCTACACTGTTGGCTGAAGCTTACCCCAGGTAGAGGGGGCAAGAGACAACCAACGAGTGTTTCCTCCTGCATGTCCCTCCCAGTTAGGGGCTGTCAGCAGCTTAGCGTACTCATATCATCCCTCACTGGGTCTCTCTCAGCTCACTTCCATCCCGCACTCAGCATCCACTGGCAGGTCTACCCTTCTGTCCTCTGGCCTCGGCACAGGTTCCAGTGTGACACGGTGTCTGGATGGGGGGGTGGTGTCAGATCAGCTGTGCTGAGCTCTTTGCAGTGAGCCCTGGGAAGTGGGCACCCCCAGTAGAGTCTGCGCCTCGGTGCTAGAGCTCACTGACCTGCAGTGATGGCTGGTACAGAGCCCCTGCTGGCCCTTGATTGACCTGGGTCGGCAGCTCCCTTCACCCCACCCTACTCCCCGTCCCCCATTCTGACTGACTATCTGCACTCTCCTTGAATCCTGAACCACGTCCTCCTCTCAGCTCTAATGCCTCCATTGCTCCCCCTTCTTCAGTCTGGCTTCCTGGCCTTTAGGGCAGCCCCTGGACCATGTCTTGGCCAGACCCCCAGGAAAGGCAGGGCCGTGAGCACCCTGTTGAGAGGGAGCATCAGGACTGGAGCTACTCAGACCCCAACAGCAGTTGAAAGGACTTTGGGGGCTGCCCAGGGCTGCTCCTGGATCCTGGGGTCTCTCCTGATGTCTCCACTGGGAGGCCCAGGAGCAGGTGAGGGAGGGATGGGGAGCACTTCCTCTGGCTTGGCTGCTAGTGCAGTTTCTTTCCTTTCTAACTGCAAGCGCTTTCCTCTCTCTCCCTCTTACCTTCTCCTGTCTTCCTCCTTCATTCTCCCCTTCGTGCCCCTACCCACCCCCCACCCCCCCAGATCAAGCGCTTCCTGGAGGACACCGATGACACAGAACTGAACAAGTTCGTGAAGGATTTCCCAGGAAGCGAGAGCTGCCACCAACCAGAGGCCAAGACCTGGGGGTCCAAGCCCCAAGTCCTGGAGCCAAGGCCCCAGGCCCCGGACCTCTACCAGGATGACCTGGAGTTCAGACCCCCTTCGTGGTCCCAGGCCTCTGACAGCCAGCAGTGCTTCTCTGCCTCCGCCCCTCTCAGCCCCTCAGCCCGGCCCCGCAGCCCCTGGGGCAAGCTTGATCCCTATGACTCCTCTGAGGTAGAACCTCCAGCCCTTGGCCTTCGGTGGGCTGGTGCAGGAAGACCCAGGGAGGGAGCAGAGAGATCCCGAGTGTATGGGCACGTGTGTTTGTATAGGTGTGCGCACACGCATGCATGCATGTTGACCTGGGGCTCTCTGTCTTGTGTCAGCCCTAGCTCTGTGGCATTGACCCTCATGTGCACTAGAAACTGTTAGCAGGGGCAGAAGCCTAGCTGGTGGCCCTTGGATGGGCCCTCGAAGGAGTCTGACAGTGCTCCTCTAGGGTGGGGGCAGAGACCTAGGAGGGAGGGAGAAGGCTGGTGTTGGGTCCTGGGGCCCCTCCTGCCTCTCGCTCTGATGCACTCTGCCTTCCTGTCCATTAGGATGACAAGGAGTATGTGGGCTTTGCGACCCTACCCAATCAAGTTCACCGGAAGTCCGTGAAGAAGGGCTTTGACTTTACCCTCATGGTGGCAGGTAGAGGAGGGGAAGAGCTGGACTGGGTAGAGGGTGTGGCAGGTAGGGATGGTACATATGTGGGGAGGGGGTATGGGTAAGGAAGGAAAAAGCAGCCAGTGGCTGTGTCTTTTTGGCAAATAACCAAGAGCCGTCGGTGGCCAAAAGTGTATATGTGGGGGGTGAGGGGACGTTGAAGTGGTACAAAGAACCCTTGATCAACAGCTTTCCAATATTTGCCTTTTTCTGTGTGACCTTGGGCAATCTCTTACCCTCGCTGGGCCTCATTCAAATAAGAAGGCTGGACAAGCTGTTTTCTCCCCTCCCTTCCAGCTCTAAAATGCTATGGTTGTTTGTCTGTTCCCAATTAGATAAGAAAGCAGCTCCCTCCACCCCTTGTTCTAGTGGGGTTGCCTCTTGACTATAGCTCTTATCTTCTGTCCTCTCTCCCCCATCAGGAGAGTCTGGCCTGGGGAAATCCACTCTTGTCAATAGCCTCTTCCTCACCGATCTGTACCGGGACCGGAAACTCCTCAGTGCTGAAGGTAAGGAAAGGAGAGGGGCATGCAGACAGGACTGCAGACTTGGGAAATCAAACCCACGCCAGAGCCTGGGGGCTGGGGCCTTCCCCAGCAGGCAGGAAACCATGGCTTCCTAGAGGGATTGACGGCATCTCTCTGTAGACCTATGTAGCCTGGCAGCCCACCAGCCAGCTCCCTAAAGATTTGGGTGCCGAAGCAGGGCAGGGACCAGAATCCTGCTCTCTGAGTCTCTGACCCCCAAAGGATTCCAGGAATCCAAGAAAAGAGCCGGGAGCAGAGAAGAGGCTGGGGCCAGAGCCAACAGCCACCGGCATTTCCTGTGTTGGGAAATGTGCTCCTTGCTGGTTCCCAGAGAACAGGCCCCCAGTCAGCTTGGGGTGGGAAGGGGGGCAGTGTGGATGAGGCAGTCTGGGCAGCAGAGCTGGTTGGGGGTGGGTGGTTTGTCCTGACTGGGCAGGTCCTTGCCCTTGCCCTGGCCTCAGTTTCCCCCTTCTCCAGAGCGGATCATGCAAACTGTGGAGATCACTAAACATGCAGTGGATATAGAAGAGAAGGGTGTGAGGCTGCGGCTCACCATTGTGGACACACCGGGTTTTGGGGATGCAGTCAACAACACAGAGTGGTATGTCTGACCAAGCACAGTCCCAGATGCCCTCTTCCCATTACACATCCACCACCCCCAACACACCCACACCCACTCACATACGAGCATCCATTGGCAAAGACATAACCAAAATTCTCAGGAGGAAAGTCTGTGGCTTTGAGCATGCCACTGCTCCTTACGGGGTAGCTGTCTCCTCTGCAAAATGAGAGGGAAGGGGTTGGAATAGATGCTCTTAAATGTCCTTTGTGACTCTGACCTATACTTAGTGGGGGTGAAGATCTAAGATAAGTAAGCATCAAAAAAGTAAATCCAACTGAAAACATGTAGCACAGGGCCTGACATCTAGTAGTTGCTCAATAAACATCCCCTTCCCTCCTTCCTTTTCTTTCACCAGCCACATTTTAGGTGCCACAAACCACTTTTGTTAAAGGGATGAGAGTGCCTTGAGGAATGGGTGAGGAGGAGAAAGAAGAGGCGAAGGGGAGACAAACAGGTTGAACTTTGTTTAAACTCCAGGGACCCTCTAGGCTAGAAGAAAAGGTGGCTTTGCCACACATGCCGTCATCCTTGGCTTTCTTTTTTCAGGAACTGGAGGGATGCTTAGATAATGGTCAGACCCAAGTTGTTGGAAGAGAAGGAGAATGAGTGATAAAGACAGGAGAGAAGAGGGTGCCCTTAATGAAGTCAGGCAGGGGGTGCTAAGACCACTAGGCTAAGTTCAGACCTTGATCCAGCATTAAGTAACTGTGTGGGCTTGAGCCAATGACTGCATTCCTGTCTCTTCAGCTGAAACATCCCAGCCTTACCACTTTGCCCCGTTGATCTGAAAATCATCCCAAATGACGCATGTGAATGTGCATTAAAAACAAAAGTAAAGAGCTGTTTACACTCATGGATTTTAAGATGATAATTGCAGCACCAAGGCGAAACATAAGTGCAGGATCCCTTGTTGAAAATGGTGACGAGGGGTGCCTGGGTGGCTCAGTGGGTTAAAGCCTCTGCTTTCGGCTCAGGTCATGATCCCAGGGTCCTGGGATCGAGCCCCGCATCAGGCTCTCTGCTCTGCAGGGAGCCTGCTTCCTCCTCTCTCTCTGCCTGCCTCTCTGCCTAGTTGTGATTTCTCTCTGTCAAATAAATAAAATATTAAAAAAAAAAAAAAAAAAAGAAAATGGTGACGAATTTCAAGATGGCCACTGCAGAGAAGCAAACCAAGGGTGGGCCCTTCTGAGATCAGGGCCCTGTGCCGACTCCACAGGTGGCCCGCCCAGAAAGCTGACCCTGGGCAATTGCCTCACAGACTCAGCAGCCCCTAATGGACCTTTCTGTGCTCTGGATCCCCAGGCTTTATCATTACTGTATGTGATGTTTTGGCTTACCGTGCGCATTCATCTTCAACTGCAGAGTCTTAGGCTCGAGGGGAGGGCCAGTTCTTCTTATAATCTTGCCCTGGCACTGTGCTGGCACACAGTTTGTGGTCTCCTGATGGAAATATTCCCGAAGGATCGAGGCGGCCTCCATATCATCATTGATAGGTATATGTCTCAGCACCCAGGGCTTGCCATGAAACTCTATGCTCGCCAGCACCTGGTTCCTACTGTAGCAAGTATCATCCCCTCCTTCAGTCAATCTACTTACCTCTTCCTCCTTTCCCTCACAGTAGTAATTTCATTTGTTTGGCCTTTCACAGTATACAGTGCTCCTGCACATACATTCATTCAGTCAACCAGCAGGAATTTATTGAGCACATACTAGGTGTCCAGCCAGTGCTGGGCATTTTAAGGGCTACAGAACAAGTGTGAATCATCCTGATTTGTAAGTGGCTTATGGTCCTAGTGGGGGCCGGGGGTGGGAGAGAAGCTGTTCTCTCGCATGTGTGTCAATCAGCTCAAGTTAGTGAATAGGCTAGGCAGTGTCGTAGCAAGCACGCTGAGGAGTCAGAAGGTCAAGGGCTTGGGGGGGTTGAAAATTTGCTAGCCAAAATGATCTGGATGGTCTCTTAGTTGCTGTAGATTTAGTTCCTTCCTATATGA
Organism: Meles meles; assembly: GCF_922984935.1. Lineage (NCBI taxonomy): Eukaryota > Metazoa > Chordata > Mammalia > Carnivora > Mustelidae > Meles > Meles meles. The sequence continues at coordinate 31,669,386 of NC_060083.1, forward strand.
AATGAAAGTGACGGTGCTTACATGTTCACCTGTCTGGGCCCTGTCAGCAAGAATGAGGCTAAATAATAAAAGAGCGAAAGCCTTGAAAATTGGAGTTCTTGAATGTCTGTGTGTGTGTGTGTTTATAAAATCATATGATGTATGATTTCATGGTGTGGTGGAGAGAAGGGGAGAGCACTGTGCCCACTGGAAGGAGTCTTCACAGAAGAGAGAGTTCTTGGCTATGGCCTTGAAGGGTGGGGTGGGCTTAGAGAGGTGGAGGCTAGGGTAGAAGCACATGAGCAAAGGTTCAGAGGCTGGACTATGAACTTGACTGTGAACGTGACTAAGGGCTTCCAGCTGGTGTTCACCTGCAGGCACCTTATTCTTACTGGTCTGGTCACCTTGGTCTCCTCTCATCAAACTAGTATTTACTGAACTTTGCCTGTGTGCTTCGTCTGGTTTTCTAGTGGGACAGGCGAGATACACCCCTGTTGCGCCCAGGTACCTCCCTGAAGACGTGGGCAAGCAAGCCAGGGAATGGCAGAGGCCTGAGGACACTGCCCAAGGCGTGGGCCACTCTGTAGTCCCAGAGCTCAAGAGGCAGTCCCCACTCCCACAGTTTCTCTGCTTGTCTGTCCCTGCCCCAGCTGGAAGCCTGTGGCAGAATACATCGACCAGCAGTTCGAGCAGTATTTCCGAGACGAGAGCGGCCTGAACCGCAAGAACATCCAAGACAACAGGGTGCACTGCTGCCTGTACTTCATCTCACCCTTTGGCCACGGGTATGGTCCGAGCCTGAGGCTCCTGTCACCGCCAGGTGCTGCCAAGGGAGCAGGCTGAGAGCGCCAGGGCGGGGCTGCTGCTAGCCTGTGGTCACACATTCCTGTTCCCCAGGCTCCGGCCGCTGGATGTTGAATTCATGAAGGCCCTGCATCAGCGGGTCAACATTGTGCCTATATTGGCCAAGGCGGACACACTGACACCTCCTGAAGTGGAGCGCAAGAAACGCAAAGTGAGGGAAGCTGGTTGGGGGAGGGGAGCAGGTGGGCTTCTGGAAAGGATGGGGTTCCCAGAACTGTGGGCCCCTCATGTGTTTGCCAGATCCGAGAGGAGATTGAGCGCTTTGGAATCAAGATCTATCAGTTCCCAGACTGTGACTCTGATGAGGATGAGGACTTCAAATTACAGGACCAAGCCCTAAAGGTGGGACCACCCCAGGGCATCCCTTTTCCATCTTGTTTCTTTGGAGCAGAAGAGGGAAGCAGAATTCTTTGTAAGGGGTGGGAGAGGACCCTGGTTTCCTAGAGTGAAGCAGAGAAAATAGAGATACAGGTGGAAAGGAACAGGTAAGAGTTGGGGGGTATTGACAGCCCCCCCCCAACTTCTTCCAGGAAAGCATCCCATTTGCTGTAATTGGCAGCAACACTGTGGTAGAGGCCAGAGGGCGGCGAGTTCGGGGCCGGCTCTACCCCTGGGGCATCGTGGAAGGTAAAACACTGAGCTTGTGACCAGGGTATCTCCTTGCCCTCAGAAGCTCTCCCCATGCTCCTGGCTGACCCCTAGCCTTGCTATGCAGTGGAAAACCCAGGACACTGCGACTTTGTGAAGCTGAGGACAATGCTGGTGCGTACTCACATGCAGGACCTGAAGGATGTGACGCGGGAGACACATTATGAGAACTACAGGGCACAGTGCATCCAGAGCATGACCCGCCTGGTGGTGAAAGAAAGGAATCGCAAGTATGGTCAGAAGCCAGGACAGAGGGAGGGGTGTGTGTGGGGTGTGTGTGTGGAGGGTGTGGGGAGCCCAAGCACAGCCTTGGGTGAGAACAAGCCCTTCCTTGGTTCTTCTTCAGGCCCTGGGCTCAGTCCAAGCAGATTCTGGGGTCCCCTTAACCTTACCATGTCCCTTTCCCCCTTCCCCTCAGCAAACTGACTCGAGAGAGTGGTACCGACTTCCCCATCCCTGCTGTCCCACCAGGGACACATCCAGAAACGGAGAGGCTGATCCGAGAGAAAGATGAGGAGGTGAGAGCAGTATGGGGTGGTAAGGATTGACAGCATGGAAGGCCCCTGCTTAGTTATAAACCTCAATATTTCTTGTTTTGGGAGTAGGAAGATCCGGCTCTGGGACCTATTTGGGTCCTGGATTGAGGGATTGATTCTTCTACCCAGGGTCTCCATCATACCTCTGGGCTACGATGGCCCTGGCTAAGGGATCAGAGCTTGGGTGCACTTCCCTAACACTGTAGAATTCTAAATAGCCCCATTTTGCTGTGTGTGCCTGTTCTAGCTGCGGCGGATGCAGGAGATGCTGCACAAAATCCAAAGACAGATGGAAGAGACCCATTAGCTGGCTTTCAATCCTGGATATTTAAATCTCCTCGTCCTGCCCATGCCGGCCCCTCCCAGCACCAGCTCTGCTCAGGCCCCTGCAGCTACTGCCACTTCGCCTTACATCCCTGCTGCCTCCCCAGAGACTCAGAGGAAATAAAGTTTAACAAGTCTATAGCTGCCTTCTGGTGTCGCTGTCTGTGTCTTTATCACCTCCTGGAGACCAAGAAGATCCTAGGACCCGTTTTTTGGAGGGTGCTGGTTTCTGGCTTTTAGTAGGAAAGGGGGAGTAGGGGAAACTTTCCTCCCCTATGACAGGGTTCAGTCTCCGCTTAGAATCCAACCTGGCCTCTCCATCATACTGACCACTTCTATTCTGCCTCTCTTATCTGGGGCCTGACCCGCTCTCCATCTTTTCCACATACAGTATTTTCAGTTCTATGGATGTTTTGGATCTGATATCCACTCTTGGGAAAACATGGTTTTACCTGCATGCAGCTTCCTGACTTCCTGTTTCCCCTGATTTGGGGAAAGGGGTATACACACAATTAAGCTCTGCACTCCAAGAAGCCTGTGCCAGAACACCGTACAAATACTGAAACCCTTGGGATCATCCAACACTATAGTAAGTGCTGGGAATGAGTAAAGTACAATCGTCCTCGAGAAGTTCAATATTCTTGTAACAAATATTAAGCATCTGCTTAAGAGACCCAGGTTAAAGCAGTGAACACGGGCAAGGTTCCTGTTTTGCTGGAATTTACCAGCTGTAGTAAAAGTTCCAACGTTCAGTAAGCAGAGACCCGTGAAGACATTTTGGCCCCGGGGCCTGGTATTTAAAGCATTCAGGCCAAACCCCAAAGGGAAGCTACCGCCAGAGAGTCTAAATCAACGGTTCTCCATTTCTGCCGGGTTGGTGGTATCTCTTGGCCACGGCGACCTCCAGCGGCCACCCTCCGCCGTGCTGCCTGCTCTGGCTCCCCGGAGGGGAGAGAAGAAGGGAGGAGCAAAGAGCTGGGCGAGTCCCCTTCCCACTCTCCTTACAGACAGGCGGTCGCCGCTAGCTCGTGGCAATCTGAGATCCAGATTTCTTATCTCTCAAATGAGAGATCTTGACTCGGGACTGACGGCACCATGCAGGTCCCGAAGGACGGCAGGGTCGGTTCGCTGATGCAAAGTAAGGGTCGGAGGAACCCATCACGACGCAGAAGAGAGGAAACCCTCCCGCCTCCATTCGGAGAACACCGAAGACAGAACCTCGCACCCAGGCCTCCCTTCTCTCTTAGCCTGCGGGGTCTTTTCTCTTTTTCCGGGTTTGGGACGACAGGACCGCAGCGAAACCAAAACTGGAAACGGATAAACTGCGGTGCCACCAGGGATCTATTTGAGAACTACACCCAAGGCGTGGTCGTCGCCGGAAGTGGCTGTAAGGCCTGTGCCCTCCACAAGGGCCCGCCTCCAATTGCGCTACCAGTAGGCGACAGCCACCCCCACTTCCGGCCCCTGGAGCCTCTTCCAGCAGCCCCCCTTTTACTGCTCTGTCATTGGCTGCCGCAGGGACGCGCTGTGATTTCCCATTGGTCGAGCCTCCTCTCCGGGGCCGTGCCTCCTCTCTCCAGGTACTGTCTTGTCTTCAGGCACCCGATAGGCTAAAGGCTGGGAGGGCGTCTGCCCCACTTGACCAATGAGCAGAGTGAAGAGTGAGGGCGGCGGCTGCGTGGTGGGGGCAGGGCGGGACTTGGTGTGGCTATTGGCCAGGGCGGGCACAGACCGGAGATACGATTGGTTGGGGAAAGAGGCCCCGTGGTGGGGTCGAAGCTGCGCGGACTCGGCAGCTGGGGGAGACGGAAGTGGTGAGAGCGCGGCCTCGGAGGGTCGGGCGGACGCCGCCTGGGTGAGTCACCGTGCCCCGTGCACTGCCAGTCTGGGAACCGCAACGACCACGTCTTGCCTCGCCCCGCCCCAGCCCCTCCGGCTTTCATGGGCCCCGCCCTCTGTCATTCGGGGCCCCGCCTCCGAATCTTTAGGCTCCGCCTCTAGAACCTGGACACCTGGGCTCTCCTGCCAGCCTGGCCCGCCCCCCCCCCCCCCCCCCCGCCCCTCGGGGCCAAATCCCCTTGGTCCGGGAGCCCTGGGCATCCCAGGCCTGGTCCTTGTCCCTCTTTCCCTCCCTCCATTTCCCTGAGGCTGCGTGCCAGTGGGCGGTGAGGCAGCACCTCTGGCTTGCCTCTTGCTGGCTCCCCCGTGAAGAAGGGTGGGCTGTGATCAGGGAGGCGGGCAGGACCACAGATGGAGGCTTTTATCCCCGCAGCCTTCCGCAGGGAACTGCTGGACTTCTGAGCTCGGATAGCAGGCATGAGCGAAAGTGTCAGGAAAACCTGGGCCTGTCTCCCTGAGTGGGCCAAGGAGGCCCATCCTGAATTTCTGTTAATTGGGCCCATTTGACAGGTACTGACTCTGAGGCCTTAGACTGGCCTGATTCTGTCTCTATTGTATGGCCTGCCTCCTCCCACAAACCAGCATCCCACTTGGTGTTAAAATAGTTTAATCAGGACCTATTCAGTCCTGCTGCCAGAAGGCATTCGGTTCACAGGTTGTGGTCCCCTCCCTCTTGGCCTCCACTCTGGACTCTGCCCCCAGTAAACAGGTCAGGTGGGTGCTACTTCCAGACTTAGAGGCTGGCAGAGCTTTCTGTGGCTTCATGTCCCTCCAGGGCCAGAAGTAAGTCCAAGTTGGGCAGCCTCTCTTTTCAGAGTTGGCAGTTCTTTTGCTTTCCCCAAAGGAACAGTGTTTGGAGTGTTCTTCTCCGTCTGATCTGGGAATCAGGACTCTCAAGTTTGGCCGAATAATCTTGGATGACACTCATTCCTGCGCCAGAAATTTGGGGCCGACTCCATGCCCTGCAGAATCACTTGTTGCTTTCTCCCCACATTGCCTCTGTCTGGCAAGGGGACCCGGGGAGAGCCCAGTTCTCTGTGAAATTTGCTGAAGAGGTTAGGAGTAGATGTGTGGCATTGGCTGATTCTAAGGTAATGTTAATGGTGCTCTTTAATCTTATGTTTCTGTCTTTTTACAGTAAGAAGCAGGCAGCCAGGACCCTCACCACAGTAGAATGGTGAGTATTCTCTCTTTCCTCAGATTATTGTATTTTCTGTAATCCTTCTGTCTGTTTTGTGAAGCTGTCCTGCCCCTCCTGGACCTTGAGCTCTGTGCTACTCTGTTCAGCCTCTAAACAGGTTCATCTCTCCTGGAAATAAATTAGGATTTCTTTAGGTTGCAAAACACCAGCCAATATACAGCACTGGGACAGGAAGCCTCTAGAAGTCTTTTCCTGCACATGCTATGTATGCTATACCTTCCCAATACTACCACTGGCTCTCATAGCCTTTCATAATGGCCCTTCTCTTACTTTTCTTGGGTGCCTGATGGAAGCCCTCTGTTCTGGTCTGAAAAGCCAGGCCTCCTTTATCTCAAGATCCTTGCACTTCCTAGTGAGCCCCTTGAATATTGTGAGTGCTTGTTGGGAGTGACTCCATCAAAATAGTGGGGTTTCTCCAGCTCTAAGATGCTGCTGTCTTTTAAGCTACTGCACTCAATAGCTGACTGGATATATAGCGGGATAGCACCCTCAAGGGGCCCAGAATATCACCAGGCTGCACAGGGGGTGAGGCTGGGGGTGAAAATGATCCTGTATATCTTCCATTAACTGTAAATGCCCTTCTCTCACCTCACATTCAGGGAACTCCTTAGCTAACCCCTGAGAACAGGAGGAGGAAGCGGTGAGATAAAAAGAGAAGAGAGAGTTGCAGGCCCAGGCCCATACTGGGCCCTTGCTCTGGCTGTATCTTTTCAGCTTCTTTGAGTGTCCCCTGTGCAGGTTAAGGAATTCAGTTGGTGAGAGGACTCTCCTTCCCTCCACAGTCATGGGAGTATGTGGTTCTCATCTCTTCCATAGAAAGCCTGGTGGTCTTGGTTCCCACCAGCTGATAGCCCCCTTCCTCTTTTCTTCTGTGACTCTCTGAAAAGACCATGGGCTTTAGAGTGAGCGTAGTCTATTTTTGAATCCTAGCACCACTGCTTGAATAGCTTAGGTAACTCACATATTTTCTTTCTAAGTCGGACCTCTCACCAGCAAAACAGTTAATTCTTGGAGAGTTGACAGGTTCTAGTGAGGTAATGTTTGCAGCCTGCCTGGCTCCTAGTAGATGCTAATACAATGTCAAGTTTTCTCCTATTCCCATTCCCCGCCCCCCCCCCCCCCCCCCCAGCAAAACCAAAGCCCTGGTTCCTGAAAGTTACCAGGCACGGGAAGTGTGGGGTCCCAATCAGCTCCTTCTGAGACTTTTGATGACACTTTGAGTCTGACTCCTCCTTATTCCTTGGCCCTCTACCCAACTCCCTCCATATCCTACTTTTGGGTTTCAGGTTTTGTTTTGCATAGCTTTTGTGGTCTGTAGTTCCAGCCTTCTCTTTCCCAGCCCCCTAAAATTCTTCTCCAAGAAGGACTTTCATATCCAGACGTCAGAGGATGTGAAATAAGGGAGAGATGGAGCTGAAGGGTAGGGTTGGGCAGGGGACATGGAATAAAACACTTAAAGAACTTCCCTTTCAGGAGTGTGGAGTGGCCAACCTGGCATAGACCAGTGTCTGTTCCAAAGGGCAAAAAAGGGAGTGGGATTTAGTGATGTCATGGGATTGGAGGACACTGGTGGACAGGGGTGTGGTGGGTGGTGGTTTTGTAGGAAAAGGAGGAGGCCTTGAAACTGTAGGTGAGCCTTATCTTGGGAATTCAGGACAGGCACTGGGGGAACGCAGAGTGGAGAGGACATGGGGACAGAGTGTGAAAAGAGGGATGTGGGCTGGTTCACTGAGAATATGGGAAGTGAAAGGACGTAGGAAGGCTTGCCTTACCCTCTGACGCGGTCTGGGGGCAGTCCCGCCGCCCAGACAGCGAGAGCCCCCAGACGTCCCCTGAGGACTCCCTCGCACGCGGCCGGAGGGGAACCGCGAGGAGGGAGGAGCCTGGAGCCGTGGGCGGGGCCTCGAGGATCCGCCCCCATCCCCCTCCTCTCGCGGCCCGGGGCGCTCCCCTCGTCTGGCTCCCCTCCCTTCCGCGCTCGTGAGGGAGGGCGGAGCCGGGTTCGCTCCATTGTGGAGAGGAGGGGAGAGGCGCGCGGGAGCCGCGCCGAGGCCCCGCCGCCAGCGCGCTCGCCTCCTGGTCACCGCGGCTGCACCTGGCTGGCCCCGCAGCCGTGATGCGGCGGGCGTCCGGCACTGGCGGGCAGCCTAGCGGCTCGGGGGACATGTGTGCTGGCCCAGACCGCCCGCGACCATGAGCCTGACCGCCCGCGTCTCCTGCTCCATGCTCAGCTGCTTCGTAAGTGTTGGCCTGGTCTGCGGGGGCCCGGGGGTCCCAGGGCTTGCTGCACCCGCAGCCCCGCCCAGCGCCAGCCCTTGCGATTCCGAATTTTGGCTCACCCCCCTTCCCGTGGCCCCTGGCAGTGGAGGGGGAGGGTTCCTTTTCTTTCTTGGACTTGCTTTCATCTTCGGGGGCCTGGGATTATGGAAAGCGTGTGTGTATATGTGTAAATTCTGTGACCCATCTTGGCCCCGCAGCCACTGCCCTTGACTGCAGATCCTCCAGGCCCCGCCCTGCAGGGGTACATCCCTTTACCTCCGCCTCTCCATCTTGGTCCCACCCGCAGCATCCTTGCTTGGGGATGTGGGATGTGGCTGGTCTGGGATGTTAGGGGGCCCGTCGGGGAGCACAGGATGTCTGAGCTATTTGCCTGGCTCCGGTCCCCTCCCCCTTCCACCACTCCATACCTCACCTGACACGCCAGTCTTTTCTCCTTGACTGTCCCCCAGACTGCCTCTCTTCTCCATCTTCCCTGCCTCTGCAGGGCTCCTACCTCTGCATCATTCCCAGTCCTCCCCTCCTCCCCCCCTCTGGCTTAATGCTCCTTCCCAGCTTCCCCCATCTGTCCTCTCAGATGTTCCCACCCCTCCCCTCCTTACCCCCCCCCCCCCCCCCCCCGTGGGTGGCTGCCAGGCCTCCTCTCTCTCTCTCTCTCCCTCCCCCCTGGCCTTCCTTGGGTCTCCTGGTTTCTCCCAGATCGTGGGTCCCCTCTTCACCCCTCCCTGCTAGTTGGGAGAGGAGTTACTTCTGCTTGCTGTGGGTATTCCGTAGGAATTCCCCTCTGATCAGCAGGCAGGGCAGGTTGCTTGGTAGGTGGTGGGGGCTCTTCAGTACTGTGGGCCTAACTGGAAGATAAGCTCAGCTCCAAAACACATCCTTCTTTTGAAAACATCCATGAAGGCCCTCTAGAGGCATGGGACTGAATCCCCCAACCTGCTCCTCTTTGTCTCCTTCACCTACCAGAGTGAAGAGTCTGTGGCCTTAGGTGCCTGCTTTCCCTCCTTTCTCCATAACCAGCTGCCACACCTGGTTCCTTTTTCTCAGAGCCGCACTTCCCATTCCCACTTCTGTCTTTCCTTCACATTGCTGCCTGTCTTTTTCTTAGTTTTCTCTCTTCCTCCATTTGGGAAATTTTGGTTCTGTTTGGTTCTGCTGCTCTTTGAGGAGTGCAGACTCCCAGTTCCTCTTTGGAGCTTACTCTTCCCTTAGGCTGAATGGGCTTGAGTATCCCCTCCACGTCACCCCTCCCACCAAGCCAGTCCTCTTTTCCATCCTCTGGTGACCAAACCTTTATCAGGGTGTATGGGTTGTATGCAGGTTTATTGAAGGGAGGGGAGCAGAATGAGGTCTGATGTGCCGAGTGGAGCCTGGTGACTTAGGGCTGAGGCCTTCCCTACAGGGTGAGGAGGGGCCCCCCAGCCTGGAGTACATCCAAGCCAAGGATCTGTTTCCCCCCAAGGAACTTGTGAAAGAGGAGGAGAATCTGCAGGTAAGGAGGAGGTGGGGGCCCAGGGTGGGTGGAGCTCTCTGCCAAATGAAAAACACCTTTCCTTCCCTCCCCCCAATCAACATCTCCAAGGGGATCCTACTGGGGCTTTGGCTTCCTGTTTCCGGGTCTCTCGAGGGAAGGGAATCTGTCTGTACTTGCTTTGCGGAGCCTTTGGCCCCAGGGAAGGAAAGGCAGCTTTCCTGTGCAGCTGTTGCCTGGAGAGGACTCTCCTGTTTTGCCTTGGCCCAGCTTTTCCAGAGGGGATCCCATGGGCCAGGGTTGGGGAGGGGAACGGAGGGGTGGACTGAGGGTTCCTCTGGAACTCTCCTGGACTGAGGATTCCTCTGCCCCTCGACAGGTGCCCTTTACAGTGCTGCAGGGTGAGGGAGTGGAGTTCCTGGGCCGGGCAGCCGATGCCCTCATTGCCATCTCCAACTACCGGCTGCATATCAAGTTCAAAGATTCTGTCATCAACGTGAGTTTCTGTCTTGTTCTCCCACACCCAAGGCAGAATCCCTGCCTGGTTCAAGGTGAGATTGCTCCAGTGCTGGTCTTGATCATGTCTCCAAATGAAGTTGGGGTTCCCTTCTTTTTCTTGCTAACTTTTTGTTTTCCTGCTATGGGTCTGTCTTTCTGCCTCTCTCTTATTCTTCCCTCCCCTCTTCTCTCTTTCCTTTACTCTGTTGCTGACCCTTCTAAGGGGGCACAGTGGCATTGTTGGGAAGAGTGCCACTTACAACTGTGTGACCTTGTTTAAATCACCCAAGGCTTAATTTCCCCCCGAATAATTTGGTCTGAAAATATCTGCCTTGTGGGGTTCTTATGATTATTCTTTAAGGTCACGTAGGTAGAGGACCGTGCACAGTTAGCCAGGCACTCAGCTGGCCCCCAGTCAGTGTCAGCTTCCTTCCTTGTGTGGCTACATCGGCATCTAGGCTGGGATGGGCATGAGGAGTGACAGGAGCTGAGCTTTAGTTTGCCCTTCCTCTAAAGGTCCCCCTCCGGATGATTGACACTGTGGAGAGCCGTGATATGTTCCAGCTGCACATTGCCTGCAAGGACTCCAAGGTGGTGAGGTGAGAACAGTGGGGCTACACTCAGGTCCTGTGGCCCTGGTCCTGCCCAGACCTCTCTGATGCAGGGTTTCTCTGCGGCAAGAAGGAAAAATACTGTCTCACTTCCCACATGTGGAAGAAAAGGTAGAAACCCTCTCTTGCTTGGGAAATCAACTTCCTGCCCCACAGTATCTTGATCTGAAAAAATGGGGATAACGTATAGCTCATGGAGTTGCCATAGGGATTAAATAGGATAGCGAAGGTGAAGGCATCTAGGGTTGGGATATAGCCCTCGTGTGATTATGGGTTCATTTATTAATTCACTTAACATACATTTATTGACCCCTCGACTCTATGGCAGACTGTTATAGGCACTGAGAATACAGCAGAGTACTAGTAAAAAGAATTTCTGCCCTCATGGAGCTTATGTTCCAGTGGGTAGTTAACCAGCAGTAAATAATGAGTAAAATATGTTAAATGATAGTAAACGTATAGGTGAAAAGTAAAGCGGGGAAAGGGAATACGGAGTGCTGTGGGGGTAAAGTTGTAGCTCTAAACAATAGGATCAGAGAAGGTTGCATTAAAAAGGTGACATTTGATTCAAGATCTGAAAAAAGTGACCATGTCGATATTTGAGTGAAGAGGGTGGCAGACAGAACAGTGTGTGCAAAGGCCTTGAGGTGGGTATTTTACTTGGCGTATTGGAAGAATAGCAAGAAGGCTCGCGTAGCTGGAGTGGGTGAGAGTAGTGGGTTATAAGATCTGAGAGGTAAGGTGGGTGTCAGAGTGTCATAATGACTGGCCTTTACTTTGAGGGAAATGAGAAACCACTGCAGGGTTTTGAGTAAAGGAGAGATACGATCTGATTAATGTTCTGTAGAATCACTCTGGCTGCTCTGTTGAGAATAGATGGAAGGGGGTCAGGCGCAAAGGCAAGGGCAGAATCGGAGGGGACTAGTTAAGAAACTGTTGTAGTTAGCCACGCGAGAGAGCGTGGGGGCCTGGCTAGGGTGGTAGTGGCCAAAATGGCACAAAGCATTCAGATTTTTGAGGGGAGAGATGACAAGATTTGCTGACAGATTGGATATGAGAGAAAGAGGAGTCTGGAATGACTCCAAGGATCATTAAAAGAGTGTCCAGAAAAAAAAAACAGAGTGCCCACTTTAGAGTCTGTCCTGTATGTGCTCAGGACTGTAGGGATTCAGAAGGAGAACCCACACTGGCCTTCTCTTCCAGGAGGTTGAGGTCTAGTTGCCAAAGGAAGACTTAACAGTGGCAGTATGCTCTGGGAAAACTTACTGTTTAAAACTCTTAAGCATATTAAGACTAAGAGAAGAACGGGTCTGTAAAATGGAGTGGGCTTGGAAGGCTTTAAAGAAGAGGGGGGACAGGACTGTCTTCAGAGTGTCAGTAGGATGTGGCTTGGCCAAGAGGAGGCATTATCAAGCAGAAGTGAAGAAATAAGGAGACAGGAATGGTATGAACAGGACTTCCTGCCTGCATCAGGAGTCATGATAGAACATGGAATACCAGCACATTCAGGGACATGTGGTAGAGTTTGGATTTGATGTAAGAAATGGTAGGGCCCCATTTGAAGGGATAAGTATGTCCCAAGGACTAGAGTTCTCAGGAAGACTGTTGTCAAAAGGTAAGTTCTCTTGGGTGTTGGCAGTGTCCCTGGTCCTCCCCCGGGTCCCTGTGCCTTAACTCCTGCTTTAAATCCTCCCCTCCCCACAGCCTTCCTGTGGGCCTTGTTTTTGACCCTTATGGCCCCAAGGCACACCTGCCCCTTGCCTCACTCTGTGGCTTCTTGCCTTGGCAGGTGCCACTTCTCCACTTTCAAGCAGTGCCAAGAGTGGTTGTCACGGCTAAGCCGGGCCACGGCGCGACCTGCCAAGCCTGAAGACCTCTTTGCCTTTGCTTACCATGCCTGGTGCCTGGGACTGACTGAGGAGGACCAGCATACCCACCTGTGTCAGCCGGGTAAGGCCAGCTGTTTTATTTGGGAGGCTTCATATCTCTTGGTTCTTAACCCTCCTCCACCCACGGACATGGTGCACTTGGATGCTGACAGGCAGGCATGGGGGTTGTGTTGCAGGAGAGCACATACGATGTCGGCAGGAGGCTGAGCTCACGAGGATGGGCTTTGATCTGCAGAATGTCTGGAGAGTCTCCCACATCAACAGCAACTACAAGTGAGAGGGCAGGGGGAGGAGAACCAAAATACCAATCCAGACTCAGATCTCACTGGGCCGAGTCCCTGGTTCTGTGAGAGAGGAGGACTCCTTATCTCTCTTCCCACAAAGCCATCCCTAGGGATCTTGTTATCATAGGCCTTAGATTGCACTTGGTGACCCCTTCTGGTCTCTTCACAGATTGTGCCCCAGTTACCCGCAGAAGCTCCTAGTTCCTGTGTGGATCACAGACAAAGAGCTGGAGAATGTGGCTTCCTTCCGCTCCTGGAAGCGGATCCCGGTGGTTGTGTATAGGTGAGGCAGCAGGGGACAGGAAATAGGGAGGACATTTTTTATGCAAGAAAGAGTCAAAAGTGGAGATTTTGCCTGGTTGAGTGGGAATTGATACCCTGCAGGAAATGAAATAATTTCCAATCAAAAACTACCTTGGCTTTTTTCTTCTAAAGATGAGGCTTTTGGAGAATACATTCACTTTACTTTTTTTGGAGAGGGTGTGTGTGTGTGTGTGTGTGTGTGTGTGTGTGTGTGTGTATATGTATAAAATGTTGCATTAATGTGTGTACAGTGTTGTGTGTGTAAATTGTTGCATTAGAACCGAGGTTGGCCAACCATGGTCCAGTGAACCAAATCCAGCCTGCAGCCTGTTTTATGTACAGCCCAGTGCTATGAATGGTTTTTACATTTTTAAACTGTTGCTTTTTTTTTTTTTAAATCAACAAGAAAGAATGCATGACAGAGACAGGCTGTGACATGTGAAGCTGAACATTTATTGTTTCTTTACCGAAAATGCTTGTGGATCTCCTGCACTAGAACACTGTAGCGAAAATAGAGTGAGACAGATAGTAGCTGTGAGGTTTGGAGTTGTTCTGCTCTGGGCTCAGGCTTGTTTTCCTGCTGGGTGTCGGTACTTGGAGCAGGTGCTATGCAGAGTCAAGAAGTCAAGGTCACCTTGGGAACACAGAGAGCATCCGAGAAATGTATGTGACAGTGCTTTGTAAACTGTAGAGCCCTCTGGATATGTCAAGGGCTTTTGGTTATTATTGTGGTAATGGGTAGCCCCTGTTGGCTCTGGAGATCTTGGTCTGGCCCCCTGAGGCCTTAGCAGTAGGCCTGGGAGGGTCGGTGGGCACTGCAGATGGCAAGAGAATGATGGTTTCTTCCCTTTCGTCAGACACCTCCGCAACGGGGCTGCCATCGCCCGCTGCAGCCAGCCGGAGATCAGCTGGTGGGGCTGGCGCAATGCAGATGATGAGTACCTGGTCACATCCATCGCTAAAGCCTGTGCCCTGGACCCGGGGACAAGAGCCAGTGGGGGCTCCCTCAGCACTGGGAATAGTGATGCCAGCGAGGCATGTGACACTGACTTCGGTAAGGTGTTGCGGGCGGCACTGACCCCCTGGAGAGCCCCTACCTTGGCCTTACTGGCTTTTGGGGAGCCCCTCCCTTCCCCACCTCGTGAGAGGATGGGAAGAAGCTGACAACACACAGGGTGCCAGGGTCTCTGCCCTTTGGGAGGCTGTAGGAGGACCGGGGTGTCCAGTTGTCTGTTCTCTGCTGAAGGAGTGTGTCCCAGGGTAGGGTGATGCTGGGCTGACTGACCCAGGGTCTTCTCCCTGCTGTGTGTTTAGATTCCTCCTTGACCGCGTGCTCTGGAGTGGAGAGCACCACAGCCCCCCAGAAGCTGCTGATCCTGGACGCTCGCTCCTACACGGCGGCAGTGGCCAACCGGGCCAAGGGTGGAGGCTGTGAGTGCGAAGGTATGGCTCTTAGAACCCCCACCACATCCCCCGCGCACCCTGTCTGTAGCCGGTCTGCGCTCTGGGTGGCCTCGAGGAGGAGGGGCCTGGGGGCAGCTTGTACAGTGGAAAGAGCCAGACAAACTTGGCTTGGAATCAGGACTCTGCCTCTTATCTAGCAGTGACTCATTCGCTTCTTCGGTCTCAATTTTATTATCTTATCTGTAAATTGGGGATGATCATAAAAATTATCAGCATAGAGCAGCTACTATATATTGAGAATTTGCTGTGTGTTGTCATTACGAGTAGTACCGTGACTATCACTCGTCGGTAATGTCCTCGTTACTGCTGTCAGCATGTGGCACCCAAGCATCCGGAGCTGAGTGGTCCCCCAGCCCGGGGAAGCCTGGTCCACGGGGACCGCTCTCGTCCTCGATGGCTGTTTCTGGGACGTGCTCTTAGGCTCCACCCTCGTCTGTATGTCTACAGAGTACTACCCCAACTGTGAGGTCGTGTTCATGGGGATGGCCAACATTCACGCCATCCGGAACAGCTTCCAGTATCTCCGGGCTGTGTGTAGCCAGATGCCCGACCCCAGCAAGTAGGTGGTCCCTGCCTGCCCCCATTCTGTCCCCCCTCGTCTTGTCCTTCACCCAGTTCTTCTGGTTCTTAGAAGATGAGCTGGGCTAATGGGAGGTGTGGAGGTATGGGAGACCTGAGGGCCTGGTGCAGCGGGCCGGTTCCAAGAGCACATCTTCTGCTCATTGGCCAGCACTGGAACGGCCACAGCACACCAGGTTCCTTTGGTTTGGATCTGAAGTCCTACTTAAAGAACACAGAGAACTGGGGAAAGGAGGCTAAATGTGATGCTTCCCGCTCCTCCCTCGGTCCTCAGTCCCTTGTGTACCTTGGTTCTTGTCTTCTTTACCTCCCTGCCAGATAGCTCCTGGCAGAAGGGCCCCGCACTGGACCTCTTGGCTTCAGCCTTCCCTGGGGACTTCATTCGATGTGGCTGGCGTGGGTGGCGGAGACACCATTGGAGCCTCAGTGTCCTTGGTGACAGGCTTGATTTCTGCTCTCCTGTAGCTGGTTGTCAGCCCTGGAGAGCACGAAATGGCTGCAGCACTTGTCAGTGATGCTCAAGGCAGCCGTGCTCGTGGCTAATACCGTGGACCGGGAGGGCCGGCCTGTGCTGGTGCACTGCTCCGACGGCTGGGACCGGACGCCACAGATCGTAGCCCTGGCCAAGATACTGCTGGACCCATATTACAGGACACTGGAGGTACTGGGTGGGCTTGGGTGGGGAAGACCAGAGGGAAAGGGGGGTGGGGAAGGTGTTGGGCCCTCTGGATCTGTCTTGGGGATCTTTTAGTAGAGGATATTGGTGGCTTTGAGTCCTCTCCTAGGATCAGTTCTGCTCTTCCCTGTAGCTGCCAGCTCCCTGCCTTGGGCATCCCCTGGGGAGTGGCACATTAGCCTTTCCAGAAAGGCCCTATGCTTGGCCTCTCTTTTCTGCAGGGCTTCCAAGTTTTAGTAGAGTCTGACTGGCTGGATTTTGGACACAAGTTTGGAGACCGCTGCGGCCACCAGGAGAATGCAGAGGACCAAAACGAGCAGTGCCCGGTGTTCCTCCAGTGGCTTGATTCTGTTCATCAGCTGCTCAAGCAGTTCCCCTGCCTGTTTGAGTTTAATGAAGCATTCCTGGTAAGTCCTCCGCTCCTGGTAAAGCCTGTGACGGGGCGGGGGCGGGGGAAAGGTGGCCGAGGCTCCCAGGTGTGAGCTAGTGCGGCCTTCTAGGTCAAACTGGTGCAGCACACGTACTCCTGCCTCTACGGCACGTTCCTGGCCAACAACCCGTGCGAGCGAGAGAAACGCAACATCTACAAGCGGACCTGCTCTGTGTGGGCTCTCCTGCGGGCTGGCAATAAGAACTTTCACAACTTCCTCTACACACCTGGTTCCGACATGGTAAGTCCCATCCCTTGTTCTGTGGCCGCTGCTTGGAGAGCTCCAGGGAGAACAGCCTGAGCAGTGGGGAGAATGAGGGCTGAGAGAAAGAAGAGGGACCTGGACCCGCTCACAAAACACTGGCATGGGGCTGCTTCCCTAGGTCCTGCATCCTGTGTGTCATGTCCGGGCCCTGCACCTCTGGACAGCTGTTTATTTGCCAGCATCGTCTCCATGTACACTCGGGGAGGAGACCATGGATCTCTACCTTTCTCCAGCAGCTCAGAGCCAGGAGTTCTCTGGCCGCTCTCTGGACAGGTAACAAGAGTCTTTCTTGCTCTCTCCACTAGGAAGGCAATGATTGCTTTGTGCTTCACCTCATGTTCTCCTTTTTTTTTTTAAAATAAGATATTTAAAAGCAACTTCTTGTCTCAGTTGAAGGAGAGACTTGGCCCAAGACTTGTAGCTAGCCTGGAGGGCACTCTGGATGTTTTCAAGGTCCTCTCTTAAGATAAGATTGGTTACCTCCTTTCCTGGAGCTATCACCCTATGTGACATAGTTAAGCAGGGGAGAGGAGAACAGAGAAGAAAGGACTATTTCAGGAAGGTTTGTGGGAATGGTCTTCTATGTTCACTATAGAAGACATTGGGGTACTTGCTATCTTAGTAGTAGTGACCTTTGCTATATACAACAATAGCTTCTGGAAGCATCTGATTCTCAGGGAGGTACATTCCCAGAAGAGGGATGGTCTTCCCATTCTCCCTAAGAAAAAGGCCAGAATTTAAAGGCAGACATAAAAATTAAAGTTATCTTCTGGCTAAATACTTGGGGGAAGTAGAATGGATGTTGGTTACATTATGAGAGTAATGCATGTTCCTGTTTTAAAAAAAGTTGAGGGGCGCCTGGGTGGCTGTCAGTTAAGCAGCTGCCTTAGGTTCAGGTCATGATCTGGTCTTGGGATTGAGCTCTGCATTGGGCTCTCTGCTCAGTGGAGAGCCTGCTTCTCCCTCTCCCTCTACCTACCGCTTTGTCTACTTGTGCTCTCTCTAACTCTCTGTCAAATAAATAAATAAATAAAATCTTTTTTAAAAAAATCAAACAGTGTAAATGTAGAAAATGAAAGTCTCCTTCTCAGACCCTTGTCCCCACAGGTGTCCACTGCTAACACTCCGGTGCCTGTGCTTCCAGATGTTTATTTCTACGTAGATACAGCCACACTGTCATGGAGAAACATTTTTGGGGCACCTTGGTGGCTGTTTGTTAAGCTTCTGACTCTTGGATATCTGTCCAGCTCATGATTTCAAGGTCATGGGATGAGCCCTGTGTTGGGCTCTGTGTTCAGCAGGGAACCTGCTTGAGATTCTCTCTCTCCCTCTTCCTCTGCACCGCCCTCCCATGTGTGCACACGCTCTCTCTCTCTCAAATAAATAAATCTTTAAAAAAAAGAAACATTTTAAGATGCTGAAAAACAGAATCATACTTTGCATTCTGTTCTGCAGATTGTTTTTCCCATGTTGTGTTAGGCTGTCACCCCTCTAAAGCACATATAAAGCTGTTTTATTGCTTTAGCGACGCATATAACAGTCTAAAATTAGAGTGTAGCATAACTTATATAACCAGTTTCCTATTGGCCATTTAGGTGATTTCTGTTTTTTGTTTTTTTATTATTTTTGGGACTGCTTTAACATTCTTAACTATGTGTATGTTTTTGAAAACAGTTGTGGGTAAAATACACATAATATCTACCATCTGAACCATTTTTAAGTGTACATTTTAGTAGTATTACTTTATATGTGTTATCTTTGCATTTGTGCTAATATTTTTGCCAGATAAATTCCTAGAAATGAAAATGTTGGGTTCAAAGGATATGTACATTTCAAATTTTGATCTTTATTGACGGAGGACTCTTAAAGTATAACTTAAGTTATTGGTTGAATATTATAAAGGAAAACAAAAAGGCCCACTCCCCCCTAAATTATTGGTTTTAGGGTCTTGAGTCCATGGTTAGGGCCCATGGATAGGTTTCAGGAATTCTGTGATTTTCTTCCTTCCCCAAACTATGCAGAGTTTGGGTATAGGTTCCTAAGTTTATTTTTCCAGGGAGAGGGCCCAGAACTTACAAAATTCTGGGTAAGTTCTATCACTCATTTAATAATCACTGCCTTAAATTAATACCTAATCTTTCTTTTCTCTTCCTTCCTTCCTTCCTTTCATTCTTTCTTATTTTATTTATTAGGATGGTTGGCTGGCTTAGACAGTTAAGCTTCTGCCTTTGGAGCAGGTCACAATCCCAGGGTCCTGGAATTGAGCCATGCGTTGGACTCCCTGCTCAGCGGGGAGTCTGCGTCTCCCTTTCCCTCTGCCTCTCCCCCTGCTTGTGCTCTCTCTCTTTCAAATAAATAAAATCCTTTAAAAAATTTAAAAAATAAAGATATTTTTTATTTGAGAGGGAGAGAGCAACCATGAGCAGGGGGAGGGGCAGAGGGAGAGGGAGGAGCAGACTCCCTGCTGAGCAGGGAGTCCAGTGTGTGTGGGGGGGTGGGTGTTGATCCCAGGACCCCATGATCATAACCCGAGCTGAAGTCAGATGCTTACCTGACTGAGCCACCCAAGTGCCCGTAATACCTAATTTTTCAATTCAGTAAATGTTTAATACCCACTAGCTCAGGGCACCTGAGTGGCTCAGTGGGTTAAGCCTCTGCCTTCTGCTTAGGTCATGATCTCAGGGTCCTGAAATTGAGCCCCGCATCGGTTCTCTGCTCAGCAGGGAGCCTGCTTCCTCCTCTCCCTCTGCCTGCCTCTCTGCCTACTTGTGATCTCTCTCTGTCAAATAAATAAAATCTTAAAAAAAAAAAAAATACCCACTAGCTCTCTAGTACCGTACAGGTTTGTGGCCTGTATAAATGAAATAGAAGATATTGATCCTATTTAAGATACTTTGTAAAAGCTATAGTAAGACAGACATAGGACAAATAGAGATCAGTTCTAAGTTAGCATCTAAGCAAATAAGAATGTGTGTAGTTCAAAGCTATTGGGAGAAATGAGAAGTTAGAAAAGGGTCATTTGGTGACTATTTACTTAGAGAAGTTTTCATGGAAGACCAGGCAGGAGCCTTGACTTTTTGGTATCTCTAGCATCTGACTTGGCCTGGCACATAATAGGTGCTTTAGTAAGTGTTTAAATGAACAAACAAATGAATGGAATAAAGGGAGTTGTGAGCTTGGTAACAAGGTAGTGGAGAAGGGTCCAAAGGAATTACATACATGAAAGATAGTTTAATGAACAAAAGAAGAACCTATCTAGAGTTGGTGGGGGTTAAGAAGGAGCCATTTTGAGGAGCAGAAAGAAGGAAACACAGGATAGTTCACTGAGGGCTTAAACATTATCCTGAGGACTTTATTTAGATTCAGTTGTCAATAGTTAAGTCATTGTAGGAAGTCACGGTGAACTGGTGACAACGGGATTTTTGGAGAATGAGTCAGTGAGGTGGGTAGTTGGAAGCACAGAGATCAGCCAACACTATTGTAATTCAGATATGAAGAGAAGAGTTTGGAAGGAGAAAGGATTAAAATCAGACTCTAGAGAAGTCATTAGCAGACATTGGAGTGACTGAATATGGGAAGGTAGAAGTAAAGAATAGAGGGGACCTATCAAAGACAGGTCCTGAGTCTCTGAGCTTAGAAACTAGGTGGATATTGATACCAACCCAAAGACATTGGGAAGTTGAGAAGAGTCAGTTTGGGCAAGAGAAGGAGAAACAGGCAGGTTGGGATTGAAATATTAGCAAAGAGAAAGTATACAATAGGCAGTTCAAGATGCAGAGTTGGATTTGGAAGACCAAGTAGTATGCAAATAAAAACAATACTTTCTCTAACAACTGACCTGACTTATCTTTGGTTTTACCTTTACCTAGATCAAAAAATACCTTATGTTCTGTTCTTTTCCACTGAAGTTCAACATATTCTGATATACCCAGCTCAAATCTACCCTCTCTGTGTGGCCCTCCCTGACCACTCTAGCAAGACAAGTTGTCTTTGTTCTAAACTCCTCACTCATTATTGTCTCTATCAACATTATTATTACGATCATTAAAAATTTTGTGTATTTAATATTTATTTATTTATTTATTTATTTATGAGAGAGCGAGCGTGCTTGTGCGCATGTGAGCAGGGGGAGGGCAGAGGGAGAGGTAGAAAATCTCAGGCAGACTCTGTGCTGAGGGCAGAGTGCAACACAGAGTTGATCCCAGGAACCTGAGATCATGACCTAAGTCAAAACCAAGAGTCGGAAGCTTAACTGACTGGGTCATCCAGGTGCCCCTTAACCAGCATTATTGATTAAATCTTTTGTCCAGGTAGGAATCAGCTGTGGAAGATAGGAGACTATTGATACTGTTGAATTTGGGTCAAGAGTACATGGGAGGTCTTCATACTCTTCTACTTTTGTATGTTTGAAAGTTTCCATAATAAAAAAGTAAAACAAAAAAGAAAAAAAAAAAGACAAAGTTAGCTGTGGTACTTTTTAAAAATAGATGCCTGGTTCTCATTCATAGGTCTTAGACGTGGCTGGTTGTCTGTATATCTAGAAAATCTATAGGAGCTCCTAATGTACACCCACTGGTCTGTTGCATTCAGTTGGTACCTAGCAGTGGGCACTTGATGTTAGATTTTAAGATCACTTATTCATCTCTCCAAATTGTTTGATTGGCTGGTGCTAGGGATTCAGATAAGACAGTGCTGCCCTCAAGGCACTTTCAGAGAAGGAGATAAGTAAGGAAACAGTAAGTGTAACAATATGACAAGTACTGAGCAATGTGCTTGGAAATGGATTATTTTGTTTAATCAGCTTTAAGAGGTGGGTACTATTACTTTTCTCCGAAGATGATGAGGGAACTGAGGCTTAGAGAAGTTAAGGTTACATTGTTAAAAAATCACCAAGCTGGGATTCGAGCCCAGCTATGGGACCCCAGAGACTCTAATCATAACCATTGCTCTTGTCTTCCTGGAACTGTATACCACAAGACAAAAAACAAAATCAAAATCAAAATTGATCACGAAAGTAAAATCACGGGGCGCCTGGGTGGCTCAGTGGGTTGGGCCTCTGCCTTTGGCTTGGCTCGTGGTCTCAGGGTCCTGGGATTGAGCCCCGCATTGGGCTCTCAGCTCGGTGGAGAGCCTGCTTCCCCATCTCTCTCTCCCCTGCCTCTGCCTGCTTGTGATCTGTCAAATAAACTAATTAAATCTTAAAAAAAAAAAAAAAAGTAAAAACACACATAAGAATCTTTAAAAAACATAGTGCGTTTAAAAATCACTTAAAAAAATCAGTGATATTTTAACTCAACCTTTGAGGAATTTTTCTGCATGGGCTGGACTGACTAAGGCATCTGAAAATAGGAGTCTGATTAAGTCTCCACTGTTTCCTGGCAAGTTTCCCTGAAGTTTTCATTGCTCTAAGGACTTTCAAAATGTGTTAAAAATCAGACATTCTTGAAAATGTAACCCATTTGGTGTGCACGAATGCCTCTAGAACTCTTGAGTGCTTTATACTTGGGGAAGTTTCCATGGTGACTTCGGACTCCAAGGCATGCGGTGCTACTAAGTGGTTGTAAAAGGCTGTCTTGGTTTCTGCTGTGAGGAAGGATCATTTATAATAAGGAAAGTAGTAAAAATAACAAGTGGTGTGTATAGTCTTAGTAAGTTTGTTGTTGGCTGCCTATAGTTTGAATCCTTGTAGCGTCTCTGTAAGGTATAATTTATAATGATCATTTTATAGAGGAAGAAAGCACATGTCTGAAAAGTTAAATAACTCACTTGCAGTCATATGGCTAGTCAGTGTCAGAACCAATATCATCTTAGCTCCAGAATTGTCTTCCTTCTGTCTTACTGTATATGATAGAGGCAGTTGGACATTAGATTTCAGACTTGGGTATAGTCCTGGCCGGCACAGTAGGTTTAGAAGGCATAAACATAGAAGGCACTGAAATCACGAGAGTGGCTGAGATTGCCCAGGGAGGTTGTGTAGGGTAAGGACTAATAACGGCAGGGGACAGATCCTGGCTTCTGGAGGACAGATTTCATGTCTTTCACTTTTTGCACAGTAGACTTGTTACAGTGGACATTGATTATTTGTAATCGTAAATTTTCTTTCTTATGAACTCTGGCTTTGATGGTCTGATTCTGTATATTGGAGGTGACTCCCATTTACTGACCTGGAGGTGTTGTTGTGTCTGTCATTCCAGATTACCTAAAACCAGATCTATGGATGATCTGCTTTCTGCCTGTGACACAAGCAGCCCCCTGACTCGCACATCTAGTGACCCGAACCTCAATAACCACTGTCAGGAGGCCAGAGTAGGCCTGGAGCCCTGGCATAGCAATCCTGAGGAATCTGAGACCTTCGTGGAATCTGGGGCAGGAGGTCCTCAGCAGACTGTAGGAGAAATGGGTCTTCCTTCCCCTCTGCCCAGCAGCCAGAAAGACTACTTGAGCAATAAACCCTTCAAGAATCACAGAAGCTGTTCTCCAAGTTACAAACTGCTTAGTACTGCAGTGCCCCAGGAGATGAAGAGCAACATCTCTGATCCTGAGATCCAGGTCCTGGAAGAGACTATGACACCAGCTCTAGACCCTCCTGCCCACATTGAGCTGAGTAGGACTTTAGATGGCACGGAGGAACAACCTGAACCTTGTCCTGAAAAAGAAGCTGTCGGTGCACTCTCTGAAGTCGCTTCCAACAAAGGTCATGGAGTTTGTGATTTTCCCGAGTCTTCCCAGGACTCCCTTACAGGTGCCCCCCAACGGGCCCTGCTAAATTCCATGCTAGGTGTGCCCTCCAGATGTGCTCCAGATCACAGTCTGGGCACCCTTTGCAACCCACCAAGTGCTACCTGCCAAACTCCTCCAGAGTCAAGCACTGACTTCCTCAGCCAAGATCCCCCGGGGTCTGTGGCAAGCATCTCCCACCAGGAACAGCCCAGTTCTGTGCCAGATCTGATTCATAAGGAGGAATACACTGGCAAAAGAGGGAATATTAGGAATGGGCAGTTACTGGAAAATCCTCGCTTTGGGAAAGTGCCACTGGACTTGTCCCGAAAGCCAATTTCTCAGAGCCAGATCAGTGAGTTTTCTTTTTTAGGATCCAACTGGGACAGCTTCCAAGGGATGGTGACTTCATTCCCAAGTGGGGAGACCACCCCTCGGCGGCTGCTTTCCTATGGCTGTTGTAGCAAGAGGTCAAGCAACAAGCAGGTGCGGGCAACAGGGCCCTGCTTTGGGGGCCAGTGGGCTCAGAGAGAAGGGGTGAAGTCACCAGTCTGTTCTAGTCATTCCAGTGGACACTGTACTGTTCCAGGAGGGAAAAATAACCGGATGTGGTTGTCCGGTCATCCAAAGCAGGTCTCTAGCACAAAGCCTGTTCCACTGAGCTGCCCTTCTCCAGTGCCTCCTCTCTACTTGGATGATGATGGACTCCCCTTTCCTACGGATGTGATCCAGCACAGATTACGGCAGATTGAAGCAGGGTACAAGCAAGAGGTGGAGCAGCTACGTCGACAAGTGCGTGAGCTTCAGATGAGGCTGGACATCCGTCACTGCTGTGCCCCTCCAGCAGAGCCGCCCATGGACTATGAGGATGATTTTGTAAGTTTCACCACTGCTATCTATCCATTCATTTATTCTGTTCATCCAGCCTTCCAACATTTATTCATTGGGTACTTGCTGGGTGCCACTGTTTTAGGTGGTTGGCCTGTAGGATGAAGGACATAGTCTGAAATCTCAAGGGGCTCACAGTGTATTGGGAGAGAGAAACTAGAGGGAGAGACAACTAGAATTATGGTCTTAAGTGTTACCATGGAAGGAAGCATTAGGTGTTAGGGGCTGGGATGGAGTGAAGGCTATCCTGAGAAGGTAATGTTTGAGCTGAGTACTGAAGAATTTGTCCTATTTGCCTAGGTAGACAGTGAAAAGGAAATACCATTCTCAAAAGCATGAAGGCAATAAGTACTCCAATGGGATGGCTTAATCAAAGGGGTGGGGGGGGTGTGTGCGCACATGCACATGCGCGCGCACACACGTGTACTTACATGCATGTACAGGTGTGCTGGGGCCATGCGGGAGGGAGTTGGGTAGTGAGGCAGGAGCTGATACTGGAGAACTAGACAGGGATATAGAGAACTGGATAGGACAGAACTAGAAAGGTCAGCTCAAGATCCCTTGTTTGGATTCTACCCTCAAGGCAGCACAATTTTCGGCCACTATCGTGATAAGATTTGTATTTTAAAAATACTACTCTAGCAATAGTTTGTCAAGTGGATGAGGCAGTTGAAACCCAGGTTGGGAGGCTGGAAGGTGTTTTGGAATAACCCAGGTGAGAGATGATGAGGACTGTCTAGGCTTCACTGTGTTGGGAAGCCCTCTGGTTTGGGGACACAGTTCTGGGGAGGTTCTACAAGTTAGCTTCTTGGCTACTGTATATCCTGTCATGAACACAGGCACTTCTTTTCCTCCTGTTAAGACATTCCCACTTTCCTGTTGCCTGCTTGCTAGGATGGGATGGTCAGGACTAACAACTTACTATTCAGGGTGATGGTTTAAAACAGGAGTCAGCAAACTTTCTTGGTAAAGGGCCGTATATTATATTATATATTTTAGACTTTGTGGTACATACAGTATCTGTCCTACCTGTTCGACTCTGCTGTTACAGCACAAAACCAGTCACAGGCAATATGTAAATAAATGTGGCTGTCTTCCAATAAAACTTGATTTACAAAACCAGGCAGTGGGCTAGATTTGGCCTGTGAGCCTAGTTTCTGAGCCCCTGGTTTAGAATGTAATGAGAACATAATATTTTCATGCTGTGATAAAGCATATTGGTTAAGAGCATGGGTCTGAAGCCAAAGTACAGTTGACCCTTGAACAATGCCGGGGTTAGGGTGCCGACGCCTCGTGTAGTCAGAAATCCCCGTATAATTTTTGAGTCCTCAGAACTTAACTACTAATAGCTCCTGCTGACCAGAAACTTTACTGATAATACAGTCAATTAACATACATTTTGTACATTAGACGTATTGTAAGCTTTGTTTTTATAGTAAAGTAAGCTGGAGAAAAGGAAATGTTCCTGAGAAGATCGTAAGAAAGAGAAAATACATAGTACTATACTGTATTTCTTGAAAAATATCTGCATAGAAGTGGACCCATGCAATTCAAACCTGTGTGGTTCCAGGGTCAACTGTACTAGGTTTAAATTCCAGGTTTACTGCTTACTATCTCTTGACTTTTCTCAATGCTTGGTTTCCTTATTTGTAAAAGAGGGATGACAATAATAATACACATCTAAGCTTCTTGGGAGGATTGAAAGAAGTACATGCATGTAATGTACTTAGAATAGTCCCTGATGCCTAGTAAACAATGAAGGTTAGTGATGGTGAAGATGGATTGATATCTTTGCCTTTTCTTCAGACATGTTTGAAGGAGTCTGATGGCAGTGATATAGAAGATTTTGGCTCTGATCACAGTGAGGACTGCCTTTCAGAAGCAAGCTGGGAACCTGTTGATAAGAAAGAGACTGAGGTATGTGCAGGCCAATGCATAGTTACGTAAGTATGGAGTAAGTAAATACTTACAAAATAGGAGTTCTCCTATTTCTAGCATGAGTGACATGGAGTAGCATGAGTGACATGCTATAGACAAGAGCTCTCTCCTAGATGATTGTCTTTTTAGAGGCAGGTAGTGGCCAACTATAAAGACAGACCTTGTTTTTTCTCCTGAGATGCTTTCCTTGTTGCAATGTTGCTCTTCTACTTGGTGACAAGGACCTGGAATTTTTCCTTGTGCCTTCTGTTAGGTGACTCGCTGGGTTCCAGACCATATGGCATCACATTGCTATAACTGTGACTGTGAGTTCTGGTTGGCCAAACGAAGACACCATTGCAGGTAAGATGTCCTGTAGAATTCTGTATGGCTCATAAAGCAGTGACATACATGTATAGCTAAGTCGAGTTAATCTGAAAATGGAGACAGCATTATAGGGATTTTTTTTTTCCCCCCATCTTTTCTCTTTATTTACTCATGTAAGGCCTTTTGGAGTATCATTCATTCTCCGCATATGGGCATTTCTGATGAACTCTTCCCTCTTTGTGCTTTGGCAGAAATTGTGGGAACGTGTTTTGTGCTGGCTGCTGCCACCTGAAGTTGCCCATTCCTGATCAACAACTCTATGACCCAGTTCTCGTCTGTAACTCATGTTACGAACACATCCAAGTATCTCGTGCCAGAGAACTCATGAGCCAACATCTGAAGAAACCCATTGCTACAGCTTCCAGCTGAATGCCAGAGGAGATGACCTGTCCAATTTTAGCAGGTTTGAAGGGAGGATCTGCTTCAGGTGTAGTTTTGAAGGTTCCTTGGTATGGCTCATGAAATCACAGAGCTCAAAGTTACTGTCTTGAGAAATCCTCCTTGGTACCATAGACTGGAGCAGAGGAATTCCAATTTGGCAGGAGGTCTTCTACTGGTGAGACCCTCACCTTGGGGTAATGGTCCTGGATCCAGACCCAGAGTCTGGAAGCTTAATGTTGAGTTGGTGACTCCCACTTTTCTCCTGGGGTGGGGGTGGGGGGGGTCACAAGATGATGATTTCATAGATACTGCCTGATGATGTGCCCCCAACAGCAATAGAAAGGCATATGTATAAGCAAACTCCAAGTGATAAACAGATTCATCTCTCCTCCACCTTGAAAAAAGCAGATTCTAGTATATAAGATAGGAATTCCTATTTGAAACGAACTATATCCTGTTCCTCTGTGCTCTGTGTCTGTGCATGAAGGCTCAGTCTTTAGAGGCACTCCCTCTAGTTGCAGTAGTTCTGTCTTTCTGTGGAGTTGGTGTAAAGACTGGTTCTGCAAGTGAAGGTTTTGCTGTATCTTTTCACTTGTCTCATCAGCCAGCATAAGTGAATATTCACTTTAGAGCGACAGTTCTAAGGAGTGAGACATTTTGGGGAGCAGAGGAAAACTCTGCTGGTGTTCCGTTCTGGCAAAAATCTGTTATTTGGAGCTGTGAAGGCAGTAAGTAGTCTCTGTTACTCAGTGGCAGCTCTTGAGGTATGCACTGTGAAGAATGAGAAGGGAAAAGCAGAAATGATCCTTGTCAAATATTTGCTGATTGTGCCCTGCCCTTTGCACCTGACTTTTCCTAGTTGTCCTGGTGCTAACACAGGAGTTACACCTTGATCCTCTCCTGGCATGAAAATAAAACAATGGTTTTTTTTTTGTTGTTGTTGTTGTTCCATTGCCCACTTCCCTAATGTTGTCTTTCCCTTGGCTGCTGCCTCCTCTGGGTTACACTGCTTCTTATCCTGAACACTTGACACCTTGAGGGTAGAATTTAGCATTTGGTTTTTACCTCCTAGAATATGCTGTTTGATATGTGAGGGTTTCAGTACAAATGCTGCTGTCTATTTCTGTGCACTTAACAATGGAACCCAAACAGAAGAGAATAAAGCCTTGATACCAAAATTGGGAGAGAAAATGTGTCCACTTGGACCAAACATTGGTGTTTTTTTTTTTTTGTTTTTGTTTTTTTTGTCTGTTTGTTTTTTTTGTTTGTTTCAGTTTCATCTTAATATGTACCAGTGGCACTTAACCAAAAGATACAGTGACATAGCCATGTACTGTGGTTGGGACAGATATAGTCTCCTTGACCTATAATGAAACCACTAGTATTTCCTTTATACATTTTCTTTAATCCATTGGTGTATAAAAGGTAAATTACACTTAGGCTTATCCTGTTTTAAAACTATGGTAGCTGTCTGTCTAACTGCTACTTTCATGTTGCTTCCTAGAAAAAAAATTTTCATTCGAAAATAACTAGGATCTGCATTTAGAACAAGAATTGTTACTTGTCCTGACCTTTTCTCAGTCCTACAGAGAAGCATCTGTGCTTTTATACTTGTCATGGATGTAACCTAAAAAGTTTTGGCGTATTTAGGTCAGCCTAGCAGAACTTTTTTTCATTTAAATGGAGTTGAATAATGGAGATTTGTGTCTGGGAAATTCCTGAGATCATTGAAAAAGTAACAAACTATTCCTTGTCTCTGATATGTAAAATTCTCCTAAGCATTTTCTCAATCATTAAAACTTACTGCCAGTTGCGAGTGGCTTTTTAATTAACTTGACTTTCATTGCACTTCACTCTGCCCATTTTCAGGGGGAGTAAGATTGGTAACATTTGAGGAGACTGTATCTGTCTACTTTTGTGTGGCTGTTTTGAGGGACTGTCCCATCAGTGAACATACTGCATGGCCTTGGAGAGAGACTCTGGGCTCTCAGCTCAGATGTATTCATCAAATACTCCTTTCAGAGCTCTTGTGGGTGTAAGTGACATGATGTGGCCAAAAATCCAAACTGTGCAGTTGCGTTGTGACAAACATGCAATGTGCTGTAAAAACTCAATACAGTTTAAATAAAATCTCTATATTAGTGCTGCTTTGTTGGGTCTTTTTATTCATTTTAATTTCTAAGAAAATACTCGTTTATTCTTTGACCACAAGAAAAGACTAAAATATACTCCTTCCTCCCAACCTTTTTTATCAGCACAGCACCTGCTATATTCTTATTTATGGATCGCTAGGAATTTATCCTATGGAAACTGTAGAATTCTATCCCATCTCATGTGAGGTTTATTTCTGTTTAATGGCTAAAATTGCACCAGCTGGTTGACCAGGCACACAGGATTGTATTTTTTGTCTTCCCATTCCCTCCTCATAGGCACCTCAGTTCTCACTAAACCTGCCCTGAGCAAAAATACCGCGGTAAAAAGGTCTATTAAAAACCATAAAAAATGGTACTATCTAAAAGGTGAATCGTTTACTCAGGATACCGTAGCCCCATCACCATTTTTATTTTGGAGAGACAAGCAATCAAACTTAGTTTATACTTATGGTTCCTCAGATTGTAGAGTTAGACCCTTTGTTCTCCAGAATGGCTGACTTTGAATTGCCAAGTGCACACTCTTAAGAATTCGAAATCCGCTCCCCCCCCCCGCCCCCGCCCCTCCACTGGTTGTGGTGATAAATACGAATCTTCGTATTCCACGCTGGATAATTGGGCTTATCTCTTTGCAGGATTTAACCCTACCTGGTGGGCAGCAACTCCGCCGCACTCCGGCGGTTCGGGGACGCAGCCACCGAGGAAACGCGACTTGCCGTGGCCGCGCCTCACGCTGTCGCGCGCTGCCCGGCTCTTCGCGGCGGCGTCCGGCGGGCTGGACGGCGCGCCGTCCAGGGGGCGGGTCGCCTCGCGCCGCGTCCCGCCGCGCGTCGGGAACTCGAGGCCCCATTGGCCGTGCTGGAAGGCGCGGCGGGGACTCGTGCGCCAACGGTCCCAGGGTCCGCGGCGGCGGGGCGCAGGCGGGGGTGGGGGGCAGGGCGCAGCGAAGGCCGGGCGAAGGTGGGGGGGAGATCGAGAACGGGGTGGGAGAGCCAGGCGCGGCGGGGCAAGTCCCAGTGCCCGGGCGGGGGCGATGGAGGAGGCGCTGCTCTCCACCCCCATCAACCCCAACAACTTCCCCGCCAAGCTGTGGCGGTTGGTGAACAGTCCCCGGTACCGCTCTATCCGCTGGGACGGCCGCGGCGAGGGGCTGCTCATCGACCAGCCGCTCTTCGAGGCCGAGCTGCTCAGCCCGCCCGGGGCAGGGGCTGGGGCCGGGGGCGGTGGCTGCGGCGGTGGCAGCGGCGGGGGCGGCGTGGGGGGCGCCGGGGCCGAGCCCGAGCTCTTCAAAACCACCAACTTCACCAGCTTCATCCGCCAACTCAACCTCTACGGCTTCCGCAAGGTGGTGCTGGGCGGGCCGGGCGCGGCGGGGCCCGGGCCGGGGCCAGGGGGCGGCGGGCCGGCGGGCGACGGGCCGCTCCACCACTTCCACAGCCCGCACTTCCGCCGCGACCAGCCGCAGCTGCTCGTGCACCTCAAGAGGCTCACCAGCGCCAACAAGGCCAAGCTGGCAGCCGGCCTGGAGGTGCCCTGCCGGCCACCCAACCGCTTCCAGAGGCTCCTCATCACGTCGGCCTCGGCCTCCGCCTCCGCCTCCACCTCCACCTCCCCGCTGCAGCACCAGGAGCCGTCGCCGCCCGCGGGGCCCCGGCCCGAGCCGCACGGTGAGTCCTCGCCCACGGCAGGGCACCTGGGGCACTGGGGAGCAACCGCCACTGCCGGGGGCATTTCGCACATCCTCCCCGGTGAGGTGATCGGCTTGCTGCGGTGCTTCTCGAGAAATCATTCCCGTCATCTCCACCGTCTCCAGAACCCACTGTCCCCCAGTACCTCCCCCTGGAAAGAGGCATTGAGCCCCTTCTGGTTAGTTGTCCACTGGCGGCCAAAGGGACCTCTGCTGTAGGCTTCCTGCTGTTCCCCGCCCCTCCTGAACTCCAGACCTCCATGGCCATTGACCTTAAGACCCTTACCTTACCTTGAACGTCTAGAGTTAGTCGCCCTTTGTCGAAGCACTAGGTCGGGAAGAAACACCGAGGGGTCTCCTTTGCTCTAAGGGGAAGCAAAACAAGTTACTGTACAGGGTGAGAATGTGGGGGTCAAGGTAGGAAGGAACAGAGAGTCACGGCCAAGAACACTTAGAACGTTTATACAGACCGAGGGAAAGCGAACAAGGTACCTTGAGTGGAAGTGTGTCCTTGAAGGGACAGGCCATCTTCCACACCTTTGACATATCTAGAAATCTTAGAAGAGGTGTCCTGACAGTAGTCATACATTAGGTTCCAAGGAATGTACAGAAAGGTCGACATTGTTTATATATCTTAAGAGCAAAAACATAGTAATATATTCAATTGCTTATGAGATGTTCCTGCATACAATGCATTGGCCAACCATTTCTTTCATTGTAACCAATTAGAGTTGATGTTTACTTAAGGTGTTATGGTTAGGCAAGCACAAGGCAAAAATGGTTTTCTTTACTGTCAAGTGTTAGTTAAAAAGAATTTTACACCTTCCAGTGCTGAAAAAACTTTGTATAACTGTGTATTTACTAAAAGCTTAAAAATTCTCTGTGACAGGAAATTATTTTATCAGCTTGATTTCTGGTGCTCTTCTCCCTCTCCTGCGAAGGTGAGGGTGGCAATATTCCTTGTCTCTGTGTACAGAGTCCATGACAGGAGACAGTACTCCAAGACAGCAACTGGACGTAATAATGAGAATTCATTCTTTGCCTTCAGTAGAAACATTCTCACCGTGTTCATTTTGATTTAACATAGCGTGTAAGGATTATGGAAAACTTAAAAAATATACAAATAAAAGCAGCACTTTGGTCAATTTAACCTAGGCCCAGGTTGAGAATGAGGCAGTGTTTTGTTCATTTGGAATTTAGAAGATAAGGGATTAAAAGCTTGTGTGTCTGTGGAGTTTAGAAGATAAGGGATTAGGTTAGAGTTCTAGTAACAAGATGGAAAAATAGCAGTGGCATAGGAATGTTCTAAAGGAATTCTAAATGATTATTAAGCTGCTTCCATGTGATGGCCAGTGATTTGGGTGGGGCATTGAATGGGGAAAGGCAATGGAGATAATACCATCAGATGTTTGGCAGAATCTCTGACATGGATATTTGGAAATAAGGAAAAAAGACTGGGAAGTGTGTTCTTGGGAGAAATAGGATAACCACTTTAGAGAAACACACATGCATACATAAAAAGAAGGTCTTGCTCACTTTTTTCACTTCTCTTTCTTTTTCCCTCACCTATGTTACACCCAGTTGTATTCTAAGGATAGAGTCCATTTTATTTTCTTTGATTTTTATTTATTTATTTTTAAAGATTTTTATTTACTTACTTGAGAGAGAGCATGAGAGCTAGAGAGAGTGTGTGCACGCACAAGGTCGGGGAAGGGCAAAGGAAGAGGGAGAAGCAGACTCCCCACTGAGCAGGGAGCCCAGCTCCAGGCTCTCCATGATCATGACCTGAGTTGAAGGCAGCCGCTTAACCAACTGAGCCAATCAGGTGCCCCGGATAGAGTCCTTTTTAATTAAAGAGATATAGGGGCTGCCTGTGGTCTGATTTTCTTCACTTATAGTTCATTTGGTGGCATTTTATTTATTTATTTTTAATTTATTTATTTGACACACAGAGAGAGAAATCACAAGTAGGCAGAGAGGCAGGCAGAGAGAGAGGAGGAAGCAGGATCTTGGCGGAGCAGAGAGCCCGATGCGTGACTCGATCCCAGGACCCTGAGATCATGACCGAGCCGAAGGCAGAGGCCTAACCCACCGAGCCACCCAGGTGCCCCTAGGTGGCATTTTAAAGATTATTTGTTGAATAACAAATTTAGTTCATACTTCTGCAGTATCAATAATACATCAATCCATATATAACCAGATCATTGTAGTTTTCATGCATTTACTTTTTTTTTTTTTTAACCATTCTGCCTGTTGGTATGTGCAGAAGGTGTGTCATTGGTGGATTGTCTATACCACATGGTTGGATCACTAGGGAATTGTGTTACTGGTGTGGGCAGGATGTAATTCTAAGTTCAAGAATGCTGGGCCAACTTTGTTTGCTTTAATTCTATGTTCTAAGCCCTTGGTCTTCTGTTTGTCTTATATAATTTTTATTCTTGAACCTTTCATTAGTTATATGCCTGACTATACTATTGCTTCTTAGTTTCCACTTTGTTTACTGTGTTCTACTTCAGCTTATGGTTTGAATACCTCTGTCTTTTTTTCTTCCCCCCACCATGGAATCCTTTGTTTTATTACTGACTTCTCTTATCTAGATCCATTGAAGTAGCTGTCTTGTTCACCTCTCAGGAATGTACTGATAAGAAATGTGAAGATCACATGTTTTTCCTTTTTCTGGTTCACTTTTGTTATTTTACTCTTAAGTGGCAATTTATTTTATACTATTTGTTAACAGTATTTGTTAAAACTTTCTAAACTAAGTAACAAGTGTGAACAATGGTAGATAATCAGGCTGACCTGGGAATATCAAGCTCGCAGGAGGCAGGTTTTTTCCTTGGAATTAATTAGCTCAGATTCATTTATATAGAGGGAAAATGATCTTTAAGAGCAGAAATCCATCCTGCCTTGCATGTCCAGAATTCTGGATTTAAACTTTGCCAAATATATCTTGAAGATGTTCTGAAAACTTATAGATGATATTCTGTTGGTCAGAATAGAACCCTATGAGATAACCCTTAACAATAAATAAAAGGTGAACATGTTTTAGTTCTTTATTTAAAAAAAAACAAAAAACAAATGTAAAGGAGTGCCCTTCTGATCCTATCAGCGTTCTTCTGTTAGCAGCATCTAAAAAGCTGTAAGTATTTGGTGATCACTTAGGTCATTGTGATAGAAGTAAAATTTATATTTTAATTTGAGAAATCAAAGTAGAGAATTCTTTAGTTAGCTGCTTAAGTTATTGACAATCTGCAGATTCATTAATAGCTTAACTCTAAAGAAGGTAGAAGAAGGGTTAGCTATTGCACACTGTAGAAATATGCAGTTTTGGCATGTGAAGCATCCCAGGAAGAATCAAGGGTGGGTAGTTTTAGACGTCAGAAACTCCTATTGTAAAGAACAAAAAAATGTTTCTTTAGGTCTTAAATGATTGCACTGGTAGTTCAGAGTGTGTATACATATGCAATTGGTAGTCAAATACTATAAAAACTATTTTTTTGTACTTTAGAGGGAAAGGGGAAAAGCAGGTTTTAAGAGGTATATCTCATTTGTATACTTTCAGTCTTCTGAACTAAGAATTTTTTCCCCCATTAGGTTTAGATCTCTTGATTTCCAGGGCTCTAGAATTTGTGTGTATATGTGTATGTATGTGTTTGTTTTTGGCATTAGTGCTTTGTTCCTTTTAAAAATTTTATTATTTTGGGGCGTCTGGGTGGGTTATCATATCAATTTTCATAAAATAAACTCTTAAAAATAATAAAATTTTTATTTTTATTTATTTTTTAAAGATTTTATTCATTTATTTGACAGAGATAACAAATAGGCAGAGAGGCAGGCAGAGAGAGAGGAAGGGAAGCAAGCTCCCTGCCAAGCAGAGAGCCTAATGTGGGGCTCGATCCCAGGACCCTGAGATCATGACCTGAGCCAAAGGCAGAGGCTTTAACCCACTGAGCCACCCAGGCACCCCAGAAAAAATTCTTTAGAGGAAAATTTTTAGAGGAAATAAAAACCAAAGAAATAGAATGAAAGATGTATAACATACTGAATGGGTTTCCAGTTTAAATATTTGGAAAAGTAGGTTTTTGAGTGCCATCCTTTATCATGTAGTTTAACAGAAACGTAGCATATAAATTAGACTTTCCCTCTGTTTTGTTTTATTTTATTTTTTAAGATTTTATTTATTTTTTTTGACAGAGATCACAAGTAGGCAGAGAGGCAGGCAGAGATAGAGAGAGGAGGAAGCAGTTTCCCCAACCAGCAGAGATCCCAATGTGGGGCTTGATCCCAGGACCCTGGGATCATGACCCGAGCCGAAGGCAGAGGCCTTAACCCACTGAGCCACCCAGGCGCCCCTTTCCCCCTGTTTTAAATAGATTAGTTTAATAAAACAAATTGAAAGGAATTTGTGAAACACATAATTTAATACATGATGCCTTCCTGGGAATAAATTAGCCTACCTTTATGTTCAAGAATTACAGTCTGAAAAATAAGTTCAGCTTGCAACATGAATATTTTCTTTTTCCCCTTTATATAATATTGCCATTTCTCTTCATCATCTCCACTTTTTAATTTTTTTCTACCTTACTAGATAAGAGAAAGCAAATATCAGAATCTTTGGGCCTGAGTATGTCGATTTTTAACAAACTGTCCAGGTGATTTCAGATGTAAACAATTGTTTGAGAGCTACTAATATCTAGGAAGGGACTCTACTAGAGATCCTCTGAGGAAAAAAAGACCCTGGAAAATTTTTGATTAATTTAAGAAAGGAAGAAGAAAACTGAGTCAAAGTTTTCAAGCCTGACTTTTCTGCAAAGACTATCATTAAAAAAAAAAAAAAAAAAAAAAAAATTGAAGGGGGAGTAAAGACCATTGCTTTCTTTTTGGTTTGTGTTAACAGTTTTTACTTTATCTACACTTATTTCTTCTATATATACAGTTGAGTGTTTACTTTTGTACCTATTATTAAGGTTTCTAAATGACTTGAAGGACTGAATGGAATTTCTAAAACTTGTAGGAAGTAGCTTACAGATTGGAAAAATCTGGGTCAATCAGTTGAGGCAGTTGAGGTAAAAAAGGTAAGATGACTGAATTGTCTATAAAAGGCTTCGAACATTGAATTTGATTTAACATTTGATTTAATATTAGAGTTTGGCTACTTTGTCTCTTCTGACAATAATATTGAGAACCAACCAGAAGTCTGATTTTTTTTTTTTTTTAGCATTATTTGTATTCTGGATTCTGAACTTATTGTCACCAGAACTAAATTTCTACTGTGTTAAAAATGCTGAGAATTCAACATATTCATATTTTGTGACTTTTGGTTTACTCTATCTGGTGGTATAAAGCAAAATTAGTAAGTGTTTTCTTCCTTTTTTTATGCAGGACCAGTGGCTGTAGGACAATTCCACCGGTCATTCCGGCGAGACAGTTTGTCTCCTTACTCCTACGTATCGACTTCATCCCACAACCACAGTACTTTCCCTCTGAAAGGTTTAGATCGGACCCCGATTCCTCCTAGAACATGGCAGAACTCCCTTGGAATGCACCCAGGACAAGTGGAAACATCTCCCACTTTTTCAGATAAAGGGGTTCCATTTCCTGTACTGCAGAGGTTTCCAACTGAGGTTACCTATACCCTGCAGCCAAGTGCCACATCCGTACACGTTCAGCAAGGTCCTCAAACAATGGTCAGCTCCTCCCAAAAATACAGTAACTACACACCCTCAGCGCAGTACTCCCAAGCCTACTATCCAACAGGTATGAGAAATTAAAGTTCAGTGGCTTCTCTTAAAGTACTTTATGATGAAAGTTTATATATTTATGCATTTCTGCATACTTAAAAATAGAAATGTCAAAGGTTTCTCATGAGGGCATAATTTTAAGCAATATATAAAATTTTATTGTGTTCTTAAGGATTGTGAAATTCTGTTGGATACATAAAAGTATATGTTTTTAGTGAAACTTCTGTATCTTTGAAATGTGTCCTAGTAATGAAATTAGGATATGGTACATTGAGACCTCATTTTAACTTTGCTGTTGGTGCAGTATTTTGTTTCTTTTCTTCAAAAAAAAATTATATATATGTTATAGTTGACCCTTGAACAATGCAGGGTTGGGGTACTGACCCCCACGCAGTTGAAAATCTGTGTATAAATTTTGACTGCCCCCAAACTCAACTACTAATTACCTATTGTTGACTAGTGGCCTTACCTAAGATAACAAAAGAGTTAATTAACATAACACATAACATTGTATGTTATATGTATTATGTACTATATTCTTATAATAAACTAGAGAAAAGAAAATGTTATTAAGAAAATCGTAAGAAAAAATACATTTACAATACTGTACTGTATCAAAAAAATCCCCATATAAGTGAACCCATGTAGTTCAAAGTCATGTTGTTCAATGGTCAACTGTATGTACTGTATTTTTTAGCGTTATAGGTGAGATTACCTCATGATGAAATCATTTTAGTATCTCAGTAATGAAGTTTAATAAAAGAACATACTCTCTACCTCTTAAAACAAAATTATATTCTTTTTTTTTTTTTAAAGATTTTATTTATTTATTTGACAGAGAGAGAGATCACAAGTAGGCAGAGAGGCAGGCAGAGAGAGAGGAGGAAGCAGGCTCCCTGCGGGGCAGAGAGCCCCATGCGGGGCTCGATCCCAGGACCCTGAGATCATGACCTGAGCCGAAGGCAGCGGCTTAATCCACTGAGCCACCCAGGCGCCACCCAAATTATATTCTTTTAGTAAAAACGCGATCGTGTGATTTGACAATGCAGTCCCTGCAGTGTTAATCCCAGCCAACTAAGAAGTGCAGAGTAGCAGAGAAGAGAACCTGACAATGATAAATGACTTAGAGCTCAGCCAAGGGCGTTGAAGAAATACTGTAGATCTCAAGCCACTAATCGGAAATCCTTATGATAGTGATCATGTGTTTAGCTTCTTGGGGGGAGGGGAGTATCTTTTGGGAGGGTTACAGTTTTGTAAGGTAATAGCCTTTCCTTTCCATTCAAATGTATCTTCAATTTTGTAGGAGCACCATATAGTCATGCTGTGTATCATCATACAGAGTACTT
Source organism: Meles meles (assembly GCF_922984935.1). Taxonomy (NCBI): domain Eukaryota; kingdom Metazoa; phylum Chordata; class Mammalia; order Carnivora; family Mustelidae; genus Meles; species Meles meles. Next base: position 31,706,798 of record NC_060083.1, read on the forward strand.
TAATACTGAGTGATGAAATGGGGCAATGGAAATAAGACAAGGGTCAATCAAGGCTTTCAGAAGAGACCAGAGAAAGAAGAAGGCATTCTTTTGTTAAGACTCTAGGAATATTAATTTTCTCAAATATGTAGCTCTGGAAGCTATCTCTAGAGGTATTTTGTTAGACCATTTCTCCCAGACAGGAGGAAATCAAAGGCTAAAATAAGTGGAAGGATGTAAATTTGATAAGGGAATAAAATAATTTGTTGACCTTTACAAGTTATAAATCTGGTAACGTCTGTTTGTAACAGGTCTCACTATTTTCTAGCTGTAACATCCAACTGTATTCTTTTATTATTGGCTTATTGCATTCTACCTAAATATAGCAGTAAAAGGGATTGTTTTATTTTCTCAAAATATTTAATATTTTAAGATTAAAATAATAAAACAAGAATTTAAATTAGATTGGGTTTCATGTATTTTTAGAGCTGCTACTGTTTGGGTGGATGGAGTTGAGAAGGAAAAGGCAAAGGAAGTATATGGATTAAGGATGCCTTAGTACTTTTATTAATTTTGCCTGTTAGAAATCTGAATTTTTTTTACTTCTTATGTAGGAAAAGGTTGAAGTCTGGTATTTTTCCAGATTTTCAGCTACTTCTTTGAAAAACAAAAATATCTGTGTGATCTTGAAAAGTAGAAGATGAGTAAATTCACGTTAGAAATTTTAGATCTTAAAAAAAAAAGAAATTTTAGATCTTATGAATAGCAAAAAATAGGGTCAGATTTTTATTGGTGAATAGTTTAATTCAACATTTTAATAAACAGATTAGACATTACTATCTAAATTATAATTTCAGCTGCATTCTGGGTATGCCTGGACTGTACATACATACACAAGAGTCTGTGTCTTCCTTACACTCGCTTTACATTCTACAGCCCATCAGCTGGATAATATCCTACCTCCCTTCCTTTTACCAGTGTTTCTATCTCCTTTCCTATACTCCCTCCAAACCCCTCCCCCTCAAACTGCTAAAGACTCAGAAGCTTCTGAGGAGTTTAAATTTGAAAGGATTGCAGCAAGAAGAAATGTAGAAATGTGCTTAGCCTTCCAAGGAGGGTGGTTAGGTTCTGTATTACAATCAGTTGTACACTTATGGTACAGATGGTTATAATGTGGTATAGGAGCCAAATTAGCCTGTGTGATGTTGTTTCTATGGGAAAATGTATTTCAAGTTCCAGATAATCCTTGGAAACCCTTGGTTCCAAATTTTATGGGAACCACTTATGTATTATGTACCAGAAGACAGTACAAATAGTTGATATGATTCATTCATTATAGAAATACTACTTGTTAAATTATTATTATTTAGGATATGTTAATTAAAAATATTTTACGTTAGCTTGGATGTAAAATTATAAATTAAAAATTGTCTCTAAGTTCAAGGCAAGGACTAGGAAAGAGACATTAAAAGAACAAGAGACATTAAAAGAGTAAGTGCTGTTGATGTTTTGATAGCTTACAGGGCATGTGAAAGAGAATCTTATGTTATCTGAATTTTTGTTTTATTTTCTTTAATAGGAAGAATTGAAATGACTATAATGTTTCTGAGGTCATAAGAATAAGAAATGTCATGATCTCATGATGACATCTAATACATAGAGTAGGTCTATGATATAGTGTAATAAGCAAAACCGCTTTGAACATTCTGAAGTACTACATAAATAAAAGGTTGTATTGTTAAATACAAAAGACTTGTTATAGAAAAGAAAGTGCTGTAAAAATACTGTAGAAGTATTTGATTCCTCCAGATTTTAGGTGAAGGAAGCAAAAAGTAGTGAGCAAAAAAAAAAAAAACCAAAAAGTAGTGAGCAATTCAACCAGTATTTAGTGAGTACCTGTTTATGAAGAGCATTACAAATGACTTTTCCAAAGTTAAATAGAATATCATTCTCAGAGGCAGGGTAATAATCACTCCCAAATCCAGCTCTTAAAATAATAATGAAGTAACTAACTTTGGAATCATGGTCATACTTGAATCCTTTTGAAGAATTTGAGAGTTGAATCAAATTTTAGTAAGCAGCAACAACTGACTTCACTTAAAAATTATATTGATGGGCACCTGGGCGGCTCAGTTGGTTAAGCCACTGCCTTTGGTCATGATCCTGGAGAACTGGGATCGAGGCCCATATTGGGCTTCCCCTGCTCTGCAGGGAGCCTGCTTCTCCCTCTCCCTCTGCCTCTCCCCCTGCTTGTGCTCTCTCTCTCTCTGTCAAATAAATAAATAACATCTTTACAAAAATTATATTGATAATAAATTTTGATCTGGTCTCCAAATAGTATAACCAGTAAATTTTGAATGTGGTAATATTTTATAAATCAGTTTCTCTAGTAAAGCCAAAGATTGAGACTGGAAAATTGCTGGCAGACTGACTCATAAAATGACTCATCTGAATCTGTGCTTACATTCGTCATTCCTCTCTTGAAGGGCCTGTTTTCTTTGCCTAGCTCACTACGTTTTTTTCTACTCTTATCACTCCTTCAAAGACAAAATACTGTAGATCTAGTATTGACTGACTCTTTTCAGTCTTGCTTTATCTTGGGTTCATTTTTTCCCCTCTGGTGTTATTTATATAGTAATCACTATGACCAAACATTGTTCTGAATATTTTCCAATATCAATTCGTTTAATCCTCACAACAACCTTATAAGATTAGAAATGTAATTATTCTCATTTTATAGGTTAGGAAACGGAGACACAGCTACTCAGAGGCAAGGCTGGGGAACAAAGCCAGGCAAGCTGACTCAGGAGTCCATTCTTTTGGCCATTGTGCTCTGCTACCTGTCTGCCTCTCATGTAGAGAACTTTTCATTTTATCCTTTGTGAGACTCTTTCCTGGTATGTCTCCTCCCCAGAATTAGTTACTCCCAGATAGGACAGACAATAGGAAATGATGGTGATGCTACTGGTGGCAGTGGGACTACCCTGGATTATTGACTCGTCCTACCTAAGCAGTGAGAACATACACCCAACTGCTAGCATGGGATGTCTGGTTTGGTGTCTCTGAGGAGTGGGACTGCCTCTAATTCATTTCCGTATACCCCTGTACCTAGTGTAGTCCTCGGCTATAGTGGTTCCCTAGTAAATAGTGTATTGAATGGAATGAAGTAACTCTAGTCTCCACTTGTAATTAATCATTCAACCTGATCTTCACTGGATTATTTCATGACACTCCGCCTCAATTTCCCTTCCTGTAAGTGGTAATAGTACTTCAGGTCAGGGATTTAAATGAATTTAATGTATGTGAATAGACTTTATAAAATTTAAAACACTATTTACATAAAAAGGATAGAACATTTTAAAGGCTGTCTTTCAAATGAACCTACATATTAACATGCTAGAATCTAAATACAGTAATTTGTAAGAATATACAACTTCTGCAAGGTACATGTGCTTTTATTTTTTATTGAAAAAATACATATTGTATCATTATTTAAAATTTTTTTTTACTTGAATCTTGGGCAAAAAGAATTGCTTATTGTTGTGAGTTTGTTTTGTTGTTGTTGTTATTGTTGTTTAAGTAGGCTCCACACCCAGTGTAGAGCCCCCTGCGTGGCTTGAACTCACGACCCGGAGATCAAGCGCCTAGCTGAGATCAAGAGTTGGATGTTTAACTGACTGAGCCATCCAGGCACCCCCTATTATTGTTTTAAAGTACATTTAAATTCTAAAGATTTTATCTTCAGGCTTTTAATTCTATATAGTGGACATAAACAGATACAGCACCTGGAGTTATAAGAGCTTTTCAGTGCTGTCGTTCTTGAGCTCAAGTAGCCTCTATCCTCTATCGTCTGTGTCTTTGAAAAGGCCTGATTTTGTTCTTATGAAAAGAGAGGCAGGAAGTTCTCTTTAACTGCCAGAAGAAACTAAGCAAAAGCACAATTGTAATCGCCTTTCTTTTTATTTATTTATTTATTTAAAAAAACTATTTACTTATTTATTTGACAGATAGAAATCACAAGTAGGCAGAGAGGCAGGCAGAGAGAGAGGAGGAAGCGGGCTCCCTACTGAGCAGAGAGCCCGATGCGGGGCTCTATCCCAGGACCCTGAGATCAGGACGGGAGCCGAAGGCAGAGGCTCTAACCCACTGAGCCACCCAGGCGCCCCTGCCTTTCTTTTTATTGAAGTAAAATATAAATAACATAGTTTACCATTTTAACCATTTTTAAGTTTACTGTTCTGTGGCATTAAATACATTCACATTGTTGTATGTCCTAGCATTACCACCTTCCATCTCCAGAACTTCTTTGTCTTCCCCGAGACTCATATAAGAGGAATCATACAACATTTGCCCTTTTGTGATTGGCATTATTAAGCATACTGTTTCAAGGTTCATTGATACTCTAGCATCTGTCAAAATTTCCTTATTTTTTAATGCTGAAAAATTTTTCATTGTATGTATGTACCACTTTTTTTTTATGCATTCATCTGTTGGTAGACACTGGGTTGCTTCCACCTTTTGACTATTATGAACAAAGGTGCTGTGTACACAGATGCACAAATATGTATTTGAGTGCCTGCTTTCACTTTTGGGGGGATATGCCCAGAAGACCTTTACCTTACTATAAGTAAGGAAGTATTGGGTTTCTAGATGTGTAGTAGCTTATCTTGAAACTAAATTTAGAATTGAGATGTTTTTCCTGTTGAGCATTTATATTGGTCATTTTCTCACTACTTATTCTGAAGTAGACTCGAGTCTAAAACATTTTAATTGTGTATTTGAATTACCTCCATAGGATTAAAAAAAATATATGAACTTGTTTTCTTAACCCATAGCAAAAGTGAACATTTTTACCTAAATAATTTTTAGTACTCCTGGATTTTTTTAATTACCAGGATTGTTTTAAAAAATGTCATTAACTAAAAAGGTTTTTAAAATATTTTTTAAATGTCATTAACTATTATATTTACATCTGAAATAGAATTCTGTTATTTCCAGTTTTTCATTCTCTGTGCAATTAAATGCCTTGAGTGAATACTGCCTTCGGGAAGACGGTGGAAGATCTTTATGCAGCTGAATGTGCCTTAAGATATAGTGATAAACTCAGTTTTATAAATGTCAGTACCTTCACAATGCTTTCATAATACACACAGAGTTAATTTGTCATATATTAACCACACAGTTGCGTTTCTATAGCTAGGTTTTTCCTGTCCAGTAAACTTACTAGTATCTTACTTTGTTCTATTTTGTTGACTGTACATACAGGGTAGGACTGCACTGGTAAGGAAATAGCCACAGGAAATCTTTTTGGATTATCTATTCATGTCCCCTTTTCAGGTAGCTTTCCACTTTCCGTTTGTTACTGGACACTTAAAAGGACTTTCACTGTTTTTCTGTTTCCTTAGATACCAAATCAGCTATTAGCTATATATTAATATACGCTCTGTTGTATATTTTACTTTACTTACCCAAGAAATTTATTTTATTTTAAAGATTTTATTTATCTGAGAGACAGAAAAAGAAAGCACAAGTTGGGGGGGGGGGCGCAGAGGGAGAGGGAGAAGCAGACTCACTGCTGAGTGGGGAGCCCGACGCAGGGCTCCATCCCAGGACCCTGAGATCATGACCTGAGCCAAAGGCAGGCGCTTAACCGACTGAGCCACCCAGGCTCCCCCAATCCAAGAAATTTATTTTAAAGTACACTTTAACAGCTATTTAAAATGGGTAAGCGATGGAATCAGAACATATCAGAAAAATATTACCTAATACCGTTTGTTGATTTATTTGTAATGAAATACTATTTCATGGTACCCTGTTGAGTGAAACCTGCAGCTCCTGACTGACTCTCTTCTTGCCACTAGGGGGCTAGGTTTTCCTTAGCTGTTAGAACTAGAAAAATGTCCCAGTTTTTTTCAGAGTTTTGGCCAACGCAGCAGACCCCTCCTTGGTGTCTTAATTTTTGGATTTAAGTTCTTTCCCAGGATATTTATGCTTTCAAATATTTGGGGAAATCAAATTCAAATCATTGGAATTCTGTATTTGAATAATCCCAAAGTTTAAATCTAAGAACGTGCTTACCTAACCTATACTGGAAGTGATAAGAGCATGAATTTTATGTGGCCATCTTAGTAAAGTCTGGCTTTTTTAATCACTGGAATTGTTAAAATCTTGTAATTCAGAAAACATTAACTGTTACATGTGTATCTAAACTAGAATTGTGTCCATTATTTCAAGTTTTTCCTTCCATGTGCAAAATTTAATGGCCTAAAGTACGCATGATACTAGAAAATATTTATTTCTGGTATACCTTCATGAACTTCTGACATTTTAAAAATCAGTAGTCAATAATAGGGAAATAGGGAAACATTGCAATGAATTTTTATAATCCTTAGGTTCATTTACTTTCCAAGATCATAGAATAAGATTGTTTAGTAATTTTATCAGTATGCTAAAATATACAAAATATGAAAAATGTGGACATAGAAAGTTAGTACCTTATCATAAAGTCAACTTAAAAATATATTCATCGGGGCACCTGGGTGGCTCAGTGGATTAAGCCGCTGCCTTCGACTCAGGTCATGATCCCAGGGGATCGAGCCCCGCATGGGGCTCTCTGCTCCGCGGGGAGCCTGCTTCCTCCTCTCTCTCTCTGCCTGCCTCTCTGCCTACTTGTGATCTCTCTCTCTCTGTCAAATAAATAAATAAAATCTTTAAAAAAAAATATATTCATCAAGTGGCGTTCTAGTAAAATTATAATGTTACATATTAGGAAGAAGGAAAGATTAGCGAAGTATTGTACATTAAAGAGCATGTGCTCTGGGGGCGCCTGGGTGGCTCAGTGGGTTAAGCCGCTGCCTTCGGCTCGGGTCATGATCTCAGGTCCTGGGATCGAGTCCCGCATCGGGCTCTCTGCTCAGCAGGGAGCCTGCTTCCCTCTCTCTCTCTCTGCCTGCCTCTCTATCTACCTGTGATCTCTCTCTGTCAAATAAATAAATAAAATCTAAAAAAAAAAAAAAGCATGTGCTCTGAAGTTTGCTGGCTCTGTCACTATTAGCTTTGTGACTTTCATGAAATTATTTAACATCTCTGAGCTTTAGTTTCCTTAATTTTGTAAAGTAATGTTAGTACCTCATTCAATTGTTGTTTGGATTAAATGAAGCAATATACGTAAAGCACCTAGTACTGTGCCTGGAACATGGCAGGTGCTCAATAAATGTCATCCTCTGTTTAATCCAAAGGTGTGATGTGTTATAACTGATTTTCATTCGTTCTGGAGAGTCTCTCTCTGGAAAAGAGGAGACTCAGCCTATTATTAAGACTGCATCTGTAAGAATAACTATACCAGTACAAAGAGTTAATCTTTTTATGGCATCCTAACTATAGAGAAAGCTTGGAAAATACACTTCTTTGGTTAAAATAATAGCAGCATTAGCTATTTATTTTTTGATTGCCTACTGTATGCCAGTACTATTCCAAGTGCTTTATGCATATTAACTCATTCTTTCCTCACAACAAACATAGTAAGGTACATACTGTTATTTTCCCTATTTTATTAAGATGCAGAAACTGAGGCCAAAAGAGATTAACCTTGCTCAAGTTTATGCAGCTATTAAAATTTTGGAGCTGGGCTCCAGAGCCAGTCAGTCTGGCTCTTGGATTTAAATTCTTAACTATTTTTTAAAAATGGTTAAAACATTTTTGTCTGGATTTTACTAGATGCATTGTATAATGGTAGGCATGTTTGGAGAGTATTTCACTTATTTTATCCTTAAAAAACTCCCTTCTCCTAATTATTATTACTATTAAAATGATTGAAACAATTATTTTGTATTCCAAATACGTTCTGATATTTTCAATAAAGTGAAATTACTTTCAATAAGAATAAATGTTTGGTTAGAAAGGTAACAGAATGTTTAGGTGCTAAAGATATCATTTGGAAAAGTAGACATGATCCTTTAAAATGATTTTTTTAAATTAGTCTATTACCATGTTGTTTTTAACAAAAAATAGCACCTAATCAGACTAAACATAATTTTATTGCATCCACAAAGGAAAACTTGGAATTCTTCTTTCCAAGTGGAAAGAGGGGAGCGCCTTAAATGCTGCCAGAGGTTAATTGTGGTTGATGACTCTTCTCTGTTTGAATTTGTCCCAGCTGTGCTACAGTGCTGCTCTCCTTCTGCCCATATGGACGCTCTAAGTAGTTGTGTCACTCCCACTGCCTCTTCCTATGCACACTGCAACTACTTCCAGGTAAGATTCTTAGAACAGTGCACACACTCCATTTCACGTGGAAGATTATTGACCTTGCACAGTTTTAAAGTATAATTTTATCTTAATAGTAAGTAAGCTGTGGATTACAGCTTCAGTTTCCTCAGTTCTAAAAAAAAAAAGGTGGGGGTTGATAAAAATGATGTCTGAGGATTCTTCCAGGCCTGTGTTGTCCAAAAGAGTAGCACTAGCTACATGGCTATTGAAATTAATTTAAATGAAATAAAATATAAAATTCATTTCTGCTGCTCAAAGTCTTATACGGCTAGTGGCTACCAAATTGTACAGCACAGAGCATTTTCATCATTGCTGAAAGTTAGTTTGAGTATCGCTGTTCTAGGCTCTTCTGTGGTAAAATGAATACCAGAAAACCTTTAAAAGTATGTAAGTCACCAAATAACAGTTTCTTCCAAGATGATATAGAGAGTTATTTTTTTTTAAATGAGAAAGGAAAATGAAATAAAAAGTGAGAAATTTAAGTGGTGATCCTTTTTTGCTCCCATATTGTGAACACTATACTTCAGTTATTTTTCACATTATTTATTGGGAAGCAATTGAGTTTTATTTAAATGTTTTAGACTGCTATTTCTATGATAAGATCAAATTTTTTTAAAAGATTTTATTTATTTATTTGACAGACAGAGATCACAAGTAGGCAGAAGCAGGCAGAGAAGAGGGGGAAGCAGGCTCTTCACTGAGGAGGGGCTCGATCCCAGGACCCTGAGATCATGACCCGAGCCGAAGGCAGAGGCTTAACCCACTGAGCCACCCAGGCGCCCCTAGAATAAGATTAAATTTCATTCTTTGTAGTTTTATGCTATAATTGCTTAAAGATTGGAATTATGTGTTTGCCTTTGATGTCATGTAGTTGAGATAGCTTCTGGGTTTTTTTTTCTTTTTTAAGATTTTATTTATTTATCTGACCGACAGAGATCACAATTAGGCAGAGAGGCAGGCAGAGAGAGGAAGGGAAGCAGGCTCCCTGCTGAGCAGAAGCGGGGCTGGATCCCAGGACCCTGGGATCATGACCTGAGCCACCCAGGCACCCCAAAGATAGCTTCTGTTTTTAAGAGAATAGCTTATTAGTGGCATTCCACTAGTAATTTTGAGAAAATTACATGGAAAGCCAAATTATAATCAGATTGTTATTTGAAGAGTATAGAGTCAGATCAAAGGGACTTAGTTGGACATTTTTAATGGCAGGTACCATCAGTGGACTATCAAGCATGATAGTCCAGTCTGTTTATCTTCGCTAGAGAGACATATCTGTCCCACAAATTAGATTCTCTTGTTTGTAGATCCAGGCACTCTCTCCCTTGGATCACACTGGAGATACTCTGATGGTGTTTATGTCTTATTTATGTTTATGTTTTAAATAAATTATTTAACATATCCTTAGAAATATCCTTACTATAGAAAGACAATACTTGTTATAGGAAAATAAAGATAATTTTTAAAATAAAAAAAACATATTTTAGGGGTGCCTGGGTGGCTCAGTGGGTTAAAGCCTCTGCCTTCAGCTCAGGTCATGATCTCAAGTTCCTGGAATCGAGTCCCGCGTCGGGCTCTCTGCTCAGCAGGGAGCCTGCCTCCTCCTCTCTCTGCCTGCCTCTCTGCCTACTTGTGATCTCTGTCTGTCAAATAAATAAATAAAAATCTTTTTAAAAAAACATATTTTAGATGTGATTCTGGAAATAAATGCAATTGGTTTTGTTGGATCTTAGATATTGGTGAGAGTGTGCATGAATGATCATTATAGTGTAATGGTTAAGAACAAGAGCTCTGAAGTCAGGCATCCTATGTTTGAAACCTGGATTTGTCAGTTATTTCATTGTGACTTTAGGTAAATACACAGTTTCTCTTAACTTCAGTTTCACCATTTGGAAATGGAGATGATTACATTTTATAGGCCTCTTGCAAGGATAAAATGGAATAATGTATATAAAGTACTTTGCATGTGTTTGGCACATAGTAAGAACTCAATAAATGGTGCTATTGGCTAGAGAAAGTGGCTTGATGCTTAAACCATTTAAATTTACATTATTTGGCATTAATGTCCTTCAAATAACTGACTCAGTCTTTGTTGTGTATTTGGCAACACCAACCTATCACACGTTTTATTTAATTATTACTCTTCAGTATTTTATATTCATAGCTTGAGATTATTTATCCCCAAATATGTAATTGAATGCCTACTTTGTGCAAAGTACTATGTATAAGAGAATACATCTTAAAGATATAAAGAATATATCTAAAAGTGACAGCTCTTTTAAATCTGTGTTTTATTATTAAAAATAAATAATCTCAGGAACCAAAGGACATTCGATATTCCATCCATTTTTTCCCAGATCATTTGGAACAGAATATCAGTACCTTCCCCTGAATCTATAGAAGCATTGGTGGACTTGTGAGCATCCTGTGTTTGAAATTTCCTTACTACATTCCTAAAATAGTATATGATAGATATAAGTGATGTTTTTGTCTGTCAACTCTTAAGAAAGAATTGGTTGTATAGGCATTTTATCAGCAAATACGTATTTGGGTACTGTAGCTTTTTGATTTTTTATATTTAACCCTGAGAATTATTGGTCCTTTCCAGTATTTAGCATAGTGGTTGATGTATATTAGTCGCTAAGTAAATGTTAACAATAGAATTAAAGCTGCCATTGCTGAAAAGTTGATTGGTGTTCAGGTTTTCTTAGTGAGCTTTCGTTAAAATTTATTTAACATTTATCAGCCTAAACATTGTTGCTTTCCTCCTTAATCTCATATTCAATTTTCTATCCAAACAGTCCTATTTTCTCTTTTCCCAGAATCCTCCAATGCAATCCTCCTATCCAGTTGAATTTCTGCCTTCTAATTGGCCTTGCAGTGCTACTGATGAAAATAAAAAGACAGAAGTAAACCTAGAGGCTGTTTTTCAGATAGTAGATGAGTTGCATTCCTCCCCTAAATTGGAGATGGTGAAGGTGGAGCCTGTTGAGAATCAGTGCCCAACATCTCAGTCTAACAGAGGCCAACATATGCTAGCTAATTCAAACAGCAGCAATCCATCTTCCACAAGTCAGGCTAGCCAGCTGGAGCCACTTACTCCTGTAGGCTCAGATATTACATCTTTTGTGGTCGGAACAGAACAAGCAATTACCTGCTCTCTACCACAGTCACCTGAGTACATCTATACCATCCACACAGCTCAGCCTGTTGAAAATACAACAATGCAGGAATCTGCAGCCATCCAACAAGGTCATGTCAAACTGAAGGAGCAGCTAAGTCATAATCCATCTCCATCTTCAGTAGTGTTTGTGCAGGAAGGGCTACCATTCAGCACACACCAGGTAAGGCAAAGAAAAAAATCCCTAAAAAGCTCAAAGTACCTAATGCTTCTTGCTAAAGACTGTTCTGGTGAAGAGTTTGTTCACATTTTATTTGGGTTTATTACCAGTTCATTATGCTTTTTTTAAAAAAATATTTATTTATTTATTTGACAGAGAGAGAGAGAGAGAGAGATCACAAGTAGGCAGAGAGGCAGGCAGAGAGGGGTGGGTAAGGCAGGCTTCCCGCTGAGCAGAGAGCTGGATGCGGGGCTCGATCTCAGGACCCTGGGACCATGACCTAAGCTGAAGGCAGAGGCTTAACCCTCTGAGCCACCAGCCCCGCTTTCTTTCTTTCTTTCTTTTTTTTTTTTTTTTAAAGATTTTACTTATTTGTTAGAGCAAGAGAGAGAGTACAAGTACATGCCAGAGCCCGAACGGGGTGTGGGGCGAGGCAGGGGGACAAGCAGACTCCGTACTGTGTGCAGAGCCTGACATTGGGGCTCCATTCCAGGACCCAGAACTCATGACTTGAGCCAAGTCAGATGCTTAACTGACTGAGCTACCCAGGTGCTCCCATTATGCTTTCCAGAAGGATAGTGGTTGTCCCAGTGATTCTGCATACAAAATTCAGAAAGAAGTAACCTTAAAACCCAGACTTCTTCTTACTGTGTTATGGTCTGAAGTCAACCTCTAGAGAGGCAGTAGGAGCATTGTGGTATAAAAGTTATTTTCATGTTAAAAGCATCCCTTGAGTTTTGCTTCCTATCTTAATTTGGATGGACTAGGTGTGCCTGGATGATTAAATCCACTACTAAGAAAGGATGGTTTATCTGGCAGATAATATCAGGACATTCCTAGCCATTTGTAGCATGGAGGTAAGGAGATGGTTAGGGGTCTTTTCGTAATTTCTTATAGCATTATTGAATTCTCATTTGACTTATGAGCATACTGTGTTTGAATTTCATTACTAATATCTACATTCTTTTTGTTGTTGTTATCTACATTCTTAAAGCAGAATTCTGACTCTAGTTTGAGAGACATATTCTGAAGGTAGAAGCTAATTCCTTTATTGCTGCTGGGTTTTGACCAGAAAATGAATAAAATTTGATTCTAAGTAAAAGTACATCTAAATTAAAATCGCTTTTTGTGAATTAACTTATATTTTCCTACTTTTATTTTTTCTTGATCTTAGCTATGTGTGTGTGTGTATATATATGTATATATATATACACACATATATATATATACATATATATATGTATATATACATATATATATACACATATATATATGTATATATATATATACATATATATATATACATATATATATACACACACACATATGTAAACATGTGTATATATACACACATATACACACACATATATATTTTTTAAATTTTGGGTTTTTTCTTTAATGGGACTGAAAATATCATCACTTTTAGATTCCCAAGATAACTTTTTGGTAGTTGTGGTTTGTGTTGTTGTTGTTGTTGGATAGCAAAGCAAAGTCTATTGAGTGATAGCAAAGTGATAGTTCAAAGCTCCCAAGGATGGAGGGGACCTGAAGGGTTTGCCCAAAGTTGTGGTTTTTTTTAATGCATTCTTTTTTAGCTCTAATTTTAGATCTATCTGTCTTAAGGTATATATCAACTCATTGTCCTTTTTTGAGCCCAAGTGTTGAGACCCAGTATATCATGTGTTAAAATAGTACTATAAATTCTGTAGACCAAAGATAGGTCCATTGTGTTTCAAATATGATTGTGGAAAGAAAAGAAAATTTCTCTTTGTTCCTTCATAGTCACATCCAAAGTACTAGATTTCATACCTTAAAATTGCATTCACATAATTACTTTCAAGATCTTTAAAAAATGTTTGAACATCAGAGCTTTTAAAAGCTGTTTTTAACTTTTAGCTTTATTTCATTATATAGTTTTATTTAAAATGAATTCAAAGAAATAAGAGTATTTCAGAAGTTGGCCACCTTGGGGAAGGAATTTGCATTCCAGAGAAAATTTAGGAACTCCAAACTTATATCTCATAAACAGAACAGATCTAGATTTTTTTAGGGGCGGAAGCTTATACAATTTTGAGGGTCTCTTTAAGACAAAGAATACAAAATTGGTAGAATAAAGTGTCCTCAGCTCCACTGACATCATCCAACAGGATTTTGCCAATGACCATTTTAATATTACCAATGGGAGTGGAAATCTGATGGAAGGGATACTAGAGTGGAGAAAGATAGTTGGCTTAACCAATTGTAAATTTGTATGTGTGTGTGAATTTTACCAAAACAACAACAACAACAACAACAAGCTTCATGGTTAATCTTCTGATCCTAAGTAGATGTTTTAGCTCCATATACATTTCAATGCTTTGTGCATGGGGAAATATATATCCTACTACTGAATATTCAGATTAGTTCCAAAAAATCAAAGGTGGTATCACTCATAAGAATAAAAAGCCTTTTACAAATATGTTTGTTGGATCATGTTTCAATATTAGAACTCCTCTGATAAAATATCTTAACTTTTAGTAGATATTTGGAGTAAATTCAGAATAATGAGTGGGTTTCATATTTTAGGTGGATGCCAGTATAAAATGCCAGACCAATCCACCTGAGAATATCTTGCCTTCAGAACAGATGGGATTCCTTATTTCAGAAATGGGGCCTGCTAGCAAACCAAGTAAAGATACAGGTTTATCTACTCCAGCCAGGTACAGAGAGCGAAGAAGCAACTCACAGCAAGGAAAGTCCCCTGGTAAGGATTATTGTGCTCTAGAATACTAGAATTAGAACCATGGTATGGAGTTAATATGTGAATGACAGTTTTTTTCCGAGTCTTCATTTTTATTCATAATTATATTATACTTACCACATTGCTTTTTTATGTAACTGTAATTCTAACTCCATGTGTTTTCTTAATTGTCCTTGAAAAGTGTGTAAAAGTTATTTTCCTAGTATTGCATGTATGTATTTTCCTACTATTGCAAATTTGAGCTTTCCAAGAGATAGAACATATTAAGTAAAAGCAAAGGAAAGTAAGTTATTTAACTTGCAGCTGGCAAGGATGAAGAGTGACTTAACAGCTGCTTCAAGTGCCAAAGACTTTATCATTATTAATGTACTTATTTTCTTACTAACAGAATATAGGACAAGAGGGGATATGCTCAAACTGTGGCAGAAAAGAATTAGATGGTCATTAATGACATTATCCCAAGCACATTATAAAGATAGTATGAAGTATGGCTTTTTATCAGTGGTATTGTTTTTCTTGTGGTTTGTAGGAATCCAGAATTAATGATTGTCTTAGGCACATAGAGTTGTTTCCTTTTTTTTTAAATTTAAAATTTTGTTTATTTATTTGACAGAGAGAGAAATCACAAGTAGGCAGAGAGGCAGGCAGAGAGAGAGTGGGAAGCAGGCTCCACGCTGAGCAGAGAGCCCGATGCTGGGCTTGATCCCAGGACCCTGAGATCATGACCTGAGCCAAAGGCAGAGGCCCAACCCACTGAGCCACCCAGGTGCCCTCATGGAGTTGTTTCTACTATTTCATTTATTTATTTATTTTTAGAGAGAGTGAGAGAGAGTGCACGTGGTTAGTGGCAGGAGGGACAGAGGGAGAAGAGGAGAATTTTTTTTTTAAGATTTATTTATTTTAGGGAGTGGCTCAGTCATTATGCATCTGCCTTCGGCTCAGATCATGATCTCAGGGTCCTGGGATCAAGCCCTGCATTGGGCTCCCTCCTCAGCAGGAAGTGTGCTTCTTCCTTTCCCACTCCCCCTGTTTGTGTTCCCTCTCTTATTGTGTCTCTCTCTGTCAAATAAATAAGATCTTTTAAAAAATTTATTTATTTTAAAGAGAGAGGGAGCATGAGCAAGAGGGACAGAGGGAGAGGGAGAGTCTCAAGCAGACTCCCTGCTGAGCACAGAACCCAACACGGGGCTCCATCTTACCACCCCAAGATCATGACCTGAGCAGAAACCAAGAGGCAGACACTTAACTGACTGCTCCAGCCATGCACACCAGAGGGAGAGAATCTTAAGCATGCTCTATGCTCAGCATGGAGCCTGGTGCAGGGCTCAGTGATCCTGAGATCATGACCTGAGCCAAAATCAAGAGTTAGACACTCAACCTACTGAGCCACCTAGGTGCCCTTGTTCTCCTGTTCCCAAGGCAATTGGACAAACCATTTTTAAAGAAAACAGTAACATCTAATAAAACATGTTTCTTTATATGATTCAAAAACAAGTCATCAAAGTCTCCAGTGGCCAACTTTAATATTCTCCCATGACAGAAGCATGCAGTTCAGGTAGCATTAATCAGGTCGGACAATCGTTTTAGCCTATAAAAATTGAAAAATACTGAGAACTTCTCTGAGAAATTCTCCAAAAGGTGAACTGTATAGTGATATGATCAAGATCTTACTCAGACTCATAGCATTCTTTCTGCAAAACACTTTTTAGATGAAAGTGTTTTAGTGTTTATGCAAAACACTTTATAGATCACTTATCTTATTTATTAAACTTAACTTGTATAGTCACTTTTGTTTGAATATATGGTTCAATCCATGATGAAACATTAAAATTTCTCACCATTGAAAATGTTAAAGACAACAGCATAAACTGAAGGCAATTTAGAAAAGGACAGAAACTAATATTTGCTGCATACCCATTTTTATGCCATAAAAAACATTGAATGTGATATTATCATCATTTTAAAGATTGGGAAAATTAGGCTTGGAGAGGATAAGTAACCTGTTTGCAAAGAGAAACGAATAAGGTCCCACATTTATTAATGTAGCTAATAGTTTACTCATAATCACTCTGCTGATTGATCCTTGGATACCTAAAAGTATTTAAGTTTCATGTAGTCCCACTTGTTTTTTGGGGGGGAGGGTTTGTTTGTTTGTTGTTGTTTGCTCTTGTTGTCTGTGTTTTTGGTGTCCTATCCGAAATCATTGCCAAGTCCAATGTCATGAAGTTTTTCCTCTATGTTTTCTTCTAGGAGTTTTATAGTTTACGTCTTACACTTAGGCCTTTAGCCCATTTTGAGTTAATTTTTGAATATGATGTAAGATAAGGGTGCAACTCCATTTTTTTGCATGTGAATATAGTTTTCCTACCCCATTTGTTGAAGAGATTGTCCTTTCCCCATTGAGTGGTCTTAGCATCTTAGTGGAAGATCATCTGATCGTATAAGTGAGCATTTGTTTCTGGTCTTTCTATTCTAGACCATTGGTCTGTTTGTATGTCTTTATGCTAGTACCATGTGATCTGTTTAACCTCTCAGTTCTGCCCTTGTACAAAACCAGCCATAGACAATACATAGGTGAATGGTTGTGGTGGTGTTCCAGTAAAGCTGTATTTACAAAAACAGGTGCTGGGCCCAATTTAACCCAGAGGTCGTAATTTGCCAACACTTGAATTAAACTAACAGCTTCTTTCTGAACAACAACAATGGAAACCAGAAGAGGGTAAAGTCACGTTTTTTACTATAAGGAAAGAAAATGGCAATCCTAGAAGTCTTTACCCAGTTAAAAAAAAAATCCTTCAAGAATGAAGGCAAGATGATGAAAACATTTTTAGATAAACACAAAATTGAGAGCATGTGCCACAACAGATCAGCACTAAAGGAACTTCTACAGGGTGTTCTTCAGGCAGGAGGAGACTGTGGTAAAGGTATTGATTAGTATGGGCTTTGATGAATCAAGAGTACATACTGTAGTTTTTAGGGTAATCACCAACAAAATATAAATAATCCAAAGGAAGGCAGGAAAGGGGAAAAAGGGAAGGAAAATAACATAGAACAAATAATAAAATGGTGGATCCAAATTTCACCAGTGCAATGATTATATGTAAATGATCTTTAAAATTTTAATTCAAAGGCAGAAATTGCTAGAATGGATAAAAGAGCAAACTCCTACAATAGGCTGGCTATAGGAGACATGTAGCTTGAAAGTAAGTGGATGGGAAAAGATATAACATGCAAAAAGGAAGTATGAAAGACTGCAATGGTTACTTTTATTTTTATTTTATTTTTTTAAAGACTTTATTTATTTATTTGACAGAGAGAGATCACAAGTAGGCAGAGAGGCAGGCAGAGAGAGAGGAGGAAGCAGGCTCCCTGCGGAGCAGAGAGCCCGATGCGGGGCTCGATCCCAGGACCCCGAGATCATGACCTGAGCCGAAGGCAGCAGCTTAATCCACTGAGCCACCCAGGCGCCCCTGCAATGGTTACTTTTAAATATTGATAAAGCAGACTTTAAGACAGAGCGTTATAAAGGGTCTACGTCATAATGGTGAACAGTTTATCATGGAAGCATATCAATTATAAATGTATTTTTAATAGCTTTTTTTAAAGATTTTATTTATTTATTTGACAGACAGAGATCACAAGTAGGCAGAGAAGCAGGCAGAGAGAGAGGGAGAGGGGGAGAAACAGGCTCCCCGCTGAGCAGAGAGCCCGATGCGGTACTTGATCCCAGGACTCTGGGATCATGACCTGAGCCGAAGGCAGCGGCTTAACCCAATGAGCCACCCAGGAACCCCTATAAATGTATTTTTGTGTAATAAGGGCTTTAAAATATATGAAGTAAAAATTAACAAAAGGAGAAATAGGCAATTCCTCAATATAGTAGTATGTTGTTTTAAAGGTTTATTTATTTATTTTAGAGAGATCATATGCACATACATGTGGAGGGAGGGACAGAGGGAGAGAATCTTCAAACAGACTCCCCGCTAAGCATGGAGCCCAGTCTGATGATCCATGAGATCATGACCTGAGCCAAAATCAAGAGTTGGATGCTCAACTGACTGAGACACCCAGCCATCCCTAGAGTAGGATATTTTAACATACTATCTAAGTAATTGATAGAATAACTAGACAAAATATTAGTAAAGACGTAGGACATCTCAACAACATAATCGGCCATCTTGATCTAATTGGCATTTATAGAACACTGCATCCCAAAACTACAGAATATGTACTATTTTCAAGTGCACATGGTATGTTCACCAAGATAGGTTACATATTGGGCCATAAAACAAGCCTCAATAAATTTACAAGAATTAAAATCATACAAAGTGTATTCTCTGAATACAACAGAATTAAATTAGAATCAGTGATAATTGGGTGGGTGGCACAGTCAGTTAAGTGTCTGACTCTTGGTTTTAACTCAGGTTGTGATCTTGGGGTCTTGAGATCGAGCCCTGTGTCAGGCTCTGCACTCAGTGCAGGGTCTGCTTGAGATTCTCTCTCCCCCTTCCCTCTCCTACTCATGCTTTCTCTCTGTCTCTCTAAGATGAATAAATCTATCTTAAAAAGAAATCAGTGACAATGAAGTAACAAGGAAGACTTCCAGTACCTGGAAATACAATGATATACTTCTAAGTAATTCATAACTCAGAGACAAAAATTTCAAGAAAAATTAGAAAATATTTGGAATTCAGTGATAATGAAAACATCAGTTTGTGAGATGCATTTAAACAATGTTAGCATGAAATATATTGCTTTGTTAGTATTTTTTATTTTATTTTTTAAAGATTTATTTATTTTAAGGAGAGAGAGAGTGCATGTACGAGTGGGGCCAGATTCAGGGCTTGGTCTTACAACCCATGAGACCATAACCCATGAGATCGTGACCTGAGCCAAAACCAAGGGCTGGATGCTTAAGTGACTGAGCCACCCATGTGCCCTAATATGTGTAGCTTTAAATGGTAGTATTAGAAAAGAAGTAAGATCTAAAATCAATGACCTGAAGTATTACTATAAGAAGCTAGAAAAAAAAAAAGAGGAAAGTAAATCAAAGTAAACATGAGGAAGGAAATACTAAAAATAAGAATAGGAATCAGTGAAATAGAAAATAGTTGAGAAAATTAATAAATATAAAACTGACTCTTTGAAAAGATCAACAAAATTGTCAAACCTCTAGCTAAACTGATCAAGAAAAAAGAAAACCCAAATCATAACTATCAAGAATGAAAAAGAGATATCCACCTCAGAATTTATGGATATTGAAAGGATAGCAAGAGAATGCTGGGGACAGTCTTATATTAATTTACAACACAGTTAAATATGTTGAAAAATACAACTTAACAGAATTCACCCAAGAGCCAGGCGAATAGCCCTACATCTATTAAAGAAATTGAACTGGTTATCAAAGACTTTTCTTTTTTTTTTTAATATTTATTTATTTATTTGACAGACAGAGATCACAAGTAGGCAGAGAGGCAGGCAGAGAGAGAGAGGAGGAAGCCGGCTCCCCACTGAGCAGAGAGCCCCATGCGGGGCTCGATCCCAGGACCCTGGGATCATGACCTGAGCCGAAGGCAGAGGCTTTAACCCACTGAGCCACCCAGGTGCCCCTCAAAGACTTTTCTTAAGAATCCTCATGAAATAGATGTAAAAGTCATTAACAAAATATTAGCAGATTGAGTCCAACAATATTTAAAAAGGATGATACTCCACAACCAAATAGAGTTTGTCTCAGGAATGCAAGGCTTGATTGATTTTCAAATGTTAAACAATGTTACTTGTTATATTACAGAATAAAGGAGAAAAACTTTCTGGTGATCTCAATAGATGCAGGGAATGCACTTGAAAAAATTCAGTACATGTTCATAGTAAAACCCTCAACAAAGTAGGAATAGTGGAAAATTTCTCAAACTGATAAATAACACCTCTAAAATATGTATAACAAAAATCATGGTTAATGGTGAGAGACTACTATATACGTTAGAAACTGGGAACAAGGCAAGGATACTCACTTTCACCACTTGTAATACGTATTGTCCTGGTGGGCCTACCATTGCAATAGGCAAGAAAAAGAAATAAAAGGCATCAAGATTGAAAAGAAAGAAGTAAAAGTATTTCCAGATGGTATGATTGCTCATATGAAAAAAAATCTAGGGAATCTACACAGTAACTGGTAGAACAAATAAATGAATTTAGCAAGGTTGTAGGACATAAGATTGATACACAAAAATAAATTGTATTTCTCTAACCTAGTAGCACACAATTGGAAAATGAAATAAAAACAGTAAGACCAAAATCATTAGATACCCAGAAGTAAGTTGAACAAAAGATGTCTAAGACATCTACATTGAAAGAAATTAAAGAAGACATAAATGGAAAGATATGCCATATTCATGGATAAGAAGATCCAATTTTCTTAAAGTGAGGGTTCTTTCCAAATTCATCTATGAACTCAGTGCAATCTCAATCAAAATTCCAGTGGACTTTTTTTTTTTTTTAATTACAAGCTGATTCTAAAATTTAAAAGGAAATGCAAAGATTGGAGAATTACCAAAGCAATCTTCAAAAACAAAAAGTTAGAGGAGATTTTACTGATTTCAAGACTTAACAGAAAGCTGTAATAATTAAAATAGTTTGATATTTGTGAAAAGATAGGCATATAGATGAATGATACAAGAGTCCAGAAATGGATCCATACATATGTGGTCAATTGATTTTTAACTGTGGTGCCAAGGCAAAGTAGTGAAGAAAGGAAAAGTCTTTTCAACAAAAATTAGCATTGACCCATACCTCACACCTTAAATAAAAATTAACTTAAAATGAATTACGGACCTAAATATAAAACTCAAACATATAAAACTTATTGGAAAAAAAAGGAAAAGCTTTGCTACTTTGGAGTGGACAAAGTGGTCTTGGAACACAAAAAGCATGATTAATAAAGAAAAAATTGATAAATTGGATTTCATCAAAATATTAAACTTTTGCTCCTTAAGAGGCACCATTAAGAAAATGAAAAGGCAAGCCAGAGTCTAAGAGAAAATATTGACAACACACATGTCAAAACAAAGGACATACTTAGAATGTAAAAAAACCTCTTTTTTTAAAAAAGATTTTATTTATTTATTTGACAGACAGAGATCACAAGTAGGCAGAGAGGCAGACAGAGAGAGAGAAGCAGGCTCTTGCTGAGCAGAGAGCCCGACATGGGGCTTGATCCCAGGACTTTGAGATCATGCCCAACCCACTGAGCCACTCAGGTGCCCCTGTAAAAAGAACTCTTATAATGCAACTCAAAAATGGGGGAATGTATGAACAGACATTTCACAAAAGATATACAAGTGGCCAGTAAGCACATGAAGAAATGTAACATGTTTAATCATTAGGGAAGTCAGATTAAAACTATAATGAGATATCACTACACACCCGTTAGAATGCCCAAAATTTTTAAAGAAAAAAATATGACCATGCTAAGTGTTGATGAGACAGCTAGAACTGTTCACATATTGCTAGTGGGATTAAATAGTGTACCCATTTTTGGAAACCATTTGGCATTTTTTTTTAAATTTATTGATTTGACAGAGATTACAAGTAGGCAGAGAGGCAGGCAGAGAGAGAGAGAGGAGGAAGCAGGCTTCCCACCAAGCAGAGAGCCCGGTGTGGGACTCGATCCCAGGACGTGGGGATCATGACCTGAGCTGAAGGCAGAGGCTTAACCCACTGAGCCACCCAGGCACCCCGCATTTTCTTAAGAATATAAAGACACACAACAACTTATGAATTACATATAAATTACAGTATATCCATACAACAACAGAATACTACTCAGCAATAAAAAGGAACACATTATTTTTATATACAAATCATTATGTTGATGTGGTCCTTGGGGAATATACATTTCTTTTCTTCACTTTTTTTTTAACATTTTATTTTTTAAAGTAATCTCTATACCCACTGTGGGGCTCAAACTCACAACCCTAAGATCAAGAGGCATCTGCTCTACAGACTGAGCAAACCAAATACTTCTGGAATATATATTTCTATGGAGCAATCCAGTTTTTGCTGCCTACTTTTTGCTAGAGTGGATCTAAAACGTCAGAGGATTACTTTAGAGGCTGAACAGTCACACATCATACAAGAGGCCAGGCTTGTTACTTATCTGGCGTTTCAATTCTTTAAAAAAAAAAAAAAAGACTACTGCTTTGTTTGCTTTTGGTCATTCCGGATGTGAGTTTTAACAGGGATCTCATTTAGGTAGTTTTTAAGCCTGACACATCTGGAATTTGATTTACTGTCTATACTTTGCCCATCCCTTTCATTCAACCTAATGGAACCTGTATTGGGATCATCTAAAAGAATGGGTTTCATTGGAAAGATAACATCCTTAATCTGATCTTTGCCACCGAGCTTTCTCCCATTGTCTATCAGTAGCACTTGAGAAAAGCTTGAGGACCTCTTACCACTATTTCAGGTTGGGATAATGAAGCAATGGGGTGCATAATCCAAATTATTGAACTCTAGACAATAAGTTATCAACCACAGGCAGAGAATTATTCCCTTCCATCTCTGCTTGCTCTCTGGCTAACTCTAGCCCAAGTTCATCTCTTATTTTAGGGCTTTGCTGAATGTGTCAAGAAACAGCGAGCACACGGTAAATTTTGTCAGCCTTTCCCCCTATGGTTGCATGCTCTCTTGGTGTGTGGTCTGCCTCCCAAGGCTATCACAGCAACAATTTTATGAGATGTTGTGATATGGATTACAAATTTCATCGGCGTTCTAACCTGCTGTGTCTTAATTACTTGCTGTCTGACTACTAAGCCAATACTGTGTATTTTAATTTGAATAATTGCAGCACTCCACTTCTAGATTCCAAATTCCGTGTTAGGGCACATGCAAGTTAGGCTACTGTAACAAACAGAACAAAAAAACCAGTAGCTTAAACAGTTCAGAAGCTTGTTGTTCTCAGTCTGATACAGTCTGAGAATAAGCTGTCGAGAGCTGATGTGGCACTCTCTCTGGTACCCCGTAGGTATTGCGTGGTTAAAAACAGCTCACCACTCTATCAGTATGTCAGCCAACATCCTGCTATAAATATCCTTTCCTTTTATGAGCATAATCATCGCTTCTGCTCACACCAGTTTGACTAGAACTTAGTCACACGGTCAAACTGGCTGCAGGGAAGCTTGGAAATGTAGTCTTTAGCTGGGGACCACCTGCCTATTTAAACACCACCATGATTTTTAAGGGAAGAATACATATTAGGAGATAACTAGAAGTCTGTGTTGTATGGACTAAGAAAATATTTACAACAAAATATAAAACATTATATTAGTAATACATAAAAGCTTCTACAAACCAATAAGAAAAAGGCAACCCAATAAAAGTAAATAAAATGATACTAATGATGTGCTTGTCAGAAGAAACACAATGACCAATATGCACAGAGAATGATGTTGAACCGCTCAGAGAAATCAGTAGAGAAATGCAAATTAAATCAGCCAAAAAATTGTTTGTTTGTGGGAGTTTTGTTTTTTTTTTTGGCAGTTTGATTGGCAAAACTTAAGCTGTTGCTAATATCCAGGTTTGATAAAATTTTAGGAGAAAAGGAACCTCTCCTATACTGTAACTGGAATGTAAATTTGTATAGCCTTTTGGAGGGCTTAGTCATTATCCTAAGTAATTAAAATGCTCATATGCTTTGATTTAAGAATTCCGCTCTTAGGAATCTCTCCTACAGAGTTCACTATTGTGTCATTTATGATAGCAAAAATTTGGAAAAAGCATAAATGCCTGACAAGAGGGACCTAGATATGAAAAATTAATGTAATGAAATGCTATGCAGTCACTTAAAAATATAAAATAACTTGATATGTTGTTACTCGGAAAGATAGTAAGTGTTCATGATATGTTAAGTGGATGAAGCAAGTTTTGTAGCACAGTATGTCTGGGACAGCCTCCTTTCTAGAAAGAAAAAATATATACTATATAATTATAGAAAAAATGTGGAAGTATATGATAAAACTGATTAATGTAACAGTGGTTACCTCTGGGAAAGTAGAATTGGAAGTGTAGAAAGGTACTTTTTTACCTTTCGGTTTCTGTATGAGTATACACAATGGTGGGATTATGGGAAATTTTCACTCCCTTTTTGTATTTTTCTAGATTTTTTAAATTAAAAAAATATTAAAAAGTTTAAATATTTTAAAGAATTCCTATAGTATAAGTATAAAAGCATTAAAATAATAGGAATGGGAAATTTTAAGAATATTTTGAAAAAAATATTTACATTCCCTTTTTTTTAAGGATTTATTTATTTGAGAGAGAGAGAGAGAAAGCATGCAGTGGGGAGGGGCAGAGGAAGGGGGAAAGAGAAGCATAAGCAGACTCTATGCTGAGGGCTGAGCCTGATGTGGGGCTTGATTGCATGACCCTGGGATCATAACCTGAGCTAAAACCAAGAGTTGGACGCTAAACCGACTACACCATGAAGCGCCCCTACATCCCAGTTATTAATCTGATTTTGGAGGTTTAGATATGATTGACTCAAGCTAACCTTATCCCACACCTAAAATGCTTTTCCAAGATTTTGTAGAATTTCTAGGGCTTACAGTCGTCTTTAAAATTTGTTTGTTTAATTTCAATTCATCCATTTCCCACCTCTTACAACTCTTCTCTGCTGTCTTCTCCATGCTGTAACCAGATGTAGAACTTAGCCCTCTTCCTTTGATTTCTACCTTCCCCTGGGCCTTTATATTAGGCATTTGTATGTGTTCAATACTTTTCTGAAGGATGGTAGAAAGGGTTTGCATTTAGAATTAGAATTTAGAACTAGAATTTAGAATTAGAATACTGCCAGTAATTTTAAATGGAATGTTGTCCATCTTTCTTTTTATTTTTAACATTTTTAAGAAGATTTTATGTATTTGAGAGAGAGAGAGAGCACGTGAGCAAGTGGGGTAAGGAGCAGAGGGAAAGGGACAAACAAACTCTGCCCTGAGCTCAGAGTATGACGAGTACAACAAGTCTCATGACCCTAAGATCATGACCTGAGCTGAAATCAAGAGTTGGTTGCTGGGGCGCCTGGGTGGCTCGGTGGGTTAAAGCCTCTGCCTTCGGCTCAGGTCGTGATCCCAGGGTCCTGGGATTGAGCCTGGCATCGGGCTCTCTGCTGCGCAGGGAGCCTGCTTCCTCCTCTCTCTCTGCCTGCCTCTCTGCCTAGTTGTGATTTCTGTCAGATAAATAAAATATTAAAAAAAAAAAAAGATTTTAAGAGTTGGTTGCTTAACCAACCAAGCCAACCAGGTGCCCCTCCATCTTTCTTTTTAAAAGGCCTTCAGTGGGGCGCCTGGGTGGCTCAGTGGGTTAAGCCTCTGCCTTCGGCTCAAGTCATGATCTCAGAGTCCTGGGATTGAGTCCTATATTGGGCTCTCTGCTCAGCAGGGAGCCTGCTTCCCCCCTTCTCTCTCTCTGCCTGCCTCTCTGCCTACTTGTGATCTCTCTCTGTCAAATAAATAAAATCTTAAAAAAAAAAAAAAGGCCTTCAGTCACTTTACCACTTTCTCACCTTTCCTTGTCACTGATCACTATGGCCTTCGCCTTGTCGTCTTTCCTTGTACTGGCGTTATACCTTCTCTTCTCTCTCTCTCTCTCTTTTTTTTTTCTTACTTAAGGAGAGAAGTTAAGCATTTCATCTATTTCCTAGTGTCTTTGAGGCCTTATCTTCCCCACCCGAAACAACCTGACAAGATATAGTCTCTACAAAGACAGTTACCTCCCCATGAGGAATTCTGGTACCTGCTGTTAAAATAATAATTTCATCTCTTTCACTATTATGGTTGTAAGTGTAACTGATTAAGTAATTAATACATTAATTATCCTTATTAACTCTTCATGTTGTTGTTTTTTTCCCCTAAGTAAAATCTTACCCTTTGGTCGGTAGTATTGACAGCTGAGTCTTAATTGACCTTGGCTTCCTGTTGGGAAATAGAAGAGTTGTGACATATTGGCATTATTAGGACATCTGATCACATTTCCATTTTATTAGGGGCAAGGAGTAAATAACTTATATTTAAACTAGAACCTCTTTGCTAAAAAGTTAGCTTTTGTAATTAAAATGCATACATAAATACAATTCATGAAGTATAAAATTATTCTACTTTGATAGATGTTAACCTAACGGTCCATGAAATAGCTATATACTGGCTGTATATAGGGTTCTGTGGGATTAGAAAATCTTAATCAAAGTCCGTATAAGATTTATATACTATCTACTCAAGGCAGTATGGCATAGTTGACAGGAAGAAGGCTTTTAGTTTTAGAAAAACCTACATTAAAATGAAAACCTAAATTAAATAAAAATTCTTTAAAAATTTTTTTAAAAATTTATTATTTATTTTGAGAAAGAGCATGAGTGAGGGGGAGGGGCAGAGGGAAAGGAAAAAAGCAGACTCCCTGCTGAGCAGGGAGGCTGAGGCGGGGCTCTATCCCAGGACCCTGGGATCATGACCTGAGCCCAGGCAGATATTTAATTGACTGAGCCACCAGGCACTCCTAAATAAAAATTCTAAATTAAAATCTGGAAGCATTTACCATGGTAATCTTGGACATATTTGCCTTACTGAGCCTCAGTTACATCACCTATAAAATGAAGATAATGATAATGTAAAACATAACCAGCCTGGTATAGTGCCTGGTACATAGTAACTAGTCAGTACATGGTAGCAGTGGAATTTTAGCAATAATTATCATTTTCATATTCCTATCATTATGTTTGTTACTGTTAAATACCTTTCAAAGACTGGTATCACTTCAAATTCATGTGGGTTCCCAGTGTTGCCAGCATCTTGTATTTCCGTAGTATACTCTCCACTTTCCGAAGCCTTATCATCTACCATGTCATCTCTGCTCTCACTTCCAACACCCTCCTCTTTTCATTCCCAGCTGTAACCTTGTTTCTTACTGAGAAAATAGAAGCCGCTACAAGAGAACTTTCATATTTTCCTACCAACAAATCTGTCAGTCTGCCTCCAGTCGTAACGCTAAGGTCTGCCTTTCCTCCTGTTACCATGGAAGAGGGCCTGTCCCTCCATTCGTGTACAGAATCCCATGTACTTGTGGACTTAGCACTTATAGTCATCCCCCTTTACTCAGTAATCACTTTACCTTTTATGTAAGGTAATTCCCGTCAGCATACAAACATGCCACCGTAAGTTCTATGATAAAAAGAAGTTATTTCACCTTTCCTTCATTCATATCTCCATCCAGCTTTTATTCCATTTTTGTGTTTCCCTTAGAGGGAAGCTCCTTAAACATATCCTGTCCTCACCCAGGTTTTCATTCCTGCTACTCAGTTGAAACTGCTCTTGTCAAGGTTTACGTTGACTGTGAAGTTGCCAGGTTCTCAGTCCCCACTTTCCTGGACCTCTGCGGCATTTGAACACACCACTTCACACTTCCTGAAGTACTTCCTTCGCTCGCTGTCTGCAGTATCACCTGTTCCTGGTTTTCCTTCACCTGCACCTGCACTAGTCACTCCGTAGTTTCTTGTACTGAATCTTCTTTATTTTTCCTGACTTTTCATTATTGATGAGTCCCAGAACTCAATTCTTGGACCTCTTTTCTTCTCTTTCAGTTCCTAGGTATTCCCAACCAGTCTCATTGCTTTTATTATCATCTTTATAGTGATGACTCCTAAATTTGTATCTTAAGCCTCCATCTTCTCTGAACTCCAGACCTGCATACCTTATTGCCTATGCTACATCTTTATTTGGATGTCCCATAGGTGTTCCAAACTTAAAATATTCCATCCTTTCCCCAATTTTACTTATTTTAGGAAATAACACTTCTAGTCACCTCTAGTCAGCCAAAAATCTTGACTCTATTCTCTCACATCCAACACATCAGCAAATTCTAACAGCTTAATATCAGTGGAGACCCAGAATCCGACCATTTCTCATCACCCTCTCATACTCTCACACCACAGTCTGAGCACTCCATCTGTTGTCTCGATGATTGCAGTAGCTTCTTTTTTTTTTTTTTAATTTTATTTATTTATTTGACAGAGATCACAAGTAGATAGAGAGGCAGGCAGAGAGAGAGAGAGGGAAGCAGGCTCCCTGCTGAGCAGAGAGCCCGATGCGGGACTCCATCCCAGGACCCTGAGATCATGACCTGAGCCAAAGGCAGCGGCTTAACCCACTGAGCCACCCAGGCGCCCGGTTGCAGTAGCTTCTTAACCAGTCTTCCTGCTCTGTCGTTGGCCCCTAAAACCTTTTCTTCGCGCAGCAGTCATCCTTTTAAAAATGTTAATTATTTCCTTGTTTAAATTTTTCCAATGGTTTTCCATCACATTTAGAATAAAATCTAAAAATCCTTATTATGGTCTGCAAGATGCTGAATGATTTGGCTCCTGGCAACTGCTCTGACTTCATCTTCTACCACTTTGGTCCCGCTCATCTATTCCAGCCACAACAGTCTCTTCACTAGTCTTTGAGCAAACCAAGCACATTCTTGCCTTCACACTTGCTGTTCACCTGGATATTTACATAGCTTGCTCCTTTATCTCATTCAGTTCTCCACGCAAATGCCGGCTTATCATAGAAAGCTTCCTGACCGTGTTCTCTGAAATAGCACCCTATTTCAGAGAGAGGGAACACAAGTGGGAGTGGGAGAGAGAGAAGCCAGCTTCCCACTGAGCAGGAAACCTAATTTGGGGCTCAGTCCCAGGACCATGGGGATCATGACCTGAGCTGAAGGCAGATGCTTAACAACTGAGCCACCCAGGCGCCCCATCTTAACCATTTTTAAGCGTATAGATCAGTGGCATTAAGTACATTCAAAGATAAGTTTTAAACATGTAAGGAGTCAAACCACCCCTCAGGTTTCTTTTAACAAGTACTTACTGAACAACTGCCTTGGGCTTGGTACAATGCTAGGTGCGATAGGGACACACGAGTAGTGTCCCCCACAGTTTTATTCTTCTGGAACCAAGAACTGGAAATGTTTTACTAAGATGCCATTTCATATCTTGTCCTTATGCTCTGACTTTTTTAAAATACTTTTTACATTTTAAATTTTTTTTATAATTTTTCATTTTTTTTAAACATATAATGTATTATTAGCCCCAGGAGTACAGGTCTGTGAATCACCAGGTTTACACAATTCACAGCACTCATCATAGCACATGCCTTCCCCAATATCCATAACCTAACCACCCTCTCCCTAGCCCCCTCCTCCAGCAACCCTCAGTTTGTTTTGTGAGATTAAGGGTCTCTTATGGTTTGTCTCCCTCCCGATCCCATCTTGTTTCATTTATTGCTTTCCTACCCTCCAAACCCCCCTGCCTTGCCTCTCAGCTTCCTCATATCAGGGAGATCATATGATAATTGTCTTTTTCTGATTGACTTGTTTCACTAATGCTCCGACATTTAAAACTGAGGTATGTTTGGCTGTGAATTTTACTTTTTGTAGCTATTTTCTGCTTTCTCTGGCAGGGAAATTTGGTCATTTCACATTAATAGGAAAATACACATTTTTAGATAAAATTCACAAAACATAAAATTAACCATTTTAAAGCGCAAAGCTCAGTGACAGTATATTCACAATGTTGTGCAACCTGTACCTCTATTTAGTTCCCAAATATTTTCATCATTCCAAAAGAAAACCTCATATTCATTAAGCAGTTATTTCTATTGCCTCCTCCTCCATTCCCTTGGCAGCTGCCCATCTGTGTTCTGTCTCTATAGATTTATCTCTTCTGGGGTATTTCATATAAGTTGAAATCATGCAATATGTGACCTTTTGTGTCTGACTTATTTCACTTAGCATAATGTTTTCAAGGTTCATCCACATTGTAGCACTTATATCAGAATTTTCTTTTTATGGTGAAATAATAGTACATCGTATGTATATACCACAATTCATTTATCGGCTGATGAACATTTGAGCTGTTTCTACCTTTTGGCTATTGTGAATAGTGCTGCTGTGAACATATGTGTACATGTATTTGAGTATTTGTTTACAAGTCTTTTGGGTATACACATAGGAGTGGAATTGCTGGGTCATACGGTAATTCTGCATTTAACTATTGGCCAAACTATTTTCCATAACAACTGCACCATTTTATATTCCCTACAGCAATGTACAAGCGTTCCTGTTTTTCCATATCCTCATTAACACTTATTATTTTCCTATTATTATTATTGTTATAGCCATCCTAGCCATCCTAGCAATCTTTATTTTACTCATTGTGGTTTTGATTACATTTTCCTAATGATTAGTGATGTTGAACATCTCTTCACATGCTTTTTGGCCATTTGTATATCTTCTTTGAAGAAAAGATAACTTTTTTACAACTATTATAACAATATTCTATTTGATGAAATATTCTGTTTTGGTTAACTTTCTTGATTATACCCCTAGTGAGTGCTACAAGTCAGTAAACTGTGACCTGTGAACCAAATCTAGTACACTGCCTGTTTTTATATGGCCTGCAAGCTAAGCATAGCTGGAGGAAAATCAAAAGAAGAATATTTCATGTCACATAAAAATGATAAGAAATTCCAGTTTCAGTGTCTATAATAAAAAAAAATTTAGTTGGAACACACAGCCACACCCATTCATTTATGTTTTGTCTGTGACTTCTTTTATACTACAGCCACAGAGTCAGATAGTTGTAATTGAGACCATATAGCCCCCAAAACTTAAGATATTAATATACTATCTGGTTCTTTATAGAAAAAGTTGGCCTACTCTGTCTTCTTCTATTCAGGTTGCTATAACAGAAACACTATAGAATGGCTACCTTATAAAAAAAATTTATTTCTCCCAGTTCTGGAGGCTGAGAAGCCTGAGATCAAGGCACAGTAAATTCAATGTCTGGTGAGAACATGCCCTCTGGTTCATAGATGGCCATCTTCCTGCTATCTCTCATATGGCAGAAGGGATGAGGGAGTTCTCTGGGATCTCTTTTACAAGGGCACTAATATTATTCATAAAGTTTCACTCTCATGACCTAGTGACCTCCAGAAATTCCAGCTTTCTAACACCACCATATTGGGGTTAGGTTTCAACCTATGAATTTCAGGGAGATAAACATTCAGTCTATTGCAACCTATATTAGAAAGTCGTTGTTCTTAGCTTCTGATCCTTGATGAGCAGAGAAGCCCTTAAGAGATAAGGAGGTACTTCTGAGGAGGGCTCAAAATTGACTAGTATTTAGTTTAGTTCTCAGAGATGACCAAATGTTTTAAATTTTGGTACTAAACTCCAAGATTAAAGTAATAATGATAGGAACCAAATGTGAAATTCCTAAAGTATCACTTAAATTTCAACTGTCACTATCATTATGAGTATCTCCCCTCAATAGGGTTTCAGCTTTCACAATGTATTATTTATGAAAAAAATAAATTTCATGAAATCACTTTTAAAGATTCCTTTCCCTCTAAATTCTGAAATACTATGATTCTAACATTAACTGTTGGACTATCATTATATTGTTCAATATCCCATTGAACAGGGCATCCTATATTCTATAACTTCTCAGTGCCCTTCTGTAACTGAATTATTTTGAAAATGTGATGCGTCTGCCTGGCTTACGTAGGAGCATCTTCTCACGCTTCAAGCTTGCTTTGAATTTCTTTCAAATAAGAGACTTCAAGTTGATTAAGTATCCAGATTATATTGATTTTAATAGATGTGTGTTTTGTTAGAAGGAGATAGACGATCACAGTCATTGCCATGCTGTGTGTAGGCTTTTTGAGCACGTATTAACTTAAGGAAATGCTCAGTCATGCTCCTCCAATTTCTGTAATGCTATCACCCTAAACTGGATATACCCAAATATTAATCTTGTGGTAAAATCTCTACTCATTTCTGTTTTGATGGGGTATTTACTTTCTGGTTAAGGGAAAGTGAATGTTTACAAGCAAAGTTCTATTCATTCCTAAAGAAAGGACTTCCCATTTTGTAGCTGTTGGATTATGGATGAGACTTCATTAAGACAATAATCCCCAAACCCTAGAGGGTGCTCTCAGTAGGAATTAACATTCCCAAACAAGTAGATGCAATGCTCTTCTCCCTCAAGGCCTTTCAGCTCTCAAACCAACTGAGCTACTTGTAATCCCCAAATACTTACCTTCTCAGATGAGTACGCAAGCTTCTCTTTCTAAATGAAGTCATATAAACACCCAGTAGCACCCAGCTAGTCTATGTCTTTTTGTATTTTTATTGGTCTCTATACTCTTAACTCCTTAACCAGCAGCTTTGTTAATGAAGGAAGCTCACTTTGATAAAACTACTATGTTTTGATGCCCGTTATTGGAAGCCACGTGCCAAATGCAAATTTAAAGCCAATCGTGAAGGGTAAGAGGGTTTGTTGTACACACTCATTTATATAACTCATTCTGAGGCTGTTACAGAGCCACCTGGGCTATTGTGTGTGTGTGTGTGTGTGTGTGTGTTTTAAGATTTTACTTATATATTTGACAGTGAGAGGTAGAGCACAAGTAAGCAGAGCAGTAGGCAGAGGGAGAGGGAGAAGCAGGCTCCCCACTGAGCAGAGAGCCTGATGCGGGGCTGAATCCTAAGACCCTGGGATCATGACCTGAGTGGAAGGCAGATGCTTAACTAACTGAGCCACCCAGGTGCCCCTGGGCTATTGTTTTTTCAAGCATGCCTGTCTGTGATGTGTTCTTGTCCATGATTTGAACCTATCAATATGATAAAATCTTAAATAAAACAAAAAGGGTTTTTTGCTGCTGTTCTTCAGTCTGCCTCCCCATGTGAAATCTGTAGTGGCTTTACTAGCCTTTTATTTATTTTATTTATTTATTTGACAGAGAGAGAGAGAGAGAGAGATCACAAGTAGGCAGAGAGGCAGGCAGAGGGAGAGGGAGAAGCAGGCTTCCCGCCGAGAAGGGAGCCTGATGAGGGGCTTGATCCCAGGACCCTGAGATCGTGACCTGAGCTGAGGGCAGACACTTAATGACTTGCCACCTAGGTGCCCAGTGGCTTTACTAGCCTTTACCTTAAATGTGTTCTTTAACCATATGGCCTGTCCTTCTGATACGGAGCTGAGGTGTTTAGAGAATGTTCATCGTTAAGTATTATTCTTACATCTTTTGGGCAGCTTTTAGAGATCCTGATGCCTAGGTAGCACTCCACACCAATTAAAGCAGAATGTTATGATGGGAACCATAGGCATCAGTATTTTCTAAAAGATGCCCAGGTGATTCCAGTGTGCCACAAGGTTGAGAAACCACTGGCTTTACTTATTACCATTTGGCTTAGAGTTTCTTGCTCCTGGTAGCAGTTTACTCCTCAGGATCAATTAAGTGACCTGATAGTAATGCACTTTAACTGTTTGAAAAAAAGATGTTATATAAATATGAGACTGGTTTTTATTGTTATACAGACTGAAAAGGAGCACTGTTTTATGGTAAAATATACATAACATGAAATTTAGCATGTTAAACATTTTGTACACTTCAGTGGCATGAAGCGCATTCCCATTGTGGCACTACCATTCACCACCATCCATCTCCAGAGCTTTTATCATCTTCTTAAACGTGAAACTGTGTCCATTCAGGAACTCCCATAATAGCCTACAGCCTGTGGCAGCCACCATGCCACTTTTTGTCTCTACAAATTGGACTGCTCTGGGTACTCGTACAGTGGAATTATACAGTATTTGTCTTTTTGTGACGACTTATTTAAATTAGCGTAATATCTTCAAGACTCAACCGTGTTTTAGCATGTGTCAGAATTTCTTGATTTTTTAAGGCTAATTAAATTAAATTAAATTAAATTAAATACAATACATACTCCACGGTATGTATATACCACATTTTGTTTATCTACTCATCTGTCCTTAGATACTTGGATTGCTTCCATCTTTTAGTTATTGTGAATAATGTTGTTATGATCATGGATGCACAAGAAGTGAATTTTAAGTGATAAATAAGATGCTCATCTGGGTAAATTGTTGCTCTTTTTTTAAAAATTTTGTTTATTTATTTGATAAAGAGAAGTAGAGGGGGAGTAGAGGGGGACCAGCATACTTCCTGCTGAGCAGGGAGCCCAATGTGGGGCTCGATCCTAGGACCCTGGGATCATAACCTGAGCCAAAGGCAGATGCTTAACCTATTTAACAAGTGAACAGGTGCCCAGATCACTCGTTCTTTATGGATAGATAGGTTGTAGTGTTGTTCACCAGATGAGTTCACCTGCCCCTAGTGACTGGTTTGCCTTTTACAAAATATGACAAAAGTAGTTACTATTCCTTATGCTTTCTGGATTTTCTCAAATATGATAGTAGAATTATTTTATTGAATTAGGTCTCTTGCCTACTCTGTTGGTCAATCCCACAAAATTTGTGTTCTAGAAATATAATGATAAAAGTCTGTGTCTAGAATTAAATCAAGAACTCATGCTGTATAGTTTAGTTTAATTCCCAAGGGCTACTACAGCAATATTGTAAGCTTCAAAACAAACCTAAAAGGGTTCCCTGGTCTAGAAGTTATAAACCAGAAGTGTGTATGTTGCTCTAGAAGCTGTAAACTAATTAGCTTGAGTCTAGAAGCCACATTAGGGTCTTTTTACTTCTGCTTGTGTTACTCAGGTCCTTGAGCTCTACTTCTGTACATGATCTTAGTTTTTTGTCTTACAAAATCTACTACCTGAGCTAAGAGTTCACTTTTTAGTTCTTTCCATTCTTTTTTTTTAAGATTTGTTTATTTATTTTAGGAGGGATGGGGCAATGGGAGAGGGAGAGAGAGAGAGAGAAACCCAAGCAGACTGCACTGAGCTTAGAGCCAGGGGTGGGGCCCTGAGGTGGTGACCCAGAGATCACAACCTGAACCAAAATAAGAGTTGGATGCTTAACCGAGTGCGCCACCTAGGCGCCCTTAGTTCTTTCCATTCTTGGTGAACCAACCCTCTTTGTCTCTCACTTCCATGAAGGGTCTGTTTCTTTTTTACAGAGTGTTCAGATGGGTTTTTCTACAAGAGAGCAGCTGTGTTGTCAGTAAGTGGAAATTTTATGGAGTCAATTAACTTTGGAAAAATAGTGATTACTTATTTTAACATTGTATTTCTGAAGACATGACTTTTTCATATTCCCACAAGCCACCCACCCACTCATTGTTATAATATCAAAGAAATGAATTTTTGTGTGTGTGTATATTTCACTTTGATCCCTTTGACACCTTTCCTTAATTTTTTACTTAAAATAAAAGGCAGTTGAAATGAAAAGAGGCAGCTATATCACTGAAAAGATATAAACTGTACACTTTGTTGGTCTCATTGGATTAACAACTGGGCTGCGTCTGTGTGCTCTAGAGGTATAAGGAACGACCGAAATCTGAGAATCTGAAGAGATAGTATAATTTTAGATCCAGTTCTTCATTTAAACATGAGCAACTTGTTCTTCTTGTTGAAGACTTACCTGTCGAGCTCTACAGTCTAAAAGGCTAAGAGTGAGTAAACGAACCTTCTTTCTTTCTAGATCTTCATCTGCTGGTGGACGTGGCCTGCAAGCAGGAGCACTTTCCAAAGGAGGAAGAATTAAAAGAGTGAGGAACGGATGACAAATGTGACATTGTGCACTAGCTGTAGCTGGAGGCAGACTAGCCTTGCACATGACACACTGTTGGGATTTTTTCAGTTCTGTTAAGGAAAAAAAAAGTATTTTTGTTTTGTTAATTGAGAATTTTGTTAATTGAGAATTGGAACTTTGGTATTTACTACAGCTGTTTCAGATTATTTACCTTGACAAACTACTAAACATCAAGCAGCCTTTTTTTTTTCTTTTTGCTGCCCAGATCCCTTTCAAATGAAAAGTCCTGGCCTTCTGTTACAGTCCAGAAGCATCTGAAAGCTGCCGCATCTGCGTGCTGGAGAATCATCTCCAACCAATGTGTGTGCTGCTTTGCTGTCTTGCCGCTCTCAAACTGTAGTCAGCACAACGCCAGTGGGGAGCTCAGTCTATCTGTTTCAAGTCACAGTGTGATCCTTCTAGAGAAGATTGTGTGAGAAACAAAGGCATGTGAGGTCACCAAGATCACAGGTCTAAAGGGGTCAGGAATTCCAGGGAAGAAACGCTGAGAAAGAGCTAATTTTCTAAGTGATTAACCAGGAAATGCTCTTACTTCCTAACCCAGCATTCTGTTTCAAAAGCAAGGCATCCGGACTTGGACCATCCATCACACTTAACAGCCCCCAATTCTTTTATATTAATGGGAGCATTCTTCTATTTTCATATCTTTCTTTAATTTTATTGATACGTTATCATAAATGGTAAGAAGGTTTTGTTGTATATCACTTATTTAAGTGTCTTCTAAAGAAAAGTATTTGTTTATTATATTTATAAATGCTGGTAGATTTAAAAGTTTTAAAGCTTTGTATTTTTATTAATATTGCAGGATAGAAGGATAAAGGATGCTTGTGTAAGATATTTATTTTGAAGGGGAAAATGTGTGAACAAAAACAGTAAGAGGTTTAACACTGGTTTTTTTGCATTAGCTTTTTATATTAAGTACATATAAATTCTCATCTATATGAGATATTGTGTGCAAATATTGGGAAAAACTGATTAGTAGTCATTTAATAGAAACTGTATACCTCTGACATTCTTAATCCTTTATGTCTGGTTTAAGCTTCTGAGAGAATTTTAGATAGTGGGATAGACCATAACATTTTTATTTTATCCCCTCTGTAGGATTCTAAATTCAAATAGTAGGACTGTGGGACCGGTTTTTAGGAGAGGTATCTTGGGTATCCACTTTGTGTGGTTGATCCCTCACTTGCTCATCCAATGATAGCAAGAAACTTTCTGATTTTAAAGTCTTTTAAACTGGCTAGAACTTCCTTATCAGATTCTGTTTCAGTTGTCCTAATAAGAATTACAGGAACAAAAGGAAAGCCTAGGAATATGAAACTAATTAAAAAGAAAAGGCACTTAGTGATATGACATAAATACTATGCTACTCTTCGTGGGTGTAACAATTCATTTCTTAAATTGCATTGCACCTTCCAATGATGTCAAACCATAGAAATGTTACAGAGATAGTAGTTTTTCAAAAAAAGATGAGTTCTGTATTGGTATGCAATGACTCAGTTTAGATATGAAAGTAGATTCTGAAAAGTGACCTGTTTGGTCCATCTGATTAGACTAGTTGATGTCCATGTGATGGGCATTTACTCATCTTTATTAGCAAGGTTTAAAAGATGAACAAATTATCAAGACTCCTCCGTCTTTTGGCCTATGTATTTTGGCAGAGTATGTGAAAAGGAGACCCAATTTCCAAATGAAGGAACTTTGCCTTTTCTCTGTCATGTTGAGAAGCTGATAAACTATATAGGAGACATTCCTTCCCTTAATATGCCTTTTTAGCTTTGTGTATGTTGAAAGAAATAATATCTTTTGAGGAACATGTGTCAAGCAGAAACCTTGGCATGGATTTGGTTTCAGTGGTTTAAAGCTTAATTAATGAAATACCTTTATCAGCTTCCCAGACTTTTTTATATACGAATACAACAGACCAAGGAGCTGGATCTCCTGCTCTGCTCACATGCCTGCTACCTATCAACTTAAGCTATCACCACTGACTTGGGGAAAATGGCAAAAGATAAAATACAATCTTTGTGTGAATTAGCCGGTAGGGTCTGACACATATGAACAAGGTTTCTGACTAGCACCTCAGTATTTCAGCACCTTAAGCGTGATAAATTTCAGTCAGTCAACAATAAAGTGAGTATTTCAACTGGATTTGTCTTGCTTGTTTTTACTGTTTTATTGGTGATCAGTAGAAACCTCAGTTGTCTTAGCAAAATTTAAAAAAGAATGTATTCTGTTTTTCAAAGAATCTGACTTTAATAAGTGTCAGGGTTTTTTTTTTCCCATTTGCAATTGAATAGCGAATGAATCTTTCAAATGCCATTAGGGATATGGACAATTCTTGGACATGTTTATATAAACCTGTTTTTTTTTTAGGAAAAGGATGAATAGTCTTCAGTAACTTTAGACAATCCAGATGTGGAACTAGATCCTGAAGGATGATCTTTCTCATGGGTAAGATTAGGTGGTTGATGTCAGTGAGATGGGCATTTCATTACCACAGTAATGACATCTTTATGACATCTCTGTGGAAGTTGTGGTATATCAACCCCTGAGGGATAAGCCAGAGAATAATTTCTTTTGCTTGTCAATTCTGGTGACCTAGTAAACAATATATCAGTGCAATAAACTACATAGGGCTGTTTGGTTTGATCCTGAGTATCTCACGGGATACCCAGACTCACAATACGTATTAGCATCATTCCTAAATCATGCAGTTTCCTCGAGAGAGGGCAACCACATCTATTTTTATTTCTCTTCTTTTAACTAAGTGTGTATATTAACTCTTAGGTTTGTTTAGTTCTCTTAACTTCTTTGCAAGTTTCAAGCAGGAACAGGTGAAGCAAAGTCCATTGGTAGGAGATGTTTTTGCATCTATTAAAAATATAGTAATGTATATTTTGCATTATTTATGCTATACTACTACACAATATACATAAAATAAAAAATATAAAACCATAGAAGTTTTTAAAAATTTTGTTTGAAAAGAGCTGTAAAGGTCTTTAGTTACATTGTGTTCTTAAGGTCCAACCAATAAAGAGAATGTGCTAAATTAAGAATTTATTTTAGAGCTTATTTCTCAGCTCTATGTCAATTATTAGGCAAAAAATGCCAAAATTATTCCCATAAACCTTTTTTAGGAAAAAATATTCAAGGTAAAGAAAGCACTCATACTTTTTTGCTCTAGAGGCATTATGTCAGCTCAGAGTTTTATAACCAACCTACAATGCAATTATTGTTAACCACATTTTACAGATGATCAATTTATATACTCTCATTTGTACAACGAAAACATTTTTAGTCTTCTGTGCTTCTTATCACAACTAAAATTTCAGTGTAAAAGCAATCTAAGTGTGCACTTCAATATGTTAACCACATTCACATTGTACATTTGTACAGTTTGGAGATTGTTGGCAATAGGTCAAAAATAAAATGTCTGGACACAGTCCAATATAATTTGGCAAATTTGAAAATTCAAATTTTAGACGCATATATTAGAAACTTTTGCATTCTCATGACAAGGTAACTAAAAGGGGTAGAGTTCATGGTTGTGGTAATTAGCCAAGAATTGGTTTTCTTTTTGCCTACACACTTCTTATGAATCATATATATTTTACCCCTTTGGTTGTGTTGATGGCAGACTTCCTCGCAATCTTACATTGAAGGCATGGGTGTGATCCATCGTATTATTTCACTCTCCAATGACATGAGAAGAAAATAAGAGGTTCCAGACCTCTGATACCAGCCTGATTTAAAAAGCTCCATACGGGCACAGTTTAGAAAAGAGCTGCTGAATTTAAATACGTAAAAGCCGAAGCAAAACTATGTGTAAAATGGACAGGATTCTTGCTGGTGTAGCAGACATGAGACAGCAATAAGGACTATAGCACTGGATCACTTCATCCTGGCATTGTGCCCTTTCTAGACACTAAAACTCAAAAAGAGCAGGAACGAAACCCCTTGGAACTTGTTATTTGCAGAGTCTTGTGTCTGCTCTTTCATGTTCTGGGTTTTCACTGTTTTATTCTCTTTATTTCCTCATATGACCATTTATGTTCTCCTGGTTGCAGAAGCTGCTTAGATGTGTGTGTGAGTGGACTTGATTTACTTGTGGTAGCTTGCTTACCAGGACAAAGTTAGAGCATTGAATTGGATGCAGTTTGGCTGTGGCTCCATAGAGGGCGTAGAGGAGCCGAGAGAGCAGAGAGCAAAAGAACGTGCCTGGCTCCGTAAGTGTGCGCGCACTCAAGCCCTGGCCCTCCAGCCAGCCAGGAGGAGGGGCGGGTTGCCTCTAGCTGCTCCACCCTCACTTTGTGTCAGCAGGTGGAGAGCGTGATTGCAGTCCCAGGGGAGGGAGTCAGAGCTAGAACACCAATTACAAACCACAGGCTTCCTCCTCTAGGGAGTTGATCCAGAATTGTCTTTCTGGAAGGGAAGCACTCGAATCTTTCCGAACTTTCCAAGCCCATCCGTGATTCAGAGATACTGCTTTCTCCCTCTGGGATTTTCTGTGTTCCTGGTAGTGAATTGTTGCTGATGTATTTGCTACTTTGCTCCTTTTCTCTCTCAAGATTTGATCATTTTATATGTTGTTCGGGGAGAAAAAGAACATTTGTTAGAAAGGAGATTTCAGAAATGATTTTGGATCCTCTATAAGCGCTTTTTAGAGTTCTTGGGAACAGTAGCTCTAAGCCTGGAGTAAATGTTTGCCTTTGACCTGCATGGATTACTTTTTCAGGCTGCGGAATTTCTCGGCACCTACCTGCAGTGTGGGGCCCTTGGTCTGGTTGCAGAGTAAGAAGGTGGAAGAATGAGCTGTACTTGGTTAAGCAGTTGAAACCTTTTTTTGAGCAGGACCTATAAAAGCATAATTGAATTTCTTTCACCCCCGTGGATTCCGGTGGGCCCGACAGCGCAACAGGTTTGCAGATTTCTTTTGAAATTCTTATTTTTCTCCCTCTGCCTCAGCAAAAGAGAAGGATCTATATAACAGGTTCATGTTCAATTGTTTGGCTTTTCAGCACTATTCCGAAGACTTTATAAGATTTTTTTTTAACTTGACCTCTGAACACGGCAGCCTTTATGGTTGAAGTGCATTTATATTTACTTAAGGGTGCACACTTTAATATCTTAGAACTAAAGTTTTGTTTGTACAAAGACCCAAATTTTGCAAGTGTGCCTAGAAATAGCACAGATCTACTCTCCTCAGGCTTATTTTTACTTTTTCAGAATGTTCTACTTAGAGCCTGTAGACTAATCAACTCCCTATTCCCCCATCTTTTATTCCCCACCCCCTCGAGGAATTTGAAAACGTGTTAGGAATAGTTCTTTGTTTTACTTAAGAACGTGGAAAATTACAGATTATAAGATCTGGATAAGAAAGTAGTTTCTAAAAGCATCTCATGGGAAATCAAAGCGCTTGGCATTCTCAAGCAGGAGAATAAAAGTTGGAATCCCTAAAAGAGAATGGAAAAATAAAGATAGAAATATCATTTAACTGGGAAAAATAATTGGAAAGCTAACCTTTCGAAATACTCTTCTAATTGTGAAAGTTGGAAAAGGTGGCGAGACTCAGGATTATCCCGTACTCTGTGAAGACATATAAATTAGCATCTAATTTGTAGGTAAATTTAGGTAGAACATTAAAAATGATAGCATATTTAACTTCATGAAAAGTATTATAAATTCCACAGGCCTAGAACTTTGGCTGCACTAAAATACAGTTTAATGTGGAAACTTTTGTGAATTCGTGTTGTAGCATCTTTGGACATCTCTCAAGGTGTGGCCTGAAGTATTGTACCCTCTCCTCCATTAAAAAAACACAAACACCTTTTTTCCCCCGTGATCTTTAGTCTTTTGCTGTTGACAAGTTTTGTGGCTTCAAAAGGACCACCTCTTCATTTTCCGAGCTGGCGTTTTTCACTCTCACCTTCGATGCATGGCTTTCGCTATTTCCTTTGCCTGGTTTGGTTCATTAACGTCGGGTTTAGTGGTTCAGCAACTTGATGCATATGGAAGACCAGCACCACGCGAACTGACAAAATATAGGTTCAGAATGTAACATTTCACCTCAAGCGAAGTTGGAAATCCCGAAGAGAAGCGGTGGTATCTTTACTAATCATAGTGAAGATGGGAGAAAATGACAGACCCGCCGCAGAAGTGGGCTGAAGACACCGTCTGCCCCGACAGATCAGGAAAGCCACCTGTTTGTGGGAAGACACTTTAGAGAAAGGAAGGGCCCAGACTACGACTTGGCTTTCAGAAACTGAAGCATCAATTCTCTTTTCCCCCACTTGTCTGGATCTGAGAAGCTGCACTTGAAATTGGTTGGTGGAAGCGGTATGTATGGCCGAAGTGCATTGCTGCAGCTGGTAGCATGAGTGGTGGCCACCAGCTGCAGCTGGCTGCCCTCTGGCCCTGGCTGCTGATGGCTACCCTGCAGGCAGGCTTTGGACGCACAGGACTGGTACTGGCGGCAGCGGTGGAGTCGGAAAGATCAGCAGAACAGAAAGCTATTATCAGAGTGATCCCCTTGAAAATGGACCCCACAGGAAAACTGAATCTCACTTTGGAAGGCGTTTTTGCTGGTGTTGCTGAAATAACTCCAGCAGAAGGAAAACTAATGCAGGTAAGGACAATTTATTACATTTCACTTTCCATCTGTTCGAATTATGCCTTTCTTCTTTTTGTCTCTCAAGCCAAATACCATGCAAGAGCTTCTGCTGTTTAGTTTTCTGTTTGTTTCCTCTTTTAAGGATATTGCCTTATTGGCATTCTAAAACATCTTGTTTTATGCTAAAGAAGAAACACATAAAATTCCGCATTTTAGAAGATCAT
Source organism: Meles meles (assembly GCF_922984935.1). Taxonomy (NCBI): domain Eukaryota; kingdom Metazoa; phylum Chordata; class Mammalia; order Carnivora; family Mustelidae; genus Meles; species Meles meles. The sequence continues at coordinate 31,749,567 of NC_060083.1, forward strand.
CTGGTTGTTTTTAACTCCGATATTACATTGCCTCTTTAGATCCACGTAATAAGGCCATTCTTTGCAAGTGATGTGTTCTGGACACTATTTTTTGGTAGATTAAATATATGGACTTCTATTTAATTGACATGAGGATCGTACTTTATATCCTGTTTAAAATCGAAGTGAACACGAAAGAGGTTGATTTTTTTTTTATTGAAGTAAAATTGGTGTATAACATTATTTAGTTTCATGTGTACAATGTAATAATTTCATACTGTATGCATTACAAAGTGATCACACAGTATGTCTAGTGACCATCTGTTACCATACACTTGTGAGGAGGTTGTAATGGTCAGCAGCACCCTGAAATTCTAGAATGTCCTTGGAGCATATTTGATCATTGTGTCACTTCTAAAATTCAGTCAAGCTTGAATGCTACGGCTGGCTTTATACCACGTGTAGCACCCTATTGCTAAGCCCAAAATGGAGAGGACTGCATTACAAAATGGACACAAGGTGTAAACTTGCCTCCTTTGGTCTTGTCTACACATAATTTTATTTTTGAAAAAAATTAAAAAATTTTTTTTTCACTGACCCACAAAGCTTTTCAGACACAGTTTCTTAGGCTTTCAGGCTGTGAATTTTGTCTGTAATTCATTCATAGCCTACTCTTTATGTATTGAATTTATGAACTGACTGGGGCCATAGCTTTTCATAGATGAGTTGCTCATTCCCCATGGTGAACATAGAGCCCAAAGGGCTGTATTTTTTTTTACTGTAGCATTCTTGTTTCTTATTCCATAGAACTATGTTCCTTATTGATTAAAATTCACTTTATAAAAGGGCATTTCTTGCTGTAGCTCTTGGACATAGGTTAAGATGTTATTAAATATGATTTACTTCAGCATTCAGCCTCAGATTTTAATTGTGTGATATGAACAGAACCAAAGATTGTATGAATTCCAATTTTTGTCTACTTAAAGAAGGTGAGAAAATTTAACAAATTAAAGAACTCTTCCAAATATGCATTTTACATATATGATTTTTGGTTCTTCGTGATCATTTTTTAGGCAACATTTTGAAACTGGGATAAGTGAAGTAGAAGAAGAATTAGATGAAATGGAGGGCTTAGCTATTCAGAAAAATAAACAGGCAAAAAGAATGTATCTGGAAAAAGTGGCAAAATAATTTTTAGATAAGAGTTCTTTCATCTGAGTTCTAGGATGGAATTAGGAATATTTAAAAGTTGAACTCACAAATCATTTTACTATAACTTAAAAGGAAACTTTCTTCCTGAGCTTGCCTTGTTGATACCCTGAAGTATGAGGTGTATGCTCCATTTTCATTTTTTTCCATAAGTAATTTTACTACAAAACCGTATTTTGATATTTCTGAGGTCTTTGGGAGCCATACTCTGTGTCTTATTAATGTCCTGTGGTAGCATGTTCAATGGGTTAATTATATGCTGCATAAAATAGTGTCTCTTTTATTTTGTGTTGTCTTCTGTTACCATAAGGCTCTGTGTATGCATGCAGGAAAAGGTATATAACAGAGACTAGCCAGCATTCTCTTTGCCATTCATTATTTTACCAATCTTTATCATATCTTTGCTTATTGTACCTTTTCTCACTCTGGTAAATCCTGCCAATTTTTTTTTTCTAGTTATTAACTTTTAAAAGTGTTGTTTCTTTACTTTGTGATGAGGGAATTTCATTGCATCTATTATTTAGCAAGGTCTTTTGTATTTTATTATTGGGTAGTTTACATTATTGGCAATTTTTAGTCTCTACTTTTTCTCTTCACATAAGCTTCTTTTAGGTCATTAATAAATTTGTACACTGGCCTAATATTAATAGCTGGATACTCTCAGTATTGGTCCTGGTTTATTGTCTGTTAATCAATTTTTGGTCCACAATAGTAACCGAATTTTCTTAATAATTTAAGAGAGACTTTATTTTAAAAATACAAAACAATCTTTTGGATGATATGCTACTATTTGGATGATATCTACTATTTGATGAATTCTTTCAAAGAACTCTAGTGTGTTAGGAACACATGGTTTACACTTCTAGAATCCATGCTGTTTGGTCCTTATCAGATTACACTGCAGCTCAGGTTTACGCGAGAGTGGTTAACCAAGCCTTTCTTGTAACTGAAGTTTGTATCTCCTAGATTCGTGCTTTGCTGCACTTCAGCTTGCTTGATAGATAGCTGTACCCTGGTGCCGCAGATCTGAAGGCAGTCTTCTCTGTTGGCCTTGAGGAATTTTAGATAATTCAATGTATCCTTCTGCTATGAATTATTCTAGCTGCCTATTAAGTTTGATTGTCTCCAAAGACATAGTCAGGCCTTTGTAAAATCGGCGGTGCTCTGCACTAGGAAACGTAAAGGTACAAGAACAGTGTCTTAAGAAATAAATAGTAACCTTGCTGTGGTTTCTGGAATTCCCAGAGAGTTTCAGAAAATCTGACATTTCTCTACATTTTGTTCAAGTAATCCATGTCAAGGAAACTTTCCAGCTCTCCTAATTCCTTGTCTGTGTCTGGTAAAAAGCACAAAATGATAGTGGTTATACTTCTTACTGTTTTTATTTTTCATCTGAATATATATTTTTTTTCTCGTGGTTTATACCATTGTTGATGAAAAATGTGCCAGAGCATATACATTGTCTAACTTTGCTGTTTTCTGATTTATTTACCTCTTGTCAAGGTTTGTTTCTGTTATTTCTAGTAATATTGTTGTTACCACTTCTATAAATGATTACAGCCCATTTTCTTTTCCAATTCCTGTTCCTTATTTATAAATGTCACTCAGAAGGACAACTTGAAATCAATCCTTTTTCTCAAAGCAAAAGAGCAAGAGGATTGTAGCGTAGCACAGGAGAGGTCAACAGTTCTTTGACTGTCACACTCTTTCTGCTCAGCGGTTTGTCCTGAATTTTCTTAGACTTTAGGACAAAGTTATGATCCAGATTAGAATGTACTGTCCCGAGGCTTCAGACCTACAGTGGCAGCTTGGTGGTTTAGCATTGGGCCACTAGCAGTGAACACCTCCTGGACAAATTCCCCCTTGTGCAATGTCTCTGCTTGCCCCTTAACTTACCTATTAGTCAACACGTAGCTGTCCTATCTTGGCCTTTTTGCTTTATTTGTAATCAGGGCCTGGAATGAATTATTTGAGGAGGGAGGGAAGTCTTTATAATTAAAGCTTTGGCCAAAACCAGAGAGAGAATGCTTTAGCAGGTTGTCGTTGTCCAAGTGACTACACTGCAACTCAAGGGGCTGGATGTCAGCTCTGACTCTGCCACTACGTAGTTGGGTGATTTGGGATCAGATGATTTTTACCTCTCTAGGCTTTAGATTCCCCATCTGTAAAAATGAGAGATTCAAATATAATAGTGCATTGCAAATGTCTGCTGTTCACTTTACATGTATTAGTTCGTTGCCTCCTCATAATAACTTTGTGAGAAAAGTACAGTACTTCTATTCTTCACATTTTACAGATAAAGGGAACTGAGACTCAAGGTGTTTATTATCTGCCAAGGTCATGTGGCTAGTAGGTGGCATAGTTGGAACTTGAACCCTAGAGCCCAGGCTTTTCCAGCTCTAAAATTCTGCACATCAAAGAATGCCACAGATGAACAGAACACCAGTGTGGGCTCTGAATAAATGATTCATTTATTTCCAGACTCAAAAGGCATGAAAATGATGAGTACTGTTTTCTGAGGTTGACCCAGAATACCCAATATCCTGCTGATTTCTAATGATCTCTGTATTCCTTCTGTTTCTCTCATTTGTGTTTCATTTGCAAAGATATTTGTACATCAGAATGTTTATTTAGTCAGGATCTACCTTTTTATGTAACAACTTTTATTACCTTTCTCTTCATTTTATAACAGACCATGGTAGGTTATCTAATACAGGAACCTGACATCGTAAATTTTGAAATAGCATATGTGTTCCTTTGCACAAGTTGGGGCTACTTGGAAGCAGAGATTTCAAAGTTTTGGGATTTTGTTTTGAGACAGACTTTAAAAGAAGTATAAATATTCAAGGCACAGTCAACCCTCAGTTATTTATGTTAATGGAGGTGCAGAATATCCAATTAGTTTATAATTGACTTTGGAACAGAGTCAGAAGTGCACCCTCTGACGGAGTTCTGCTGTGTGCACTAACAGTCTTAGGTGCCTGCCTTCTACAGTCCCAGCTCAGGGCCTTTCTTGACTTGGCTTTGTTGTTAGAAACTGGCACCCAGAGGAGAGAAGGAAGCTACAGAATATGCTTAATGATAATTTTTCAAGTTAAGAAGATATCTCTTTTTTAAGCACCCATCAAACACATTTGTATACATAGTAGTTCTTAATTTCATGTGGAAATCCAGCAAATATTTTATAAATTTGAATCCATAGATCGCTGTGGTTAATAGGAGGCAATAAATGAGCTGTATCTCTGCTATTATACCTTTGAGGCTATTTAATGTTTATTTACCTAATTCTGGGGGTAGACATTTCCTTGATTTTTATAGTAAAGAGTTTGTGTGTGTTGTAATTTTCTTTATGTAAAAGTTAGCCATAGTTTTGGTTTTTTTTTAAGATTTTATTTATTTATTTGTCAGAGAGAGAGAGAGAGAATCAGAGAATACTAGCAAGCAGAGGCAGAGAGAGAAGCAGGCTCCCTGCTTAGCAAGGAGCCCAATGTGGGACTCGATCCCAGGACTCTGGGATCGTGACCTGAGCCGAAGGCAGCTGCTTAACCAACTGAGCCACCCAGGCGTCCCCATAGTTTATTTTTTTAATTATTTGTGAGAGAGTACAAGCCGGGGATTGGGGAGTGGGAGAGGGAGAGAGATTCCTAAGTGGACTCTGTGATGAGCAGGGAGCCCAATGTGGGGCTCTATGTGGGGCTCCATGCAGGGCTTAATCTTATGACCTTGAGCATTGCTAAGTACAGTAGAGGAAAAAGATGTTATAAATGAGCACTGCACTATTGTAAATGTCCTATTAGGAACCAGAATTGGTAGAGCAGGGTATTGTTAGAGAAGAGTGTGGTAATGATGTTCCATTGAATTTACATAGTAGTTTTCTTCCAAGAAGCTTAAAATGATTCACAGATACCCACAAGCCAAAGAAGAACAAGTGATATATTTTTTTAAAGATTTTATTTATTTGACAGAGATCACAAGTAGGCAGAGAGGCAGGCAGAGAGAGAGAGGGAAGCAGGGTCCCCGCTGAGCGGAGAGCCCGATGCAGGGCTCGATCCCAGGACCCTGAGATCATGACCTGAGCCGAAGGCAGAGGCTTTAACCCACTGAGCCACCCAGGTGCCCCAGAACAAGTGATATTGACTCCATTTTACAGAAAAGGAAACCTAATGGGCATGAGAAACCAAATAAATTATACAAGAACAAAGTTGCACAGAGATGGACCCAATCTGCTTTGCAGGAGATAGATTAGTAATCCAATTTTTAAGGTTTCCAAAGATGTAGATCTCTCTGGGATCAGTTCTTTAGAGTGGAAATTCTAAAAAGCTAAAATATTGTCCAAGGCTGAGATATCTACTCTATTTGGGCCTGTGTTGCTCTGCATAATGATTCAGCTAAAAAACTGTTTATGAAGTGGTTTACCTACTTTGTGTCTCTAAAAGCCTTAAGAGCCCGTGCTCTGACCTGCATTCATTGCTCTTTTCCATACTATATTGGGGCAAAAGCCAAAGTCTTTCCGACAACCTATAAGGCCCATCAGGATCTGCCTGGTGCCCTGACCTTTTACTTCCTCTCCCCTCACTCTGACTAAGGACTTGTCATCCTTCAGGTAAGCCGGGCATACCCCCACCTCAGGGCCTTTCCAACGTGTTAGTCCCAGTTAATACCCCAGGTATTTTCTTCTCGTCGTCTCTCAGGTGTCACCCCAAGAATCAAATATACCTTCTCAGTGAGGCCTCCTTAGACTGTCCTATTCTGAAGAGCTCTTCCTATTCCCTCCTGGGCTCATATTCTCCATCCCTGCTTTGTTTTTCTTTATAAATGTTGCCATGTGACATACGGTAATATTTTACTTCTGTACTCGTCTCTGTCCCCTCAGTGGAATATGAGCTCTGTGAAAGTAGGAACTTTTTGTCTCCTTAGTTCAGAGATGTATTCTTGGGAGCAGTGCCTTTGTGTACTTAGTGCCTCAGACGTAATAGGTACTCAGTAACTATTTATTGAATAAATGTAAGGAACATGATGGTGGTGCTGAGTAACTCTAATAGCTGGGAGATAACTTTAGGATGAAACAGATTTATTTATGTCATTCACATTTCTAAGTATACTATGAGGTCAATTATTTTGAGTGCTTTGGGTTTGCTATGACTTGCTCTATTCCTTTATTCCTCTGACTTATGGACAGCATAGCATCTCCTTGATTGCTGCTTCTAAATTGTAAGCATGACTATACTCAATATATTTGAGGTGCTTCTTTACACAGCATTTATTTGGTTTAATAGATAGCTCAGCCTCCACTTTTTAGGAAATTCTGATTTTCGAGGAAAGTTATATTGGGGTACTACTTTAAATCTGTGATTTTAAGATATTGCGCATTTCTTTTTTTTTTTTTTTTTTTTAAGATTTTATTTACTTATTTGACAGACAGAGATTACAAGTAGGCAGAGAGGCAGGCAGAGACGAGGAAGTTCCCTGCTGAGCAGAGAGCCCAATGCGGGGCTGGATCCCAGGACCCTGGGATCATGACTTGAGCCGAAGGCAGAGTCTTAACCCACTGAGCCACCCAGGTGCCCCTATTGGTGCATTTCTAAAGAACCTCACCTTAGTCCTTAAGCTTGTGATTCCCAATTCTGGTTTTAAGATACCCTAACACAGTTATTTTTTTTTTAAGATTTTTTTTATTTGAGAGAGAGAAAAAGAAAGCACAGAGGAGAGTGAGAGGGAGAAGACTCCCCACTGAGCAGAGAGCCCAATGTGGGACTTGATCCCAGGATCCTGAGATCATGACCTGAGTCGAAGGCAGACGCTTAACCGACTGAGGCAACCAGGCATCCCAACACAGTGATTTTTTATCTTTTTTTGGTGTCACAGACTCCTTTGAGGATTTGAGAAAAGTTGCTGCCCACATGCACTTAAAATACAATTTTGCATAAAATCGCAGTGAATTGAGAGTCTTTGAGATACAGGACTCTAAAGACTCCAGACTAATGCCTGCTATCCTAGAAGAATCCCAGTTATTTCAAGAAACAATACCAAATTCTCAAACCGAACCTACCCTCAGCTTACATAATTTGAAAAGCATTTGTATAGGGATGCCTTGGTGGCTCAGTTGATTGGGCAGCCAACTCTTGATTTGATTTTGGGTGGTGGGATCCGGCCCTGGGATTGAGCCCCTGTTGGGCTCTGTGCTCAACCTAGAGTCTGCTTGTTCCTCTCCCTGTCCCTCCCCCTGTTCATGCACACCCTCTCTCTCTAAAATAAATAAAATATCGAGAAAAAAAAAGTTTGTATATATTACTTGAAGTCAAATAGACAACAATATTATGATTCAGTTATAAGAAGGTTGTCTTGACCTAAGATGACCTCAGATGTTAAAATTGGTATATGAGAAGGATCTGCTTATGTTGATTTAGCAAAGGAATTGTGCTCTCCAAATATTTTTTTTTTTTTAATATTTTATTTATTTGACAGAGAGAGAGAAGTCACAAGTAGTCAGAGAGGCAGGCAGAGAGAGAGGGAGAAACAGGCTCCTCACTGAACCGAGAGCCCGATGCGGGGCTCGATCCCAGGACCCTGAGATCACGACCTGAGCCGAAGGCAGAGGCTTAAACCACTGAGCCACCCAGGCGCCCCTGTGCTCTCCAAATATTAAGTGGAACTGCATCAATTCAAGAAATGCTTACAACCCTTTCATTATGGTGTTTTCACTGAAATGTCCATAAGAATAAAGGATATTTTACTGGGGCGCCTGGGTGGCTCAGTGGGTTAAAGCCTCTGCCTTCGGGATCGAGCCCCGCATCCGGCTCTCTGATCAGCGGGGAGCTTGTTTCCTCCTCTCTCTCTTCCTGCCTCTCTGCCTGCTTGTGATCTCTCTCTCTGTCAAATAAATAAATAAAATATTTAAAAAAAAAGAAAGAATAAAGGATATTTTACTAATTTGTTTCAATATAAGTAGAACAATATGTGTCTGTTTTATTACTTAATTCAAAAAACAGAGGCTGTGAAACTAAATTTGGTTATTTTCTATTTTTTTTTTTATTTCTATCCTTTACTCTCTACTGCTTTCCCTAGAGTAGAATTCCTTGGGCCCTTCAATTTCTATTTGCTATAATGGAAAACTTTGTATCTTTAAAAAGAAAAAGTTTATTGTTGCTTGCTTGTTTGTTTTTTAAAATATGAGATAAGCTACTTTAGCTACTCTAATTTTGATGTGGGTTCTAAACAGTACAGCTCATGAATACATTTTGTTTTGTTTGATACTTTTTAACATATTAGAATTTGTGTTTAATATGCAAATTCAGAAACACCAAATTAATCAAAGTGATTTAAGTTAGAGGGTTTTTTTTTTAAGATTTTATTTATTTATTTAACAGAGAGAGAGAGATTACAAGTAGGCAGAGCAGCAGGTGGGAGGTGGGGGTGGGGGGTAGGAAGCAGGCTCCCTGCGGAGCAGAGAGCCCACGCAGAGCTCCATCCCAGGACCCTGAGATCATGACCTGAGCCAAAGGCAGAGGCTTAACCCACTGAGCCACCCAAGCGCCCCTGAAGTTAGTTTTTTTGAGAGTTATAAACACAAGCACACATTTTTCTTGGGGACAGGAAATTAGTTTATTAAGAAATTCTGATCCCTGGAATTTGAAGCGGTGGTAGTTGTTCAAGATGGCAGCATAACTATCTTCAAGACTGCTGTTTTGTTTTTTTAAAAAAATCTAGGATACTTCTGTTATGATGGAAAGCAACCATAATACAACTGTAATTTAAGAAGCATATTCAGTTATTATGTGCCTACCAATTTTATGCATGCTTATATATCAAAAGGGTACTATTATGCATATATAAATATATGATAACTGGAAAATACTATTGATATTGTTATTTCTGTAGAATAATTTGGATGAGACTGCAGGCTTTATGTTTTACGCCTATTCATCTTGCTCTTTCCTAAAAATTGATTATGGATTTCCATTCTTTTTTCCCTAAACCATTTTGTCCAGAAAGAAAAGAAAAATCTTTTACGTAATTCAGGTTTCAGGTTCTTTCACTTTTGTATCTTCTGCTTGGAACCATGTTGGTATCTGAATTTACAGTTCTGTGGCCAAGATGTTTTAAAACTTTGTGAGGGACTTTATTGGACTTATACTAGAATTAAAGCCTATTCAGTTTTCCATACCTAGGGTAAAATACAGGGCAGGCTCTTCCACTTGTAAAATATAATCATCAAATTTCAAGCTAGAAAAAACCCCTAATCCAATCATTTCATTTTACAGATGAAGAAATAGATTAGTATCTTGCCAAAGAGCTGCCAATCTACTGCCATATCTTACTGGCCAGCATTTTTAGCAAACCGTATTTATTTTAAACTTTTTTGGGGTCATTGCAGGGAGATTAAAGAGCAGATGTTGGCAGAGATTTTTCCCTGGAGCATTCCAGTAAGAAGATATTACAGATTGCCATAAGGTCTCTTTCCTCTTTGATCCCTAGTCAACCAGAAGGCATACTTTAAAATAAGTGAAGAAACTAAAAATCCCTTGCCATACCTTAGCATTACTTTACATGGTGCATATGTCTTTTATTCTGCTGTAGGTAGCCTGTTGATAGTCTGTTGTAGATAGCCTGGACTGTCTCCTCAAAGCGTGAGAGACTTTTTATGTAATCTATGCCAAGAATCTTACCAAGACTGGGGGCTGCACCCGCGTCTCTCAATGTTTTAAAATGTGGATCTCCTGCTGCATGCCAAATGCTGTGACAGCTGTGACAGGTCCAGAAGGAATATGAAGAACAGCACCCTAGCCTAGTCCTACTGAGGAAAATAGCAGAAGACAGTATGAGATAAATGCCAAGCAAGAGGTATAGGCATGGATGCGTTAGAATGCCGAGTTTGAGTCTCTCGGGAGTCTTTCAAATAACTGTACCAGTTCTGTTTCATCCCCTAGGACTGAAGAAAAAACAAAAAAAAAGCCCGTAAGATTTTAACCCAGGCAACTGCAAGTAGCTTCAAGCTGCAGGACAGCTACAAGCCAGTCATACCTTCTAATGTTCACTGTTGTCAGTTAAATATGGGTTATAATATTGCCTGTATAAATATTCCTGTATGTATAAAAACTCATTTGTAGCATTTTCTTTCCTTTTTTTTTTATTTTAAGATTTTATCTATTTATTTGACAGACAGAGATCACAAGTAGGCAGAGAGGCAGGCAGAGAGAGAGGGGGAAGCAGGCTCCCCGCTAAGCAGAGAGCCCAGTGCGGGGCTGGATCCCAGGACCCTGAGATCATGACCCGAACCAAAGGCAGAGGCTTAACCCACTGAGCCACCCACACACCCCTGTAGCATTTTCATTAGAATTTCAAATAAACACCATGATTTTCTTCTCAAATTGCAGACTTTCAAAAATGTACAAGAAATTCCTGTTAAGTTGTAAAATTAAAGCAGAAAATTTAGCTTTAAACAGAATTTAGCATATTAGGAGATCTGTTTGAATTGAGAATCTTAGTAGCTCAGTTTTACAAACTGCATAAAAGAAGAAATAAATACTAAGACTATGTAGAAGGTGAATACTATTTGAATATCATCTCTATTCAGCAAAATTTGTTTCTAATACCAGTGTATTAAAAAATTACTGAGTAGTCATCCGTATCTGTTATTTCCATTCTCTTTATTTATTTATTTGACAGACAGAGATCACAAACAGGCAGAGAGGGGTAGGGAAGCAGGCTCCCCACAGAGCAGAGAGCCCAATGTGGGGCTCGATCCCAGGGCCCTGAGATCATGACCTGAGCCGAAGGCAGTGGCTTTAACCCACTGAGCCACCCAGGCGCCCCTATTTCCATTCTCTTAAATGTGTTGTGACTTTAGTAAAGTATGAGGGAGATAGACGCAAACTCTAGAAGAACGTACGTGTCTGCTGTGACAATAACAGTAGGCTATTACCTGCTCTGAAGTTAGTAAACCATATAGTTATACATCATATATTTTTATCACCATTAGAGATCATGTGGAATTTAGTTGTCCCCTTTGGGTATATGAAAAGTCCATAGGTGCCTTATGACCATTTAAAAAGTAAGAGTAGGGGCGCCTGGGTGGCTCAGTGGGTTAAGCCTCTGCCTTCGGCTCAGGTCATGATCTCAGGGTTCTGGGATCAAGCCCCAAGTCGGGCTCTCTGCTCAGCGGGGAGCCTGCTTCCTCCTCTCTCTCTGCCTGCCTCTCTGCCTGCTTGTGACCTCTGTCTGTCAAATAAATAAATAAAATCTTAAAAAAAAAAAAAAAAGGTAAGAGTAAATCACATAACCTGTCATCTGTTGGGGTACAGTTGGTAGGGTAACTAAATAATCTGAAGATCCTGGGGCACCTGGGTAGTTCAGTCACTCGAGCGCCTGCCTTTGGCTCAGGTCATGATCTTGGGGTCCTGGGATTGAGCCCCGCATCAGGCTCCCTGCTCAGCAGGGGATCCTGCTCTCCCTCTCCCTTTGCCCCTCCCTCTGCTCATGAGCGCTTTCTCTCTCCCTCTCTTTCTCAAATAAATAAATAAAATCTTTAAAAAAAATCTTTAAGATCCTTTCTAGCTCTAAACAGAGTTTATGTTTACCGTAGAAACAGACTTATTACAAAGTGACACGTAACTTGCTTATTTATTTCTTTTCCTTGAGATAAGATGTATTTGGTAAGTAGTAAAAAAAACCTGACCAAATTCCTTAAAGTCGCACAACAAATTGTTAGCAAAATGAAGCATCAGAGTCAAGGGCATTCCCAGTCCCCTTGTCCTGTACTGTCTTTACATTCAGTTAAAGCACACAAAAATGAGTTTTTCTCTGCAGATACATATTTTAAAATATCTGCAGTGGCTGGAGGACCCTTATTCTAAATTCTTCATTGAGGTGTCTCAGTGACCAAACCACACTGACTTCAATCATGAGCCTACATCTAAGTGAATCTGAACCTTTGGAAAGGCTTGGCAAAACCGTAGATAACCTAGAGCCAGTCTGGGCCATAGCAGTAAAAGGATGATGTGTCTGATTCTAAAATACTTTGTGAAGTTGAATTATCAAAGAGAAGCTGAATAATTACACTAGAAATAAGGATTTCAGAGGAGCTGATAGGTGTTCATGTGTGGCACTAAGGGATAGAGCTCTGGTCTGTAAGCATCTGGAGGCATCTGGGAGGAGTGGAAGTGGGGCCATCTGATTAGTAACTATGCCTTGTTATTAAACCGTGACTTTCTGCATTGTATATCCCCCAGAGTTGGAAAACTTCCGCTGGCAAAAAAAAAGAGAAGGGCTGCCGTGCTGTTGCTGAGGGCCATCCAGTAGACACAAAAGCGCCTTCTTACAGGCCTGCAGCAGGGGTAGCCTGTACGGGCAGGCCCGGTCCTCTCAAAGACTGGGAATCCAATTCTTTCCCCAGGGGGTTTCCAACTAGTTTGCACTTCAGAAAAATCTTTTCTTTCTCCTGCTGTTCACGCCCTGCAAAGAATTTTCTTCCAACCAAAGAAATTGTTTTATAATCAAAAATCCTTGTCTTTAGTTGTTGGACATCAAAGAAAGTTTGGAGGAGACTGGGGGATTATGTGAGTGCCTAGAATTTATTTTGAATGCAAACTCGCTACATGAGTAGTATACTCATCTCAGGGTTGGGAAAGAACCTAGTAGAACTTAAATGTGTATTCCTCCTTGGTTGGATGTACCTCAATAAGTTAGCTACAAATGAGATGGATAGCTCTATCTGGACTTAATTCCTGTATGTTTGGCTCTTGAGGTTCTTACTGGAAGAGGGACCCTTACCCTACCTGCCCCTTTCAAACCTGATATTGGGAAACATGAGGATCTACTGGTCAACTTGAAACAACCAAAAATCTTTTTTAACCTTCAATACTTCAACTTTTGGGGAATTTGGGGTTTCTCCCAGGGCCGTTGATGATCTCACCCATGTCGGGAGCCACATTCCCTGCATTCCCTGCTGTCTCCGAGGTGTGGATGATGTCATTTTCTCTCACAAAGGAAAACCTCAGCACCCTGAGGGCCTGAACTCAGGTCTTGGCAGGTAAACGATGGAGGAACTTACTTCTGGATTTAAACTGTTTGATTGACTCAGGCTTAAAGAGGCACAACCATGCTAAGTACTAGCTTCACAGCCTCATCTCTGAGGCCTGAATAGACCATTTATTGTTCAGGGAGAATTAACACTGCAACTTTAAGATACCATTTTCTGGATCAGAACAATGATTAATATTTTGGTTCTTGCAGTTGGGACATTTATTGGCCGTTGTTCTAAGAGATTATGGCTCCTTCTTAAATATCCTCTGAATCCGTGAATTTTTCCAAGCTTTTCTGGGATCCATTTATGCATTATCTGACTTTCCTTCCTCAAGGAGATTAACAACAACAAAAACAAGAATCAGAAAAAAATAAAGTGATGGATAGGACAGATTTAGGCGGAGTTATGCCCTGGACAAAGTACATTCTTGCTATTTTTAATCTTGGCTCTGTGGTTATGAACAGAAGAGACTATTTGGTCTAGGAGACGTCCAATCTCTTCTGTCCCTTCACTGCAACCACAAAGCAGTGGTTAGAAATAGAATTCCAGGAACACCAAAAATGCTCACAGTTTCCAATAGTGGCAGCTCCGGTGCTCCCACAAGGATTCTTTGAGCACTCTTCCTCATGGCCGTCTTGTGGTGTCCTTGTGGTTGGGAGCCTACATCATCAATACCAAAGGCTTGCCCTGAAGACAAACCTGGTAGAAATGTCAGTTGTCTATCTTTGCCACCAAAAACAATCCTTTATATTTTTACTCTGTTCTAAACTAATACACTCTAGGTTTTTAGAGAAAAGAGACTTTCTTTGAAGGAATCCTCAACTGACCATTCTCACAAAATTTTAAGAGCACGAGTTTGTACTAGGAAAGTAAGTCAGAATGTGCGGGCCAGACAGGATTTGTCAGAGGTTTTTACTCTGCTCAGCAGTGTCAAATTAACTTGCCTATGTTACTCCTATGCAGGTATACGATTACACTTTGGGTTTTTTGGTTTTTTTTACACTAAGAGTATATGGGTAAATCCACTGAAACTTAAGAATGTCCCTTTTAAAAGTTTATAAAGGGGAGTAGGGAATTGAACTGTAAGGGAAGGGCCTAACCTGCAACCGTTCATTATCGTAATCTTATTTCTCCTGAGTTGATGTGTACTTGAACCAAATTAATAACATTACATGAAATGCCCTAGTTTTTTCCAGCAATATCAATCTTAAAGGCGTGGAACAGGACTTGGCATTTTGTTTCCATTTTTATTGTTTTGTTTTCTAAAGGGAAGTTTGAGTTGGAGCCTATCTGGCAGGATTCCATGCTTCTACCAAACCACCTGTCCTGGCAGAGACAATGGAATCAAAAGTCAAGTTCTTTATGACTGCACCTGCCTTGTAAGTGCTGCCAGAAGATCTAATTTTTCTCCTGTAGCCAAATTCTACCCAGAAACCATAGTATTTGGCACCCAAACAGTGGGCGCATACACCCCAAAACATGGGTGTCCCAATTTCAGGAGAACTAGTACTCCTGGTTCTCTGTTGACTTCTAAGGTAATCTTTTGCATTATATTCAATGATTATTTTACTGTTTATCAAATGGAGGAGATGTAGCTTTTTGGTTCACTGGTTTTTAAGATTTTTTGGTCAGAATCTACCAAGGATGATGGATCGCTTGGTAATTTATTATTTAGAAAAGCATGAAGGAGAATAGGATCTACTTAAAAGAGATCAGGAACATTATCTCCAAAGTCAGAACACCATGTAGTATTTTCCATGAGAAGACGCTACCATTTGTCCCTGCCTCTTCCATTTCCCAGAAATATACACTACCCTGTGGGTCACCAGTTGAACACACTCTGATTAAGTGATTGTTTTGGAGGCTATCTAACTTCCTTGATGAGGACGTTTTCCTTTTGAATTATCAGAGTGTATGTTCTCTTAGGGCAGCGTTATTACTTCATTGTGTCCTAACTTGATGTATGACTTGGAGGCCTTCTGGCCTAAGAACATAATTTCTGTCACCGATCAGATAGTTGAAAATAATATGCTCACCAAATAGTGCTCTTTACACAGTATTCACATATAATGATATAATAATAAGGCATAAAGCATATTCTAAAATGAGTGACAACATCCTTCAGTGAACAGAACTCTCAGTAGTCTTGTGTTTTGTTTTTTGTAATGATTTATTTATTTTAGAGAGAGTGTGTGGGTGCGCAGAGAGGGGTGTGAAGAGGGAGAGGGAGAGAGACACTTAAGCAGACAACACACTGAGTCCCAACATGGGGCCCGTTGTGAACCCAATGTTGGGCTTGATCTCATGACCGTGAGATCACAACTCTGAGATCACCACCTGAGCCAAAACCAAGAGTCTGATGCTTTAATCTACTGAGCTACTCAGGTACCTCAGTAGCCTTGTGCTTTAATCTCAGCTCTGATCCTTGAGGAAAAATGCTTAACTTCTTTGAGCCTGTGTCCTCATGGTTAAATGAGGATAATAGGTGCCTGGGTGGCTCAGTTGGTTAAACATCCAAGTCTTGATTTTGGCTCAGGTCATGACCTCAGGGTTGTGAGACTGAAGCCTATCCTGGGCTCTGTGCTCAGAGTGGAGTCTCCTTCTCTCTCTCTGTTTTTCCCTTTTCCTCTGCCCCCCACCCCTACTCACGCTTATTCTCTCTCAAATAAATAAATAAATCTTCTAAAAAAGAAAATAAAATGGGGATAATAGTAATAGTCTGCCAACCTGAAATGAAATGAGAATTGTTTTTGAAATTGCAAATGTTAAGGTATTGTTATTATTAATAGTAATTAGATTTGAGCTCTTTCTCATTCACCTAATTACTGTAAGAAATATTAAGTTTGATGGTTATTGATTTAAGCTCAGTTAACCTATTTTACGTCAATTTGGCATTATCCTAAAATACATAAGAATAAGACTATTTCTTTTTTTTAATGTAGCTAAAAAGACAATGCTTTAGAGTCAAAATTTTGTGGGCCAAAGGGCAGATGAAATGTTACCATACTGTAGTAACAGGTAGCCTTAATGGCTTAGAGAATGACTAATGGCATATGGGTCCTAGGGTCAGAACTGAAGTTCTGTTTCTACCTTGCTTGTGCCACGGTGAATCACTTGCCCTCCCTGGACCTTTGTACATGTTGCTGGTCTATACTGGTGAGCCCATTAGCTTCTTTCCAGGATCAATGAGGTGATCACTGACCCAACAAAAAACAGCTCTTTCCTCAGTTTTTACTACTCAAGAGTCAGAGGGATCCTAGAACCATATTACCTATCCCTCTTACATTTTCCCTTTTTGAAATTTTGGAGTATTCTTTTAATTGCTGCTGTCCTGAAACAGTGGCTCAGAATGCAGAAGCTCTCACCTTCCTGCGTAGCTTTGCAGCTGCATTCTAAGGGATAGAAGGAAAGGCATTCAGGTCTGTGAAGGGAACTAATTTACACAGTTCATTATACTAGCACTGTGCTGGTCCCAACATGTTGTGCTTTGAAGCTCAGCAGATAAGTTTCTCTAACCTGCTTGGAAATGACCTCACAAGTCCCTGAGACTCCCAGTTCCCCACTGAGAAGTATTAGATCAAAATGAGAGGGGTGTCTGGGTGGCTCAGTGGGTTGGGCCTCTGCCTTCGGCTCTGGTCGTGGTCTCGGGGTCCTGCGATCGGACCTCACATCGGGCCCTCTGCTTGGCAGGGAGCCTCCTTCCCCCTCTCTCTCTGCCTGCCTCTGCCTGCTTGTGATCTCCGTCAAGTAAATAAATAAAATCTTTAAAAAAAATGAGAATAAGCAGTTTCAGTCATAGCATCTATCCCATATTGGTAGCCCAGAAGTCATTTTTAGGTAAATGCCTCCTTTGAGGCATCTCAGAGACTAATTTGTGCAGTATGGAAAAAATCTGTATTCCACACTGTAACTTAACCTGTTTGAAGTCTCTCCCCCAAACAGGTAAATAATGGGATAAAGGTAATTATGGGTTTTCTCATCTTTTCTACTTACCCGTTCCTTGTTGTGATTAAACACACATAGCTTATAACTCTTTTAGAAACAAACTGAATTGCCATTATTACCCTTTCAACGCTTGCATGGTATTACAATCCATTTCCATCACAGTGTGACATAGTGGGAGACAGGAGACAAATGTATGTGGGGAAGATAGAAGGAGCTAATGTTTTCTCTTGTATTGGTTTTGGGAAGAGTCCTTCTCTAAAGGTACTTCTTGGGGAAATCTTTTTTCTTCCCAAGGCCTAATAGAGATTAGTGAGAGATGTCTGCAAAGCATTGGAAGCTCTTTGAAATAAAGGCATGGATAAACACTCAGTATCATTGTTATTATCATTAAAAAGGAAAGCCCAGCATGTGATGTTTTGGGTCACTTCCAGCGGGCTTTTTTGATGTTTATGATTTCTTTTTTGACCTTTGCCTCTTGATATCTTTATACATTTATTGACACTGTTGGACAAAGTCTTGAGATGCTAAGTAATAGGGTGTTAAGAATGAAATGTCTGCTAGCCTCCATTTCTATGGGTGGAATGTCTCAAAATGTGTTTAAAGTATATAGTTCAGGGGCACCTGGGTGGCCCAGTCGGGTAAGTGTCTGCCTTTGTCTCAGTCATGATCTCAGGGTCCTGGGATTGAGCCCCATATCAGGTTTCCTGCTCAGTGAGGAGTCTGCTTTTCCCTCTGCCCCTCCCTCTGACTTGGGGGTGCTTTCACACTCTCTCTCTCAAATAAATAAAAATATTTGAAAAAAAAAAAAGTTCAGGTTTCTGTCTTTGGATACCTTTATTGTTCAAGTCTGGTAATCTTGGTGGTAATCTTGGTGGCAAACGTAGTTTAATATCTGATCACTTGAGTTTTTATTTCCAATTCTATTCTTTCTCGAGTTTTATAGGAAAATTTTCACCAGCTCAAATAAATACCAAATAACTTGGGATATTTATCCGTGTTCCATTTATGAGTTAGAGATAAATTAAAAGGAAGAAGCAGATATAAAGGATCTAAAAAACAAATATTATAGGAACTCCTTAGGGGCACCATAATAAATTCAGTCAATCTCCTGTACTTCAGAATGTAAATTATTTCATGCCAAAAATGATCATAATGATGTCCTTATACCAAAGATACCAAATAAAGGCTAAATATTTTCGGTTATAATGTATTGAGGCAGGAAAATGTAGCAGTACATTTTAGAAAGGCTTTCTATGGTACAGATTAAATTTTAAAAGACTTCCTTCTGGTCCTTAGCTAGCTAAATAAATCACAGACTTTAATTTTGTGCCTTCTGTAGTCAAGGACTCGTGCTAATCAAAATATTCTCTTCTCTGATTGGCAGATATATTTAAGAATTGAGAAGAATTAATGCTCAATTTCTTTTTTTAATGCTGTTGGTCCTTCCTTTTGAGTTTGTGGGGTTGCTACATATTCCTTTAAAAAAAAGAAAAGAAAAGGCAACCCTAGCTGATGAGTTGTTTATTTGTTTTAGATTTTAAATGGTTATTCTACCATAAAGTTTGCTTGTATACACACATATATTTTCCCCTCTAGCTTTTCAGCAAGTTAAGTTTGTTTTTTTTTTAATCCGCACCTCAAATTTTTGCATCTCTACACACACAGATTTGTGTACTTCTAAGCTTAGCTTTTACCAAAGAAAGGTAAAGTAAGAAAAAAAAGTGGAAAATATGCATCAGAACCAGAGAGATTCTATAGGAAATCAGATAGGAGGATGGAATACATTAGGCCAACCACTATAGAAAAGTATTTGAAATTATCATGTTTAGCAAAAGCAACCACCCTGAAACTACTAATAATGGTAATAATATGTGTTTGTAGACACATGAAGGATTGAAAATGAGGGTTTAGATTATAATGAATAATATATATTAGATATAAATAACATTGTATATGCTATATATAGAATGTATATTCACAGTATACATAGAACACATATATGGAATATAGACTATATGTACATATTCTAAATACTTACTTTTCCATCCTTTAAGGGAAGCTACTTCCTCTATGCAAACCATGGACCAGTCTCTGGAGATAGTTGCCTTTTGAGACCCTAAAGCCAAATTATTTATCTGGCTTTTGAAATTTTGCCTGTTGAGAGAAAGGATAGTCAGAGGCAAAACGGAGAACCTTAGGACATCCCCCGGACGTGTTCTTTTCCCTGACACCCGCTCTTCCATCCATAATTTCAGTTAAATTTACTTAGCAGAAAACAATCAATTCTAACCTCAACCTGATGTCTTTTGCTCTGTTTCAGGCTTGTCTCAGATTCAGCGTGTTGGAGCTGGCTTTCTTCTCACTGGCTTTCTTCTCTCTTGTTAATTTCTCCTCGCTCATCTCTCCCTGATTGTGTAGACTGCCTCTCTCCTTAGGAATTTTTACCATGATGGCTCAGTCAATTAAGAATCTTGACTCTTGATTTCGGTTCAGGTCATGATCTTGGGTTGTGGTTGCTTAAGATTCTCTCTCTCTCCTTCTTCCTCTTTCCCTCCCCACTCTTTAAAAAAAAAATTTTTTTTTTTCTAACCACATAATGGTCCTTCTATGATGTTTCTCTCATTTTCATTTGGGGGGTCATTTAAAAAAAAATCTGTGCTCACTGTCAAAAGTCTCTTCTTACCATGAAATTTTGCTATCTCTTTTGTATCCTCCACGTCATATTGGTCTTATTTAGGTTGGGATTTTGATGATCTGGCCTGTTTCTTGGCATGTCATGTAGTGCACCAGATTCACTGTACATGTTCACTCATAATTCTGTTGAATAAGCTGGTGTGTTGCTGCTTTTTTCATCTGGAGACAGTGTTCCGCAGGCCATGTTAACAGGCGACTGCACATCAGGTTACGTGCTGACAGCTGTGTCTTCCCTCAGAAGAGATCCTTTTTTCCTCCCTATCAAATAAAAGCTTAGATTTTAGAGAAAATTGCAAAATACATCAAATGAAAGAGAAGAACTGAAATCACAGCACCTGTGGTTTTCTCTATCCTTAGTATGAAAGCAGCTTCCTAGAGAATTTTATTGTAATATGTTAATGAAATGTTTATAGTCATCCCTTTGCAGTTTGTTTAGAGAGTAGTTTCTAAGCAGCAGTTCCTGCATCATCTAGAAAACTTTTAGCTGGAGAAACCACATTTCTTTTCTTTTCTCAAGTGGCAGAACCGGTCTTTTTTTTTCTTTTTGAGTTTGTTTAATACTTGATCTTTATGGTGAGGGACTAAGTTACATGATCTTCCTACCAAAAGAATGTTTCTCAGATTTTTGTGTTTTATAGCTTTCTGATTTCATTATCATCAGAGGTTTAATTGTCAGGGAAGTGTGAAAATCTCCTAGCAGTTCAAGTGTGCACAGAAATAAATGGTCTTTCATAAAGAAGGAGTAACTTCATGCTATTGATCTGATAATAGGTTTGGATGCATCTTACCAGGGGTCCAGAGCTCTAATCAGAAATCACTGAGTCATGTATATGTCTAAAGCTAGGGAACTTACCAACACATTACATCGCCTCATATTGATAATGCCCTTTCCACAATCTTTGGGTAGGTAGGTCATGCTATGACAGACCATTTGGCTGCCTCAAAGGAATTTCAGATCCTGTTTAATATTTGCTACTTTTACTATGTAGTGAAGGCAGAGAGGTTGTAGTAGTAATCTTGTGAAGAAGGAAATTAGTGTTTCTTATCTATTTTCCATATATTGTCAATCTGTCCAAGTAAGCTGATTACATGGAAAACTGATAAGGAACTGTGTTTCCTTCTTGATATACTTGCCTGTCCAGAAGCATGTCCCCCGGTGGAGAACCCTGTGGTAGAGTGTCGGCCCTCTAGATAAGGTGGAATATCTGCCAAATAGCTGAACCATCGTGCCTCCGTCTATTTGCACGACCTGAAGGAGAGAGGAGGTGGGAGGATGAAAGAGGGCCACCTCCCTACCCCCAAGACTCCTAAAGTTCAAAGACACAGCTGGTGTTCCAGTGGAACCCATGCATCGGGAGCAGTCCAGTGGCTAGAGAGATAACAGGACAGCCTTCTGATATCCTCCAAAGTACTCATTTCCTGGCCCGTGACCTTCCCTGGGAATCATCTCGTCAAGTCCTTCAAGCCTTTTGTTGGCCTGCTTTTTGTGTGTGTGTGTGTGTGTGTATTTCTTTCACAAAGTGAGGGCTGTAAGCAGCGGAGAGTGAGTCCTGCACGTGGACTCTCAGCTGCCCCATTTGAGGAGGATTGTTGAACTGTCTTGTTTCTGCATGAATAAAACTACAGAGGCACCTGGGTGGCTCATTCGGTTGAGCATCTGATTCTTGATCTTGGCTCAAGTCCTGATCTTGGGATCATGAGATTAAGCCCTGCGTTGGGCTCCCTGCTCAGTGGGGTGTCTGCTTGAGGATTCTCTCTCTCCCTCTGCCCCTCCCCCCACTTGAGCTGCTTGCTCTCTCTAAATAAATAAATAAAAATAAAAATCTTTGAAAAAATTAAAAACTGCAATAATATCATCCTCTGAGTTCTTGTACACTTGACTGCTGTTTCCCAAATGATTTTCTAAATTATTTTCATTTGTACCATATCCAATGCTTTACTTCTTTTCATTCTATCTGATATTAAGTCATTGCTAACTATCTATACAGAGAGGCTAGATGCATCTTCTTTTCCTTCTTTGAAGCTATTTTCTAGATTATGGGGTCAAATTCTATTGGATTATCTGGAATTTCTTCATAAAATTCAACATCAACCAATAAGATTTACTTTTGTAATTTTACCTCTCAAGCTTACCACTGAGTCATAGTCTTTCTACAGTTTCAGTGCAAACAAGATTTTGATTTGTATCCTTTTTTTTTAAATTCTAAAAATCAAACTGATCTCAATCTATCTTATCCCCATATAGATAGTAGTCAACTCAACAATATCTAATTGTGTTTCTAGTCAGGCCTTGTGCAAGTAAGCGCACATGGGTTGTGGTCTGTTGTAGAAAATATAAACATGACAACAAGTCTCAAAACTCAGGTCAGTTTCCTAATCTGTACTGCAATCAAAATGGTAACAAGTTCACCCCTACCTCAAGGTAGATAGTCTGAAGAATTATCTTCTAACATGATGTCCCGTCCCCCATTGCATGGGGTAGGCCAGCAACTGCTCCATAATAGCACTGTGGCTCAGCAAGTTAGGACTGGAGAATAAAACAACCATATCCAGTTGAGATATTCAAGGAGAATATCTGCAAAGAAAATTCAAGGAGACACAATGTAATAATGATGATTATATTCATATATGGAGAGAAGAAGAAGAATTGCATGCATTGTCCCCAAATTTTCTTGTAAGAGCGTTTTGTGATAAGTTATATAATATCTATTCCCTCATCAGGCCACGTATGGAAATAAAAAATGTAACCCTTCCTGAGCCTTTGAAGGCAGGGATTCCTCTTGGAGAGATTTGTAGTAATGAAAAGAGTTCTGGAGTGAATGTGCAGCTATCTTATATATTGACTTTAGATTTAGAAGGCTTAGTTGCTGGGGCTGCCATTTACTCCACTTCCAGATGTATTCAGGGGCCAGTAGGTACTTAATAAAGAAATAGGAGAAACTCCCTACCATCTTCCTTTGTCGCCCACAAGTTAGCACAGAGTTAAGTAATATCTGGACTTGGTGTCCTCTGGCTTGAGTGCTCTTTAATATTTGCTGCCCCCAGAAAGACTTTCTGGCATTCTTGGTGTGAAGTCTCTTTTGCAGTCATAAGCTAGCCAGTGCTCCATGATATGTCATGATTAACTGTATTTGTGTGAAAACCGTTGTGATAAGGCTCACACTGATGGAATTTGATCTCTTGAGACTTGCCTCCATCAAGAGGTCTCTTCTCAGCTTCCCCTAACTTTATTTACTATCAAAGTCTCTAATTCTTTCTTAGCCTGGAGATGATGTTCTTTTTCAACTTGCGTATTGCTCTCAGAAAGCACAATCTCCTTCCTTCCACCGTCTGCATGCTGCCCCATAATAAACCCAGCCTCGCGGATCTGATGTCTTCGGGGCGTCTGTTTCCCGTTGCAGCACAGATTTCTGCTTCACTTCAAGGGTCTTGTTTCCCTCCTCTCATCAACTCTAGCTGTCAGTCAGCTGCGAAGACTGACTTACCTACCCCTCCCAAACTGCTCCAGGAGGAATCCGGTTCTTCTGGCCTCAGTGCTGACCTTGACCCTTTCCCCAGTCCTGAGCAGTCCTGGAAACTCTGCAGCCCTCAGCACCTAATTCATGCCTGATACTCTAACTTTCTTGCCCTGGCCTCAGGAAAGAGAGCACATTCTGAACACTCCTCCTTTTGTGTCGGCATCTCTGTGAGGTACTTTGGAAGGACTCCAGCCAGGCATGGAAGGGCTCTTTGATAATATCTGACGGGTGGGTAAGAATTTCAGGCACCTGGCCAAGATACACATAGCCTGTAATCGTTAACTCAGTCTGTAAACAGTTCAAACGGCACTGAGAGGCCGTCAGTTATTACATTAGAAGAAGCCTTTCATCTCTCTTGCCTAGAAGCCAGGCGTCCAGCATTGGCCCCCACTGTGGCAATGGGAAGCATGGGGCTATGTGCACAGCCACCAAGGCCCAAGTCGTGCAGGGCCATACAATGGAGCCTGCTCCGACTGACTGACTTCCAAACTCTCAGCATTGGAGCAATAATGAAATCATTCATTTCCTTTTGTTCTGCACCTGGCTGATGCTGGAAGGAAAAAAGAAAAAAGATAGGAAATAAAAGAAAAGGAAAGAAAACCTTGACCAGGAATAAATAATGGGGAAGAAATTATCATCAGAGATTGGAAATTTCATTTTTCAGCTCAATTTTCCTACACACATCCGTGTTCTAAAACCTTTACAACCTCACCATTGACATTTTTATTTTGTTCCTTTGCTCCAGACTGAATCCTACTTTGATCCTCAGTAGACCCTATGTCCCCATTAACCTTACAGTTACTCGGTATTACTGGACCCTAAGTACAAGGCACAGTGCTGGGCCCAGATAACAGACATCCTGCCCTCAAGGTGCTTACTAATTGAGACCTTAAGATAATACTAGATATATTCTAGAGATAACTACCACCATGAGAGTTTATAACAAGTGCCAACTAAGGCATATGATGAGTTTCTGTGGAATTTGCAGTAAGGAGAAAGAAAAGCAACGTGGACAAGAGTGATCAGGGAAACTCCTTTCCAAGTCTGTGAGAAATCTTACATTCCATCCTTTTCTTTTTATTAGTTTCTTTTCTTTCGTATTTCTAACCAATTTTCTTTTGTCTTTATCATTGCTAATTTTGCTAGCAATATTGACTGTTCCAGACATAGAGTACATGGAATCGTTAACCCTCTTTTAGAATTTTTCTGATGAATAGAATTTTGCAGAGGTAGTTATGAGACCTGCCTGCCCATGGGGCATTCTGCCACCAAACGCAGCTTACTCTAAGCATCTTGATTGCGGAAGACCCTTTCCTGATGAATATTTTTAAAGTTCAGATTAGTTTTAAGGCTGTCATTGCTGAAGCACTTTATGGTACATAGCACAGAGCAAAATTTAGATTAGGCCATAGGTTTTAAATGAACGAGAGGAATAAAATCCTACACTCATTGTATTCAAGGTGAGCACCAAAGCCCCAGATTTTGCCCCTCATTCCAGAATCCCAAATGTGAAGCAGCTAGATTCTTTTTCTCTACAAAACAGTATCTTAACACTTGCCTCATGTACTTTAACTGAAGAAAAAGGATTCAGCCAGAAGACATTCTTCCCGCTAAAAGCCAGGGTGGTGGCGGGAGCTGCATTATATCGTCAGCTAGACTGAGGCCCTCATGACTTAATTAATTAGAAAGCTCTGATCCCGAGCCTCTCTATTTTCTTTGTTTCATTTCCGTTTTTCTCCGCTTTCTGGATCACCCTTTCATCCCCTTTACATATTTTAGGGTTTGCTTCTGATTTGCTATCCAAGTTTCCTTTGCTGATTCTGAATATAGCTTTAGGGGAACATGAGTAAAATAGAAGAGGAGGTATGGCTTGAGGACGTGCAACCTTGTACTCCACCCTGTGTTCTGCTTCTGATTTACCCACCTGCTGAGGACGAGCCCCTTCTGTGGTCCAGGACAACTACACTTGCCCCTAATTCATTAAAAAAAAAGAAAAAGGAAAAAAAAAGCTCAGTTTTTAAAAAAGAACTTAAGTCCTTTAGAAGAAAACAAGCACTAGAGAAAACAAATCCAAGCCTCTCTACCATTTGCTCAGCATTATTTGTTCATGGTAAACAGGAGAGTGGTTATTTGAGAGGACGTGTTAAGTCACATTTATACAGTAGAACTGTAGAAATACAAAATGTATAAGGTACATACACAAGGAAGCTTTGTGGCTGCTATCTGATCCACCCAGTTCAATGCCCTGGCTAATTCTGAGGTCATTTACAATAAGGTTTAACAGGACGAAGCAGTGGAGGAAGGCCCTGCTCTTCTACTCAAATATAGTCTGTTTTTTGGGAAATGATCATTCTTGAATTTTGGCTTCTCAACCCCACCGTTTTCCTTATGCATGTAGTAAGGCAACTGCCTACAATCATTCTGGTCCCTCTAGATCAGTCCTCCCAGATTTTAAGGTATATCAAAGTCAATTTTAGCAAGCTTGTTAAAACACAGATTGCTGGGCCCTACCCCGAGGGTTTCTGATTCCATATGCCTGAAGGGAGGCTGGAAAATCTGCATGTCTAACCAATTCCCAGGTGATACTGATGCTGCTGGGTCTTGGGGACCAAATTTGGAGACCTACTGCTCTAGATTACCATCTTCTTTGTAACGACGAAGACTTTTAACAAATAGGCACAGCATCCTGCCTGCACTGAAGTCACTGTGGCTTTAGGACCTGAAAGTGAACACTTGGTGATGAGAGAATTTGTCCTACTTGCAGAGCAGTGGCCTGGAGGCGAAACCATTTCCTTACAGGTCCCTGGCAGCTTACTGACTCTTTGAAGCGGCAGGTAGCTTGTGGGAGCTCCCTTTTAGAAAAAAGCTGACGTACAGAACTAGCAATAGGACATAAGGAGAATGAAACCAACACTTTTGGTTAGCTTCTATATCTTCCTCAGAGAGAAAATTCCAAGGTTGCCTTGCCTTTAGGAGTTCTCATTTTTCTTCTCTCCACTTCCCTGAGCCACAGAACCTTTTGGGTTATACATGAGATGATTTTAGAAGCTAAGTGAGGGGAATTTCACTCTCACAAGACAGGCTACATAGCACCGTCCCTTCTGGATTTACTGAGGTGGGACTAGTTCAAGTGAACCAATAAGCAGAAGCTCTGCTTTTAACTGGATTCACTGATGTAGACACTGTAGCTTTTTCTAACAATATTTAAAATGTTAGGGCAATAGTGCTGTAGCTGAAGACATAAACAGGATTTGGCAGATTTATATCTCTAGTCCTGTCCTTTCACTCAAACTTTGATTCTTATTTCAAATTGCCTATAGGATTTAAATGTTCATCTCTAATTCAGTATTTCCAAGAATCAATTAATTTTCCCTGTGCAAAATTAACTACTTCTTCCAATATTCTTCTTTGGGTTGATACAACTCCCACCCTCCCAGTACCCCCCCACCCCCGCCAATTCTCTAGGTGTAGATCCTTTAGCTCCTTTATTCTTTTTTTTTTTTTAAGATTTTATTTATTTATTTGACAGAGAGAGAGAGAGAGAGAGATCACAAGTAGGCAGAGAGGCAGGCAGAGAGATAGGGGGAAGCAGGCTCCCTGCTGAACAGAGAGCCAGATGCGGGGCTGGATCCCAGGACCCTGAGATCATGACCCGAGCCAAAGGCGGAGACTCAACCCACTGAGCCACCCAGGCGCCCCTAGCTCCTTTATTCTTATACTTCAGTCTGTCAGCAAGTACTTTCAACACTTCCTGCATAATTTCTGTGATTCATCCTTTCACCTTTTAACTGTTACCGCCAGAGTTCAAGCTCTCATTGTGCCATGCTGGATTCTGGAACAACTTTCTAACTGGCTTTCCTGCCCCTAGTTTCTTTTCATTCTACTATAGTTTTTACTCTGATACTCAGTTGTGTTTCAAATACTGTTTTGATAGGAGATCCCATTGCTTCAGAATTTAGAGTGATTCCTTTTTCTCATATGCCAGCAAGGTCTAGCTCTTATCTTGGCATTCAGCGCTTTCACAATTTGACCATACCTCAGCTATCTAAACTATCTTGGCCCCTCTATTTTTCAGTCACAGTCTTCTTGTACTTTGAAGACTTGAGAGAAACTGATCAAGAAGCCCACTTTTCCTATGACTTGGTCCCATGGAAGTTCCCCAGACCCATTTCACAGAGCCTGCCAATCTGTACGCCATTATTTTACATATGTGGTCATTCTTCTCTTATCTAAATCTTCTTCAGTTCAGCCTTCCTTAGGGACTGGCTTAAGATTCATCACTTCCACTAAGCCCACAGGACCTGTTGGCTGTGCCACACGCTGTAATACTTGATTGTGTACCATTTTATGCCATCATTGAGTTGTGTTCATAGGTTACTTCCCTAATAAGACTATAACCCCTGGGGTGGACTTAACATAATTTTGGAAAGAAAATAGATGTTCATCAAACACTTGTCAACAAAGAGGCCACATTTCAGGCCCATTCTGATGTGCCCATGGGGCAAATCTCCATGTGTACCCATCCCACACCATACTCAGTAGCCGCATCATGTGACTGTATCTTGACAAGGAGCATTTGGGAGCTATTGATCTTTCCTGTAACAAAGGGTTTGGGAAGAAATTGTAGCAGCTGCTATTTTAGGGAGAAAGATGGCTCTAGAAATCAGCCTGATAGTGTCCAGACTAAGAATCAAGCTTAGTGACAGAGAGCAATTCTGCTAGTTAGGTATTTGGCTCAGAAGGGAGTTCAGCCTCTGAAGTATTTCAGGCAGGCGTGAACTGAGCAGTTAGATGTGTTGCTACTTTCCGAAGTGAACCAAAGGCAAAAGCGTGGCCCGATGACTGGGTGATCACTCCCACACTGTGAGTTCCCTTTTATACGCTACATGGAGGTACCCACCCGAACAAACACTTTGAAGAAGCAAAGCAAAGTGTTCAGAACCTAAATGTAGTCACTGTGTCAACAGCAGTATCAGATAAGGTGAATTTTATGGAGTGGGGGGTGTGGTGGGGGGAGAGTCGACGCATCTGTGGTCAGTGATTCAGAAACTTGGTGCCACGTTATAGGGCACCATGAAGCCACCTTATGGCCCGGCCACCCCATGGTGGCTGATGTCATATAATTACCCATTTGCTAACTGGGCCAAGAGGAAATTGATTGGATGAAAGCCAGAGTAAGGTATAGTTACCTTGTAGCTGAGCCACAGTCAGAACCTATGCGACCAGATGGCTTTGGGGGACTTCTTTCTATACCAGTGAAGCCAGTGTCATTGTCAACTGCAAAGTGGTTGATTGTTTTATAGGTATCATGCATTTTTGCTTGCCTACTCCTAAAACAGATACATTTTCATCTGAATTTATTCAGATGTGCTCCATGACTCACACATTGCCAAATTATGATATCTCAACCAGGAACAAGGTCCAGACAATTCCTATTGACTGAACTAGGACTGAACTTAATTCTAGATTGACTCAGCTTCTCTGTTAAAGTTGTTTGAAATTCTGATATCCCGCCAGAGACTGTTTCTAAGGAGTTCTCAGCGTGAAGTATGAATCAAAACAAATAGACTCTCGGGAGACCAAAAGCACAAGCTTTCAATATTAATGCAGCCTTCATTTATTGACCACCTGTTATAGTAAGGCATTGTGCTCTGCCCTCAATTTAGTAGATAAGAATATAAAGCAGAAGGTGAAAAGTACCACACCATAAATACAAGCAACTTGATTGGGACATTTCAGAAGAAGAAGAGGTTTTTCATGAAAGAGGTAGCATATAAATGTGCCTCTGAGTGATAAGTAGCATTTTAAAAAGTGACAGGGCAGGAATAAAGGTATTCCAAGA
This sequence comes from Meles meles, assembly GCF_922984935.1. Classification (NCBI taxonomy): domain Eukaryota; kingdom Metazoa; phylum Chordata; class Mammalia; order Carnivora; family Mustelidae; genus Meles; species Meles meles. The sequence continues at coordinate 31,778,776 of NC_060083.1, forward strand.
GGACACGAGAGAAGAATAAGACAGTTTGGTTTAGACAAGCAGTGTAGTACATTTAGGAGAGAAGTGGGAATAAAGCTGAAAAAGCAGAGGGGAAGAGGAAGGAGTTAATACTTTCTGAGTGCCTACTACTATGTGCAGGAAATGCTGGTACTTTAAATATGTTATTTAATCTCTACAGTGATATTCTTGCATGGATAGTGGTATCTGCATTTTTTTCACCCAGAAAGACACTAAGACTCAAGAGGTTAGGGTACCCACTCCGAGTCACACACATCTTTCAAGTGACAGAGCTGTGAGATGTGAAATGTGAAACCGGGTTGTCTGATTCCAAAAGCCAGTGCAGAGAGCCGCAGCCTTGATCTGATAGGCTAAGGAGTTTGAATTTAATTCAGGAGGCAGTGGAGAGTCGTTGACGGTATTTGAGCAGGACAACGACATGACTGGTGCTGTATTTAAGAAGAGTGCTCTTGCAGAGAGATATAGAGCGCTCTAGAATGGTGAGACTGGAGACTAGTTATAAGCCTATTGTAGTGCTTCAGGCTCCAGGGAGTTAGAGGAAGTAGGTTTCCAAAGATGAGTTTGAGTGATCGGATGCAGGAAGGGGGGATCCTAATGGCTCTGAAGTGCTCGGCCTGGGTCTCTAATGACAGTGCCATTAACAAAAACAGACTAAGAGAAGTTATCGGCTTAGGGTGGAGCCCAGGTAGACGATGATGTATGTATGTTTGGTATTTTTGAGTTTGAGGGACCAGAAAGACCTCAAAGAAATAATGTGTATCAGGCATTTCGTAGTGAAGGATAATTTGACTTAGGAGAAATTTTTGGAATTTGCAAAGATACTAGAGTGAATAAGAACCCCAGAAGAAAGGTAATAAAATCAGAGAACATCTCCTTTTATTTATTTGTTTACTTTTAAGATTTTATTTATTTATTTGGGAGAGAGAAAAAGAGAGCAAGAGCAGGGGGAGCAGCAGAGGAAGAGGGAGAAGCGGCCTCCCATCTGAGCAGGGAGTCTGATGTGGGACTCGATCCCAGGACCCTGAGAACATGACCTGAGCTGAAGGCAGCCCCTTAACTGACTGAGCCACCCAGGTGTCCCTGCACCTCCTTATATTTAAATGAGAGGAAGAAGAAAAGAAGAGGAAGGCAGAGGCATCAAATGAGGCACAGAGAAGTGGAAGAATAGAACAGCATTACATCAAGAACAGCAAGTAGGGAGAGTGTCAAGAAGGGATGTTCGACATGTCAGAAGTAAGTTAGGCATATTGGTCTTGCTTTAGCATCAATCTGCATTCTTAGAAAACAACTGGCACCATACATCCTTTGTTCCCTGTGCTTTCAGGTTTGTTATGGAGGAACTTAGTGAACCAGGAGAACCGTTTTCCTGTTAAAGACATGTTTGGTGACCACATTTTACATTTAAGCTAGTGAGAGCTCTCGGTTTTGCTGCTGCCAAAATAAACTGGACATTTCAGGTCTTGCTCTAAATCATTGGAGGTTTAGTTCCCAAGAAGGCGCTCAGAATTTTGGCCCTTTTATTCCTTTCCTCTGTGGCTCTTCCTATGGTCTGCCACATCGCCTTTCATTATATTTAATACATGCAGTCCATGCCCAGAATTTGGGATTCCTGGTTGCAAGCCCAACATGCATTGTGTTGTCTCTTGGCCCTCATTTGTAAAATGGGTGGTACTAATAAAGAGAGAATAAAATAGCTAATGAGGGATTATAAAGTACTTTACCAATATAAAACGCAACATCAAAGCTGAATAATCGTCTTAATTCAGGGCAAAGGGTTCCATTAGCAGGGTAAAAATAAAAAGGACAAAGGGTAGTGTTGCTTTGTACCTTGATAACAGTGTAGATCTCCGAAGTACGGCTGTTGATCCTCATTGCCCTGTGAACTCTCAACCCAGAAATTTGGCTCTACTCCTTCCTAACTCTCCCAGGACTTCCCTTACCCACTAAGTCTGGTGATGGCCCCTCTCCGAATGTCCTGACAGATGCAAGCAGGAACTTCTGTCCCGCAGAGCCCGCTTGATAACTGAGAAGACTCCTCTTCCATTTCTCAGCACTTTGATGGTCTCCTCATATCTCTTACCATCTGCGCTTAGCAAGAAAAATAAAGGGGTCTGAGCAATTAGGAAGTGACAAAGAACTCATAGTTCACAAAGAGTGAGTTAAAGGATGATTGGAATGTTCGAACGTACATCCTCAGGACCAGAGTGGGCTGGAGGGCTGAGCAGGCTGCAGGGAAGCTGAAACAGGAAAGGCGATGGTACCGAGTGGCTCCTCAGCTAAAGCCCTTAAGAGCTGGGCTTCAGACACATCAGCTTTTCAGAGCAGAAGGATGGAGAAAAGAAATATAATTCATCTCTCATCCCACTGAAGGTAAGAAAAATGTTATTTAAATACGTTATTTCATTTAATGCTAACCTGACCCACTCAGAAAAAATATGGAGTAGTATTGGGAGTACATCAACTCTTGAGTTTTTCCAGAACTTTTCCATGCAGATCACTGGCCTGAGTCCTCATAAAATCTTGGTAGGCAACCCTATAGCCTGCGGCCGGGGGGGCAAGAGTTTCTTTGAGGCCATGCTGTAGGGATAAAAATGATAAATAAAATTGTTTCGAATAGACTGTAATTGGTTCCTGCCCTGAAGAGTTTCCCATCATATCTGGGAGATTAGACTAGACGGCCCAAGAGGACAAGCGAGCCCTTCCAAAATAATATCACAAGAATAAGTTAGTCTGCCCCTTCATTCTGTGTTGTCTCAGTGCGGATGTGCTGTGATCTGTGGATTTGCGTTCCCTGTGTGTTGTTGGGCAAGGGCCTTGAGTGCCTTGTGTGTGTGTGAGCGCGTGGCCGTAGCTTTCCAGTTGGGCTCTAGTTTCTTGAGAGCAGGAGCCCACTCCCTTTTTTTTGCAGGGGGATGCTTTCTCTAGCATTAGAGATTATGTTCAACATAGCACATTGATACTGAAGGAAGACAGTGAGAGAGTAACTGGGGATGGGCTGTTAAGCGGGAAGATTTTCCTGAAAGAAGTGAGTTTTGATCAGGGTGGGAGGAGGTTTAGGTGTGATATAAAAAGGAAGCAAACTCTCCCTTGCTAAGAGGTCAAAATACTGTAAGCTGGCTTTAAAACCTAAACTTACAGGGAGTATATGGAAGGTTTTCGAAGAGAAAGCAGAAATCTGAAAATAAGCATATCCTGATCAAATGACAAAAAAACCATCAAATTTATTTGATCTCACATCCATTTATTAAAACAGATAATTCTACATGCATGCATTTTTTTCTTCACATCGACTGTGTGCCTGGCATTCTGCTCAGTGATGAATAAGGCCTAGTTTCTGACCTGAAGTAGCTCTGGATCGACTTTAGGGGGAGAGGGAAAGGACTAGTAATTTATTGAAATCTAAGACCACCTAGGCACTGTATTGATACAACTGTAAGAGGTAAGTGTCATTTAAGAATCTTGAATCTATCATTTTAGGGGACTGATGGGGGAAGGTGTTTAATTCTGAGGACTGAAGGCTGCTTAGATTACAGGACTGGGCTGAGAGGTTTGGGCGTGGAAAGAGGTGGAAAGCTGTGGGACTTAGACCTTGGAGTCTGGCTCACGGGGGAAGGTGAGGGGCCCCTTTTTTCCCTGTAGAGCCGAGGAGATCGGGAAAGGCCCATAAGAAGAAAGTAAAAGAAATTTAGCAGAGAAACAAACTACTTTCCCAGCTCATACATCTTTTCTGTAAAAGGCTGCTTAAGAGCCAAGACAGTGTTTTTCTGGTTTCATCCTCTTTAACGCTAGAACCCTGCCAGAAGGGGCCACTTATAGATCTTACTCTTTAGTGCTTAGGAGCCCAAGAAATGCTGCTATGAGCAATTACTCAAATATTCAGAGGATGGAAATACCAACGGGCAGCAATGCCAAGATATCCAGGCGCTATCCACGGAGACCCAGTGTAGTGCTGATCCCCAAACACCATCCCTTCCAGGCTCTCGCAACACCATCTTTCACTTTTTCTTTCATCTCCTGCCTGGAAGGCTCCACCGTGGGTGGGAATAAAAATCCATTCTCCTGTTGCCTCCAGGCGGCTGCCAGCAGTCTGTTTGCCTTGTTCTTTACTGGCAAATCATTAAACAGTCCCCCCAAAGCAGGCCTCTTCCCCAGGGCCACCCCGTGGACAGGGATTCAGAGCTGTGGTCAAAGGGCTGTCAGCACTCGGGCTGGGGCCTTTGGGTTGAATCCAACACAAGCCTCTTCGGACTGTTGCCTCTTCGGAACAGAAGCCTCCTTGGCCTGATCTCAACCCCCAGTGGCTCCTGAGGAGAGACTCTGGGCATCTGAGTTGGCTGGTGTCATGAATAATTTTGTCCTTTTCCTCCTAATGTCATTTCCTAGCGCATCTACCTTAGAGCCCCTCTATTGTTTGTTGACCAAAGTGCAGGCCCATGCTCCATTTTCTCCCCGCTCACTTTCCAGTGTACATGCGGTCTTGTGTTTACAGCCCTGGGCCTGGGGACAGGGTCCAGCCAAGCAAATGCCATAACTTCCCATCCCCACTCACAACGTGAAGTTCAAAGCTGACCACAGATTTAGTTGTGCTGGCCCATCTAGATACAGGATCCGTCCCTCAAAGGACATATGAGCACCGTGGCAAGCAGGTCGTGGATAGCTGGCACCGAGTTTATGGGGCGACTTGGAATCCCCACAACCTCTGAGCAGGAGACTAGGCCTGAAAGACATGGCATGTGTGAAATAACCAGATTAATGTGGCTGTTTCACACCAACCTCAGCAATGCTTGAGTAGCTCTGCTGGGAGTCCTGACAGGCCTGTGGCACATTGACGTGAATAATCTGATGTCCTCAAGTCTCATTTCTGCGATCTTCTTTCACAGAGGCTGTCTGGTTTTAGTCTTTGGCCTTTTCAGTATTAAAATCTCGACAGAAGTAATTACTTAAACAGCAGCAGCAGCACTGCCTGGTTGCAGCAGGTCTCTAAATCCCTACCAGCCCTGGCATGAGTTTAGCTGTAACAGCAGCAAAATCAGAAAGCAGACTGTGTCAAGGCTTTTCTCAGGGAGCATCCTGGGCTGGGCTGGAGCCCTGGCATGATTTTAGCTGTAACAGCAGCAAAATCAGAAAGCAGACTGTGTCAAGGCTTTTCTCAGGGAGCATCCTGGGCTGGGCTGGAGCCCTGGGGGCGGCGGAGGCAGTGAACTAGCCTTGTGTGGTAAGAGCGAAGGCCGCCTGTAGGAGGGTCCCTGGCCCAAGCCTCCTTAGACCCTTATCTTGGAAATGGGAGGGCACATGTCACCCTAGCGATACTGCCGCCTGTGCCAAGACCTCAGCTCTTGCTCGGATGACCTCTTTTAACAAGACTTAGGTAAATGAGGGGCCTCGAGCGGTGCTTCCTAAAGGATGGAAGGCAGTGAAGGCAGCAGGGTCTCCTTGTGACAGTGGTCACTGACCGAGGGGCAGAACTGAGCTGACAGCTCAGGACCTCCTAATGTGGGATTCTTAGAGGTTTGATCCCTGAGAGCCTCACCTGGTGGAGGAGAGGATTTCAAACTGCGCGACCGGGGTGTCTTCCGAGGTCTTGACCTTCGTGGGCCTCAGAACTTTGGCATCCTGTTCCATGGCTTTCCTTCTAAAGAGCATTGATGTAATTAAAACATTTGGTGACCTCCCTCTCCTTTGCTCCTAACTTCGTGAGTAGCTTCCAGAGGTCATTCTGGGCTGAGTCAGGACAAACCATGTTTGTGGGTGGGAACAGAATGGACAGAAGCTCTACCTCTTGGGTGGCGGAGATTTCCCTCCTTCCCTCTGATGATCGCCAAGTAAGCTTCTTCTCTGATATCAGTTTATTTCAAGAGCAACTTAGACGGTTAGTGCTTTCTTCTTTCCCCTCCCTTCTTCTGCTCATGACTCTGACCCTGTGAACTACCCATCCATAGATCCCAGGCAGGGTGTGGGGTCAGGAAAACCCCACCATGGAGGCCATTTTAGGGTCATGAGGTCCACTTACATCAGGGAGTTTGTCCAGGATCCGAGAGAAGGATAGGTGAATTTTAAAACTGAAGAATGAAGCCTGTAATGTGGAGCGAGACAGAGAGGGAAATTGTAGTCTGGTTGAAAGACCATTATTGGGGTCTGAGCTTCTGTGACCTCTAATTTCAGGACACACCTTTCTCATCCTAAACAAACATGGACTGTTCACTGGGAAAGCATCTCTGAGCAGTGTCTGGGTCTGGCTACCTTTGTTGTGGCTAGGAGAAGGGATGAGATAAGCCCTAGGGGACAGAAGGGAAGCAGGGCTGCTGGGCAGAAGGAGCCTAGGCCAGGAGGGAAGAGGAGCAAACAGACCTTACTTCGGTGTTGTTGCTGAGAATGATTCAAGTTGGAACATTCTACAGATGGAGGTCCTGAAGCCTTCCACCCATGCATTGCGGTATGCACCTAATGCTTGCTGTACCATGCAGAATCCCTCCCAGGGCACACCCCGGAGGTGGCATGGCTGGATGGAGAGGGTACTGGCATTGAATTCTGGAGCCCTCCACCTCCTTTAACTAGCTATGTGGCCATGGGCAGTCTGTGACTTGAGTCTCCCGTTCCTCATCTGTAAAAAGGAAGCTTTGAAGGGCCTTAGAGACGTGAACCAGGCCCAGCTATTAGTAATTCACAACTCTTTATAAACTATATGGCAACTGGATTCAAATGAAATTTTATTAATTCTTTCAGAAAATACAAAGGACCTCCAAAATGCAAGCCCCAGGCTGGACTTTTTTTTTTTTTTTTAAAGAATTTATTTATTTATTTGAAAAAGAGCAAAATCGATCCTGATCACAGAGGGAGAGGGAGAAGCAGAACCGCTGAGTGGGAGCCCAATGTTAGGATCATGACCGAGCCCAAGGCAGACGCCTAACCGACTATACCACCTAGGCACTCCCCGCCCCCCACTAGACTTCTGATGAACTCATTTTCTGTCTCAGACTTTGTCCCCTTGCTTCCTGTTGGAAGCTGGCACATCATTTCCATTCCCGTGTCAGCACAGTTGCTTACTGGCACACCTGCCCGCCAGGAGGTTCTCTGGATCAAGTGAGAAACACAGGAGGCCTCTGTCACCCATCCTCTCTCTGCCAGTCCACTCTCATCAGGGAGCCCAAGGCTGTGCTTGGCTAGCCCCACCAATATTATTTTCTTTTGTACCCTAAAAAAATCACACAATTAAGCAGGAATACATTTTCTTTGTTTAAAAAATATTAACAGAATAAAAGGAAACCCCTTTTGACAATTTCCCAGCCTCCCAGCTTAATTCAGTAGGAAACTCAGCCATCCCAAAGATTGTAGTGACAAGCTAAGGTAAGGAAGAGAATGAGGTCTAGAGGTTTCCAAATCCAAGCCTAATCAGTCACCACTAGGATCTAACCTGTGGTTGTGAACATTGACCTCTTTAATAAATGACAAGGTGACCAAACTAGGCCTCCGAGGCTGTTCTGGTGCTGCGGGCAGGAAGCAGCTACTTCAGGCCCAACTGTGTTTCCCAACGCCAGAGCCACAGAGCTTGACTTTATGATAACTGGTGTGTCCTACTGCTGGAGATAAGAGTCAGGTAGTTCTAAGTGCAGGTAATGGAGGTTGCACAGGAGAGATTGATTATAAAATCTGAAAAGAGGAAATGAGGAGAAAGGTGCCTTTGATGCCTGGCCAATGTTCCTGATTACAAAAGCAAAATTGTAGCAAGCAGTAAAGTTCCTGTCCAAGGCCTGGGTGAAGGTCCGTATGTGGAATCAGAGAACTAAGAGATTATTGCAGCAGAGGTGGGGGGAGGAGGGTGGCTGGAAACAAGAGACAGTAAAGAATTGCTCGCAAAAGCACACACCCTAAGATGAGGAGATGCCGCAGATAAAGAAAGACCAGCGTTAAGTTTGGGGCTCGGTTGAGCCCTGGAATGCCCTTTGTGAGGAGGTAATGAGATCACGTGGCCGCTTCATGGGAAGGAGGCAGGCTGAGAACTGGAAGAGCTTGTTCAGTGGGGTTTGGGGGGCTGAACACAGGAGGGAAGTGACCGTGGGTAATGAGCTGTCCCAGACTGTGCCTTGTAGAACACTGGCATTCAGAGGCACTGTTGACAATCACCAAGGGAGTAGCACTCAGAAAGGTCTTTGTCCCTTCCACAATGAGGAGGGAGGGATTTTACTATTGCAAATGCAATAATAAAACAACTACCATTTAATGAGCGTTGACTGAGTGTTGGGCTCAGTGCTAGGCATATATTCATTATCTCCATTCTTCATGATAATCATCCCATCTGTAGGTGAAGAATGTGGGGCTCAGAAAGGCTAAGTAGACCTGCCCTAGGTCACACAGGCAAATGATAGAGTCAGAATTGGAGCCTTAGGTCTATTTTGGAAGGGAGGGGGAGAATCCAAACAAAGAAGTTAAAGGAGGAAGACAAAGACATAGAGAACAGATCCAAGAATAGGAAGTACAACACATACCACTAAAGGACAGTATTCATGTCTTTTCATAGTTGTATAAAATATATGTGCAAAGCTGAGTTCTCAGCCAGAGTGGCCCGGACCCTGAGAGAAAGTTCAGGCTCCTCTTCATTTGCCCCTCATGGCAGCATATGGGACAGGGTGTCCCAACTTCTGACCTTTCAGAAACACACAGATAACCAATCCTTAAGCCTGTCAGGTTTGGGGGGGGCCCTCCCGAGCCACACCCTCTCTGAATGTTACAAACCTCTTTCTCTTGGCTCTCTCTGGGTGTCACTGAGAGGACAGGTGACATCTCCTTATTAGGAGACCTAAGGAGGCAGGTGCATTTGGATCTATTTTCTTCTCAGGGACCTTCTTCCCAGCTGAAAATCCCGTGGAGGAGGGAGCAAAGACAGCCCGTGTTAACACCCAAGGAAGACTAAAACTGCTTTGCTAGGTAATGAATGGTGTCCTAGTTGAATGACCTTTTTTGGGGGGTGGGGGTTGTTTTTAATCTGAGAATACTTGAAAAAGTCTTACTGTAAAAGAGTCAAACCATACAAAAGTGTAATGAGTATGGTTTCCATGCCACAAATATAACTGTACAAGAAATCTGTTTTCTTGAGAGCTTCCCCTCACAGAGCAGCTGAAACAGAAATATCTGAGAGACCCCTCTGAAACTTGTCTGCGCTGGTCACCATGAATGTGCCCATTGTTCAGGTACAAGTGTTCCCTTGAAATCTGCAGAGGTGCGTCATCTTTCCCCAGGCCCAGGCCTTCTGGAATCTACCGCTCCTGGGCCCAGCCTGCAGACTCCTACAACTTGACATATCCCCAGACTCTGCCCCCCATTCTCTAGGATTCCTGGGACTCTAATGGCCCCCACTTCCCCCCACCCTACACACTCCTTTCTGCCTCCAGGACACTCAATATTTTCCTCACGGAGTTCAGTCCTTCACAAAAGGCAGGAAGATAGGTCTTTAGCAACATTGCTTTGGGCAAGTGCCCCTGAGGCAGGGAAATAGAGGAGGGGTGGGGCCTCTTTTCTTGGAATGGCAGGAGAGAAAAGACAGAGAACAAAACATAAATAGCTTTCATTCTTTTCTGTTCTTCCCCAACAGCAAAAAAGCAAAACTCAAATTAATATCTTGGTATATCATCCTATGGCGGAAATGTTCAAAGCAAAAGCACCAAACTCGACCTTCACCGTCTGCTCTCTAAATCCTCTCCCAAAGCCAGCGTTACCAGAATTTTGGTGTGCATTGTGTTGCCTTTATTAAAGTTAACTGTCAGCTATCCGGTTGTCGACCTTTAATATTTAATAGAAAAGATACCGGTCGAGTACCTACTGTGTGGCAGGCACCAAAGGGGCGCCATGGCTTGCAAGGGGGGACAAAGTATGGGAAGGGAATGGTAAGCCCAGAGCAGGCAGAGCCTTTAAGCTGTGTTTATAGACACAGACTTTATTCCAAGAGCTATGAGAAGCCTTTTAAGAGCTTAAAGTGGAAGAGTGACATAGGTTAGCATTTTAGATCACTCTGGCTTTAGTGTATAGAGAACTGGGTGTGAGATGACCCCAGTTAAGAGATTATTTCAGCAAACTGGAACAGCAAAGATGGCGGCCTGTATTAGAGTGGGAATGGAGGAAAGAGGACAAAGAGGAGACATGTTTGGGAGATAGGATTGTTAGAATCTGGTGATTAGTGGCTGTTGCTGGTGGGGGCAGGACTGAAGGAGAGAGACAGAGGAAGCTAGGAGGACAACATCTGGCTTGGGTAGGAGGTGGATGGTGATTTCAGTCCCTAAAATAGAGAACACAGGTGGAGCAGTTTTGAGGGATAAAATGATTAGTTCAATTTTGAACATGCTGAGATTGAGATGTCTCACTTAAGCTGCTTCAGACAGAAACATCCAGGCCCTCCATGTCGGACATTTGGTCTGGAAGTCAAGAGAGGTCTGGGCTGCACATATGTAATCAATGATCTCTGAAAGCCATGCACTGGCTGGACTCACCCAGGGGGTGGGTGCTTGGAGAGTGAAAAGAAAGGAAGGCGGAGGACAGAATCCTGGAAGTCACCACCAGTGTTTCACGGACTTGTTAAGGAATGTAAAATTAGGATGGCCATGAGTTGGGGGAAGGCATCATGTTTTCAAAGTAAAATGGAAATTATTCTTAATTTATTATGATTATTTTTTAGATTATCCTACTTCTTCCATTTCTTCTGATCTCAGCTATGTGATTCTGGACATGTTACTTAACTTTTTTTTTTTTTTTTTAGTTTTTTTAAAATTCTGGTTAGTTAACATAAAGTGTGATATTAATCTCAGGTGGATAATTTAGAGATTCAACACTTCTTACAACACCTGGTGCTCATCACTTGACAAGTGCCCTCCTTTATCCCCATCACCTATTCAGTTCATCCCCCCCACCTGCCTCCAGTACCATCACTTCTCTACAGTTAAAAGCCTGTTTCCTTGGTTTGTCTTTCTCTTTTCCCCCCTTTGCTCATTTGTTTTGTTTTTAAATTCCACATATGAGTGAAATCATACGGTATTTGTCTTTCTCTGAGTTGTTTTGCTTAGCGTTATGCTCTCTAGCTCCATCTACATCATTGCAAATGGTAAGATTTCATCCTTTTTTTATGAGTAATAGTCCCTTGTGTTCCTATACCACATCTTCTTATCCATTCATCAGTCAATGGATACTTGGGCTGTTTCTATAATTTAGCTATTGTAGATCATGCTGCTGTAAACATCAGGGTGAGTGTATCCCTTTGAACTAGCATTTTTGTATTCTTTGGGTAAATACCTAGTAGTGTGATTGCTGATTGTAGGGTAGTTCTATTTTTAACTTTTTGAGGAACCTCCATACTGTTTTCCAGAGTGGCTGCACCAGCTTGCATTCCCACCAGCAGTGTAAGAGAGTTCCCCTTTCCTGGGCACCTGGGTGGCTCAGTGGGTTAAGCCTCTGCCTTCGGCTCAGGTCATGATCTCAGGGTCCTTGGATCGAGTCCCGCATCAGGCTCTCTGCTTAGCAGAGAGTCTGCTTCCCCCCCCCCCCTCTGTCTGCCTTTCTGCCTACTTGTAATTTCTCTCTGTGTGTGTCAAATAAATAAATAAAATCTTTAAAAAAAAAAAAAGAGTTCCCCTTTCCTCACATCTTTGCCAACACCTGCTATTTCTTGTGTTGTTGATTTTAGCCATTCTCACAGGTGTAAGGTGACATATCTCATTGTAGTTTTGATTTGCATTTCCCTGATGATGAGTGATGACGAGCAACTTTTCATATGTCTGTTGCCCATCTGCATATCTTCTTTGGAAAAATGTCTGTTTATGTCTTCTATTTTTTAATTGGATTATTCATTTTGGGGGGGTGTTGTATAAATTTTTTTTCTTCAAATATTTATTTAAATTCTAGTTATTCAACACACAGTGCAATATTGGTTTCAGGAGTAGAATTCAGTGATTCATCACTTACATAAAACACCCTGTGCTCATTATAACAAGTGCCCTCCTTAATGCCCATCACCCATTTAGCCCACCCCCAACCCATCTCCCTTCATCAACCTTCAGTTTGTTCTCTGTCTAAAAGAGTCTTTTATGGTTTGTTTCTCTCTTTCTCATGTAAATTCTTTATATATTTTGGATACCAACCCTTTATCAAGTAAGTCATTTGGAAATATCTTCCCCCATTCTGTAGGTTGCCTTTTAGTTTTGTTGATTATTTCCGTCACTATGCAGAAGATTTTTATTTTGATGTAGTCCCAATAGTTTATTTTTTCTTTTGTTTCCCTTGCCTCAGGAGACAGATCTAGAAAGAAGTTGCTATGGCTGATGTCAAAGAAGTTACTGTCTGTGCTCTTTCCTAGGATTTTTATAATTTCAAGTTTCACAAATAGATCTATAATGCATTTTGAATTTAATTTTGTGTATGCTGTAAGAAAGTGGTCCAGTTTCATTTTTTTGCATGTTGCTGTTCAGTTTTCCTAACACCATTTGTTGACATTCTTTTTCCCATTGGATATTCCTTCCTGCTTTGTCAAAGATCAACTGACCATATAGTTGTGGGTTCTTTTCTGGGTTTTGTATTCTGATCCATTGATCTCTGTGTCTATTTTTGTGCCAGTACCATACCATTTTGATGACTACAGCTTTGTAATATAACTTGAAGTCCAGAATTGTGGTACCTCCAACTTTGTTTTTCTTTTTCAAGATTGCTTTGCATATTTGGGGTCTTCTGTGGTTCCATACAAATTTTAGGATTGATTGTTCTAGCTCTGTGAAAAGTGCTGGTGGTATTTTGATATGGATTGCGTTAAATCTGTATATTGCTGGGGCATCTGGGTGGCTCAGTCAGTTAAGTGTCTGCCTTTGGCTCAGGTCATGATTCCAGGGTTCTGGGATCCAGCCCCATATCAGGCTCCCTGCTTGGCGGGGAGCCGGCTTCTCCCTCTCCCTCTGCCCCTTCCCCTGCTTGTGCTCTCTCTCACTCTATCTCTATCTCAAATAAATAAATAAAATCTTTTAAAAGGGGGCTCCTGGGTGACTCAATTGTTAAGCATCTGCCTTCAGTTCAGATCATGATCCCAGGGTCCTGGGATCGAGCCCCGCACTGGGCTTCCTGCTCAGCAAGAAGCCTGCTTCCTCCTCTCTCTCTGCCTGCTGCTCTGCCTACTTGTGATCTCTCTCTCTCTCTGTCAAATAAATAAATAAAATTTAAAAAAAAATAAATTAAAAAAATATTTAAAAAAGAACAAGTGAATCTGTAGATTGCTTTAGGTAGTATAGACATTTTAACAGTATTTGTTCTTTTAGTCCATGAGTGAATGTCTTTCTGTTTCTTTGTATCATCTTCAGTTCTTTCGTTAGCATTATAATTTTCAGAATATAGGTCTTTCACATCTTTGGTTAGGTTTATTCTTATGTATCTTTTATCTTTGGTGCAATTGTAAATGGGACTGATTTCTTTTTTTATTTTTAAAGATTTTATTTATTTGAGAGAGAGAGAAAGAACACAAGCAGGGGCAGAGGGAGAAGCAGGCTGGGAGCTCAACATGGGGCTCAATCCCAGGACCCCGGGATCATGACCTGAGCCGAAGGCAGACGCCCAACCGAGCTACCCAGATGCCTCAAATGGGATTGATTTCTTAATTTTTCTTTCTGCTGCTTCATTATTGGTGTATAGAAATGCAACAGATTTCTGTACACTGATTTTATATCCTGCGAATTTACTGAATTCATGTATCAGTTCTAGCAGTTTTTTGGTGGAGTCTTTTGGGTTTTCTATATGTAGTATCATGTCGTATGCAAACAGTAAAATTTGACTTCTTCCTTGCTGGTCACTTAACCACTTAATGCCTCAGTTTCTTCATCTTTAAAATGGAGACAGTGGTTTCTAGAATGATCATCATCATTAGCGTGGACAATGGAGGGTTGACTCTGTGTTCCTTTGGAGTTACATGACTCCAGAGGCCGGAGTCAGATAGATCTGGGTTCTAATCTTGTGTGACCTTCACTTCCCTGTGCCTCAAGCTTCATTCTCTTCTTTAGATGGGAATGATCACAGCTACCTCATAGTGAGATAGCATCTAGAGGGCCTGGTATGCAAGAGGCACTGACTAATGGCTCATTTCCTCCCCTCCCCTCTTCCATAGCCTTTTCAGGACCAGACAAGTCTGGTGACTCTGACACTAAGTTTTCTTCCTGAATCTCATCGGAGGCATCCTCCAATATGGCACTGCTTCGTGTACGCTGGTTCCCTCTGCAGAGGTCTGAGGGCAGAGTGGTGGTTAAATATTTGCATACCTTTCTCTAAAGACAACTCTTCTCTGAGGTGACCTATCCCCTCAGTTGACCCCTGGTCCATGAGAGGCATGCTGGAGTTATCTGAAGAAGGCTGACCGTGGGTCGCAGCCGGAGAGCAAGCCAAGGTGGACTCCCACGGCTTCAATCTGTCTCCTGAAGGGGGATCTCCCATCTCTTTGTTCTGTTGGAACAGCTGCCTTCTGCCTCCTGACCACCCCAGACAGTTCTCTGTCATTACCGAGGAACCTTCTCCAGTGCAAATCTGTAGTCTCTGCTCCTCGGTCTGGAGCTTACTGACCTTTCCAGCCTAGTCTCCTGCCTTTCCCTCCCCACCAGACCTGATTGCTGGAAGTCCCTCCCAGACCCCTGCTGATGCCTCCATGCTGGGCATAGGCTGTGCCTCCTCTGCCAGGAATGCTTCCTCCCCCTTTCTGTGGGCCCAGCGGGTGAGCACCACCTGCTCAGAATCCGAGGGAGCCCTGAAGCCCGCCGCTGTCCTGCAGGCCTTTGCATGAACCCGTGTCATAACATCACCCTACAGTGTATTTGTAACTTGTCTTCTGAGCTTCTTCAAGGCAAAGAGCCCATTTTATTTATTGTTGACTCCCCCACGGATCACACAGGGCCTGGCACCAGGGAGGCCTTCAGCGTTGGTAGAATGAAGAAATGAAGGGATGTTTGGTTGGACAAATGGGCAGACAGATTAATGGGACTGAAGCAAGAACAAGCCGGACCCTGGCCTTTTTCCAGGGTTTGGTAGGGGGATGTGCGAACCATTTCTCCCACACTAAACTTTGTCCCTGCCGGACTAGTACTCCTTCAATTCTGGGAGCAAGAATGGCGCTCCCATCTCAACACCCACTGCCCAAAGATGTGTATTCACAAGGCTGGCATTCAAAGCTAGGTGCTGTCTGTGTTTGAGAACCCACTACGTTCGGGTGACTGCAGTGACAATGAGAAGAAGTAGCATGACAGTGCTCTCAGAAAGTGACCGTGCCCGTAAGTCCCTCACCGGCATCGTCATCTTCAGAGACAGCCTCATAAATTCAAAATGCTGTCCGGTTCCTCTGATGCTTCTTTCGGAAGTCCTTTAGACTTCAGCAGCGGACAGGGGAGGCGGCATGCCTCCCTCATGCAGAATCCCCGTCCTTGCCGCATACACTGGGCTTCCATGCAAGATCATACTTTGTCTCATAGCACTCTGGGAAACTTAGACTCACGTGGGCCTTTGAGTCACCTCGCGTATACAGAAGGGCACTCTTGTCCCTCTGCTGGTCTGTCAGCACACATTGGGCCCACTCACCCCTGAGTCACTGCTCCGCGCCAACTGGGCTAGGGACACAGGGTCCCAGACTGGCCCCGCCACACCTTCAGAGCAGAGGCGCTGGGCTGGCCCCTCTCTACTGCATCGCTGCTGAGGACGGGATGAGCCCCTAGAAAGTGTGATGTTCAAGGCTGTTAGCCAAGCCTCACTCTCCCTGACCGTGTCTGGCTTCATCCCAGGATGGGCCCAGGGCAAAGGGGGCTATTGAGAGGAATGAGACAGCGCTGAGTGAGAAGACCCAAGCCATGTGAGAGCTGGGGATCTCAGGGGGCACCCAGGGGATCTCAGGGGATCTCAGGAGGCACCGGTGCACCCAGCTGCCCTGGGAGAGCATGGAGGGGAGGCAAGGTTCTGAACGTGCTGATGTGGGCTCTTAGCCTGGGGTTTTGGAGCAGGTAGAAGCAGCAGGAGGTTGGAGAGGCTGGGGCAGTGTGAGGGTTGTTGGAGTGGCTCTGCAGCGGACTCTTCATGGAGGTCCCCCCTTTGGACACCCTCCTGCCTACATACTCCCTGCTCTCGAGTGTTCTTGGCCCTGGCACCCCGGAAATGACAACTGATGTTTACTAGTTTCCTCTGAGGCCTTCAGATGAGAAGGCTTTTCTTTCATACCACTAGGAAACCTGCCTTGTCCCTGCCTGGAACAGTGGGCAGGTGCTTGGCTCTCGCCACTTACCACTTCCCCTCGAGCCTCCCTAACCTCTCCCTCTCTCCCTCTCTCTGCAGTCCCACCCCCTGTATCTGTGCAATGCCAGTGATGACGACAATCTGGAGCCTGGATTCATCAGCATCGTCAAGCTGGAGAGTCCCCAGCGGGCCCCCCGCCCCTGCCTGTCCCTGGCCAGCAAGGTGGGTTCACGCCTGTCCCCACACACACTCTGAGCTTCACCCAGCTCCAGGCCGTGAGAGGCCCCTTTGTTCTCTGTCCCCTTGCTGCCTAGGAGAGATGGGCCCAGTTCACTCAGGTTTTCCTAACTCATGGTGGGTCCGAGAGGGGTGGAAATTCAAGCCTCTGTCCTTTCCCCACCAACCACCCTCTACCAGCAGAACCTGTCATCTAGGGCATGCTGCCTGCCCCATATCCTCCCCCATCACCTGGAAGTTCTAAACTCCTTTCCCTGCCCAGATCAGAGCAAGGAGGGGTCAGTTGAAGGACTTTTCCACCTCAGAAATTTTAACCGAGCATATGCAAGAGTAGCAGAAACAGATGTCATTGGCGTATCCGTAAACAGTTCCCATTCTTCCTGCAAGATCGCAAACCAGTGGCTCCACATTTCCATGGGGCATCGCTGGCTGGAGCTGGTGGCAGCTGCCGCCTCTCCACCGTCCCGGGCTCTCGCTCCTCCCTGGCCTGCTACCTCAAAGGCCCTGTGAACATGTGCATTTGTGATTCCTGCTCTACTATTAGTTACCGTTCTCTGTGCGCTGACCCTGGGCCAGGTGGGACAGATTCTTTATGTATCATCTTGTTTACTTTGCACAACAATCAGGAAAGTTAGACATTTTTATTCTCTATTTGACATATGAGACAAGTGAAGGTCAGAAAACTTAAGTAACTGGGGCGCCTAGTTGGTGTAGTCAGTGGAGCGTGCGACTCTTGATCTCAGGACTGTGAGTTCAAGCCCCCCCTTGGGTGTAGAGAGTATTAAAAAAATAAAGAAAGAAACTTGAAAAAAAAAAGAACAAGAAAAAACTAAGTAACTTGCTAGGGTTACATAGCTAGGAATGGGGTGGAGCTGTGATTTGAACTGAGCTTGTCTACTTCCCAAACCTGGGCTTTTAATCTCCTTGCCCTGTTGCCTCCCATTCTGGCCAGAACGCTGAATGCATATGAGAAGATTCTCATGGTGACCTAAGCCGGAGATTAGTTAGGTTCTATGCGGGTGACTAAGGTCGGCTTAGAGGAAGGGGTCCAGCTCCCCGGTGGGGTAAAAAGAGGAAGCTGCCTGCTCATTGTGCCTGGGCCCAGATCCCCCCTGGGGGTTTCCTGATCCTCCCGAGGCCTGCTTCCTGAGCCAGGAGTCTCAAGGAAAAGCCTGGGTTCTTCCACGAGCCCACAGAGGGGACAGGGATGTGGGCAGGATTCAAACGTGGCCCCACACGTGGGTGAAGCTACTCTGCCAGGCTGGCCACGCAGGTGCAGAAGGGGGCCAGGGGAGGATGTGGGAAATGGGGGCCAGGACACACCTAGAAGGGGGAGAGCATGGTTTCAAGGCAAGGCTGTGTGGGTCTTGGGGCATCTGGGTGCCTCAGTTGGTTAAGTGGCCGATTCTTGGTTTCAGCTCAGGTCATGATCTTGGGGTGGTGAGCTCAAGCCCCACGTGGAACCCCCCCCTTCATTAGGCTCAGCGCTCAGTGGGGAATCTGTTTCAGGATTATCTCTCTCCCTCTGCCCCTCCTTCAAAAAATAAATAAATCTTAAAAAAAAAGACGACTATGTGGGTCTTTAACAGCAGCAGAATTTTGTTAGATTGAAGCTACCCTGCTTCTGGCTATTCCATTTTCCTTGCTTTACAGAATATGGGCAAATGTCATTCATTTACTCATTTGGTAGATGAGTACCTAGTGTTTGGTAGTACGAACGTGAGGGCAGAGAGAGAGAGAGAGAGAGAGAGAGAGAGAGACGTGTGTGTGTGTATGTGTGTGTGTGTGTGTGTGTGTGTGAAAGAGAGAGAGAGAGAGAGAGAGAGAGAGCGTGTGTGAGATGAGGGCGTGTGGGAGGAGAGAAGGGGGAAGAAGGCCTCAGAGAAGCTCCACTCTTCTTCTAAAGCCGGGTATGATCTCCCATACTGTGAACACTGGGCCATGTTAGGACAACGTCCACGCGGGAGGTTTCCCTCTCCCCCTGGGAGGCTCGCACTCCTGCGGGAGAACAGAGGCACGTGCACAGAGGCTAGGAAGCAAGGAACATGAGGGGAGTGCTCTTTGAGGCACTTAACCTCATTGCGCCTTTGTTTCCTCTGCCATAAAATGGGGCTTTTATTTTCTACCCCAGTGATCATTGTAAGGATAAAAATGATGTATGTCAAGTACCAAATAGTGCCTGAGCTAAAACAAACACAGAAACAAAAAACCATTAGGGGTTTAGAAGAAGTGCCTTGGCCGGACCCTGGGACCTGCTTTTCTTCCACAGCTTTGGCGGTTGCCGCTCAGGCTTCTTCCCCTGCACTCGATCCTCAGCCGCTTCATACAGGGCTTCTCCTCTCCCTCATCTCTGTGGGCGTGCTCTAGCCCCGCGTTCTCCAGCGGGGCAGGTCCAAGGCTTCCCTCACACCTCATCCTTTGGCCTCACCAAGCAGCTCCTACCTAGGGCCCCCTGGCCCAAAGGAGGTCTGTGAAGGTAGGAGTGGAGGTGTCTGAGCTACTTCCAAGACTTATAAGTCCCACAAATTTAACTAAAATATTTATTTATTGCTTTTGGTTACAAGTTATCTCATAGGAAAATGAATTAAATGCATAACAAATGCAGTTAGTTTGGTAAAACATTTTTAAAAATACGGCTTGGGGTGCTTGGTTAAGCCCCTGCCTTCAGTCAGTTAAGCATCTGCCTTCAGCTCAGGTCATGATCCTGGGGTTCTGGGATCGAGCCCCTCATTGGGCTCCCTGCTCAGTGGGGAGTCTGCTTCTCCCTCTCCCTCTGCCCCTTCCCCTGCTGCTTCTCTCTCTCGTTCTCACACTACCTCAAATAAATAAATAAAACCTTTAAAGAAAATTTAAAAAATAAAATATATATGGCTCATGGGAGGCATAGAGAAAAGGTGGGTTTTAGCGATAAAAGTTTGAGAACTGCTGATTTCATCGGCTCTGCTCTGGAATACGGATTCGTGTTAGTGCTGTCGTCACCATCGACAGAGCTGGGGGTCTTGAGGTGACAGCCCTGGGCCTGAAGCCCGGTATGTCCACTGTCCCTCAGCGTGACCTGGACCCTTTGGCTCACCTCTGTGGGTCTCTTGTTTCCTCATTCGTAGAAGGGAAATCATAATGGAACTTACATCAGAAAGTAATTGTGAAGATTTTATGGGACAGTGCAGATAGAGGCTCTCAGCCCCATGCCAAGCACATAGGAACCACTCAATGATCAGTTATCACTATGGTCATCATTGGAACCATCATCCCATGCTTTCAGAGTTAACAAGATTGGGTTTTTTTCTTTTATTGGTACTTCTCTTGATCTTCTCTGAAACCCTCACCATAATTTTTCTGGACTGTTCAGTTCCTGTCGCCGCCACCCCCTCTCCCTATCTAGTCATCCAAATTGGTTTCTTTTTCTCTATGAGCAACTCCAAAGCCATCCTTGTGATTACCCAGGCCCCAATCACCTCATCCCTGGACTAGTGCAATGGCCTTTTCCCTGGTGGAAGACAGCAAGGCCCCGCCTCTCCTACCATAGAGACCACAACCTGGTAACCAGGCACTTGGAAGACTGAAGTCCTGAGTGGGAATCCTGCCTCCATTGCTTATCAGCTTTGTGGATCCTGGGCAAGTTGTTTGGTCTCTCTGAGCCTCGGTTTCTTCAAATCAAAACTGATGACTGTCTTGTAGAGTTGTGAGGAGTAAATGAAATCATGTACCCAAAGCATGTAGTGATAGCTGATATGACAATAACTAATACTTCAGGGACACTATGTCTGAGGTACTACTGTAAGGTTTTATGTGGATTAATTTATACAGTCTGCAAAACAACCCTGTGAAGTAGGTCCTATTATTATCCCCAGTTTACAGAAAGGAAAACTGAGGCATACAGCAGTTAAGTGACATGCTCAAAGTCTCACAGATAATAGTCGGTAGGAAATTCCAGACTCAAACCTGAGCAATCTGGGCAGAGTGGGTCTCAATAAAGGTTATATCCTTTCTATTTCCTCCTACCCTTGCTTTGAAACCCAGATGAATTCCACCTCTTCTACTGAATCTTTTCTCACTGGCCCAGCCCAGGTAGCCCACTAGGGGCAGAAATCCCTTGCTTCTGGCACGCTGCCAGGGTCTCTGTCTGTGCTTTACACACCAGGTTTCACGGAGACACTTTGTGGGGAGGGGGAAACCAAGGCTCTTTCCTAACTCCACCCCCATCCTCAAACTCAGCTCACTTTTACTGTGTATTGTGTCAGATTGTATGTGGGGGGTTGGGGGCGAGGAGTGGAGGGAAGGGCTTTCTGCAGTGAAAAAAGATCTGGGCACTACTGGTTTATTTCATTCATTTGTACTCTAGAACGTTATCAGCACTATATTATGTATATGCCTTGTCTAGTTGTAGTCTAGTTGCAGACTAGAAGATGAGTTGTTCTAGAAGGCCTGGCCTTCCCTGGCTTGGTGCCCTGGGCACAGTAGGTACTCAGTCAGTCTTTAATGAGGAGGAGATGACAGAGACTACCTCTGTGTCTGGAGAGGAAACCTATAGCCCAGAGAGGCATAGAGGGTGTGCACTTCCCGCAGTGTCCTGGTTCCAGGGGCTAGAGGCCATGGGCAGCCAGCACGGGGGCTGGCTGACTCTTCGCAGCTCCCAAAGTGATCCCTATTTTGTTTATCTGGAGCCCTGTCTTTCCATACAGAGGGCCTACCCACCCTCTCTACCTTCCAGATTCCAGCCTCCCAAGAAGTACTCCTTTTGTTCACTCTCTCCCACTTTCGGGGTGCAGGTGTTCTGGAGGGAAGCGTGGACAGCCCCAGAGTCGGCTGCCATCTGGCCCCAAGCCTTGCTTTTTGATTCCTAGAACTCTGGACACAGGTACCCACTGCCTGAAAGTCCTGTTTGTTTCCCCTGTTGGCCAGTAAGCTCTCTTTGATCTCTTTTACAGCTTCGTAATTATGGGCTATAATGGGCTGGGGTGTTTGAACATCAGGGTAATTACTTTCCACTCTTCCTACCCAAATCCTTCAAAGAAGGGGACAGTGGGGAAAGTAAGAAATTCTCTGGAGTAGGAAGGCTGTGCCCTTCCCTCATGCTCTTCCTGGCCTAAGCTGGGTATAGGGGTCTCAGTCAGGGCATAAGAAACATGAGGCCTTGGCAGTATGCGGGATCCAGGAGTCTCAATTGTTTCACTACTGGGGTGACCACCCCCCAAGCCTTGGCCAAGGCCTAGACTGTGGCATTAGCAGTGAGAGCCCCTCTCCTTGTCCTCTGGGGCTGCTCCCAGACCCTGGCTTGGGGGTTTCTGAAGAGTGGAGAGCTTCTGTTTGCCAGGGGTCCTTTAGTTAGGCTGGACTTCCTGGGAGTAAGTGAGCAGGAGGACACCAAAGGCTCAGACCTCTCAATTTCTTCTGCAGTTTCATTCCAGAGTCCTGTAAATTTCCAGTCAGTTAGACTGTGGAGCCTGAGCCTGGGCTGGGCCAGGGTGCTGCTACTCAGTCCCAGGACTTAGCAGCTTGGGGGGAGGGAGGGAGGGAGGAAGGGGGAAAGTTACCCTCCTGACCCATTACGGGGGCGGGGGGGGGGGGGCACTTGAGTGTCTCCACCACTTTCCAGGGCTTCCCTGCCTGTAAGCTGCCAGTTCTGAGGGGCCCCTGGTCCCTGCTGCCTCCTGGGAAGTGAGGAGCAGGGGTGAGGAGCCGCTCCCTGCTCCCCGCTCCTGGGCCTGCCAGGCAGGAGACCTGCCTGGACAGGCTGTCCCCAGGGAAAAAAAGCAGAGATCAAAGGCCTGAGCGTGTGAGTGAGCCCCAACACTGGCTCCTCCGCCTGCCACTGGGGCTGGCAGAGGGATTAACTCCTTCCGTGCCTGCAGCTCAGCCCCAGAGGCTCAGCAGGACCCTGGGGGCACGAGGTCCCAGACTGATACCCTTCCAAGATGAGCCTTGGCTTTGGGGAGGAAGGCTGGTGAGTGGCGGTGTGGGCAGGGCAGCCCGACGCCAAGTCCCAGCAGTATCTGTCCTGCTCCTTTGCCCTTGTGCCTCCACCCACCCCTTGCCCTTATCTCTCTTCTCTTACCCCACACCCAGAGCTGCTCGATTTTTGCCTTTTTTCTCTTTTTGGCTCTACTCTGTTGTGCCTGGATGCCTGGCTAGATTCTGCTGCCCCAAGCCTGCATGCAGAGTTGTGCCCTTGTGGGAACAGCCCCTCGGGTCCCTCCCCACCAAATCTCCAGTGCCACCTCAGGGACAAAACACACGGACGGGGACTCCATTAAGTCCTTGAACTGGAGCCAGGAAACGGGTCAGCAAACTAGAGTGTGGCTGGGAGAGAGACACCAAGAGATGGGCTGAGCCCGGGGCTCTGCCACGGAGACCTTGGGTGGCAGCAGGGTCCCAGGCCTTTGGGGGATGCCCACAGGCGCCTCTTGGCAGGCAGGGTGGGACCGTGGAAAGCCCAGATCTAGAAGGAGCTGTCTTTTCTCCCCTTCTCCCTCTCCGTACTGGGGACTGGTCACCCTTCCCCACTCCCTGGGGGTGCTGGTCATTCCCTGCTTTCTGTTATCCCAGCTCTTAGTGAAGGCAGACTTGGGGTACTCTGAGAGCAGGGAGATGTCTTATTTGTCCTTAGCTCCAGAGCCTAGTCTACTACCTGGCGCAGCCTTAACCCTTAACCTTGTTAAGGGTTTATTTGATTACAAAAGTTAGGACCGAACATTGTCCTTGAAGGCAGTGGGAGCTGGGTGAGCTCCTTGCAGGACAGGGATCCTCGTCCCACTGCTGCCTTGTAAGCGTCATACAGGAGTGTACAGAGGTACGGTGTGTGCAATGCCCTAGGAAGGGATAGACGTGGGAGGGGGAGGCCAGGGCCTGGGTGGGCTGTGTCCTGCTCTGACCGCAGGGGGACCACTGTTGTGTGTCTCTGCAGGCCCGGATGGCAGGGGAGCGAGGAGCCAGCGCTGTCCTTTTTGATATCACGGAGGATCGAGCTGCTGCTGAGCAGGTACCCAGGGACACTGGGGTGTTTGAGGGGCGGGATGCAGGGCGATCAAGTCACCCGGGGAAAGCCAAGTAGGACACGGCAGCCCTTGTGGGTGTTCTTCCTCCTGCAGTTGCAGCAGCCCCTGGGGCTGACGTGGCCGGTGGTGTTGATCTGGGGTCAGGACGCCGAGAAGCTGATGGAGTTTGTGTACAAAAACCGAAAGGCCCATGTCAGGATTGAGCTGAAGGAGCCCCCAACCTGGGTAAGCTCGCCAGATCTCCAGCCCCTGCCCTGGCACCCATTCTCACCTCCATTGCTTCCTGTGGCAACTCCCACCCAAAGCCATTGCACTCCTGGAGCCAAAGAGAATTCTGAAACCCTACGGTTCATCTTCGCACACCAGCTGCGTGCTTGTGGACTCGCTTCCTCCCGCCGTGGGCTTCCTCTGCAGAATGAGAAGATTAGGCCCCTGAGTTCTAAAGTTCTTTTCAGCTCCGAGGTTTCCAGGCACAGAGTAGCTGAGCCAGACCCATACCCTGGCCCCCAGCCCCTGATCCCTGGCTGGTGTCTCTCCACCAGCTGGAAATCTCCCCCAGGGGGTCACTGGGAGGCTGCCACTCGGCAGGGGGGTCCCTTTCCTCTTTCTCCCAAGCAGATGGGTCTTCAGAGAGTACCTCTCCCAGGGAACATCTGGAGGACCCTCTCTTATGCATGCCTGTGGGCAGAGAAGGACCACTTGGCTCCCCCTGGAGGTTCCTCCCCACCTCCTCCCTGCTGCTAGAAGACTCAAGCAGAACCCTGGCTCTCTGCCTCCCAGGCACCTGAGCTTCTCCCAGATTGGCCCACCTCCTTCCAGAAGTATGACTCTCTCCATCTCTGCTCACTTCCCCAGCCAGATTATGACGTGTGGATCCTCCTGACAGTGGTGGGCACCATCTTTGTGGTCATCCTGGCTTCTGTGCTTCGCCTCCGGTGCCGCCCCCGCCACAGCAGGCCGGTGAGCTGGGGTGGGGGGACTTCCTGGGTCGGGGGAGGTGGGTGTGTTCCTGTGTGGGGGAGGATAAAGGAGTGGGAAGGGAAAAGGGGAGGAAAGAAGGTGCCCTTAGGCTCTTGAAATCATTTATATCTAAATACCCTGGCCTCTGACTTGTAGAGGAGGGTTGCCCATTCATTTATTTATTCAGCAAATAGAGCTCCTGGAGGGGGCCAGGCATGGTTCCAGGTGTTGGTGAGAGCAGGGTGAACAAAAAGACAGAAGATCCCTTCCCTCAGAAGAGACAGACAATAAGCAAAATAAATAAACTATGTGGTATTTTTGGATGGTGGTATGTGCCAGAGAGAAAAATAAAATAGAAGAGGGAAGAGGGAATGTAAAGGGAAAGGGTTAATTTTTAAAAAGTGAAGCCAGAGAAAGTTTCACTGGGAGGATGGCATTTACAGGAAAGACCCTAAGTGGGTGAGGAGGTCGTCTGTGGAAGTATTTGGGGAGAGCGTGATGGGACAGAGAGCCCAGTACAGGCAAAGGCCTTGAGGCCGAAGAGGGCCCAGTGTGTCTGAGGAACAGCCAGGGGGCCCGGAGGCTGGAGTAGAGTGAGTGAGAGGGCAGAGCAAGAGGTGAGGACAGGGGTTTGCTGGACTTCAGAAGCCATTGTCGGGACAGTGTTTTTCACTCCTGGTGAAGTGGGAGATACGAGAAGATTTTGAGCAGAACCAGGACCATGATCTGAATTAAGTTTTAAAGCAGGGGAGGATGGGTGTGTGGTTGTGGGTTAATGGGATTAGGAATGCCATTTGATGGGCCTATCCGATATCCAAGTTAAGATGTCAGGCAGGCAGTGGGATGAAAAACTTCTCTTGCAGCCCATCGAGGGGCTGGGGTGGGAAGGCTTGGCTGGCTTGGCAGAGCCATGTATGAGCTTGAAGGGGACAGACTCCTAGGGATAGTCAGTGGGCTGCGTGGTCTCACTGGGTGACTGGGAACCCAGTACAGTCCCGGGGTGAGGGACAAGGAGCCCTTGCCCTAGTCTGAGCCCCAGCCCTCTTCTCAGGATCCCCTTCAACAGCGAACCGCCTGGGCCATCAGCCAGCTGGCCACCAGGAGGTACCGAGCCAGCTGCGGGAGGGCTCGGGCTGAGTGGCCAGACTCGAGCAGCAGCTGTAGCTCAGCCCCAGTGTGTGCCATCTGCCTGGAGGAGTTCTCTGAGGGCCAGGTAAGGCGGGCCGCGCGCTTGCCCTTTGTGACGTGACTGGGCCGGGGAGGGAGGCTTGCACAGGAGGCTGGGCGGGGCACTGAAGGCTGCTTCCCTGGTTGCCTCTGTGCCCTGTGCATCTTGCATGAGGCAGAGGGAGGGGACAGCCCTGATCTCTGGCTCTTTCCCTGGTCTTCCAGGGACCGAGAGCTAGGCCTTGTTCCGTGTGGCCACGTGCCAGACTTTGCAGTGGGGGCTACAGAGCCATGATCTCGTTTCAGCCTCATGACAATGCCCAATGGGGGTAGATTTTCTTTTTATCCTCATTTTAGAGCAGAAAACTGTTAAGGAACTTGCCCAAGGTAATGCAGCCAAGTGGCAAGAGCCAGGTTGACCTGATGCCAAAGCCCTTACCATTTCGAGGCTACTATGTGGTGTTTTACAAGGTCACAGCAAGAAGGGGAGGCCCCATTTTACTGTAACTTTGGTTCGGACCCCCTTGTGTTCCACAGGAGCTACGAGTCATTTCCTGCCTCCATGAGTTCCATCGTGTGTGCGTGGACCCCTGGCTCCATCAGCACCGGACCTGCCCTCTCTGCATGTTCAACATCGTAGGTAGGAGGTGGGCTGTGCACTCCGCTGTGTGCTGGGGTGGTGCGGGTCGGGGGGAGGAGGGGGAGGCAGGTCTGGGATGAGGCTGCCCTCCAACAGAGGGTGTTGCCTTGAAGCTGAGGGGAATGCCGGTCTCCCTTAACAGTTCTTCAGGCTGTGCACTGCTCAAGGGTGCTTCCTATGAAGGGGGACAAACCACAGTTCACATTGTAGACTTCTTTGCTACTTTAAAAATATTTTTTAAAAGATTTTATTTATTTATTTATTTATTTGTCAGATAGAGAGAGAATGCGAGTGCATAAGCAGGCAGAGCAGCAGGCAGAGGCAGAGGCAGAGAGAGAAGCAGGCTCCCTGCTGAGCAAGGAGCCTGATGTGGAGCTCGATTCCAGGACCCTGGGGTCATGACCTGAGCCGAAGGCAGTGGCTTAACCAACTGAGCCACCCAGGAGTCCCTAAAAATCGTATTTTTATGATAACTTTGTTGATTCCAAATCTGGGTGGTTTGTGTATTTATAATTCTGAGTTTCTGGCAATAAAGTATCTTATTCTAACAAAACCAGGATAGTATGGAAATTTCCTGAAAGATGAAAGTGAAGTATCTTGAGGAAAGAGAGCCTTTTTCTAATTTACCCAAAGGTATGCTACAGGCCAGTGGTGGCCCTGAGTGAAAGAGCCCCAAATGGGCTGGTGGGAGGAGTGGGGATGGACATACAGAGTGGAACTCCCAGGGAGAGAAACTGGCTGGAAGGAGCCAGGGCGTCCCAGGGCACAGGCAGATTAGGAATGTCCTTGGTTCCCCAACTCTGACTGAACATGCAGCTACGTGGGCTCGAATGGGGCCGCTGCAGCCACCCTCCATCGATTCATGGCATCAAACACCCGTGCTCTTGGTTCTTTCTTCCAGAGGGAGATTCGTTTTCTCAGTCCCTGGGACCTTCTCGCTCTTACCAGGAACCAGGCCGGAGACTGCACCTCATTCGCCAGCATCCTGGCCATGCACACTACCACCTGCCTGCTGCCTATGTGCTGGGCCCTTCCCAGGGTGCAGTGGCTCGGCCCCCACGACCTGGCCCCTTCCTAACCTCCCAGGAGCCAGGCGCAGCCCCCCGGCACCACCGCGTCCCCAGAGCCGCACATCCCAGGGCTCCGGGCGAGCAGCAGCGCCTGGCAGTGGCCCAGCACCCATATGCACAGGGCTGGGGGCTGAGCCCGCTCCGACGCACGTCGCAGCACCCCTCGGTGTGCCCAGCACCTGCACGCCGGGCCAGGCCTCACGACAGCAGCGGCTCTGGAGAGAGCTACCGCACCGAGCGCAGTGGCTACATGGCCGACGGGCCCGCCAGTGACTCTAGCTCGGGGCCCTGCCACGGCTCCTCTAGTGACTCAGTGGTCAACTGCACAGACGTCAGCCTGCAGGGCATTCATGGCAGCAGCTCTACCTTCCGCAGCTCCCTGAGCAGTGACTTTGACCCCTTGGTGTACTGCAGCCCGGAAGGGGAGCCCCGGGGGGAGGAAACGCGGCCCTGCGTGACCTCCCGGCCCCGGTCTTTGGACTCCGTGGTGCCCACAGGGGAAAGCCAGGTTTCCAGCCACGTCCACTACCACCGCCACCGGCACCACCACTACAAAAAGCGCTTCCAGTGGCATGGCCGGAAGCCTGGCCCAGAAACTGGGGTTCCCCAGGCCAGGCCTGCCATTGCTCAGACACAGCCCCAGTCAGAGCCGCCTTCCCCTGATCAGCAGGCTGCCAGATCCAACCTAACTGCCCCTTCAGGGCAGCTCCCCAACCCACAACGGCCCAGGGTCCTCCCAGAGGCAGCCCTGGGCCCAGCTGATGCCACCAGCCCCAGTCCCAGCAGCCTCTTCCATTTGCAGAAATCTAGCCTCCCTGTTCGACACCCACAGAGGAAAAGGCGGGGGGGCCTCTCAGAGCCCACCCCTGCCTCTCAGCCCCAGGACTTGACGGCGCACCCAGCTTGCCAGATTTTCCCCCATTATGGTACCAGCTTGGCGTACCCTTCGTCCCCGGAGGCCCACCCGTTGATCTTTGGGCCTCCGGGCCTGGACAGGAGGCTGCTGCCAGAAAGCCCAGGCCCTTGTTACTCAAGTTCACAGCCAGTGTGGTTGTGTCTGACTCCACGCCAGTCCCTAGGACCGCACCCACCTGGAGAGGGGCCTTCCGAATGGAGTTCTGGCTCCCCAGAGGGCAGGCCATGCCCTTACCCTCACTGCCAGCTGCCACCTGCCCAGCCTGGTGAGTTTTCAGGGGAAGAGGGTGTGGTGAGGAGCGGATACGGAGGTTTCTGCAGAATGGGGGAAGTCAGCCAACAAGGGGGTTGACAGCAGCTGAGAAGGGTGCAGTGGGGTAACATTCAAAATCCTGGACAGCAGGCATAGCGCAGGATGCTGGCCGAGGTGCTGACTCTGCCAGGTGTTGGTCCTTTGGTTGCCAGAGCAGAGGGCAGTCTCGGGGGAGGCGCCAGCATGGAGGAAACATCAGATAGCACTTGTGGCGGTTTGAGGCAACAGCTCAAATGTAAGTGTTTCAATATTGTAATGAGTCAAGCTGTGCCCACAGTTCAATTATCAGCTCTAAAGATTTATTTATTTGAGAAGGGGAGCCGGGAGGGGCAGAGGGAGAGAATGTTTAAGCAGACTCCCTGCTGAGCGCAGAGTCTCACATAGGGCTTGATCCCACCACCCCAAGATCATGAGCCAAGCAGAAGCCAAGAGTCAGGGGCTTCCCTGACTGAGCCACCCAGGCGTCCCCAGTTATAAACTTTAGATAACAAAGAAGGCCGAGAAGTGTTCCTTGCTCTTGAGGGACAGCATGGAGAAGTACTTACTGATAGCTGTAATCCCAGCCAATGTGAGGTCTTGGAGGGGAAATAATTGCAGATATCTGTAACACTAGGCCATATGAGAAGAGCTATGGAAATCATTTTTTAAAAAAAAAGGGAAGAAAGAAAGAGGAGAAAAGAAATCATGGGTGGTTCCCAGCAACACTGGGGGTCCTTAGGTTTTCTCCTCTCCCCCTGGGGTAAAAGAACAACTAAGGCTTCCCTTCTGAGCACCCTTGTTAATAAGACCAACCTTATTCTCCTGGGGCCTCAGTGCATCCCTGATAATTGTATTATAACCAATACTGATCATGTAAATCCTCCATTTTAACGTGGTGTTTATTTGCTCAAATCCTCTTCCTTCTCCAGAGCAGCCTCTCCCCCCTTTCCCCCATCTTCTCCCATGGTGTGGATGACACAGCTCATTGCCTACAGCTCTCCTAGGCACCCCAAAAAGGAACCCAAAGGTCCTGAAATATAAGAAAGTCTAGGAACCCTACAGTCAAGACCTAGAGCTTTTATCATTCATTCATTCATTTCTTCCCTCCTTTTTTCTTCCTGCGTTCGTTGCTTGCTATGGGCTAGGTTCCAGGCTAGGCGCTGAGGACATGGGATATGTCAACCGGGAGATCCAGGTCTATGCGGTCAAAGGCATGTACACAGTGACAGTAGAGAAAACCATGGCTTCCTTGGAGCCATGTAAAGCAAGCTTTGGTCATGTGTTTGATGATCCATTTGGACCCTGTCACGTGGGCTCTTTCGAGGCTACTGGAGCCAGACCAGCACCTTCCCTCTCTCCTGTACATAGAACTGGTTTGGACACCTCCCTCTTCCTTGCTCCTCAAATCCGGTCAGCACCAGATTCTGTTAACTCTGTCCCTGAGAGCTTTTTTACCTTCTCCTTCAGAAGAAGGAGACATGGGGGCACCTGGGTGGCTCAGTGGGTTAAGCCTCTGCCTTCGGCTCAGGTCATGATCTCAGGGTCCTGGGATTGAGTCCCACATTGAGCTCTCTGCTCAGCAGGGATCCTGCTTCCCTCTCTCTCTCTCTGCCTGCCTCTCTGCCTACTTATGATCTCTCTCTCTGTGTCAAATAAATAAATAAAATATAAAAAAAAAAAAGAAGAAGGAGGAGGAGGAGGAGGATACATGGTCCTTGCCCATGTCTTCGATGCAGCCTAAAGACCAAGGCAGGAGCCTCCTAGCTCTTCCTTCCCCTCTTACAGGGCCATGAAGGCTGGGCCCTGCAAACCTGCTGCTGCCAGGCTCATCGTCTCTAAACAAACTGTTCAGAAATTTCCACATGTTGTTTTGTCCACAGTAAACAAAAACTGAGCCTGGTTTGGCCTTCAAGGCTCTAGCACCGACTAGCCCCCATCCTCCTTCCCCACTTTATTTTTCAGTCTTCCCCTTCCCTTGCCAAACCTAGTAAACACTTCTTGCAGTCCCTATAACCCAGAATATTCTGCCGCCTTCCTCTTCCCAGAAATCCAGTTCTTATCCATTTCTGCCCAACTAGCTCATTTATCTGCACTTTCAGGAAGCCCTTCCTGATTGCTCCACTTGAACATGATCTGTCTCCTTTCCAGGAAAGGTCTTATGATCCAGTCCCGTCCCGCTGCATAATTTCCCTTTGCATGCACACCCTCTCTCCTACAAGATTGTCAGGTCCCTGCTTATTCTTCTATTTGGCATACGGTAACAGACCAGATTCACAAGTACTTAATAAGTATTTGCTGGGTTCATGAGCAAATAGTAAGTAATTATAACATACCGGTTGCTATGTATGTTTCTCTTTCTGGATCTTTTTTGTTTTTCTCTCCCCTTTATCCCAGCTGGGGCCCCTCCCAGCTTTCAATCTAGTTGCCCCTTCTGGATACATTCCCTGCTCCTCCCTCTCTGTACTTCTCTCCCAGCCATACTGTCTTGCAGGTGGGACAGGAAAGCAGCTGGCCTGACCCTCAGTGACCTCTTTCCCTCCTCTCTCTAAATGCAGGCTCGGAGGAGGAGACTGAGGAGCTGTGTGAACAGGCTGTGTGAGATGCTCAGACCTAGCTCCAACCAAGAGCGTACTTGGATGACTTGGCCCTACCTGGCACAGAGTGAAGAAAGGACCTCAGAAAGGACCTCAGAAAACACCCCTCTTTTGGGCCATACTTCCTGGCACCTCCGGAAGAGGAGCGGTGGTGGTGGGTGGCAGGTGCTCCCTGCTCCCAGCGCTGGAACGCGTCTGCAGTCAGCAAGCCTGTGTCCAGTGGGGCAGCCAGCTACTGCCTATGTGGGCCGGCTCCCTTAAAGGCTGTCTTTTGAGAACAGGAAGCTGGGTATGGGTGGATAGGTGTTATAAAGGTGCTGCTGTTTTCCCCAGGCCCAGCAGGTCTTCCTCGTTCCAAGCCTCATGTGCACACCTGTCAGTGGGTCCTTCTTACCTCCTTTCTTGGGTGAGTCCTACACACCAGCTTTGACGCCTTGGTAAAGCTGCTGCATCAGCAGCAACCTCGGCTTGTGTCATTTTGCTTCTTTGCAAACAGATCAGGAACGTAGATGAGCCCTGAGCCCTAAAAAGGGAGCCTGTGCAGCTCCTCCAGGCAGTACCTGCCCTGGTGCATAAGGGAGAATGCTCTTCCCTTCTTGTCTTTAATTGTCACATCCACTCTATTAAGTCCGAGGGGAGGCTCTGGGAAGCCAGGGTGTGGAGTTCTGTCCCTAAAGCGGTACAGCGCCCTGAAGAATGGGATGAAGCCTCTGAATTTCAAACTCCCTCGTCACTCTAGCAGCCCCAGTTCCTCTGGGGCTTGGGAGTGGGGGTGGTGGGGGAGGGAATAATTCTTTCCTGGAGTTGCCTCTCTCAAAGTCCCAAAGTAGGTGGAAAGAAGAGGATTTCTGCTGAACTTCATCTAGAAGAGGGAGGATGGAATGAAGGTAGAAAAGACAGAATTACAGCTGAACAAGGACAATGATGAATTCTTTTCTCGGAGTTTTCTCCCAGAGCAGGGATGAGGAACAGGGGAAAACAAAGGAAAAGCAAAGTGGGACATTTGGGTTAAATGGCTCCAAGACCCCGCTTCCCATGATAAGCCATACAGACCAGGGACACCCAGGAAGGTGTACATGCAAGAGTTTGTGCATGCAGGACATCTGGCCCGGGTAGCTGGCACCGAGTGGGCAAGGGCTGAGGGGCCCCCTGAGGGTGACATTCACCCCCAGGGCAGCTGGACCATTGCTGGCTCCTCAGGCATTATCCCATTTGGAATGTGAATGTGGGAGCTAAGTGGACACAGGACCCTACCTGGGAAACTTCTTCCCTCAAAGTCAGTGGGGAACTAGCACCTAGGCACCCACATGGGTATTTATATCTGAACCAGACAGAAAGACGCTTGAATCAGGCACTATGTTGAGAAATGTATTTATTTGCTAATATATTTATCCATAAATGCGGTCTGGTCTCGTGGTTTTGTTCTGTCATGACGGTCACTCACGGTAACAGTGTCATCTTCTACATTGACAGAAGTAAATTATTTCTGGATCAGAGGTTAGGCTCTGACTTAGGAAGGGATAGGACAGAGTGGTGGGCTAGGCAACAAGCATTGGTTTGTAAGCCCCTAAAAGCATGGTTTAGTGAGATCAGGGAAGGAAGGAAAGCATGACTGGATTCTGTGGTCCAGTTGCTATCTGTATTATTATTGTACCTTTTACTTCACACTCTTGTGATGCTTAAATGACTTTGTAACCTGTAGCAAATACTCTGTTCCTCACTTTTCCACCCATAAAATAGGCCTACTTCACAGAGTTGTGGCAGGGCTCCCCCAAATAAGAGTGAAAGCATGTTTGGAGGCGCGTTTGTTCTCCAACGCTGGAGAACATTCTAACCCCAGTCATAGAGCCCATCTGAACGCAGCATGGCGGAGGCACAAACGGCAGTCCCCCCACCCCCTTGAAGAAGCTGTTTCAGTTCAGTTCGGAGGCCTGGTTGGGAGGGCAGAACAGCGGGGCCTGAAACTATTTATATCCCAGAGCTCCAATTCTGATAAACACAAATGACTGTGCTCTGCCTACTCCTGGGACTACTGTGAGGATCCAGAGCTACTGCTAAGTTGGTATGAATTCCACAGAGCCTGGGGCGGCCTTTGCTCCCATCCTCACAAAGCACATTTCCCCTTCTGCTTCTCCAAGAAAGGTTTCATAGGGGTCGTCGTTATCCGTTGCCCAATTTTGAAGCACAGAGCACAAGCACCTAGCTTTCTAGAAGGTGGGGGCAGGGGGGAGACACTCTACTATCCCCTAGATATTCTCAAGTAAAGGAACTGTCTAAATGCTAAAAAATGAACAAAGTCTAAATTATCAGCTGGAACGAGTAAAGTACGTAAACAGTTTTAAAAAAATAAATACGCCTGTTACGCGCCTTCGGCTCACAAGCCACAATTCCGGCGGACGGCAAATGGAAACCCTACACTGCTCTCAGGAAGAAAGGGGCTGTCCCTGATTTCTTTCCCTCTTGGCAGAGATAACCCAGAGGGAGACAGTGGCTCTCTGGCCCTTCGCTTTTTTAAAACGGCAAGACAAAAACGGATCTCGGCGGGCATCTGGGATCCTCCTAAAGGGACGAACGGCCGACTACCAAGGCCGAGATCAAAGGGCCCGCCCCGCCGGGATTCCGGCTCAGGCTGCGGCGCGCTCCCGCGCAGGCGCCAGCCGCGCCGCCCCTCCCCCCATGGGCCCTGCCCACAGGCCCAACGGCCACCACGGCCTCGCCCTCGCGCCGGCCCAGGTGGCGGGCGCGCGCGCGGGCCCAGGTGACTCCGGCCGGTCCCGCCTTTCAGGCGGGAGAAACCATCTCCGTAGGACGGACGGGGGTGGGGGCGGTGGCTGGGACCTGCGACTTCCCACACAGGAAGAGGAAGTCCTGGGCACCGGAAGTGGAAGGCATTCTGGGTAATTCGCTGTTTACTTCCGGCGGCTGAGGAATCCGTGGCCAAGTTCTTTGCTGTGCTTTTGTCGGGGAAGATGGCCCTCGAGACGGTGCCGAAGGATCTGCGGCATCTGCGGGCTTGTTTGCTGTGTTCGCTAGTCAAGGTGTCCTTCGGGGAGCTGGTTGTAGGGGCGATGGGGGAATCAAGGTGGGGGAAAAAGGGTGGAATGGGGCTGGGGGATAGCGAAGAGAAAATTAAGTTCCGGGACCCTGGGTTTGGCGGGGCGCAGGGGGATGTGGGAACCTGCTGGACGCCATCGTTTAAGTCTGCAGGAACATAGGCAGTCTTTAGATGCGTTTGAATCCTTAGCTAGCACACGTGTGATTCTTAACACGTTCAGTGAACTTCTGTTGAAGTCGAAGGCCACTGAGAGTCAGGTGAGGGCGCGGATCTGCAGCTGAGGGAGAAGTCAGAGAGGATGCCTGTCCCTGAGGAGACTCGGGAAAGGAATAGGTAAAAAGAGAGGGAGGACTGTGAGGGTGTGGGTGGAACTTCAGAAATGGAGCTGTAGGAGTGGTGGGTGGAGAACCTGATGAGACAGAGCCGGCATAGGGAGCCTTCTACTTGACCAGGTAGAAGTATGGAGAGAGCTACTCATTCTTTTGGCCTTGTTTATGCTCACCCCTACCCCTTTCTTTCCCTCTCCCAGACTATAGACCAGTTTGAATATGATGGTTGTGACAATTGTGATGCATATCTTCAGATGAAGGGTAACCGGGAGATGGTATATGACTGCACCAGCTCTTCCTTTGATGGGTAAGCTCCTTTAGATTCCTTCATTCACTTTTTGGTTACTCTCATCCTACTCCACCCCACCCCATCCAGTAAATGTGAGGCAGACTTTTGAGATCATGATCCTAGTTGTTCTCAAAGTTATGTTCACAAAATTCTTTGTTGTCCAGTACAGTAGCCACTAGCATGTTTGGCATTGAGCACTTGAAATGTGGCTAGTCCAAACTGAGTTGTGCTCTAGCTGTAAAATATACACTAGATTGACAAGATTTAGAACAAGGAAAAAGAATGTAAGGTATTTTAACTTTGTTAATATTAATTGTATACTCAAATGATAATCCTTTGGGTATACTAGGTTAAATGAATATGTTATTGAAATTAATTTCACCCTTTACTTATAAACGTGGCTACTAGAAAATTTTAAATGACTCGTGTGGTTTTGTTTATTTCTGCTGGACAGTTCTTCATTAGACTGTCAGCTCATTGGTGGTAGGGACTGTGTTTATCTTGTACACACTGATGTGGCACAGGGCCTGGAAGGTGGCAAAAGGCTAAGAAATGTTTGTTAAATACATGAAGATCCTTTCTGAAAATTAAGGTAAGGTAAGGTAAGGTACAGTAGTGGTAAAATTATTACCTGAAAGCTGATGCTGTTAGATATGTCCCTTGGTGAGATTGTCCAATGGGGAGAAGGGGAAATGAGAGTAATATAAGCGACCAGGTCCCGGGTTTTTTTTTTTTCCCCCAAGGTAGGAGCCAGAGAATAGTATTCTTTGGGGGGATAAGGAGTTAACTGTCTTTTGGCCTCTAGGCCAATTAAGGATTTACACACAGGGGTGCCTGAGTGGCTTAGTCAGTTAAGGGTCCAATTCTTGATCTCAGGGTATGAGACTGAGTCCTTCCCACAGTCCCTGGCAACTATCATTCTACTTTTTTTCTGTATGAATTTCTTGGGTTTTTGTTTTGTTTTAAGATTTTATTTATTTGAGAGAAGACAAGCAGGGGCAGTGGCAGAGGGAGAGGGAGAAGCTGAGCAGGGAGCCCAAGATGGAGCTCAATCCCAGGACCCCCAGGATCATGACCTGAGCCAAAGGCAGATGCTTAACCAACTGAGCCACCCAGGCACCCCTCTTGCTGTATGAATTTGAAGTGTATTATGAGTGCTTCATACAAGTGGAATCATACAGTATTTGTGTTTTTGTGCCTGGCTCCTTTCATTTGCCATCATGTCTTCAAGGTTTATCCATATTGTCGCATGCGTCCGAATTTTCCTTTTTAGTTGAATACATTTTATCCACTCATCTGTTGATAGACTCTTGGTTTGCTTCTATCTTTTCGCTGTCATGAACAATGCTGCTGTGAAAATGGGTTTACAAATATCTGATCAAATCCCTGCTTTCATTTCTTTAGGGTATATATCCAGAATCGGAATTGCTGAGTCGCTCTGTTTAATGTTTAGGGGAACTGCCATACGTACTGGTTTCATGGCGGCAGCACCATTTTCTGTTCCCACCAGCAGTATGCAGGGGTTCCAATTTCTTTACACCCTTACCAACGCTTGTTTTTGTTGTTGTTGTTTTGTTTTGGTTTTGGTAGTGGCTACCTTCTTGGGCGTGAAGTGGTATTGTTTTGGTTTTGACTGCTTTTCCCTAATGATTAGTGATGTTAAGCATCTTTTTATGTGCTTACTGGCC
This sequence comes from Meles meles, assembly GCF_922984935.1. Taxonomy (NCBI): domain Eukaryota; kingdom Metazoa; phylum Chordata; class Mammalia; order Carnivora; family Mustelidae; genus Meles; species Meles meles. The sequence continues at coordinate 31,815,243 of NC_060083.1, forward strand.
TTTTGTAGATCTTAGAAAAATGTCTGTTCAAATCCTTTGCCCACTTTCAAAGCAGGTTATTTGACTTTTTATTGTTGAGTTGTAAGAGTTATTTTTGTATATTTTGGTGCATATTAGATTTTGGAGAGGGGGTATATCAAGGGCTAAAGGAGCTCAGAAGAGGGCCACATGAACTCAGCTAGAAGCTGAGGAGATACTATGTGAATCAGGCTCTGACAGAAAGAAGTACAGGATTTTTGAGGAGGTTGAGGTGAGAGAGCATTTTAGAAAAAGCATTCTAAACAAGGGAATGACTTGAGTAGAATCACGGGGTGGGAAAACCAAGCTATGTTTGGAGAATGGTGGGGATTCTGTTGAAGTTAAATCATAAGGTTGGGTGACAGGCACTGTAAGGCTAGAAAGATTGCTTGTGAAGAATAGAAGAGAACATACTGTGGGTCCAGACAACGCCAGGCCAGTACAGGAGTTACCCTACTTAACCACCCCAGAGGGTGGTGTCAGTTCCACTCCAGCAGGTGGCTGAGAATGTAGGATATGGATGGGGGAGGAAGGCTCCCCAAATAAGAATCCAAGATTGGTGCCAAAAAGAAGAGGGAATTTTTTTTTTTTTAAAGATCTTATTTATTTATTTGACACAGAGAGAGAGAAAGAGCAAGAGAGAGAACACAAGCAGGGGGAGAGGGAGAGGGAGAAGCAGGCTTTCCGCTGAACAGGAAGCCTGATGCAGGGCTTGATCCCAGGACCTGGGACCATGACCCAAGCCCAAGGCAGATGCTTAATGACACCCGCCCAGGTGCCCCGAGGGAATGGTTACTGAGAAGGCAGTTGATAAATGTCAGTATCTATAACAGACCTGTCACAATAGGCAGTCTGCAAGCATTTGATTGAATGAATGACAGAAATGACATAATGTCGCTTTGAAAGTACCTGGTGTTTACCTGTCAAGCTCAAGTGGCAGCCTACTAGCCCTTATTAAATGGCCTTTCCGTTGCCTGTGGATCAGAGCTATCCTGGGGAGAACGAGTAAGATGAGGAGAGCTAATGCTTATTTAGCACCTACTCTGTGCTAGGTGTTTGTCGTGTATTAGCTCAGTATTTGAGTTTCAGTCCACATAATTCTGAGAGAGGTCTCCAAATGCATCTTGGGCTGTATAGCTCATCAGAGCAGACCTTGGCCAAGTCTAACTTATTTTTGTAATCCTGTAAGCATGTTTGTCCTTCACCCTCCCCCTTTGCACTAGGGCCCAGCCCCCTAGTAGTCGTGTTGCTTATAATTGTAACTGCCTTTCTACTTTTTTGCTATTATTTTAAAGATTTCATTTATTTATTTGACAGAGATCCCAAGTAGGCAGAGAGGCAGGCAGAGAGAGAGGAGGAAGCAGGCTCCCTGATGAGCAGAGACCCTAATGCGGGGCTTGATCCCAGGACCCTGGGATCATGACCTGAGCCGAAGGCAGAGGCTTTAACCCACTGAGTCACCCAGGCGCCCATGGCTTTCTACTTTTAAAGCTGTCCTGTTTCCCAGAGAATCTGGGCTAAGGTTGCTTTTGAGCCTGATGAGCTAGTCCTTTGGGAATGGCAACTAACCTGTACTTGGCAGGCCAAGAATCTTTGTCAGTGTCCCCAGCATTAGTAGTCCATTTCCCCTGCTTTTTTTCCCAAGCCAGTACTTGGCTTTTTCCTTTGTTTCCTCTCCCAGAACTGTTGCTGGCTGGAAGCAGAGTGAAGTGGACATTTTCCTCCATCTCTCTTTTAGTAGGAGAGGCTCAGGCTGACTCTGTTTCTTTTCCTTTCCCAGAATCATTGCAATGATGAGTCCAGAGGACAGCTGGGTCTCGAAGTGGCAGCGAGTCAGTAAGTATCTCCCTTTCTCCTTACCCTGGCCTGCTTGTTGTTGCTGCCTGCTGGGTCTGGTGGGGGAGCCTTAAATCAGGGGTAAGTTGCCACAGAATGAAACAGGTGGGGTTGTAGGAAACAGGAGGAAAGTGTCCTGTCCCCGTCACTTAACATCGGAGCCAAAAGAAGTGATTGCTCTTCTCTTGGAGTTGCAGCATTCCTTTCCTTTTTAGCTTAAACCTCCATTTGGTCTTTAGGCTTAATTCACTCTCACTGCCATCTCTCTTCTTCTCTCGTAGGTAACTTTAAGCCAGGTGTGTATGCAGTGTCGGTCACTGGTCGCCTTCCCCAAGGTAATAATAATCATGATAGCAGCCAGTGTTCACTTGCTTCGCCACGCTCTGTGGAGGTCCTTTCTGTGACTACACGCTAGTCCTCACGACTCTGTGAGGCAACTGAGGCACAGAGAGGTTAAATAATTTGCCCAAGGTCATCCTGCTAGGAGTGAGCTAGAATGTGAATCCAGGCATTTTGACCCCAGAACCCTTGGTTTTAGCGACTACAGTGTGTAGTCTTCCTTCTCATTCTTATCAAGCCATTGCCAAACACGTGCCTGGATCTTCAGTGGTAACAAGCCAGCCAAGCAGGACTGTTGATGAGCTATGTAGGAAGGAACTCCATTTTGCTTAGGAACACCTTCCTTTCTCTCTTTCCCGCCCCGCCACCAAAGTGGTAGTAGAGAGACCTTTCTTATCCTCTGGAATATTCCTCCCTCACAGAGCTGTTTCTTTTCCTGCTGCAGGAATCGTGCGAGAGCTGAAAAGTCGAGGAGTGGCCTACAAATCCAGAGACACAGCTATAAAGACCTAGCAAGATACTTGGGTGCCAGCATCTTCGCTCCCCACCTCCTGCATCTGCTTATTTTTTGTTATGGAACTAAATGGACAGAGCTTCAGAGACTTTCCCCCTCCAACTCTGAGACTCAGCAGACTGTTGAGAGAACACGGCGTGTCCCTGAGCCATTTTACCTTTGGACTGCTGGTGGGGGTGGGGTGGTTTGAGCTGGTGGATTAACAGAGACTGACTTGAATGGGGGGTAGGAGACCTGTTTTTTGCCCTTACCCATGAGTAGGACTCTGGGTCAGATGCCAATAAACATGACCTCCTAGGAAAGTTCTTAAACCCATAACAGATGCCTTGCCTCCTCCTTTTTACCTGGGCACAGGAAGAACTTCCTAACTCTGTAAGCACTTTCCTGCAGCAACAGAAGCCCTCCAGCTCCCCAATACCCATCTTGCAGCCTTCCGAAGTTGCAGCCTTTCTAGTGTGCTTCCTTGGATCTTGTTGGAAGGTCTGCAGTCCTCTGAGTCTAGGCAGCCCCATCAGGCTGGTAGTCCTGGCATCTGGGGGTTGCAGGCTTGCTCTAGACCTGGCACAGCAAGTGTCTTGAAAGAAAGTCTGAGGCTTCTCAGTATTCTTTGCCTGTTGACCATATTTATTACTACTCTTCCCCCTCCATTTTTTTCCTTCTTTTTACTGTTCTTCCTCCACCTTAGGCCAGTGTGTGGCCCATGACCCTCCCTTGCCCACCTACACACATTCTGCTGTGTTTCTCCAGCTGGAGACCCTCAGGTGGCTGCTGGGTCTTGGTCCAGTTAGTTTATGCCTTTGTAGGAGTTGGGCCCCTCCCCTGCCCCTCTGGCCTAGTAGGGGGTTTGATACCAGGTTGTTGGTCAGGTGAGTTATTTGTTTTAGAATGAAAAATTTACCAGAAATTCTTAATTTAATCTCCACAAAGAATCCTATTGGTATCCCCATATTGATTTCCTAGGTTTCTTGTTCTCCATCTGTAAAATGATAACATCCTGTTTACTTAGTTTTGTTATTACAAAAACGAAGCAATGTGAAAATTCTGAAACTTAGGTTTTATGAAAAGTAAAATTCATCTACTCTCTTTTTAATAGCCGTTCTTTAATGTATACAGTAAGGGCACAGTGAATCAAATAGTGGGAGAAATGCTGAAAACCACTGCTGCAGAATGAGCTCCTGACTCATTAGCGGAGGTGCCTCCACTAGGACTCTGCCCGTAGCCACCTGGTGTTGCTAGTGAGTCAGTGCCTCTTGTTCCTGCGGCATGGACTGTGTGGGAAGGAGAGAGAGGAGCTGATTTGTGGGAAGGAGGGAGAGGAGCTGATTCTCCAGTGACCCCCCGCCGCTCCCACCCCTGTCCTTGTCTGCTCAGAGGCCCCTGTGAGGGCAGATGGAAGTGGCCCAGGATGCTTGTGTCACTCACAGATCCTCCTCAGACCAGAACCGTTTTGCTGATGCCCTCAAGCTCTGAAGGAACGGTCCGTTAACCCCAGTTTCAGCTGTTTTTAAAGGATTTCTCCAGCCCAGCAAACTGAAAGAGCTCAAGGGGTGGTGGTTTCTATTCAATTTCAGTCTGAAAGGATCCTTGGGAAGTAGCCCCACCAGGCCAGCCTTACGATCTGGAGAGAAGTGGGTTTCAGCAAGAGTGCCTAGGCCCCGCAGCCAACACCCAACTTTCACTGGCTTTTCTCAAAAAGTCCCTTGGAAATCCCCAGCTGCTGTCCTGCATGTCTGACCCGGACGTGGCTGCTCGGTGAGAATGGAAACAGTTGTGGGGAGGGGAGGCAAGAGGAGCTATACACAAATAACCACACTCAGGCTTGCCTCAGCCCCATACTGAGCTGACGACCTAACTGTTAGCCTTGCAGGAAGCGAAAGACACAGGCCCGGAGGGTTGTGGGGGAGGGGTGCCCAGTTGTGGGACCGGGTGTCACAGACTCGGTGCCAAGTGGGCTCTGCCTGGAAGCTGCTTCTCAGTTCGCTTTCTTGCTGTTTCTGGTCCTGGAAGCTGCTTATGGTGCTGCCCGGCAGCCCAGACAGGCTATAAGGTGCTAGAGTTCACCCACTGCAGGGAACCCAATGAAATTGCAAGAGGGACTTCTGGTTCTTAAAGGCTTCCCAGGACGGAGGGGCACTATGCGGACAAGGAGGTCTCAGCTACTGCTGCCCTGCATCACACATCCTTGAGGGCCATGCCCTGCTCCTTGCGCCTGCCAGAGGTTCAGCCCCATTCTGACCGTGGAGGTCCCACACCTACCCAGGGTCTTGGTCTCCTGCTCAGTCGTTGGGCTTCCCTACTTCAGAAAGGCAAGGCTCCTCCTCCTTAGTTCCACAATCACAGATGCGAGCCAGGCTAGTGACCAGGCTGCCCTCCCTTGTCTGCTTACTTCTTGTTCTCTGCTTCCCACCCACTACTGCCTGTTGGGTTAAAAAAATAAAAACAGACTCAGTAGCGGTTCGTTGCTGAATGTGGCCTCCGTTCCTAGGCAACCATTGGTGGCTAGGGTCAGAACGAGGGTCGGAACATTCTGGCTTTAGAGGGGAGCTGTTTCGGAAGAGTAATGGGGATGAGCTGGGGGAGAGTAAGCTCAGGCTGGACTCTTTAGGTTTGGCCTATTTCCTCTGGGCATGGCCACGCTTTCTCACTCCAAGCCTGTCTATAACCTGCCATTCAATCCTCATGTCTCCTTCCTGACACCAGATCCTGTGAGTGCGTAAAACAGGTACGTAATGTTGAAGCACAGGGTAGTATCTTACTTTGGAAGTCTGCTTCATGTTTATTAGTAAAACCTTTAATTTAAATGACATTTTACTGTTGACAAAAGGGCTTTCATGTCCATTATCTGATTTGATCTTCACGAAACCCCTGTATCATAGTTAACATCCTTATGTCGTGATGAAGAGACTAAGGGTCAAAGTTAAAAATGACTTGGCCATGATCAAGAAGTAGAACCTGAACTCAAGAAATGCGTTGCTCACACCCAATTTAGGGCTGCTAACTCATTCCAACATAGTTCTTCCCAGATGCGGTGGACTTGCTCCCTTCATGAGGATTCCACAGAACCAGCATGAGGCATTAGTTCATTATAAGTGAGAGTTACATGTCCCTATACATTGAGTCCCCTGAACACCCCACATCTTACATCTCTAGTCCCCAAATTATCCAAAGAGTGGGAGGCAGTGTGGGAGAAGGGACCAGGGAGGTGACCGTTAGAATTTACTCAAGGACCCCTATGCAGGACATTGGGAAACGGGTCCAGTCCTCCCCCAGTTCCCACCTGACTACATCTTCTTTTCTACTCAAGCAGTTCTTAGGTATCTGCGGACCTCTGCCCCATATTCCTCAACCTCTTCTTCTTTTTCCCTACTCACCACGTCCATCTGTAGCCCAATTATGGCCCCTTCACAGTCCACTGAAACAGACTTCTGATGAATATCCAATTAGGGGCATTGCCCCTGCCTCCCAGGCACTTGATTACTCAAACCATTTCCTTTCTACAAAACTGCTTCAGGCAGCAGGATAGTGGTCACCACCTACGGCTGGGGGTGGAAAAGGAGACCCAAGGGGATCCTGAGGATAATTATAGTCTTTCTTCATCTGGATGCCGATTACATAGGTCAGTTCACCTTCTGAAGATTTATTGAGTTATGTACTCAGGATCTGCTCAGTTTTCTTTGTATGCTAACTTCAAACAAAAAGTTCACTTAAGGGCACGGCGGTCCTATCTTAGGATCAGTGTAAGAAATACATTAATTTATATAAAAGCAATCTGAGAGCTGTATGCTATTACATGTATCTAAGACAACAACTTTATCCAAAGTTGTTCACCTCTACATAAGTTCCAGGTAAGTGTGGCAAGAATGACATCCCTGTAGTATTGTGGGATGATGGGTGTTCCTCTACACCTATCATACAGAAATCTATCACAACAGACACATTTTCCTTTAAGCACCGTGGTTTTTCATTTTAATCCCTCTGTTCTCTCGTTTTGTGGTGGTGGTTTTTTTTATGACATATACTATTGTTTTCTTTAAATACATACTTCCTTACTGTTTGGATACAAGATTCTGGAAGTGATTTAACCTCTACTTAGCTCAAAGTCGTTGTTAGAAACCTCCATTTTTGTATCATGTGGTGAAATGGTTCTGGGACTGATTATTTTTCTACCTCTTGATTCATGTCAGCCTGTCACTTCTGCTCTGTCCCCCTTCCAGTCTTGTTTGAGCTAGGAGAACAGATAGCCACGCTTGGTAAAAATGGGTCTAGAGTGAGCCAGTAAGGTGTAGACTGAAGAAGAAAGTACACGGCTGCCGGCCTGGGCCTTGGCCAGAGTGTTGGAGCTGGAGAGCGAACATCCAGAGCATGTGAAGGCTGGGAGAGTTGTGACTTACACCAGCCCGCCCTCCTTTCGGGTGAGAAGAGAGCACCAGAGGCAGTGGTCAACCTGATCCCAAAGGGGTCTCTGCTACTTTGTGTGTCCTACACTACCTGGCCTGGAGCCTTCTGCCCAGAGATGCTTGTGTTTCTCTCTGCTTTAAGATCCCAGAAAGCAGGAACCTAGGGCAGAGAAAACTGAGGCCTGATAGCACCCAGATCCCTGATCTTCTGAGAAATGTGACCGAAAACCCCTCTCCCGCAGACCTGTGGCACTTCCATTCTCAACACGCCCCCAAGAGTAGAGGGCAGGCATTATGGGGTCATGGACAGAAGACTTGGGGTTCCATCCCACAGATGAAGGCGTGGGACTGTAAGAAATCAGGGGCCTGGCAGGCCCATTTCAAGAGCTCCTATGTGCTGTTTCCTGCCTGTGCACTCTCCTTCCTCCACACTGAGCTCTTGTGCTAAAGAGAGAACTTGAGGGAAAGTAAGCAATAGCTTCAGATGACAGGGTGGAGGGATTTCTCGCTCTTGCCCACCACCAGCCATCGCCCCCCCTTTCAACCCCTCCCCCCATCCCGGAAAAGACCTGGAAGGAAATGAGTGCTCTGGGGCCACCGGCTGGAGGAAGGGGTTTAACTGTCACCTCGTCCCTGGGGGCTTGAGGAATGGAGGGCAGAGGGGGAAATGCAAATCGGCGCTTGGAACAGAGAAGGACTCCACGAGAGGAAGAGGGGGGCAACCACTGCTCAGCTTTCCCCCTGGGCGGTGGGTCCCAGCAGGGGCTGGGAAGGCCTGAGGCAAAGGAGCGATCACAGGTCCCAGAGAAGCCAGCGGCTGCCCCCACCCTGCGCTGGCAGCTGGGACACTGGCACTTTCTCTGGGCAGCCGAACAGACTCACTTCTTCAGCCCTGCACCCCAGGGGAACCGGGAGGTGAGGGCGGGGTATGGAGCTCAGAGAGGCCCGGCGGGAGGGTGAGATGGTGGCGCTCAAGGTGGGCACATCACGTCTCTGGTGACTGAGTCTGAGGAAAGGGTGTCTATTCTGCTTCCGCACGCAGGAAAGACTAGGCTCAGATTAGAAGGACCTCTCTGACCTCCATGTCTCTCCTCCACTGATGTAAACACCAGGGGTGTCCTTGCAAAGGGATCTTTCACAGCAGTTGGAAGGCAAGAACATGAGTGTGAAGCTGTCCCAGGGCTCCTGATTTTTTACTCTGTCAGGATGGCAATTACCAGGTTCCAAACCGGCCACTTCCGTTACTGAATTCAATCCTCGGTACCATCTGGGAGGTAGTACTCCCCTTTCACAGATGAGAAAACTGAGTTTCAGTTCGATCACTTGCCCAAGGTCCGCAGCCAGACCAAACTACACTGGGGTGTCAGTCCAGCTGTGCTTATGGCCGCCCTTGATTTCTGCTGTGGCGGACGGGGATCTAGGGCCCATAACTGGGGCAGGGGTGGGGGGTCCTCCTTGTCTTCCTTTTGCCCCCTTGGGCCCCAGCCTGTAGGTGGAGCTTTCGGGGATGCGGGTCTACTGGCCTCGGTACCAAGGTCTTTGGGGATGAGGGCCTCAACATCTCACGGGGCTCACTCAACCTTGGGCCCTTCTTGGGGGGCCTGGGCCCCCTGCTCCAGTCCCCAGCTCGCAGTGTGCCCCAAGCCTCTCAGCCCGCCCATCCAGCCGCAGCCCCATGACGTGGCTGCCCGCGCCCCATTGGTCAGCCTGGGAGCATTTGCCCTTATTTGGCCAGGCCGGCTCTAGGCCGGGCCTCCACCCCCAGCCCGGCCCCCGCGGGCTCCTCTCTCTCACTTCGTCTTTTTGAGGTTTGGCTCTGGGGCCCTGGCAGGCGACGCTTCAAACGCACTTTCTGGTTGAGTCATTTTTTAACGGCTCCAGGGCTGTGAGCCGCTGCTGTGGCTGCTGGGGGCCTTCAGACGTGTTGGCCAGCTCTCCCTCATCTGACTGCCTAATAGGCTCCCAGGGAAGGGGCTGGGGCGGGGGTGGTGCTCGCTGCCCGAGAGATTCCGCAGACCACTTGGTTATCTCCGGAGAGCCCTCTGCCTCCCCCACAGGCCTGGGGAGCAGGGGCCGCCTGAGTTCCTCCCCATTGCCTTTTCCAATCCCCTTTCCTGGCTGGGTCCGTGAGCAGATGTAGGCCACGACTCCCCTCACTGTTGGGTAACCTCTCTGAGGTCTGGTTCTTTCCGGGGGCACTTTGAATTGAGTTCCTTAGGGGGACAGAACCAGGAGGCAGATTGTTGGCTGGTTTTCAGGAAGGTGAAACTTAACCTTGAGGAGTTTCCGGTTCTTCATCTCTGAGACCGGGGATACCATCATTTTACATCACGGACTCAGCGTGCTGATCAAACGAGATTCAGGCTGAAAGTGTTCTATAAAGTTCTTTAGACGCCTCAGCTGCTGCCCTTCCCCCCAGCTCGGTGTGTGCAACACAGGGTGGTGAATGAAGCAACGGAGCCCAGAGCGGTTCGCGGGGCAGACCTCACCTTCTGCCTTCCCAGCTGTCCCTGGCATGTGAGGGACCCTGTCGGGAGCAGAATGCTGGCAGGGGGGGAGAGACAGGCCAAGGAATGCCCCCAGCCCTTTGTCCCTTGTTCCCAGCCAAAATAAGGGGAGGATTCTGCTCTAGAGCTTTTACCAGCCACCTGCCTTCTCTGAGTAAGGGCAGCTCTGCCCTTGAGCCAGCTGGGGAAATCCGTCAGCTACCCAGGGGCTGGGCAGGTCTTGGAACCCAGACCTTGCTGCTTCCTCCTCCAAGGTTCCTAGGGCCCCTTGCTCTTGGGAACTTCCCAGGTCCTTGGTCAACCTCTTCCTCTGTTTTATAGGTGAAGAAACAAAGGCTGCGGGTTGGGTAGGGGGGTCGTCAGATTCTGTGAATGGTCCAAAGTCATACTGTAAACAGCCACAGTGTGGGGACTGGGCCCCTTGTCTCCTGCCTCCCAGTTTTGCCTTCTGTTTGGTGGTCCTGATGTTGGGGTAGGGAGTTAAGCTGATGAGAGGTCAACGTAGATTCCAGGCAGGGACCAGACCCCAGCTCTTGGGACACACACATAAAATAAAAGGAGTTCATTCACAGCAGTTAAAACTGGGCTAAACCAAGCACCTTGGCTGGAGAGAGCCAGGAGGGAGCTTTTCCCACTTGTGTCCTGGGAGATCCCAGCGGCCATCTGGTTTTGTGGCCGCTCCCACAGCAGTTGTCTGGGTGATTTTCTTCTTCACACCCACACCTCATTTCCTACCCAGCCCATCCTGCCTCTTCCCAGGGGCTATGGACAAAACCCTGAACTTGGCCTTAACTTGCATTGTGACCTCAGGCTGCCTTCTGCCTTTCTCTGGGCTTGCGTTCAGTTTCTTGACTCAGGCCAGGTTATAAGCCCCTGAGCTTGCTGCCTAAAAGGCCTTCAGCACCATGGTCCAGAGAGCTGAGCCAGAAACCTGTCTAGGGCAGAACTGGCCTCCCAGGGTGCCCTGTGGCTGCCTCTGACTCCAGCAGACTAGGAGAGCATGGCATTGGGCCTGCAGGAGGGCAGTACAGAGAGGGCACAGGGGAGAATGAGCCCACTCCCCTTGTCTGGAGGCCTACTGGCACTGGTGCTCCCCAAGTCTCCGAGAGGAGTCACGGGACCTGCTTAGGTGTCGAGTTGACTTCTCAAGGGACATGTGCTGTTGGTTCCCAAGGCCCTTTTTTCCCTCAAGGCCCACTTCCTTTAGCGGCCCTTCCAGGCAGGGTGGTGAAAAGTCCTAGCATTTGGGACTCTGGACCCCAATTGTCTTTGGCCCCATGCTGTCATGCTGGGGACTCAGTTTCCCTCCTTTGTAGCCAGGCATGCCCCCAGCCCTTGCTCCCCCGAGGGCGGGCCTGCTCTGCCTTCTGACTTCCTGTTTGTGAGTGGTTAGGTCCTGTGGCTTCGGTCCTGTTGTCTCCTCAGAAGGCAGGTTATCTGGGCCTGCCATCTCTGCCTGCCTGCCGCGCGGAGGTCCCAGACCCGCGCAGCTGCAAGGAGGGCTTCTGCCTCCGTGTGCAGACAGCGCCCTTGCCCTTTCTCCCACCTTCTGGGCCTGTTCTCCTTTGCAAGGGTTAGGCCTTCGAAGGGCCATTTTCTCCCTGTTTCTCCACCTTGCCCAGCCAGCTTCCACCCCATCCCCTCCCTTTCCAAACCCTCTTTCATCCACAGTCACTTTCTCCGGGAAGCCTTATCTGATGGGCCTCGGTGACTTTGAGGTCGCTACTGTAGCATCTGTCAGTCCAGCCCTGAGGGTCCCTCCACCACACCCAGGACTTGATTTGCCCCCGTCGCTGTCATTTTGAAAGATGTTGGTACGTGAGGAGGTATATATGTGCACTCTACTTGACCTCTCAGATTCGGTGTTTGCTCAAATAGGAGCCAAGAGTCCCCTTTGGACCTGAAGCTCTACTCCTGCTTTGGTACAAATTGCTCTCACCCCCACACACGAAACTCTCAAACCCTGTGTACCTATCTGTGTCTTGTCTATCAAAGTGGGAGTCCCTGAAGACAGGTCTTGGGTCCTTTTCTCCTCAAGCCCACCTTTACTGACCCCCAATCTCAGATAGGCACACAAAGATGGCTGTTCCCGGGTCAGCGAGATTGGGGTAGACGTGAGGGATTGAGAGCCTGGAGCCCTCTAGGATCCCAGACCCCAGTGGCCTCAGCCCTGCCACCTGGTGAAAGGCTGCTCCCACTTTTGTTCTGATGCCAGCTGCCGTGCCTCTACTCCTTTTCCTGGTTCCTCCTCCTCCTCCCCTTTTGCTACCTCTGAGCAGGTCTATGATCCTGGGACTAAGAATGTCAGAACTAGAAAGGACCATGGGGGGGACACTTCCTAGTGGAGTCCAAATGAGTGAGGCTGCCCAGTGAGTGTCTGGCGGAGCCCTGACCTGTTGCCAAGGGGCGGAGTTTGTGGAGTCAACTTGAACTCCTCTCTCCTCCATGAAGAGAGGCACCCTCTCTCAGTCACGGGCCATCACTTCTCATCCTGGGGAACTGAGACAAGAAGAGGCTTTGCGGGCAGGAGTGGGACTCACCCCTCTCGTACAGACCTGCCCGTGTTCCGAAGCCATCCCCCACTCCCTCTGGTCACCCTCCAAGAGCTGGCCTCAGATTCCCAAGTGAACCTTCCTGGATGTTTCCAGGAAAGAGACAGGGGAGTCCGGGATGTGCGGTGGGCCTTCCTCGAGGTATGTCTGGAGGCCTGAGCTGGGCTGTGACCCATAGCTTGTCCGTGTGGCTCTGGGCCCTGTCTGCTGTGTCTCTCTGGAAAAGAGACAGAGAATCTTTGGGGCCCTTTGGGCCCTCTGTATGTGTCTGCATAGGCATCTGCTGCTTTGCCCTCAAGCACCTGTCGGTCAGTTATATGGGACACACGCATGGGCTGTGCCAGCCTGGAGCTAGGCTTCCGGCCCAATGCCTCTATTCCACTCACCTGGGTGGTCTCTGTGTTCTTATAGCAGACCAAGCCCTTTCCTCATCCTTGATTTGTCTTTGGCCCAGTCCTGTTTCTCCTGGTTTGAGGCCCATCAGAGCTGGGATCCATTACCAGGCCGGGGGAGAAGTTCAGGGTACAGGGACACTGAGCCTCACCTCTGTTCCATCCTCTCCAACCCCAGCCCGAGGGTGGGAACCAGCAAAAGCCCCAGCCCCTCACAGAAACCTCCTGATTCCAGAGGCTCTGGGGTAGAGACACTGGGCCTTAGTCTCTCTCCTAAAACAAACAAACAAAACCCACAAACACAAAAATCAGGAGTGGCCTTTGGCCTTGGGCATTGAGGACCTATACGAAAGAAAAGCAGTCTCTGTTGTCACAGGGAGCAGGCCTCAGGGACCGGAAAGGGGCTGGGTTGGAGGCTGTTGAGGGACATGTGGGTCACTGGAAAGGAACCTGGGTCTGACTTGCTTCGGGTCACATGTGGAGGGAGTTTGTAGCCAATCTGGGCCCTGAAGCCAGGTCCCTGGCTCCCAGTCCGTGGCTCTTGTTTGCTGGGACAAAATCCCTCTGAGGTGATAGCTAGGAGAGCACTCATCCGCCAAGGGTGGTGCTGGGAGGGCAAGAGGCTCTGGGAGGAGGGGCCCTGAAGGGTGGGGGTCTAGGAACTCAGGTTACTGCACAACTTTGATATTCTTATCCTCTTATCGTGGAGGGCAGCCACTTCCCCTCCACCCAGGGGCTGGAGCAGTGGTGGTCTGTTAAAGGAGCACCAACCCGTTTCTGGCCGGCTTGCCGTCCTCACCGCTGTCTCTTCAGACCCCAGTGGAGGAAGGGCCCAGTTCTCCTTTTCTCCATCCCATTTAGGGGCCTGGGCTGGATAATAATTCTAAGGTTGAGGATCCCCTTTCCTGAAGGAGAGAATGCACGGCAATCTCCCTCCCCACTGGCCCTTACTCCATGCCAATCGTCTTCTGGCCCTTGAATCTGAGTGTTCCCTGAAGTTCGTGTGGGCCTCACCTTGAATGGGGGACCCAGAGAAGAGGCCCATGGCCTTCTGGGAAGGAGTCCCTGGGTGATTCTTGTCTATGCATACCACCCTTCCACCCGCCCCAAACTGTTCTTGACCCTAGAAACAAGCCCACTGAGAGACATGGAGAACTTTAGGGGAAAATGTGTGGCATTGCCCTAGACCATCCCAGCCCCCGCTCAGCCCCACACCCTGTTCCCCTCCCCCAGCCAGGGGCCCTGGGATGGGCAGCTTCCTGCCTTCCCCATGGGGAAAGCGGGGGTGGCATGCAGGTGGGCGGGCCCCGTGCCCACATCCGGCGGCAGCTGTCAGAACCTCCCCTTGGAGTCTCTTTCCCTCCACTCCTCCAAGCCCAATGGCACCTATGCTCTGCCCTAGACGCTGGTCCTCACCACTGCTCTCCCCTGCCCTCCTGTCCCCAAGAGAAGCAGAAACATCTAGTCTAGAGCTAACAGGCCTACTGGCCCAAGTGGGATCTCTGTACTCTCCTGAGGGCACAGGCCTGGCCTTCCACGGGCTAGGCCTGGGGGAGGGACGGCTTTGTGAGGCACCGCGGCCTCTGACTATGTGAAGGGTATTGTGATGTGCGGCCCGGACCTCCCTTCATGCCTCTGTACCTTTGTGGCCTCTCCAGGCAACACGCATAGAGGAGCCATGGCTTGGTTTGAACGTCACTGCTGTCCCAAAGGGCAGGGAGTTTTCTGGGCTAGGGTCAGGGGGTGGGGCTCAGAAAAAAAGGTCCTTTTCTTGTGCTGCATTCTGAACCCAGTGTTCTGGGCACTCACTGAAGGCCCTGACAGGGAGACCTTATCTCCTAGGGTCACCCCCAGTACCCTAAGTCAGTCCCAGGCTCTTGAACCATCCCCTGGACTTGGTGCCATGGGGGAAGGGCAGGCCCCTGAGGTCCCGGAAGCCACCTGCCCAGGGCGTGTGAGATGGTCTCTTCAGCCCCCCTCCCGCCAATACCCAGCCTTGGCGCGGGTTTCCTGTCAGTCTGTCCTCCCCAGGGAGGGGAGGGGCGCGCTAATCTCCGCCACGGTGTGGGGGCGGGCTCCAAGACCGTTGGGCGCCCTGAGATCTGGCCCACGTGGCCTCGGGGTTATAAGCCCTGCCCGCCCTGAAGGGAACCCCACTTGGGAGCCTGGAGCACAGAGCTTGCTCCTCTGGGCCCTGCGGCATCAGGTAAGAATTTGAACCTTCGCTTCAACCCCAACAAGGGCTCCTCAACTCTCAGCTTCAAGGGGCGATGAGGGGTTTGCCTTCCAGGCCCTGAGTGGAGACACTCTGGGGAGGGACTTTGAGAGCTTGGGTGCCAAGGCTTTCTGGCAAAGCTCTAGGCAAAGAGGTGCAATAGCCCTCCGCAATCTATCGGCTTTCGGCTTCCGTGGCAGGACAGCTACTCAAAATGGTGAGCCTTGACTTCCTTCTAGACAAGGAAGGTAAAGTGGCTCCTGGCCCCCGATGAAGAAAGGAGGGGTTCTGGGTTCCAAGGGGCAAGGGCCAGAGAGTAGGGTAGGGATAGCAGGGGGTGGGTGGAGGCTGAAAAGTGGGGCTCCGTGTCATCGAGAGGCACTAAATGTCTCCCTCCACCCAACATGGCTACTGTCTGTGTTGTGATAGCCTTGGGCTTCTGCTTGGGCAGCTGCTGGGTGGTGAGGGAGTCAGGGCCTTGGGCTGGTGAGGACACTAAGGACAGAGGCCTTGGTGGGAGGAAGCTGTGGCGGCCTCAGTTGGACTCTGGAGGGCAGGTAGTGTGGTTGGAAGGGGTCACGGCTGGGGGGCAGGGGGTCAGAACAGGGGTCTGAACCAGGGTAGCTATGGTTTCTACCTGAATGTTTCCAAAAGTGGGGGGATGGGGTGGAGCCGCAGGGGGAAGGGAAGAGGGAACCAAAGAGGAAGTGGGGGGAGGGAGGTCGGGGAGGCGAGGACTGGCGCCATGCTGAGTCACCGCCCACAAGGCCAGAGCAGGCCCTTTGGGGGCCATGGGGCAGGGTGGGAGGGTCTTAGGGAGCCACAGGGAGGGCTGGGGGCTCTCGAAGCAGGAGTCAGGAGGAGGAGCGGGCGGCCTGAAGAGTACTCGCAGACGGACAGACAGACAGTGCAGTCACCCATAAAGTAGAAAGCACTACTAACAGCACTGGAGGGTGTAGTGTTTCCTACTTTATGGATGAGTGTACTGTGGGCTTCGGAGACCACGCCGCCGCCGCCCGCCACCGTCTTCCTCCGCGCTCAGGATCATGTGTGACAGGTGAGTCCTTTAGGTACCCCCCTCCCCACCCAGCCCAGACCCCCGAAAGGCCTCCACGGCATTGTCCCTCCGGTTCTGGCCAACGGGGAAAAGCCCACGTGACCTTGTCTGCCACACAGAGGTCCGGGCGGCCTGCACGTCTGGATTTGCCGCAGCTACGGACAGGCTCCAGCGAGGGGGCCCAGCGGCAGGCCCACAGACGCCGGGATGAGGCCGGGGCGGAAAAGGAGGGTAGATGGCGGGCCATGGAGGGTGGTTGGGCCAGGGCTCCCAACACCAATAAAGAATGGACTCTGCTTCTTGTTTTGTCTGAGACTCTGTTGTTGGGGTGGGGGCGCTTAATGGCCTTAGCGGGCACACGGGTGGGGTGGGCACACAGAGCAGTCGGGAGGGAGAATCACTCACTTGCTTGAGAGAAATGGGTTTGGCCCTGTCTGTGAGACCAGAAGAGAGCTCTGGGCCTGGCCTGGCCAGCCTGGGAAAGAAGGAGGGGATGGGGAGGGTATGGCATGGGGTGAGGTGGTGAGACCTCCCACACACCCAGGAATGGGGACAGGACAGGGAGCGACAGGGCCAGGAGGGCCCCCCCCTACTTATTCCCTGCTCTGGCCCTGCCCTGACCTCTGTTCACTTTCCACACCCCTAAACTGAAAGTGGCCTACCTCCAATCCCAACCTAAGGAAGTCCTGGGGGTCCTTGGTTGTCTAAAAATTGGTATAAACCGGGGCGCCTAGGTGGCTCAGTAGGTTAAGCCACTGCCTTCGGCTCAGGTCATGATCTCAGGGTCCTGGGATCGAGTCCCGCATCGGGCTCTCTGCTCAGCGGAGAGCCTGCTTCCCTTCCTCTCTCTCTGCCTGCCTCTCTGTGATTTCTCTCTGTCAAATAAATAAATAAAAATCTTAAAAAAAAAAAATTGGTATAAACCCACTGTGGCACACACACAAAGCCTCTTATGCATAAACGAGGGCACAGATTCTAATAGCCAACATATACACACACCATCATGCGTGTGCATTTCGGCACACGGCCGCCCCCCACGTGCTAGCAACACACACGGGCAGTGACATAGGCATGTGACATTCTTGGCATGTCAGTCAATGACACAGGGACATATGCACGCTCAGAACACACACACGTACAACAGCACACACACATGCAATGCCATAAACACACAGGATGTGTGCTACACACGGAAGAGCATACAAACACACGCATAGTGATAGGCACGTAATGAACACTTCGGCGCCACACACACACACACACACACAGGCCGACACACTCCTCCGTGAGAATATCCATACCCAGAAGCTCCACAGTGGCACATCTAGATACAAGGATGTAAATAAAATCATGTCATTGTCACTACACATATTGATGTGACTGCATGAAAGTGTGTCATTACATCTTGTGAAATGTCAGAGAACGGCACGTGTATACATGCCTGTGACATACGTGCTGTAACTCACACAGAGACACACAACACACACACACACACACATACGTGTTTGTGGGTACAGCAGCCCCCTCCCGTGTATACGGAGAGAAATACATGCCTGGTCTGTACGGGCATACAACAGCAGGATCCACACCGTGGGGCAAACACTGGTGTACACACTACTGTAGGGAAGTGAGGATCCCACCTCCTCCCCGTGTACTCCCCAGCAGTCTCATCAGCTCCCGCCTGGGTGGATCCCACAGTCCGGGACTCCGGAGCCCCTTGCTGCAGCTGCTGTTCCCCAGGGCACCACATGAGGGCCCCCTACCTGGGTGGAGGCCAGCTTGTGTGCAGGAGGACTTAGTCCCACATTCGGAGGGGACAGGGGCTGCTTCCCCAAGGCCATTCCCAACACCGCTGTTTCTGGAGAATTCATCTAGGCTCCTGTCCCCAAATGCCATCTTCCCACGGCACAAAGACCGAGGCTAGACAGAAGACGAACTTCCTCACACTTTGGGGCAAAGCCATCCCGACAGGTCTGTGGTCTCCCTGGCTGGCCCAAGATGGCCAGGTTGCCCCTAGAATGAAGTCTGCCAGGAGGGAGCCGAAACAATTCCATTTTCTCCCTCTGTCTCTGTCTTCCCTCTCATTCTTTTGATTTCTCAGTCTCTCTCTCTTTGTTTCATCTCAAATCCCATCTTTTCTGTACCTACCCTTTTCCATGGCTGGCTCTATCTATCTGTCTTACTACCTGGTCTCTGTCTCTACTGGTCTCGGGCTGGGGTCGATGTGGGGAGGACGGTCTGCTGCCCCCTCCCCTCTGTACAAGGAAGCTGCGGGGGCACGTGGGGACGAAGGGTGGGAGGCTACATGTAGGGAGTGGGGGGAGTACTGGGCTGGAATCCTGCGAGGAAGAAGCTCTTCCCTCTGTCCCGACCCTGCCTGCTGGTCCAGCCCACCAGTCCAGCGCCATCACCATGGAAACTAGCAGCCGACTTCCTATTGGTGGGCGGGAGAAGACAGGGAGGGGGAGGGGAGGGCTGTCTCTCCCCTGCTCAACCCCCCCCCCATCCTGAGGCTCAGCCCTACTCTGCGCCCACCATCTCGGGGCTCCTGGGCTGTAGGGGACCCCTGCAGTCCCCGGAGCTGAGGCCAGCAGGGACAGAGACTATGAGGCAAGCGGCCCACCGACCCAGGCCTCCTTAGGACCAGCCGACTGCCCAGCGAGCAGGAGAGCAGCAGCAGAGAGGGGCAGGAGATAAAGGACCACAGCGGACGGCTGAGGATCACCCCCGCAGCTCCTGCACACCCCAGCCAGGCTGAGGGTCGTGATGGATAGCCAGACTCGCAGACGCTGACGGACACACAATGACACCGATGCACACAGATGCACAGCGCTGAGCGGCTCGGATACAACCAGTGACAGCGTCACACGCTGCCACAGCCCTGCAACACAGACACCCACACACACACGGAGAAACAACTGGTAACTCTGAAACAGGCACAGACAGTGACACGCAGAACCACTACCCCGACACACACGGGCGGGGGCATCCGTCCTCCAAACCCATCCAGGGCAGTGCTGCCCCGGACACACCAAGCTGGAGACACACGCCAACCTTCCCCCGGGTGCTGCTGCTGGTGGCCTCTGCACACCCTCCCTGCCCCCACGGGGACACCCTCGCTCCTCCACACACCCGCACACACACAGCCGTGAGCAAACATAGCTCGCCTACCCCTAGCTTCGCCTCTGGCAACTCCCGACTCCTGCAGCCTCCTTTGTGGGTGAGGAAGAACGGCCAACCTCGGATGGAGCCTCGGTGAAGCCAGGAGCTCGGAGAAGAGGGAGTCTGGCCTGGCATGACCCTCGCCGGCCCCTCTGCTTGGCTGGGTGATGTCCCTCGGCCTGGGTCCTGGGGCCCCTCGGCAGGATCATGGAGCAACTGACACCCCTCCCACGGCTGGGGGACCCCAGAACCATGGAGCCATGGGCCCTGCCCGCCTGGCAGAGCTGGACTCCGGGCCAGGGGAGCGACCCCGGAGGCACGACCCTAAGCATTGCCGACACTCCAGTAGCTCTGCAGGGTGAAGAGCTGAAGCCTGAGGAGAGCTCCCAGCCTGAGGGAGCCCAGAGCCCCAGGGCGATGGGGGGCACTGACCCCGAAGGAACCAAAACTGGGCTGCCCGGCCTGAGGCACCAAGCAGTGAGCTCCAGACCCAGCTGCCCGAGGCAGGAGGACGAGGAGGTGGAGGCTCTCTCTAAGGTACGGGGGCTGGGGAGGGCTGGGGTCTACGTGATGGGGCCTCTCATGATGCCCTCCAGCCTGCGCACTATATGCCACCCCACGGTCTGCATCTCCTCTCCTGGCCTGTCTGGGGGTCCCTCTGTGACTGTGTGGCATGCCTTCACTGGGCAGGAATCTCAGGGGCTCCATTTTTTGCCATGTCTGTCCTTCTGTCTCTCTGCCTGTCTGTTGCATCTGGCCCTGCCCCTACCCCTTCCTTCTGGGGTCTCTCTCTCTGATGGTCTGTCTGTGTATCCTCCTCCGAGAGTCTCTGTCCTTGGGGGCTGGAGGATCTGGGGGCTGGGGGTGGTGGGGGTTGTGGAGGTGCGTGGTGGACTCAGAGTTCAGAGGAAGCAGATTCAGGGGATGGGGCTCAGTGCTGGGCTGAGCCAGGTAGGACAAGGCTTGGGGTAGATGTGAGCAACCTCCTATAGAAGATGGAAGAACCAGGGCTTTGGGGGAAGGAAGGGGACACAGGGCGCATAGAGAGCCTGGAGGGGTGGGGCTGGGAGCTCGAGATGGCATTTCCCAGGAAGAGATGGGCAAAGACGGAAAGAACTCGGGGCTAGCAGAGAGGGGACCAGGGATGGAGGAGGCCAGTGTGGGCCCCCTCTGGGACTCCTAAGCTCATCTCTGAAAGGCCTGGGACACAGAGGGGAGAACCTTCTCATCTCCATGTCTCCCTAGACTGCTGGCAGGCAGGATGCTTCCATATGGAGGACTTTGGCTAGGGAGGGTGTGTTCCTGAGGTGCCATGCCCTGTCCTTCCCTGTGCCAGGGCAAGTTGAACACTGGCTGTGGGGACAGGCCTGATCTGGAGCTGCTGAGGGCCTTGGGGGAGCTGCAGCAGCGCTGTGCCATCCTTAAGGAGGAAAACCAGATGCTGGTGAGGCTTGGAAATCAAGTCCTGAGTCCTGGTTGGAGCTGGGGGAAGGCAGACTCAGACACCCCAGCCCTCTGCCTCAGCAGCCTCCCCATCCCATAAACTCTCCCTCCAAGTGAGGGTTACCTGGAGGGGATATGATCCCAAGACCCAGAGAGGGTAAACCCTGATCTAGAGTTGCCAAGGACCCCACTGTGAGCCCAGGGGTCTAACCCAAATCCTGGACAGTTAGGATTGGGCCCGTGGGGGTGCTCCCAACATGCCCCAATTCTGGCTGACCCCTTGTCTAGAGGAAGAGCAGCTTCCCTGAGACAGAGGAGAAGGTGCGGAGGCTGAAGCGGAAGAACGCTGAGCTGGCGGTCATTGCCAAGCGCCTGGAGGAGAGGGCCCGGAAGCTGCAGGAGACTAACCTGAAGGTGGTGAGGCTGGGAGGCTGCTGGATGGAGGCCGGGTGACCAGGGAGAGAGGGAAGCCCGACCAGGTCTGAGGGAGTGGGCCTTAGGAGGCGTGGACTCCTAACACCCAGGAAGCAGGAATCCGGGGGCCAAGGGGTAGGAAGAGCAAATGCTGGCTGGGCTGGGAGGCCGAGGGTTTCTGGAGTTACAGGAGGAAGGGAAGGGCTGGGCGGGGAGTTCCTGAAGAGGCAGGGAGCAGGTTTCTGGATTACCACGTGCTGGGGCTGGCTGCAGCCTCCCGCTGAGCTCATCTCTGGGTGCAGAGCTGGGGGGGGGGGGCAGGGATGAAGACCCATGACAGTGGCAGCCCTGAATTAGCAGCATCCTTTGGGCATCAACTAGAATGTGGAGTTAACCCTCTCAGTCCTGTCTGAGGATTTGCTGGGATGGAGTCAAGTGAGGCTAGCCTTTCCTTAAAGCCCCCAATACAGGGGGGAAGCAGGAGGCCACACTTCCAGGTTTTCATCCTAACCCTCTGTTGAGAGGATCTGAGGAGGGGAGATGTGTCCCAATCCTCAGATGACCATTGGCTTTACCCCTCCTCTGGCCAGGTGAGTGCCCCCATGCCCCGACCTGGGGCCAGCTTGGAGCTGTGCCAGAAGGCCCTGGCCCATCAGCGAGCCCGGGACCTCAGTGAGACAGCCAGCGCCCTGCTGGCTAAGGACAAGCAGATCGCTGCCTTGCAGCGGGAGTGCAGGGAGCTGCAGGCCAGGCTCACCCTGGTTGGCAAGGTGCGAGGACCGGTCACCCCTTCCCGATCAGCCTTACACGGGGGCCGCCTGCCTGGCTTGTGGGATGTGGACGAGATGTTGATGAGATGCAAATGAAGCAGGAAGGTGGAAGCTGCTGGGGAGTAGGTTCCCCTGGCAACGGCCCAGGTGGGAGCGGGGAGAAGGAGCCTGAACCGAAGGGGGTGGAGCCTCGAGTCCCAGACCTGGGAATCTCTGTGCTCCAGGCTTCGGGCTGTATGCCAGCGGGTCTCGCTGTATGAATCCACACATACCTCACACTTGCGTGAAGCGATGTTCACAAGGCATTTAGCACAGTGCCGGGCACACCGTGAGTGCCCAGTAAATGAGTTACCGTGACTGCACACGGGTTCGCGGAAGCATGTGGCCGGATACGCATGCACCTATGACCAGGCATGTACGCAGGGAAGGGTCTGCACGTTTCCGCGCGTCGGAGCCCCTCCAGCAAGGTGGAGGGCGGGTTCTAGCCCTGGGCGGTCAGGGCTAGGCCTGACTCCCCTCCCTGTCCCCACGAACCCCAGGAGGGCCCCCAGTGGCTCCACGTGCGGGACTTCGACCGCCTGCTGCGCGAGTCCCAGCGGGAGGTTCTGCGGCTGCAGAGGCAGATCGCCCTGCGCAACCAGCAGGAGCCGCCCCGGCCTCTCCGGCCCCCCGGCCCCGCGGCCCCAGCCAGAGCAGGGGCTCCCGCGCCGGGGGCCCCGGGAGAGGTGAGCTCTGGCGCGGGGGCAGGTATGGGGGCGTCTGTACATGGGGGGCTCCGGGATCTCCCCCGGCACCGGCGCGCAGAGCCCCGAGGACCCGCTAGTGGCATGCGCTCTCCGAAGACCCGGGGGAGCTTTCCGGACCCCGGAGGGGAGGGTCGCCGGTACCTGCGCCGCGCCGACCCCGGCCATTCGGGGTCCGCCCTCCGCAGGCCGGCGCCCCGTCGCCCCTGCCGCGCCGCCAGTGGTACGGCCCGGCCGCAAATCCCCGGTTGCCCTGGCAGCCGCCCGGGGCCCAGCCCGCGCCGCCGCCTCCCGCCGCCGCCCTAGCGCGGGGACGCCCCCTTCAGCAACCGGCCTGGTCCGCCAGGCCCGGCCCCGGCCCCCCGGGGGCGGCGGTGCGTCCGCCTCCGCTCCAGGTACGGGCGACCCTCCCTGGGCGCTGGGCTTCGGCAGCTGCTGTCGCGAGGGCTTGGGACCCCACTCCGGACCCCCAGAACTTAGAGGTCTGGCTCCTCTCCATCCTCTCTACTTGGGCGGCACCTAGGTTCCCCTCGTTCTGGTAAGAGGGGTGGGAGAAGGGGCTCCACAGCGACCAAGGCCTCCGGGCGTGGAGCGCTTCTCGCCCAGGTATTGCCCCTCTGCCTGGCCCGGGGAGCGAGAGGCCCCTCCCGCCAGGAGCTGCCCTTCCCTGGAGTCGGCACTGAGAAACTCAGGTGCGGCGCGGCGGGCTTGGGGGAAGCTAGGAAGAGGGTCTGGCCCGGCCTGCAGTGCTCTAGGCAGAGCCGGGGCGCTGATGGTCCAGGATTCCTAGCTCAGGGAGCACCACATCCCTGGGGGCGCCGGGCGGTCTCCTAGCTCTCTGCCAGTCACTGAAGGACACCCGGGACGGTTATTGAGTGCAGAGCAGGGCTGCTGTTAGAAGCTAAAAAGGGAAAGCTTTGGCCTGGATAAGGGACCCATCTCCCAGGGCACACACGGGTCTCAGGATCTCGAAGCAGTATGTCTAGAGGACACAGGGGTGCCGCCTCTGCCCTCCCCCCTGAGCCGGAGCTGTGTGCAGGCAGCAGTCGCCCTCCCTTCTGGGGCTGGAATGGCTTTGCTGACTGTGAGATGGGGTGGGAGCCTGTCTCACATCTGCCGGGCAGGGAGGCGGGCTGCCCTGGGGCCCTGTTCTCAGGTGCCAGCCCCCATCCTTGGGCATTTCCAGGCCACGCCCCAGGAGGATGTGGAGAACCCACCAGCTGTCCTAGGGGAGCCCGAGAGACAGCAGAGGGTGCAGCAGCTGGTAAGTCCCAGGTCAAGGGCTGGAGGCAACCCGTTGTGGGCAGGTCTGCCTTCCCACATGAGGAGCCCTTGGTTCTAACCCCACAGGAGTCAGAGCTCAGCAAGAAGCGAAAGAAATGCGAGAGCCTGGAACAGGAAGCCCGGAAAAAGCAGAGGAGATGTGAGGAGCTGGTAAGCCCCCAAAGGCCTCCCCGAGGCCAGCCAGGTGGTGGGCTCCCTCTCAGCTCTGCCTTCACCCCTCCTGTCCTTCGGGGCTCTTCTGCCCTGCCTGGCACAGGGTCCAGGTGGGGGAGGAAGGCCTTGTCTGGGAGGGCCAGGTGGGGAGAGGAAGTGTGTGGGCGCCGAGCCCCCTCCCCAGAGCTCCCCTGATCTCTCAGGAACTGCAGCTGAGAGAAGCCCAGAACGAGAATGCCCGCCTCGTGGAAGAGAATTCTCGGCTCAGTGGGAGAGCCACGGAAAAGGAGCAGGTAGCCGCTCTGCCCATCACCACGGGGCTTGGGCTTCTGCTGGAACCCCGGTCCCCGGGCAAGGAGCTGTCTCCTCTCCCCACTACGTTTGGGCTCGAGTGTGAAGGGCACTGTTCCCCGGGCGAGGGAGCTGCTGGCACAAGGCCGACACACCTGGATCCCTGCCCCCGCCCCCTCTCCAGGTGGAGTGGGAGAATGCAGAGCTGAGGGGCCAGCTCCTGGGGGTGACACAGGAGAGGGACTCGGCCCTTCGCAAGAGCCAGGGCCTGCAGAGCAAGCTGGAGAGCCTGGAGCAGGTGCTGAAGGTGAGGAGTCAGCGGAGGTCAGGGGAGGGTCTCTGTCCCTGGCACAAGGAGTAAATGGGACAGTCGAATGTGCCCCGTGTGGAGCACTGGGGTCTGGGGTCCAGTCCTGGTGCCGCCAACCCCTGCCCTTCTCTGGCCCCAGTTTCCTTTTTAACAGAGGGTACTGGAACCCGTAGAGTCTGAGGCTCTCTCATCGTAGA
This sequence comes from Meles meles, assembly GCF_922984935.1. Taxonomy (NCBI): domain Eukaryota; kingdom Metazoa; phylum Chordata; class Mammalia; order Carnivora; family Mustelidae; genus Meles; species Meles meles. The sequence goes on from NC_060083.1 coordinate 31,839,837, forward strand.
GCTACAGGAACAGTGGAGGGGGGCCCTGGCCTTGACCTCTTGTCTTTCAGCACATGCGGGAGGTGGCCCAGCGGAGGCAGCAGCTGGAGGTGGAGCATGAGCAGGCCCGGCTCAGCCTGCAGGAGAAGCAAGAGGAGGTCCGGAGGCTGCAGCAGGTGGGAGCAGGGGGCAGGGAGGGCTGGGAGGCCGCTGGAGCCCTCAGTCGTCCACTCATCCAGTGAGCATTTACTGAGCACCCCCTGAGTGTCATGTTCTGTGCTAGGCACTGGGCGGCAGTGGTGGGGAAAGAACAGGCACCAGAGCAGTCAACAAATAAGCAGATGCTCGAGTGAGATGACCCTCGTCACTGACGGGCCCTGCGGGGACATGACCGGGATGGGGCCAGGGGCCACTTTAGAGAGGGCGGCAGGGCAGTCCTCTAATACCTTAAGGTTGAGAAGGAGCCCGCCGAAGAGTGTTCCAGGTGGGAGAATCAAAGTGCAAATGTCCTGTGGCAGGAATGAGTGTGGGGCGGGACCAGTGTGGCTAGAATAGAACCATAGGAACAGGCCAGAGCCAGATCACTTGAGCAGCTCCACAGAGTGTAGGAGTTGGGGGAGTGGGTGAGGAGTCAGGTGGTCGGTCGGGTGTCAGGGCTGCCGCAGGTGGGAAAGGATGCCCACCTGGACTAAGGCGCAGGCAGGGCAGGTGGAAAGGGGGAGGGCTTGAAATATATTTTGGACCTAGAATTGACAAGACTCCATAGGATTCTCGTAGCGCCCCTGCTCTTTTCAGCCATTTGCTGAGTAGCCCCTGAGGGACAGGCCTGAGGAGGCAAAGGATGAAGGGGCCACAGATGTGAGAGTTAGGGAGTACTGAGTTCTGACTTTGCTTTAGGCTAAGTTTGGGTTGTGTGTTAAAAACATACAAGTGAACGTGTCGGTAGACGGTTGGACCTACGGGTCTGGAATTTTGGGGAAGCTGGTCATGAAGATTGTAGAGTCATCAACGTGTCCAGTCGTGTGACTAGATGGGACCCCTTGAGAGAGTGAAGAGTGTAAGGGGGGCCCAGCCCTGTGCCCTGCAGCACCCTAACATTCCAAAAGGGCAAAAGACAGGGAGCAGGTAAAGGAGACTGAGAAGGAGCGTCCCAAGAGGTAGGAGGGAAACCCAGAGGGTGGATGTCCCAGAAAGAGAGAAGCAGTATCAGGCCTCCCTCTCCTTGACACCATTACCTTCTGACCTAAGGTATGGTTCCTGGGTGGGAGTTTGGTGGCGGGGAGGGCGGTGGGGAGGGGGGAGGAAGAACCCTCAGCCTTCCCCTTCCCAGCTCCCCTTTCCTCTTCTCCTCCCCCCAACCTTTCCGCTCTTTCTTCCCTCCCTTTGCCCTTGCTGCCTCTCCTCTATCCCTCTCCCTTTATCCTGTCCCCTGTTCTTTATCCTTCCCCTCCCACATTTTGCCTCCTCCTTCATGCAGGCCCAGGCAGAAGCCAAGAGGGAACATGAAGGGGCCGTGCAGCTGCTGGAGGTAGGGTCCCTGCAGGCGGCCAGCGGCAGCGCCAGTGTGGGGGGAAGGCAGGGAAGTTCAGGGAGAGCTGGAGTGGACTCTGGGAGGTGTGTGTGTGGGGGGGGTGTGGGGTTGCAGGAAGGGCCCTTAAACGCTCCAGAGCCCTGGGAACCCCCTCCACCATTGGCCTACTTTGGGCAAGGGCACAGCTGGGCAGGGGCTCTTGGGTCTGGGGGCAGCAGTCTCCCCCACTGCCACCCACCCCCAGAGGCTGCCTTCACCCTGAAATATCCTTCCGTTTAGGAACTGCCCAGTCAGTCGAGGGAGCCGACCAGGTAGTGTCCACTTGGGCCCTCTCTCCCTCCCTCCCTCCCTCTCTGCGCAGCGACTCGCAGGGTGAGACATTCTAACCTGTCCTCTGTGCTTTCCTTTCCTGCCACAGTCGACCCTGGATTCCATGCAGGTACACCCCTCCACCCCCCATCTTCCCTGGGCTGTCCCTTCCCCTGCACCTCTCCAGGCTGGCTGGCTACGTCTCCTTCCTCAGGTCCAAGTGGCCCCAGCTCTCATGTCCCACAGAGGGGGGTGTGACTGGTAGCAGAGACCCAAGAACGTGTAGAAGGGCAGGGGGCCGCCTCCTTGACCCAGACTTGCCACAGTGCCTGGCAGACACGAGGCTGTCCCTCCTCTAAAACCTAGCCTCTCAGACCCTGAGGAAGTTCATTACCAGTCTAACCCATGCTCCTCTTGACCTTGGCCAGGGGAGAAGCCCCAAATGTTGGGATGCTCCTGAAACCTGAGAAACATTCTTTGAGAAATGGCTCCTTCCTGCCTGTCCCTAGCTCCTGTGGGGGGGTCTCTCTTGAGGGTAGGGATTTGGGTCACTGACTGTGGGAGGGTGACGAGCCGCAGAGCTGAGGAAACTCTTCAGGAGGGACTGGCAGTAGGGCGGGGAGTGGGTGCTATTCCTTTTGGCCTAGAAGCATCTGGAAGCAGGAAGTACCACTGCCTGGAGTGGGGGGCGGGCCCCCCAGCAGGTCTGGCACTTCACCCTTACTATTAAGGCAGTGGGGCCCCAGGCTGAGGGCTGGTGCCTAGGCCTAGGGCTGGGCGGATATGAGCCGAGGCCTGGTGTGGGCTCCTCCCGTGTGGACAGGGCACAGGATGGGACCCAGCAGCTTGGCTGGGCCTGGTAGCTTATGGGAGGTCTTGGCCCAGGTCCGGGTTCGAGAGCTGGAGGAGCAGTGCCGCACCCAAACAGAGCGCTTCAGCCTCCTGGCACAGGAGCTCCAAGCTTTCCGCCTGCACCCCGGCCCCTTGGATCTACTCACCTCTGCCCTGGGCTACAGTACCCTTGGGGACCACCCCCCACCCCCCTGCTGCTGTTCCACTCCCCAGCCCTGCCGTGGGTCTGGCCCCAAAGGTAAGGTGGACCCCAGGGATATTAGTCTGGAATCCCCAGGCCTGGAGCTTTGGTATAGAGCAGAGTGTTCAGAGTCAGAGAAGGCTAACAATTCACCCAGAGTCACACAGCAAATTAGAGCTAGGCCTGGCTAGAACAAAGCATTGATGGGGGAGACATGAGCTCCCAGGAGAGGCTCTTCTGGAGTCTGGCCAGGCATTTCGGCCACAGCTCCTCTCCTCCAGCAAGACTCTGCAGTCAAGGCTTGGAGCTGGGCCCTAGGAATCAGCAGCTGGCAGTATGGGCTTGCAAAGAGCTGGGCCGGGAGTCAGTCCTATCCAGGGGCCCAGGCCCCTCTCACTTGTCAGCCCACGTGATTCTGAGCATGCTGCTAGACCTCTGTGGGTTCTGGTTTCCTGAGCCGTAAGACGGAAAAATTCAGAGCGCCTCATCAAGCTGCTCTGAGGATCATGTGAAATAATATATGTAAAGCACCACCACCTCCACGGAGTAAGTTTCCCCCAAATATTTCCCTTAGACAGAACCATGGCTATGGAGGCCCTGACCCTCCTCTCCGATCCGCCCCACCCTTGCTCACTAGTCCCTCCTCAGGCCACAGACCACGTGCCTTCTTCTCTTTAGAACTTGATCTCCCTCCGGGCTCCCCTGGGCGCTGCACCCCAAAATCTTCTGAGCCTGTCCCCACCACTGTTACCGGGGTCCCCCGAAGGACGGCCAAGAAGGCAGAGTCCCTCTCCAACTCCTCTCGCTCCGAATCCATCCACAACAGCCCCAAGTCATGCCCCACGCCCGAGGTCAGTGCTGCGGAGGGGTCGTGGGAGAGGGGGGTGGGGTGTCGCAAGTTGGGAAGTGGAACCAGGCCCTGGGAGAGAAGGGCCTGTGGCTTCCTTGAAGGGCAAGGAGCTCCGGTGGAGGCTGCCCTGCCCTCCAGGGTCCCTGCAGGCCCTACTTAGGGGCTGCCCAGCTCCGCCCCTCCGGGGCTCAGAGAGGCCCCAGAGTGCAGAGCTGGATAGAGGGAGACGCTTTGGCGCCAGGATCCGTATAATGAGACCGTTCATGCGAGTGTCTGAGGCAGAAGCAGATGGTTGTGTGGGAAAGAGCACAGGTTCTGGGATCCCCACCCCAGCTCTGTTTTAGGCGAGTCTCTGACCTTTTCTGGGCTTTGGTTTCCTTGTCAGGATTTGGGATCTAATAAAACCTGCCTTGTAGTATTGTCGTGAGGATTACATGAGAAAATAAACGGAAGAGCGCTATGCAGGGCACACATTTATTACCAAGTGCTGGATCACCTTGTCCCTCTCTCTACCTCCCAAACCTCAGAAATGGGGGGGGGGGGGGGGGCCGAGGGCGGCAGGTCCGGAGCGGCCCTGCTGTCGGTGGTTGTGGAACACGGTAGAACCCAGCCCGGCTTCTACTGCCCCCTTGTGGGCAAGGAGGACAGTGCAGTCTTTGGCCGTGTGGTTGGAGGGGCCGCCCTGCTCCCCACTCAGGACCCTCGCTCGGTGCAGGGACTTTTCAGCCTCTCTCTCCTTGCCTCCAGCTCTCCCCCATTGGAGTGCTTTGCTGTGTTTTTCCCTTAAAGAGACAAACTGCCATTGATCCCCACCGCACACGGGTGTGGCTGGCTTCTGCTCAGATGGGGAAAGCAATCTTACTGGGCCTGTGCAGTAGAGGCCAGAACTCAGGAGGAATCCAGGTTATTCTCACTCCCCTTTATCAGGGGAGTGGGGCTCTGCCAGGACCTGTGGGCCCAGGTGCTGATTCAGAAAACAGCAGAGATTATTGCTGCTGGCCTTGTCTGGCAGGTGCTATCTGTCCCTTCTTGAAGCAGTGGTTCCTCTGGCTTATCCTGGAAACCTGCGTGCGTTGCCATTGGCCCTGGGTCCTGAAGAGGACTGGCCCCTTCTGTTTGCCCACAGGTGGACACGGCCAGCGAGGTGGAGGAGCTGGAGGCAGACAGTGTCTCCCTGCTCCCAGTGGCACCGGAGGGCGGCCGGGGAGGAGCCAGGATCCAGGTCTTCCTAGCACGCTATAGGTGGGTGCCTCCCCCTGCTCCTCATTTCCCTGATGTTTCGGGTGCATGGGAGGAAGGGACCGGTGAAGAACACCGAGGCCTCTGGAGGTAGCGGCAGTGGTAGGGGGTCCTGGTTAAACGTGTCCTCTCAGCCTAGTTGGGCTGGGTGGGCACAGCGAGCGCTCTCCTTGGCTCATGGTGGACCACCAAGGGGCCATAAAGACCTCATACAATGGGAGAGAGGAGACGGGACACGAAGGCGGGTTGTAGGTCACTGTCTGCTTCCTTCTCCGTACCTCCTTCAACAGCTACAACCCATTTGAGGGCCCCAATGAGAACCCAGAGGCGGAGCTTCCTCTTACTGCTGGCGAGTACATCTACGTCTACGGCAACATGGACGAGGATGGCTTTTTTGAAGGTAGGACGGTAGCAGTGCTTTCAAGCTCCTCTTCCCAGAGATCCCCCACCCAATGCCCCAGACCCTCTCCCCAGCCTGCTCAGTCCACCAGAACTTTTCTGACTCTGCTAAAAGGCAGCCCTTGGGGAAGGGACCTAGGCAAGGGGGCAGCTGGTATGGCTGCAGATCTGCCCCAAGCAGGGCAGGACGGGGCCTGCCGCCGTCCGCATGATGGATGGTGTCACAGGGAATTTGGGCTCAGTTTGCTTTTGTGCTACCAGACAGGGCTGGCTGGTGCCTAACTCTAGTGACGTCAGAGTCGGGCGAGTGGCATAGATCTGATGCTGGACTCAGCCGGCGTTGGAAGGAGGAAGGAGGGTCCAGAGTCCAGGAAAGGGAGTTAGGAAGTAGTCAGCAGGTATCCGGGCCCAGGCCCAGGTGGGACGTGGGCTTCGGGGCAGCTCTCCAGGGCCCTTTGGGAGCTCAGGCAATGGAGCGGCTGCCCCGTGACTGAGACTGGACGCCAGGGCAGGGCCTGTCGAAGAAACGGTCTCGGGACACTCCGCAGGTGGTCCCGGCTGCCCGGCAGGGAGAACAACGCTATGCCTGCCGAGCCTGGGTTGTGGTGCAGGCAGTGCAGGGGGAGGGCCATAACCACAGACGGGGATTTAGGAAAGGGGCCAGGTCTGAATCCACAAGGCCCAAAGCTTGGGGTTTGGAAGGCCGGGACTCTGAGCCCACTCAGCATGCCTTCCCCCCCGGAGGCTGGTCCCTGAGTAGCTGCCGTGAATGATGGTGAGAAGCTGGGCTCCCCGGAGATGTGCATAACAGAAGTGGGATTAAATATTTCCCAGAAAAAAAAAAAGAAAAAACTCAGAGCCCATACCTTTTCTTGGAGGGGGCCAGCCAAAACACAAAATAGTAACTAACCACAAATTATTAGAATTGGAACTATCCCATCTGGGATAGTTTTTTTTTTTTTTTTAATATTTTATTTATTTGACAGAGAGAAATCACAACTAGGCAGAGAGGCAGGCAGAGAGAGAGGAGGAAGCAGGCTCCCTGCGAAGCAGAGAGGCCAATGCGGGGCTCGATCCCAGGACCCTGAGATCATGACCTGAGCCGAAGGCAGAGGCTTTAACCCACTGAGCCACCCAGGCACCCCCCCATCTGGGATAGTTTTAAAGACCTGGAGACAACTGGGCCCAGGATGCCCTCTTCCCGCCCCCCACCCCAGCCCCCACCCCCACCAGACTTAACTAAGTGATGACTTCGTCTATGCCTGGTGCCGCCTGGACCGCTGTCCGCGGTTCGACCCTTGGGGAAGGGGACCTGGCTCTGGCTGGGGCTCCAGCACCAGCCTTTCTGGGCAGTGGATCCGCTTGGTGTGAAGCCTCCTGCCTTTCCCATCCTGTTTCTTAGCGTTAGTGCTTATACTGGTGTCCTCGGGCTGCCAGACCAGGTTACACACTGGCAGGCATAAAACAACAGAAATGCTTTCTCTCACACCCCTGGAGGCCAGACATCTGAAATTAAGGGTTGGCAGGGCCCCGTTCCCTCTGGAGGCCCTTGGGGAGACTCCATTCCTCATTCCCAGCTTCTGGCGGTTCCCTGACTTGTGACCACGTCACCCCTGTCTCTGCCTCTATAGTTCCATCGCCTCCTCCTCTTCACTCGGTGTCTTGTTCTGTGCCTCTCCTAGAAGGACACTTGTCATTGATTTAGGACCCATCCATGTAATCTATAACAATCTCTCCTCAAGCTGCTGGACTTAATTACATCTACAAAGATGCTTTTCCCAAATAAGGTCACAGCCACAGGCTCCAGGGATTAGGACGTGGACATGTCTGGCGGAGGTCACCAGTCGACCCACGCCAAGCACTTACAGTATCAAAGTCGTTGGAAGGCACTGTTGTTTCTTCAAGTTTCCTTACGTTCTCTCGCTCCTAGCATGAGCAGAGAGTGAGGGGGCTGGGGAAACTCACCGGCCCTCCTGATGCTCAGTTTTCCTCTTCCACACCCTCTTCCTTAAGCCCAGGCCCCTACTTCCCCTTCCTCCAAATAAGGCACAGCGGCCCCCAGCCTGTCTGTTCCCTGGGAGCCCTCTCCCTTCTCCCAAATTAGCTGTGACATGACATGCTGTGTGCCCAGTTTCTTCCTTCCTGGGCATCCCTCTGTTGTCACGTGTTCAGGGGACCGTGCACAAGGTAACAGAACCTACCTCGGGTCACTGCCTGGACCGGCCGCCAGTCATGCTCCTAGGCCCCCAACCCGAGGTGGGTCCTCATCTCTTCTAGAACCCGCAGGGGAATCTTCTCTAGCACTTGGGTCTTTTGTCCCTAGAATTCCTTCCCTTGCCCTGACCAGGTGGTGCTTCAAGGAGGTCAGTTTTCCACGAAGGGAAGTTGAAGGGTGCCCCGTCCCCACTCCTTCGGCCTTTGTAGTAGAAACGTTTTCAAACGCACAGAAAGTTGAAAGAATGATTCGGTGAACACCTATATCCTCACCACCTAGATTCAACGGTTGTTAACATTTTGTCATATTTGCTTTCTCCATCTGTAGGTTAAAAAAGAGAAATGAGGTAAAAGCGAGTTGTAGACATGGTGACGTTTTGCCGCGGTTCAGCGCACATCTCAGAAACGGGACCTTCTCTGACAGCTTAGCACCGCTTAGGCTCTTGTTAGAAATGCAGACTTACAGCCCTACCCAGACCTAACTAAGTCAGAATCTGCATTTTAACAAATCTCTAGGCGATTCCGACGCGCATTAAAATTTAAGAAGCGCTGTCCTCTATCACGGGGCTGATGTTGCTCCTGGGAATATTAGCGAGAACTCCCTACTGTTGACTGTTCTTGTCTTTTAAAAAGTGCTCACAGATAAATGTTGATTTGAGTCAAATGCTTAAGATCATACACTAACCAAAGCTAAGATGCATTTACTGGACTGGTTTTTCTCTACCTCCTCCCTATCTTCCCCTTCCCTGCCCTCCCTCTGCCAGGGGAGCTCATGGATGGCCGAAGGGGCCTGGTCCCTTCCAATTTTGTAGAGCGTGTGTCCGACGATGACCTCCTGACCTCCCTCCCTCCGGAGCTGGCCGATCTGTCCCACAGCTCAGGCCCCGAACTCAGTTTCCTGAGCGGAGGAGGGAGTGGCGGCAGTAGCGGGGGCCAGAGCAGTGGGGGCCGCAGCCAGCCCAGACCTGAGGACGAGGCTGCAGGGGACGAGCTCAGTCTGAGCCCCCAGCCTGAGGGCCTGGGTGGGCCCCCTGCTGTGCCTTACCCCCGCAGCCTGGTGGTCCTCAGGCAGCTTGCCCACAGTGTGGCACTGGCCTGGGAGCCACCTCCTGAGCGCGTGGAGCTACGGGGCTACCATATCTGCGTGAATGGGGAGCTGCGTCAGGCCCTGGGGCCTGGGGTGCCCCCCAAGGCTGTGCTTGAGAACCTGGACCTGCGGGCCGGGCCCCTCCGTGTTTCTGTGCAGGCCCTGACCAGCCAGGGCAGCTCGGACCCTCTGCGCTGTTGCTTGGTGGTGGGTACCCAAGCCGGGGTGGGACCTAGCCAGCTACGGGTCCACCGTTTGACGGCCACGTCTGCCGAGATCACCTGGGTACCCGGCAACAGCAACTTGGTCCATGCCGTCTACCTCAATGGGGAAGAGTGCCCCCCTGCGCGCCCCAGCACCTACTGGGCCACCTTCTGCCACCTGCGGCCTGGGACCCTCTATCAGGCCCGTGTAGAGGCTCAGCTCCCACCTCGAGAGTCCCGGGGACCAGGCTGGGAGAGGCCAGAGCAGCGGGCTGCCACCCTGCAGTTTACCACGCTCCCGGCAGGTAGGCAGCCTGGGGCTCAGACTTGGACTTGGACTGTCTGGAGCACCCAGAAGGCGGGGCTGTGGGCGTAACCCGGTGGGGGGGGGGGGCCAGCTAGGCTGCTATCCTGAGGTGAGTGCCCGCATCCCTGGGTCTTGTGCCCTCCTCCCGCCAGGCCCACCCGATGCCCCCCTGGATGTGCAGATTGAGCCGGGACCCTCCCCTGGCATCGTGGTCATCAGCTGGCTCCCAGTAACCATCGACGCTGCCGGCACCTCCAATGGCGTCCGGGTCACAGGCTACGCCATCTATGCTGATGGACAGAAGGTACGGCCTGGGGACTCTGCCTCCCTGTGCCCTGGGAACAGGATGGGGGCCTCTCCTTGCCGCACTCAGAGGCTGAGTCTCCCCAGTCTGGCACACAGGTGCCCTGCCCCCGGCAGGTGGGCACCATGGAGCCAGCATATTGGTTGAGGGCACGGGCTTTGGTAGCAGGTGACTACAATTCAAAAAGCATGCCACCAATGGGGCCACATGGGCAGGGGCGGTGTTAAGTGAGAGGAGACGCACCAAGGCCGCCGGGCAGTGCCTGGCAGAACGCCAATGGCCACTGCCGCCCTCGTGTCCTGACATGTGGCCCTTGTGGCCTCCATTCCCCAGCTACGTCCCCTCTACCCTGCAGATCATGGAGGTGGCCTCACCCACGGCGGGCAGTGTGCTGGTGGAGCTGTCCCAGCTGCAGCTGCTGCAGATGTGCGGCGAGGTGACCGTGCGCACCATGTCGCCCCACGGCGAGTCCGCCGACTCCATTCCAGCTCCTGTCCCCCCGGCCCTGGTGGCAGCCTGCCTGCCAGCCACCGTCTCCTGCCCCTCACCACGGCCGAGCTCCGAGGCCAGACTACCCCTTGCTCCAGCCTCCCCCGGGCCTGGAGGCCCCAGCTCACCCGTCCGGTGCCCCGACTCGTGTGGAACTCGTGAGCCCCCTGGGGGCCCCCCTGCCAGAGAGATACCAAAAGGATCCCACGAGGAGGAGCCCATAGTACCTTGCTCTCAGGTACCCTGCTGGGGGAAGGGAGGAGCAAGGGGAGGCTGGAAGAAAGGCCTAGGGCTTGGGCCCTTTCTCAGTGCCTGCCATTCCAGGAGGAGGCTGCAGCAGCCGTGCTGGGTGCCTCAGAGGATGGGAGGGCCAGCGAGCCAACCGGGGGCGCGAGAGCTCCTGACCCTGCAGCTTTGCCACTGGCCAAGGAAGACGCTCTCCGGGCATCCTGCTCCAGCCAGGGAACACTGGCCCAGCAGGTGACCTGTGCTGAGGCCTGCCTTGGAGGAGACACAGGGTCTGGACCGAGGCCCAGGGCTGAGGTATGAGGTTGGGACACTCCGGGCCATCTCCGAATTGGAGCCTGCCTCCCTGCCTCTGCCAGCCCAAATCTGGGGGGTCCTCTCCATTTATTTTCTGCTCTGGCCTGCGCTCCAAGTGCTGCTTTGTCGCTTTGTTTTCCCAGATGTCTCTTCCTTTCGGCTACTATCCTTCTTCTCCCCACACCTCCCTGCCCCCACCCTGTGCACATCTCCTCCGATTTGGGACATGACCCTCTCTCCCTCTGCCAAGGGACTCCTGTCATCCTGGCTGGGGCTGACCCTTCCAGAGCCCCCTGTGCCTCCTCAGACCCCTCCCTCTCCCCCTCTTTGTCTCACCTCTTGCAGAGGGAGGACTCAGCAGAGCTCGGGGGCCGGCTGGTGAACTCCCTTGTGGACCACGGTCGCAACTCTGATCTCTCAGACATTCAAGAAGAGGAGGAGGAGGAGGAAGAGGAGCTGGGTTCTACGACTTGTTCTTTCCAGAAGCAGGTTGTTGCCCACAGCATCAGGGAGAATGGGGCCAAGGTAATGGGGCGAGGAGGGGCTGGTGGGCCCTAGACCTCGGGTTCCGGGGCCTCTCACCCCCCCCCCCCCCCCCCCCGTGCCAGCAGCTGCTCCAGCCACCACTGAGTGCCAGCAATGTTCTAGGTGTGTGGCCTGGGCCCTGTCCCACGCAGTTGATAGGAAGTTGCTCAGGACTGGCCTTGCCTTCCTGGGAAGAAAGGAGAGGATGAGGAGCTCTCTTCTGCCCCTTCTCCTGCTCCAGCCCACCACATGCAGAGCCCCAGCCATCTGAGATCCCTGCTGGGAGCTTCTAGGGAGGGCTGGGGAGGCCTTTCTGCTGTTACAGGAGCAGTCTGCTCCCCGTCTCTCCATCCCTTCGGGCCCCAGCATCCAGGCAGCCTGTTCCTTGGGTGTGTTCCCCAGTTCCTCCTCTGGCTGTGCCCTGGCCGTGCTGCGCGGCTTCGGGCCAGCCCCCTCTCTGGTCTTTCCTCTTGATGGAAGCTGAGGGAGGGCTATGGGGTTCCCTGCAACCCCTGCCCTCGTTGGAGGACAAAGGTCACAGCTCTCTCCTCTTCCCATGGACCTCTCTTCCCTGCTGCCCTTCCCCCACCCCAGCCCCAGTCCCAGCCTGAGTCCTTCTGTGAGACTGACAGCGACGAGGAGATCTTGGAGCAGATCCTGGAGCTGCCCCTCCAGCAGTTCTGCAGCAAGAAGCTTTTTAGCATCCCCGAGGAGGAGGAAGAGGAAGACGAGGAGGAGGACGAGGAAGACGAGGAAAGGCCAGGGACAGGCTGTTCTTCCCGAAACCCCGGCCCACCTGAGCCGGCAGCACTGGGGCTGAGCTGTGACAGCAGTCAGCCTCGAGGACCCGGCCCGTGTCCCTTGTCACCAGAGCCCTGCAGGGCTGGGGACCGCCTGGAAGACATGCCTGGACTAGTGGGCGGAAGCAGCCGGAGGCGAGGAAGTGGCTCCCCCGAGAAGCCCCCAAACCGCAGGCGGTCCCCAGATCCCCGTGAACACTGCAGCCGACTCCTCAGCAATGGCGGGCCCCAGGCCTCTGGGCGACCGGGCCCCACACGGGAGAGGGGCAGCCCTCCTGTGGGCGAGGGCACCAAGGGTGTGCCAGATGCTGGGGGGAGAGGGCGGCCGCCCCCTTCCCGGAGATGCTCCCGTGGCCGGGCCCCAGAATCTAGCCTGGCCAGCTGCCTTTCCCCCAAGTGCTTGGAAATCAGCATCGAATATGATTCTGAGGACGAGCAGGAGGCAGGCAGCGGGGGCATCAGTATCGCCAGCTCCTGCTCCCTCGGAGATGGGGAGGCCTGGGGCACAGCCCCCACAGGAAGGTCCAGGGGGCCTCTGAAGGCTAATTCAGGCCCCAACCCCTACCCACGCCTTTCGGTCTGGGAGAAGGGGGAGCCAGAGCGGAGAGGCCGCAGTGCGACTGGCAGAGCTAAGGAGCCGCCCTCCCGGGTCCGTGCCCACTCCCCACCCTGGCAGCCCCCTGCCTGCTGCCGCCTGGTGGCTCTGCTTGCTGCCCACCAGCTGCTCCCATTCCACGCTGCCGCCTCCATCCGCAGAGGTGGGGCTGGGCCTCTGGGCTCCCTCCCCTCCTTCCTCCCACCCACATTCCACTGCTTTGCTGCTTCTGCTGACCGGAACTGGGACGCACAATATTCTGGGACCGCTAGTCACCAATTGCCGCTAGCCAGCCCCCCACTGCCTGTGGGCAGGGTGGCCCTTTTCTCTGCTTAGTTACTTATGTCTTCGGGACACTGACCCTGAGAAGGGGCTCGCCTCTCTCATGCTCCTCCACCAGCTCTCAGAGCTGACCTGAGTCCCCTCTAACCGCACTCATCTGCTGGGCTGGCTGGAGCCAGGGTCTCCCCTCCCGCCTTCCTCCCACCACGGGGGTGTCCGAAGTCTCCGCAAGACGGGCCAAGGCTCCAGGAGAGGAATGTTGTGCCCCCGCTCGGCTGTGCTGCTTGCGCTACGGGGCAGAGCTGGGGAGCGTCCGCGGGGGCCTGCCCCGCTGCAGTGCCCATCAGTGGGCCGGTGGCTCACTTCTGCTGTCTGTTGCCCTCTCTTTGCAGGCAACAGAGACTGGGGAGCCCAGAGGGCAGGATGGCTCTGGGCGGAGGGGCCCCCCACGGAGAGGGGTCCAGGCCCCCAGGGCACGCGCCACTGAGTTGGGTGAGCACCTGAGGGGAGCTGGGCTGGGCTGAGAGGACCTCTCCTAATCCGACCCTCTGGCCAGAGCTTATGGTCACTTCTGTCTCCACAGCCCCTTTGAGGAGCCCCCCCGAGGAAGCGCTGGTTTACCGGGACCTGCCTGTCAGGGTCTTCGTGGCTCTGTTTGACTATGACCCTGTGTCAATGTCACCCAACCCTGATGCTGGGGAAGAGGAGCTCCCCTTCAGGGAGGGCCAGATCCTGAAGGTGACTGACTTACTGTGGGCCCCCGGTCCTCTCTGCTCTCTTGTCCTGGAGGTGTCCTAGCCTGTGTGGGTGAGAACACAGCTCCCAGAGCCAACTGTTGACTCTGCAGCCTTGGGTAGATGAATTAGCTGCTCTGGGCCTCGGTTTCCTTATTGGTAAAATGGGGATAATGGTCACGTCTGCCTCACAGAGGCGGTCGAGGGGCAGGTTCAAGTTCAGTACATGCAGAGGACGTCAGCTGCCCGGCACACGGCACAGGCTAATAACCGCTGCTGTTAGCGGTACAGTTTCTGCTGGGTCTCCAGATATTTGTTGAAGGCTCTTTGCTGTTGCTCTGAGGTTACAGAGACCTAGTCAGGGATGGGCTGGGGGAATGGATGTGCAGACAGCGAGTAACGAGCGTGTGAAAAGTGCCATCTTCTCTCATCCCTCCGATCCTTATTCTTAGCTCTTTCCCCATTTCCCGGTTCACGACCCGCACAAGGGAGAGCATTCTTCTGCAATCCTGAGTGGGGTGCTGCGGGGCTCAGGGCCTGGGCCCCAGGGAGCAAGCTGCCCTGGCCTCCTGAGATGACTGGTCTCTCCTTCAGGTGTTTGGGGACAAGGATGCCGACGGCTTCTACCGCGGTGAGGGTGATGGCCGCATGGGCTACGTCCCCTGCAACATGGTGGCCGAGGTGGCTGTGGACAACCCCGTGGAGAGACAGCAGCTGTTCCAGCGTGGTTATTTGTCCCCGGATGTTCTCACTGAAGGCTCAGGTATGACCCGCGGCCGTCCCGAACCTACCTCTCCCCCGCACCAACTCAGCCCCTCCTGAGCAACTTGTATGTCCGGGGTGGCCAGGAGCCTCATCCCTGCAGAGTCCAGCAGAGACCGAGGCCGCTGTGGCCCCAGCAAGCAGGCTTGCCGTGTGGAGCGGAGGTCTGCTGCAGAGGGGCTGGGCCACGTAGTTCAGGTGCTGGAGCTTGGGAATGGGAGAGGAAAGCCCTTCAGAGACTTGAGCACGAGAACCCAGGCACAGATCAAAGAGGAGACTCCAGAGTCACTATCCTATTCCCCCTCCCCTGCCTCAGTTTCTTTCTTACATATACTTGCCTTTCTGGATCAGGGAATGGTCCCTTTGTCTACACTACGGCCCGCACAGCTGGGCCTCCCCCCAAGCCTCGCCGCTCCAAGAAAGGTGGGTGAGACCCCCTTCTCCCTCGGGGCCTGTGAGGTTGAGTGGGGGTGGGGGGTACTGCTGGGCTCTCTGGGGAGACACAGGCGGAGTTTTGAGCAGGTAAAAGGAATTAGGGCAGACCTTCATCCACATCCATTTCCTCCACTGGGGGTCTCCCTTTTAATGGGAGCGGGGAGCGGTCTGCTGGGACCTCTGCTCCAGATCGCACCTGACTGCAAATTCTCCTTGGCTTGGAGCAAGTCGCTTACCTGTCCTGGGTCTTAGTTCACTACCAAACCCAAAGGGCTTGGCTCCCGTCTCAGAACATTTTGTGTGACACTAGGCACACTGCCTGCCCCGGTCTTTCCCCAGCCTGGGATGAGGAGGGCAGCAAGGGGCAGGGCTCACTGGCATGTTCTCCCCACAGCTGAGGTGGACAGCGCTGCCCAACCCTGTGCAGGTGAGGGTCAGGTCCTGTGCTGGGGACACTGGGAAAGATGTGGGGCTGGGTGGTGCTTCCTGGCTCCCCCCGGGCTGCAGCTAGTGGAGAGGTGGTGACTAGGGGGTCAGCAGGCCTCCAGTATGGGGGGGCAGTATGGCATGGGGGGCAGTCCAGAGAGAGTCCCTAGGCCTCTCCCCCTTTCCCTCTGCAGGCCACACCCAGCACGTCTCCTCTGCCAGCCTGAAATCTCCCCGAACCATGGTGGCTGCATTTGACTACAACCCCCGGGAGAGCTCCCCCAACATGGACGTGGAGGTGAGGACCATAGAGGGAGCCCAGCCAAGGGGGTGGTGGCTGCGCCTGCCCAGGGCTCACACCTCCTCTTGGGCTCTCCACAGGCAGAGCTGCCCTTCCGGGCTGGGGACATCATTACTGTGTTCGGGGACATGGACGATGATGGTTTCTACTATGTGAGAACATTGGCATGGGGGGTGTGCCACATGCCCCTCACCCGCGCTTTCAGGGAGGGCTTCCTAGAGCCAGGGAAGGGGATGAGCTAGGGTTCCTGAAGGAAGCCCGGAGGAATGGGCCAAGCCACTGCCCATGACAATGATATTGATCTCATGTTGTTTCCCCAGGGGCTCCGGGGCCAAGGGGGTGGGGCTGAGGCCTCTTTCCTGGGCTCAGTCTCACCAGCGTCTCCTCCCCAGGGGGAGCTCAATGGACAGAGGGGCCTGGTTCCATCCAACTTCCTAGAGGGCCCTGGGCCTGAGGCGAGCAGTTCCGACAGGGAGCCCGGGACACCCCAGGCTGAGAGCCAGGTCAGTGAGGAGCTGGGCTCCCGGCTCAGCAGTTGGGGCTGTACCCTGCCAGAGTGATGGGGTGGGGGGACCAGGACAGTGTCGTGGGAGGGGAGCAGTGAGCACTGTACCCAGGCTGAAACCGCCATGGAGAGCCCAGCCAGGGCCAGCTCCCTCCCAGTATGTGCCCCTCTCTGCAGAGGAATGATGGCTGTGACCCTGACCCCTGGCCCATCTGACCCAGCTGCCCGTACCCCCTTGCTGATGTAGGTGAGGGGACCGCGTGGAAAAGGACCCCCGGCCCCCACACCTCTATCTAGTCATAGCCAGGGTTTCAGGGAACTTCCCACCCTGTCGGGTCTGTCTGCCTCCCAGGTGCCTTTTAAAGACAATTGCCCAGCAGGGCCCAGCATCCCGGGTCCTTGTTCCTAGAGCCTCCTTCTCCTTGCAGCGGGTGGAATACAGTTATACAGTTACGTTCCAGTCTCACAAGGCAGGGAGGAGGGGAGGAGGCCAGGCGCCAGCGGGAAATCTTGCTCTCCCATCTCCAGGATTTCCAAAGGCAGAGGCTGTGCAGAGTTCCAGTTCGTGAGAGCTGGGTGATCTGGTGCCTGGGCAGGGAGCATGTGAGTCAGTCCGTAACCCATCTCCTCTCTTTGTTCCCTGTTCTTCAGAGAACGAGGAGGAGACGAGTCCAGTGCTAGATGGAGATAGATATATAGAGAGAGCAACGTGTAAGTGGGGGGCTGGCCCCTTCTGTTCCTGTGAGTCCCTGCCCCTTACATCACCATCATCAGATAACGCTCCTTTGTCTTGCTTTTCTGGAGCCAACCTGGCTCTTCTCTCTCCCAGGGGATGCGCGGGGGAGATCTTGCCGCGAGCCAGATCTGGGTGTAGGATCATCGTCCCCTCCCCTTGCCTTTACTCCCGGCAGTGCCAGCTGTTACAGGAATATGTCATTTTAGCATTCCGTGCCCCGTGTTAGCGGACCGCTCGTGTTCTATAGCTCCTGCACCTATAGAAGATGGTGTCAGAGCCATATCCTGACTCCTCAGTATATTATGATACCATATGACTATGGTGTTATAATATTGTGATTATTATTGGTGACCGAAGCGTGATACAGCAATGCCACCAGTAATAATAGTCTCTCTGCCCTTGTCCTCTGCATCATGTCCTGTTGGGGGGTCAGATGCATGATTTTACTTCTAATCCTCAATTTTCTCTGTTGGAGGGAATAAGAGGCGGGGAGGGGGGGCTGCTTAAACAAGATCCATAGATAACCCCAAACCATTCATCTCTGGGGTTCAGAGACCCCCTTCAGTTGTTTCCCCAGCAACCCCTCCCTCCTGGGATGTTACGGAAGGAGCCCTGGGAAGGAGTGGGAAGAACCCAGGGCTCCCTGGTTGGCCACCAGCCCTGGCTGGTTAGCAGTAGAAGCTTAGACCTCTAGGTGCCAAGAGACCTCTTTGTGGGCAGGCCCTGCCGCATCATGAGAGCCCTGGGTGGGGTGGCCCCAGGCTGGGCAGCCAGCTCCCCTGCCTCTGGCCTGGGCTCCAGTGGCTGGCTCTGGCAAGTAGGGGGAGAGGTTTGAGGAAGGGGAGTGGGGGGCAGGGGTGGGGAGCATGTGGGCTGGCCAAGACGCAGGAGGTCACAGTAGGGATGTGGGAATGGGGAGCAGAGATAGGGAGGCATCCTGGTGGCTGTCCTATTTATTCACCCCATCCTTTAGGCCCCTAATGGCATGGTCCGGGTGGGCCCGGAGCAAGGGGAGCCCCTCACGGTTGCCGGTGGAGTTCAGAGGAGCTTCACAAGGGAGAAATGCTAACAGAGGCGGCACGGCAGCCTCCAGAGCTCGTGAAGGGCCCTGAGTGATGCCCTCTGGCCCAGGCCCCCTGCAGCCCTCTCAGAGACCGTTTAAGGAACAGTCCTGATCTCCTCCTCAGGGAGTGGGCACGGCCTCCACTCCCTGACGGGGCCAGGGGTCCGCCTCTGCTGTCTGTGAGGCGGCACAAGAACTGCCTTCCACGGGATGAGTGGCTGTCCCTAAGTGGTCCTGGTCCTTGCTCCCTTTGCTGCGAGGGGCTGACGTGGGGGTGCTGGGGACACCCATCCCAAGGGGCAGGTCCAAGGACTCCGGAGCTCTGTCAGCCCAGGACCCTATAGAGATGACCCAGAGAAGGGGAAGGCCTTGCCCAGTTTCTGGAAGCAGAACTGGACCTTGTCCCTTCTGACTCCCAGCTCAGTGCTCCCTCAGCAGCATCGCATGCATTTGCTTCTCTGAGCTCTGTTGCAGGGCAGGGGTGGGGTGGTGGGGGCTGTGGTTCTTGACCACGGTCTGTGATGCAGAGGGCTGCAAGCACTCGGTCGGGGCAGTGGCTCAGGCCCTGATTTTGCCCCTTTTCTCTCATTTTCCAGGACTCGGCCCACTCAACTCAAGGGCCCCCGGTGCCCAGAGGCTGGCCCTGGGCCCCTGGCCCTGGCAGCTTCCCCATGGTTCAACTGGGGGGGGCACAGGGCACAAGCGAGAAGGTGTGGGGTCTGCTCTCCAAGGGAAAGCAGCTCCTGAGGAAACTGGGTTCTGGGAAGAAGGAGTGATGCTGTGGCCCATCCTGCAGGCAGAAGCAGCACCTGGGGCCCCCAGATCGCTGGGCGGGGAAGGCCCAGGACGCCCGTTCTTCAGAGTTGACACTGTGGCACTTGGACAGCAATCAGAGACTCGGTGAAGGTCAGAGCTAGTTCTCAAGGATGCACCCTCTGGATGCAGGAGGGGAAACTGAGCCGCAGAACGAGGAAGAAACTTGGTCAGGGTGTCCGAGCACCTCAGTCACAACCAGGACCTGTGACTCCCAGTCCGCCCACCTCAGCCTAGGTTCCCACCACATTCTGCTAGTCCCTTCTTTGGTCCTCCCCCATCCTTGATGGCTCTGGCTATCCCCTTAAGTCTTCCTCCCCCTGAAGGCAAGTTTGCACTGGATTCCCCGAGCCCCTCTTCCCAGGGGGCCGGCGGGGCGGAACCCTGTATATATGTACATACTCAGTGCCTCGGTCCAGCCTCGTCCACGTCGCTTCTACCACACAGGCCCAGGAAGGAGAAAGGCCATGCCAAAGCGGGCCTTCCCCCGCTCCATAGTGCTCCACCCCTCCTCCCTGCCGCCTGACCTCCTGGCCCCTGTGTACCCCAACCCCCAAAGACCTGGGGGCCAGCGGGGCGGAAAGCAGGAGTTGGCTTTGCCTTATTTTGCTCATCGGATTCAATTTCTCTTTTGCATCATTTTCCTCTGGTCCCTGTCAGACTCTGGGGGCTAGGGAAGAGGACAGATTTATGCAGGTGTTTTCATACATCCCCTGTTCAGAGTGGGGTAGACAGCTCTCCACCCTGAGCCTCACCAACCCCTCTAACCCTGTGGCCGGGTGAGTGTCTCTGCATGTTTCCTTTACTGTGGTGGGAGATCGTTCGACTGAACCCCCACCCCCTGCCTCCGTCTCCAGGGGTGTGGAATGGTGGGGGCATTTGTTTAAAAAGACATTTTATTATAATAAAATCTATTTTCACAAAACCCATGCTGGGCTCTACCTGGGGCAAAGGACACCTGGAGGGGTGGGTCGTGCTGAGCTTTGGACTTGACCTTAGAACCGAGAAATTACATCTGAGGACGACTGGGGCAAAACCAACCAACACCAAGATGACTAAGCCGTGCTTGGGTTTCTTTTCTGAAGAAGACGGTTTGGCAGCCTCCCGAGTCCCTGGTGGCAGGGCCAGGTGTTTGGAGTTGGGGCAGGGTCCTGGCAGGAGGCAGAGATCCGGCCAGGGGACCCAAGAGAAGGCTCGGGTCCCAGGGCAGTTCACTGACCAAACCCCACCATGCTGACTTTCCTGTGCCAAATGCGTAGCCACGAGAGATGGAAGAAAAACCAACCGGATAAGCGAGCCAACCGTAGAGTTCCGCCGGAAAGCCGGAGGGGGGTGCTCTTAGTAGACCAGAACAGCCAGAGTCCAGAGAGGTCAGGGTGTGTGTGGGAGACCTGCACATCGCTCCATGCCTAGAGGAGATGCAGACCCAGCCCAGAACCCCCCACCCCACCCCGGAGCTGCTGACGGCTTGAGGAATCCACATTCCAGGTGGGGAGCAACTAGGTTTGATGGGCTGTTGCACGTTCTTCCTCCCCAGGGGCACAGGGGCAAAGGTGAGGGTGTCTGCCCTTAGCTAGAAGGGTGGGAGGGGTGGCGTGGGTCAGAGACCCCGAGGTGCTCTGGGCGTTGACAGCAAGAAGCATCACTGCTCAGGCGAGGAGCTCCCCAAGTGTGGCACCTTGGGCCCCGTCCCTCTCTCCCCAAAGCCCTCCCCCTAACCAGCAGCCTCACCTACCCTGCCTGGGAGGGACACTCAACTCCGAAGGCCGGGACACCACTGAGACGCAACAAAAAATTGGGACCATGTGAACAATGTCGAGTCTTCTGACCTATGAACAAAGTGCATCTCTCCATTCTTTAGGTCTTCGAGTTCTCAGGAATGTTTTGTTCGCAGATCTTGCACATCTTCCGATTTATCCCCAATTATTTCATATTTTTGATGCTATTACAAATGGCATTGTTATTTAAAATTTTGATTTTGGATTCTTTGTCGTTAGTATATTGGAACACAACTCATTTTTATATTTTGGCCTTGTCTGCTGCAACCTCACTGAACTCATATAGTAGCATTTTTTGTAGGTTCTTTAGAATTTTCTACATATGTGATCATACCGTATATAAAGAAAGACAGTTTTACTTTGTCCTTTCAAATTTCAATGCCCTTAATTTCTTTTTTAAGATTTTATTTATTTGACAGTAGGCAGAGAGGCAGGCAGAGAGAGAGAGGAGGAAGCAGGCTCCCTGCTGAGCAGAAAGTCCGATGCAGGACTCAATCCTAGCACCCTGGGATCATGACCTAAGTCGAAGACAGAGGCTTTAATCCACTGAGCCACCCAGGTGACCCAATGCCTTTAATTTCTTTCCTTTTTTTTTTCTTCTTGCTCCACTGCATTGGACAGAGCCTCCGGGACAGTGCTAAACAGAATCAACAGAGCCTCCGGGACAGTGCTAAACAGAATCCACAGGAGTGGACACACTTGCCTTGCTCCTGGTCTTAGGGAAAAACATTGAGTCTTTCACCACGAATAAAGATGTTAGTGACCCATTATTAATTATTATTATTATTATTGTAGAAACCCTTTATCAAGCTTGAGGAAGTTCTCTGCTAGTTTGCGGAGAGTTGGGGTTTTTGTTTTTTGTTTTGTTTTGTTTTAAAATAATCAGTCATAGATATTGGATTTTGTCAAACAATCTTTGTGCATCTGATGGGAGATCATATGGATTTTCTTTCTTAGTTATGGCAAATTTCTTAGTTGGGACAAAATTTGCCAAATCTAAGAGTTGGCTCAACTCTTACTTGAGCAAACCAAGTAAGGTTGGCTCAGTGTTAAGCCAACCTTACTTTCCTGGGATAAATTCCACTTGGTCCTGACCTGGGAAGAGGATGGAGGTTGAAAGCCTACCCACTAGCATGTGCCCCTCTTGTTGAATTTGAGGAGTGGGTACAAGGCACAGATAAAGGTGTTGGGGTTGGGGGTAAGATGGGAGACCCACAGCCTAGAGTAGAGAGACTCTAGGGTTCTAATTTGGGCTCATCCACTCCGTTTCCTCCCTGTCCTCACCCAAGGACCTTACTCCTTAGGGAATCTCCATGTTCTTCTGCCCAAACAAGAACTTCCCCTTAGGTCATTAATAGTCTAGTTCTCAGGGCAGAGGAAAGGAGCTGTCATTTCCACTCCCCAACCTGGCCAGGGTCCAGCATCACCATGTAATGTCCCCTTTCACAAGCTTTTGCTGGACTTGAGGGGCTGCTCTCCTGACTTGCTGTCACTACAGGGTGGGCACGGAGCTGATGAGGGCTAGGAGGGTGGAGGAGGCAGACTAGAAAGCACCCCCCCCCCCCCGCCCCATCTTCTGCTGGAGACTCCTGGCCCCGCCCCTCTCCCCTCTCAGCATGTGCTCCCCTCATCAGCTCTTGGCATTTTTTGCTCTCCAACAATTTCACTTTTGTGTCTCATTTCTGCGACATCTCCACAGTCAGGTGGGGCTCATGGATCCTGCAGTTCATGTGAATTCTGCTTTGACTGAAATAGGGGTTGATTGATATATGTATTTCAAGAACTGGGTCTACTTGTAACAGAGAAATTAACTGCAGTCCTAGATGCATACGATAATGCAGCAATATCTTCCAAGTGCTGAAGAGAAAGGAATCGGAACTTGAATTCTATATTGAGCCAAATTACCCGTCATGAAGCCTCCCACAGGGGAAACGCTTACCCGCGGATGCCTCCTGTGTCAATGCTATCGTGTCAATCTTTGGTAGTGTTTGACTTCATACTAAGAAACCAAAGCAAGAGTATTTCAAAACCACTGATTATGTACAATAAACCAAAATTTGCTACTTTGGGAAGTTAAGGTAGAAGGAGAGATGATTAGTTCTTTTGTAACTGAGTCATTATTTTTTTCTTTGTGAAACTATCCGAGGACCATTGGTTTTAAAGAAACTGCCAGCCCCCTCTTCAGTTCCATTCCCCAAAGGTAACCACTGTTAACAGGCTTCTGTGCCTGCTTCCAGGATTTCAATGTGTCTTTAAATGTGTATGTACATGCCTATGGCATGTATGTGTGTCTGCATAACTTGTATCATGTAGTATATGTTTTGGAACCAGCTCTTTTCTTTTGGCAACATATCTTTCTCTATGGCTACGTATACGCCTCCCTCAATAGTTTTAAAGGCTGCAGAAAACACCATTACCTGCTAGTACCGCAAATTTTTTTGATGGACATTAGGCTTGTTTCTAGTCTTTTGCTTGTTGCTAATGAAGCTGAAATGAACATTCTTGGGCAGGTATCTTTATGCTTTCCTAAGAATGCATCTGAAGGATACTTTCTTCTTGGAAGTAGAATTGCTGAGTCAGAGCAAATGTACATTTTGGATTTTGACTGACATTGCCAAACTGCCATTCCATGGCATGAGGCCAATCTGCCCTTATTTTTTTCCCATGCTAGCTGGTTCTGGCTTTATCAGGCTTTTTACATTTTAACTAATCTGATTGGTAAAGATGCTGTTGAATTCTTTTACTTCGAGTTTAGTGCTTCATAATTTTAGTGTTTTTTGTAGAACTTTGTGTCCTGGACACTTACCCCATTCCCACCACCAATAACCACAGGTATAAAGGGGGTTAATTAAATAACCATCAGACACTTGTATTATTGTATAATTTGACTTTTCTTTACCTTTACAATATTGCCCAAAACAAATTTCAGAAATATTATTTGAAATGAACAAAAATTTGAATATTCACTTAAATTTAAAAAAAATTTATTTTTCACTAGAGAGTGGAACTTTTCTAGAATGGTGGGTTAAAAATATCCAATGTTTTTCAGATCCATGAATCTGACTTCTAAAGAGAACTAAAAGGGGCATACTGAAATTGTTATCTTAAGGAAAGAGAATATTTACAAGATATTACAAATTCTGTGAAGAAACTTAATGACAAAATTTACATACCTATTTCCAAAAGGAGGTACTTAGGAACAAGCCAGACAAGAAGGTAAAACAACAACATTTCAATGAAGAATATAGAAGTAGACTTAAATAAAATGATGTACTGTGTTACTCAAGAACATAAATTCTCTGAGAGTAATTTGGGAATTGCTGTATCCCCCAGTACCCAGGACAGTGCTGGGACATAGGTGCTCAAGAAATAATGTTGAATGAATGAATGTAATGAATAGGAAGACCAGATATTTTTTAAAAGATTTGGGATTTGTTTATTTATTTTAAGAGAGGGACAGTGTGCTTGCACAAGCAAGAGTGAGCACAGGTGGGGGAGGGGCAGAGGGAGAGAGAGAGAATCTCAAGCTGATGCTTTGCTGAGCTCAGAGCCCTACTTGGGGCTCGATCTCACAACCCCGAGATCATGACCTGAGCTGGAGCCAAGAGTCTAACACTTAACTGACTGAGCCACCCAGGTGCCCCAGGATGACAATATCTTAAAGATGACAATTGTCACCAGAGTTATGTATAAATTAAATACAATATCAATAAAAATCTCAATAGGATTTCTCATTGAACTAGACACTCAAAAATTCATAAGAAAGTAAATATGTTGAATGTTGAAGATTCTTTTGAAAAAGAAGAATGGGGAAGGATAATTTATCTTAATGGAAATCAAAACATATTAAAAAGTTATGGTAGGTCGCCTGGGTGGCTCAGTGGGTTAAAGCCTCTGCCTTCGGCTCAGGTCATGATCTCAGGGTCCTGGGATTGAGCCCCACATCGGGCTCTCTGCTCAGCAGGGAGCCTCCTCCCCTCCCCTCCCCCGCCTGCCTCTCTGCCTGCTTGTGATCTCTCTCTGTGTATCAAATAAATAAATAAAATCTTCAAAAAAAAAAAAAAAAGAGTAAAAGGTCTGGAAGGGCCAACACAAGCATGACAGTGGGGTGCCTGTGCGAGGAACAGAGGAAAGAGACTGCAGTCAGGCATGGGCTCCAGAACCTAATCCACGTATCGTTTGCAGGATTGGCGATATTTTCATTGTATTCAAAATATATCCAAGCATTACCTGTGTCATTCAAAACCAATTCTTTAAAATGTAAAGAGCAAGGAAAGAAGGTCTCTGGGCCGGGTGCCTTTGCTGCCCCTGAGGAGTGCTTGGTCCCACTGCCGCCACCCCAAGCTCCCAAAGCCTCTTCCCTCCAACCACAGACACACAGGAAATCCGGCGGCAATCCCAACTGAACTCTTTCCTAAACAGTGTGAAGAAAGAACGCGCTGTTTTGCAAGCAGTGGCAGAGAGCCCGTTATCCCACAGGCAGTTGGACTTCACCCTAGGGGGGGGGATGTTTGGGGAAGGTAAGTGGGGAGAAGGGGGGGCTCCCTCAAAGGACTACAGTCTGGGGATGTAGGAGTGGCAGCAGTGCCCTCCAGAGGCCACCCCCAGGATGGCGACCAGGGGTAACTGATGCGGCAAGACTTGTCTAGAATATCTCCTCGGGCGGACAGGTTCTTCTGGTTACTTTGAATGCTGAGAAGCCCTCTGAGCCTCACAGAACCCTGGGCCACACAAACAAGGCCCACACGAGGGATCCCCCACGGGCAGCCTTCAGCGGACCCGGCTGTGTCATCACTGATTGGTTGGAAACCTCGTAAAGTTGAGAAGCCTCCCAAGCCTCTGCCGGTAAACGCAAGCCCACAGCCCCAGGCCTGAGCCAAAGGCAGGTGGTTTGGGGATGGTTGAGAATTCCTGAGAATCCTTCCACCTCCACATCGGTAGAGTGAAGGGCATTTTAACATCATTCTTTGAAAAGGCTTTAGCTTTTCAAACATTCATTGCATCATTGCCCCGTGTGAGAACACAGGGCTGGCCTCTCACCCCCACCCCTGAATCCTGGCGGTGCCTCCTGCCCAGCGTTTAGCCTCTGGGCCTAGAGCCCGGGGCGCCCTCCACTCTGCTGAGTCAGCTTTCTAAAATGTACCTTTGTGCCCTTCATGGCCTTTACGGCTCCCTGGAGCCTTCAGGACAACAGGCCAGCAAGACTGTTAGGTTCCTGCTTTACTGACTTCACCCGGCTTTATCCTTGCCCCCAGGTTGGAACTATTTAAATGAAGCCCTCTCATGTCAAGGTCTTTGCTATGTTGTTCTCTGGGCCCACAATGCCTGTGTCTACTTGGTCAAGCTCTTTCTTTTTATTTTCTTTAAGATTTTATTTATCCATTTCACAGAGAGAGAGAGGTCACAAGTAGGCAGAGAGGCAGGCCAAGAGTGAGGAGGAAGCAGGCTCCTCGCCTGAGCAGAGAGCCCGAGGCGGGGCTCCATCCCAGGACTCTGAGATCATGACCCGAGCCGAAGGCAGAGGCCTTAACCCACTGAGCCACCCAGGTGCCCCAACCTCTTTTTTTTTTTTTTTAAAGATTTTATTTATCTATTTGACACAGAGAGAGTGAGAGAGAAATGAGAGAGAAACAAGCAGGAGGAGCGGCAGGCAGAGGTAGAGGGAGAAGCAGGCTTCCCGCTAAGCACGGAGCCCAAAACAGGACTCATTCCCAAGACTCTGAGATCATAACCCGAGCCGAAAGCAGACGCTCAACCGACTGAGCGACCCAGGCATTCCCTACTTGGTTGACTTCTAAACATTCCTAAAGATAGTCTCAAGCACCAACTCCTCAAGAAACCCTTCCTAGGTACCGATTGGTCCAAGCGCTGCTCTTCAGTGCTCCCAAAGAACACTGCACGAGGCTCTTGGGTTCTGTTACTGTGTCGTCTGTGTTCTCCTGTGCGCTCCTCCGGGACAAGGTCTTCGCTCGGCAGGGTATGCCCAGTGGTCAGCACAGGGCAGGCGGCATATGCAAGGGCCTGGTAAATACTTGTTGAGTAAGTGCCCGAAAGAAAGGTCACAAATAAGTACACAGAGGCCACTGGGTGGAGAGTGCTGGTGTGGGAGGCAGGCAAACCATAAGAGATGGTAAACTCTAGGAAACAAAGAGGGTTACTGGAGGGGGGGGTGGGGAATGGGGTCACTGGTGATGGGCATGAAGGAGAGCATGTGATGTGATACAGTTAGATGCAACTGAGGAACCACTAAATTCTACCCCTGAAACTAATTATACACTATCTGTTCACTACATTGAATTTAAATAAAGAATTTTTTTTTTTTTCAAGATTGCTGGTGTGGAAGTCAGGAGACCTAATAGCCAGATTATCCTCAACCGTGCCACACGGTCACCTTTGGCACAGGCACTGCCTTTCCTGTCTCTGTCTTTCTCATCTGTGCCGCAAGGGGCTTGTGTTAAATGTCTCTTTCCCCCTAAAAGAGTAAAAGGACGCTAATTGTCAGAGTTGACAAGGGCAATGGGGAACAGGTGTTCTATGCATGGCTAAAGGCGGGTGAGATGCAATCTTCATGAGGCCATTTGACGATTTTTTTAATGTACCCCTATGTTTTATGGCAGCATTACTTATAATAGCCAAACTGTGGAAGCAATCATAGTGTCCATCAATAAATGGACAAAGAAGGTATGAATTGGATGAATTAAGATACATACACAATGGATCATTAGGCAGCCCCCCAAAATAAGATCTTGCCATTTGCCACGACGCTGATGGACCCAGAGGGTAACATCCCAAGTGATTAACTCAGAGGAAAACAAATGATTCCACTCCTATGTGGACTTGAAGAAACAAAACAAATAACAAAAAAAGAGGCGAACAAAAACCCAAACTCTTAAATACAGAGAACAAATTGATAGTTTCCAGAGGGGATGAAGGATGGGTTAGATAGGTGAAGGGGATTAAAAGTCCACATATGGTGCCGGGCACCAGTAATTTATAGAATTGCTGAATCACTCTATTGTACCTCTGAACTACTCAAACACTGTGAATTAGTTATACTAAAATTAAAACATAAAGTAAAATTAAGCTGTTAGGAAAACAGTAGATGCTATATGGATTACAAAAGAT
Organism: Meles meles; assembly: GCF_922984935.1. NCBI lineage: Eukaryota > Metazoa > Chordata > Mammalia > Carnivora > Mustelidae > Meles > Meles meles. The sequence continues at coordinate 31,867,204 of NC_060083.1, forward strand.
ATAGTTCTCCAAATATTTTATAAATACTTAACATATGTTTAACGCAAATATTAAAAGAGAAATGTTAAAGTGGGATAGTTGACAATTTTTGTAAAGCCTTAAAAATATTGATACTTAAATATGCAACAATTTTACTTCTAGGCCTAAGGAAATAATTGAAGATGTGACAAGAGATTTTACCCAACAGATGTTGGCCTTAGTACTGCTTATAACACTGAAAATAGGAAACAACCCAAGGATCTAACAAGAAGGGATTAGTGAGTAAATCCTAGTACTTAATGCAAAATATTATGCAGATATATGAATGAACTAAGTCTATTTATTGACATAGAGAAAATCCAGGCTAAAGTACTAAAGTACTTTAAGTCCTAAAACTAGGTCATAAAGCAATATTTAAAGTATATTTTTATCACCATTTTAAATACATATTATATCCACATATAGGGTGTCAAATGATTAAATGGGGTTATTTATGCGTAATGGGGTTATGAGAAATTTTCTTCCTGCTTCTTATTTGTATGAAAAATGACAAGCCTGGAAAGAAACAATTTTGCCTTTAACCTCATTTGATTAGAAGTAATTTTGGTTTATTTTTATTTTTTCTTGTGTTCTCTGACTTTTCATGAATAGAAATATATTACCTGTAGGATTAAAAAAGTATTTTCTTTTTAAAAAAATTTTACTTATTTGAGAGAGAGAGAGCACAAATGGGGGTGGGGTCAGAGGGAGAGGCAGACCCCTTGCTGAGCAGGGAGCCAGATGCAGGGCTGGATCCCAGGACCCCAAGATCATGACCTGAGCTGAAGGCAGACACTTAACCGACTGAGCCACCCAGGTACCCCTAAAAAAGTATTTCAGGGGCGCCTGGGTGGCTCAATGGGGTAAAGCCTCTGCCTTCGGCTCAGGGTCCTGGGATCCAGCCCCGCATCGGGCTCTCTGCTTAGCGAGGAGCCTGCTTCCCTTCCTCTATCTTTCTCTGCCTGTCTCTCTGCCTGCTTGTGATCTCTGTCCAATAAATAAATAAATAAATAAATAAATAAATAAATCTTTTTAAAAAAGTGTCAAATAAAAAACATAGTATTTCAAAAGTATAAAATTCTAGATCTGAGTCACAAGGAGCCACTTGTCCAAGTTCACACAGAGCAAGGCACTAAGAGCAAGGCTGGAAGAAAGGCCTCCTCTCTCATGGGCTCCTCTGGCCACGGGCTCTGCAGGCACACCTGGAAGGTGTTCTTGGTGTGTTCTGTCCCTTGTTCCTCAGCCAAGATGTGGTGTGGGCATAAAAAACAAGAGGGAGGGCAGGAAAGTGGCTGCAGTGGGAGATGGGGCTAGACCACACATCATGCGAGCCCGACAAGGGCCCAGGGAGGGAGGTGAACAAGCACAGCCATTAGTCAGAGGGTACCTGTCCTGCCTGCAGAGGGCATCTGCCTTGCCAGTGTTCTTAAGGAGAGACACCTCCCCCCCCTCTTCTATTTCAGACCCATTCAGACCCATCCGTTTTTGTTTTTTTTTTTTTAAGATTTTATTTATTTATTTGACAGAGATCACAAGTAGGCAAAGAGGCAGGCAGAGAGTGAGAAGGAAACAGGCTCCCCGTTGAGCCAAGAGCCGATGTGGGGCTGGATCCCAGGACCCTGAGATGATGACCCGAGCCGAAGGCAGAGGTTTTAACCCACTGAGCCACCCAGGCGCCCCTTTCAGACCCATCCTAAAAGTTAACCCCAGTCCTCTAAACTGCACTCATCTTATCCCAGAGAGGCCCTGAGCTTTGTCACCCAACTGACCACTAACCACATCCAGCTCAGCTCTTTCCTGGTTCCTGAAATCCAGGAGCAGATGGCAGGAGGGCTGAAGACAGCCTGCTACCCAGAGCCCAGAAGAAAGGGGAGGAGGAGAGGGAGGGAGGAAGTTACCTTGGTCCCCAGCCCATAGCCCCCAGGCTTCCCTATGAAACCCAACGGTCTCCTGCCAGGTTTCCTGTCCCTTCAGCCTTTGTCAAGAATGGGGTTGCTGCCAGGGGCCAGCAGACTGTTGGGGGTGGGGGGAAGCCCCCACCAAGGCTGATTGATCATTACTCCAGGTGTCCCCTACACCTTCCTTCCTCCTCTGGGGTCACTCCATGTCCTATAGTTTCTTAGGCTGTTGGTTCCTGACTTTTGTCCCTTTCAAAGGACCCCCAGATACTCAGTTTAACCAGAATTTTGGAGGGGCATTAATTGTTCCCCGTAGGGATAGCACTGGTCTAGGCACACGATGGGAGCTAGGAAGCTCTGGGGTGGGATGCTAAGTTCAAAGGTGGGGCACAGCTCTGGTCTCTCCTTTCCTGTCCCTCTCTTCCATATGAGGGGCCACCTTTTGGGCACCCCAACCCCCGTGGGGGGAAGAGAGAGCATTTAGTCTCCCGGGGTGGAGTTTCTTCTGCCCCGCCCCCTCCCTCAGTGCAGAAGACATAAAGGCCTTGATTCAGGTTAGCCTCCTGGCCAGTACCAGGAGAACTTCGGAGGTGAGATCCTGGGGGTTGAGAGACTGAAGCTAGCAAAAGAGGGGCGCTGTGGACCCCTTCCCTGAGGAGATAGGTAGGACCCACTGAGGTTGTACTGGAGTATGAAGGTGGGAGTCAGGGGTCAGGGGGAGAGGGCTGGTGGGGCTCTCTTCTCCCAAATGCACTGGGCCCTCTGGACTTACTGGGCTTGGGGTCTTGTTGCAGAGATGAAGCTGCTGCCAGTCCTTGCAGGGCTCCTGGCCGTTCTGGCTGTGCCCCAGCGCGCTGAGGGTGCCAGTCCAGGTAATGGTGCAGAAAGAAGGGAAAAGGTGGTGTGTTCGGGATGGTTCTGAGTCTCCAGGACTTGGCACAGGCCCCCCTGGCTCTGGGGCCCATTCCTGACTTTGTGACCCCTGTTCTGGGCAGCTGTCCCGGAGGAGGTAGAGACCTCAGTGGTACTGACCTGCATGGAGGAAGCCAAGCGACTAGTGGACACGGCCTACAAGGAGCGGCGGGAGAGGTGGGGTGCTGGGCACTTCCCAGCTCTGGGCACGGCTGCCCCAGGTCTTTCAGAGAAGCAACTTGACATGGGGACTTCATGGGTGGGAATAGAGCCCCCTGTTTGCCTTAGTGTCTTTGGGTTTGAGAAGACCTTCAAAACCATCCCTCCGATGGCTTTGCCTCTGTCTGGACACCCAGATCCACACTCTGTTTCTAAAGAGAAACCTCCTTCCTGTCTGTGGTTCTGTCTGCACTGTCCTGTGTGCTGGCCTGGGGCTAAGGCTCTGCGGAGTATCCCCCACCCCACTGTCTCTGGCCTCACTCCTCCCTTCTCTAAGCAGCATCAAGAGACGGCTTCAAAGTGGCTTGGCCAGCCCCATGGAACTGCTGGCCTACTTCAAGCAGCCGGTGGCAGCCACCAGGACAGCTGTGCGGGCTGCCGACTACCTGCACGTGGCCCTAAGCCTGCTGGAGGGGAAGCTGCGGCCTCTGCGGCGGGGGCCCTTCAACATCACTGGTACTGCCGCCCCTGCAACCTTGGTCTCCTGCTCTGCTAGTGACCTCGGCCATCTCCCAGTGACCCCCATCCCCCATTCTTCTTCTGGGGAGTCTCAGGTGCTCCAGGATCTGCTTTCTGTGTCCTCAGACTGGGCCCGCAACCAAGACTCCCCAGCTTAGAATAGGAGATGGGGAGACTCACCAACCACGCCCCTCTTTCCCCGGCCCCAGACATGCTGACACCGACCCAGTTGAATCTGCTGTCCAAGTCTAGCGGCTGCGCCTACCAGGACGTGAGGATGACGTGCCCGGAGAACGACAAGTACCGTACCATCACCGGTCACTGCAACAACAGGTGCAGCGGTCGGCTGCGGGTGGCCCCTGGCAGGCGGGCGACTCCCTCCCGGGGCCACCCCGCGTCAGCGCCGGGTCCTCCCTCTGCAGACGCAGCCCCACGCTGGGGGCCTCCAACCGAGCCTTTGCGCGCTGGCTGCCAGCCGAGTACGAGGACGGCTCCTCGCTGCCCTACGGCTGGACGCCCGGGGTCAAGCGCGGCGGCTTCCCGGTGCCCCTGGTGAGCGCCGGCCGGCGGTGGCGGGTGGGAGGTGGGGGGAGGGTGGAGGCCCGGCCCGGCCCCGAGGCGCGCGGGGTCCCAGGCGTCCCCTGACGCTCCGTGTCCTGCAGGCGCGCGCAGTCTCCAACGCCATCGTGCGCTTCCCCACCGAGCAGCTGACCCCGGACCAGGAGCGCTCGCTCCTGTTCATGCAGTGGGGCCAGCTGATCGACCACGACCTCGACCTGAGCCCCGACCCGGGTGCCCGGGTCTCCTTCGTCGCTGGTGTCGACTGCGAGACCAGCTGCCTGCAGCAGCCGCCCTGCTTCCCGCTCAAGGTGCTCCCTTCTTCCCGCCCCTGCCGCTGCCTGCCCAGTGGAGAGAGGGGGAATCCTTCCCGGAAACGGCCACCTGCCTCTGTGCCTAGAGTTCCTGCCCCAGCAACTAGGGCTGGCCCTGCCACCAACTTGCCTCTGCCTCCGTGCGGAGGACCTTCCCGTCTCCCTCCAACTTCGGGGTGCCGGTGGCAGGTGCTCAGTCCCTTTCCTCCTCACTGAGGGCCCGGTCCTCACCCCCGCCCTTGGCGCACATTGCATAGAGCCTGGGCTGTCGTTTGCAGGAGGGCTGGAGGAGACTGGATGGTTGAGGCACAGTAGGGAGAGGAGTAGAGAAAGGAAGGAGAATGGCTGAGAAGGAGAGAGTGAGAGGAGACAAACGCACAGGCCAGAGTGAAAGACAGGAAAGGGACGGGGAGGTGGGGTGGGGGGAGCAGGAAATGAAAAGAAAGAGGAGGCTAAAAAAAAAAAAAAAAAAAGAAAGAGGAGGCTAACTGAAAGTTAGAGACCACATCCAGAGAACAGGGGAGTGAGGGGCAGACACCCTGGAGTAAAGGAGGGAGGGAAAGGAAGTTTAGGCGAGGACTGGCTGGCCCTCTTCCAGGGGGCCCGCACATTCCCCATTCCAGAGTTCTGGTCACACCCCCAAAGCTGGTAGCTGGAGGAATACCACAGGTGCAGCCTCAGGCAGTGAGCCTCTGTGGGCCTCGAGAGGCCCCCCTGCAGGCCGAGGGGGCCAGAAGTCCTGAAAAGCCCTCCTTTCGGTGTCTGGGTCTCCCCCTCTGGTCCTGGGTTCCAGGCTGCTTTGGAGGTGGGATCAAGGCCTTGGGGGGAGGGGGTGGACAGGCGGAGAGCCAGCTGGCCCTGTCTGTGTGTCACAGATCCCACCAGATGACCCCCGCATCAAGAACCAACGTGACTGCATCCCCTTCTTCCGCTCCTCGCCAGCCTGCACAGACAGCAACATCACCATCCGCAATCAGATCAACGCACTCACCGCTTTCGTGGACGCCAGCATGGTGTATGGCAGCGAGGAGCCTCTGGCCGCCAAGCTTCGAAACACGTCCAATGAGCTGGGGCTGATGGCTGTCAACACCCGCTTCAGCGACAACGGCCGGGCCCTGCTGCCCTTCGACACCCTGCATGATGACCCCTGCCTCCTCACCAACCGCTCTGTGAACATCCCCTGCTTCCTGGCAGGTCAGCCCGGAGTGGGAACCTGGGGTGGGGGCGGGGGCGGGGCGCAGCGCTGGCACCACAGGGGGCCTGTTTGTGAGCAGCCTGTGGGTTTGCACTTAGACTCCGTCCACTCTGTCCTCACCAACTTCACATTAATCCAGTTGCCTTGGTGACAAGTTGGGTGGAGCCAGGAAGGCAAACAAACCAAAAAACCCAAACTGAAACTAACAAAAAACAAAAAAGCCAAACCTAAGAAGGAGACTCAGGGATGGCTGAGGAGCCTCTGTCCTTCTGTCCGTCCCTTTCTCCATCTCTCCTTTTCCCTCTGGACTCTGGCAGAGAGTTGGGTCCCCAGGGACAGTGAACTGTGGGGACAGAGAGGAACGCGGAGTCCTCACTCTCTAGGACTTATCATCCGCCTGTGGTAGCCACGAGCCAAACGTGGCAATTTTCATTTAAATTTAAATTAATTCAAATTAACTTAAATTAAAAATTCAGTTCCTCTATGCTCTAGCCACATTTCAAGTGTTGAGCAGCCTCCCAGGTATAGGTTAGTGGTTCCCATATCGGGCAGCACAGATGTAGAACGTTTTCATCAGTTCAGAAAGTTCTATGGGATGGTGCAGCTGCAGACTATCATCTGCTGTTTCCAGTCCCTGTAAGAAAGGGCGAAATTTAAATTTAAATTTAATTTAAGCATGTGGCAGCTCTAGGGAAGTGGTTGGAGCAGTAATGGTGCCCACGCCCAGAAATTTTCCAATGTGTGTGTTTTTTTTTTTAAGATTTTATTTAATTTTTTAAAAAGATTTATTTATTTATTTATTTGGGTTGGGGAGGGGCAGAGGGAGAGGGAGGAGCACTCTGGAACATGATATTGGGCTGGATCTCAGGACTCAGAGATCATGACCTGAGCCGAAATCAAGAGCTGGATATTCAACTAACTGAGCTACCCAGGATGTTATTTTTAATTAATCTCTACACCCAACCTGGGGCTCGAACTTATAACCCCCAAATCAAGAGTCACATATTCCACCAACTGAGCGGCCAGGCACTGGTCTGGTATTTTTTACTGTAAATCTGGTAGTGGTCCTGAGGCCCTTCTGTTCACATCTGGCCTCCCAGCCTCTCCTCCTGTTGGCTTCCAGTGGCCTCTCCTCTGGCTGGACCCTGGGGAAGAGAGTCAAGGTCAGCTCTGGTCCACATGGAAGCCCATACTTTCTGGGCTAATGAGGGAAGAGAAGGGCTCCTCTTCCAGCGATGGCCGTCCCCATCCTGGAATCAAGCTGCGTGTCCTGGGCCTGGATCGTCATGTCATCTGGCCGCTCATGGGATAGTAGAACCTGCTCTCAAAGAATTTCTTTCCCACCAGCATGTGGAGCTGATAAAGACCCGACCCAGTGTCCTGCTCAAAGGGTCTGGCCCCAAGTCTCTGGCCTTCCAGAGAAGAGGTGGGAAGGGCTAGAGGGATTAGAGTTTTCACTTGGTTTTTGTTTTTTTGAACAGTCTCAGATGTGGACTGTAAGCACCCTAGGCCCTAGCGCCCCCGCACCCCCACCCCTCCTGGGAGCCTGAGCAGGCTTCAAATTAGCATGTAGTAAGGATGGGGATGGCAACTCTGATCAGATGATAGTGGCTTTCTAGAGTCCTGTGTTGAGAAGGATTCTGAGGTTGCATCCGGTTTGAGCAGGAGAGAGTGCTGTGATCATTAGCTGTCGTGCACAGGCATGGAAATAGGGAGGGCCAACGAGCGCACTATGTCTTGTCCCTCCCTACATCAAGAGAGTAAGTCAACCAGGCAGTTCACGGATCACCTACTTTGTAACCGGCACAGTGTTAAATTCCATGTGTCTCTTCGCGAGTTGGATGGAGGGTCAGATACCAAAAGGCACAAGCCTTGGTCCTCGTCCTGGAGCCCCCAGTCTCGGCTACCAGAATGTGGCCAGTCATGTGTCAGCTCTGTTGCCTACTGAATGAGCATCTCCAACCAGCAGGGCCCCTACACAGAGAAGGAAGTTATCATAGTGGACTCGGGCTACAAGGGAGGACCTCCTAGAGGAGGTGAAAACTGAGCATGGTGTGGGAAGATGGACCGAGAGAAGGTCTGGGTCTCAGACCTTGTCTGGGGGAGGTAGTTTCGGGGGAGCAAGTCCTTTCTGATGGGATCTTAGGAATGACAGCAGCTTTTGCTTCCCCAAGGCGATATGCGCTCAAGCGAGATGCCCGAGCTCACCTCCATGCACACACTCTTTCTGCGAGAGCACAACCGGCTGGCCACAGAGCTCAAACGCCTGAACCCCTGCTGGGATGGAGAGAGGCTCTACCAGGAAGCCCGCAAGATTGTGGGAGCCATGATCCAGGTAGCAGGCCTGAGCACTGGTAGTGCCAGGGGTCAGGCAGGCTTGGGATCCAAACATGCCCACCGTGTTTGGATCTAGGGCCTGGGGCAAGTTACACGTCCGCCCCCTCAGCCTCAGCGTGTGCACCCGTGATGCTGTAAAGATTAAATGATAAGTGTGAAAAACACCTAGCAGACACTAAGCACCTGACAAAGGCCATTTGGCTTCCATCCACTCCTTCCTAGGCTGACTCCCCTTTCTGCTGTCCTGTCCATCGGGAATGGTTTCGGAAGGGTTAAACGGGTGGGTCTGCAGTGCCTGGTGCACAGTAGCTGGTCAGTAAACGCTTTCCTTTCCTCCTCTCCTTGTGACTCCTGGCTCCTTTACCGACTCAGCTCTATCATAGCTCACCCAGTCTCCTCACCCTTGGTTAACCCTGGGAAGTGCTTCTGGTTCTCTCTCCCAGCTTCTGACGCTTCAGCATTCGCATCCTCTCCCCCAAGACAGACAGACAGAGACACACACACACACACACACAGGCAGGCAGGCATGCACACACATGCGCACCTTTTTTTTGTTTGTTTGTTTTTAAGATTTTATTTATTTATTTGACAGACAGAGATCACAAGTAGGCAGAGAGGCAGGCAGAGAAAGAGGAAGTTCCCTGCTGAGCAGAGAGCCCGATGCGGGGCTTGATCCCAGGACTCTGGGATCATGACCTGAGCTGAAGGCAGAGGCTTTAACCCACTGAGCCACCCAGGCGCTCCCATGCGCACCTTTTTTATACTCTTAGACTTGGAGTGGGAGAGAGTTGCAGGTGTGGAGGGTAAGTTTTTGCTTTGCACTAAGAATGTAAGTGAGATTCACTTAAGCCTCGCAGAAGATTCCAGACTCTAGAATCTGTGACTTCTGTTTGCCCTGGGGGAAATCATCTAGGGTGGCCCTTTTCCTTTTTGCTTCCCCTTCTCCACAAAGGCATGTGGAACCCTACGGTGAGCCAAGGGCTTGCTGGGCGGGGAGTAATTTCAAGAGAAATGAGATACAAGCCTGGCCCTCAGGAGCTTATAAATTAGGAGAAAAAAAGACTAGAGGAACTTGAGGGCAAAGGAGCTGTTGATTAACAAAGCTCTTTGTTATTTAATCCTTTCAGGCCGAGGGCAGTGTAATTATCCTTAATTTACATTTGAGTAACTGGGGCTCACAGAGGTTCAGGACTGGCCCAGGGTCCCACGGAGTGGTGGAGCTCTGGGTCTGCCCCTCGGTGCCACCCTTTTAGACCCAGACCCAGTGCTATGAGACACAACTCCCTGACCCTGGACAATGGAGAGACACCGCCCCCCCCCCCACCTCCCACCCAAGCCAGGAGCAGCAGACAGTCTGCACAGAGGGTGAGTGGGGACTCTTCTTCAGATCATCACTTACAGGGACTACCTGCCCCTGGTGCTGGGACCTCAGGCCATGAGGAAGTACTTGCCACCCTACCGCGGCTACAATGACTCGGTGGACCCCCGCATCGCCAACGTCTTCACCAATGCCTTCCGCTATGGCCACACCCTCATCCAGCCTTTCATGTTCCGCCTGGATAACCAGTACAAGCCCATGGGGCCCAATCCCCGTGTTCCACTCAGCAAGGTGTTCTTTGCTACCTGGAGGGTAGTGCTGGAAGGTGAGAGGGACCTCAGCCAGGGGACGGTGGGCTGGCAGCTGAGGACGTGGTGGGGGTGGCCTTGGCTGCAGGGAGCCGGAGCAGGAGAGATCCTCTTCCTTCCATCTTTGGGGATCTTAGCTGACTTTCCAACCTCAGTTCACCTGACTGCTTCTGTATATAATACTAAACCCAGGGGGTCCAGATGGCTCATAGGGAGCTGGGTCCTTCCTGTGCATTATGATTCTTAGTGACCCAGGAACCCAGGGGCTGGGTGCACCCCAACTTGCAAATCTGAATGGCATTATCCCCTGAGACCTCGATTCCCCAGCCAAGACCTGTCCACTGAGGCCACTTTGGCACCAGGAGCTGCGTGTGCCCAGCCCTCTTCTGCCCTACCCTGAGGGCACCTGGGACTTTTTCCTAACTCCGACCTGAACTCTGGCTCCTAAGCCAGATCCTTCCTCAAGCTTCTTCCTCTTGTCCCAGGTGGCATTGACCCCATCCTGCGGGGCCTCATGGCCACCCCTGCCAAGCTGAATCGCCAGAACCAAATCGTGGTGGACGAGATCCGGGAGCGGTTGTTTGAGCAGATCATGAGGATCGGGCTGGACCTGCCTGCCCTGAACATGCAGCGCAGCCGGGACCACGGCCTCCCAGGTGAGGGGCTGCAGGAGCTCCCCAGGTCTCCCACCTCCCACTCTAGGATCCTGCCCTCTGCAGTGCCCCCAGCTGCCCAGGTGGGCTGGAAACCTGGCTCCATCACATATCAGGTTGCTTTGTTTTGCATGAACTTTGAGGGGGAAGAGATTATTATCACTTCCATTTTACAGATGAGAAAACTGAGGCTTGCCCAGGTTCTTCTCCAGCCAAGTCAGTGATCGAGCTTGAATTTCAACCCAGCTTAGCCTAACCCCAAAGCCTGTGCCTAAATTATGGAACAGCTCATTTGGCTGAACCTTCTAGACACACCTCCCCCCTCATAGGTCTGAGATCTTCAGAGGGGAACAATGAGATGTACCTATACTTGGAGGTTGTAGGAGTTATGGCAATTTAGAATCTGCCTCACAGTGGGGTGGGGCAAAGGAAAGAGAGAGGGTCTTGGCCCCTCAGTTCGGGGTTCCCTGGGGACTTAGAGCCTGGGAGAAGGTGCTCTGTGTCCTCCTCTCCCTCAAGTCCCACAGTAGAGGGTCGAGGCCGTGGTCATGATCATGGTCATGGGGTGTTGGGAAGGTGGGTTATGTGGGACCCTCCCCCACCTGCCGCTCCCCCCTCCCCCGCCCTGCAGGGTACAATGCCTGGAGGCGCTTCTGCGGGCTCCCAGAGCCCAACACGGTGGGTGAACTGGGCACGGTGCTGAAGAATCTGGAGCTGGCGGAGAAGCTGATGCAGCAGTACCGCTCGCCCAACAACATTGACATCTGGATGGGTGGCGTGGCCGAGCCCCTGGAGCCCTTCGGTCGCGTGGGCCCGCTCCTCGCCTGCCTCATTGGGACCCAGTTCAGGAAGCTCCGCGACGGTGACCGGTGAGGGGCGGCGCGCGGCTCAGGCCGGCCATGTGGTTGCAGACCTGTTCTCGAACCTCTGGGGGTGGGGGCACTTCTATCTGTGAAGGGAGGGGTGGGGAGGGACCCGTGATTTTCCAGGGTGTTCCGGGGCCTCGAGGTCATCCCTCATATGCTCTGAGCCTACTATGCAGCCGGGGAGGGGGGGGGCCCCACCTGGACCCCCCGTTGTGAAGGAGGGAAGACAGAAAACACAGCTCTTACTTACTCCTCCGGTTTCCGGGTGCTCGCTGTTGAACAGTCCCTAAGGCTCTGCTAGTGTCACGTCACCTGCCGTGCTCAGTTCTTGCCTAGCCCATATTACACCCTCTCTGGGTAGACCCATTGTAAGCCGACCGCAAGGTTCTCTGCGCCACCCTGGACTCGGCCCCGGGCCAGAGCGCAGGGCGTCCTGAGGGAGCACGGGCCCAGCTCTCCGTGCAGCATGAGTGGGGCGTCGAGGGTGCTCCCCTCCACCGCACTGTGAGGAGGCCCCACTTGTGCGAAAGCCCCTGTGATGCCGGGGTTCCCGGAGCCCTCCCAGCCGTGGAGCGGGTGTCTGCGGTGGTGCTCTTACATCCAGGGAGCTGCTCAAGCCAGCAGAGGCGCTCCCGGCCGATGCAGCCTGGACACAGTGTCCGCGGGTGTCCTCATGCAGGTTTTGGTGGGAGAACACGGGCGTGTTCAGCAGGCAGCAGCAGCAGGCGCTGGCCAGGGTCTCCCTGCCCCGTATCATCTGTGACAACACGGGCATCACCACCGTGTCCAAGAACAACATCTTCATGTCCAACATGTTCCCTCGGGACTTTGTCAGCTGTAGCTCACTCCCCAAACTGGACCTGACCTCCTGGAGGGACAGTGACTAGAGGCTGGGTAAGGGGGTGTGCTGGTGAGGGGTCGCCTGGGCAGGTCCCTGGGCTGGTCCCATGGGGGCCCCTTCCTGAGGTGAGCTCTTCCCTGTTCTGGCCGCCCGAGAAGATGAGTGTGTGTGTGTGTGTGTGTGTGTGTGTGTGTGTGTGTGCAGTGTGTATAAGTTGTATTTCCTGTGTGTGAGTTTTCTGTGACCGCACGTAGTGTTTGTGTGCTGTGTATATGAGTCGTTTATATGAGCGTGTGTTTGCTGTTCATGGCAGTGTTAAGTGTATGGAGGAGAGTAGCCCACTGGGTTCAAATCCTGCCTCTGCAGCTCTCCCACTGTGTGACCTTGAACAAATGACTCAACTTCACTTTTTTGAGAAAACCTTGAGTTTTCTTCTTGGCAAATAAAAGCTGTCGTGGTTCCTTAGAGGCTCCATTTACACCATGTCTGGCCCCAGGGAGCATATACCTGACAGTGTCCAGGCTAGCGGAGGTGACCCAGTGACCCCTGGGGAAATGACCATGAGCAGTTAGGCTGGGTGTGCTGGTTGAGCTGTGGGCTCAGGGGTGCAGGGCTCGGCTGGTGGCTCCCCTTTTGCTTCCTTACACTGTTCTCTTGCTTGTTCCCAGGAGCTCCCCCCTGGAGAGGAAGTGGGGCCCATTGGCCCTTCTGTGCTATGTTTTTGTATCTGACATGACAATAAACACCACTGATGGGGATCTTCGCTCTGTCCTTGTCTGCTATGGGGCTGGGCCCTCAGCCTGAGGCTTGCTCTGGCATCTGATTTTGAACCAGGGTGATCCGTGCCTCCGAAATGGGGGAGGGGGGGAGGATATCTGGGAGTCATCTTCTGATGCATGCACGGCAGGCAGTTCTTAGAAGCCTCCGGGCCGGGACAAGCCAAGCAGACCATCCTAACTCACCTTCCACCCACACCACCCCGGAGAACAGACACTGCGGTCACCACGGCCTCACGCGCCTTCACTGCTCTAGCCCACGTCTGCTGTGTGCTCACTCTGTGCCAGGCCTGTGTCAGGAGCTGGGAGGTGGAGGGGACACAACGCTGTCCTGCAGGAGAGAAAGGACAGGTGTGAAGTTAGGCCCTTCCCAGGTGACAGGGCACCTCTGGCCGGGCATCCCTGCAGCCTGGCATGGTGGCTCGGAGGCCCTCGAGTCAGCAGACTCCTCAGTCCTGGCTTCATGCAGCCAGTTTCCGAGAGCAGGGACAGCAGATGGCTGGCTGGGCCCAGAGGACAGGGCCAGAGCTGAGGGAAGGGAAGGAGGTATTTCCCAGATAATCTTGCCTGGAGCTTTACCCCCTCTATCTGAGACTGGTGGGCTCCCCCCCGCCCTCTCCCAACTGGAAGCCTGAAGGTGTGCAGGAAACTGAGGCTCGTGTACCCATAGGAGCCGCAGGCCACATTAAGACCTCCCATAACAGGACAAATACTCCGCATTTCACTGATGCCAGAGAGGTGCTGGGGCTTATCTGAAGCTCAGAGATGGAGCCAGGACAACAGCCTTCGGGTCTTCGGGCTCCTGGACTTTTCCCAGAGGATGGCTAAGAGCCTCCCACCCCCACTCCACCACTCAGGGGACCCGGAGGTGCCAGCTAGGCTAACCTTACCTGGAGGGTCATTTTATTTATTATAAAAATTTTTTTAAAAGATTTTATTTACTTATTTGACAGAGAGAGATCACAAGTAGGCAGAGGCAGGCAGAGAGAGAGAGAGAGGGAAGCAGGCTCCCCGCCAAGCAGACAGCCTGACACGGGGCTCGATCCCAGGACCCCGAGATCATGACCTGAGCCAAAGGCAGAGGCTCAACCCACTGAGCCACCCAGGCGCCCCAAGGAGGGTCATTTTAAAAGAAGACATGAGTATGTATTGGGTAGCAGTACAAGGAATATTCTGGAGATGCCCCTTCAAAGGTCTTATAGGCTCCAAGGACTGCCCTCAAAGAAGAGGGTAGTTCCCAGAAGGGTTTCTGGAAGGAAAATCAACTTTAGCTGTAGGGGAATCCAGGCTCGGAAGTCCTCCCTGTTTGATCCCTGGACAGCACCCCAAACCCTCTCCCTTGGCTCTATGTATGGCCATTGTTTCTTTCCCCAGGAGCCCTTTGCCTTCTCCTTTTCTCTGAGAACTGAAATCTCACCACACCATAACTTCTCACCCCCCAGACCCATGCACACAGCATCTCAGTGGTAAGACATGTCTGCGCTGTAAACCTCTAGTTACTTATTTGGCCGCGGTTCCAAGGTCTGCCTTCCGGAAGGGAATAGCATCACTGCCACCACCTTCAGTCAGCCATCAGAGGTTTATTGAGCCTGTCTGTGTGCTGAGCGTCATGCTGGGTGGCACGGGGGACACACGGAAGCAGACTGGTCTCTGGCTCAAGGAGCTTACAATCTAGTTTGAAAGGAGAGGTGGAAAGATAAGAGCTCAACGGCCGTGGCCTCAGATGAGACGTGTTGCAGGGAGAGGATGGGCGGCATCCCATGGACAGAGGGGATGGCGTGGGAGCAGCGGGATTCAGGTGGAAGAGCTGGGAAGGCTGAGGGGCTGGTCTCGGGCGTGAGCGCGGTGTGCCTCTGGCGAGTAGAGAGAAACCCAGCTGAAAAGAAGGGCCGGGATGGGGTGTGGAGCTTTAAGGGACTAGGTCACCAAACTTGTTTGAAATGGAATCAAGGACCAAAGGGAGCGTTACTGCACAGTGCAGGAGGCCGGGAAGCCTGGGCCCCTAATCCTCCACTGAGGCCCAGGGTGACAGGTCCAGCTTGTCAATGGCCGAGCAATCCACAAAGCCCTGGGGGTAGCTGTTGGCCTGGAATGGGTCGCGTGGGACCTTGGTGATGTGGGTGTTGTCACAGACCAGGCGAGAGAAGGACATTTTCTGGAGAGAGTCCCGTTGCTTCTCAGTGAAGACCCCAGGGTTCTCCCACCAGAATCTGCAGAGACAGAAGCAGGGTTTGTCCACACAGCCCCTCCCACCCTCCTGTCTGTCGGCCCCTCCCACCCTCCTGTGCGGAAGGGGAAGGAAGGAGGTGGCTGGGCACGCACGGAGGTCTGGGCCAGTCCTCACACAGGACTTTGGGACCCTCACAGAGAAGGATCTGCTCTCCCCTGCCCTCCTCACAAGATCTCACTTGCCTGTCTCCATCACGGATTTGCTGGAACTGCTTCCCCAGGAGGCAGGCCAGGAGAGACCCCACTCGGCCCCTCTCTACCAGGGGCTCAGCAACGCCCCCAACCCAGATGTCGATGTTGTCAGGGGTCCCGTAGAGATCCAGTAACTTCTTAGCCAGCCTCTGGTTCTTCAGCACAGCGTTCAGCTCCTTCAGGGTCTGGGGCCGCGAGAGGTCACAGAAGCCTCTCCAGGAGTTGTACCCTAGGGCAGAGGGGCTGAGGCTGTCTCATCCCAGGGGCATTTCCCCCACAACTCCCCTTGGGGACATACCTGCTCCAGCTCCCTTGGCCCCAGAAAGCCTGGCCTCATAGCCTCCGGGTCGGGGTGGGCAGGGCTCCATTATTATACACTTGTGGTCCTTGAGGCATGAGAAGGCTAGCAGGTCACATGGGGCTCACTGTGGGCTAGGCACTATGCTAAGCCCTGTACAAATAGGCCAGCTGAAGAACAGAGATGCTAAGTTACTTGCGCAAGGTCACGTCCCTAGAAATGGCACCGCTGGGATTTGAACCCCGGGTTGTCCGGCTCTTAATTACTACATTAAATTCCCTTTTGTGGGTACAAAAGAAAGGTCCAAAAGCCATTGGTTTTTCTCTATTCTCCTTTCTTAATGTTTTTCTGGGATTTTTAAACCAGCTTGACAATTCAGTTGTTGGCCTCTTGTTCATCTGAGGAGCTCTGGGGCAGTACTAGGTATGTTCTCTTATCTCCGCATTAGGGAGACTGGAAGGCTCCATTTCACAGATGAACAAAATAAGTTTTTTAAAAACTGGCATTTGTGGGGGTGCCTGGGTGGCTCAGTGGGTTAAACCTCTGCCTTCGGCTCAGGTCATGGTCTCAGGGTCCTGGGATCAAGCCCCGCATCAGGCTCTCTGCTCAGCAGGGAGCTTGCGTCCCTTCCTCTCTCTCTGCCTGCCTCTCTGCCTACTTGTGATCTGTCAAATGTATAAATAAAATCTTTAAAAAATAAATAAAAAAATAAAAACCGGCATCTCTGCTTAAGTTTTAGAATTGGCCAGATCCCTTGGATTATAGAAGAGAGTCCCTAAGACCCTCAGAAAGTAATGAGAAGTTCCCTGGGATCAGGTGGGACCCCAGGCCCACTCACCAGGCATCCCATGGTCTCGGCCCCGCTGTATGTTGATGGCGGCCAGGTCAAAGCCATGGATCTTGTGGGTGGGCTGGAAAAGCTTGTTGCGCAGCTCTCTTGTCATCATTTTGTTCTGATCCAGGAGCTTGGACTTCTTGGCCAGCAGGCCCCTGACCAGAGGGTCAATTCCACCTGCAAGGGAGACCCAGAGGCCATCCTGGGGATGGGGGTGGGGTGAGGCCGTCTTCCACTGCTAGCCCTTCCCTCCACCAGATGTTTCCTTTCAGGTAAAAAGTGAGGCCAACTGAACATCTCAGTCTGGCAGCCGGGAGAGAAGAGCGAGGTGCAGCCTTCAGGGTGTGCTGGGCAGAGAGCATTTACTGCCTGCTGGGGGAGAGGAGGGGGTGGGGAATGGGACGTTCCTGGGATGATGGCAGGAATATAAGCTTCAGGAGTTTTCTGAGCTTTGGCTCCAAGAATCAGCTCCTTTTCCATGTGTTCCCCTCGGAGAACTCTGAAGCATGGGGAGAGGTAGCAGGAAGCTACAAAGAAAGGCCCTGACTTGTCAGGACTTAAACAAAGCCAGGTTCAGTGCAGCCCGGCCCAGCATAAAGGGGAGCTGGCCCAATCTTTGACACTTGATGGAGGTGGAGAGTCCTAGGGGACAGCAGAAAAGAGCAATTTATTTACCAAACCCATGAATTCTTTCTGTAGGGAAGCCTGTGGCAGGGAAAGGTCAGACACCTGGGAGGCCAGAGGAGGAGAGAAAGAATTATAACTCATTTATCGACCACCTCCTGTGGGTCAGAAACCATTGTAGTGCTCTCCACATCTGTGCCACAGGACTTTTTGTATATCCTACTGCTGTGGGTACCATTGTGGTCCCCGTTTTACAGATGAGGAAACTGAGGCTCAGTGAGGTGAATTCACTTGCCCAAGGTCACACAGGAAGGAAGTTCCTGGAATCTGACTTCTAAGCCAGGCTTCCCTAGAAGCAGGGCGCAGTGCGAGACCGCCGGGTCACAATGCTTCCCTAAAAGGACATACCGTCTTTTTTTTTTTTTTTTTTTAAAGACTTTATTTATTTATTTAACAGAGAGAGAGAGATCACAAGTAGGCAAAGAGGCAGGCAGAGAGAGAGGGGGAAGGAGGCTCCCTGCTGAGCAGAGAGCCTGACGTGGGGCTTGATCCCAGGACCCTGAGATCAGGACCTGAGCCAAAGGCAGAGGCTTTAACCCACTGAGCCACCCAGGCGCCCCAGACATACCATCTTTGACTATCCTCCACGTGTTGAAGAAGAGGGTGTGCAGGGGGAGCTCTGCCTCTGGACCCCACGGCTGATAATTCTCATCCAGGCGGGACACAGTCGAGGGGACCTCCAAGTGGCCAAAGCGGAAGGCAAAGGTGAAGACGTTGGAAATTCGGGGGTCAGCAGATCTGTTATAGCCTTGGTATGGGGGGATCCACTTCTGCATCTCCTCACCGAGCACAATGGGTAGGTAGTCCCTAAAGGTGATAATCTGCAGGGGGAGAAACATCATGAGCCAAGGGTGGGGGGAATGCAGAGACCTCTGTAGAGTGAGGTTGGAGGAAGCTGCATCAAGAGGGACAAGTGGCCAAAAATCTCGGAGGGCAAATGGAAAGCAAACGTGCCCATTTCCCTTCCTGTGACCGTGGGAGACAGTTGCTAACTGATCATGACATTCTTTCTGCTGGTGGCTCATCGTCTGCCTCGAAACGTGGGCCCTACTGATCAGTCCTTCGAATTGGCACTAGACACGTACTCTCTTTGTCACCTCTGCTCCAGGTCTACGGCCTTGAAGCTAAGATGACAGTCCTCGTGGGTCACTTGAACATAACGTTGCCACATCATCCAACTTTTCCCCGTAGGGCCAGAATGAAAGGAATGATGAACCACAGGAATGGTTCACAGGGTGAGGTCACCTCATCTCCAATTCTGAGACAAATGGTGCGCCGTGGAGAAGCGATTTGGGGACTTGTTTTACTCAAAGCAATGAGCTAACACAAACAGAGAACATTTTGAAAACAGAGAAAATCATGACACCACGTAATGCAATACTTCTATTTTTTTCTTTTTTCTAATCTTTGTCTGTACGATGCCTATGTTTACACACTTGTGCTCCTAGAGAATACATACTTTTACTTTCTGCTTTTTCATTTCAAGCTTCTCATGTTTCTACCTAGCTCACCATTTTTATGTAATTCAACCTGCATAATATTCTCTTGCATTCACGGATCCTTTTCTTATTGTTTTACTTTTAGGTTGCTTCCAATTTGTTCATCAGCAAAGGCTGTAGGGATTTCATCCTTGGAGCAGGCAGCTGCTTCTCAGACTCTGTGAGGTAGCGAGGGACAGAAACTTGCTTTTGCCCATAGAGGACTGGCCCAGCTGTGGTGCCAGACCAAGCCGGTTGGTCAGATTCTCGCTCTCAGGAATTTAGAGTTTTGGATGTCGCTGTCCTAGACTGTTCACAGCAGCGTCATTCATAATAGCCCCAAACTGGAAACCATTCTAATGTCCTTCAGTTGGTGAATGGTTAAGTCAGCCATGGAACACTACTCAGCAGCAGAAAGGAAGGGACTTTACACTTGCAATAGCCCCAGTGGACCTCGGGGTTAGGGTTCTGCTGAATGGAAAGAGCCGATCTCAAAAGGATACAGACTGTTCTCGAAACAACGTAACTGTACAGACAGAGGGCCGACTGGTGATCGCGAGGGGGGCGGGAGGGGATAGACACCTGGAAGGGCGTAGGTGGGTGTGGCCCTCAGAGGGTAGCAGGCAGGAGCTTGTGATGATGGCGGAGTGAAGTTTCTTTATTGTGGTGATTCCCTGAGACTACCCATGTGATAAAGTTGCACAGACACACACACGTACACACACGACTGCATTTCTAACTGCTGAAATCTGCATAAGACCTTTGGTTTTCGTCAGTGTGAATGTCCTGCTTTTGATGTTGCACCAGGGTCATGCAAAACATTAGCACTAGGGGAGGCTTCGTGCATGCGCTGCTTGTTTACAACTTCCTAAGAATCTGTACTTATTAAAAAAAAAAGCCTAAATATGTGCCCAGTTAATTCTAACTAGTCAATCAGCCAACCTCCTACAGCACTGGACGATGCCTGTGACCTGTGGCTTGGATGTGGAGAATTTAGAGGAAGAGCGTCCAGCTGAAACAGCCCGCCTAGCTGCTGTTCAACAGTCCCAGGCGTGATGGAGACTTTGGTCCCAGGGATGACACTAGAGTGACCAACATACAAATGACTCTCGGACACTCTGAATCCAGAGATTTATTTTGGGACAAAGATGCTAAAAAAATGAAAGGGAGGATGAGAAGCATGAGACAGTGGGAAAGAAGAAACAGAGGGGGAGAAGGGCAAGCGGGAGGGGGGGGAAACAGAGAAGGTGGCAGAGCGAGGGCTGGAAGCCAGGTGGGTGTGGGAGGCAGGGCTTCTGGGCTTCTGTACCTGCACAAAGGCTCCCAGTATCTTCCGGGCTTCCTGGTAGACCTTCTCTCCATCCCAGTGAGGGTTGAGTCTCTTAAGCTCAATTGCCAGCCGGTTGTGCTCTCGGAGAAAGAGAGTGTGGGAAGTGGCCAGCAAGATCTGCTCGGAGGCTCGGGAATCTCCTGAAAGCCCAGAAGGCAGGAAGGTTGGTTTCCCCAGAGCAGCCCCAGAACCCAGTAATCTGTGCAAAGAAATAGATGATAGTGCCCCTAAGGGCCCCTCTCCTAAGCCCCTCCTTCTAGTTAACCTAAGGGAAGTCAAGTGGAAAGGGATCAGGGCAGGGATTCACAGGTTTGAATCTCAGCTTCACACTCACAATTTTTAGCTGAGTCACTTTGGACAAGTTACTGGGCACTTCCAAGACTCAGTCTCTGGGAGAATGGGGATAATAACGTTGACTGCACAAGAGTGTGCTAAAAACTACAGATGACATTAAAAAGGAAATTTTTGCTGATTACAATCCCAACTGCCTTCTAAAGTGGGGCAGTACAAATTAACAGAGGCTTTTTGGTGGAGCAACTTCGGAAGTTTTAGGAATGCCAGTTTGAGGCCAGGAGCGTGGGTAGGGTCGAATTTCTCCGTGCAATAATGGGGGAAGAATCTAGAGATGGGGGCCTTTGGGAGAAAGGAAAGAAGGGAGGAATGGGGGCGGGGGGCTTAGTTAACTGGCAGAAGAGCAGGTGTTTCACAAGGGGACATTTTGTGTCCTCTAATCTTCAGGAAAAGTCTACTAAACTCACACATGCTTGGTCTGCGTGGGTATTTTTATGGAAAATAGCAAAGGGTTCGGTTTTGTATCTGGACTGATGTGAGATATATGTGTGAACATGGAATCCAAGAGGTCTACCCAAGAGATCTGGGCCTAGGGACTGGCTTTCTGCCATGTCTGTCTGGGTGGGCAGGGGGTCTGTCCTGCAGAGTGGATTTTTGGAAGAGGAAAGGTCTCCAGAAGCCCAAGGCAGAGGGCCTGAGGGCATATCAGGAGGGCATGAGCCCCCAGAATGAACAGAACTGGGGGGCTTTGGTTGTGCACAGGTTGTATAGAGTGGGGGCTTTGTGTTGAGTGGGGAGCCTGCTTCTCCCTCTCCCACTCCCACTCCCCCTGCTTGTGTTTCCTCTCTCACTGTGTCTCTCTGTCAAATAAATAAAATATTTTTTAAAAATTTAGGCATTCCTCTTTTTTTTAAAAGATTTTATTTATTTATTTGACAGAGAGAAATCACAAGCAGGCAGAGAGGCAAGCAGAGAGAGAGGCAGGGAAGCAGGCTCCCCACTGAGTGGAGAACCTGATGTGGGGCTCGATCCCAGGACCCTGAGATCATGACCCGAGCCGAAGGCAGAGGCTTAACCCACTGAGCCACCCAGGCGCCCCTAGGCATTCCTCTTAATCTAGAACCTCCTCCTCTAGCAAGTTATCTTAATAAAATTATTAAAAATGAGGGGCACCTGGGTGGCTCAGTCAGTTAAATGTCTGCCTTCAGCTCAGGTCATGATCCCAGGGTCCTGGGATCGAGCCCCACATGGGGCTTCCTACTCAGCAGGGAGTCTGCTTCTCCCTCTGTCCCTTTCCTCCACTTGTGCTCTGTCTCTCTCTAATAAATAAATACAATCTTCAAAAAAGTAAAAATAAAAAAATTTTTAGAAATAGGATTGTTAAAAATGAGTACAAAGATTCATCAACAAGGATGTTCATGACCTAAAAAACAGCAATAAATCACAGAAAATCTAGAATTATTTAAATGCTTCCAAGTAGGGTTGATAAAATAAATTATACGTCACGGAATACCAGGCGGCTAGTAAAAATCAAGCTGTAGAAGAATGATTAATGATGTGATATATTACATGAAGATATCAGGTTATAGAACATAACTGATAGTATAACCCCAATTATATAAAAACAGTGTAGAACTCTACCTAGGATTTTTCAAAAAACCCTAGAAAGATGGGCACTAAAAATGTTAACAATCATTATTGGTGGGTGGTGGGGTTTTGTGGATTTTCTTATTTGTGCTTCTCTGGACTGATTTTTTTTTTCATAGTGAACACATGTTCTTAGATTTGTTTTCATCTGGGCCCTTCTGCCACGCCTGAACCAGAGCCAGAGGTGGTGGGGACTTGGTGTGCATTTTTTCCCAGAAGGCACAGGAGAAGAGGCAGTGGCAAAGCCTCTCTGGAAGCGCCTAGTAGCCTCCTGAAGCTTCTTTGGTCTCTCTCTGCTCCCAGTCCTTGGGTCCCTCTGTTCCCAGCCTAGACTCACCTGCCAGGAAGCAGGGCACTCGGGCAGTGGTGTTGATGAACTCGCAGGGGCTTGGCTTCGTGATGTCGAAGGGCAGGTAAGCCAGCCCGTGGTCATAGAACTCCTGGTTCACAGCCATGAGGCCCAGTGGGCTGCTGAGGTTGCGAAGGCGGCTGGCCAGGCTGGGTTCGGGGCCGTATACCAAGCTGGCATCCAGGAAGGAGGTCAGAGCGTTGATCTGATCTCGAGCCAGGGACTGGTAAGGTGGAGTGGGGCAGACGAACCCAGCTCGGAAGAAAGGCATGCATTTGCCTTGAGTCTTCAATTTGGGGTCATTGGGAGGGAACTGTGGAGAGATTGGGATAGGTGACCGGGCAGAGCTGGCACAGGTGGGAACTGACAACCTCCCCCCAGGGCAGGTCTGGATGTGGCTGGCAAAGATGCTGACGGAGCCTTCGTGGGACCCTGGGACCGGACACTGGCTCCAGATACCTCCTGCTGCCGTTGTACCTCCTGGGCCACAATGTCCTGAAGTTCTTTACATTCCCACCATGTAAAATAGGCTGAGGGGGATCGTTCACTCTTTCATAGCAAAGGTTCCACATTTTTGGTGGGGAGGGAGTCCTGAGATCCCTGGACAGGGAAGCAAGACATGACCCAGGAAAGGCTCTGTTACTAATTATTACCAACAACAGCTACCATTTATTTATTTTGGACCTAACATGTGCTATGCATAATGCATACCTTTTCTCACTTCGGTCCTCAACAAAGGTAAGGTAGATAATTCAGTCCCATTTTACAGGTGAGAAAATTGAGGCTCAGAATGTTAAGTAATTTGCCTAGGAACTTAGAAACTGGAAGGGATATATGGGATTCAGATCTAGAGTGACCTCGGTCTGCAGCTCATGTTCTTTATGTCACAGCACATAGCCTTGACTGGTTTGAGTGAATAAATCACTCTTCAACTGTAAAATCAGGAATAAGAAGAAAATGGGGCACCATGGCAAGTTCCTCTCTCTTCCTGCTGGAAAGCCCCACAAATCCCGGCCCTCGCTGGGATTCACCCATCCAATCGCAGCTCTTTCTGGGAGCAGCCCTCCCAGACCCCACGGTGATTTACAGCAGTGTTCTACCAACTGAACTGTGTATCAAAAACATCTCCTGGGGATCCTGGTATAATGTAGACTTTGTTTCTCTACGTCTGGGAGGAAGCTTGAGCTTTAACATCCCTAGTAAGTTCCCAAGTGATGCCACTGCTTCCGGGACGGGCACGGAGACAACCCTCCCCAGAGCTCCCCCAATTCTGCCACTAGCGGTTACTTGCCCATTTCCCACACAGGTCTCAGTCTTTGGGGAAAGGAGCAGTGTTTGATTCCCCAGCGCTTAGTGCACTGCCTAGCACGAGTCGGTAATTAATGTCTATCCATGGAATAAATGGAAGGGTGAATGAACGGATGTGTGAGGTTTGGGAAACCATCAGATCAGCATTTGGGATCTATCCTGAGCCCCTGGCTGACCAGCTGGGAACGTCTGCCCTGTGGTCAGGGAGGTGAGGTGTCACTGACAGCCGTAGGGGCCTACCATGATGGGGAAGCAGTTGTCTCCCTGGATACAGTACTTGTCACACTGGGCTTTGGAGTACTCGCTGCTCCCCAGCTCAGTGTCGGGGGCAAAGTCCAGGTCATGGTCCACGATTTGACCCCACTGCATGAAGAACAAGGATCTGTTTTGGTCCAGAACACCCTCCTCATTCAGGTAGTCTACAATCTGGTTGGATACGTCTCGGGCCTGCGGATGGAGAGAGAAGGGCAGGAAGGATTGGAGGAGGAAGAGCTTTGAGGGGTCCAACTCAGCTGTGGTTTACTGTGTACCTCGGGTGCAACAGTGTGTACCTTCCATCCCCACGGCAAGTTTGCAAAGTGGGTGGCATTACACTTGTCCCATAGGGGGCGGCACCCAGTCCTGGAGAGGCCAGGCCAATCCCCAGCAGTCCTGCAGCTACAAAGGGGTGGGGACAGGACTGAGCACGGGTCTGTGTGACTTGATGGCTTGCAAGGCCAATGCCCTTTCCACGACGGAAGGGGAAAACAAAGGCTCCTGCCGTCAGTGTCACTGAGGTGCCAGGTGTCTGGCAATAGGAGAGGGGCTCTGGGGAGGGGCTGCCAACTCAGATGAGGCCAACAGATAGGACTTCCAGGCAAACAACAGCTGATGCACCCCAGGGGCGGGGGCGGGGTAAGCGCAGGCGGGATGGGGCAGGGAGGCCATCTGCCTGGGACCGCCCAGGGTATCTGGCTTGTGGGGCCGTCAGGCGGCGACCACCGCGTGGCTGGGCCCCGGGCTCTGCTGCCCTCTCGTGGCACTTCGGGGAACACGGCCGGGGAGCCGGTCCAAACATCCATCTCTGCCGCCGCGGCCCCGCCTCGCACCCTCTACCCTCCCACCTCTTTCTCCTGCCATCCCGCGTGGGTTTGGGGGCGCACCGCCTCCCCTCTGACTGCCCTCCCGCCCCCTCCCGCCCCCTCTCGCTCGGGGCTCGCGCCCACCCCGGGCCCGCCCTCACCAGCGGGACGGGGAAGCCGTTCCGCATCTTGCCCGGAGTCCACCCGAAGGGCAGGGAGAGCCCGTCCTCGTACTCGGCCGGCAGCCAGCGCGCCAGCGCCCTGTTGGCGGCGCCCAGCTCGGGGTTCCTCCTGAAAGCGACCAAGACCCGCGCTCAGCCCGTGGGGGCCGGTGGGGGAGCGGCGGGAGCCACCACCCGCGGGAAAGGGGGCGCGGAGGAGACGCCTCTGACATATGGGGTTTGGGAAGCTCGTCCACCCTGAAGGCGCGGGGCTGCGCTGCAGGTGGGATGCGGCGGTCTCCCTTTAGAAGACGGGAAGGTCGGGGAGGGTTCTAACAGAACGGTTTCCGGTGGGCCACAAGCCCAGGAGGGTAAGGTAGAGGGGTAGAGGGGGTTCTGCCCGGAACGCCCCAGACGCCAAGGCCCGGGCTGGGTTGGGCAGGCCAGGCGGGAGGGGTGGAGCGGGTCCGCGGGGCATGGCCACTGGGAGGGGCCGCCCCCCACCCCGGCCCATGCCTGCTCACCTGTTATTACAGTCTCCTGTAATCGTTCGGTAAGGACTGTCCTCGTCACATTTCATCACCGGAACAGGGGCGTCACAGCCCACCTCCCCAGACAGTGCAGTCAAGTCCAGACTGGGGTCTGAAACAGAAGGGGCTGCCAAAGCTGCTGAGTTCTTCCTCCATTGGGGGGCACTGGGGGAAGGCAGGACACTGAAACCAGAGGTCAACTTACATTTCTTGGATTACAGTTCTATGTTCTAGGGAAGTAGTTCTCTGATAGTTTCTGGTTCAATCCTGACAACTCACTAAAGTAGAATTTTAATTCCCATTTTGCAGATAACAAACTGAGATCACAGTGCTGAAGAGACTTTCTGGAGGCCAAACAGATAGTAATTGTGAAAGTTCCCAGTATTGTTAATGATTCTTTGTTTTTATCAGATCATTTGAATCAACAGACCTTTCTTTTAGAATGAAAATATCCCCTGAGAGGTAGAGCACTGAATTAGTTTGGTAAGACTGCTTTTCTTCTAAAGGGGAACCCTCTTACACTGTTGGTGGGAATGCCAGCTGGTGCAACCACTCTGGAAAACAGCATGGAGGTTCCTCAAAAAGTTGAAAATGGAGCTACCCTATGACCCAGCAATTGCACTACTGGGTATTTACCCTAAAGATACAAATGTAGTTATCCAAAGGGGCACGTGCACCTGAATGTTCATAGCAGCCATGTCCACAATAGCCAAAGTATGGAAAGAACCTAGATGTTCATCAACAGATGAATGGATAAAGAAGATGTGGTATATATATATATACAATGGAATACTATGCAGCCACCAAAAGAAATGAAATCTTGCCATTTGCGAAGACTTGGATGGAACTAGAGGGCATTATGCTTAGCGAAATAAGTCAATCAGAGAAGACAATTATCATATGATCTCTCTGATATGAGGAATTTGAGAGGCAATGTGAGGGGTTTGGGGGGTAGGAAAGGAATAAATGAAACAAGATGGGATCAGGAGGGAGACAAACCATAAGAGACTCTTAATCTTATAAAACAAACTGAGGGTTGCTGGGGGGAGGGGGATAGGGAGAGGGGGGTTGGGTTATGGATATTGGTGCTGTGAAGTGTGTAAACCTGGTGATTCACAGACCTGTACATTATAATACAGAATGGGGCTAATAATACATTATATGTTAATAAATAAATGACTACAATACCTAAAAAACAAAACAAAAAAAAGACTGCTTTTCTTCTAGAGCTTCACTGACATCTGAAGTACTGAGCAAGCAGGAATCTAGATGAGGAAGATGTTGGGAAGGGACAGGGAATTTTCAAGTGAGAAGCACAGTGGTCTTGGAAGGAGTAACATGGTTGGGGGGGGGGGGGGCTTCAGGCATCCGAGGCACAGATTGGAGGGAACTGCTAACCTAATGCAGCCTGAGAGGCACCTGGATGCCTGGGTGGAAGGGAGGCAAGGGAACCTGGTTCTGTGGGGGCTTCGTCAGGGGACCATCTGTGAAGGGTGGCGGGGGCCGGGGTTCAATGTGCCTGCCCCTCCTTTGGAGTCTCAGAGTTTCAAAGTGATTGCTACTTCTCCCCACTTTGTCCCAGTTTCCTTCTTTTGGAACTTTGGAATTTGCCCAAGTCTTAGGCCAGTTATCTTCCCGCACTTGATGTTTTCTCAGGGAGAACCTACAGCCTCTTGCTCTGGTTGGGACCCAACCCCTTCCTCCATGACCCTTCAGGAACTGTGACATTTGGTGTGGCGGGGGGGGGGAGGGGTTGGAGGAGGTCACGATCAATCCATTACCTCATTGTTTCAGCTTCACTTTACCCCAAACAAGAGGGAAATCTCATCTCCTGTAACATAATCCCAGTAAATCCCCCTGATCAAGTGGCTTAAATGTCTCCTTTACAAGCCGTAGTGGCTGCACTGTGGTTTGGGACAGGGAGCCCATGTTTATTGACTTTAGAACTTCCTCTGGACTTACAGAGGGCATTATACAAAGAGCATGAATGTCCCCTTATTTGGACTTGGCAACGTGACCATGCTGGACCTGGGCTCCTTTCTCTGCAAAACACACCCCACACTGACATAGCTGTCCTCTCTGTCCCTCCTCGCTCTGCAGGTCCACGACTCTGAGAAGGGAGAGCCAGGAGGGCCCCTCCCAGGAGGTGCTCCTAAGAGAGAATGCAGGTTTTGGTGGCTTCTGTTCTCTCCCACAGAGGGATGGCCCCTTGCTGCCATCAGAGGGTTAGTGGGTTTTCTGTACCTGTGGCATTGGTCAAGGCCGCTTTCTGCCTCAGTCTCTTTAAGGACTCCTCCCACACCTGCCCGATGCGGATGGCTGTGCGCGCCCGGCCTTTGGCATGCTTGAGGTACTCGGAGAGCTGTCGAGTGGTGGGTGCCTCGGAGCTCATGGCCATCTTCAGCCTACAGCAGAGAGCAATGAGAGAGTCAACGACCAGGCCCCTCGAGTCAGACCCTGTAGAAGGGGAGTGAGGGGACGCGTGGGGTGTGGGCAGCACGCAGGAGACAAGCACTCCCTGAGTTCTTTTCTCATTTTCCTTTGGATGCCTCTGGAAAATCTCTGGGAGGAGCAAGCTACAGTGTGTCTGGTTCTGAGAAAGGGCAGAGAGCTGGAGCTGAGCGCTTCCTGAATGAGAATCAGAGGGTTGTAGCTGTGCTGGCCGGGTCAGAATCAATTGGGGGGAAACTTAAAAACACCCAAACCCACGATGTACGGGTTCAGACTGAGGAGCTCCTGTCATGTAGCTGTGCGGACAGAGAATTCTAGAATGAGCAAACCTGTGGGCCTGTAGTTCTTCCCGTGGAAACACCCCCAGTTCCATGTGGCCCTAGAGTCCGAGTGGAGTTTGTTTTGATGTAGGCTGTAGCACCCTGCCTCTTGTGGACATTTTTGGGGCAAGATGTTCAGTCTTTTATTCTTAATTTCCCATGTGTAAAACGAGAAGCCCAAATCCCTGCTCCTAAGAAATTCGTGACCACACAAAGATGACTGAGTGCAAGGTGGGGTCAGAAAAGGCCCTCCGTGGGGCGCCTGGGTGGCTCAGAGGTTTAAGCCTCTGCCTTCGGCTCAGGTCATGATCTCACGGTCCTGGGATCGAGCCCCACGTCAGGCTCTCTGCTCCGCGGGGAGCCTGTTTCTCCCTCTCTCTCTGCCTATCTCTCTGCCTACTTGTGACCTCTCTCTCTGTCAAATAAATAAAATATTAAAAAAAAAAAAAAGAAAAGGCCCTCCGTGAGAATCCACCACCCCTTCCCTGTGCCTCAGTCTCCTCAGGTGGGAGAGGAACGGTTCTGTGAGAGGATGTCTGTGGCTCTGAGACTGAAATCTTGGAAGTGGCTCACATTCTCCCAAAGACAGCTCTGCTTTTGGGGGACGGCTCACTAGCTCCAATACCTGGGCTGTCACTCATCAGGTTTTTAGGTATTTCAAGAGTGAGGGGCATGGTGTCTCCGCTGAGGGACTTCCTGGGCTAGCGGGACAGGCACAAGGACAGCTGTGATGACTGGGCTCTCAACAGCAGGCCTACCCCCGACCAGCCTCCCCCAACCTCAGTAAAATAGGACCCAGGAAAAGAAACCAGGCTGTCTTGTGGCTGCTGTTGCAGAGACAGCATGGCCCAGTAGGCCAGAGTGCTGTCCTGTTCGACATGGTAAGTGCCAGCCATGTGTGGCTATTTAAATGGAACTTCATCAAAATCAAGTTGAATTCAGCTCCTCCCTGGCATTAGCCACATTTTAAGTGCTCAGTAGCCATGTGTGGTTAGTGGCTCCTGTACTGGATGTCCCAGATATAGAACATTGCATCATCACAGAAAGTTCTAGCGACCAGCCCTGGCCTAGAGTTTGAGTTTAGGAAACAAGATTTGAATGCTTGGCTATTCTGACTCTGTTTTTTTTTTTTCTTTTAAAAAGATTTATTTATTTATTTAATTGACAGAGAGAGAGATCACAAGTAGGCAGAGAGGCAGGCAGAGAGAGAGGAGGAAGCAGGCTCCCTGTGGAGCAGAGAGCCCGATGCGGGGCTCAATCCCAGGACCCTGAGATCATGACCTGAGCCGAAGGCAGCGGCCTAATCCACTGAGCCACCCAGGTGCCCCTATTCTGACTCTGTTTTAATGCCTGCCGCTTTCTAGCTGTGTGCCTCTGGGCAAGTTACTCAACCTCTCTGTATCCAGCTTCCTTATCCCTAAATGGGGATAATGACAATAACCTTAGGTTGAACCGCGCTATTTGATCATTTTGCCCTCAACAACAAGCTACTTGACATCGGTCGAGTTAGCACTGCATGGGGCTGTGGGGAGGAGGGAGCGTAAAGCTGGCATAGAATAAACCCGCGCGTGTGTTAGCATCAGTGCTACCATCCTCATGAGCCAGGACCCAAACGGACCCCCCCCGAAACAGGGTGGGCTGCTGAGCCTTGTAGGGCTCTGCCTGGAAGGTCCCACGCAAGGTTCTCCGTGCTCCTTCGCGCTTCCTCTGCCCTGAGCTGTGTGTGGTTCTCCCACCTAAAGACTGACCCCCAGGGCACTTACCCCCTACTTGGCTCAACATCATTAGTCATTTGGGAAATGTAAATTAAAACCAAAATGAGGGGCTCCTGGGTGGCTCAGTGGGTTAAGCCTCTGCCTTCGGCTCAGGTCATGATCTCAGGGTCCTGGGATTGAGCCCCACATCAGGCTCACTGTTCAGCAGGGAGCCTGCTGCCTCTCTCTCTGCCTGCCTCTCTGCCTACTTGTGATCTCTCTCTCTCTGGGTCAAATAAAAGTCAGAACACTTATGGGACTGCTTAAGAGTTCATCCAGGGCGCCTGGGTGGCTCAGTGGGTTAAGCCGCTGCCTTCAGCTCAGGTCATGATCTCGGGGTCTTGAGATCGAGTCCCGCATCGGGCTCTCTGCTCGGCAGGGAGCCTGCTTCCCTCTCTCTCTCTCTCTGCCTGCCTCTCTGTCTGCTTGTGATCTCTCTCTGTCAAATAAATAAATAAAATCTTAAAAAAAAAAAAAAAAGAGTTCATCCAAAGGCCAAGAAGGAAGGAAGCCCCAATTCTAGCGCAAAAGGACAGCAAGAGGAAGGAATAAGGTTGCCTTCTGCTCAACACAATGGTTATTGTTGGTCCGCCTTTGGCTGGCTGGGCTTGGTGAGGGCAGGGGCCCAGCCTGCACAGCTTGTTTCGGAGAACCCAGCCCCACCTGTGGTTGGAGGGTGGCTCACTCTGCTGGTACCCTGTGGGGTCCGAAGTCACCCTCGGATCTTCTTATGGGGTTGGGCTGATGCAACCCTAGCCACCCCACGTGCAGCTGCTGAAGGCTCACACCTGAACCTGTCTGGTATGATTACTGAGCCAGTCCTTGCTTAACTTCCTCCTTTGACCTCCCCAGCTCGCCCCCTCACTCCATTCACAGCTTTCCTGAGAGCAGGCCTTAGTAAGTCCACCTGCGTAGGAACCCACGTGTCAGATTCTGCTCCCAGGGAACCGGACTTAAGTTAGTCAATGTTAGTTGAACGAATGGAGAAATTCTACCTACAAGCTTTCTGAGACTCTGGAATGTATGACCCAAGGAAACACTGGGCCACGCGGAAGAAAGTCCTTACAAGGTGAGATCAGACATCCTCTTCAAGGTGGTATACGGGCTGAGGATTTTTAAGACTCTAGTGGGCTGGGGCACCTGGGTGGCTCAGTGGTTTAAGCCTCTGCCTTCGGCTCAGGTCATGATCTCAGGGTCCTGGGATTGAGCCCCGCATCGGGCTCTCTGCTCAGTGGGGAGCCTGTTTCTCCCTCTCTCTCTGCCTGCCTCTCTGCCTACTTGTGACCTCTCTCTCTGTCAAATAAATAAATAAAATATTAAAAACAAACAAACAACAAAAAAGACTCTAGTGGGCTATTACTCCCACTTGGCACACACTACAGACCAAGGAGCTGGGGAGAGGGTAGCACAGCTTGTAAAAGGCTTTGCTTGCTGGCTTCTCAGGGCTGGCCCAGAGGCACTTGTCGTTAGCCGGAAGCTGGGAAGGGGAGGGAGGCTGTGTGTGCATCTCACGTACCTGGTCCGGGATTCCAGAAAGGCCTTGTTGACTTGGACCTTGACTTGACTCACGGCATCAGAGATGGCAGCAGTCGTGGTGGTCTGTGCTTGGAGAGGGAGGGGCAAAGAGCCGAGTATCTGACACCACTCCTTTGAGATACCCTCTGCTTCTGTCTCCCTCTTTCTCAGCCATTGCCCCCACCCCTCAAATCTGAGCAGGCAGAAGATCGAGATTAGGAAACAGTCACAAGAATCCTCAAAGAGAAAAAGCCCAGAATGGGACGGATATTCTCTGGGCCTCGCCAAGATGTCAAAGTTGCTCTTCAGGAGTCCACTAGAACACCCAGAGATGGGACTGAGGTGGGTGACCATTCAGGTTGGCTCGGGCTACTGGGCTGTGGGGATTTTTCTGGTTCTTGGTAAGACAGATGCTTAAATGAGTCCATCAAAGGGCTTGGCTGATCAGGACCCTGAGATAGAGAAGGGGATGGTATAGGGTAGAGGAAGGATTTCTTCTTGTTTTCATTTGTATTGCCATTTAGTGCATGGAAGGCAGGATGCAGTCTCTGAACAAGGGAAGTCTGGTGAGTTAAATGGTGTCCCCCAGAAATACATGTTCAGCCAGAACCTCAGAATATGACCCTATTTGGAAATAAGGTCTTTGCAGATGTAATGAATTCGGATGAAGTCATAAAGGTACAGGATTAGGGTAGGCTCTAAATCCAATGACTGGTGGTATTCCAGCAAGAGGAGAGGGCACACAGGATTCACATAGGTGTGGGAAGACAGGGACAGAGACTGGACTGCTGCAGCTCTAGGCCAAGGAGTACCAAGACTTGCTGGAGCCACCAGAAGCTAAGAAGAGGGAAGGAAGGATTCTTCTCTAGAGCCTTCAGAGGAACGGGATTTTGCTGACACCTTGATTTTTGGATTTCTAACCTCCCAGACTGTGGGAAAATAAATTTCTGTTGTCTTTTTTTTTTTTTAAGATTGATTTATTTATTCCAGAGGTGGGGGGGGGGCGGGCAAAGAGAGAGGGAGAGAAAATCCTGAAGCAGACTCCCCATTGAGCATGGATCCTGATGGAGGGCTCAATCCCTGGACCCTGAGATCATGACCTGAGCCAAAATCAAGGGTCAGCCACTTAACTAACTGAGCCACCCAGGTGCCCCTAAATTTCTGTTGTCTTATGCCACCCAGTTTGTGGTCCTTTGTTTCAGCAGCCCCAGGAACCCCATACAGGGAGACACTTACCATTCGCAGCCAGCGCTGCAGTCTGGAGCAAGGTCAGGGAGGCTAGAAGGGCTGGGAGATGCAGAAGGACCCGCATTGCTGAAATGAGACCCAGGATCATATGTGAGCTTCCTGTGCTCTCACGGGAGGGATTGAGTCACAGAAAGGGGATGGTAAAGCAGAGAAGGCCCAGGAACCAGCAGATGCCCTCACACTGGAGCAGAGAAGGGGAGACTAACTCAGCATCTACCATCCGTGAGATCTACACCAGGTACCGAAAGACGTGGGAAGAGGCAGTACTGGAAGGGAAAGAACTCGGGCTTCGGGGTCAGGACATCCTGAGTTGTACTTCTGCATTTGCTCTGACTAGCTCTGTGACATCGGGCAGGCTACCTAACATCTCTGGGCCCCTGGCCTGCCAAGTGAGGGAGCGAGACCAAGTGACCCAGGATTTCTGATTCTGCCCTGACAGCCTGTGACCCGAGATCCTGCACCTGTCTTGTCACAGGTGTGAGACATGCTGTTACCAAACCTGGAGCAGGGCTTTGGAGTTTCCCTCCCTCCCTCCCTCGAGGATGTATTGCATCAGGGAAGTGTGACTGAGAAGCTGGTGCTCAGCTCCTCCCTTCTGAAATCAGCAGGGGCTGCCCCCTTCCTTAAAGAGTCAATTTAATGGGAGCACAGGAATGGAAGTCGAGACAAAGCTCAGGGCATCCCCGACCTCATAGCTTGTCCCAGGCTGCCTGGAGAGACTCCAGCTCTTAGATTAACCCCTTCATTGTAAACTTTAACCCTGAACCTGAGTCATCAGACTAAAATTCACGCAGCCTTGTTTGCTGATGAGGGGCTCTGGGGCTTACGTAGAGTGTTCATGAGGTTTGGTGGAATAGAACCAAAATATCTTTTGAGGAGATTCTAGCTCCAGCCTGGGGAAAGCCCACGGCATGCAGATGGAACGATGCCGTGTTTAGACCGTGCTGGCAGGCCTCTTGGGTTTCACAGGCGGGCACGGGTTCTCCCTTCCGTGTGCATTCCCTGGTTGGACTCCAGAAACATACCAAGGAGAGCATCTCAGATCGGCCGCCCCCTCCATAGTTGCTTGAAGCTCCCTAAAGGAAACTGTGGCTTCCGTAAGGGAAACTTGCCTGAGGGGCTACCCCGCTGGTCTCCTGG
This sequence comes from Meles meles, assembly GCF_922984935.1. NCBI lineage: Eukaryota > Metazoa > Chordata > Mammalia > Carnivora > Mustelidae > Meles > Meles meles. Next base: position 31,900,697 of record NC_060083.1, read on the forward strand.
ACACCCACCGATATGCTCCCCTTGAATTAGACCAGCCCAGAAGAGAACTGTGTATCTAGACTAGGTATTTTTGGTCTAACACTCCCCCAATATTTCCCTCTGTCCTTCTCTGATTCCCCTACCAACTTTTATCTTGTTGAGTATATTTTTTGTAAGCTAACTCTAGAAAAAAAAGGTATGAGTAAACACCTTTCTGGCCAAGATTTTCCTTGGTGCTTTGATTTTTTTCCAAAAGGAGTTCCCAAATGGCTTGGGATCCTGTCTTACACCTCTATGACCCCAAGTAGAACCACAGTCCTCCTCTTTGTGACTCAAGGGGACCACTGAGCCAGCAGAAATCTGTCCTTTAAGGCACACAAAGATGATGGTTTGGGAGTAAAAAAAAAAAGTACTATATATATTTTTTAATTCTGGTAAAAACACATAGTATAAAATTTAGTATCTTAACCATTTTCAACCACCCAGTACAGTGGTGACTAGTATATTCACGCTGTTGTACAACAATCTCTAGAACCATATCATCTTGCAAAACTGAAACTCTATACCCACTAAAAACCAACTCCCCTTTCCCTCTTCCTCTAGCCCTGGCAACAACCATATCATTGATTTTTTTTTTATAGGGCTGATGGCCACACAAGTATTCATTCCACTACTCTTTCAGTGACCCGTAATTAATTAAAAACAAAAAGGAAAAGGTCTTTCTATGAAAAAGGGCATCATCTGAGATAGACTGAGGAAGAAAAATATCATAGCCGAGGACATGACAGTTGAGAAATCTAAACAGGGAAAAACAACCTCGGGGCTCATTTCTCTTTTCCTTTCCTTGGGACCCCCTTTATGCTCCCCTCACTGGGAAGTAGGGAAGGGACCTCGAGGCCGAAGTCAAATTATTTTCCAAGTCTTGGCCAACTTCCTTGGTGCGTGTGAAGGAAGGACCTAGGGCAGAAAACAGACCCAAGCAAACGCAAGTTCATGCCACTGCATGGGGGAAAAGCTGTGCTAGAAGATCCTGAAGGATCTTTGAACACCTGGAGGGACACTGTCTACAGCCAGAGCCAAGCAGGGCAGAGGCAGGAGGACTTGGGGCTTCAGAGTGGAAGAGGTCAACCAGAGGCTTCTGTGATGTTTGGATATTTGTCCACGTTCTTATCAGCATGCTCAGTGAAGAAGCATGCTCATTTCCTAGTCCTTTGGAAGCCTGGAGCCTTCCCTGTGACATGAAGCATTATCTGGAGACAGAGTCACAGCCTCTGCCTCTCTAATGGCAGGCTGGCCGATGAACTATTCATTCTTCAGCAGTCAGGCCAAATGCCAGTTTCTCTGTGAAGTGAGCAGACCTCTCCAGGCAAAGTTAGGCTGTTCACCTTCCTGTCCTCCCGTACTCTACTCATATCACGTATCTCTGTTTTCATGTCTGTTTCCCCATCAGACCATGAGCTCCTCAAGGGCTATGTCTTATTTACTTTTGTTTTTTTCCACGTCCAAGCATACTGTTGGTACATAATAGGTTTTGATACATATGCTGAATGAATGAAACTCCTAGGACAGAGAAGGAGTTCAGCACCTGGAGGGTGCAGAGGGTGAGGGTGGCGATGGTCCCTTAGCCTACAACTTAATGTGCCTACTAATCACCTGGGGACCTTGTTAAAGGCAAATTCTAACTCAGAAGATCACAGAAGGGGCCTGAAAGCCTATACTTCCAACAGGATCCCGGGTGATGCTGTCTTGGCAGTCTGCAGACCACACACTGAGTACCAAGGCCTTCCAGAGACAGGCTTTCAGATTTGCTAAGAAGTCACTGAGAGGGGCTGTAGGAAAGCGTGAGAATGGAAGGAATTAGCGGGATTCTTTTCCATGAGTGACAAGAGCTCTGTTGAGGGTGGTGGGTTGAGCCAATAGGAAAACCAACAAACACACCATCACTCCTTGAGCAGCTCCAGGATCAAGAGGGAAACAGTGAGGAGAAAGTTCTTCTCAAGATCTCTTTAGGAGAAACAGTCCCACACCTCAGCCACAGGGTTTGGAACGTCCGATGGCATAAAACACAGTAAAATCCAACCACTCCATTCTCCCAAAGTGAACCCCATTTAATATGACTGCAACTCATATGTCTGATTGAGATTCAGGTGTACACAAGGGCATTGAAGACACCTGGCACTAGACATTCAGGGATAACTAGGTGTTCAGATATGCTAGAAATAGCAGGCCTGCGATGCTGGAAACAAGATAAAGACCTGAGAGCCCTGACTTAGGGAACCCTTAAAACACTGCACAATTTCCCCTCTAGAATGTCACAGGATATCACATTAGTCTCAAGAACACCATACAGAGCACCATTCTGTTCCTCTTCTTCCCCAACTCTCTGTGTTATCTCTTGGCTTCAGTTTCTAAAGAGGATGGATGAGAGGTCTCTGGTATCTTCCAGACCTAAAAGTTTATGATTCTGTGACTGTTTTCAGACTCAGAAAAGCTGCCTTGCTCTACCATGGATTTAGTCACATTCTCCCTTATACCAAATAGGGATGAACTGCCATGGCGGCAGCCAAAACTGGTGCCAGATAATACCCAAGGAGGACAAGTCCCAGTGCAGTACCAAGCTTTCTGAGAAGGCTTTAGGAAATTTCATCATCAACTTTGTAGAAATCAGGAAAGATTAAAGTTAATGAGTCTTACCTGACAAAAGCCTTGGCCTCTGGTGTTGTTCTGCTCGGAGGAGCTGATGTTTTATAGCATCCACCAAGAACTTCTTTCTGGGAAAGGCCCAGAAGGAAAGGTTTTGAGGGGCTGATGTGACTAGGAGGAGAAACTCAGGTTCAGCAGGAAACACCCTGCGGCTCCAGGTTGATGCACGAGGAAACTGCAGTGATTGGTCGATGCAGTATCACTGGCCCAGTAAAGCAGAACCTCTTCTTCGCATTTTTGAGGTTAAATACATCATCCTCCTGCAGTCATGGAAGGTAAAACTCCAAACTCTGAGCTCTCCGTGGGATCCGAACAGCTCTTAAGAGAACAGAATTCAAGAACAACTGAATTGCTCTCTTTCCCATTCCCTTATTCACTGTCCTTTGATCCCTTCCTTACCTTTGCCTATTCTTTGTAGAAGCAGGTAGATATGTCTTTTGGATTTAAAACAATTAAAAAATGCTAACTTTTGGGGCGCCTGGGTGGCTCAGTGGATTGAGCCGCTGCCTTCGGCTCGGGTCATGATCTCGGGGTCCTGGGATCGAGTCCCGCGTCGGGCTCTCTGCTCAGCGGGGAGCCTGCTTCCTCCTCTCTCTCTCTGCCTGCCTCTCTGCCTACTTGTGATCTCTGTCTGTCAAATAAATGAATAAAATCTTTAAAAAAAAAATGCTAACTTTTTTTTTCTGGTCTGAATTTCAAAATACTGTCCCTGTTTTGGCCATCAGAGAGGTTGAGAACTCTGGACTTGTTCTCAGCGTGGTAGATTAAGTCCTTGCTTCTGTCATTATATGCCTCCAGGTGAGTCATTTTACCTTCTGGTATGTCACATTCTCTAGTTAAAAATTGATAGCTGGTTCAGATAATTATTAAGGTGGCCCATTAAAAAACACCAGAATCTGGAAACGTATTGATTTAAAGCCTAAATATAATATTATATACCATCCCTACTTCTTTTTTTTTTTTTTAAAGATTTTATTTATTTATTTGACAGAGAGAGATCACAAGCAGGCAGAGAGGCAGGCAGAGAGAGTGAGAGGGAAGCAGGCTCCCTTCAGAGCAGAGAGCCAGACGTGGGACTCGATCCCAGGACCCTGAGATCATGACCTGAGCCGAAGGCAGCGGCTTAAACCACTGAGCCACCCAGGCGCCCCCACCATCCCTACTTCTACACGTTGGAAACTTCGAGTTCATTAGATCCTCACAAGAAGGAAAAAGAAAGGTTCAGAGAAAATGAAATTTCATCCGGATGTATTTTACAGACAGACAACTTAAAACATAAGCTCTTTATGAAATTATATCTTGGGTTGAAAATACTCTGGGAGACTGTCAGAAATTCAATAACCAAATGTGAAACCCCTGGGTTTACCTTCCAAAAAGTGATATCCCTTTTCTCCGGCTGATGGAATGTAGTTAAAACCTGCTTCTCTTGTGATTTACCCAGGCAAATGAGCTGGGCATCTCGGAAAAAGGCAGCTGTCCAGGAAACATGAGTGAGGGACGTCAGGCTCTTCTTGTTTTCTTTGAAAGACATTTCTGTTCCTCAGCCAAGCATTGTTTTTCTTTGTCTGACCATTCCCTGAACTTTGGGGCTTGTTTCTCAAGGCTCTCGCTTCTGGAAACAAGATAATTAGAGTTAGAGTTTCATGCTTTAAGGGTTAACAAAGTTGTGTCTTTATATGAATCTTGACCTCATTAGTTTTGATTGATTTCGAGATGGAACTTTGTTCTAGAAGACCTATGGGATAACACCACTTTCCTAGGTGCAATATACAGTGAACTGCTGGAGTCAGGGTAACAGCAAAAGGCAGGTCTGACTGTCCCTGGCTCTTGATCATCTTACAACAAGATGTGATATTTTCTAGACCCGACCATTTTTGTAATGGGCAAGGATGGGGCAGTGTCAACTCAGACCTCTATGATCCTTCCTTTGTTCTCCATATAAAGCATACCGGGAGCCAGTCACAGGGACATGTAGCTGTCCTGTGGTTAATTTGTGTCTTCAGAACTTTGCTGTCATGTGATGACATGTTTTCATAGACTTATCTCAATCTAGTTAAATCTGTTCAGCACAGCTAGATGTCTCCCTACTAGGGAATGGCAAAGTGGCCTGAGAAATGGAGACAGGAGGACAGAATGTCGAGTAGAGGGGCGCCTGGGTGTTCAGTCGTTAAGCGTCTGCCTTCAGCTCAGGTAATAATCCCAGGGTCGTGGGATCGAGCCCCGCCTCTCCCACTTCTACTTGCGCTCTCTCTCTTGCTGTGTCTCTCTCTGTCAAATAAATAAATAAAATCTTGGGAAAAAAAAGAAAGTCCAGTAGAAAGCTAAAAAAGGCCAACACATTCTCATTTATAAGCACAGAGATTCCAAGATATTTTAGTAATAGTGCAGCAGCGGCTGGGAGTACCAATGAAGATAGAGTCCAACCGACCTCAGATATGGTTGGGTCTCCTTTACCACCTTCCAGAATTGGAATTCTGAATGCTGCATACAAAACCTTTGGCTGATCAAAGGGACACTCATGTCAGTGATATAGTGGCCCCTCTTTTTCTGTGAGGTGATCGTGGCTCTCAAACTCCCCATGGATCATGCCCCCCCCCCCCACCATAGCCCTACAATTTCAGGTGCCATCTTCCTTGGAAGCTTAGCTAGTCCCTTCCTCAGCTGTCTGTTTGCACCCATCTCCCAGTGGCTTGGCTGTCAGTCAGAGCTGGATGGGTTATTTTTTTCTTTCCTGGCTAAAATGCATTTCCTTCTCTTGTTTCCCAGAACACCAAACAAATAGACTTCTTGTCCCCAGCATGGCTCCATATGCCAATTTTTTTTTTGTTTTTTAAAAAGATTTATTCATTCATTATAGAGAGAGGGAGAGATAGTGTACACAGTAGGGAGGGGCAGAGGGAGAGGAAGAGAGAGAATCTCAAGCCGACTGCCCCGTGAGCACGGAGCCCGACACACAGGGCTCTATTTCATGATCCTGAGATCATGACCTGAGTCAAAATTAAGAGTTGGACTCCTAACCAACTGAATCACCCAGCACCCCTCCATAGGCCAATGTTACCCTGTCTATGCCTCATCCATTTGTTCTACCTTGAGAAGGAGGAAACCAAGTGCTCTGGCTTAAGCCATCCCGTCGTCTGGAGTGGGGTGGAGATGACCAGGCTTCTCTGAATGTTGTCTCTGGGCAGCACAGGCCCTTGGGACAGATGGCACATTGCCAGGCAACCCCCTCAGAGCAAGGAGGGATTTGCGGGAGATAAAAATGTCTTGGATGATTTGTGTGCCTCCCTTAGCAGACAAGAAGAAATGCCATTGTCTTTTCTAAGTATTTTGCGGTGGAAGATTCATTGAATGAAGGGTGGTTTCTGAGATTGGCACAACCTAAGGGTTCTGAGTGGCAAACTCAGTATCACCGAGTTTTTCCCACTAGCCACAGCATGCTGGGAACTGAAGGGCTGGGTCTTGTTCAGGGCATCCCCAGAACCTTGGTGGAGTGAGAAGAATGCTGTCCCTACTTTCTCTTCATTAAATGAAAATCCTTTTTTTCGGTCAAGGCCGTTCTCCCATTTCCCACCAGAGTTCTGTCTCTCCTTCCTTCCTCTCATTCTCTGTCCTTTTGGATATTTGCTGAGCACCTGGCCTTACGTCTGTCCCATTTTTTTTCTTTTCTTACTCTCAACCCTCTCTCTTCAAAGCTTACAAATGATGAACTGGTAAGTTTGTTTTAAAATGAAAAAGGCATCAGATCTGTCTTGGCAGGGTAATGTAGGGATAGGGCTGGGAGAAGCAACAGATCTGAGTTCCACCAAGAGAATGTGACCCCAAATAAATCCAGACATGCTGAGCGTAGAGATGGGGAGACAAGCTAATTATCATATAATCACAAATAAACTCTAGATTTTCAATGAAAGCGACCTTGAATTATTAATGTTATTATGTGAGGAGTTTGGCGAGGTATGCTTTATGGTAAATCCACAGACAAAGCCCCACTCCAATAAACGCCCCCTGGGGCTCAAGCAAGCATGCATTGCACACACACACACACGCACATGCGTGCACACAAGACACACACGCACACACGTGCACACGTACACACATGAAACACTAAGCAACAAGTGGAAAAGCAAGGAGTGCTGGAGTAAGATGCAGCAAGCAGCTTCCAGCCTTAGCTCGCTTCTCACTGGCTGTGTGACCTTGAGGAAGTCACTCTTCATCTGTAGGCCTCAGTTTCCTTGTCTGAAAAGAGAAACGGATCCACTAAATAACCAAGGTGCTTCCCTGAGCCTCCTCCATTTAGGATCCTGTCATCAGATCCATAGGCCCTAGTACCCATCTGTTTCACCCCCTGGAACTATTCTGTACCAGTCCCATCTCCTTGGGTTCTCTTTGCACAAACAGGGGACCAGAATCCCATGTTATTCACTTTCAGGACCAGCTGGGACGGGGTTTTCTTTAGTTCTGGGAGACAATCGAAACAAAAGAATGAGAAGATTCTTGCTGACAAAGGGGAAGTAAAATTCTGCTGGGAATGTGATCATTCTCTCAGTCACCCAAGCTGGAAACCACAAAGTCCTCCTGGATGCCTTTATTTTTCTCCTCTTCCTTCTCCTCCCCTTCCTCCTCCTCCTTCTCCTTCCCCTCCTCCTCCTCCTCCCTTTCTTTCTTTTCTTCCTTCTGTCTCACATCCCAGTCACCAGCTCCTATCCATTTGTCCTTCATAAATCTCTTGCGTCTCTCACTTCCTTGCCTTCCTCACATTCTGGTTCTGCTCTGGATTACCTCCGCTTTGTTGCAGTGTCACGCCTTCTCACTGGTCCCCTGGCACCACTTCTCTCCACCCCAGCCCTCCCCTACAATAGACTTTTCACCACAGAACTCCCACTACCCAAAGGAGAAAGCCTCAAGTTTAAGCCAAGTTCCTATCCTGCCTCCCAGCCTACCTCTCCTAGCCCATCACACATCACCGCCCAACCCAAGCGCTCCATTCCAGCCAAACTCACCTCCTCCTTTTCTCTAACGTGCTGTGCACATTCCTGCTCCTGTGCCTTTCCTCCTGCCATCCTCCATGCCTAGCTTGTTCTTTCCCTTCTTGCCCAAGCCCAATGTTTAGCTCAAGCCCTAAGAAGTCAAGCTCCAGAGGGCACTGCCCATTGGTTCTTTCTCTCCCCTTTGCTTTTCCTATTTATTATCTCTTTATGCATTTTTCTGTTGTCAAAATTAGATTATCAACATCTTAAGGGCTCTAAATTATATTGAGCAATCATTGATACTTGTTTTGATTATAAAGATGATGACAGTGGTGTAACCCTTGGCTTAAGTTAGTCATTCAAGTTCAAGTTCATGACTATCAGTTCTAAAGCTGTTTCTGGAAACCATTTCCTGGCCTGATTAAAATACTCTGACTCTTTCAGGTGTAGCTGGAGGAAATAATTTCTGGATTTTTCTCTTCTCTCCTTCATTTTCCCCAACTTAGCCCATCCTAAGATGCACAGAGATAGAGCCGAGTGATCATGAGGAACATCTGAGTCTTGGTCCTTTTATAGTTGGGAGACAACATCAGCGTGAAACTCCTTCTCAACCTGAAGGTGAAACTCCAATGCCTATTTCTCAGGTAGCTGAAGATTCTTTCAGGAGCAGCAGGACCCATGTGTCCCTAGTCTTGTAAAGTTGCCTCCGGAGGTCCCTGTGCTGGATGGAGGCCCGAGTCCTGAATGGACCTCCCTGAGAAGGCCGCCTGCTTCCCTGCTGACTAGCCCACCCCTCGGGGGTGGCGCCTGCTGGGTGCCATGGGGTGCACTTTCCACACTTCCTATAAGTGGATGAGTTCTCACTACTTCTTGCTGGCTCCACCCAGGTGATTTGGGGGTGTGCAAGGATAACATGCTCTGGAAAAGTGTTGGAGATGCTAGAATAGGGTGAGGTGCCTAAACCAACTCTATAATAGAATCCCTTCCACTCTGGTGGGAACCTGGGGTGGACTCAGTGCTTCTTTGCCTGTTGTTCTTCTCACCGTGCAAGAAGGGGCAGCTGCCCAGGGAGGGAAGAATCTTTACAGTTCTGTCTTTTTGTTCTTTTCTTAAGAAATCCAGACTTGGGGCACCTTGGGGCTCAGTGGGTTAAGGCCTCTGCCTTTGGCTCAGGTCATGATACCAGCATCCTAGGATCAAGCCCCACATCCCTGCTAAGCAGGGAGCCTGCTTCCCTCTCTTTCTCTGCCTGCCTCTCTGCCTACTTGTGATCTCTGTCTGTCAAGTAAATAAATAAAATCTTAAAAAAAAAAAAAAAAGAAATCCAGACTTTTTAGGAGGCTGTAGAATGTCCCTCTATTCTGCAAACAATACGGCATGGGTGATGCTTTTCAATCATCACCTCTGTGCACCTCTAACAAAATAGGACTGTGAGCAGATACTCCTGGCAGAATCTGAGATGTTACAATCCCTTTAATGCCTCACCTTTTTTAAAGAACTTTTACTTCAGAACACTTCTGGATTTACAGTATTATTGCAAAGAGGGTACAAAGCTCCACATACCCACACCCGGCTTCCAGTATGATGAACATGTCACTGTGGTACATTTGTCACAATTAATCAACTGACACTATTATATTATTAATAACTAGAAGTTTGATATCTTGCATTTTCACCTTCAAGAATTATGCTTTCATGTCCTGCTCCAGAAGTTATCTGTGTTTGTTTTTACACAAAAATTTTAAATTTTCTTCTCATCCAGCTAAAACAGACATCCCCATATGAGCCACATTCGCCGATGCTCTGTGTTCTCCGGGCCACTCCTGCTCCCCTGGAGAAGTGTCTGGCTAGCCTGGGCGGCAGGGGTCACAGACAGTGAGCTTGGAAGGTCTCACTGTGTCCCTGCTCAGTAGCTGTCACTTGGTCAACTGGTCTCTGAGCCTCAGCTTCCTCCGCTGGCAAAGGGAGCGACAACAGCCTGTCTCCTGGGGTGCTGCCGGGGCCACCTGCGATCCTGCGTGCAGACATATGAGGCATGACTCACATGTGCCAGATGGTTAGCAGGAGGTGTTCTGAGCCACGGGGGTCAGCAGCCGCAGCAGCGTGAGCTTGATCTTAAGACTTCACATTTCGTGCTCCCTCCGTGTCTTTGGAACCTCCTCCAGCTATAGTCCCAAGCAGGGTCCAAAGCTGAAACTAAGAAAGGAACCTGCTTAAATCCCATGTCCTCATTGCCGGTGGTGTGTCACCAGTGGGAGAGAGGGAAATAAAAATTGTTTGGCTTCTGCTGTTGGACTTCCCATCTGTCTCGGTGACTGTGGGGAACCCCACCCTGCACCCCCGTGGCCTGCTGGCTGTCTGATGAGAGAGAGGTAATGGGAACCATGAGGACCACCCTGTCTCCTGAGGTGTCGGCTCTTGGTTTTGAGCTAGCTGCTCCCCACTCTCAGAAGTCCCTGTGGGTCTGGCTACTACACAGGTGGGCATGTCTATCCCCCAGAAAGCAGCCTTGCAGGCTTTCCTAGCTTTACGTCTTAAAACCAGCCTGCAGTGCTAACAGTAATCTGTGTTTTCTCTTTTCTCTTCTGGCTGCAGACCTTAGGAGACCCCCCTTCATCTAAATACCTGGGCTCCTGAGTTGATGGCCTCACTGTTGCCCTCTCCTGTCCAAACCCTAGAATTCTCCCCCCCCCCCCACTGTCCCCCCCCCCCCCCCCCACTCTAGCTCACTCCCTGGGGCACTGCAACTCCTGATCATTTAACTCTGTTCAGTACAATCCAAGTAAGCATGCATTGAGCAATTGTTTGGGTTACCTGAGGATACAAAGATAAATTAAGTCTGGGTTCTTCCTCTTAGGAAGCTCATTGGTTAGTGAAGCAGAAAGAGTTATAAAAAGATAATTGTTCATTCATTGAACAAGTGCCTACCCTATGCTGGGCTCTTAAGTTCTGGGGACACCTTGGGACTTAAAATCAATGTGATTTCTGCCTTCACGGACTTAGAGTTGGGAGTAATTTTTTTTTTTTAATTACACTTCTAACTGTGTAACTATGTTGTGCCCGAGTTTTCACATCTGAGAGACCATCCAAGGAGCCAACACCGATCTAATCACACGAGGGTTTATTTGACAAGCTTAAGCTTGGGTCCAAGTGTACTTGATGCAGCGGAGTAGGGACTTGGACCCTGAGGTGACATGCTTAAGCTTTGGCCCAGGTATACCCGACGCAGTGGAGTAGGGACTTGGACCCTGAACCAGGTTACAGTCAGAGTTTTTACAGTCCTCCGCTCTACCAACTGAGCTATCGAAGGCTCCGCTACAGTCAGAGTTTTTAAAGGCAGAGTAGGGGTGGACTCAGCAGTGGGTGAGGACAAAGGGGGTGTTCAGAAGGGCTATCAGGGTAAAGAAGACTGTCAGGATATTGGAGCCCTGGTTATCAAGCCAAGGCCGTTTTTCCCTCTAATGAGGCACTAACATGAAGACAGTTGGGAGTTTCCTGGTGGAATGTCACATTCCTCCTATCAAGCATCCTTGTTAGTGAGATTTAGCATTGGGACATTTGTAAACCAAGGGAGACTGCTGTCTTGCAGGATTGTGATTTCTGCAAGTTAACTATTTGTTCACACATACTACCGAGGGGAGGGAGCGGGTGAAGAGGGGGTGCAAGGTGCCAGCTTTTGCTTTGTCAAGATGGCTGTACTTATGTCAGGGCTAGATTCGAGGTAGGTACAGCCTTGTTTTTCCCGGCCTCCACAACTACAATTGTGAGAATGGCAGAAAATAAGGGAACACGTGCTCTGAAAGCATGTGGCAGGGGTCTAACACAGAGGAGGGTAAAGGAGGCTACCTTGAACAAGACGACTTTGGAGGGAGGTATGTAGGGAAGCGGGCTCACATAGGGAAGTAGAGGAGTAGAAGGAAACGTCAGACAGAGGGAGCCCACGGTGAGAACACCCTTGTGTGTTGTGGGGACACTGGACGGACACATGATCCTGACTGATGGGACTGTGGGCAGATCACCCAGAAATAGGCCCCTATATGCCTGTTTTCTTCCTCCAGGCCTGTGCCCCTTTGCCAAGGCACTTGTCAGGGCCAACCTTACAGGCCTTCCCTAATGCTTGCTTCTTTCCAGGCTCTCCCCTGTAGCCTATGGATTTTGCATCCTACCAATTCACTGGCCCTTCTCTGATCCCCCGCCATGCGGGGAATGTCCAGCCTCTCCAAAGATGAGGTCTTTGCCATCTCCACGAACCCTTCCGTATGTGACTCTGTCACAGAGAGGATAGTGATGATGGCCAGGTAAGAAAAACAGGAATCACTGTCTGTGATTCTGTCCTCTTGGAATTTATTAAATCTACAAAATAAACATGTGTAGCCTTAGATTAGGGCTCTGCAACTCTTGGCTCATAGCTGCTTCTGGAGCAAGAGATCATGGCTCTAACAAGCCCCATTTGGATTATTCATGTTTATGGGATATTTTCAATATGTCACACAGGGCCGAGATTTCCTTGGTATTTTTGTCTCTCCAAGAAACTCATAGTGGAAATTCCTTTTTTTTTTTTTTTTAACATACTTATGTGATAGCACCATGGGTTGATGGATCTCAAGAAATCAATAACACAGCTATTTTGAAAGCACAATGTAAGTCACTCTGAAAAGGTTGGAAAATGCCAAGTTCTAGGAAAGGGAGTGAGTGTAAATGTAGATTCCTAAAACAGAGAAGTGTTTTGACCTTGTGCTGGCTACCATGTATCACTGTCGACCTCCCTTTGTCCCATCCTGATTGATATTTGTCAGATTGTTAAGAAAAGGAAGCTTAGAGTTTGAAATACATTTAGGAAACTTCTGGTTCAGTGGTTTCCAAACACTATCTGAATTAGTGGGAACTTTGTTAAAAATACACATGTCCAGGCCTTGCTCCTGATCCAGGAAATTCAAATCTCTGCCATTGAACTAAAGAAGCCTTATTTCTAATAAATCTCTTGAGTGAGTCCGACATGCAGGCAAGTTTGGAAACTATTAATCTAGTTGAACTTTCTACCTATTGTAGGATTTCCCACTGCATCCTGTATACTCAAAGTGAGGTTCAAGGACAGCAGCATTGTAATCTCCCGGGAGCTGTTTAGAAATATAGAATCTGGGGGCACCTGGGTGGCTCAGTGGATTGAGCCTCTGCCTTCGGGTTGGGTCATGATCCCAGGGTCCTAGGATCGAGCCCCGCATCAGGCTCTCTGCTCAGCATGGAGCCTGCTTCCTCCTCTCTCTCTGTCTGCCTCTCTGCCTACTTGTGATCTCTGTCTCAAATAAATAAATAAAATCTTTAAAAAAAATACAGAATCCCAAACCTTATCCTGGACTGCCCATCCAGAATCTGCGTCTTTCACAAGATCGCCAGGGAACCCCTATTTACATCAAAGCTGAAGAGGCACTGCTCATCCTCATCCTTGACAGATGGCCACCAAGTCACTACTTACAACCCCCAGGTTGGGGAGCTCATTGCTTTAGGTAGCAACCTGCTTCTTTGCTTGGTGCTTCTTCTTCTTTTTTTTTTTTTCTTTTCTTTTTAAAATTATTTATTTATTAAAAGATTTTATTTATTTATTTGACGGACAGAGATCACACGAAGGCAGAGAGGCAGGCGGGGGGGGGGGGGAAGCAGGCTCCCCGCTGAGCAGAAAGCCCGATACGGGGCTTGACCCCAGAACCCTGAGAACATGACCTGAGCCGAAGGCAGAGGCTTAACCCACTGAGCCACCCAGGCACCCCTAAAAATTTTTATTTATTTGAGAGAGGGAGTGAGAGAGCACAAGCAGAGGGAACAGCAGAAGGACAGGAAGAAGCAGGCTCCCCACTGAGCTGGGACCCCTGATGTGGGCCTTGATTCTAGGACCCTGGGATCATGACCTGAGCCAAAGGCAGATGCTTAACCAAATGAGCCACCCAGGCACCCCAGAGGAAATTAAAAGAACTATGAGGATACCAAAGGAGAGAGGAGCACGGAAGGTGAATTTTAAAGTCCTTGTATTTCTAAAAATTGAAACTTCTTGGAGGGAGGAGGGGCCGTAGAAACCAATGTCATCAGAGTCCTATTATTTATAACAGTCCTATTGCTCCAAGTCTTGACATGTCACTGAAGACCTGGGCTAACCTGTTGGGGCGCACTGTAGGGAAAATGGGGCTGCCCAAGATAAAAGCAGTTAATTATCAGGAACAGAGTATATTTCTTGGGCAGAGGCACTTGAGATCTGACTAGGGCGTATGAAGGAATGTCTTCAGAAGCTGAGCTTCTGGGTACTGCGGACCTATTGTATTCTCCTACCAACTCTGGTGGTGTCAGTGTGCAAACACCCATGTCGTCCCACCTATTCCACCTGTTGGTACACTGCCTGGAAGAGGCGAGGGAAAGGAATGCCCTGAGTGAGTTGGCCTGGGTTTAGCCCCACTCACATGCCGGTGTTTCCTAGGATCACCTCCCTCAAACGTACTTGTAACAGATGCTGTTGGTGCCCTGCCCAGGTCCCCCTGACCAGCTGCTAAGCATGCTGTCAACAGCTCATACAACGACCCATCTCAGGATTGCTCCAGAGGTGCCTAAGAGGTTCCATTCTGCTTCTTTCAAGGAATCAATCATTTCTCCAATGAGTCCTGATGGCTTTGTAATGGGGAATGGTATGGTAGTAAGAAACCAAGGTCTGGGTGTGGGATTAACGAATTGGCCTGTATTCAAGTTTGCTGATTCACTCTTCTGCCAGTGCTAATGTGCTACTGAGGTTCTCTAGAGAATTTCCATTTCACTTATTCTCTCCAATTCCAGAATTTCTATTGTTTCTTTTCAAAAATAAGTTATATTTCTTTACTGATATTCTCTACTTGGTGAGACATCACTCTCTTACATGCTTTCATTCTTCAGACATAGTTTCCTTTAGTTCTTTGAACATATTTATATAAAAATTATTTTCATATAAACATTATACATTTATAAGCCATCTATTTCTCACATATAGATATAGATATGATAGAGTCAAGTATCTCATGTCTTTCCTGGATATACAAACCACCCTGCACATGTGTGTGGTCTTCTAGATTTCCAGGATAATATCGGAGCTTTGGAAAACTCCCATGGGCATATCAGTTCCCAGTTTTTCCTTTCAAGGCTTTGGTTAGTTTCTTGGTTGTTTCAGTTATTATCATCATCTCAAGCAGTTGCAGTATTAAGAAACTGCAATAATAAACAAAAGCAATGTCACTGCTTTTGACACTCCCTCAAGGGGAAAAGGTTATTCACAGTAAGCTTGAGCTGGGGAGAGGAAAGAGGACAATTAAAATGCCACATATCTCTCGGTTCCTACAGAAATATGGCTGTTTTGCTTGAATAAATGCTCCTTGGATTATCGCATGCCTTTGGCTAACTTCTAAATTTCTGAAAAAGTTGATGTTGATAAGTGTTGCCAGGGTTCTCACTGCTTTTATGAACAAGTCAGTTTTTAAGATTCTTCCTCCACCATTCTAAATGTGGCTTTAAAAAATTTTTTTTCTTTGTTTCCTATTTAATTGATTTCTGCTCTTAGGTTTATTGTTCTTTCCTTGCTTCTTACTTTGGTTTTATCTTCTTCCTAGATTATTAAAACTGAAATTTAGATTATTGGTTTGAGAGTTCTTTTCTTATAGAAGCATTTTATACTATAAATTTCTCTCTAAGCATACCCAACATTTTGATACATTGTATTTTTCTTTTCTTCAGTTCAAAATATTCCCTAATTTCCATCATGACTTCTTTCTTGAAAAATTATTTAGATGTTAAATACCAACTATTTGGAGTTTTCCAGATAAATTTCTGCTTTTTTTTTTTTTAAAGGTTATTTATTTGTCAGAGAGAGAGAAAGAGAGAGAACACAAGCAGGGGGAGCAGCAGGCAGAGGGAGAAGCAGGCTCCCTGCTGAGCGGGGAGCCAGATGTGAGCCTCAATGCCAGGACCCTGAGATCATGACCTGAGCTGAAGGTAGAGGCTTAACCCACTGAGCCACCCAGGCGCCCCTACACTAAATTCTTGCTGCATGCTCCACCTTTGTCATTTGTTGTTCGTGTGGCATAGTGTTGTCTACTTACAATTTTAAAAGGAAAAATGAGGTTATTTCTTAAGAGCGAGTATTCTGAAGCCTCCATAGTTCCATCTGTTGAAATAATTGTTTCCCACGTTGGAGATTGTGTGCCTTTATGGACTAATAAGCTCAGTGGTAGGTGAGAGGCTGCAAGGCAGAGTGGAAGGTGTTTAGGCTTTGAAAGAAGGGCCTGGATTCCAGCTCCTTCACCACTTAATGAGAGTTCAACCTTAGTAAGCCCATTAAGCCCTGGCCTTCCCTGACTTCATCCATTACATGGGAGTAGCAATGCCTACTTCAGTGTTTTCTATGAGGATTAGGAACAATGCAAACAGAGTACCCAGGCTGTACTAGATACTAAATAAATGGCACTATTATTATGGTGAGTCCTTGGTGTTACACAACAGCAGCCATGCTGTCCAGGACTCCCAGTGCCATATAATCAAACTGGCATGAGATTACTGAGTTCAGGGGACAACTGCTTACTCTCTTGGGGGAGTGGCAAATGTCAAAGGCTGATAACTGTTGACCTACCCCAAGGTGCCAGGGAGCCAGACTCCCGGTTATGATGTGTCCCTGCTTTGATCGTCCAATGAAGCATAACTTCTGGGCAGCACTTTGCTGACTTTTCAGGAGGCCAAGAGAGTATCTTAAGGTGGCTTAAAAATCCGGAAATAACACATACGGGGAAAAACCCCTTCAATAATAACAAATTTTCCTTCCTTACTGTTAGCTTCCTTTTTTCTTTCTCCGGCTCAGTGAATACCAACACAAGGACTACTAATTCTTCTGACACTTTTTTTGGTTTTCTTCCAAGAATGTATTTTCTTGTCTGAGTAAGTGCCAACGCCTTCCCTGACTCCTTTGGGAAGAATGGGTGCATTCTGTGAGTCACGTCCACCGATTTTCAGGACAGTTTCCGAGCATTCAGTGGAAGCCAGTGTGGCGTGGTGAGAAAAGTCGAATCCGGGACTCAGGTCACCTGGGTCTGGTCCCCATCACCATTTCTGAATCTACGTGAAAGGGGCCGATGGCACTGCCTTGGTCTCCTCATTTGTAAAGTGCATCAAGTGCAATCTTGGGCGTGAGCGAGCTTTGTCGCACACGTGGTAAGCGGTGACCCTGCAGTACCCGAAACGGACCGCCCTCACACCCTCCACCAGGGTCCGACCCGCTTCCGGCGCGCGCCTACGGCGCAGTGCGGGGAACCTTAGGTTGCGCGCGCAGCCTCTCCTCCGCCTCCTAAGCCCCGCGTCTCTGTTGCCAGGGGAACTGGGGGCGGTGCGCTTTCCGGCGCTGTCGCGGCGAGTCACAGCTGTCATGGCGGAGACGGTCTGGAGCATTGACACCGGGGAGGCTGTGTATCGCTCCCGGGACCCCGTGCGCAACTTGCGCCTCCGGTAGTCGCATCGTCCCAGAGCCCTGTGCTTTTATGCTCTCAGATAATTCGAGCCTGAACCTCACTTCTTGTTTGCTGAGTCCCCATTTGCGCTTTCAATCTCGACTCTGCCTCCTGGTCTCCGGCGTCACCCTCACTACCCTCAACCCGCTCCACTCACGGCTTCCAGACCTACCCAAACCCTTTCAGGCCTCTGCCCTTCTCAAATTCCTCAGAGCTCTGAACCCAATGCTCTTATCCGCACTTTTCCCGCTAGGACCCCCGGCCGTGCTCACGCGCGCACACAACACTCCTTGGAGCCCCACCCTCTTCTTTCTTTTGTTCCTCCCATCTTTGCTCTGTGTTCATCTTCAGGTTGTGTGTCTAGTAATGAGTGTTCTGGGCTTTTCTTTTCCTGACAGAGTCCACCTGCAAAGAATCACATCCAGCAACTTCCTCCGTTACCAGCCTGCTGCCCAGCCTGGGAAGGACCTCATAGACTTGGCCACTTTTAGGCCTCACCCAACTGCCAGTGGGTGTATGGTGGTGATGCGACCCCTTGGGGACCTGGGGAAGGGCCTGGAGCAGTTGTTGCCTTTTAAGACAGAGTAGGCCCAGATCTGTAGCCTGAGAAAAGGCATAGAGAGGTTGGGTTCCTTGCCCAGGGTCACATGGTTGGTAGATGTTGAAGCAAGGATTTGATCCCAAGCAATTTTAACTACTCGGTTATGTTGTGTTAAGAAAATTGAGTAAGACATGATACTTGCCATCAAGAGCTGACCTGAACTGTGGTCAGATGTTGTAAAATAACAGAAGAATATACTTTCGATATGTTAAACATCTGCCTGGCGAACTAAATACTGATTGTGGCATTTTTGCGAAGAGAAAATGTGCTCCAAACTCCTAATGTATGTGTATACTATACATAAATGTATGTACTATACATACATACATGTACTATATATACATTGTGTGTGTGTGTACTACATACATGTGTATACCGTATAAATGTATACCTTATATATATATATATATATATATATATATATATATGTATGTATATTTATGCCTACTACCTACAACAATTTTAAAATTGGGGTCTGCTTGAAAAAGGTACATATTGACATCAACTGTACTTCTGCAGTTTCCTTATCTCAGAAGCCAGAAGAATGAGAAAGAGAGGACAGTGTGTTTGTGTTAAATCACTAGTCTCTCTGCATTTGTTGTATCTGTTCAGATATATTCCCAGGCATGAGTGTGGGCTGGTGTGTTATGAAGCACATGTCTCAAAAAGGCATACTCAGCCAAGAGTGTATTCGGTTTGGTTCTTTAAGTAATAATTTATTTGCCTTTCCTCTTCTGTTCTGGCGCTTTGTCTCCTCAGGTTACAGTGCTTGTGGTTCTAGACGTACGGCTTCAGGAACAGTAAAGACAAGGACGCCAGGGCTCCTTTCTGGCAAATGTGGACAGTTGGGATTGAGGAAGAGCTATCCAGCCTATATCCTGAATTTAACTCTTGACACTGAATTAGATTAAATAATTCCTGGGAGCCATGTCTTTCTTTTATTCAAATTAGAGTGGTATTAAGACTGCTTGGGTCCTAATCCTGGCTTCTACATATATCTACAGCCTCTCTAACCTTTGTTTAGAGTGAGCACTTAATAAATCCCCAAACTCCAGCTGGTTTTGTGGCAAATATTAGAGCAGGAACTTGGGTTCTAACCAGTCACAGAGCGAAAGGTGGGGCTGATTTGACTCAAACATTTGACTCACTCCGTGATCTTTGGAGGTGGACACCGCTCAGAGGAAGAAGAAGAGGAAGAGGTCGTGATTGGGTGGCAGGAGAAGCTCTTCAGCCAGGTGAGCCCATGCTGCCTCTTCACTCAGTTTACATCCGCCTGCTCCGCCTCCACCTGGCTGGTAGCAGGGAAGCCTTCCTGATACATACCGCCTAACTGATTTCCAGAAAATTATAGCAGTTTATTCTTTTCCCTGTTTTTTTTTTTTTTTTTAAGATTTTATCCTTTTATTCGGGGGGGGGAGAGAGAGAGACAGCAAGTGAGCATGAGTGGGGGAGTGGCAGAGGGAGAGGGAGAAACAGACTCTCCATGGAGCGTGGAGCCTGACATGGGGCTCGATCCCAGGACCTGGAGATCATGAACTGAGCCAAAGGCAGACCTGCTTAACTGACTGAGCCACACAGGTGCCACCCGCCTCACCCCCCATTGTGTTTAAAGGGCAATATAACATAGTGAATGACCTACCCAGTTCTATGATCCTGGGTAAAACACTTTTCACTTCTGGGTGAAATCTGCTGTCTGTAACAGGGTCTGGACCCAGACCTAGACCAGGGTCTAATTGGACTAGACCCTCACTCTGGTTCCATTTAGCTCTAACCTTCTTTGGATCCCCTGCCTTCAGTTAGTTCAGGTAAGTGGAAGTTGGCTATGGGAACATAGCAAATTGCCTTGGCTCTATTGAACTGATCTGACGAAACAATTACAGGAACAAAAGTTTGACATATTCTCAGTAGATCTCTTTGTCCTTGTGACCTCAGTTTGAAGTAGATCTGTACCGAAATGAAGCAGCTTGTCAGAGCCCTTTGGATCATCAGTACCGACAAGAGATCCTGAAACTGGAGGATTCGGGTGGCAGGAAGAACCGACGAATTTTTACCTACACAGACTCTGATAGATACACCAATGTGGAGGAGGTATTGTTTTTCCTGGGCTCCCATAGCTTCCTTCTTTCCCTCCCCTAGCTTTCTGGCCTCATTGGGTTCTGTGTGTTAAACCAGAAGCCTGTTCAGACAGGCAGCCTCTCCAGAAACTGCCTTGTGCTGCTGGTAGCCATGCTGGAGTCTGGGCCCAGTCTTCAGGTGCTGTGGCTGCTGCTCCTTCTCCACCTGCTGGAGGGCCTGGGGGAACAGGCAGTGTCTCTCATGATAGGCAGGCTAGAGACCCGGGGAAGACTTCCTTCATGCATCATGAGATGAGGCAGGTGGGTGGAGCCTCGAACCATCTAGATAATGCAGCCACAACTCTGACTCTATAGGTTTCAAGAGGGATTCAGTACAGCTGTGCGGAGTGGCTTAGTGCTCCGTTCCCCAGTGCTCACATACCCTTACATTTGCCTCAGTCCCTGTATGACATGTTCTTTCTTCTCAGGAGATTTTTAAACTCCTTGAGAGAAAAGCCTGTATTTTCTGATTTTTGCCTATGACCTTTGTAGCTCTGCAAGGAGCAGGTATTAAATGAATGTTTTTGAAAGACTGATGCTTATGTTAGGTAGCATATAAAAGTTGGGTTTTCTGTTTTAGAAAAGTAAATGAAATTAGTTAGTGCTGAATTACTCATGGGAGGACTTTTCACATGATACTTTATATCCTATTTGGCATCTTCCAAGTACCTGGTAACATCAGCATCTACCAGGCACACTCACTCAACTTTTTGTTGGTATGTACTCAGAGATTGCAGACTCATTTATTTTTTTTTTAAAGATTGATTTATTTATTTGAGAGAGAGCGCACGTGCATGGTGGGGCAGGGGCAGAGGGAGAGAAAGAGAGAATCTCCAGCAGATTCTGGTGCTGAGCGTGGAGCCTGATGAGGGGCTCGATCCCAGAACTCCAAAGATCATGACCTGAGGCAAAACCAAGAATCAGACATTCAACCAACGGCTGAACCCAGGCGCCCCTGCAGACAGACTCATTTTAATGTTAGCATAAATAAACTCATTTCTGAAGGATGATATGCTGCTAAAATCTTGGAACAAACCAAGGCATGGTAGGAATCTTCTTTGGCTTCTTTGTGCCACTGCTCCCCTCCCCTAATGTTTATAACTGTGAGGTGTCTGTAGCCCTTAGATACAGGTTCCAGATGAGGTTTCAAAAGGAAGGCTTGCCTTCAGCACTTCATCCCACATGGCCCTGACCAGATGGGTCACACAGGGCTGTTCTCTTTCCCTAGCACTGTCAGAAAATGACCACCGCAGCCCGGGAGGCGCCATCATTCTTGGTCGAACGGATGGCCAATGTCAGGCGGCGACGGCAGGACAGGCGAGGAATGTGAGTACAGATAAGTAGGGGGTTGGGGCGGGGGGCTTCATAGTCCTTCCAGGCCAGTGTCCGGGTATGTCTGCAGGAGGCCTCCTCCAGGTGTGCTCCCCCAGGTGCTTCCTTCGGGCACTTCAGGGGGTGTCGCCTTCCTGTGGTGTCTTCCAGGGAGGGCGGCATCCTCAAGTCACGGATTGTCACCTGGGAACCCTCAGAAGAGTTTGTCAGGAACAACCATGTCATCAACACCCCTCTTCAGACAATGTACATCATGGCAGACCTGGGACCCTATGGGAAGTGAGTGAAGCCCTCACTGCCCAGCTCAGATCCTCCTCCTCTTCTCGTCACTCATCACGTGCCCTGTTATAGTCCCCCTGGGGAATGCAGAAGAGGGGGACTGTTTCTTCTTTTTCTTCTTAGTCGTACCCAGAAGAAGGTATTTGACTATGACAATTCTCACTCCAGCCTCTGTCCTCTCCCCGATGTGGGCTGACTACCTCTTCCTCTCTCCGGTTAGTGGGACCAGCAGTGCTGAACCTGGGTGTTGATTTCCTGGTTTCTAGGCTTGGCTATAAGAAGTATGAACATGTCCTCTGTACTCTGAAAGTGGACAGCAATGGTGTGATCACAGTAAAACCTGACTTCACTGGCCTCAAAGGACCCTACAGGTGAGGAGAGGAAGAGAGGGGGCGTGGGGACTGGCATTCCTTCTCTTGGCTTCACTTCTTGCCCCATGTTGAGGAGATTCTGAGAAAGTCCTTCATCTGTCCTGGTTTCTAAATTCCCAGCTAATGGTTCATATTCTGTTTTATAAGAGACCCTTAGCATCCTGGGGACCCTGTTCTCAGAAAATGGACAGCTGTACCCATTTGAAAGGGCTAAGTAACTTTAGTGGCATCGTTAAGTGAAAATAATTCTCTGTGCTGCTGTCTGCAGGGACCAGCCAGAGCAGGGCGGGACGAGCTCAGCCAAGTCTCTTCCTCTGGCCTGACTCTTGCTACCTCCCTGTCTTACAGTAAAAGAGCTATAAATTAGAAATGACCTCAGCCTACCTGTTTGTTTTTCAGGCGAGAGAACTGGTTGCCAGGAATGTCATGCTTTAGGGTTTCCGCATGACTTTGAGGCAGAAATGGGCCCCCAACCCACGCTCTACGTCCACTCTGATGCTCTTTCTGCTTTTCCATTTTGTTTCCCTTACCTGCTCATCATTCTGGCCACATCCTCGTTTGCTTCGAGCAAGGTGTATGGCCAATGATGGCTCATTCCTGGGCTACGTCTGGAGAGATCTCATCAGAGCTGGTTTTTCTGTGGCTTTGACCTTACAGAATTGAGACCGAGGGAGAGAAGCAGGAGCTGTGGAAGTATACAGTGGACAACGTGTCCTCCCTTGCGCAGCCAGAGGAGGAGGAGCGGGAACAGCGTGTGTTCAAGGATGTAAGAGTGACCTCCTTCCAAGTGCAGGGATGAGCCTGGGTGCCTGGGAGCTGAGAGCATGTCTGAGGTTCATGCCCACAGTTGCAGGGTCTTTCTCACTGGCCTCTCCTGACATAGGAAGCGTTGCTGACACATCAGACCTGAGCTTTTGATCCTACCATAACATCATAATGATAACAATGACCATTTATTTGAGCACGTACCTTGCTCTGTGAGGCCTGTCACGTACTTTATTCCTCACTTTAAGGTGAATGCTTTTATTATTACCATTTTATAAACGAGGAAACTGAGATTGAAACGCTAAGAAGTCTGCCCAAGGTCATGGGGCTTATAAGTGCCAGGGACAGGACTGGGCCCCAGACCAGCAGACTCCGGAGCCTCTGTGCTTTACTTGAAAAAGTTGGCGGTGTGGATGCTTCAGCCTGGGCTCTCTGTGACATTTCCTGTTACAGCGTCTTTTCTCCCTCCCATTCAGAACTGACCCCGGTCTGGCTGGGTTTGCATCTTGAGTTTGCTTATGGTTTGTTTCCTCAGCTTTATGGCCGGCACAAGGAGTATCTCAGCAGCCTCGTGGGCACAGACTTTGAGATGGTGAGTGGCTTGGCTTCCTGCCCCACCACAAGCCGGCTTTAGCCAGAGCATTTGGACTGTGGCTGAGTAACAGCGTGTCTCTTAAACGACATATGCTTCACGCCAGAAGGAAATCAGAGACTAGCATATAGAGCATAGTTCTTGTTATGTGTTTTAAAATATAGCAGAGGTGCATGGGTGGCTCAGTTGGTTAAGTCTCGACTCTCGATTTCAGCTCAGGCTGTGATCTCATGAGATAAGGGTCGTGAGATAAGCCCCCCGTTGGGCTGCATGCTCACTGCAGAGTCTGCTTGAGATCCTCTCCCTCTACGCCTCCCGCCCACCCCCCAGCCTCGCTCGTGTGAAGGGGGAGCGGGGAGGAAGCCCACGGCGGCGCACACGGCAGCTGCCAGTGTCAGGTCTTCCAGGGATTGATGAACCGGCTGGAGGACGAGTGCTGACTCCCCGGACTTCCTGGCTCCTGATCCTGTCCCACTTCTCTCTTCTTTAGACTGTACCAGGTGCCCTCCGGCTCTTTGTAAACGGAGAGGTGGGTAAGTGCCTTGCCAGACAGGGATCCTCCGATGCTTGGGCAAGGCCCCGACAGCTGCAAGGTACTCCGCCCACCCTGATGGAGGTGCTGGCTTGTCTGCCCTACTTGGGAAACTCAGTCGTGAGCCTTTCCTGGGAGAGTTCCTGGCCCTCAAGGGCCTTGCTTCCCAAAGTGAATAGGCCCTTCAGGACAGGGTTGGGTGCTAAGGGCGACAGGAGAATAAGCTAAAATCGTTTCTTGTTTTCTTAGTTTCAGCGCAAGGCTATGAGTATGACAATCTCTACGTCCACTTCTTTGTGGAATTGCCATCTACTAGTAAGTAATATTCCTAAGTTTCTTTTATATCCATTCTGGCAGTTTTGTAGAGGCATGAAATCAGGCTTTCCTACTTTGTTTGTTTGTTTGTTTTTAAGATTTTATTTATTTATTTGACAGACAGAGATCACAAGTAGGCAGAGAGGCAGGCAGAGAGAGAGCAAGGGAAGCAGGCTCCCCACTTGAGCAGGGAACCTGATGTGAGGCTCGACCCCGGGACCCTGGGATCATGACCTGAGCCAAAGGCAGAGGCTTTAACCCACTGAGCCACCCAGGCGCCCCAGGCTTCCCCACTTTTTTCAAAGAAACTGTGACTGTTCTTTTCAAGGTCATAGATCACTTTCAAGTTGTCAAATCGTGCGGTCACATCTTTGCATTCATGCTACATGACCTCTGAGAAGCACGTGGCACAGCTCACATTTCCTCACTCGGACTCTCCTCTTGGCTTCTGGCTCCACGCTCTTTGCTCTCATTGGTGGCTCATGAGTCCCCTTGGCTCTCGGCTCATCTGTTGGTCTCAGAGCTGTAGAGTGTACAGGGCTGGGTCTGGGCCTTCTATTACTCCCTCTCTGTAGTCTTTCTAGATGGTTCCATCCATCTCATGGCTTGTCTGCTACATATGTCTCAGGCCTCTAACATTCTCTCTAGCCTTGGCCTTTCCCCCAAACT
Source organism: Meles meles (assembly GCF_922984935.1). Taxonomy (NCBI): domain Eukaryota; kingdom Metazoa; phylum Chordata; class Mammalia; order Carnivora; family Mustelidae; genus Meles; species Meles meles. Next base: position 31,925,413 of record NC_060083.1, read on the forward strand.
TCAGGCTCATATCCACTTGTCATTCCTGCCTAACATGATCCAAAGAACTCTTGATTCTCCCTCCTGCGTCAAACCGGCCTTCATGGTCTTCCCTAAGGGACATGTTGATGTCATTTACTTAGTTGCTGCTGTCAAAAACCTAGGAGACATCCTTGATTCCTCACTTTCTCTAGCTCCCCACAGCTAGTCATTCCATCACAGTTTTTGTTGGCTCTATCTTCCAAAGATGTCCCCGGCCCCTCTCCCAAGCACCTTACACCAAACCTCCTCCATCTCCAGCCCAGGCCCATGAATTAACTTACCCCTTTGCTTCCTTTACAGTTCATTTTCCACAGACACCACAGCCAAATGGAACCTTTGAAAATGTAAATTAGTTGTATCTTTCTTGAACTTTAAACCCCAACAGCTTCCCCTCCCACTTAGAGTAAAATCCCAGCTCCAAAGCTGGAGCAAGCTGGCCCCTGCCGATCTCTCCCTTACAATATTCCAGTCATACTTTCTGTTTTTGAACATGCCAAGTTCATTTCCACCTTAGGGCCTTTCGGAGATCATTTCCTTTGTCTGAAACCTTTTCTGTCATATCTTTGCACGGCTGAGTTCAGGTCTCAGCCTGTGTCCCCTCTGAGAGGTCCTCCCTCACCACCCAGTCTAAAAGAGCCTGCTCTGTATTTAGTACAGCCCCTGTCACTACCTGATAGCCTCTTGTTGGTTTGTTGTCTGTGTCCCCCGCAAGCTGGCACGGTAGCTCCTTGAGAGACAGGGATCACTTCTGTTTGCCCACCACGATATCCCCAGTGACTGGTCGTGGCACATAGGAGACACTCAGGAAATGTTAGGTGAACGATGGTGTGTGTGAATGTGTGAAGAGGTGAAGGAACTTTGTTCTTTTCTCAACCCCCGACCTCCCTCTCAGGTCAGCTTACCATATATGGTCTTCGGCTTTCAGATTGGTCAGGCCCAGCATTCCAGCAGCTCTCAGGAATAACACAGACCTGTGCCACCAAATCCCTGGGAATGGTACGGAAGACAGGAAGGGCTCTCTGGCCGGGAGCGGGACTCTGGAGATTATCGGGCCGCCAGCTGGGGGAGCACTCAGAGTTGCGTCCTGCTCTTCTCTGCAGGCTCTGTGGGCTGCCGCCTGGTGCAGGGCTTCCCTTTCTGTCTTTCTGAGGATGGTAGCAGCTTATATGTGGGTGTCCCGTCCCCTCTCAGCCTCTTATTTCCCGTCTGGGGGGATAGTTTTTCTTTCTCCCTTGTGAAGGTGTCACTGGCCTCAGGGAAAACAGATTCTCAGTGAGGCCTTGCCTACTCCATGACCCTGAGTATAAAATAACACTTCTCTCGTTTAGGATAAGGTGGCTTACTTCTCCTACCCATTCACATTTGAGGCCTCCTTCCTCCATGAAGACGAATCTGCTGGTGAGTAGCTCAGTAGATCCTGGGCCCAGAGTGGTGGGGGGAAGGCCTCCTGTGACCTGGCTGCTTCTCTCACTTTTCCCAGATGCCCTCCCGGAGTGGCCTGTGCTGTACTGTGAGGTCCTGTCGCTGGACTTCTGGCAGAGGTATCGTGTGGAAGGCTATGGCGCCGTGGTGCTGCCCGCCACCCCAGGTGACGTCTCGTCCCCGCCCTCCACGTAGCCCACATGCCCCAGCTCCTAGGACTGAGACCAACACTTCTCAAACATTTGGCCTCTCCCGGGGAGGAGGAGGCACAATTAGGAATTAGAAGCATTGAACTTGCTGGATTCCTTGCTCCTTTGAGGCCTTCTCCCTGCTCCCTGAGAGACAGCTGAGTGAGCCTGAGGCTGACTCGGAAGCCGACGGCCCGGGCGTTTGTGGCATCTGCTCCGAGTGCCTCTGTTTTGACTCGCAGCCTAGAGGGAAGCGCTCGGGCAGGGTGGGCTCTTGGCATCCGTGTATCGAATGGATCGGCATTCATTTTGAAGTAAGAGCCGCTGTGTCCTGTCTGATGCTGGGCATTGTGCTACGTGCTTCTCGGGCAATCCCACCAGCCACTCCACGAGGGGGAGGAATTACCATTTCCCTTTTACTAGTGAGGGGAATGGGGCTCGGAGGAGTGAAGAAACTTCTGCTGGGTACACAGGTAATAACCGGCAGAGCTGAGGTGTGAATTTCTAGCTGACTTATTTCCAAACAGGTACCCCAGACCACCAGGATCCCCTCCTCAGCGGTCAGGTTGTCCCCAGACAAGGTGTTCCAGTGGTGGCTAGGCTGTGTCACTGCTGAGAGTCCAGTGAGGGACCGCATGCCCTCTCTGGCTGAGGCCCCACTCTCCCGGCACAGGCTCACACACGCTGACAGTCCCCACGTGGAGGCCCATGGAGCTTGGCACGCTGGCTGAGCTGAGGAGGTTTTTCATCGGCGGCTCTCTGGAACTGGAGGACCTCTCCTACGTGCGGATACCAGGAACCTTCAAGGTACCTTTGTCTCAGGGCAGACTTCACGTTGGGAGCTTAGGTTCCTATCTTTTCTGCAGAAGGTGGGATCAGGGTTAAGGCCCCTTTGTTGCTTCATTATTACTTAGTCCCTTCTTTCCCGTGGCTTCAGCTGAGGTCATTGCTGCATCTTAAACCAGGTCCAGACATTTCTCGGGAAATAAGTAGATTTAAAGTCCTGTCAGAGTGACTGGCCCTTCCTTCCAGACCATCACTGACGCTTAAGTCACCAAAGGCGGCGAGGATTGGCAGGCCTCTTCTCAGACTGCTTATTCTCAGCTCAGAAAGGTTAGGGCATCCCCTGATGTACAGTTGGGAGCCCCATGTTAGCCTTGAGGTGATGGAGTCTGGGTGCTGGGAGGAGGTCCCCCCCCCAGCGGATCTCTTTTCCAAGAGTGGGGGTAAGAATGGGTCTGCACAGTGTTTGGGGTCTAGAACCCTCAGAAACCTGACGCTGTCTTAACTGCATGCCTCAGGGGGAGCGTCTGAGCCGCTTTGGGTTCCGCACCGAGACCACCGGTAGCGTCACCTTCCGCTTGCACTGCCTACAGCAGTCCAGGTGAGTGACCCCGGCCCTCCGCCTCGGGGAGCCTTACACCACGGGCTGGGCAGCAGCCCTGACCATGTGCTGGGCTTCTGTGCAGGGCCTTCATGGAGTCAAGTTCCCTCCGGAAAAGGATGCGGAGCGTGCTGGACCGTCTGGAAGGGTTCAGCCAGCAGAGTTCCGTTCACAATGTCCTGGGTAGGTTTCCTCCACCCCTTAGCCGGCCACCCCGCATCGGCACGAGCCCCACCCCTCCCCACACCACGGTGGCTGACCACTGCACTTGCTCTCTGCACAGAGGCCTTCCGTCGCGCCCGGCGCCGCATGCAGGAGGCCCGAGAAAGCCTTCCCCAGGACCTCGTGAGCCCCTCGGGGACCATGGTTTCCTAGCTCGCAGCGGCCCTGTCCCCCTTCCCCCTGTGCAAGAGGATAAGACGGGTGATGTTTGAGGCTGGTGTCGTCCTGCCTCTTCGTCTTTCTCCCCAGCGACCCCACCAGCCTGCTGAGACCCAGAAGAGCAGAGAGAGTCCCAGACCAACGCCTCTGCCGAGTCTTCGGCAGGGCCTCCCTCTGCCGGGCGGCGGTACCACTGGAGACCTGCGATCCCTCTCTGCATATTTCAGTTCCTGCGAGCGGCTGTCATGCCAGGGCAGGCTTGCTGGGTTAGCGCAGTGTGGGGTGACTGAGGTGAGGTGAGGCATTACCATTAGTCCTGTCCCCACACAGCCTCTTTTCTGGCTTGTCTGTCTTGAGAGCAGAGAGCTGCAGGCGCCTCCGGCCTCACAGCCTGCGTTACAAGTGGAGGCTCAAGAAAGGAAGAGGAGACAGATCCCGAATGCCTGGCCCAGGAGCCTCAGCCTCCTCTTTCCAGGGTAGCCTCCTCCTGCCACTCGGGGCTTGTTGGATTTGAGATACAAGGAAATGAAGGCTAAAGGCAGTGCCCAGTCCTTTCTGCTAGCCGGGTAGTATCTTTTATTTATTTTTTTTTTTGTATATAAAAACTTTTTGTACTGACTAACATGTCGGCTGTTTTTCTGCTCAGGTTGCTGGTGTGGCCAGGGTATTCTCCTGAACCTTCCCCTTTCTGCCCTTCCCCACTCAAGAGTGTCTGGAGTCAGCCTGCAAAAGAGGCTTAGGGGTTAGTCCCAGTGGGGCCCTGACAGTGCTCTTCTCAAATGTTTGGAGCAAAGCACAGGGCTGAGGCTGTGCCCTCCCCAGCCTAACGCAGAAACCAGCTCTTGCCCTCAGCAGTCTTTTATTGGTACAAGCAGAGCTCACCGCCCGGCCTGCAGGCTCAGCAGAGGGTGGTGGGGCGGCTGGGTCTGGGTGTGGTGTGGGCTGCAGTCATGGCCGGGCGATGGGGACAGGCTGGGAAATAGCAGAAAGGTCAGAGACCAACCAGATGACTCTTCTTGCCTGGGCCTCAAGACCTTCTTGCACCCAGAGCCAATAGACCTAAGACCTACAAGGCTCCCAAGGTGGGTGGGTTCACCGCTGCCAGGAGCCCTGGCTGTCGCTCCCAGCCACAGAACCAGCCATGAGCCAGAGCCAGCAAAAGCGTCAGCAGGTGCGGTTGCTCCGGGGGAGGAGGCCTCCTCGTGGTCTTCCCCGGGTTCTCTTGTGCCTGTGGCCGGAGGCTTGGGGTGGGCTCCTGTGGAAGCAGCAGACGTGGGCAAGTGAGGAACTTGCTGGAGGTCCAGACACGGGGCTGTTTTAGGGTGCTGACGACTAAGCTAAGGCTTCCTATCTGCTCCCCAAAGTCCTAGGCCTTGGATTAATTCTCTGTCCAGAAGCTAGCATACCGGAAGCCAGCAGGGAAGACTACCCTGCCTCTAGCGACAAGTTTGGTTGTCTCTGCCTGGAAGTCTAAAAGGATTCAGCATCAGATCTGGTCAGGGAATGATGTTGGAGGAGGGCCGCCCCTTACCTGTAGAGGCCTCATGTGCCCCGCCAGGCTGACAGGTTCAGCTTTGGGATGGAGGTGCAGCTCACAAAGCCCCGCGGGTAGGTGTTGGCCCTGAAGATGTCCCTCGAAACGGTGGTGATGCCGGTATTGTCACACACGATTCGAGACAAAGAAATCTTGCGCAGGGCCTTGCGCTGTCTCTTGGTGAAAACTCCCCGTTTTTCCCACCAGAACCTACCAAGACAAGTCAAGAGATGTAGGTGAAGGTCAGGGAGGAATGAACATAACGAGCACCTGCTGTATGCCCTGTACTTCACATTATTTCACTCGTTTCTCCAGAATTCCTGCAAAAATTTATAAATGAAGAAATTTACAAATGAATTTGTAAATGAAGAAACAAGTACAGTGGTCAAGGAAATTGCTCAGTATTAAGGGTGTAGGAATTTAAGCGGCCAGGACTGGATTTGAACCTGGACTCGGGTCATAAATGATAAGCTTTATTGGAAGGAAACCAGATTTAGTCCTTTCTGCCTGTTTTCTGGGACTTAGTAGCCAAACAGCTCAGGCACCATCAGCCTTGCCCGGCCCATGGTCTCTCTCACTCTGACCAGGCTCTCTGCAGAGGAGCCTCCTGGCCTCAGACCCTGTGAGCTCAGAAGAAATGAATCTAAAAGGGCGCTTTCCCCCTTGCTGAGTCTTGACATGTTAGTGCTTTTCTGCCCTGCCTCTGGGGCTGGTCTCTTCAGGGGAGGGTCCCTTACCTGTCCCCATCTCGGGCTCTCCTGAACTGGTTTTCAAAAAGACAAGCCAGAAGAGGCCCCACTCGGGCCCCTGGCAAAAGAGGCTCCGCGATGGCCCCAATCCAGATGTCAATGTTGTCAGGTGTCCCGTACAGATTCAGGAACTTCCTCGCCAAACCCTGGTTTCGCAGCACCCGGCTGAGCTGTGCCAGGTTCCGGGGCTGGGAGAGCCCACAGAAGCGCCTCCAGGCATTGTACCCTGTAGGGAAAGGGGGTGGAGGAAGGTCAGTCTTACCCTGCTGACTTCCCCTTAGCTTCTGCTTCTCCAGTTTCTCCCAAGAGAGCTCTGGGGTCAGGAAGTGTCAGGCCGAGCAAGATCTCTGCTGACAGAAGATCCTGAACCTTCCAAAGATCAAACCATTGCCCTCTAGTTTCCAAAGTGAGCACACAACCGTGCTGTGTGTGCACCGAGCTGAGGAGTGTGTCCTAATACAACACCTAATACCCCAGGGCTATTGGGCTCAAGTGCATCACTTAGGTACAAATGAGACAGACCCAGAACATAAAAGACTCTTACTCAGATCTGGAGAAGGAAAGAATGAACAAATACATAGATGAACAAACCAAGTGAAAAGTGTGGTTAAAGTTTACTCAGAAAAGGACCACATGCTGTATGATTCCCTCTGCATGAAAGGTCCAGAACAGGCAACCATGTAGACATAGAAAGATCAGTGATCGTCAAGGGCTGGGGTGGGGACAGGCAGTGACCATTATTGTAAGGTTTCTTTTGTGAGTGAGGAAAATGTTCTGATATCAGCAATGGTGAACAGTGGGCCTAAGACCTTAACAGACACCCATCCTGCAAAATGAGCGATCGATGCACAACTCTAAATATACTGAAGTCATAGAATCGTATACTTCATATGGGGGAATTCTATGATATGCTAATTATATCCCAACAAAGACATTTGAACATTTTTTTTCACTACCAAAGGCCAGCCTTCTGATTTCTCTGCTATTAGGATCCCACCCAGGACCAAGCCAGAGGATGGGGTGGGGACCATGAAGATAGGAGACAGATTTGCCCTAACCTTGAAGAAACACCTGCCCAGGGGTGCCTGGGTGGCTCAGTGGTTTAAGCCGCTGCCTTCAGCTCAGGTCATGATCTCAGGGTCCTGGGATCGAGTCCCACGTCAGGCTCTCTGCTCAGCAGGGAGCCTGCTTCCCTCTCACTCTCTCTGCCTACTTGTGATCTCTCTCTGTCAAATAAATAAATAAAATCTTAAAAAAAAAAAGAAACACCTGCCCAATATTATCCATTGAACTACAACTCACAAACATCATCCTCAGGGTGAGCAAAGGAAGACGATACAATGCTTTACCTCACTAAGCACTGGCCGTGATCATCTCTTAGGGTCCTCACAGCACCCCTGTGAGGCACTTTGTAATCTCCATTGTATCAATGGGTATTTGCCCAGCTTGAACAACTGTGACTTTCTTCAGGTTACCCCACCAGTAAGGGAATTTCATACAAGCTCTTCCAATTCTAAATTTGGTGCTGAACTTGGGAAGGGATTGGAGGAGACTGTGGGAGCTAGTGTCTGGACAGTATTTCTGGGACAGCTTAGAGGGCAAGGTGTGGCACCTGGGTCACTGGCAATCTCAGTTCTCCAGCAGGGGGCACCCACGGCTCTTTAGTGATGGGAAAACCACCCCCCAACCGTTTAAGGAGGCAAGAACAGGTTCTTGAGCACAGGCTGTGAGCCTACCAGGTACTATGGTAGGTGCAGTGGAGACTGCCCCATCCCATTACATAGAGCCACAGACGAGCCGAGGCAGATGGGGATTCAGGTTGTAGACAGGAGAGTACGGGAGGGGGAGAGGTGGTGAACAAAGCCTTCCCCTAACATTGTGGCTTGCACAGGAGGAAGGAAGGAGACATTCTGAACCTGATTCAATTTTACTACTTCCTAGTTATGTGGCTTCGAGAGGATGACTCGCTGTCTCTGAACTTATTTCCTCATCCATAAAAACGGCCATAATAATTGCTTCTCAGGGTCATTGGCAGAACAAAATGATTAATAGCCATGAAAATTCCTGGCAAAGTGCTTAAGTTTTCTTCTTTCTTGGGATACACTTTTCTTCTTTCCTGCGATTTTTGTGTCCTCAGGAAACAGCCAAGGCTGTCTTAAGTCTACTCCACCTGGGTTCCTGCCTCTTAGGCTCTTTGCCTTTCTGCACTTAGAGCCCGGAGCCAGTTCCTATGTCCCCAAAACTAGAATCTTCCTCCTTGGAACTCGCCAGGGTAGCGGGGAACAGGGCACTTCTTCCCTGCCCTTTGAACCTACTGTTTTCTCCACCCAGGATGTCCTAATCTGCTTTGCCCACAAGCAGACTATGTCTAGGTCGTGGCCGTGCTATGAACCTACAGCTAGAGGCCCTACAGCAGGGAGCGAAGATGTGGCAGGATGGCAAAGGGTGGTCCCAGCGACGCTTTCCTTTCCTTTTCCGAGCTTGGCCTTATGGGCTTCTGAACCACAGTGCACAGGGTACATGGTTGTAGCCAGAAAGGATGCCCCAAGGGTCTCCTCTGAAACCTGCCCCTGCCCCCAGCAGAAGCCCCAGGCCGAGCAGAGCCCTCACCTGGGAGGCCATGGTCCCGGCTGCGCTGCATGTTGAGAGCCGCCAGGTCCAGCCCGATCCTTCGCACCTGCTGAAACAGCCGGTCCCGCAGCTCGTCCACCAATATGGAATCCTGACGGTTCAGCTTGGCAGGGGTGGCCATGAGGCCCCGGATGATGGGGTCGATGCCACCTGGTGGCGAGAAATGTGAGCAGCAAGGACCGGATGGGCCTCTGGGGAGACCCTGGGTCATGAGGAGGCCAAGCTAGCTCAGAGCGGGACAAGTCAGTGGCTTACATTCCATAATGTTTGTATCAGGAAACAAAGGCCTGGGTAGACTTGAAGGGAGCTGAGGCTGGCAGGGAAAGAAGTCACCCCTACTTCTTGAAGAAGGAGCAGAAGGCAACCTCCTACCTGGCCCACAAGCCCATCTGACATGAGTCTCCTTCCCTTTGAAATCCTCTGATCCCTGAGGGGGTGGGAGGCCCAGGCCTGAGGGTCTTGGTGCACCTGCCTTGTACTGCCCTGGGGAGATGGTTAGCAGTGGCCTGAGCAGCAGCCCGGCCTCCTGGCACTAAGCTTGGTCCCACTCCCATTCCCATCTGCTTTTAAGACCTGGTCACCTTCATGCACGATTCGCCAGCTGGCAAAGAAGCTCGTGCTAAGCGGGACGCGTGAGTTGGGAGCTGAGGCCCGGTACTGGCTGTCCAAGCGGAACATGAAGGGCTGGAGCATGGTGTGGCCGAAGCGGAAGGCCAGGGTGAAGACATTGGCCACACGAGGGTCCACTTTGGAGCAATACCCACGGTAGGGCCCTAGCGTTCTCCTGGCCCGGGCCTTGCCCAGAACCAGGGGCAGAAAGTCTCGGTAGGTGATGATCTACAGGAGAAGGCAGGAGGAACATTACCTTAGCAACCGTCCACCCCATTCCCTTGCCTTTGGACAAAACTTTTGCTTTCTGAAGGGCTCCTCAGACATACCAATTCTTTATTGCCATCATGTCAAATGTGGAAATATGCATTTCCCATTGGCCGATGAAGGTCCCAAAGCCCAGAGAGTGGGGTGACAAGGACAGTGTCACACAGCGAGTTAGTGGCAGAGTTTACCATACAGGTCAGATCTCAGGTACACTCCCCATTACCCAGACCCAGCTGATTTGAGGCACAGCCCCAAAGGATGCATTAAGGGAAGTGGGAGCCACTCTACCAAATGGTGTCTCATGCCAGATTGTCTTCTGGGGGTGCTGGGTCTAGGACTCCCTACCTGTACCATGGCGCCCACGATCTTCCGGGCCTCCTGGTACAGCTTGTCTCCTGTCCACCGAGGATTCAGACGCTTTAGCTCTGTAGCCAGCCTGTTGTGCTCCCGCATAAAGAGGGTGTGCATAGCCGCCAGTTTGGGGGTTTCCGATGATCGGGAGTCACCTTGAAAACCCCAAGTTCAGAGTCAACACAACCCTCCCCAGAGAAATGTCTTTCTGCTAAGGCAGACAGTGCTCTGGGGACCAGAAGGAGGTAGCAGCACGTTATGACCCAGACCAAGTTCCCCGTCCTCACTGGACCTCCATCTCCTCAGCTGGGCAATGGGGCTCCTCACTGACTGCCACCCTCCACCCCACACAACAGGTCAGGATGGGGGAGACAGTGGGGTCTCAGGTCCCAAATTTACTGAAATAGGTTCACACAAGTGGGAAAGCAGAGAGCAGCTGCTGGGCTCGGGCATGATTCTGTTCTACCAGTGACCAGGCCCACAGCTGGTGGAGGGACCAGGATGACCCTAGGAACCTTGACTTTGGGACTGCAAGCCCACCTGTCCCATGAACTGCAGCCATCAGCACACTCTCCACTAAGAGCTAGACCTTTCCCCAGCTGTGAACTTGGGAGCAGACTGCTTTCCCTAGGAGCCCAGGGAAGAGAAAGAGGGTTGGGCAGAGCCCATTCCTATAGCCAGAGCTTCTCCTGGAGGCCCGGAAGGAAAGCAAACTCCTGGGCTTTACAGTCACTTGCTGGCTTTGAACAAAACCTTTTGTACAAGGTCTTATTTAACCTCTTCTTCAGGCGACCACCGGGGGCTGACCTGCCAGGAAGCAGGGGATGCGTGCTTCGCGGTTGGTGAGGAGGCAGGGGTCATCACGAAGGTTGTCAAAGGGCAGCAGGGCCCGGCCGTTGTCGCTGAAGCGGGTGTTGACAGCCAACAGCCCCAGGAAATTGGTCTGGTTGCGAAGCCGCAGGGCGAGGGAGACCTCGCTGCCATACACCATGCTGGCATCCACGAAGGAGGTGAGTGAGTTGAGCTGGTTTCGGACTTTGTTCCTGTTTTGGGGGCATGCGGGTGCCGAGCGGAAGAAGGGGATGCAGTCACGCTGGTTCCTGATGCGGGGGTCATTGGGTGGGATCTGAGGTAGAAAAGGAGCCAGTGGTAAGGGGGGCCCTCAAGAGAAAGCTCACTCCTCTGGATCATTCCTCACCTGCTTCAAAACCTTTCTTGAAACTCTCCTCCTCTAGGCAGCCCTCCTTGACTCACTCAGATTCATGCTGCTCAGCAGGTCAATCTGAGCATCTTTAGTGCTTTGTATCAGAGAGTCACGAAAGGATCCTCATTTTACAAATGGGGAAACTGAGGCTCAGAGAAAGGAAGTGACAATTGTTAGCAGGAGAGGAAGGATTAAGACCTAGTTCTCCTGACATTTGGGATTGTGCTGCTCTCATTCCATTTAATTCTACAGACATTTCCTAAGCACCCTTCTATGCTGGGTGCTTTGGAAACCAACAAAGGTCAGCACAACCCAGCACAGGTTGCAGGAAGCTGGCATTCAGTGAAAACAGGTGCACAAATAGGGAATATGACTCTAAATTGAGGCGCTATTTGCTATGCTTGATCTAAAAGGCAAAAACAAAAGGTGTGCTAGGAAGATATAGGAAGATTCCCCCAAGGAGGTGCCCTTGAACCAGAGCTTGAGGAATGGGTAAGGTTGCCCCGTGAATGTCACCCTATCTGTTAGGGGTGAATGAATTTGGGGGTGTATACACGTGTGTCCCCCACCTCCCTGGGCCCATATCCCCAGAGAGGCTCTGCCCCCTGGAGTCCGTCTTTCCTTTCCTAGTTTTCCACACCATCCTTGCCTCAGCCTGAATGATAGCACCCTGCTCACAACAGCACCCCAGGAACTGGTGAGAGCTTCAGGGCCCTTGGACCTCTTCAGGAAGGAGAGAAGGGCAAGAGCTAAGAGTCCCTAAAGGCTCTCAAAAGCAGCAGTCCAGAGGCTTCCCCTGTCGGGATCAGACCCTTGGGTCGGGGCTAGTCTCCAGTGCTTCCTCCTCTGTGAAGCCTGCACTAAACCTGCTGGCAGATTGCCCCGCCCCCATCCTCACCCTCCAAACACACACAGAACCCGGGGTTATGTATAGGGTCCGGCTCCTCACCTTTGTCCGACACTTCAGCACCACAGACAGCTCCTTGAACGGGCAGCTTCACCTTGCTCACCCCCACCCCCAGCACTTGGCCTGGGGCCCAGCGGAGGTACCTTGATAGGGAAGCAGGGGGGCAGCTGCGCACAGCTCTTCTCGCAGTCCACACCCGCAGTGAAGGCCACTCTGGCGGGGGACTCAGGGGCGAAGTCCAAGTCGTGGTCAATGAATTGGCCCCACTGCATGAACATAAGGGCCCTGCCCCGGTCGGAGGTCAGCCTCTCGCTGGGAAAGCGCACGATCTGGTTGGAGACGTCTCGGACCTGGTGGGAAGAGAGGTCAGCGTGAGGCATCCAGGGCCAGCTCTGCAGATTGCCCCTGTTGGCATGAACACGGTCTCTCCTCCTCTCTAGACCTTCCCTCCCCAGCTGCACTTTGTCCCACCCCCTGTGGGGTGCTCATGGCCTCAGGTGTGGCTCCTGAGGATTCCAGGAGTACAGAAAGGCAGAGGCCAGGTTGGCTGGCTGAGACCTGACCAGTTCTTCCAAAGAAGTAAACAGATCGAATGGATAGATCAGTTTATAGACCAACGGGTGCCCAGACAACAGAAGTGACTGAGAGATGCATGGACCAGTCAGTAGGTGATGGATAACAAATACAGAAGGAACTGGACAGACAGATGGAAGAATTAATACACAGATGTTGATGGAGGAGTCATACTGACATATGAATAGAAAATTGATAAACTGATAAATGTGAAATCGTTTCAATCAATAGACATAGAGTAAGACATGCAGCTCTTCTCCTTGGATAGATACTTTGATACTAATTCTTTCGGCACTATACTGGCTGGCATTACTAGATCACGTCCTACGTACATGTTCATACTAAGGACCTTATAATTCACACATCAGAGACACGAGGTGGATTCTACTGCCATTTTACAGATGGGGAGACTGAGACTCAGCTGTATGAGTTGCTCAGAGTTGGAGCTGGCCAGTGGCAGAGCCAGGATTCCAGCTGGCTGGGGGCTGTGCTCTTATTGTTTCAAAGCGGCGCACCCTCCGGACCCGCAGCCCCTACTCACAAGAGGGAGGAGGAAACCATTGCGCCTCCTGTTGGGTGTCCAGCCGAAGGGGAGGGACAGCCTGTCCTCATACTCAGCTGGCAGCCAGCGAGCCAGGGCCTGGTTGGAGGACCCCAGCAAGGGTCTTCTCCTGCAGCAGAGAGTTGGCTCTAGTCGGCAGGAGTTCTGGGCCTGGAGAGCACTCACCATGGGGTGAGGGGCAGCAGAGGGGAGGGAGGCCCCCTTGGTCAGGTGCGGCCCCCGTACCCACCTGTTGTTGCATTGCCCGGTGATGGTTCGATACTTGTTGCTGCACTTCTCCTCCTGGTCCCGGAGAGCACAGCCACTGGCCTGGGACAGCAGCCGAAGCTGGGGTTCTGTCAGCACATCTGGGGGTGGGACAGGTGGCAGGGTCCTGGCTCCTTCCTGAGCTGGCCTGTTCCATACCTCCCATCCCCGGAGCCTCTTCCCTCCCAACAGTCCAGGCTGTGTACCCTCCTTTCCCAGGCCAGGGCAGGCCCTGGGGCTCAGTGGGGAGTACAGTACCAGTGACGTTGAGGGAACTGGATCCCTGGAGTTGTAACTTCCCCTCCAGCAGCTCCAAGGCCACGTGCATGTAGTCGGCAGCCCGGACCACTGTCCTGGTGGCTGCTAACGGTTGTTTGAAGTAGGACAGGAGGTCCATGGGGCTGGCCAGGCCACTGCGGAGGCGCTCCGTGATGCTGCAGGGGGAGAGCAAGGGTTGGAGAAAGGAAGCAGAGTCCCCCCAGCAGAGCCCCAGCCTGGGGGTGGACAGCCAGGGCAGTGTGAACCGACAGGATGGACGGAAGGGAGACTCTCTACCGACATGGCACTGTCCCTAGTGCCCAGGGGCAGGGTGATGGCTGACATGACCATGGCTGGAGCCCACCCACTGCACTGACCCTCCCAGACCCACCTCTTCCAAGTCTGATTGTAGGCAGCATCCACCAGCAGCTTGGCCTCTGTTATGCAGTCCCGAAGGACTGAGGTCTCCACGGTCGCAGGGGAGGCTGATCAGAGGGAAGGGGACTCAGGGTCCAGGGGAGCCATGGGCTCCCCCTAGACCTGGACATCTCCCCCCTCCATCGCCCTCCTCCTTGGCTGTCCAAAGGGCTATTACCTGAGCCAGTGCCCTCACAGGGCAGGGCCAAGATGAGTGCGGCCAGGACCCCTGCCAGGGTGAGAAAGAGCTTCTTCTCTGCAGTGAGGCTCCCGGCGACAGCGGGGCAAGGGATCGACACACACATCCTGCCCAGAAGTGGGCCCCCTGCACCCCTCTCACCTGGAGGTCCTCAAGCCGACACCTCTCACCTCCTCTTTTCTGGAAGTAGCTAGGAAGGGACTTTTATAGCCTGTCTGTGGGTGAGGGAGGGGAAGTCCAGCCTCCTGAGGTGGGGCCCTGGAACTTCCCTCTCATTTTCAGGGGAAGCATGAGACTGAAGCACCCCTCACTCACCCTCCTTACTACTGAGCTCACAGGTGTATTTCCCTGAGGCTCAGGGTAGGGCCTGGAACACAGGTGTTGCTCAGTGAGAATTTGCTGGAAGATTGAGGAGGAGTGTGCCTCAGAAGGAGCCTGGGCCTGGACCTGCTACGAACTAGTCGTATGGCCTTGGGCAAGTCACTTCTCCTCTCCAGTCCACATCCTTAAATGACACTTGGACCTGATGGTTGGAAAGGCTTCTCTCCTCCCCCTAACTGGGCAGAAATGGGTCTGCCTTGCTCTTGTATCTCCCCAGAGCCCTCAGCACTAGGCTGGGTGTTCAGTAGGTGCTCAATAAATGTTTATTGAATGCACGAATGGCGTCCGATCAGTGATTCCAGCCCTCCCCCTTACTCCCTTTCCCTGCCAGGTCTCTCTAAGATGCAGGAGAGGACCAGGCGATGGTGGAGGCAGGGCTGAGCCGTGAAAACTAAGGGACTGCATCAGGGGCCCCCCGGTGAGCTGTCACAGGGAAAGTGCCAGCAGAGCGATGGTAGCGGAACTCCACGCAGGCAGAGGGTGGTCCAGGGCTCCACACTGCTGCCCAGGTTTCCTCAGTGAGTCTCCCTGACAGGCTTGTACCCGAGCAGTGGGCCTGGGTCTGGATTGGCTCAGGCACTACCTGTGTGACTCTGGCTGGGCCTCCATTTCCACGTGGGAAGGGCAGAAAGCCCTCAAAGGCGGTGCCTTCTCATACCCTTGCCTTTGCTCCCCAGTGGGCTTCCCCTCTGGGCCTCTGGGCCTTGGCTCCACCACATCCCAGTCCACCCGAGGCTGCTGAGCTCCAGAATCCTCACCCCAGCCCATCCCATCCGGCCCCAGACACCCCACAGCCTGCCTGTCCTTGCTTCTGCTCCAGAGCCGCCCCTTCCTCACCTGCTCCGAGGCCCCGTGCCACCCGCCCTCCACGGCCCCCCGCCCACCCCAGCGCCCCCGGCCACAGTGGCCGTTGCCCTTGAGACACCCCTTCAGCAATGTCTTTCACAAGCTCCCGTTGAAGGCCTGGGCCCTACTGATCTTATCTCCCTTCCTTCAGCAGGTGCCCCTCTCCTGCGACAAGGCAGCCTAGAAGGAAAGTCACAGTGTAGTGGCTAAAAGCCCACGGCGTTCCTGGTGCTGAGCTCCTGCATGGCCTGGGGTAAATCACAAAGTCACAGAGTGCTCCTCAAATGTACCTCACCTCCCTGCACGCAGGGAGCCAGCGGCCACAGGAGACTGGAGCTAGGGTGGGCTGGAGGTCACCCAGGTTGCCCTCTCTCCAGGATCCCCCTGAAGAGGACAGGAGTGAGTTCCGCTATCCCCGCAGAGAGGACTCTAGCTCTCCAGCAGTCATGAGTTCCGGTGACTGCCGTAGCCACGGGCTGCCGTGGGTTCCCGGGAGAAGCTCAGGACAGAACCTGGACTCTAGACTCAGCCCTGTTTGTTGGCTGGTCTCTGGGGCAGTTGACCCGTTGACTGCTGGAGGTGGTGACGAGAGGCAAGCAGATAGAAAGGGACCACCTAGGGGTGCCTGCGTGGCTCAGTGGGTTAAAGCCTCTGTCTTCAGCTCAGGTCATGATCCCAGGGTCCTGGGATAGAGCCCCACATCGGGCTCTCTGCTCAGCAGGGAGCCTGCTTCCCTTTCTCTCTCTCTGCCTGCCTCTCTGCCTACTTGTGATCTCTGTCTAATAAATAAATAAATCTTAAAAAAAAAAAAAGAAGAAGAAAGAAAGAAAGGGACCGCCTAGGGGCCCTGTACAAGAAGCCCACGGTGTGGGGGGGTGGCAGTTTCCCTGGGGTTACGGCCAGGGCTGGGCTGATGGGCAGAACTTCTGGCTAGGTCTACCCTGGGGTTCTCCTGCCCCTTCGGCCTGCTTTCTGCTGCCCTCTGGCAGGACCCTGCCTCTAAGCTCCAGACACCTGACCCTCCATGGACAACGCCCCCCGCACCCCTGCCTTCTGCTTCCAGGCCTCTCTGATTTGGTAGGAAGGCTCCCTCTGAGGACCACAGCCTGCATACTCTGGAGCTCACTGACCTGCACCCGCTTAGGTCAGCTGCTCAGCCCCTGAGCTGGCTTCTCCACTGCCAGATGGAGGTCATTGCTGTGTCTACCCTATGGGAACCTATGTAGAATGCGACTGCAGTGCCTGGCACACAGCAGGCGCTCAGTGACGCTGAGTAGGCCTTGCTGTCCGGCCTCGGGTTGCTTCCTTTATCGAGCTCACTCCAGGCTGTGCTGGGAGGGGAGCGACCACCCTCAGGGTGAAGGCAGGGGCCAATAAATGTAAGGGCTTTGTGGCCCATCCAGGCCGGGGCACCTGAAAGAAAGGGAAGAGAGTGAGGGACGGAGGGAAGGAGGGAGGGAGGGAGTAAGACAGGCCTCTTAAGTTAGGTTTGTTCAGACTTTGGCTCTCTGTGCCCACCCTCCTCCTCCATCAGAGTGGGCATTCCAGCTGTCACACCGGGGCCACGGGAAACCCAGTGGACTGACAGTGATGGGGGGAGAAGCCATCCAGAGGCTCCCCAGTTTGGGGACCTGCACCCCTCTCCTGCTGTGACCTTCACTGAGAGGCCGGCCGGTCCCTGTGGGGTCCTTGCCAGGTCACACAATGGTTTGCTTTGATGTGTGCTGTTTTCTGTGGTCAAAGTGGAACACACCCGGAGACCAGAAGAAGGATATGGGCTGGGGCCACAGCCAATGCCCACTGGGACCTCCCGGGAGGGATTTTAGGTTTTCTTTGGGGCTAAGTGTTGCCCAGTGGTATCTAGAGTATCTGATACTGGGAGCAGACTGTTTTTTGATAGCCTCTCCTCTACATAACAAAATTATTTCCAGTAATACTCATGAAATGAAACAAGTAATGATAATGGTTAGAAAAGAAATGTGTGACTGTTCTCATATTAAACTTTGTACGTGCAATCATACCAGTAAAGAAATAAAAATAAAATACTAAAATACAAACAGGTAAAGAGCATCGGATTAATACTTTTAAATTATGTGTCTGTGTTTTAAATAAAGGGGAAAAACTACCCACATATTGATGTTTTTAATATAATAGTTAAAATATTATTGCAGTTTCTGTTTTCTTGATTTGTTTTTTAGTTTTAAAATAAACAACTTGAATTTTTTTAAAGATTTTATTTATTTATTTGACAGAGAGAGATCACAAGTAGGCAGAGAGGCAGGCAGAGAGAGAAGGGGAAGCAGGCTCCCCACTGAGTGGAAAACCCGATGTGGGGCTCAATCCCAGGACCCCGAGATCACAACCCAAGCCAAAGGCAGAGGCTTAACCCACTGAGCCACCCAGGCACCCCACAACTTGAAATTTTAAAAGAAGAATCAATTTCAACGGCAAAGATACTCACATTCAGTAAACTATTCCTGTATGAAGTAAAATTTGCACTTTAAAAACATTGTAATTTGGGGGCGCCTGGGTGGCTCAGTGGGTTAAAGCCTCTGTCTTCGGCTCAGGTCATGGTCTCAGGGTCCTGGGATCGAGCCCCGCATCGGGCTCTCTGCTCAGCTGGGAGCCTGCTTCCCCCTCTCTCTCTGCCTGCCTCTCTGCCTACTTGTGATCTCTCTGTCAAATAAATAAATAAATAAATCTTTAAAAAAAATAAAAACATTGTACTTTGCAGTTTACAGTGTTTCACTGGTGCAAATTTTAAACACAAATTGTAACTCCGAATGGTCACAGAAAGTGACAGAATTGAAGGAAATCAAGTTCTGCCTTTCTATCTTTGCAATCACTATGTTCTCACTGTTGTATCAAACCCACCATTTTTTAAAAAGATTTTATTTATTTATTTGACAGACAGAGATCACAAGTAGGCAGAGAGGCAGGCAGAGAGAGAGAGTGGGAAGCAGGCTCCCTGCTGAGCAGAGAGCCCGATGCGGGGCTCGATCCCAGGACCCCGAGATCATGACCTGAGCCGAAGGCAGACACTTAACCCACTAAGCCACCCAAGTATCTCCCCCCCCTTTTTTTTTAAGATTTCATTTATTATTTATTTGACAGAGAGAGACACAGCAAGAGAGGGAGCACAAGCAGGGGGAGTAGGAAAGGGAGAAGCAGGCTTCACGCAGAGCAGGGAGCCTGATGTGGGGCTCGATCCCAGGACCCTGGAATCATGATCTGAGTCAAAGGCAGACACTTAACAACTGAGCCACTCAGGTGCCCCCACAAACCCACTATTTAAAAGCAAGATTCTGCAGCACAAGGGGGAATGGAAGGTGCCAAGGGCAGCCAAAGCCAGCACCAAGACTGAACCTTCCAGATGAATGCATGCATGCAGCCCAGGGAGCCACACCGAGCCAGAATTCTACATGACCTCCAGGGAGAATGTGGTGCTATTAAAGGATGAGTAAGAAGGACGCGTTCATTCGAAGCTTACACGTAATATTATTAAGGCAACAGTAATTGCAGAGTGGAGACCGACAGAAGACATCTTTGGGAAGGAGTGTTTATCACAGACACTGCCTGGCATTGCCTACAAGATCATCAGGAGCGGCCCCACCTTTCGTCTGGGGTATGAGGACGCTTACATTTCCTACAGACAGTGCGCCCCTTCTTTTCTGCACAGAGGTGGCCGCATCCTCTGCCCTGCCCTTGGTACTGGTGCTTTGCCCCTTCCTCTTGCCCTTGATAAAAGACAAGTCAGGAGGTTTTTAAGTCCCTCCTCACACACTCCAACTTTGGGTACCTGGGAGAGGACGGAGTGGAAGCATGGGGCTCGGAGCACCTGGGGCTGAGGATAGGGCTGCTTAGGGGCCGTGCTGGGAGTGAGCCTAGCCCCTTCCAGGATTCTAATGGGCAGCATCATGGTCTCTGAGAGTCTGCACAACAGCCCAGGGAACCCGAAATGCTTGCATGTTTCTAGGCCCCGCAGGATCCCTCCAGCCTCCACTCACTCCTCCCCACCTGCTCACCACACTCCAGCCTTGAATTCCCTGATGCTTTCTGGAAGCACTATGTTCTCCCTCACCTCCAGGTCCCTGTAATGTTCCCGATGAACTACTCAACTGCACAACCCAGCTGAGAAATCACCTCCTCCAGGAAGCTTTCCTTCATCCCTTTCTTGTTCACCCCCAACACAGTCTGGGTTACATCGGCAGAGCTCTGATGCTTTTCTCAGCACATATCAGGCTGTATCAAAGGCACACTGTCACTATGTCCATCTCCCGGACTGGCCCCTGAGTCCTTTGGGGACCCCAGGCCTGACCTTGTTTACAGCCATGTACCTAGCACCCTGGACTGGCTGGGCCCATGGGCAGGGCTCAGAAATGTTTGCGGAACAAGAGTGAACCGTCCTGTGTCCCGACTTAACTCGGGGAGTCGGCATACTCTCTTCCACCCTGGGAAGGAGGACATGTCCCTTCCCCCACCCAGCTGGGATCTCTTCTCCCTTCCCCAGGTGGCAGTCTGGGACTCCCAGGAACTTGACCCTGACAGGCCAGGTAGGCAGGGTGCAGCAGGGTTGGGGAAACGCCATGGTGACCACGTGGGGCCTTGAGGTGGGTGCTAGGTGACCCCCATGACTATCCTTAGTGTAAGGCTGAGAGGCCAGAAGCCTGTGTTGGGGGCAGCTGGAGTGGGTACTGCCTGAGGGACATGAGGACGGGACAGTCAATTGAGCACGGAGGCCTCTTGCTGAGGACATCAGAGCGGGATGCCCCCCAGGGTTGGGTGTTTGGAAAGCTTGGCTCCTTGCCAGGAGCAGGTGAGTTCCTCCCTCCATATGTGGAGTCCAGCACTTGCAACTGGGGATGGGCCAGGCTCTTTACAGGCTGTGGCCCGCTTGGACCTCAGAGGCTGGGGAGACTGAGAATAAGGGGGCCAGAACAAGGTAGGGGTGCCCTGAGGGTCAGCCCCTCAACTGCTCTCCCTCGCTCGCTGGTGGCCATGGAGTGTGAGGCCCTGGAGGATGTGGTACCACTGGTCCCACAAGGGTTCTGTCCCCTCTGCTGACTCATCTTGGCCCTCCATACAGTGTCTCCTAAGGAAGGAGCCCTGGGGGCTTACACAGTCAGGTTCCAGCCCCCGCCCCCCTTCCCCAGAGCCCTGTCTCCTCTCTCTATTCCTTGTCCTCTAAACCCGCTGGCTTTCAGCTCCTGCAACAGGCCTGTGTCCACCTACTGTGGGTGTCAACCATGAAGACCCTTTTCCTGTTGTGCCTGGAGACTCCTACCCTCCCTCCAGGCCCCACCTACAGGGAGCATCGCCTGCCCCAGCCCCACCAGCCAGAACTCGAATGGCCGGGTTTTCTGGTTCCCTGCCTACAGTTCCTTTCATAGAACCTAACATGCTTGCAACTGTACATGTATTTCTGTGGTTGGATCCGATGAAGCTCCATCCCCCAATAGGTCTGTGTGTGCCTGTTCTATGGCTCACCTGAGGCCTGGTAAAGCCTTAACAAGGGTTTGTGGAATGGTGGCATCTTCTGTGACCTTGCCTGTCCCAGCTCTTAGGTCAGGGAGGGCATTTGTGCCTTTTCCTCATTTAGGACCTGGTGTCCCTGGTCGGCGTCATTATCTCCCTGGGCTGGGCTGGCTCTGGTTTAGGGAATGCTGTTGTAGGCCTGGCCCTGCCAGGCTGAGGCCCAGACCCTGGACCACAAGGGAGCCTTCCTTTCCTGGCTTCTTTTCACTGCAGTACCCTAGAACCTTCACGCCCACCCTCCCCTGGCTATCTCGAAACCTCAAGATTCTGCAACCACTTACATAAGAACCGTCCCCCAGCCACGGTAGAGCTGCTGGCCTGATTGGATCTCTTTATCTGCTTGGCTCCAACGGCCCCCATGGAGACAGCCGCAGTGGCACAGGGCTTGGGGCCTGCTGGGCCTGCTCCTGTTCCCGGGCTGTCTGGGAATGGGGTCTTTGGCCCTATTTGCATGATAAGAACACTGAGGTCTGCAGGAAGAAGGTGCGGGGATTGGTCACTGTGCCAGAGGCCAGGGTGGGCCAGGAGTGTATGCACGTGTGTGCACGGGTGTGCACGTGTGTGCTCTAGAGCTGAAGACTCTCCTGAGCAAGACTGGAAGAAACCTACTGTGGGGCCTTGGAGAGCTGGCCTGGAAGCCCTGCACCATGCTGGCTCTGTGACCTCGGGTAAGGGCTTGACCTCTCTGATCTGCTAGTCAGCCATGAGGGGGGATGTTCAGAAGGCAGGAGCACTCTCTGGTGAGCACTTGAGAGATGCAGAGGTCCAAACTGGGGGGGGGGGGGGGGGGTCCGCTGAGGGGAAGACCCCTTCCTTTCTCCTCCTTCCTGCCTTGGCATTCTGTGAGAGCTGTACCTCGCCTCTTCCATTGGACTGGAAACTCCCAGGGGCAGGGACTGGGGGCGGGGGAAGGAGGGTTATGGGCTTGCAGACAAAGCAGCAACAGAGTGAGTAAGAGGGGCTCAGTGGGACATATGACCCAAAGAGCCCTGATGCTTGTGGGGAAACTGTGGCCAAGCAGTGGCTCAGTCAGTCGAGGACTCAGCTGTCCTTGTCATTTGCCAGCCTGGGCTCTGTGCTTTACTCTGCTCACCTGAGTCCTCACCACAACCCTATGAGGCAGGTGCTGCCCCCTGAGACCTCAGTTTTATGGTCAAGGTAGAGTGAAAACTTGTCTTGGTCTTGGAGCCAGGGAGGGGATGTCAACCCAGGTCTTACTCAACAAGCTGTTTCCTCCTCCCCCAAGCACCCAAGGATGCAGTTGTGACAGACTGGGAAGGTGACCTGGGCCTGAGCCCACAAAGGCAGGCCTGGTGGCCCCTAAGTCGGACTAGAGGGCAGTCTGCCAGGCCACCCTGGAGCCCACTGTACTCTAGGCTCCCTGCTGGATGAGGCTGCCCCAGCTGGGGGGGAGGGGATGGAAGCCACTCTGGGGCGAGGGGAGACAGGAAGGAGCACGAAGGGGTAGAGGCTGGGTCCCAGAGCCTGAGAGGGAGAGCTGCACCCTCCCTCATCCCCCTTGCCCTCACACTCTGAATCAAAACCTCCAACAATCTCTCCACAAGAGAGGGCCCACACCGATCCGTTTTTGCCTCCTGGCATCTCAGTACATCTAGAAAGAATAAATGCCTGAATGCTGTAGAAATTTACACACCCTGTTGAACACAATAGTCTCTTGCCTAAATCTTACAATTTAGGAGTTTTAAAAATGCGAACAATGATTTGAGCGGTTCCTGGCTGGCTCAGTGGTAGAGCATCCAACTCTTGATCTCGGGGTCATGAGTTCAAGCCCCACATTGGGTGTAGAGACTATTTAAAAAAAATAGGTTTTAAAAAGGCAAGCAATGACTTGAAAGATTGTGCAGATCTTCCCCCTATCCTCCCAGTAATGGCCTCCCCAGCATCTCTGGTGGGGGTGATGAGCTTGGGGGTGGCCCCAGCCCCTTGGCAGCACGGGAAGTGGCTGGAACCAGTGTCCTGGGCAGAAAGCCTATTAGTTGGGACCTTTGTGCTAGGTGAAGGCCTCTCTCTCTCTTTACTCTTCCTCTCCTACCCACAGTACAGTCTTCTGATACCATCATGGAAAGAGTGATGCTCATCCCCTCAAGGAACAGTAGCCAAGCACGAAGGGGCTACTATTTGCTGCCTCCTTCAGCCCTCAGAACCCCAGAGTGGGCTATTCTGAGTTGGCCGCTGGTGTTGGACTCTGGGCAAAGACAGGTCTTCGCCTTCATTATGTCTCATCTAGGCAGCAATGACAGTTCTGACTACAATCAGGCCTTGTAGACTCCAATACACAATGGGCATGGGAACATTCCAGAAGAGATGGAGCCAGATGCTCCCTCAGTGCTCCTCCTGACACAGCCCTATGAGGGCTTACTGGGCTAGTGGATACACTCCAGAACTGGAAGGTCAGAGAGCTTGGTGCTTCCATGAGATGTAGAGACATGGCTGTGGGGGGCTCTCTGGGAGGCATCATTGCCCTTGGTGTCCCAAGGCACCAAGTGATGTCAAGGACCAGTATTTACAATAGTATTGGTTCCTTTATTCTTTCAACAAATACTTGTGGAGAGCCTTCGCATTCTAGGTCCTGTGGGAAGCACTGGAGGTGAGTAAAAGCAGGTATCTTATGGAGGACAGATGTGAAACAAACATTGTCTCCTGCAGGTCTGAGGGAGGAAAAGCCCTAGGTACATCCCATATAAACGGGAAAGAGTATTGCTATATCCTCGTGTTAGGAGACTTGGCCAAGTTTAACAGCCAGTTAAGGCAAGAACTTGAACTTGAATCTAGGTCTCTTTTCTCCACGTCAGATTTTTAGCCCCCTCTACTGGGTCTGACCTCTTTAACTCATTCTCTGCCCGGTAGCCAACATGTCCTTTCTGAAGTACAAATTAGATCATGCTACCACCCCAAACTCCAGTCAAGTCTTCCAAAGATTCATTGCATTTAGAATAAAATCCAAACTCTCTCCTCAACTGGCTCTTATCTACTTACCCACAGTAACTTAAAAATATATCCACAAATTCTTTGACATTCCTCATCCAAAAGATGGAGTTTAATTCCCTCCTTTGAATGTGGGCTGCACTCGATGGCTCACTTCTGTCTTACAGAATGTGGTAGAAGGGATGCTCTGTGACTTCTGAGACTGAGTAGTAGAAAGGCCACAGCTTCCACCTGGCTCCCTGTCCCAGGACACGTGTCCCCAGAACCAGGCTACCAGGCTGTGGTAGACCAGTCAACCACCCCACCTAGGTTCCTAGCTGACACCAACATCAACAGCCAGACATGTAAGCTAATGAAACTCACATGCTCTTGCCTCACTTTCGAGTCTTCCAGCAGAGGCCCAAGAAGCAGAGATAGGTTGTCTCTGCCATGGCCTGCCAGAACCCCTGGCCTGTAGAACTTGTGAGAAATTACATAGGACAACTTGTTTTAAGCTGCTAGTTTTAGGGTTGATTGGTTATGCAGTGGTAGGTAACTCAGACAACATCTTAGAGCTCACCTTCTACCAAGACCCTCTTCGTTCACCACACTCTGGTTACACTCTCTTTTCTTTTCCCTTTGACCACCAAGCTCATTCTTAGCCCAGGACCTTTGCACTTGCTCTTTCTTCTATCCAGAATGCTTGCCCATCACCCAGATCTTGGTCTGCCTGGCTCCTCACCATCCAGATCTTTGCCCAAATATCCCCTCCTAAGAAATTCCTTCCCCAACCTCATCTTGTAACACAGCCCATCTTACCAGTCACATTACCCCATGCATTTCCTTCATAGCTTTTATTCATGAAATCATTTATTTGTCCATCTATGGCTTATCTGTCTCCGCACACTTCTTCCTTCCTCTTTCCATCACCTCCTGTGGGGAGGATGAAATGATGTGTCTTTTCCTTATGCGAGTTCTCACTGCAAGTCAGTGGATCTCCTGGTCTTTGTGACTTTTCTGTCAATTCACACTGTAGGGAAAGTCCAGGAGCCTGTGGGCCCCATTTCCGCATTCTTGGGAGAGTCTCAAGGGCCCTCCTGGGCACATTCCCTCTATGACAGGGCCTCCTCTTTCCCCCCCCTCTTGGCCTTTCACCTCAGCGGTCACCCCATAGCCTTGCTGTTTTATTGACATTTGTACAGAATCAGAGAGAGCATGTGGTCCTCTCTGTCCACTGCTCACACTCTCCTCCTTCATAAAGCCTCTGGTCTTCTCCCCTCTCTAGTTCTAATTCTTTTCCCCACTTTCTCAGGGTCCCCCTTAGATTTCATGTACACCACACTACACACACACACACACACACACACACACACACACACACACACACACACTGGTTCATGAAGGGCAGGGTGGTGGAGAAAACCTACTTGGCAGGGAGAATTTTAGCTCTGATACTGTTCAGAGTTGCCCAGACATGGCAATTATTGAAGCACCTTCAGTCAGTCTTATGGTTTTAAATTCTCCACAGAGAGAACCTCTAATGGCCTTATAGGCAGACTCTGCCCTTTCCTTGCATGCCCCTGCATCCTTGAGGTGTAGGAGACATGGCTGTGGGGGTTCTCTGGGAGGCATCATTGCCCTTGGTGCCCTAGCAGCTTCTTCTCCTGCTTTCGGCTCCCTCCCCATCCCAGCTCCCTCAGCAACTGCTAATGGTTCCTACTGGATTAGCCACTGCTGCTCCCACATGGGTCTTCACAGGATTCCCTTCTTCCACAGGGTCCTGCCCTTTCTTCCCTTGGGTCAGCCAAAACAAAGTCAGTTTCCCTAAGAACTTAGGGGTAAAGAGGACAAGTGGGACAGAAAAACAAAATTGGAAGTAGTTGTTTAATGGTGTCTAATGGATGAATAAAAACATGAATGCCTAGACATAAATAATTACAAGTTCCTTAGATGGTGTCATTTAAGGAGTACCCTGCTTGTGCCTTTCATGGCAGACACACCTGGGAGGGAGTCTCTCCACCCACATGCTCATTCTCTGGGAACAACCCTCACCCACAATTCCTGCTGGAGGGATGGACTTTGACGGCCATGCTTATGTCACCTGACCCACACATCCCCTCAGCCACATGGGACATGTGGCCCGATCTCAGACCATCACGTTATTCTCATAGAGCTTTGGAATTTGAACCAGAGACCCTGAGCTGAAAGCTGAAAGCAGAATGGGAAGGTCTGGTTTTTGGGTTGAGGCTCCCATCTGAGCCATACACAAGGTGACTGGGTAAGGACAGAGAGAGGGCAGGAAGGAGGAGAGACCAGCTGTGTCTCCCGACAGCTTCATAGCCCCCACAATATACAACTTCAGGGAGAATTTTAAACCTCCTCTTTTTGTTAAAAGTGGCTGGGTTTGCAGCCCCTTGTAACCGTAACCAAAACCTACTTCTCTTCAACTCTGCAGAACAACCTGACCCCAAAGGCCCAGGGTGAGAGTGAAGGAAACATGCGATGGTTGTGTGGCAATGAGGTCCAGGAAGAGAGATCGCGAGGGACACCCGCAAACTGGAGGAGGGTGAGAGCCCATATGGACATGAAGACTGAACTGGCAGAAACCAATGCAGGGAGGGAGAGGAAGGGGAGAGGCGGGGAAGGGGTGTGGGTAAGGGAAATGAGAGTCGGCACAGAGCTGAGGAGTAGTCTACACACAAGCACTGCAACAGGCCCTGAATGCGTGTTCCCGAAAATGAATGAATGAACCCATGGACAGATCTTCCCAATCCTATTTGCAAGAAGTGTGGAGTCTAAAAATGGGGGTGAGGGCGGTGGGGAGAGCAGTAAGATGTCAGAGCCTTGCAGACATGGCCCCGAACTGAGGCTCACTCTCTGCTCTCGGTTTCACTCCCGGGCATGTCGCAGGGCCCTCTGGAACTCAGCCCCCACCCTCTCCAGGCCTCCCTCCCTGCATGGAGGAATGGCCGCCAAACACTTCCAAAACACTACCCATCTGATGAGAGAAGAAATGTCAGGAGAAGGATAACAAGGACAATAATCCTTGCCTAGGTTCTGGGTAAGGTTTATAAAATCTTCTTCAACACGTTCTGGAGTCTTACAAGAAATCTGGGAGCTTATGGGGACAGATATTCCTCTACGCCAGTGCAATGAGGAAGAATCCATGAGCTCAAGAGAAGCCAGAGAACTGCTCCAAGATCACCAGTCTGGGAAGAAATTGCCTGTGCTTTCTCTAACACTCTGGACACAGACCCAAAGAGGCTGGGAAGACATGTGAACGAGAACCGCTCTCACTGGGGAAATAGCCCCTCACTAGAGGACGCCATCCACCAAGAAGAGGAAAAGAAGGGTGTGGCTTTCCAGAACCATGAGAACACTTCTCATAACTCCAGCATCAACCTTAGCCACCAAAGATCACTTTTTCCTTCTTCCTAAAAATCTGAGTCAGTTGTTTAGTTTTAAAACTCACCCTCCTATGAGGACCTCCACACCATAACCGCAAGCTCTGAAGACAGAAGATACAGTAGATTGTCCTCCATGTAACAAATGGAAAACAAAGCCAAGGAGAAGGGACCTACTCATTGTCACTCCTCTTACAAACCAGCCGGCGCCTCCCTAGTCTCCTCACTGCTGCCTGCACCTCCTGGTTCCTCAGGGTGTAGATCATGGGGTTGAGCATGGGGGTCATGACTGTGTGGCCGATGGACACAGCCTTGTCCATGGAGAAGGCAGTGAAGGGCCGGGCATAGAGGTAAATGCTGGGAATGAAAACCATAGACACGACGACGATGTGGGTGGTGCAGGTGGAAGCTGCTTTCCTCCTCGCCTGCCCTGAGTGGGACCTCAGCATCACCAGGATGACCGTGTAAGATATTAGAAGGAGAAGGAACCAGATGAGGACCAGCATTCCACTGTTGGAGATCATGAGGAACTCCAGGAGGGAGGTGTCCGTGCAGGCAAGTTTCAGCACTTGGGGGACATCACAGTAGAAGTTATCCAGGATGTTGGGGCCACAGAAAGGCAATGGGAGCATCAGAGCCAGTTGGGCAATGGAATGGACAAAGCCTCCTACCCAGCTAGCCACCACCAAGCCCACACAGAGCTGCGTGTTCATGATGGTGATGTAGTGGAGGGGCCGGGAGATGGCAACAAGGCGGTCATAGGCCATGACCGAGAGGAAGAAGACCATGGCACCTCCCAGAAAGTGGAAGAAGAAGATCTGGGCCATGCAGCCCTGGTAGGAGATGGTCTTCTTCTCAGAGAGGAAGTCCACCAGCATCTTTGGGGCAGTGACAGAAGAGAAACAGAGGTCTATGACAGCCAGATTTCGGAGCAGAAAGTACATGGGAGTGTGGAGCCGGGTGTCTGAGGTCACCGTGACCATGATGAGGAGGTTTCCCATGACAGTGGTGGTGTAGACAAACAGGAACACCAGGAACAGGAGGAGCTGGAGCTCTGGAGTCTGGGAGAGTCCCAGGAAGACAAACTCTGATGTCCACGTGAGGTTCCCTGGCTCCATAGCACCTTCTCCAAACACCTAAAGAAACTGAACCACAGGCATAGATGCCTGGAGTGACTACTTGCCTTTTTAGTGTCTGGAGCTGAGAACTGAGTTGTCCAGGTTTATATGATGGGCATCCTAGGTGTAGACCATAAAATGAGGTGCTGATTAAATGACCTTGTCTGTGGAGAGTTTACAAGTTGGTGCTGTAACATACATTCATGAGATATCTTAAAGGCACCCAGAGACATAAGCAACCCGCTTTTTAGAGACACATGGAGTCCAACAGAACATCAGTCAAACTTTAGATGTCCCATTTCCTTAAGATTTGACCTTGATTAAGTTTACTTAATCTCTCTGGGTTGTCTCATTATCCAAAAGTTAGGAATAAAAATACTTGATGGCATTTTCTGAGGGTTTAAGTAGAATGACACTTGCAAAGTTTCTAGAACAGTGCCTGGAAATAAGTGATAATCACTCTCTGGGTCATCTCCTCCTCTAAAGACATCCTTCCTTCTTCTAGACTCAAATAAATTTTCCTCCCAGTCACTTTTCACACAATGTTTAACACATCGTAATGTTAATGAACTTTTTGTGTTGTCTGTTTTCCCTCCACAACACAACCCAACAGAATCCTACAGACACGTGGTCTCGATTTCACAATGCATTTGTGTCCCTTTGTGCCCATCCTTGCTCACAGACGGTACTTGGTTAAGCACCTGGTGTTGAGTGCCAGATGGGTGAATGACTACAGGGCATGCAGGTGGGGGCGTAGGAGCCCCTGAACATGGTTGGATGCCTGGGATATGAATTCTTCCCCATGCCCTAGTGTTCCTTCCCCTTGTCTTAGTGTTCCTAATGTTCCTTTACTTGGTGAGATTCCCCAGAATGTACCTGACACGAGAAGCAGAGGGATCGGGGACTTTCATTAGATGAAGTAACAGAATGAATATATTGTTTGAAGAAGACTCTGCTCTTTCAAAAGAACCACCATTTCAGAAGACGGTATTGAATCCCAGGGCAGAGAAGAAAGGGAAATGTTGCAGGAATAGAAGTGGAAATTAATGAAGGACTAAAGGAAAATGAAGAGGGAGGGAGAGGAAGGAACAGAGCAGGTGAAGGAAGGGGAAATGGGAAGATGGTGCGTAGAGGGTGGGGGAAGAAACGGGCCAAAGCTGGAGAAGGAGGTGATGGAGGAGGAGAGACAGAGGGGCACCCGGTGGGCTGGCCTCAGTCCTCCATCCTCTCCCACCTGCCGGTACAGCCCATTATGTACTAGAGATCTTTCTGTTCTTACCTCCCACACCCATGCCCCTTCCCTCCGGTCCACCTTCTGCGCAGCCGTCCTGGAGACCCTTCTCAGCGCGACCCCGAGCAGAGCTCACGTTCTTGCGACGCCGCGCTAACTAGCGCTGGTGGGGAGCCGAGCACCTCGTAGATCCCATCACAGGGGAAACACCTACCTGCATCTGTGCAAACAACATCCACGCAGCGGGTCCAGTGGGCTCTGGGCTGTCAAAACAAAGCCTCCGCCTGCCTTTCTAATCACGATCTCCTCCTCCGAGGACCACGGGCTCTTTAATGGATTGTGGCTTCTTAAACCTGCCACCTCTTTGCTGCTTTCCTCGTTTGTGTCCTAGAATTCTGTTCGTTAGCTTCTCTGCCTTAGACAATACTCACTCGGACCTCACCCTCTCTGGCGCCCGTTTCACCCATTCTCCCCTGCAGAATTAATTCCCATGTCTTGGGCTTCTTGTAATACTTTAAGAACCCCCCTCAGTTGTGGGTCTGTCATTTATTTGTTCCGGCTTCTCCCGTCAACCAATTACATTGTAATTTCCGTATCTTATTAACCCCAGAACTTGGAACAGCAGCTCTGGCATGGTACATGCTCAATAAATATTGTCAGATTAATGTGGCAATGAGGTAATTGAGGGATGCCTGGGTAGCTCAGGAGGCTGAGCGTCTGCCTTCAGCTCAGGTGATCCCTGGGTCTTGGGGTCGAGCCCCGTGTCGGGCTCCCTGCTTCTCCTTCTCTGTCTGCGTGCTGTTCCCCCTGCTTGTGCTCTCTCCCTCCCTCTCTGTCAAATAAGTAAATAAAATCTTTTAAAAATTAGGTAATTGATTTTGTGGAGAGTTTCTGAGTAATGTTGCTTGTCCCCTGCCCCTAACTCATAAGGCTGGCTCTATGCCCAGTTGCTAACATTATTGGGTTTTACATGTAACTGAAAGCGGCCGTTTTAACAGCACATTTCCCCTGAATTACTTCCCAAGGCTCTCTTCACAGTCAAGTCTGTCACATATTTATTCTGCCCACCCTCCAACAAGTGTTTTCAAGAACCCAATTATTGCCGACCTATCGGCAGGTGAGGAGACCCTCAGCCACCTCACACGCATCCTCGCATCTTCGTGGGCATGACCCTGGGGAAGAGGGCATGACCCTGGGGAAGAGGGCATATTCTCAGGGAGAAACCATGGACTGAGCTCAGGAACCTGAGCTGGAATGATTCCCACTGGGGGCAAGGGAACAATGGGAGTTGTTAAAAAGTTGCCAAGTCTCTCAAAACACTATTTGCAAGGTCTGCCTTGAGGGCAAAAAACAAACAAACAGAAACCCTACTGAGGACGCTGGAAATTGTAGAGATTCATGAAATATAGGATTAGGAGACCAAAATGAGAAAAAACAGAGTCTCTTCAA
Source organism: Meles meles (assembly GCF_922984935.1). NCBI lineage: Eukaryota > Metazoa > Chordata > Mammalia > Carnivora > Mustelidae > Meles > Meles meles. The sequence continues at coordinate 31,956,205 of NC_060083.1, forward strand.
AAGAAGTCAGATTTCTGGGATTTTCGGAAAGACTCATTTCATAGAGCAGTGGTTTGTGCACGTGAGAAGGCCTGAGAATCAAGCAGGGTTGTTGACACTCAGAAGCCCCACGTGGAATTTTCATTGAGTAGGACTTCAGTGGCACCTGAGAACTTGAATTTCTAACAAGTTTTCAGAAGATGCTGCTGCTGCTTCCCTGGGGTCACAGTTTGAGAACCACTTCAAGGTCGTCAGCGCAGCATGTGAACAGTTCTCTCACGACATCCCCAACACCACTGGTTTGCTATCTTAAAAAATAGTTTTAATTGATCTTGACTTGGGCAAGTCATAGGTGGGAAAATATTTGTATACGACCTTGGAAACCAAAACCCTATAAACGTTGTCTCTTTTCTGCCAACCATACCACACAGTTGATTCCTCATCCATAATCCAATTCTACTGGACCGTCTATAAAATTCTAGTACTCCTTATGTATGAGCGTGACTCAGTAGGATCTTTCCTTTCATACAAGGACTAATATAGGAAGTACATATACTTTCTTATTATGCTGTACTGGTGATGATTGGAATTACCTGGCTTTATAACTTTGGTGTACTATCAAACTATGATTTCTTAGAGCGCTCTGTCTACGTGAGATTTGTAGGTTGGTTTGAGTTCTTTCAGTGAAAATATTTATACTTAGCAACATCAGGTCCCTCTGGCATATAAAAACACTCTTCCAACTTTGGTTTCTCCCACGTGCAAGAGCTGTAGATTTAAAAAGCTAATTCTTCCCAATATTTAGCGTTTGAATCCATTTTAAAATCCACCCACTTGTGGCACCCCTGGGTGGCTCAGTCCTTTAAGTGACTGCCCTCAGCTCAGGTCGCGATCCTAGGGTCCTGGGTTTGAGTCCTGCATCAGACTCCTTGCTCAGCAGGGAGCCTGCTTCTTCCTCTGTCTGTCATTCCCTCTGCTTGTGTGTGCTCTCTCTCTTTGACAAATGCATAAATAAAATCTTTTTAAAAAATGAAATTATAAAATCCAGCCACTTGTGAAAATAGCCAGTGCTAATGCTGGGGAAGGCAAGAGGTTTTTACCAATCTCAGATTGGTAACTATCAGATGTCACTAATTATAACATTATTAACTGTAATTAAATTATCTAGATTAATTCCCTATGATTCTGATTCAGTTCTCAATTAGAAAGCCCATGTGTGTTCTAGTTTATATATATCTCCTCTCAAGGCACGCAAGTGTCCGTAGAACGTCGGCTACACCACATGTCTCAACCCCAAAGTTGATACCTCGGAGTGAGATGGTGGGTGATTTTATCTACTTTAAAAATTGATTCCACTGTGGCTTATTGTTTTGAAGTATTGTAGCTGGCCCACTGTGAAAATTCAGTAAATGTTTGCTAGTGTGAGTGGAAGTTATCTTCCTTAAAGAGCAGGAAAGCCCAGAGAGCATATCTGAGTCCACGTCTATGCCCAGTGCTGGGGATACCAAAATAAGACACACATTGGCTGCCAACCACCTCACAGTCTAGCAGGGAAAACAGACCCAGAAACATACAAATGCACTCACTTCAAAGATGAAACAGCTCTATCAGGGGAACGCTCAAAGGTTAAAGGGCTAAGCCACCAGTCATGCCTGGGAGAGAGGGGAAAGCTTCCCAGAGGAGGTGATACTTGAACAACGGGGCAGTTCATGCCTGTGGGCAGAAGTTTGTTTCTGGCAGGAAGAACAGAGGCCCAGAGGTGAAATGGCACAGAATACACTCCGGGAACCCCTAGTGCCTTAGCAAGGCCAGTGTGCAGGGGAGGGGTGGGGGATGAGGGCGGAGAGGAGGCAGGGATCAGACTTTGGAGAGCTTTGAGAAACCAGGTTAACGAATTTAGATTTTATCCTACAGGACATGAGAAGCCAGTGGAGGAGATGAGCAGGAGAGTGACCTACAGATGAAGGCCTTCCTGGCCACAGGAAGCGGGAGATAGAAGGTTGGGGAGACTAGACAGAGGGGGACCCACTCCTTTGTTTCTTCACAACCCACCCTGTTTCAGAAAAGACTTAATGAAGGCTGAGAGCCATTAAGGGGCTGTAACTTTGCCTGTGTCCTTGACCCATCCCATTCCAGGTTCAAAAACTCTTGAAGATGTGAGGCAGGTGAAGAGAAGAGAAGAGAAAGGGAGGAGAGGGCAGAGATAAGACAAGAAAGAGGAGAATAAAAAGGTAATTCAGAAAAAACCAAAGTCAAAGCCAATGAGCCAGCTGGGACACATGATATTAAGATACTTCTTCAGTGACTCTGCGATGCTCTTGGCCTTTCCATATGAGCCAAGATGGCCTCCATGGCTCCAGTCCTCATACACTCCATTCAAAGGCTGGAGGTGAGGAAAATGGTGGGGACAGTTTCCTTCTCCTCCTGCATCTCTTGCCTTTAATCACGGAAGAAAAATCTTTCTGAGAAGCTCGCCAGCAACACATCCTTTATTGTATTTGTCATATCTGGATCACTTGAACACAGGAGCACTCCTAGCTTTTAAGTTTTCTGGCAAAGTGAATACTTATATTAGGGAACAAGCAAGGAGAAAGGAGCTGGGAATGACTGTTGTGTTCTTATAAAGCACCTGGGAACTGGAACAAACATAATGGGCCAGAAGCAAGAGAATCTTGACAATGATGCAAAGTTTCTCTTAAATAAGAAAATTCATAATAGGAGAAGTCACCAGATCAAATGCAAGTAATGTAAATGAGAGGGAGGTCAAGTAGGAATCTCTCTCCCGGAAGAAGTCCTGAGACACATCACCCATCTCCACCCAGTGCAAAATTCCAGCATCTGAGCCAAAGATAGGAAATCAAGATTTTTTTCTTTAGAGAAAAAAATTCAGAAAAGTAATCCTTAAGGTGTTGACACTTAGGGGTCCTTCAGCAAATAGCTGCTTCCCACCTGAATCCCTGAGCGAAGTCTAAAAGCTTTACCTATACATAGAAGTAGCAACTAGCATTATATTGTCTTACTCTTAAATACAGATAAAAAAAGATCATCAGGAATTTAAGGAAGACCACCAATGCAAAAGCAAATATAAAATAAATAGAAGAGTGAATGAGAGGAAAACAGAAATGGCCTGGGAAAGAGAAGGAAACTTCTTTTTTCTTTTCTTTTTTTTTAAGATTTTATTTATTTATTTATTTATCAGGGAAAGAGAGAGAAAGCACAAGCAGGGGGAGCAGCAGGTGAAGGGAGAAGCGGGCTCCCTGCTAAGCAAGGAGCCCAATATGGGACTCAATCCCAGGACCCTGGGATCATGACCTGAGCCAAAGGCAGGCGCTTAACAACTGAGCCACCCGGATGTCCCAGAAGAAAGTTTAAAAAAAAAAAAAATCTCCTTTTTATATAATCAGCATCCTCTGAGAGAAGCAAGAAGATATAATGGCCATAAAATAAGAACAGGATGGGATAGATGAAAGTCGCAGAACAAAAAAGAATTCTCGGAAATTAAAATATGTTGACAGACATGAAAACTATAATGGAGGAATTGGAAAATAGAGTTGAGAGAATTGCTTCTGAATGTAGACTAGAAACGCAGTCTGGATAGGGTGTCCGCAGATGGGCCCAGTGTAGGCTGTCAGAGTATGGGTGTCCCTTCCTGGCAGCTGCCCATTGTGGGCATTCAAGCAAGAACGTCCCCAGAGGGAGACGACTCAGTGTGGAAAGTCAAAGCTTCAAAGGGATGAGAAGCGTGTTCATGCAGCAGTGCAGTCCGACATCAGGTGTTGGAGACAAGCAGGGGTAGGAGGGTGTCCACACAGGGGATGTTGGGATGTGAGGTTTTGGAGCATGAGTAAGGGTAAGAACATTGGGCTGGCCTGCAGTGGAGTGAGGAAATGGAACTAGTATGGGAGATTGGGTGTATAGAGGGAGATGAATTAAATAAGTTAGCAAATTAAGGATACAGTGATGTCAGAGAAAATGGCGGAGTGGAGAACTCCAAGGGCCTGTCCCCTCCACAGAAACACTGAAAAGATATATATGCCAAAGAACAGAATTAAAGACTCCAGGAATAAATCCATACATTTACGGTCAATTGATTTTCAAAAGCCTTTTTAGTGGGGGGGAGGAGGGGGGGATAATCCCTTCAACAAATGGTGTTGGGACAAGTTGATATCCGCATGAAAGAAAAAAGTTGGACTACCACCTCAGACCAAAAATTAACTCGAAATGGATCAAATATCTAAATGTAAGAGTTAAAGCTACAAAATTCTTAGAAGAAAACTGGAGTAAATCTTCATGACCATGGATATAGGAATGAGCAAGTCCAGCAGCCAGAGAGTGACTCCTAAGGGCCATTCCTCAGCAAAAGGAAGCAGAGTAGGAAGCATTTCCCTACTCTTCAAGGAAATGCTTGATTCCAGAGCTGGAACAGGGAAGTACAAGATAAGCATGGGCATGTCACTGGGCCAGAAAGTAAGGATGTGCTCAAAGAAGAAAAAGAACACAGAAGTCAGCTAGGAAAGACTCCAACCGGCTAAATATGGGGCAAATTAGTAATAGATTAGAACTCAATTGATTTAAAAAGGAAAACACAAGTCCACACAGATATAAATAAACAAAAGAATAAACTGGAAGTTTGTTAAGGAACCATATATTGACAGTATCAAAGTACCTGCCCACAAAATATTTACTATTTTTCGAGAGAAAATGATAACAAAGATGAGAAGCAATTTGGGGGCTCTTCTGGTTCCATACAAATTTTGGGATTGTTTGTTCCAGCTCTCTGAAAAATGCCGGTGGAATTTTGATCAGGATGGCATTGAAAGTATAGATTGCTATGGGCAGTGCAGGCATTTTAACAATGTTTATTCTTCCGAAGCAAGAGCATGGAATACTCTTCCATCTTTTTGTGTCTTCTTCAATTTCTTTCATGAGTGTTCTGTAGTTCCTCGAGTACAGATCCTTTACCTCTTTGGTTAGGTTTATTCCCAGGTATCTTATGGTTCTTGGTGCTATAGTAAGTGGAATCTATTCTCTAATTTCCCTTTCTATTTTTTCATTGTTAGTGTATGAAAAAAAAGCAACTGATTTCTGTACATTGATTTTGTATCCTGCCACATTCCTGAATTGCTGTGTGAGTTCTAGTAGTCTGGGGGTGGAGTCTTTTGGGTTTTCCACATAAAGTATCTTGTCATCTGCAAAGAGAGAGAGTTTGACTTCTTCTTTGGCCAATTTGAATACATTTTATTTCTTTCTGTTGTCTGATTGCTGTTGCTAGGAATTCTAGTACATGTTGAACAACAGTGGCAAGAATGGGCATCCTCGTCGTGTTCCTGATCTCACAGGGAAGGCTGTCAGCTTTTCTCCATTGAGGATGATATTTGCTATGGGTTTTTCATAGATAGATTATTTGAAGTTGAGGAATGTTCCCTCTATCCCTATACTTTGAATCATTTTCATCAGGAACGGATGCTGTATCTTATCATATTCTTTTTCTGCATCAATTGAGAGGACATGTGGTTCTTCTCTCTTCTCTTATTGATGTGTTCTATCACATTGGTTGATTTGCGAATGTTGAACCACCCTTGCATCCCATGGATAACTCCCACCTGGTCATGGTGGATAATCTTTTTAAGGTACTGTTGGGTCCTATTAACTAGGATCTTGTTGAGAATCTCGGCATCTGTATTCATCAGGGATATTGGTCTGAAATTCTCCTTTTTGGTGGGGTCTTTTCCTGGTTTGGGGATCAGGGTAATGCTGGCTTCATAAAAAGAGTCTGGAAGTTTTCCTTCTGTTTCTGTCTTTTGAAAAAGCTTCAGGAGAATAGGTATTTACCCCCAAAGATACACATGTAGTGAAAAGAAGGGCCACCTGTACCCCGATGTTCAGAGCAACAATGGCGACAGTCACCAAGCTATGGAAAGAACCAAGATCCCCTTCAACGGAAAAATGAATAAAAAAGATATGGTCCATATATACAATGGAGTATTATGCCTCCATCAGAAAGGATAAATACCCAATTTTTGTATCAACATGGGTGGGACTGGAGGAGATTATGCTGAGTGAAATAAGTCAAACAGTCAATTATCATATGGCTTCACTTACTTGTGGAGCATAAGGAATAACACGGAGGACACTGGGAGATGGAGAGGAGAAGTGAGTTGGGGGAAATCGGAGGGGGAGACAAACCATGAGAGACTGTGGACTCTGAGAAACAAACGGAGGGTTTTGGATGGGAGGGGGTTGAGGGGTTGGGTGAGCCTGGTGGTGGTGATTAAGGAGGGCACGTTTGCATGGAGCACTGGGTATGGTGCATAAACCGTGAATTTTGGAACACTGAAAAAAAATTAAAGCAAATTAATTTTTTAAAAAACGAGAAGCCCAACAGGTAATCAAAGTGATGGTACAGGGGTGCCTGGGTGGCTCAGTGGGTTAAAGCCTCTGCCTTCGGCCCAGGTCATGGTCCCAGGATCCTGGGATCGAGTCCCACATTGGGCTGTCTGCTTGGTGGGGAGCCTGCTTCCTCCTCTCTCTCTGGCCGCCTCTCTGCCTACTTGTGATCTCTGTCTGTCAAATAAATAAATAAAATCTTAAAAAAAAAGTGATGGGACAGCAGTAATGGGAAAAAGCGAAATCATTTGCACCTCATAAGATGTAATAAGAACACAGCATTTCTGGGATGTCCCTGAAAAAGTCACCGAAATGCATCACCTGAGTCTAATTACCATGGAACATCAGAAAAATCTAAATTAAGGGACATTCCACAAAATCACTGGCTTGTAATCTTTGAAAGTAGCAAGATAACGAAATTCAAGGAGAAGCTCTTCCAGATTCAAGGAGCCAAAAAGACATGACAACGAAATGCAAATTGCAGTTTTGAACCAGATTCTCTGTCCATACAACTTTGACATTTGGCAAAACTTGAATAGAAGCTGAAGATTGGATTCTAGCAATGTATTGTTACAGCATTAATGTTAATGATGGTATGGCAGTTCGTAAGAAAATGTCTTTGCAGAAAATGTATGTCTAAGTATTAAGGAATGGTGGGCATCAGGTTGGTTACTTACCCTCAAGCCTCCAAAAATAAAGTCCTTTATACTACATTGGCAACTTTTCTGTAAGTTTGAGATTTTTCAAGAAGTTAAAAAAATTTTTTTAATATCAAGAATCAGCTGCTTAACTGACTGAGCCACCCAGGCCCCCTCTAATTTTTTAAGTTAAGAAAACATTTAAGTTAAAATAAAAGAAATATGTAGAATATCTTTCTGTCCTCTAAATGAGATATGAGTAAGTGTTAATATTAGATATCAGTAAGAGTTAATATTAAATGAAAGGACTGATACACTGGACTACATTAAAATTAACAACTCATATAGAAAAGACAGACCACAAGAAGATATTGCAATGCCATAACTGAAAATAGAGCAGTAACCCAACGATAGGAGAATTCCTACATTCACTAGAAAAAGCCAAGAGAAAGATTAACAAAAGGCGTTCATGGGAAAAGTGAATGCAATAAAAACATAGAAAGAAACATTAGGGAGGAGAGAAGTGCCAATTTCTACAGACTACAGAGAAATACTTTTTACCCACTAAACTTGCAGAAATTTAACAGTTGACAATATCAACTGTTAGAAGAATGTGAATCGATGGGAACACTTAGACACCCCTTATGAACATGTAATTGGACACAACAATTTTAGGAAACAATGTGGCACTATTTTGTAAAGTTATATGTTTGGAGATCTCAAAATTTAGCAATCCCATTACAAGATATATAACACATAGCTGCTCCACAAAGGCAATTGGAGACAAATAGAGGAATATTGAAAATAGCACTGTTGGCAATAGCAAAAAAAAAAAAAAAAAAAAAAATCCCAATAAACCTGAAAACAACCCAAATAAGCTTAAAAATATAATGTTGAGTAAAAAAACCCCAAATCCCAGAATATTATGTATAGTAGGATATTTTCATAATGCTCGAAAGCAAAACAAAGCAATATACTGAATATGTAAAACCGTGATAAAAATGTTTTTATAAGCAATAGGATGGCAAATGCAAAATTTAAGATGGTTATTTTTGGGAGGAGTGAGTGAATGTGAGGGAGAACACCCTCTGGGTATCAGTTACTGGTAAGTTCTATTTCTTGAATCAAGTAGTCTTTACGGCAGCTTTCATAATGCTATAATATTTTATAACTTACATGTATTTTACATAATCTTATGTATTTTACATAATCTTTTGTTTGTAACAATTATTACACTACACTGAAAATGTAAAGAGGAAATACTCTAAACATCAATGACATTTTCCGATTCGAAAATAAAAGCATTGGAAAAAAATAGTTACATGGTTTACCCAATGTTATCTCACATAATTTTTTATTTGATTCTATGATAAATGTGGATTTTGGAGGTCAGATATTGTTTTAAGCAAGTTTATTGAAGAAGATGTCATGAGGCCAAGAGAGTCAAGTGAACCATCCCAGGTCAATCATCTGTTTGGTGAGTGGTGGGTTAGGGGCATCTCATTTAAAGATTAGCCTTGAAATCTTGTGCTGTTTCCAACAATCTAGGCTCACACCAAAACAGAGTATTGGAAAAAGAAGTCAAAATACAGACAGTAGATACCTCTTAGGGAGAAATGGTACCAACACTTGGTGGAAACTGTGCACCAAGAAGGCAGAAACGAGAGTGTGGCTTTCCAGAATGCTTTCATGAGACTATACTTACAATAAGATCATAAGAGTTCATGCCATCCACCACAAATGAAAATAAGAATATTTTCTTGAAGACATGTCCCCAAACTGAGGTTCACTTTCTACTCTCAGTTTCACTCTTGGGCAGGTCGTGGGGCCCTCCAGAGCTCAGTCCCAACCCTCTCCAGGCCTCCCTTCCTGCACGGAGGAATGGCCACCAAACACTTCCAAAACACTACCCATCTGATGAAAGAAATGTCAGGGAGAAGGATAACAAGGACAATAATCCTTGCCTAGGCTCTGGGTAAGGTTTATAAAATCTTCTTCAACACGTTCTGGAGTCTTACAAGAAATCTGGGAGCTTATGGGGACAGATATTCCTCTACGCCAGTGCAATGAGGAAGAATCCATGAGCTCAAGAGAAGCCAGAGAACTGCTCCAAGATCACCAGTCTGGGAAGAAATTGCCTGTGCTTTCTCTAACACTCTGGACACAGACCCAAAGAGGCTGGGAAGACATGTGAACGAGAACCGCTCTCACTGGGGAAATAGCCCCTCATTAGAGGACGCCATCCACCAAGAAGAGGAAAAGAAGGGTGTGGCTTTCCAGAACCATGAGAACACTTCTCATAACTCCAGCATCAACCTTAGCCACCAAAGATCACTTTTTCCTTCTTCCTAAAAATCTGAGTCAGTTGTTTAGTTTTAAAACTCACCCTCCTATGAGGACCTCCACACCATAACCGCAAGCTCTGAAGACAGAAGATACAGTAGATTGTCCTCCATGTAACAAATGGAAAACAAAGCCAAGGAGAAGGGACCTACTCATTGTCACTCCTCTTACAAACCAGCCGGCGCCTCCCTAGTCTCCTCACTGCTGCCTGCACCTCCTGGTTCCTCAGGGTGTAGATCATGGGGTTGAGCATGGGGGTCATGACTGTGTGGCCGATGGACACAGCCTTGTCCATGGAGAAGGCAGTGAAGGGCCGGGCATAGAGGTAAATGCTGGGAATGAAAACCATAGACACGACGACGATGTGGGTGGTGCAGGTGGAAGCTGCTTTCCTCCTCGCCTGCCCTGAGTGGGACCTCAGCATCACTAGGATGACCGTGTAAGATACCAGAAGGAGAAGGAACCAGATGACATCCAACATTCCACTGTTGAATATCATGAGGGACTCCAGGAGGGAAGTGTCCGTGCAGGCAAGTCTCAGCACTTGGGGGACATCACAGTAGAAGTTATCCAGGATGTTGGGGCCACAGAAAGGCAATGGGAGCATCAGAGCCAGTTGGTAAATGGAATGGACAAATCCTACCATCCAGGCGGTCACCACCAAGCCCACACAGAGCTGCGTGTTCATGATGGTGATGTAGTGGAGGGGCCGGGAGATGGCAACAAGGCGGTCATAGGTCATGACCGAGAGGAAGAAGACCATGGCACCTCCCAGAAAGTGGAAGAAGAAGATCTGGGCCATGCAGCTCTGGTAGGAGATGGTTTTCTTCTCAGAGAGGAAGTCCACCAGCATCTTTGGGGCAGTGACAGAAGAGAAACAGAGGTCTATGACAGCCAGATTTCGGAGCAGAAAGTACATGGGAGTGTGGAGTCGGGTGTCTGAAGTCACCGTGACCATGATGAGGAGGTTTCCCACGACAGTGGTGGTGTAGACAAATAGGAACACCAGGAACAGGAAGAGTTGGAGCTCTCGAGTCTCTGAGAACCCAAGAAAGACAAACTCTGATACCCACGTGAGGTTCCCTGGCTCCATAGCACCTTCTCCATCCTCCTAAAGAAAAGGAATCATAGATGCAGATGCATGGAGTCACTTTAAGTGCTCATTCGGGGCTCCAGCTGAGTTGTGTGGGTCCAGAGGATGGAGTCTCACATGCAGACCATATCACCAGGTGCTATTATTAATGGGCTTGTCAGCAGACACCTGACAAGCTAGTGCTGTCATACACATTCGTGAGATATCTTCAAGCCATCCAGAGACATGTGCAACCTGCCTTTCAAAGATTCCATGGATGCCAGTCTGGGGACACAGTGGAGTCCAACACAGCAGCCGTCAAATTCAGGGCTTCTAGTCACTTGAGATTTGACCTTGATTAAGCTACTTAATCTCTCTGAGTCTCAGTTTCCACATCTGTAAGACAGGAATAAACACATCTTCTTTAGAGAATTGTCTAGGGCCTGACATAGAATAACCCATCATGTTCCTTCGAAAGTGTCTGGAAACGAATCACTCTGGCAATCACTTCTTCTGGGTATTCTCCTCCACAAAGACATCCTCCCTTCTTTGGATCTCACATACACGTTTCTAGGAATCACTGTTCATGCAACCCTTACCACATCTGCAAGTTAATGGGCTTTTCCTGTGACTATGGTTTTCTTCCACAGTTTAACTGAAAGCTCCCGGAGGCAGAGACACGGATCTTTATTTGTGCCCCACAGTGCCCATCTTGGTGGACAGTCAATGCTCCCAAGTCAGGTGGGGTTGATGCTGGGTTCGTGAAGAGCTGTAGGGTGCAGCCCCTTACCTGGAAAGAGACGGAGTGTGTGCTGAGACAAGAGAGAGGCCAAGGTGAGAGAGAGTCTCTGGTTTAAGAAATAGGTGATGAATATTGCATGATGGAGACTTTGAGAACTCAGCTGAAAGGAACAAGAAGTTTAGAAGATGTTACTGATACAAGGGGAGAAGATGGAGGAAGATGTTGAAACAGAGCATGGAAACAGACAAAGAAATCAAGGTAGGGGAGGAAGAGGAAGGGAGAGGGAGGAAGGGAGCAGGTGAAGGAAAGGGAAATGGGAAGGTGGGGAGAGGAGGGAAGAAGGCAAAGCTGGAGAAGAAGGTGAGGGGGAGATATAGAGAGGGATAGGTTAGGGTTGGGGGGCCTCCCCACTCCTCCTGCCCATTCTCAGTCCCATCCTCTCCCATGTACCTACAGCAGTCCATCAGAGATTAACGGTCAAGTTCATCTCATTCTTTGTCTTCCATTTGCTTCCACCGCAAGCCAGTTCTAAAAGACTGTCAGTGAGACCTTTCTAAGCTCATATCTGGTCACATTTCTCTCTCATTATAATCTTCCAATGACTCTCTAGTGCCCCTGGTTTATAACTCAAACTCTTTGGAGCTGCCTAACATGCTTGGTGGACTTACAGAGTCAAAAACCGTGCTCACCTATGTGCCTGCAACTCCCTCTCAGCATGTCACGCAGCCTATAAAATGTAGCCTTCACCTACCGTTGTAATCAGTATCCCAGTCACCCTGGAACCGACTGCCACTCAAGAAATTCATAGCTTCTCGCGTGTGCCATATGCTCGGCTATCTCCTTGGTAGCCTCGGGTTCCGTTCCCTGAAATGCCCTCTACCACCTTCTCACCCTACAAAAACAGGGATATCCCCTGCTCTGTGACTCCTCCCCCTACCTCTCCCATGCAGAATTAATCCCTGCTTTCTCTGGGTTCCAATAAGTTTTTATACATAGCTCCGTTGGAGCATTTTTCACTTTCTTCTCTGATCCTCTTACCGAGACTGTGAATTCAGTAACATTACAGCGCCGGCACCCAGAACAGCAGTGCTGAATAAGCCGTTCCTCCAGACATGTGTAGCATTTGGTTTAGTGTTTTTAGTATTAGTGGGTGATTCTGTGACCCTGTTTTCTGCATCTAGGTGGGGATTTTGTGGTGCATTTCCTCACACTCTTGTCCCAGGACCCTCCATCCCTGCTTAGTAGTTAAAGCCTGGGTTTTCACATGAGACCTGAGGCGTCTGTTTTCAACTTCGTGTTTCCCCTGAATTCCTTCCCGAGACCCTCCTCCCACTTTAAATGTACTACCATTTACTCTATGTCACTTGTTTATCTCCCCATGTTCCAGTGTTTCTGGGTCCTTCTTGCAGCTGACTTCTCTACAGAGGAGAGAACCTGGGTGTCTCACCTTCCTCCAGCCCAGGATGGGAGAATGGCTTCAGGTCTCACATCATCTTGGAGATTTCCTTCCTGCAACGTCAGTTCCCTGGCCACTGCCCACACCACCTATGACAGTGGCTGTGACCCTAGGGAGAGAGGACATGTCCTCAGAGACACACTATTGAACTGGGCTCGGCTCTAGGAGCAGAGCTGAGTTGAACCCCCCCCGCCGCCACCACCACCATTTTCTCTGGAGGCAAGGGAACAGAGGGGGTTGTTAAAAAGTTTCTAAAGGTCTCAAAACCACTTACTCTCTGAGAGATCGTCCTTAGGGGCCGAGTTCCAAGGACAATGACAACTTTAGAGATTTGCAGGATGTGGGATTCTCAGTCCATGATCTAAAAGAGACTCTTGGAGTTTTCTTCGACAAACCCATTTGTTAGACCAGGGGTTCTCACCCTTAAAGGAAGCACCTGGGGCCGCCTACGTGGCTCCGTAGGTTGAGGGTCTGCCTTCCACTCGGGCCATGATCTCTGGGTCCTGGGATCGAGCCCTGCATAGGCTTCCTGCTCACATGGGGGAGTCTGCTTCTCACACACACTCTCTCTCCCCCTCTCCATCACTCCTTTTCTCTCTCTCTTTTTCTAATAAATAAATAAAATCTTAAAAAGAAAAAAAGAACCACCTGGAGAGCTTTTGAAGATGGAGTAGTGTGTCCCCAGCTCCAGACTTTCTCATTCAGCTGGTCAGTAATAGGGCCAAGAATCTGCATCAGGAACGAGTTCTCAGATAACACTGACGCTCCCGCTTCTGAGCCACATGCTCAGCTCGACTGACTGTTCTTTCTCCGATGGGTACGCTCAGAATCATCAAGATAACAGGTTTGATTCCTTTCTTTCTTCTTCTCCTCCTACTTTTTCTTTTTCTCCTTGTCCTTCTACTTATAAACGTAATTGATCTCTATTTAGAGAAATTCATAGGTAGGAAAATGTTTCTATACTACAGTGGAAACTTATGAAAAATCTTGTCGCTTATTTTACCTACCAGACCCTCTGATTGATTTACTATCCATATTCCAGGTTTACTCACATTATCTATAAAATACTAGAATTTTTAAATTTTTTCTTTAAATTCAATTTATTATAATACAACATATTATGAGTTTCAAAGGTAGAGTTTAGGGATTCATCAGTTGCATATAACACCCAGTGCTCATCACATCATGTGCCCTTCTTAATGCCCATCGCCCAGGTTCCCCATCCCCCACCCACGTCCCCTTCAGCAACCCTCACTTTGTTTCCTGTAGTTAGGAGTCTCTTATGGGGGGCGCCTGGGTGGCTCAGTGGGTTAAGCCTCTGCCTTCAGCTCAGGTCATGATCTCAGGGTCCTGGGATTGAGTCCCGCGTCAGGCTCTCTGCTTGGCAGGGAGCCTGTTTCCTTCTCTCTCTCTCTCTGCCTGCTTGTTGGTCTCTCTCTGTCAAATAAATAAATAAAATCTTAAAAAAAAAAAAAACGAGAGTCTCTTATGGTTCGTCTCACTCTGTGATTTCGTTTTATTTTTGTCTCCCGCTCCTATGATCATCTTTTTTTTTCTTAAATTCCACATACGAATGAGATCATATGTTAACTATCTTTCTCTGACTGACTTATTTCACTTAGGATAATACTCTCTAGTTCCGTCCATGACATTGTAAATGGTAAGATTTCATTTTTTTCATGTCTGAATAATATTCCATTGTACATAAAGTGCTAGAGTTTTTACGCATGAATTATTACTGCTTCTAACACTTGGATTCCTACAAGAAATTCCTGTAATTTCTCATGACAAGAACCTGATCAAAACAGGAATTGACTGCCCTTGTAAGCTTGATGTGATGTAAAACCTGATTTCTTAGACTTCTCTGATCTGCACAGCATTTCCAGGCTGGGCCACTGCAAATGTTCACACTTGGCCAAATAAAGTTCTGCCTCTGGCAAATAAGAATACAATGTGAAGATCTTCCACATACAAGAGATGTAGATGAGAAAACAAACCAACCTGGGTGCCAGAGTGGCTCAGTCTGTTTAAGTGCCAGATCATAATCTCAGGGTCCTGGGATGGAGCCCACTTCAGGCTTCCCTGCTCAGTGGGGAATTGGATTCTCCCTCTCCCTCTGGCCCTCCAGCCTCCCTGCTCAGGCTCAGTCACTGTCTCTCTCTCTCTCTCTCAAGTAAATAAAATCTTTAAAAACCAACCAACCAAACCACCATTGATCCTTATTTAGAACTTCAGTCTATCACTCGATTTAATCACTCGAAACCAGTTAGCCTGGATTGATTCTGGGGAAGGGAACAGGACTTGTATATTTCATTGACTATCACGTGGGTGACTTTGAGTTCTGATTCTGACTTAGCTTTCACTAAGAGATAATGAATATGTTTCAGTTCTTATATTTCCCCTGTCAAGGCACATATGGGTATGTAGAATGTCCACCAGACCTCCCTGTTCACTGTATCCACTAGGCAACATAATGAATTCCAAAGACCAGAATGGCAGGAATCACACTAAAGACCCAGTCATGGAAAATGAACTGAGAAAATGATTTCTCCATGTAGCATATATCTAAGAAAATAAATTTTTGTCGACTTAACTATTGTTACCACTTCAAACTTAAATGGATACAACAAGAAGCAACTTCATTTAGATTCCCATTGAGGGTGCCCAGCATCACTGATAATCAATAATTCTCCTGTTATGATGGTCAGTTTTATATGTCACCTTGAGGGGCGCCTGGGTGGCTCAGTGGATTAAGCCGCTGCCTTCGGCTCAGGTCATGATCTCAGGGTCCTGGGATCGAGCCCCACATCGGGCTCTCTGCTCTGCAGGGAGCCTGCTTCCTCCTCTCTCTCTGCCTGCCTCTCTGCCTACTTGTGATCTCTCTCTCTGTCAAATAAATAAATAAATAAATCTTTTAAAAAATATATATATATATGTCACCTTGACTGGTCTATAGTTCCCAGTTATTTGATCCTACACTAATCTAGGTGTTGCTGTGAAGGTACTTCACAGATGTGATTGCTGTCTACAATCACTTGATTTTAAATAAAAGAGAATTTTCTAGATAATCTGGAAGTGCCTGATTCAATGAGTTAAAAAGCCTTGAAGTCAGACCTGAGGTTTCCTTGAAGAAGGTGACATTCTGGACTGTGGCTTCAGCTCATGCAAAGTCCCCACCTGCCCTTCCTGACCCCCGCCCTGTGCATTTCTACTGGCCTGGGGATCAGTCTGACAATCATATAAGCCAATTCCTTGCAACAAATTTCTTATTAGACATATGTTATCTATATCCAACTGGTCCTGTTGCTCTGGTGGAACTCGGACAGATACACCAACTTTCATGGATCCAATGTATACCACCTCTTCTTTATCCATTCATCTGTTGATGGACACACACATATATATTTTGGATTTTATATATATTTATATGTATATATGAATATATTCATACACATACACATATAAATAAAGGAATATTATTCAGCCATATAAAGTAATGAAATCTTTCCATTTCCAACAACATGGATGGGTATGGACAGTATAATGCTAAGTGATATAAATCAGTAAGAGAAAGACAAATATCATTTCACTCATATGTAGAATTTAAGAAACAAAACAAATGAACAAAGGGGGAAAAGAGACAAACCAAGAAATAGACTTTTAACTACAGAGAGCCAACAGAGGGGAGGTGGGTGGCAGGATGGGTGAAATAGGTGAAGGAGATTAGGAGGACAGCTTGCTGAGCACTGAGTAATAGATGGAATGGTTGAATCACTATAAACTAATTTAACCCTGTACATTAACTATGCGCTAATTAAACTGAAAAAAACGTATTGATGAGAAGTCAAAAAACAACTGTAAATGGGAATGGGTGGAGGAACTAACATTAACTGAATGCCTACAACATGCCAAGACCTGTGTTGGAATTTTTCCATTTTCCCCACTGACCCACACAACACTGTGAGCTATTATGGAAATTCTATAGCTAAAGAAGTAGAGATTCATTGATGTCCAAGAGGAACACAACCAGCAGGAGTTAGAGCCCAGATAAAGCACCTTGGCTGCAAATCCTCTTAATGTCTCACTATACAATTTAAGGCAGCATCAGAACTTGAGAAATGTCTTTAATTTAGACCATTTTATGAACAATTTCTTTTAAATATTTTCTCTACCATCTTTATGAAAGACATTGCACCAATCCATTAAGGTTTCATAATATTTATTTTTATTTTTTTATTTATTGAAACAGAGAGAGAGCATGAGCTGGTCAGGAGGGGGAGAGGAGGAGAGACCATCTTAAGCAGACTCCACTCCCAGTACAGAGCCCAACTGTGGGCTTGATCTTACCACACTGATAATTATGACCGGAGCAGAAATCAGAGGCAAACACTCAATCCACAGAAACTCAGATGCCCCATAGGGTTAATGTATTTAGATATGAGTCACATATACATCATAAACATAGCAAGCTTCAATAAGAGTTGTCTTAAATTCTCATGGATATTTAAATTTAAAAAACTCTCATGCATATAGCTGTGTCCATCAAAAGGGGGTATCGCTCAACAAATTCAGTTCAAAACTGAGTATCTCGTGTTGTGGAATGATCACGCGTAAGATGCATCTGAAGAAATGTCTCCCATTTCTCCCCTTTAGGTCAATGTTATAAATTATAATTAGCATTTCTATGCTTCCTACCATCCTTAGAATTGAATTCTGGATCACGTAAAAGTAAAATTTTCATAAATTAAGACAGGAACTCAAGATAACTTTTTAAATTGTGTTATGTTAGTCACCATACGATACATCATTGGTTTTTGATGTAGTGTTTCAAGATTCCTTGTTTACATATAACACCCAGTGCTCCACGCAATATGTGCCCTCCTTAATACCCACCATCAGGCTCACACATGTCTATGCTGCCCAGAGCAATCTTTCAGTGCCATCCTGATCAAAACGGCAATGGCATTTTTCAAAGTGCTGGAACAAACAATCCTAAAATTTATATGGAACCAGAAAAGACCCTGGATCACCAAGGAAATGTTGAAAAAGAAAAACAAAGCTGGGGGCATCACATTGCCTGATTTCAAGCATTATTACAAAGCTGTGATCACCAAGACAGCATGGTACTGGCACAAAAACAGACACATAGACCAATGGAACAGAGTAGAGAGCCCAGATATGGACCCTCAACTCTATGGTCAAATAATCTTCGACAAAGCAGGAAAAAATATCCAGTGGAAAAAAAGGTACTCTTCAATAAACGGTGCTGGGAAAACTGGACAGCTATGTATAGAAGAATGAAACTCGACCATTTTCTTATACCATACACAAAGATAAACTCAAAATGGATGAAAGACCTCACTGTGGGACAGGAATCCATCAAAATCCTAGAGGAGAACTTAGGCAGTAACCTTTACAACATTGGCCATAGCAACTTCTTTCAAGACACGTCTCCAAAGGCAAGGGAAACAAAAGTGAAAATAAACTTTTGGGACTTCATCAACATAAAAAGCTTGTGCCCACAAAGGAAACAGTCAACAAAACAAAGAGGCAACCCACGGAATGGGAGAAGACATTCGCTAATGACACTACAGACAAAGGGCTGGTAGCCAAGATCTATAAAAAACCTCTCAAACTCAGGATACCTTTAAAAACATTGAAGCAGTAAATGACTTCTGCTCATTTTAAATGGAATCAATAGATTGAAAGGACACAGGAAAACTAACAACCATCAGTGAATGCAAATACCTAGCTGAGTAGAGTTACAGAACTCCATAGATAAAGGAAGGAGAGTAAAAGCAGGGAGCAGAAAAGATTGTGCTTATTCCAGAATTAAGATGAGATTGTTCACCAGTCATCACAGATACTCATACACAGCTGAGGAACTCTCCAGGTTTTTGCTTGTGTCTGTGGGAAACCTTGAATTTCACATCCAACCCACAGCCTTGCCTCAAACTTGGAGTCAGAGGAACTAAGTCCTGGCCAAGCTCTGCCACTCACTTGACTGTTCACCACTGAGCTAGCCACTTCTCCCTGAGTTCTCTCATTGTTAAAATGTTTAATATAATAATAATAATATATCCACTGTCCATCTTATGAGGAGGAGATTAAAGTGAGAACGTGCCAGAGCACCTGGGTGATTCAGTCATTTGAGGATCTGGACTTTTGATTTCAGGTCAGGTTATGATCTTGGGGTCCTCCTCAGCAGGGAGTCGGGCTTGAGATTCTCCCTCTCCATCTTCCTCTGTCCCTTCCCCGGACACAGTCTCTCTCGCTCTCTCTCTCAAATAAATAAATAAACTTTTAAAAAATAAAAGTGAGAGAGTGCCTAAAATAATACCAAACATAAGAGTAGGTACACAAATATTGATTTAATGTCAAATGTCACACTCTATAAAGACTTTCCTCTATTTTTCACATGGTCAAACAAAAGTTCATATGGAAAAATTGTCACTTAAAGTCAAGATTATTTCTTTAATTAGGCTGCACACAGGGCTTGAACTCACTCACTGAGATCAAGACCAGAGCTGTTATCAAGAGTTGGACACCTAAACGACTGAACTGCCCAGGTGCCCCTAGTCAAGACTATTTTAAGCTCACTCCCTGTTACAGATCATGAGGTGCTTGTGTAATCTCTTCATGGCTGCCTGCATCTCCTGATTCCGCAGGGTGTAGATCATGGGGTTGAGCATGGGGGTCATAACCGTGTAGCTGATGGATAAAGTCTTATCCAAGGAAAAGGTACTGAAAGGCCGGGAGTAGACAGAGATACAGGGAATGAAGATCATAGACACTACAATGATGTGGGTGGTGCAGGTGGAAGCTGCCTTCTTCCTCGCCTGCCCTGAGTGGGACCTCAGCATCACCAGGATGACCGTGTAAGATATTAGAAGGAGAAGGAACCAGATGAGGACCAGCATTCCACTGTTGGAGATCATGAGGAACTCCAGGAGGGAGGTGTCCGTGCAGGCAAGTCTCAGCACTTGGGGGACATCACAGTAGAAGTTATCCAGGATGTTGGGGCCACAGAAAGGCAATGGGAGCATCAGAGCCAGCTGGACAACAGAATGAACAAATCCTCCTATCCAAGTAGCCACCACCAAGCCCACACAGAGCTGCGTGTTCATGATGGTGACATAGTGGAGGGGCCGGGAGATGGCTATGTAGCGGTCAAAAGCCATCACTGAGAGGAAGAAGACAATCCCGCCACCAAAAAGGTGAACAAAAAAGATCTGGGCCATGCAGCCCTGGTAGGAGATGGTTTTCTTCTCAGAGAGGAAGTCCACCAGCATCTTTGGGGCAGTGACAGAAGAGAAACAGAGGTCTAAAACAGCCAGATTTCGGAGCAGAAAGTACATCGGAGTGTGGAGCCGGGTGTCTGAGGTCACCATGACCATGATGAGGAGGTTTCCCACGACAGTGGTGGTGTAGACAAACAGGAACACCAGGAACAGGAAGAGTTGGAGCTCTCCAGTCTCTGAGAACCCTAGAAGGACAAACTCTGATACCCACGTGAGGTTCCTTGGCTCCATGGCACCTTCTCCATCCTCCTAAAGAAAAGGAATCATAGATACAGATGCATGGAGTCACTTTAAGTGCTCATTCGGGGCTCCAGCTGAGTTGTGTGGGTCCAGAGGATGGAGCCTCACATGCAGACCATATCACCAGGTGCTATTATTAATGGGCTTGTCAGCAGACACCTGACAAGCTAGTGCTGTCATACACATTCGTGAGATATCTTCAAGCCATCCAGAGACATGTGCAACCTGCCTTTCAAAGATTCCATGGATGCCAGTCTGGGGACACAGTGGAGTCCAACACAGCAGCCGTCAAATTCAGGGCTTCTAGTCACTTGAGATTTGACCTTGATTAAGCTACTTAATCTCTCTGAGTCTCAGTTTCCACATCTGTAAGATAGGAATAAACACATCTTCTTTAGAGAATTGTCTAGGGCCTGACATAGAATAACCCATCATGTTCCTTCGAAAGTGTCTGGAAACGAATCACTCTGGCAATCACTTCTTCTGGGTATTCTCCTCCACAAAGACATCCTCCCTTCTTTGGATCTCACATACACGTTTCTAGGAATCACTTTTCATGCAACCCTTACCACATCTGCAAGTTAATGGGCTTTTCCTGTGACTATGGTTTTCTTCCACAGTTTAACTGAAAGCTCCCGGAGGCAGAGACACGGATCTTTATTTGTGCCCCACAGTGCCCATCTTGGTGGACAGTCAATGCTCCCAAGTCAGGTGGGGTTGATGCTGGGTTCGTGAAGAGCTGTGGGGTGCAGCCCCTTACCTGGAAAGAAATGGAGTGTGTGCTGAGACAAGAGAGAGGCCAAGGTGAGAGAGAGTCTCTGGTTTAAGAAATAGGTGATGAATATTGCATGACGGAGACTTTGAGAACTCAGCTGAAAGGAACAAGAAGTTTAGAAGATGTTACTGATACAATGGGAGAAGATGGAGGAAGATGTTGAAACAGGAGCATGGAAACACACAAAGGAATCAAGGTGGGGGAGAAAGAGGAAGGGAGAGGGAGGAAGAGAGCAGGTGAAGGAAAGGGAAATGGGAAGGTGAGGAGAGGATGGAACAGGGCAAAGCTGGAGAAGAAGGTGAGGGGGAGATATAGAGAGGGATAGGTTAGGGTTGGGGGGCCTCCCCACTCCTCCTGCCCATTCTCAGTCCCATCCTCTCCCATGTGCCTACAGCAGTCCATCAGAGATTAACGGTCAAGTTCATCTCATTCTTTCTCTTCCATTTGCTTCCACCACAGGCAGTTCTAAAAGACCGTCGGTGAGACCTTTCTAAGCTCATATCTGATCACACTTCTCCTGCTCAGGGGAGAGTCTGCTTCTCACACTCTCTCTCCCTCTCCTTCTCCATCACTCCTTTTCTCTCTCACTTTTTCTAATAAATAAATAAAATCTTAAAAAGAAAAAAAGAACCTCCTGGGGAGCTTTTGAAGACGGAGTAGTGTGTCCCCAGCTCCATACCTTCTCATTCAGCAATAATAGGGCCAAGAATCTGCATCTGGACCGAGTTCTCAGATAACGCTGATGCTCCCACTTCTGAGCCACATGCTCAGCTCCACTGTTCATCTTGGAAAGGTCCTTCCTGCAACGTCAGTTCCCTGGCCACTGCCCACACGTCACGTATGACAGCAGGGGTAACCCTAGGGAAAGAGGACATATCCTCAGGGAAACACTATTGGACTGGGCTCAGCTCTAGAAACAGAGCTGGGCTGATTACCCCCCCCCCCAACACGTACACACACACACACTGCCCCCGATTCCCACTGGAGGCAAGGGAACAATGGGAGTTGTTAAAAAGTTTCTAAAATTTCTCAAAAACACTTAGCTTTCTGAGAGGTCTTCCATGGGAACCAAAGTACCAAGGACATTGAAAACTTTAGAGATTTGGAGGATGTGGGATTCTCAAGCCACGGTCTAGAAGGGTTAAGAGTCTCTTCCAAAGAAACAGTTTCTGGGGGCACCTGGGTAGCTCAGTGGGTTAAAAGCCTATGCCTTCGGCTGGGGTCATGCTCCCAAATCCTGGGATCGAGCCCCGCATCGGGTTCTCTGCTCGGCAGGGAGCCTGCTTCCTCCTCTCTCTCTGCCTGCTTCCCCCTCTCTCTCTGCCTGCTTCTCTGCCCTCTTGTGATCTCTGTCTGTCAAATAAATAAATAAAGTCTTGAAAAAAGAAAAAAAAAAGAAACAGTTTCTGGGAGTTTTAGACAAACCCATTTATGGGCTGGGGATTCTTACCCTTAATAGAATCACCTGGAGAGCTTGTGAAGACCAACTAGTGTGTACCCAGTCCCTGACTTTCTCATTCAATTGGTCAATAATAAGGCCAAGAATCTGCATCTGGAATGAGTTATAAGATAATGCTGTCGCTCCGGGTTCTGGGCCACACCACCCTCTGTTCTCTCTCTTACTCTCTCTTTCTTTTTCTCTTTCTTTCTCTTTCTGAGAGTGTGCAGAATCATCAAGCTACTGGTTTGATTCCTTTCTTTCTATTCCCTCTCCTCCTTCTTCTCTTTCTCCCTTTCTTCTTTAAACTTTATCTTTTTTTAGAGAAAGTCATCCATGGGAAAACATTCTACAATACAATCAATACTTAAAAAAATCTTATCCTTTATTTTACCAACCAGACCCCCCAGTGTTGATTTACCGCCCATACCCAGGTCTACTAACATTATCTATAAAGTGCTAGAATGTTTTTACATGTGAATTACTACTGTTTCTAACACAAGGGTTGCTGCAAGAAACTCCTATAATTTCTCACTATGAGAAAGTGATCAAAACCAAATGGACTGCCATTGCAAGCTTGATGTGTTGTAAAACCTGATTTCTTAGATCTCTCTGATCTACACAGTATTTCTAGGTTAGTCTAAATTCTCTCATTGTACATGTTTACACTTGGCCAAATAGTTTCTGCCTCTGGCAGATAAGAATATAATGTGAAGATTTCCCATATACAAGAGACGTAGATTAAAAAGCAAACCGACCAATGACTCCTATTTAAAGCTTCAATCCATTTCAAAATTTAATCACTTGGAGCCAATTAGCCTGGATTGATTCTGGGGAAGGGAACAGGACTTGTACATTTCATTGACTATCACATGGGTGATTTTGATATATGTGCTGCCGAAGCGAGCACTCACATGGGTGATTTTGAGTTCTGATTCTGACTTAGCTTTCACTAAGAGAAAATGAATATGTTTCAGTTCATATACTCCCCCTGTCAAGGCACATATGGGTCTGTAGAATGTCCACCAGACCTCCCTGTTCACTGCATCCACTAGGCAACATAATGAATTCCAAAGACCAGAATGGCAGGAAGAGAGGAATCATACTAAAGACCCAGTCACGGAAAATGAAGTGAGAAAATGATTTCTCCATGTAGCATATATCTAAGAAAAGAAATATTTGTCAGATTTAACTATTTTAACCACTTCAAACTTAAATGGATACAACAAGAAGCAACTTCATTTAGATTCCCATTGAGGGTGCCCAGCATCACTGATAATCAATAATTCTCCCATTATGATGGTCAGTTTTATATGTCACCTTGACTGGTCTATAGTTCCCAGTTATTCAATCCGACACTAATCTAGGAGTTGCTGTAAAGGTACTTCACAGACGTGATTGCTATCTACAATCTCTTGATTTTAAGTAAAAGAGAATTTCCTAGATAATCTGGAAGTGCCTGATTCAATGAGTTAAAAAGCCTTGAGGGCAGGCCTGAAGTTTCCTTGAAGGTGACATTCTGGACTGTGGCTTCAGCTCATGCAAAGTCCCCACCTGCCCTTCCTGACCCCCGCCCTGTGCATTTCTACTGGCCTGGGGGTCAATCTCACAATCATATAAGCCAATGCCTTGCAATAAATCTTTTATTAGAGATATGTTATCTATATCCAACTGGTCCTCTTGCTCTGGTGGCACTCAGATGGACACACCACCTTTCATGGATCCAATGTAAAGTAAACATTTAGGCAAGATTGAATGAGGTCTTTTCCTCCTCACAGCTCAGTCATCCCTGAACTTGATTAAAAATCCAACTGGAGGGGCACCTGGGTGGCTCAGTCAGTTGGGCATCTGCCTTTGACTTAGGTTGTGATCTCAGGGTCCTGAGATAGAGCCCCACATCGGACTCCTAGCTCAGCAGGGGAGTCTGCTTCTCCTTCTCCCTCTGCCCCTGCCCATGTACTCTCTCTTGCTCACTCTCTCAAATAAGTAAATAAAATCTTTTAAAAAATTGAATTGGAATGGTAAGATCAACAGATTCATAAGGCTGAGGCGTGAAGTATTCTCTGAGCCAGGATCAAACTATCACTGAGCATACCAGATAGAGAAGCTGAATCACCCAGAGGTACACCTGAACATAATGTACCATCGTGTGTCAGTTGAGTAGTGTTACACTAAAAAAATTGTTTTAATCTGCTAAAACTGAAATAATTCACAGCCTTCCATCAACAACTTCTAAGAGAGCTGTTTTCACTAATCCTATATAAGCAAAATGACAATAGAGCATTACTTCAGTAGACCTGATTGTTTAGACCCTAAAGAACCAAATGACTCTCTCGGTGTAATTTAAAAGTATTGGTGGGAAGGTTGCAACTTATACAAAGCTCAAGTAATCAAAACAATATGGTACTGGTACAAAAATAGACACATACACCAATGGAACAGAATAGAAAACCCGGAAGTCAATTAATCTTCAACAAAGCAGGAAAGAGCATCCAATGGGGAAAAGAAGTCTTTTCAACATATGGTGCTGGGAAAACTGGACAACTACATGCAAAAGAGTGAAGATGGACCACTTTCTTACTCCATATGCAAAAACAAACTTGAAATGCATTAAAAACCTAAATGTAGGAGGAATCAAGATGGCGGAGAAGTAGCAGGCTGAGACCACATCAGGTTGCAGGAGATCAGTTAGATAGCTTATCTAAACATTGCAAACACCTACAAATCCAACGGGAGATCGAAGAGAAGAACAGCAATTCTAGAAATAGAAAAATCAACCACTTTCTGAAAGGTAGGACTGGCGGAGAAGTGAATCCAAAATGATGGGAAGATAGACCGCGGGGGGAGGGGCCAGCTCCCGGCAAGCAGCGGAGCAACGGAGCACAAAATCAGGACTTTTAAAAGTCTGTTCCACTGAGGGACATTGCTCCAGAGGCTAAACCGGGGTGAAGCCCACGCAGGGTCAGCGTGGCCCCAGCTCCCGCAGGGTCACAGAAGGATCGGTGGTGTCGGAGTGTCGCAGAGCTCGCAGGTGTTAGAACGGAGATGCTGGCTACAGAGACAGAGTCGAGGACTGAACTCTCAGCTCGGGGTTACCTTGAACTGGTCGCGGGCTGGGTGAGCTCAGAGCGCGGCTGGAGGCTGGGGATACGGGAGCGATTGGGTGCTGTCCTCTGAGGGCGCACTGAGGAGTGGGGCCCCAGGCTCTCTGCTCCTCCGGGCCAGAGACTAGGAGGCTGCCATTTTCATTCCCGTCCTCCGGAACTCTACGGAAAGCGTTCAGGGAACAGAAGCTCCCAAAAGCGAACCCGGGCAGATTACTTAGTCCGGCCCCGGTAAGGGCGGTGCAATTCTGCCTCGGGCAAAGACACTTGAGAGTCACTACAACAGGCCCCTCCCCCAGAAGATCAACAAAACATGCAGCCAGGACGAAGTTCATCTATCAAGGAAAACAGGTTCAATACCTAAGACAGCAGCGGAATTCCAGAGGAGGAGAAAGCAAAGCACGGAACTCATGGCTTTCTCCCCATGATTCTTTAGTCTTGTGGTTAATTCAATTTTTTTTTCAATTTTTTTTCTTTCTTTTTTCTTCTTCTGCTAAATTTTTTAAAACTTTTACCCTTTTCTTTTTTAACGTTTTTTACTAGTTTATCTAAAATATATGTATTTTCTTTTTTATATTTTTTCTTTATTTGTTTTATTTTTTAAATTTTTTTCTTTTTTTTTCTGAACATCTTTTTATCCCCTTTCTCCCCCCCCCCCCCAATTTGGGGTCTCTTCTGATTTGGTTACAGCGCATTTTTCTGGGGTCTTTGCCACCCTTTTAGTATTTTATTTGATCCTTCATATCCTCTTATCTGGACAAAATGACAAGGCAGAAAAAATCACCACAAACAAAAGAACAAGAGGCAGTACCGAAGGCTAAGGACCTAATCAACACAAGCATTGGGAATGTGTCAGATCAAGAGTTCAGAATGACGATTCTGAAGGTTCTAGCCGGGTTCGAAAAAGGCATGGAAGATATTAGAGAAACCCTCTCTGGAGATATAAAAGCCCTTTCTGGAGAAATTAAAGAACTAAAATCTAACCAAGTTGAAATCAAAAAAGCTATTAATGAGGTGCAATAAAAAATGGAGGCTCTCACTGCTAGGATAAATGAGGCAGAAGAAAGAATTAGTGATATAGAAGACCAAATGACAGAGAATAAAGAAGCTGAGCAAAAGAGGGACAAACAGCTACTGGACCACGAGGGGAGAATTCAAGAGATAAGTGACACCATAAGACGAAACAACATTAGAATAATTGGGATTCCAGAAGAAGAAGAAAGAGAGAGGGGAGCAGAAGGTCTATTGGAGAGAATTATTGGAGAGAATTTCCCTAATATGGCAAAAGGAACAAGCATCAAAATCCAGGAGGTGCAGAGAACCCCCCTCAAAGTCAACAAGAATAGGTCCACACCCCGTCACCTAATAGTAAAATTTACAAGTCTTAGTGACAAAGAGAAAATCCTGAAAGCAGCCCCGGAAAAGAAGTCTGTAACATACAATGGTAAAAATATTAGATTGGCAGCAGACTTATCCACAGAGACCTGGCAGGCCAGAAAGAGCTGGCATGATATATTCAGAGCACTAAACGAGAAAAACATGCAGCCAAGAATACTATATCCAGCTAGGCTATCATTGAAAATAGGAGAGATAAAAAGCTTCCAGGACAAACAAAAACTGAAAGAATTTGCAAACACCAAACCAGCTCTACAGGAAATATTGAAAGGGGTCCTCTAAGCAAAGAGAGAGCCTAAAAGCAGTAGATCAGAAAGGTACAGAGACAATATACAGTAACAGTCACCTTACAGGCTAATAATGGCACAAAATTCATATCTCTCAATAGTTACCCTGAATGTTAATGGGATAAATGCCCCAATCAAAAGACACGGGTATCAGAATGGATAAAAAAAACAAAACCCATCAATATGTTGCCTACAAGAAACTCATTTTAGACGCGAAGACACCTCCAGATTTAAAGTGAGGGGGTGGAGGGGCGCCTGGGTGTCTAAGTGGGTTAAGCCTCTGCCTTCGGCCCAGGTCATGATCTCAGGGTCCTGGGATCGAGCACCGCATTGGGCTCTCTGCTTGGCCTGCTTCCCCCTATCTCTCTGCCTGCCTCTCTGCCTACTTATGATCTCTCTCTCTCAAATAAATTTAAAAAAAATCTTAAAAAAAAATCTTTAAAGTGAGGGGGTGGAAAACAATTTACCATGCTAATGGGCATCAGAAGAAAGCTGGGGTGGCAATCCTTACATCAGATCAATTAGATTTTAAGCCAAAGACTATAATAAGAGATGAGGAAGGACACTATATCATAACTCAAAGGGTCTGTCCAACAAGAAGGTCTAACAATTTTAAATATCTATGCCCCTAACGTGGGAGCAGCCAACTATATAAACCAATTAATAACAAAATCAAAGAAACACATCAATAATAATACAATAATAGTAGGGGACTTTAACACTCCCCTCACTGAAATGGACAGATCATACAAGCAAAAGATCAACAAGGAAATAAAGGCCTTAAATGACACACTGGACCAGATGGACATCACAGATATATTCAGAACATTTCATCCCAAAGCAACAGAATACACATTCTTCTCTAGTGCACATGGAACATTCTCCAGAATAGATCACATCCTGGGTCACAAATCAGGTCTCAACCGGTATCAAAAGATTAGGATCATTCCCTGCATATTTTCAGATCACAATGCTCTGAAGCTAGAACTCAATCACAAGAGGAAAACTGGAAAGACCCCAAATACATGGAAACTAAACAGCATCCTTCTAAAGAATGAATGGATCAACCAGGAAATTAAAGAAGAATTGAAAAAATTCATGGAAAAAAAGATAATGAAAACACAACAGTTCAAAATCTGTGGGATACAGCAAAGGCAGTCCTGAGAGGAAAATATATAGCAGTACAAGCCTTTCTCAAGAAACAAGAAAGGTCTCAAGTACACAACCTAACCTTACACCTAAAGGAGCTGGAGAAAGAACAAGAAAGAAACCCTAAACCCAGCAGGAGAAGAGAAATCATAAAGATCAGAGCAGAAATCAATGAAATAGAAACCAAAAAAAAAAAACAATAGAAAAAATCAATGAAACTAGGAGCTGGTTCTTTGAAAGAATCATTAAGATTGATAAATCCCTGGCCAGACTTATCAAAAAGAAAAGCGAAAGGACCCAAATAAATAAAATCATGAATGAAAGAGGAGAGATCATAACTAACACCAAAGAAATACAGACAATTATAAGAACATACTATGAGCAACTCTACACCAATAAATTTGACAATCTGGAAGAAATGGAGCATTCCTAGAGACATATAAACTACCACAACTGAACCAGGAAGAAATAGAAAACATGAACAGGCCCATAACCAGTAAGGAGATTGAAACAGTCATCAAAAATCTCCAAACAAACAAAAGCCCAGGGCCAGACGGCTTCCCAGGGGAATTCTACCAAACATTTAAAGAAGAACTAATTTAGCAGTACATTAAAAGGATTATTCACCATGACCAAGTGGGATTTATTCCAGGGCTGCAAGGTTGGTTCAACATCCGCAAATCAATCAACGTGATACAACACATTAATAAAAGAAAGACAAGAACCATATGATACTCTCATTAGATGCTGAAAAAGCATTTGACAAAGTACAGCATCTCTTCCTGATCAAAACTCTTCAAAGTGTAGGGATAAAAGGCACCTACCTCCATATTATCAAAGCCATCTATGAAAAACCCACCGCAAATATCATTCTCAATGGAGAAAAACTGAAATCTTTTCCGTTAAGGTCAGGAATATGGCAGGGATGTCCATTATCACCACTGCTATTCAACATAGTACTAGAAGTCCTAGCCTCAGCAATCAGACAACAAAAAGAAATTAAAGGCATCCAAATCGGCAAAGAAGTCAAACTATCACTCTTCGCAGATGATATAATACTATATGTGGAAAACCCAAAAGACTCCACTCCAAAACTGCTAGAACTTGTACAAGAATTCAGTAAAGTGTCAGGATATAAGATCAATGCACAGAAATCAGTTGCATTTCTGTACACCAACAACAAGACAGAAGAAAGAGAAATTAAGGAGTCAATCCCATTTACAATTGCACCTAAAACTATAAGATACCTAGGAATAAACCTAACCAAAGAGGCTAAGAATCTATATGCAGAAAACTATAAAGTACTCATGAAAGAAATTGAGGAAGACACAAAGAAATGGAAAAATGTTCCATGCTCCTGGATTGGAAGAATAAATATTGTGAAAATGTCTATGCTATCTAAAGCAATCTACACATTTAATGCAATCCCTATCAAAATACCATCCATTTTTTTCAAAGAAATGGAACAAATAATCCTAAAATTTATATGGAACCAGAAAAGACCTCGAATAGCCAAAGCAATATTGAAAAAGAAAGCCAAAGTTGGTGGCATCACAATTCCGGACTTCAAGCTCTATTACAAAGCTGTCATCATCAAGACAGCATGGTATTGGCACAAAAACAGACACATAGATCAGTGGAACAGAATAGGGAGCCCAGAAATAGACCCTCAACTCTATTGTCAACTAATCTTCGACAAAGCAGGAAAGAATGTCCAATGGAAAAAAGACAGCCTCTTCAATAAATGGTGCTGGGAAAATTGGACAGCCACATGCAGAAAAATGAAATTGGACCACTTCCTTACACCACACACGAAAATAGACTCAAAATGGATGAAGGACCTCAATGTGAGAAAGGAATCCATCCAAATCCTTGAGGAGAACGCAGGCAGCAACCTCTTCGACCTCAGCCACAGCAACATCTTCCTAGGAACATCGGCAAAGGCAAGGGAAGCAAGGGCAAAAATGAACTATTGGGACTTCATCAAGATCAAAAGCTTTTGCACAGCAAAGGAAACAGTTAACAAAACCAAAAGACAACTGACAGAACGGGAGAAGATATTTGCAAATGACATATCAGATAAAGGGCTAGTATCCAAAATCTATAAGGAACTTAGAAAACTCAACACCCAAAGAACAAACAATCCAATCAAGAAATGGGCAGAGTACATGAACAGACATTTCTGCAAAGAAGACATCCAGATGGCCAACAGACACATGAAAAAGTGCTCCACGTCACTCGGCATCAGGGAAATACAAATCAAAACCACAATGAGATATCACCTCCCACCAGTCAGAATGGCTAAAATTAACAAGTCAGGAAATGACAGATGCTGGAGAGGATGTGGAGAAAGGGGAACCCTCCTCCACTGTTGGTGGGAATGCAAGCTGGTGCAACCACTCTGGAAAACAGCATGGAGGTTCCTCAAAATGTTGAAAATAGAACTACCCTATGACCCAGCAATCGCACTACTGGGTATTTACCCTAAAGATACAAACGTAGTGATCCGAAGGGGCATGTGCACCCGAATGTTTATGGCAGCAATGTCTACAATAGCCAAACTGTGGAAAGAACCTAGATGTCCATCACCAGATGAATGGATAAAGAAGATGTGGTATATATACACAATGGAATACTATGCAGCCATCAAGAGAAATTAAATCTTGCCATTTGCAACAATGTAGATGGAACAAGAGGGTATCATGCTTAGTGAAACAAGTCAATCGGAGAAAGACAACTATCATATGATCTCCCTGATATGAGGACATGGAGATGCAACATGGGGGGTTAGGGGGATAGGAGAAGAATAAATGAAACAAGATGGGATTGGGAGGGAGACAAGTCATAAGTGACTCTTAATCTCACAAAACAAACTGGGGGTTACTGGGGGGAGTTGGGGTTGGGAGAGGGGGAGGGGGGTTATGGACATTGGGGAGGGTATGTGCTATGTGCTGTGAAGTGTGTAAACCTAGCGATTCACAGACCTGTACCCCTGGGGATAAAAATACATTATATGTTTATTTAAAAAAATAAAAAATAAATAAATAATTTTTAAAAAAACAACAAAAAAAAAAACCCTAAATGTAAGACCTAAAACCATAAAATCCTAGAAGAGAGCACAGTCAGTAATGTCTATGACATTGGCCAAAGCAATATTTTTGTAGATGTCTTCTGAGACAAGGGAAATAAGAGCAAAAATAAACTGTTGAGACTACAATAAAATAAAAAGCTTCTGCACAATGAAGGAAACAATCAACAACACTGAAAGACAACATATTGAACGGGAAAAGATATGTGCAAATGATGTATCCATAAAAGGGTTTAGTGTTCAAAAAAGTAAAGAACATCTACAATTCAACAGCAGAAAAACAAATAATCCAATTTAAAAATGGGCAGAAGACATGAACACACATTTCTCCAAAGAAGACATCCAGATGGACAACAGACACATGAAAAGACACTCAACATCACTCATCATCAGGGAAATGTAAACCAAAGCCACAATGAGACATTACCTCTTAGCTGTCAGAATGGCTGAAATAAAAAACACAAGAAACAACAAGTTCTGGCGAGGATGTGGAGATAAAGGATCCCTCATGCACTTTGGTGGGGCAAACTGGTTCAGCCACTGTGGAAAACAGTATGGAGTTTCCTCAAAAAATTAAAAATAAAATTACTCCAGTATTGCACTATTCCATTTTTACCTAAAGACTAGGAAAACTCCTATGTGAAAGGATATGTGCACCCATATGTTTACTGAGGCATTATTTACAATAGCCAAATTGTGGAAACAGCCCAAGTGTCTATCAACAGATGACAAGATAAAGAAGATATGGTTTATATGTATGTATATGTGTGTCTGCATAATGAAATATTATTCAGTCATATAAAGGAACGAAATCTTGCCATTTCCAACAACATGAATGGGTTTAGACAGTATAATGTTAAGTGATATAAATCAGTAAGAGAAAGACAAATATATTATTTCACTCATATGTAGAATTTAAGAAACAAAACAAATGAACAAAGGGGAAAAAAGAGTCAAACCAAAAAATAGACTTTTAACTACAGAGAGCCAACAGAGGGGAGGTGGGTGGTGGGATGGGTGAAATAGGTGAAGGAGATTAGGAGGACAGCTTGCTGAGCACTGAGTAATAGATGGAATTGTTGAATCACTATATTGTACACCTGAAACAAATTTAACACTGTACATTAACTATTCCAGAATTAAAACTGGAGAAAAAGTATTGGTGAGAAGTCAAAAAACAATTGGAAATGGGAATGGGTGGAGGAACTAACATTAATTGAATGCCTATAATATGCCAAGACCTGTGTTGGAATTTTTCCATTCACCCCACTGACCCTCACAACACTGTGAGCAATTATGGAAATTTTATAGCTAAAGAAATAGAGATTCAATGATGTCCAAAGGAAACACAACCAGAAGGAGTTAGAGTCCAGATAGAGTGCCTTGGCTACAATTCCTGCTAGTGTCTTACTATAAAATTTAAGACAGCATCAGAACATGGAGAATGTTTTTAATTTAAGCCATTTTAT
Organism: Meles meles; assembly: GCF_922984935.1. Lineage (NCBI taxonomy): Eukaryota > Metazoa > Chordata > Mammalia > Carnivora > Mustelidae > Meles > Meles meles. The sequence goes on from NC_060083.1 coordinate 31,989,068, forward strand.
GAACAGCTTATTTTTTTAAGATTTATTTATTTACTTTAGAGAGAGAAAGCATGCACATGAGTGGGGGGGGCATGAACTGAAAGAGTGAATCTTCAAGAAGACTCCGTGCTGAGTGTGGAGCCTGGCTTGGGGCAAATCACAGGACACATAAGATTGTGTCCCCAACCAAAACCAAGAGTCGGTCACCCAACCAACTGAGCTACCCATGCGGCCCATGAACAATTTTTAAATTTTTTCTGTACAGTATTTATAGTGAAAGACATTCACCAACCCATTTAGGGTTAATAAATTTACATCCAAATAACATTTATATCATAAACATAGTATAGCTTCAGTAAGAGATGTCTTAAATTCCCAAGGATATAGCTGTGTTCATCTAAAAGAGGTTTTTCTCAACAAATTCAGTTCAAAATTGAGTATCTCATGTTGTGAGATCACGTGTAAGTACATCTGAGTAAATGTCTCCCATTTCTCTCCTTCAGGTCAATGTTATAGATTATAATTAACACTTCTTTGCTTCCTACCATCCTTAGAATTGAATTCTGGATCACAGAAAAGTAAAATTTTCATAAATTAAGCAAGAGACCCAAGATAACTATTTAAAAAATTGAACAAGTAAGTGACTTCTGGTTATTTACAAATGGAACCAATAGATTGAATGGGCAAAAGAATATTGACAACCATCAGTGGATGTAAATACCTAGCTGAGTAGAGTTACAGAACTCCATCGATAAAGAAAGAGAGTAAAGGCAGGGAGCAGAAAAGATTGTGATTATTCCAGAATTAAGATGAGATTGTTCACCAGTCATCACAGATATTCATCCACCGCTGAGGAACTCTCTAGGTTTTCACTTGTGTCTGTGGGAAACCTTGAATTTCACATCCCACCCACAGCCTTGCCTCTAAACCTGGCATCAGAAGAACCAAGTCCTGGCCAAGCTCTGCCAGCAACATACTTGTGGTTCCCCATTGAGCAAGTTACTTCTCTCTGAGTTCTCTCATTTGTTAAAGTGTTTAATATGAAATAATATATCCACTGTCCATTTTATGAGGCTGAGATCAAAGTGAGAAAGTGTCTAACATAATACCTTATACAGGAGTAGATCCAGAGAAGCACTGATTTTATCTCAAATGTCACACTCTATATATAAAGATTTCCCTCCACTTTTCACGTGGGAAAACAAAAGTTCGGAGGAAAGACTTGTCATTTAAGCTCAAAACGTTTTATGTTCATTCCCTGTTACATATTACAAGGCGCTTGCCTAATCTCTTCATGGCTGCCTGCATCTCCTGATTCCTCAGTGTGTAGATCATGGGGTTGAGCATGGGGGTCATAACCGTGTAGCTGATGGACACAGCCTTGTCCATGGGGAAGGGAGTGAAGGGCCGGGAGTAGATATAGATACAGGGAATGAAGATCATAGACACTACAATGATGTGGGTGGTGCAGGTGGAAGCTGCCTTCTTCCTCGCCTGCCCTGAGTGGGACCTCAGCATCACCAGGATGACCGTGTAAGATATTAGAAGGAGAAGGAACCAGATGAGGACCAGCATTCCACTGTTGGAGATCATGAGGAACTCCAGGAGGGAGGTGTCCGTGCAGGCAAGTCTCAGCACTTGGGGGACATCACAGTAGAAGTTATCCAGGATGTTGGGGCCACAAAAAGGCAATGGGAGCATCAGAGCCAGCTGGACAATGGAGTGAACAAATCCCCCTACCCAAGCAGCCACCACCAAGCCCACACAGAGCTGCGTGTTCATGATGGTGACATAGTGGAGGGGCCGGGAGATGGCTATGTAGCGGTCATAGGCCATTACTGAAAGGAAGAAGACAGTCCCACCTCCCAGGAGATGGAAGAAGAAGATCTGGGCCATGCAGCCCCGGTAGGAGATGGTCTTCACCTCATGAAAGAAGTCCACCAGCATCTTTGGAGAAGTCACTGTGGAATAGCAAAGGTCTATGACAGCCAGATTTCGGAGCAGAAAATACATGGGGCTGTGGAGTCGGGAGTCAGAAGTCACTGTGACCATGATAAGGATGTTTCCCACAACAGTGGTGACATAGACAAGTAGGAACACCAGGAATAGAAATTTCTGGAGCTCGTGGGTCTGTGAGAATCCCAAGAGGACAAACTCTGACACCTGTGTGATATTCTGTGCTTCCATAGGATCTTCCCCACATGCCTAAAGAAAAACAATGCAAAAAATCGTGACAATTCCATCATTTTCCTTTGGAGAGTCAGAATAAGTTGATCAAAGTCATTGTTGAATATATTCTAAGATGGAACTTAAGAGAGCCTTCCATGGATATAAATATATTTTCAAGGCCCTCACAGACTTATCTCCTTAACCACACCCTACATTGTATCCCAGGCTTTCATGGGTCTTTCCCCACTTTGTATCACTCTGTCCTTGTCCCACAGGTTTCTTGTTGATTCATAACTAATGTGCCTGACATAGTGCCATGTGAACTACAGGCTCCACGAACATGGTTGTATCGATGAAAATAATGAATAAACATGTCAGCAAGTATAGGTGATTGCAAATATCATCATCCTGGCCGCAGAAATCTTGAGAGGATACAGAGACTAATGATTTTAGATAAACAAATAGATGCTTCGTCACGGCAGCTTGAGCTGCATATGATTCATTGCTGAGGAAGAGAGGTGTGGATTAGAAGAAATTTTCATGCCCTAATTTGGAACCAAATGCAAAGAAAACAAGCAGATGATCTTGGCTAAATCTGGGATGATTAGGACTTCTCAGACTTTTCTATACAAATACTTCTGTAATGGCATTGTTGCCATGAGGCCATCTGCAGAGGTATCTCAGAACAGCCCAGGACAAATGCAAAATTTCCTTGAACTCTCAAGCTTTATATTTTAAAAACTATTGGAACTTTCTATTATAGGCATATCTCTAGACCATCTTTGAGGGTTTTTTTTTAATTTAAGTATTGTGGCTTGTAAACTCTGATTGCTAAGGTCAAGGAGTTACAGAAAATACAGAAAAAGAAGAAACAGATTTCATTAGTTCAGTAAGTGGAAGTTCTAGCAGGCATTCCCTTGAAAAATAAACTTAGTTCTTTAATGTTAAAATCCATTCCCTCAAGTTACACCTTTCTAAAATTTTCTCTAATCGTTCAGGAGGCTCCACCCTGTGAAGACAATAGAACCTTAAAGGATTTCTCCGCCCTGCTTCCTACCTGACAAATGAAAAGAAAACAGCAATTGCCCTGATATGCTTTTTATAGGGAATTGAATGAATAAGTATAAAAAGACTTCTATCTACAATTATGAAACATAATTACCTCTGAAATTATCTGTGAGGTGTTCCAAGACTCCAAATATTGTCATCTTTATTTTATCCCTAGAATTCACATTCAACCCCAATATGTGTGTAAAAATGGTGTACCAGGAAGATGCATTTTTTTTTTAATCCTGTGACTCCACCAACTGTCAGCATAAGACTATATGAAAAGCATCCCCATGGACAACTGAGAACCCCTGTAAGCCTTTTGGCGGGAAATGATGTGATGAGACAGGGTTAAAATAGGCTTATCCCGGCACACTGGGGTGGAAAGCCCCGAGACGGGCGGGAGTGGAGCAGACACACAAGGGGCATTGCCAGAACAACTCTAACAGAGGGTAATACATCTCTGTCTCCAGCTTTGTGTCCTTGCTCTACCACATGCTGTCAAGATTAGACTGGGTGGGCAGCATCTTAAATGGCCTGCTTTGGCCTCTCTGAGAAAGCCCCTGACCCCTAACCCTTTCCCCCCAACCCCAACCCTCCCATCTAATTATGGATTCCTAAAATGCCAACAACAGAGTTCTATTATCCCTATTTTTACCTTTATCCCTATAAAAATTACAACTGTCGCACACTTCTCTATGTCTTCATCAGTCAGAGATGCAAACTCTGTAATGTCAACTTCCTAAAAGACTTATTCCATCTAAATCAAAACTTCAAGATTTTCCATGGTTCTTCAATGCCTATAAGAAAGAATTCACACTTAGATGGCTTTTCAAGGGCTCCTACCTTTCTTTGCAGACCCATCTGCCACTTAGCAGTAGTTGAAGTAGTCAACATTTCTTGTACTGGTGACAGGAATTGCTGTCATTGTAGTAGTAGACATTTACTGAGTGCTCGTGAGGTGTTGGCACTATGCTAAACAATTTATAAATATTAATTAACCTGTTTAATTCTCATATAGTATTTGCATCCTTATAAAATATAGTAAGTACTATTAATTATCCCCACTTTACAAACAAATAAACTGAAGCTTAAAAAGGTTACATAATTTGTCCCAGGTCACACTGAGAGTGAGTAGTAGAGCTGGAACTCTGACCCAGGTCTGATGAGTCCCATATTCTACACTCCTAAGTACTATTCTCTTCTTACTTGCTCCTTGCTGAGAACACTTGACTTCAACCAAACCGATCCCCTCCTCAGTTCCTCAGGCATCAGGACCTTTCATCAGGCCAGTACCCCACCTGGATTGCCTTCCCATCCTGTTCATCTATCTGAATCCTACCCCTCCTTCAAGGCCTGAGAATAATGAACTATTCTCTAACATTACCACGGACTGGTATTTTTCCATAAGGATGTCTCCTGGCTTGTGTTTGTAATTTCAATGCAAGTCTGATATGTTGAGTGCTACACAGTTCCTAGGGCACACATAGCCTATCTCATAGATAATTCCTAAAAGAATGCTTGATGGCTTGATGTGTTGGGATGGGCCAGACCGCTGTGAGAGATGAAAAGAGAGCAAGTCACCAACGAATGAAAGTTCAGTTCAAGGGAATTTAAAGGGAACTCCAAATTCTAATTCCCAGCATCACCAGAGTTACAAAACCAAAAGCATCCTCTTAGCATGGGCAGCATGCTTTCCATGAACTTGTAAGAATCTTTGAAATGATTCTTCCGCCTACGTGCAAAAAGAATAGATTTAGATGAGAAAGCAAAATAAAGTGACATACCGAGGGTCATGGCTATGAAGAGGGAAAGAGAAGGATTCCAGGCCCTTTTCTTTTGTTGCTCAACCTTGTTTCCCATCCACCTTACTCTTATGAAATTCGTCCATGCAGGACTGAGAGGAGTGGGAGGGAACAAGTGATTCCAAAAATGGGGGGTGAATCTAGTCTGTTGTCATCTTGGAGGTATTAACAGGTCTTATTAAGACAAGTTCTTGAAGAAGTGGGGGTGGAGGCACAGCAGTAGAGAAGGAATGGAGACTCAGAGTGGGAGAGCAGCGGGCAGGAGGAGGAGAAGAACAGAGGATTAAAAGGGAAACAGTAGAGGGCGGGAAGTGTGAGAGAAAGACCTGGTGTGTTTTCTTCTAGGTGTGGGAAGAAGCTAGAGTATGTGTGTGGGAGATGGGGGAGAAACCAGCTGTGTCTCTTCTGCTCTCCCTCCCACCCTCTGTCCTGAATTCCACACAACACATAAGCCAGTATGGACAAAAGTCTTAGTTCCAGATAAAATTAACTGTTCGCCCAAGCTCGGTCCCCCAGCGTCCTTGCCCAGTGACTTTCCCATACCCTCCCTCCACCCCATGCTTGTCTTACAATAGGCTTTGCAGGAGCCTTTTCAGTGCTGACTTGTCCATGGGAAGGACAAGTAGCCATCACTTACCTCTGACCCAAAGTGGCCAAGGGGACTTAGAACCTCCACCCTCCAGACCACCCTTCTCTGGAAGCTCCATTCTTTTCCTGGCCTCTGTCAGACCAAGAACACAGAAGATTGGCCTTAAGGGAAAGGACACTCCTCAGGGAACAAAACTTGGGCTTAATTCATGCAATGAAGCTAGGCTGAGGCTGCTGAGGGCAGGAGCAATGGGAGTTATTAAAAAAGTGTGTGAGCTGTTGCATCAGATGCACATTATCATTGAGAAACTGCCTTGGGTTCCAATGCTCTGGGGGCACTGATCATAGGACCAAGACAAAGAAGAAGAAGAAGAACGCTTATGGGCAATGAATTCCTGGGGATGTTTACAAGAACCAAATCCTTTGAGGTCAGCACCATGGGCAGTGCAAGGCCTCCACCCTCTGCTTCCATCACTGTAGTTGAAAAAGTAAGCTCTATCCTAGGACATGGTCAAGGTCATGACCTCTATAAACCCCAAACCCTTTTCACATGTCCATTTGTTAAGGCATCTCTCACCCCCATCTCTGATCTGCTCTCCTCACAGCCAGCGTGACCTTCTCAGTACAAATTGGCCAAGTTTACCCTCAAGATACAACTCACATGCCATAAAATTCACCATTTTTTAAGGTGCACAGCTCAGTGGGTTTTCATACATTCACAGGTCTGTGTAGCCATCACCAGCCACTGCCTAACTCCCAGCATGTTCTACTCCCTGAGAGCAACCTTCTGTTCTCTAGCCGTTGACTCTCCAGTCTGTTCTATCCCCAGGTCCTGGCAACCACTAATCACTAATCTACTTTTTGTCCCCATGGATTTGCCCATTCAGGACACTTCATATACATGGAGTCCTAAAATATGTAGTCTTCCTCCAGGCATAATGTTTCTTCTTTCTTCTTTCTCCAAGCATAATGCTCTGTTAGTACCACATTCCTCTTCACAACTAAGTAATATTCTGTTGTGTGGATATACCAGTTTGCTTACCATTAATCCGTTCTTGGACATTTGGCTTGTTTCTACTTTTTGGCTATTATGAATAATCTTGCGATAATATATGCACATGTTTTTGTGTGGACATATGTTTTCAGCTATCTTGAATATATACCTGGGAGGTGAAATACTGGGTCATGTGATAACTCTATGTTTACCCTTTTAAGGAACTGCCAATCTATTTTCCAGCAGCTGCACCATTTATATTCCCACCAGCAGCATCTGAACAGTGACAATTTCTTCAACACGTATTATCTTTTTATTGCAACTATCCTAGTGGGAGTGAAGTATTTCATAGTGGTTCTGTGTTAATTTTGATCACAGTGTAGTTAACATACAGTGTTGCATTAGTTTCAGGTGTACAATACAGGGATTCAACTATTCCATACATCACCCTGTGCTCATCACAACAGGTGCCCTCCTTAATCCCCATCACCTATTTCACCCACCCCCACCCACCTCCCCTCTGGTAACCACCATTTTGTTCTCTATAGTTAAGAGTCTGTTTCTTTCTCTCTTTTTTAGGATTTATTTTTAAGTAATCTCTGCACCCAACATGGAGCTTGAACTTACAACCTCTGGATCAAGATTCGCCTGCCCTGCCGACTGAGCCACAAGGTGCCCCAAGAGTCTGTTCCTTGTCTTCTTTCTCTCTTTTTTCCCTTTGCTCACTTGTTTTGTTTCTTAAATTCCACATATGAGTGAAATCAAATAGTATTTATCTTTCTCTTACTGACTTATTTCACTTAGCATTATACTTTCTAGCTCCATTCATGTTGTTGCAAATGGTAAGATTTCATTCCTTTATATGGCTGGATAATATATATATATATATATATATATATATATATATATATATATACACCACATCTTCTTTATATATATATATATATATATATATATATATATATATTTACACATATATATATATATATACCACATCTTCTTTATCCAGTCATCTACTGATGGACATTTGGGCTGTTTCCACAATTCGGCTATTATAAATAATGCTGCTATAAACATATGGGTGCATGTATCCCTTTGAATTAGTGTCTCCTTTTCTTTGGATACATCCAGTAGTGTGATTACTGGATTATAGGATAGCTCTATTTTTAATTTTTGAGGAAACTCATACTGTTTTCCACAGTGGCTGCACCAGTTTGCATTCCCACCAAAGTGCATGAGGGATCCTTTTCTCCACATCCTCGCCAGCACTTGTTGTTTCTTGTAATTTTTTTTTTTCAGCCATACTGACAGGTGTGAGGTGATGTCTCATTGTGGTTTTGATTTGCATTTCCCTGGTGATGAGTGATGTTGAGTTTCTTTTCACATGTCTGTTGTCCATCTGGATGTCTTCTTTGGAGAAATATGTGTTCATGTCCTCTGCCCATTTTTAAATTGGATTATCTGTTTTTCTGCTGTTGAGTTTTAGAAGTTCTTTTTATCTTTTGGATACTAACCCTTTGTTGGATATGTCATTTGCATATATCTTCTCCCATTCAGTGGGTTGTCTTTTAGTGTTGTTGGTTGTTTCCTTCTCTGTGCAGAAGCTTTTTATTTTGTTGTAGTCAAAACAGTTTATTTTTGCTTTTATTTCCCTTGCCTCCAGAGACATATCTACAAAAATGTTGCTTTGGCCAATGTCAGAAACATTACTCCCTTCAGTCTCTTCTAGGATTTTTATGGTTTCAACCTCACATTTAGATATTTAATCCATTTTAAGTTTGTTTTAATATATAGTGTAAGAAAGTAGTCCAGCTTCATTCTTGTTGCTGTCCACTTTTCCCAACATCATTTGTTAAAGAGACTGTCTTTTTCCCATTGGATAGTCTTTCCTGCTTTGTCAGAGATTAATATAATTATCACATAATTGTGGGTTTATTCCTGGGTTTTCTTTCGGATTCCATTGGTGTATGTGTCTATTTTTGTGCCAGTACCATACTGTTTTGATTACTTGAGCTTTGTAATATAACTTGAAGTCTAGAATTGTGATATCTCCGGTTTTGCTCTTCTTTTTCAAAATTGTTTTGGGGGGCGCCTGGGTGGCTCAGTGGGTTAAGCCGCTGCCTTCGGCTCAGGTCATGATCTCAGGGTCCTGGGATCGAGCCCCACATCGGGCTCTCTGCTCAGCAGGGAGCCTGCTTCTCTCTCTCTCTCTCTCTCTCTCTCTCTCTCTCTGCCTGCCTCTCTATTAAAGAAAAAAAAATTGTTTTGGCTACTCAGAACCTTCTGTGGTTCCATATAAGTTTTAGGATCTTTTGTTCAATTCTGTGGAAAACACTGTTGGTATTTTGATAGAATTTATATTAGATTGGTAGATTGCTTTGGGTAGTATAGACATTTTAACAATATTTTTTCCTCCAGTCCATTAACATGGAGTATCTTTCCATTTCTTTGTATCATCTTCAATTTCTTTCATCAATTTTTTACAGTTTTCAGAGTACAGGTCTTTCACCCCTTTGGTTAGTACTATCCCTAGGTATTCTTAACTTTTGGCACAATCATAAATGGAACTTTTTTTAAATTAATTTCTCTTTCTGCTGCTTCATTATTAGTGTATAGAAATGCAAAAGATTTCTGCACATTGATTTTGTATTTTGTGACCTTACTGAGTTCATTTATCAGTTTTGGTAGTTTTTTTTGGTGGAGTCTTTAGGGTCTTCTAAAGGATAGTATACTATCATGTCGTCTGCAAATAACGAAATTTTACTTCCCCCTTACCAATCTGGATGTCTTTTACTTCTTTTCATAGTCTAGTTGCTGTGGTTAGGACTTCCGGTACTATGTTGAATAAAAGTGGTGAGAGTGGATATTCTTGTCTTGTTCCTCTCATTGTGGTTTTGATTTGCATTTCCTAATGATCGGTGATGTTGAATATCTTTTCATGTGCTAATTGGCCATTTGTATATCTTCTTTGGAGAAATGTCTAATCAAACTCTTTGTCTTTTTTTAATTGAGTTATCTTCTTTTTTTGAGTTATAAAGATGCTTTGTCTGTTCTAGATACTAAACCCTTATAAGATGTGTGATATGCAAATATCATCTCCTGTTCTGTAGGTTATTTTGTCATATTTTTATAATGTTTGATGCACAAAAGATTTTAATTTTTGTGAAGTCTAATACATCTATTATTTCTTAAGTTGTTTGTGATTTTAGTGCCAAATTTTAAAATCCACTGCCAAATTTGAGGTCATAAACTTTATCTTATGTTTTTGTTTAATAGTTTTATACTTTTAGCTCTTTTCTATAGGTAGTTGATTCATGTTGAGTTCATTTTTATGTGTGGAGTGAAGTAGGAGTCAAACTTTATTGTTTTGCATATAATTATCCAGTTGTCCCAACTCCATTTTTTGAAAAGACTCTTTTTCCATTGAATGTCTTTGGAACTATTGACCATAGATATGATGGTTTATTTCTGGACACTCAATTCTCTTCTTTTTTTAAAATTATTGACATATAATGTATTATTTATTTCAGGTGTATAGGTCTGTGATTCATCAGTCTTTCACAATACACAGCACTCACCACAACACATACCCTCACCAATGTCCATTACCCAGCCATCCCATTCCACCCACCCCCTTCCACTCCAGCAACCCTCAGTTTTGTTTCCTGAGATTAAGTTTCTTATGGTTTGTCTCCCTCTCTGGTTTCATCTTGTTTCATTTTTCCCTCACTTCCCCTATGATCCTCTGTCTTGTTTCTCAAATTCCACATATCAGTGAGATTATATGATAATTGTCTTTCTCTGATTAGCTTATTTCATTTAGCACATACCCTCTAGTTCCATCCAATCGTTGCAAATGGCAAAATTTCAAATTTTGATAACTGCATAATATTCCATTGTATATAGATACCACATCTTCTTTTTCCATTCATCTGTCAATGGATATCTAGGCTCTTTCCATAGTTTGGCTATTGTGGTCATTGCTGCTATAAACATTGGGGTGCACGTGCCCCTTCGGATCACTACATTTGTATCTATGGGGTAAATACCCAGTAGTGCACTTGCTGGGTTATAGAGTAGATCTATTTTCAACTTTTTGAGGAACTTCCATACTGTTTTGCAGAGTGGCTACACTGACTTGGATTCCCACCAACAGTGTAGGAAGGCTCTGCTTCCTCTCTGCATCCTTGCCAACATGTGTTGTTTCCCGACTTGTTAATTTTAGCCATTCTGATTCCTGTGAGGTGGTATCTCATTGTGATTCTGATTTGTATTTCCCTGATGCCAAGTGATGTTTAGCACTTTTTCATGTGGACATTCAATTCTTTTCGGTTGGCCTAGATGTCTATCCTTATGCCGGTACCTTATGCCAGACCTTATCCTTATGCCAGATGTTTTGATTACTGTAGCTTTGTAGTGAGTTTTGAAATTAAGAATTTTGAGTCCTTTGTTTTTCTTTTGCAATGTTGTTTGAGGCTCCATGTAGGTTGCATATGAATTTGAAGATTGTGCATTAAATTTCTGCAAAAAAAAAAAAAAAAAGCCCATCAGAATCTTGATGGGAATTGCATTGATTCTGTAGATCACGTTGGAGGATATTGCCATCTTAACAACATTGAGCCTTCCAATCTATGAACATGGGATTACTTTTTATTTATTTAAATTCTTATTAATTTTTGTCAGAAATGTTTTTCCTTTTTCAGTGTGCAAGTCTTTGACATCCTAAGTTCAATTTTTTTAAGTATTTTATTCTTTCAGATGCTATTGTTAATGGAATTGTTAACACCTTTTTCTAATTGGTTTTAGAGAAACACAAATAAAATGTATATTTTGATCTTGCACAATGCAACTTTGCTGAATTTTTTTTATTAGTTCTAATAGGTTTTGTGGATTCTATGGGATTTTCTATATAGATAACCATGTCTTCTGCAAGCACAGTTAGTTTTAGTTCTTTCTTCTTTTTGTCCTGCCTTTTATTTCTCTTTCTTGCCTATTTGCTCTGGGTAAAACTTCCAGTACAGTATTGAAAAGGCAGTGGTGAAAGTGGGCATCTTTTTCTTGAAGGCTTTCAGGTTTTCACCATTGACTATGATGTTAGCTGTGACTTTCATACATGCCCAGCTTCTTGGGGCTCCTAGGTGGCTCACTTGGTTAGATGTCTGACTTTTGGTTTTGGCTCAGGGCATGATCTCAGGGTCATGGGATTGAGCTCTGCACTGAGCTCTGCACCCTTGAGGAGTCTGCTTCCCCCTCTCCTCCTGCTCCTCCTCTCTCTCTCTCAAATAAATAAATAAATAAAATCTTATTTTTTAAATGCCTCCCCTTCTATTGTTAATTTTGTGAGTTTTTTTTAATCATAAAAAGTTATTTAATGCATCTATTGATATTATTATGGGGGGGTTTCCTTCATTTTTTTAATGTGGTGTATTACACTGACTGATTTTCTTGTAGTGAACTATCTTTGCCTTCCTGGCATAAATCCCACATGGCCATGGTGTATAATCCTTTTAACGTACTGCTAGATTTGGTTTGCTAGAATTACACTGAGGATTTTTGCTTCCATATCTGTAAAGAATATTGGTCTGTAGTTTTAGTTTCTTGTGTTACCTTTCACTTTGGTATCAGGGTAATCATGACTTTATATAATGTCCTTGAAGGTGTTTCTTTTTAATTTTTTTTGAAGCATTTGAGTAGTATTGTCATTAATTCTCCTTTAAATGTTTGGTAACATTCAGTGAAGCCATCTTCTCCTGGAATTTTCTTTGTTAAGAGGTTTTTTTAATACTAATTCATTCTTTACTTGTAGAGGTCTGTTAAGATTTTCTATTTCTTCTTGAGTAATACCTTTTCAATTTGTATGTTTCCAAAAACTTGTCCATTTAATATGGCTTATCTACCTTGTTTGTGTATAACTGCTCATAGTATTCTATTTAATCCTTTTCATTTCTATAAGGTTGGTAATATGTTCTGTTCTAGCAATTTCCTTCCGTAAGGTTGGTTTCTTTATTCTTTTATTTATTTGCATCTTCTCTCTCTCTCTCTTTTATTTAAATATTTTATTTATTTGGGGTGCCTGGGTGGCTCAGTGGGTTAAGCTTCTGCCTTCAGCTCAGGTCATGATCCTGGGGTCCTAGGATCAAGCCCCACATCGGGCTCTCTGCTGGGCGGGAAGCCTGCTTCCTCCCTCTCTCTCTGCCTGCCTCTCTGCCTACTTGTGATCTCTGTCTGTTAAATAAATAAATAAAATCTTTTAAAATAAATAAATAAATACTTTATTTATTTATTTGACAGAGAGAGAACACAAGTTGGCAGAGCAGCAGGTCGAGGGAGAGGGAGAAGCTCAGAAGCTCAGTGCTCCCCACTGAGCAGAGAGCCCAATGTGGTCTTGATCCCAGGACCCTGAGATCATGACCTGAGCCAAAGGCAGACACTTAACTGACTGAGCCACTCAGGCACCCATCTTCTTTCTTTTTTTTCTTAGTTTAGCTAAAGATTTCAAAATCTTGTTTATCTTTTCAAAGAATCAACTTTTGGTTTTGTTGATTCTTTACATTCTTTTCATATTCTCTGTTTCATTTATCTTACTCTAATATTTATTACTTCCTTCCTTCCACTGGCTTTGGGTTTAGTTTGCTTTTTTTTCCTCTAGTTCCCTAAAGTATAAAGTTAGATTGTTGATTTTAGATTTTTCTTCTTTTTATTTCAGATTTTTTAAAGTAATCTCTACACCCAATGTGGGGCTTGAACCCACTATCCTGAGATCATACACTCTGCTGACTGAACCAGTCCAGTACCCCTCTTCTTTTTTAATGTAGGCATGTATGCTATAAACTTCCCTCCAAGTACTGCTTTTACTGCATCCCGTAAGTTTTGGTGTGTTGTGTTTTTGTTCTCATTTCTCTCAAAGTATGTTCTAAGTTCCCTACTGATTTCTTCTTCTATCCATTTGTTAAGAATCTAGTTTAATTTCCACATATTTGAAAATTTTCCAGTTTTCCTTTTATTAATTTCTAGTCTCTTTCCATTGTTGTCAGAGAAGATACTTTGTGTGATTCCAGTCTTTTAAAATATCCAGCAATATTCTGGATGAGATCCTGCACTCTGGGGTTTTACCACTGGAAGAAATTATAGAAAATGTACAAGAAATCTCTATTATTTCTTACAGCTGCAAGTCAATCTACAATAATTTTAGTTAACAACAGCAACAAAACACTGAACCAGAATTCAGAAGACATATGCTATAGTATCAGCTCTATTACAAATTAACAATATGTCCTTTGGAATGTCACTTAAACATTCAACTTCTATTCCAAATCTCCAAAAAGAAAAGAATCAGAAAAAAAAAAAAAAAAAAACAGCAGAGCAATAGATTGCAAAGTAAATATCCATGGACAACATTTATAATAAAACTATATAACAAGGTTTACAGACCCCAACAAGCAAGTGAGAAAAATCCCTGTACAAGGGCTGCGTGGTCTCAGCATCTGTGAAGGAGGAAGCAGAGGGAAGCAACAGGATGCCTAACAGACCTGTAAAGAAGAAAATAAAAACAGCCAACAGGTATTCTCCGGAAAGTACGGCAGGCCAGTTCAATAACAGCAGCTAAAAGAGAGTGGTTTTTCCAAATCCAGTAGAGGGTAAATGTAAGAAGCCTTGAATCAAATCTCTGAGAACTGAGAAACGAGAGCTTCTTTCCAGCACACACCCCACATGGGAGAGAAGCTGCTGGAAGCGAGATCAAAACTGATTCAGATGAGACAAAGGAAATAGAAGGTACAGACAAAAATGGTGGGGAGAACAGAGCCAGTAGATCTCAGAAAGCAAGAAACCACGGTGTTGAAGACTACATAAAAACAACAGAAGAGAGGTTGTATGAATCAGGCCCTCTTCCAAAAGTTCAGCAAAACTACTTTCACATAAAAATGAGCCATAGGAAAAAAATCAAGGGAAAATCCCATACTTTAATTTCTTGTAAGAAATTTTTAAAAATAAGAGGAAAACAAAACCAAAGACTAAAGAACAGTATAATAGTCCAGGGACAATGTGATTACACCAGAAGGAAACGTCCGCCAAACAAACCAAAAGTACAATGTAGAGGTTCTAAGACACATTCCAACTTCTCCCACTTATTACAGACAAAAACTAAAATCTGAGGACACCAAACAGAAAGCAGAGCAGGCAGTTTGGGAAGGGAAGTAAAAACTTGAATACCGATCAATATGGTAGCTGGTTCCCTGATTTGTTTTTTCCTTCCATAGCGATTGTCTTAGATTCTAGAATCCCAGAAGTGTTCAGTGGATGCGTACCCCCCCCAAAAAAAGTCTAAGAAAAGCCCTCTCTATAGTCAGAGGACTGGGAAGGGGCCACTGCAGAACTAAGAATATATGGGGAAATCTCCTTTATCCCCCCTTTCTCTATTTCTTCTCCTGTTCCTATCCCAAGTAAAGCACCGTCATAAAACTACAATCCAACAGCAACTGCACAGACACTTAAAATTCTGACCAAACCCCTCTCTCACCAGAAAGCCTGGATAAACAGACGCATAGCATCCAGATAATGGAGAGCGGGGGATTCCATGATTTTTTCTCTCTCTGTCTCAATTTTCACCACTTTGTTCCAAGGCAGATTTAGTCATAGGAATTTCATGACAGCACAAGGATGTGAAAACCCTGGCTTTGTAGCCAGAGCACCAGGGAAAGTGGTCCTTGGGAACCCAACGGCCATGTTCCTGGGCCTTTCTGCTTTAAAAGTCACCCCGTGCTCAAGTGAAAGGGAGTTAACAACAGTTCAAGGGCTCTGTGCTCTCTTTGCTTTCCTGGACAATTGTCCTGGATGAGTTTTCCTTATTCAAAGGCTCAGTTCAGTCCTGCTTTGACCTTGAGGCTATTTTACAGATTCTCAAAACCTCCACATCTGCCCTTGGTTAGGTGCCTCTCCTGTCTCCTGCCATATGCTACCTTTTAGAGGTCTCTGCTTATGGAATCAGACTTTTTTTTTTTAAAGTAAACTCTACCCCTGTTGTAGGATTTGAACTCGTGACCCTGAGATCAAGAGTTGCATGTTCTACTGACTGAACCAGCCAGGTCCCCTAGAATCGGGTTTATTTTTACCTCACTATTTTTAAAGCTGCCTTACTCGAGGGTGAGGATATGTGACTGAGTTTCACTGCTTTCCTCTTCAAAATGTTCCCAAAAAGTGGCTTGAGCACTTTCCCTAAGATTTCCACTACTTAAACCTTGGATTGTTCTTCCTTATAACCCAGATTTAAGTTCTTTGTTCTTTCTTTACTTCATCTACCCTCCCAGCTCACCCAGCCCTGTTCCTTTCCTCCAGCCAAATCCTTCTTTTCCAACAGTGGATGGAGGAGAAGGAGGATAGAAACCACAGCATCCACTCATTCTGGAGGAAATTCTCATGGAGAAACTCAGATTATTTTGTGAAGTGATTGGATAAGCACTAGACCAGAAACCAAAAAAACCTGGATTATTGCTGTGGTTCTGCCACAAACAAGCCATATACATAACATAGGGAAGGAAAAAGTTTTTCTCTACCTTTCAAGGTCTTCCACAAGACTAAGAATTAAATTAACACGAGACAATTAAGAGGAGGGAAAAAAACTGAGGTTTTATTATGTGCACACAGAGGGCCAACAATGAAATTGAGACCTAAAGAAATAACCAATACCCTAAAGAAAAAAACAAGGCAGACAGTTTTTGTAATTTTTAGACAAAGAGACAATAAATCTGTGAGGCATTGACAGGACAAAGAAAACAATTTCGTGAGTTTCAGTTAGTAAGGAATTCTAAACAGAATTTGGGCAGGGGTAGGAAATTAGTAAAAGTAACAAGCCCTCCCTATGCTGCCTCTTTGGCTTTAAATTTCTTACCTCTGGTAATAAGGATGTTTCTTTACCTCCTGGTATAGGGAAGGTCCCTATCACAAAGGAGACTGAGTTCCTGCTCTCAGAGGGACAGAGGAGGATCTGAACAGGAAATCTTGAACAGGAAATCTCTTGAGTAACTTTTATTTAAAATAATCAATATGCCAAAGTGGCGTATTTTGGGGAAGCCTGCCCTTGGCCCCCACATAACCTTGAATAGCACCTAAAGTGCTATTCAAGGTTATGTATTGTATAAATTCAGCTTCAATTTTGAAGCTCTATGAAGCCTTGAGAGATCATCTAATCTAACATTCGCCTTTCACAAATGCAGAAACTGAGACCCAGAGACATGATATAACCCACTCAAAGTCAGGTGATTGGTTAATAGCGTGGTAGTTCTTACACACAGCACTATTATACCAATGCTCTTTCCATCAGGACCCCACCCCTCCCCAAGCTCCTCCATTTCCTCATGAGCACAGTAGGCATAGTGAGGGTTGTAGATGAGAATAAATGTACAAATATGGAAAAGAGAAAGTGTATTCAAATGATAGTTTATCGACCTTATTGACAATCCCCACTGGAAAATGACTCACGCCTGGGCCCCAGTGGAAGGTCATAACCCAAGGGAGGGCTAAGCTGGCTCGTCCACCTCTCCTGGGGCCTGTAAACTTTTAATGGAAGCGCCGGGCAGAGATCCACGGCCACTGCAGCTAATAAGGCTCACTGGAACCACTTTAAAAGTTGGCTTGTTCAAAAATATCTGCATTAAATACCCAAATCCCAACAACAAATGTGTTAAGGGAATGTAGGGCTGTGTATGGTTAATCCTCTACCTTTCTCTATTTTACAAATGGATTACAATGTGATTATTTTGGTATATTATACTTGGTCTATTGTGAGCATTCCACAAACTTTTGTTAAGTATGGAAAACATAATTTGAAATGAAATGTCTTGAAGAGTTAAGAAGCAGCAAGAGACATGTCTGGGTCCACGTCTATGCTCAGTGCTGGGGATACCAAAATAAGACACACATTTGGCTGTCAACCACCTCACAGTCTAGCAGGGAAAACAGACCCAGAAACATACAAATGCACTCACTTCAAAGATGAAACAGCTCTATCAGGGGAACGCTCAAAGGTTAAAGGGCTAAGCCACCAGTCATGCCTGGGAGAGAGGGGAAAGCTTCCCAGAGGAGGTGATACTTGAACAACGGGGCAGTTCATGTCTGTGGGCAGAAGTTTGTTTCTGGCAGGAAGAACAGAGGCCCAGAGGTGAAATGGCACAGAATACACTCCGGTAACCCCTAGTGCTTCAGCAAGGCCGGGGCACAGGGAAGGGGTGGGGGATGAGGGTGGAGAAAAGGCAGGGATCAGACTCTGGAGAGCTTTGAGAAACCAGGTTAACGAATTTTGATTTTATCTTACAGGACATGAGAAGCCAGTGGAGGAGATGAGCAGGAGAGTGACCTACAGACGAAGGCCTTCCTGGCCACAGGAGGAGGGGAGATGGAAGGTTGGGGGAGAAGAGACAGAGGGGGAGCCAGTTGCTCCTTTGTTTCTTCACACCCATCTTGTTTCAGAAAAAAAGACTTAATGAGGGCAGTTGAGGTCCTGTAACTTTGCCTGTGTCCTTGACCCATCCCATCCCAGCTACAAAAACCCTTAAAGATGTGGGAGGGTGGAGAGAAGAGAGGAGAATGGAAAGGAAAAGGCAGATAAGAAAAGAAAGAGGAGGATAAAAAGGTAATTCAGAAAAACCAAGGAGTCAAAGCCAATGAGCTGGCTATACCCATGGCCCAATGATATCCAGACATTCCTTCAGTGACTCTGTGATACTCTTGGCCTTTCCATCATGAGATAAGATGGCCTCCATGGCTCCAGTCCTCTCACACTTCATTCAAAGGCTGGAGGTGAGGGAAAGGGTATGCGGCAGTTCTTTCTCCTCCTATATTTCTTGCCTTTAATCATGGAGGGAAAAACCTTTCCCCAAAACTCCCCCAGGCATAGCCCTATGTCTTATTGGTCATTACTACATTAATCACATGACTACTCCTGGCTGCAAAGTGGTCTGGGAACATAAATATCTGGCCTTTTCAGTTACTTTGGTAGGAGTCTGGCAAGGGAGAAGGCATTTGGAATGGCTTCTGAGTAGGCAACTTGCAGCATCTGCCTTCTTGTTGTGAAGTACCTGGGAACAAGAATGAACATGGTGGGCCAAAAGCAAGGGAATTTTGAGAGTGGCACAAAGTCAACCTTGTACCGAAAAATTCTTACAGTACCATGGTCACAAACTCAAATGTAGGTAACGTAAATGACAGAACATGAATGGGAACTTCCCTGAATAAAAGAAAACTTACTTTCATCTTACTCCTTAACCCAGTGCAAAACTCTTACATCTAACTAAAAGGTAAAGAAACAATTTTTTTTTGGAGAAGCAACAACCCTAGAAATGAAAGCCTCAACATACTGGTACTTGGAGGTCCTCTAGTGAATTAGTGATTTCCCACTTGATCCCCTAAAGTGAAGTCTATCAGTATAAAAGCTCCACCTATATAGAGAGGTCTCAATCCACATTTCAGTGTCTTACTCGTAAGTGGATATAAACAATCAAGGATCAACAGGCATTTAACCTGTTCCTAGACAAAAATAAATAGAAGTCTCCAAGACAAAATAAATAGAAAAATGAATGAGAGGTAAACAAAATGATGCAGGGAACACAAGAAACCTTTTTTAAAAAGTCTCTGGTTCATATAATTAGAATCCTTAAACAGGAGCAACAAGATATAACACCTATAAAATAAGAATAGGAAAAGAGCACCTGGGTGGCTCAGTCAATTGAGTGTCTGACTCTTGATTTCAGCTCGGTCATGATCTCCGGGTCATGGGATCAAGCCCCACATTGGGGTCCATGCTCAGTGTAGAGCCTGCTTGTCCCTCTCCCTCCTCTGCTGTCCTTCCCATGCTCTCGTTCTCTCTCTCCCCTCTCTCTTTCTTTCTTAAATAAATAAAATCTTTTAAAAATAAGAATAGGAAAAAGTGGAAAACAAGAAATAGTTCTTAAAAATTCAAGTATCATTACAGATGTAAAAACTTCAACAGAAGACTTAGAAGATAAAGTTGAAATTACTTCTGAATGTAGAATAAAAAACTACATGGTCATTTAGTTCTTTACTAAAATGATAGAACTGGAGAGACTATATATGAGGCTTAGAAATTAATTTAGTAGGAATTCCCCCAAAGAATGGTAATTACAGAGGTGGAAAAAACTATGGAAGAAATAATACAAGAAATTTTCCAAATTGCAAAAGCATACCACTACCAGTAGAAGAAATAAAACCCACACTAAACACTACCTTGTAAAATTTCAGAACACTGAAGACAAAAAAGAGAGGTTTTTAAAAGGTAAGAATAGGAGATAAGGAATGGGCTACCACAAAAAACAAAAAACAAAAACCAGAACAGTTTCAGATTCCTCAGAGCAAGCTGGATACTGGAGGAAAATCAAAGAATATCTTCAACATTCAGGGGTAGGGGAGATTATTTTCAATCTACAATTCCATCCCAGCCAAAACATCAATTAAGTGTGAAGGAATCATGGGAGGACTCTGCAATGAACTGAAAGTTTGAGTTACCCCAAAATTCATATGTTGAAGTCCTGGACCAAATATCATGGTATTAGGAGGTAGGGCCTTTGGGAGGTAATTAGGTTATGAGGATGGAGCCCTCATGAATGGATTAATACCCTGATAAAAGGGACCCCAGAGAGCTCTCTCACCCTCTTTCTATCATGTAAGGGCACAGTGAGAAGAAGACAGCCATCTACACACCAAGAAGTGGACCTCACCAAACATAAAATCTGCTGGCATCTTGATCTTAGTCTGCCCAGCCTCCATAACTGTGAGACATAAAATTCTGTTGTTTATAAGCCATCAAGTCTATGGTATTGTTATAACAGCCCAAACTGACTAAGGAAGACTCTTATTGCCCCTTTCCTCAAATGTTTAACAATCCCACCTAGGCATTTGTGTGTAAGATGCTGTGGGAATTGAAAAGAGCAAGAATGCTCATTTTCACTACTCCTAGTCAACATCACACTGGAAGTTGCTTCCAGCAAATTACAGCAAAAAAAGAAATTGGAAAATCACACAGATCATCCCTATTCTCAGAAAACATGATTGTACAAGGTACACAATAGAAGGTCCAAGGAATCAATAAAGTCATCCTAAAATTAATAAATGAGTTTAGCAAGATAGTAGTATATCAGCAATGAACAATTGAAAACCAAAATATAAAGAAAAACATTTAAAATAGCTCTGAAAATGAAGGGGTCAGGTATAAATCCAACAAAATGTGTACAGAATTTGTATGCTGAAAACTACAAAATGTTGATCAAAAAAATCAAAGACCTAAAAAAAAAATGAAGAAACATACTGTGTTCATAGACCAAAAGACTCAGTATTGTTAAGACATTCATCATCCCCCAACTGATGTATACATTCAGTGTAAACACCATCAAAATCCCAGCAGGTTTTTAGTAGATATCGACAAGGTGACTTTAAAACATACACAGAAAGGCAAAAGATCTAGAATAGCCAAAACAATTTAGAAAAGAATAAAGTTGGTTTTAAGACTTACTATAAAGTCAAAGTAATCAAAATAGTATGTATTGAGGCACCTGGGTGGCTCAGTGGGTTAAGCCTCTGCCTTCGGCTCAGGTCACGATCTCAAGGTCCTGGGATTGAGTCCCACATTGGGCTCTCTGCTCAGCGGGGAGACTGCTTCCCCCGCTCTCTCTGCCTGCCTCTCTGCCTACTCGTGATCTCTCTCTCTGTTAAATAATTAAATAAAATCTTTTCCAAAAATAGTGTGTATTGATAAAAGACGTAGAGATTAATGAAATAGAATAGAGCCTAGAAATAAATATGGCCAACTGATTCTCTCTCTCTCTTTTTTTTAAACATATAATGCATTATTTGTTTTAGGGGTACCCTCTCTGGTTTCATCTTGTTTGATTTTTCCCTCCCTTCCCCAATGATCCTCTGTCTTGTTTCTCAAATTCCTCATATCAGTAAGATCATATGATAATTGTCTTTCTCTGATTGACTAATTTCACTTAGCATAATACCCTCTAGTTCCATCCATATCATTGCAAACAGCAAGATTTCATTTTGTTGATGGCTGCACAATATTCCACTGCATATATATACCACATCTTCTTTATCCATTCATCTGTCAATGGACATCTAGGCTCTTTCCATAGTTTGGCTATTGTGGACATTGTTACTATAAACATTCAGGTGCACATGCTCCTTCGGATCACTACATTTGTATCTTTGGGGTAAATACCCAGTAGGGC
The DNA here is from genome assembly GCF_922984935.1 of Meles meles. NCBI lineage: Eukaryota > Metazoa > Chordata > Mammalia > Carnivora > Mustelidae > Meles > Meles meles. Next base: position 32,010,889 of record NC_060083.1, read on the forward strand.
AATTGCTGGGTCATAGGGTAGCTCTATTTTGAACTTTTTTAAAAAAACCTCCATACCATTTTCCAGAGTGGCTGCACCAGCGTGCATTCCCACCAACAGTATAGGAGGGTTCCCCTTTCTCCACATCCTTGCCAACATGTGTCATTTCCTGTCTTGTTAATTTTAGCCATTCTGACTGGTGTGAGGTGGTATCTCACTGTGGTTTTGATTTGTATTTCCCTGATGCTGAGAGACATTGAGCACTTTTTCATGTGCCTGTTGGTCATCTAGATGTCTTCTTTGCAGAAATGTCTGTTCATGTCTTCTGCCCATTTCTTGATTGGATTATTTATTCTTTGGGTTTTGAGTTTGATAAGTTCTTTATAGATTTTGGATACTACCCCTTTATCTGATATGTCACTTGCAAATATCTCCTCTCATTCTGTCGGTTGTCTTTGGGTTTTGTTGACTGTTTCCTTTGCTGTACAAAAGCTTTTGATCCGGATGAAGTCCCAATAGTTCATTTTTTCTCTTGCTTCCCTTGCCTTTGGCAATGTTTCTAGGAAGAATTTACCGCAGCTGAGTTTGAAGAGGTTGCTGCCTCTCTTCTCCTCAAGGGTTTTGATGGATTCCTATCTCACATTTAGGTCTTTCATCCATTTTGAGTCTATTTTTGTATGTGGTGTAAGGAAATTGGACCAGTTTCATTCTTCTGCATGTTGCTACCCAATTTCCCCAACACCGTTTGTTGAAGAGACTGTCTTTTCCCTATTGGACATTCTTTCCTGCTTTTTCAAAGATTAGTTGACCATAGAGTTGAGGGTCCATTTCTGCGCTCTGTAACTGTTCCATTGATCTATGTGTCTGGTTGTGTGCCAGTACCATACTGTCTTGATGATTACAGCTTTGTAATAGAGCTTGAGGTCTGGAATTGTGATGCCACCAGCTTTAGTTTTCTTTTTCAACGTTCCTCTGGCTATTCAGGCTCTTATCTGGTTTCATACAAATTTTAGGATTATTTGTTCCATTTCTTTGAAAAAAGTTGATGGTATTTTGATAAGGATTGCATTAAATGTGTAGATTGCTCTAGGTAGCATAGACATTTTCACAATATTCATCCAATCCATGAGTATGGAACGTTTTTCCATTTCTTTGTGTTTTCCTCAATTTCTTTCATGAGTCCCCTATAGTTTTCTGAGTACAGATTATTTGCCTCTTTGGTTAGGTTTATTCCTAGGTATCTTACAGTTTGGGGTGCAACTGTAAATGGGATAAACTCCTTAATTTCTCTTTCTTCAGTCTTGTTGTTGGTGTATAGAAATGTAAATGATTTCTGTGCATTGATTTTATATCCTGACACTTTACTGAATTTCTATATGAGTTCTAGCAGTTTTGAGGTGGAGTTTTTTTGGGTTTTCCACATGAAGTATCATATCATCTGCAGAGAGTGAGGATTTGACTTCTTCTTTGCTGATTTGGATGCTTTTTATTTCTTTTTGTTGTCTGATTGCTAAGACTAGGACTTCTAGTACTATGTTGGACAGCAGCGGTGATGGTAGACATCCCTGCCCTGTTCCTGACCTTAGGGGAAAAACTGTCAGTTTTTCCCCATTGAGAATGATACTTGCTGTGGGTTTTTCATAGATGGCTTTGATGATATTGAGGTACATACCCTCTATCCCTACACTGTGAAGAGTTTTGATCAAGAAAGGATGCTATACTTTGCCAAATGCTTTTTCTGCATCTATTGAGAGTATCATATAGTTCTTGTTCTTTCTTTTATTAATGTATTGTATCACATTGATTGATTTGTGGATGTTGAAACAACCTTGCAGCCCAGGAATAAACCCCACTTGATCATGGTGAGTAATCCTTTTAATGCACTGTTGGATCCTATTGGCTAGTATTTTGGTGAGAGTTTTTGCATCCATGTTAATCAGGGATATTGGTTTGTAATTCCACTTTTTGATGGTTTTTTTTTTCTGATTTGGGGATCAAGGTAATGCTTGCCTCATAGAATGAGTTTGAAAGTTTTCCTTCCATTTCAATTTTTTGGAACAGTTTCAGGAGAATGGGTATTAATTCTTCTTTAAATTTTTGGGGAAAATTGGAGGGAGAGATGAACCATGAGAAACTGTGGACTCTGAAAAACAAACTGAGGGTTTTGGAGGGGAGGGAGGTGAGAGGTTGAGTGATCCTGGTGGTGGGTATTATGGAGGGCATGTATTGCATGGAGCACTGGGTGTGGTGCATAAACAATGAATTCTAGAACAAATAAGTATTTTTTTTTAATGTTTGGTAGAATTCCCCTGGGAAGCCATCTGGACCTGGGCTCTTGTTTTGGGGGAGATTTTTGACCACTGCTTCAATGTCCTTACTGGTTATGGGTCTGTTCAGGTTTTCTATTTCTTCCTGGTTCAGTTTTGGTAGTTTATATGTCTATAGGAATGCATCCATTTCTTCCAGATTGTCAAATTTGCTGGCATATAGTTGCTCATAGTATGTTTTTATAATTGTTTGTATTTCTTTGGTGTTGGTTGTGATCTCTCCTCTTTCATTCATGATTTTATTAATTTGGGTCCTTTCTCTTTTCTTTTTAAAGTCTGGCCAGGAGTTTATCAATCTTATTAATTCTTTTAAAGAACCAGCTTTAAAAGTTTTGTTTATCTGTTCTACTATGCTTTTGGTTTCCATTTCATTGATTTCTGCTCTGATCTTTATTATTTCTCTTCTCCTGCTGGGTTTAGGATTACTTTCTTGTTCTTCCTGCACCTCCTTTGGGCATAGGTTTGGGTTGTGTACTTGAGACCTTTCTTGTTTCTTGAGAAAGGATTGTATTGCTATATACTTTCCTCTCAGAACTGCCTTTGCTGTGTCCCAAAGATTTCAAACACTTTTGTGTTCTCATTTTCCTTTGTTTTCATGAATTTTTTCAACTCTTCTTTAATTTCCTGGTTGACCCATTCATTCTTTAGTAGGATATTCTTTAGCCTTCATATATTTGGGTTCTTTCAAACTTTCCTCTTGTGATTGAGTTCTAGCTTCAAAGCACTGTGGTCTGAAAGTGACCCAGGGAATGGCAGGGAATGATATCAGTCTTTTGGTACCAATTGAGACCTAATTTGTGACCCAGAATGTGTTCTCTTCTGGCGAATGTTCCATGTGCATTAGAGAAGAATGTGTATTCTGTTGCTTTGGGGTGGAATTTTTTTTTAAAGATTTTATTTATTTATTTGGCAGATAGAGATCACAAGTAGGCAGAGAGGCAGGCACAGAGAGCGAGGAGGAAGCAGGCTCCCTGCTGAGCAGAGAGCCCGATGTGGGGCTCAATCCCAGGACCCTGAGATCATGACCTGAACTGAAGGCAGAGGTTTAACCCACTGAGCCACTCAGGCGCCCCTGGGATGGAATGTTTTGAATATATCTGTGAAGTCCATCTAGTCCAGTGTGTCATTTAAAGCCTTTATTTCCTTGTTGATCTTTTGCTTAGATGATCTGTCCATTTCAGTGAGGGGGGGTGTTAAAGCCCCCTACTATTATTGTATTATTATTGATGTATTTCTTTGATTTTGTTACTAATTGGCTGCTGCCACTTTAGGAGCTAAGATACTTGAAATTGTTAGCTCTTCCTGTTGGATAGACTCTTTAAGTATGATATAGTGTCCTTCCTTGTCTCTTATTATAGTCTTTGGTTTAAAATCTAATTTGTCTGATATAAGGATTGCCACCCAGGTTTCTTTAGATGTCGATTAACATAGTAAATCATTTTCCACCCCCTCACTTTAAATCTGGAGGTGTCTTTGGGTCTAAAATGAGTCTCTTAAAAACAGCATACTGATGGGGTTTTTTTAAATCCATTCTAATACCCTGTGTATTTTGATTCAGGCATTTAGCCCATTTACATTCAGGGAAACTACTGAAAGATATTAATTTAGTGCCATTGTATAAGATGACTGTTACTGTATATCGTCTCTGTTCCTTTTTGGTCTATGTTACTTTTAGACTTATTCCTTGCTTAGAGAAGTCCTTTCAGTATTTCCTGTAGGGCTGGTTTGGTGTTTACAAATTCTTTTAGTTTTTCTTTGTCCTGAAAGCTTTTTATCTCTTCTATTTTCAATGACAGCCTAGCCGGATATTGTATTCTTGGCTGCATATTTTTTCATTTATCTCTCTGAATATATCATGCCAGTCCTTTCTGGCCTGCCAGGTCTCTGTGGATAGGTCCACTGCTGAGCTAATATTTCTATCTTTGTAGGTTACAGACTTCTTGTCCCAAACTGCTTTCAGGATTTTCTCCTAGTCTCTGAGATTTGTAAGTTTTACTATTAGATGATGGGGTGTTGACCTATCTTTGTTGGTTTTGAGGGGGGGTCTCTCTGCCTCCTGGATTTTGATGCTTGCTTCCTTCCCCAAATTAGGGAAGTTCTCCACTATAGTTTTCCCAAATATAACTTCTGTCCCCTCTCTCTTTCTTCTTCTTCTGGGATCCCAATTATTCTAATATTGTTTCATCTTATGGTATCACTTATCTCTCAAATTCTCCCCTCATAATCTAGTAACTGTTTATCTCTCTTTTTCTGAGCTTCTTTATTCTCCATCATTTGGCCTTCTATATCACTAATTCTCTCTTCACCCTCATTTATCCCAGCAGTTATCCATTTTTTTATTGCACCTCATTAATAGTGTTTTTATTTCAACTTGGTTGCATTTTAGTTCTTTTATTTCTTCAGAAAGAGATTATCTAGTATCATCCATGCTTTTTTCAAGCCCAGCCAGTATCTTTATAATCATCATTCTGAACTCTAGTTCTGACATCTTGCTAATGTTTGTATTGATTAGGTCGCTGGCAGTCAGTACTGCCTCTTGTTCTTTTTTTGTTTTTTGAGGTGAGTTTTCCCACTTTGTCATTTTGTCCAGAGAAGAATAGATGAATGAGAGAACAAAATGCTAAAAGGGTTAAAATGACTCCAAAAAAATATACACTAAACAAATCAGAAGAGACTCAAAACCGGGGGATAGGAGGGTGGGGAGGAGGGCAGGAAGAGGGAAAAAGAAACAAGAAAAAAAGAATATGATCAGGCTGGTGAATAGAAGAGAGCTACACCCTAGATCTTGGGTGTATTTTGGTCTGTTTGGCCTCCAAATTTTTAAAGAAAGAAAAACTTATATATATACACAAATAAGGGTAAATATGATGAAGGGATGGAATATGACTATAAAGATGAAAAATCAAAAAAATATTTTTAAAAAGCAATTGATAAGAAGTTCATTGAAAAAATTGAGAGAAAAAAATTTTTAAAAAGAGAGAGAGAAAGAGAATGTAATCAGGCGGTAGACTAGAACAAAGCCATGTGGTAGATTTAGGGTATATTTTGATCTGTTAGAAGAAACCATATCCCAGAATTTTAAAGAAAGAAAAACCTATATGTATACAAAAAATAAGGTTAAATACAATGAAGGGTTAGAATATGAGTATAACAATGAAAAATTAAAAAGATTTTTTAAAGGTATTGATAAGATAAAATAGTTTAAAGGGTTAAAATGAGAAAGAGAAAAAATTCAAAAATAGAATAAGAAAAAAATAAAATTAAATAAATTTAACTTTGAAAAACTAAAGAATCATGGGGAAAGAGCCATGAATTCTATGTGTTGCTTTCCCCTAGCTCTGGAGTTGCTCAGTTCTCATTGATTGATGAACTTGATCTTGGCTGGATGTTCTTGCTGATCTTCTGGGGGAGGCGCCTGTTGCAGTGATTCTCAAAAGTCTTTGCCTGAGGCAGAATTGCACCGCCCTTGCCAGAAGGCAGGCTAAGTAATCTGCTCAAGTTCGCTTTCGGAGCTTTTGTTCCCTGAACGCTTTCCATACTGCTTTGGAGGAGGAGAATGAACATGGCGGCCTCCCAATCTCTGGCCCAGAGGAGCCAGGGGCTCAGGAGCCCCACTCCTCAGTGCAGGCTCAGAGAAAAGCAGTCAATCCCTCCCATCTCCCTGGTCTCCAGCGCACTCCGTGCTCACTAGGCCTGTGACCAAGCATTTCTATTTCAGGTGTATAGCCCGGTTTAGAGTCTCCAAACCCATCAGGTTCCTGCCACCCATTCCTGTGCCTCTCTTTCTGGGGGAGGAAGGTGAGTCTCCCGGATCTGCCACTTGTGGGATCCCAGTTCCAAGAGCAGAGGCCTGACTGTGCTGTGGATCACAGTTTATGGCAACCCCAAGCTGAGAGCCCCTCCTCAGCTCCGTCTCTGTAGCTGGCTTCCTGGCTCTGATACTTTGGAGCTCTGCCACACTCAGACACCCCCGATCCTTCTGTGACCCCATGAGTCCTGACACCACACTGTCCTCATGAGGGTTCCACCCCCCACTTAGCCACTGGAGAGATGTCCCTCCACAGAGCAGACTTCTAGAAGTTCCAATTTTGTGCTCCACTGCTCTACCACTTGCTGGGAGCCAGCTGACAGAGGCTTCCCCCATCCCGCACCCACCCACAGTCTGTCATCTTGGATTCACTTCTCTCCACATCCTACCTTCCAGAAAGTGGTCACTTTTCTGTTCATAGAGTTGCTGCTATGCTTTTCTTCAATCTCTTGTGGAGTTTGTAGGTGTTCAGAATGGTTCACCTCAACTATCTAGCTGAATTCCTGGGACCAGACAAAATTTAGGTCTCCAACTCCTCCGCCATCTTGCTTCTCCCCCTGGACAATTGATTCTTGGCAAAGATGCAAAGACAGTTCAGGGGGAAGGATATTCCTTTTAACAAATGGTGTTGGAACAATTGGACATCCATATACATGTAGATGAACTTAGCCCTAAACTTCACATCTTATACAGAAACGTATTCAAAATGATTTATAAATCTAAATGTAAAATTACAAATCTTTTAGAAGGAAACAAAGAAGAAAATCTTTACGACCTGGAATTAAAGAGTTTTTAGACATGACACAGAAAGCATGATCCATATAAGAAAAAAAAAAGTGTAAGTTGACCTTTATCAAAACTAAAATTTTGCCCTGTGAAAGACACCAGTAAGAAAATGAAAAGACTATCTCACACTGGGAGATCTACTTGTAAATCACATGTCCAAAAACAGATTTGTAGTAAATATAACAAACTTACAAAACTCAATAGTAAGAAAACAATCCAAGTTTAAGATAAGCAAAAGACATTTCACCAAAGAGGATTTACAGATGGTCAATAAGCTCATGAAAAAATGCTCAACATCATTAACCATTAAGGAAAAGCAAAATAAATCACAATGAAATACTACTACCCACCTATTAGAAAGACTAAAATTAAAAATAATAATAATAATAATAATAATAACCTCAAAATACCAAGTGTTGGCAAGGATGTGGAGCTCAAACATTACTGATGGGAATACAAAATGACATTGCCACTCTGAAATAACGGTTTGCCAGTCTTAAAAAGTTAAGCATATACTTACCACATAACTTGGCAATTCAACTCCTAAGTATTGAACCTAGTTCAATACAAAAATCTATAAATGAAGATTTATAGCAACTCCATTCGGAATAGAAAAGAGCTGGAAATGGGGAGCCTGAGTTGCTTGGTTGATGGAGAATCTAACTCTTGGTTTTGGCTCAGGTCATTGTCTCAGTGTCGTGGGATACTGCTCAGTGTCCCTGCTGACATTGCTCAGCAGAGAGTCTGTTTTTCTCCCTCTCCCACTGCCCCTCCCCCAGCTTGTGCACATGTTCTCTCTCTTAAATGAATGAATAAATCTTTTTGAAAAATGTGCTTCGGTGGGTGGATAGATAAACATATGATGCAGTACATCCATATGATAAAATACTGCCCAGTGAGTATGAACTACAGACATGTACAACTACCTGGCTGAATCTCAAAAGCGCTATGCTGAGTGAAAAAAGCCAGTCTCAGATTACATACCGTGTGATTTCATTAGACAACATTCTGCGAAAGATAAAAGTATAGTGATAAAGATTATATCAGTGGTTGTCAGGGTTTAGGGATTGGGGGAGAGTATAACTACAAGGGGGTAACATCAGGGAGTTTTTGGAGGTGATGAAATTGTTCTATATCCTGTGTTAACTTGTTCTATGTCTTGTGTTCTATATCAACATGTTAAAATTCATAGAACTGTATACCAAAAAAGCCAACTTTCCTATATGAAATTTAAAATTAAAATTCAATTGCTTTAATTTGATGTTTACTTTATTTTTTTATTGTGTTATGTTAGGCACCATAAAATACATCATTAGTTTTTGATCCAGTGTTCCAAGATTCATTATTTCTGTACAACACCCAGTGCTCCATGCAATACATGCCCTTCCCAATACCTACCACCAGGCCCACCCATCCCCCCACCCCTCTCCCCTCTAAAACTTTCACTTTGCTTCTCAGAGTCCACAGTCTCCTGTGGTTCATCTCCCCCTCCAATTTCTCCCTATTCACTCTTCCTTTCCTTCTCCTAATGTCCTCCATGTTATTCCTTATGTTCCACAAGGAAGTGAAACCATATGATAACTGACTTTCTCTGCTTGACTTATTTCACTCAGCATAGTCTCCTTCAGTCCAATCCATGTTGATGCAAAAGTTGGGTATTCATCCTTTCTGATGACTATGTAATATTCCATTGTATATATGGACCATATCTTCTTTATCCATTCATCTTTTGAAGGGCATCTCGGCTCTTTCCACAGTTTGGCTATAGTGGACATTGCTGCTATAAACATTGGGTTGCATGTGCCCCTTCTTTTCACTACATCTGTATCTTTGGGGTAAATACCCAGTAATGCAATTGGAGGGTCATAGGGTAGCTCTATTTTTAATTTTTTGAGGAATCTCCACACTGTTTTCCAAAGTGGCTGCACCAACTTGCATTCCCACCAACAGTGTAAGAGGGTTCCCCTTTTCTCACATCCTCTCCAACATTTGTTGTTTCCAAAATTTAAAAAGCTGGGAGAATAAAGATATTTTCAGATGTTGTCAGGTTTTAAAAATTTACCCCCATATGCCCTTCCTCCAAAAGCTACTGAAAGATGTGCTTTCATGATATCATGATGAAAAGATTAAACAAGAGGAAGACATGAGAAACAATGCAAGCAAAAAATAATGTAAACTTCCTGAGTGATGTTAAATAGAAGTACCCAGAAGACAGTGTGCAGCAATTCTAAGAAGCAACCTGTCCAGTTTGTAGTAAGGATAGTAAGAGAACACAGAGCTCCTGGAGGATTGCCATCAATTTATCATTTAGCAAGCCTGGACATAAGCTCAAAAATGATTTTTAGTTCTGGTGAAAGTTTTCAGAATGAATTCGTGTATAGAAACCCAAGCAAACAAAAAGGAGGCAATTATCAATCCAAGGAAATATAAAGAGTAGAAATATAATTATAATTATATATATATATTATATATATAATATATATTATATATATAATTTATAATTATAAATATAGAAATATAATTATAATACAGTACATGGCTTTTCTATCAATATTAATTGCATTGGGGGGCCAGGGTGGCTCAGTGGGTTAAAGCTTCTGCCTTCAACTCAGGTCATGATCCCGGGGTCCTGGGATCGGGCCCCACATCGGGCTCTCTGCTCAGGAGGGAGCCTGCTTCCTCCTCTCTCTCTGCCTGCCTCTCTACCTATGATCTCTGTCTGTCAAACAAATAAATAAAATCTTTTTAAAAAATATTAATTGCATTATCTTGGTAATAGAAACACCTGACCCATCTTCTGAAGTGTCAGGTTCTGGTGAACAGGGGACACTGGAAAGGAAGAAAGAAAGGAAGGAAGGAAGGAAGGAAGGGCAAGAAGGAAGGAAGAAGGGAGCGGGGAGGAAGGGAAGGAAGGAAGGAGGGAATGAAGGAAGGAAGCAAGGAAAGGAGGAAGGAAGGGAGAAAGGAAAAAGAAACACTGAACCAGTCATACCAAAAGCAAGATGGTGAGAGCAGTCTGCCTCAAGCACACGCAGTAAGGGGAAGCAATAATTCTCTGCAAGTAACAATAAAAATAAAACTTACTAAAAGTCAATCCAGTTTTCATTGTCACTGTGCACTAGCAATTCTAGATGATGTCGATGATAAAACTTCTCCCCCACAAGAAAATCTTTTATTTGTCTAATTTATAAATAAAAATTTAAGTTACTGTTGTGCTTTAATAATATATCTGCAAGTTTCAAGTTAACACATTTTTATTATTTATCTTTTTTTAAAAATATTTTTTTCAAGATTTTATTTATTTATTTGCCAGAGACAGAGAGAGAAAGAGCACACAAGTAGGCAGAGAGGCAGGCAGAGGTGGAGAGAGAAGCAGGCTCCCTGCCGAGCAAGGAGCCCAATGTGGGACTCGATCCCAGGACCCTGGGATCATGACCTGAGCCGAAGGCAGCGGCTTAACCGACTGAGCCACCCAGGTGTCCCATTATTTATCTTTTAATGAACATTTTATCTTACATGAAAATTAATCTGAGGAATTCCCAGTTGTATAGATGGTCTCCAGTACACATGGATTCAGTTATATGCAATTGTTTTGAGAATAAGTTTCTAATGGCTCAGAATCATTGTTCTAATGGTTCAGAATCATTGTTCAAGTTCATTTTGGTTACAGTTCATGCTCCAACCTTGCGGTACCACATATCCTTGCTTTCAAACAGTAGATTAAAGTAAACAATGCAGTCGCTGTAACCGTAAAGGCAAAGAAACAGAACTTGAGTTACCTTAATTGTCACTTCAAGCAACTACATGGAGATTTTATTTGTGATTAAAATATAAAACAGTGAAACAGAGTGTCAACTGCCAGGTGTCATAAATTTGGTTGATAAATACAAATTTTAGTTCATAATGTTTTACTTAATTTGAATAATTTTATTAGTATCTTCCTTTTTAATTATTAATTTTTTTAAACTGAAGAATGAATCCAGAAAATTAGTGATGTTAGAGATGTGAGTACTAATTTCTTAAAATTGTACCTTTTGGAGACATTTCAGTTTCATACAGAAAAATCACTTGTTATTGGATGATTATTTACCTAAAATATTATTATACCAGACTGTAACCAAAGGATATGAAGTCTATTAAGCAGATATAAAAACTCATAGATAAATTGTTGTGCTTTTTGTCCTGCAGGAACTTGGGTGAGCCTGAAGTCATTTGTAATATCGTGAATCCAGCGATTCCGTTCATAATTATTTTGAATTCCATAAAGAAACTTGAAGGTCAGTATCCACACTAACATGAGGCAATATTAATCAAGTGAAGTTCAACAAGGAAAATGTGAAAAAGCCATGTATGGATCTATTTTGAAACCTATAATACCTTCAACATTACATAAAGTTAATGAAAAAATCTGAAGAAATGCAAGTTGGTACATCCAAAGCACTTTGCTAGAAACAACACAAAATTAGCAAACGATTACTTTTTCCTTTTCTGTACAGTAATCAATTTTTTTTACTGGCATAATATATAGGAGGTTCAGTAAGAGAAAATTTTTATTCTTTGCTTTTTTTCTAGCCCTTATTATTACTTATTTTATTTCAAAATTATTCCCAAAAATCAAGTTGTCTTATAGAGGAGGAGGTATCAGAAAAATGAACCAATCCTGGTGTTTGTCTCTGCACAGGATATTGATTCAATGGAAAGTGGTGATGATTATATTTGGAGGATGGGAAGAGGTTGAGTGCATGCATGTGTGCCAGGGAGAGGGCCGAGGAAATTATCTAGAACTTCAACTGCCATAGCAGGAAGTCAGTACTTTGGGCTATCAATGTGATAGCAACAGACATCATTGTAGGAGATGGGGATTACTCCCTCAGAGCAGGGAGATCTGGATGGGTAAGGACAAGGAGCAGAGAAATGCCATCTTTTGGTTTAGACCCAAGTGCTAAAATTTGACTTTTTATTATTTATTTATTTATTTATTAAAATTTATTTATTTGACAGACAGAGATCACAAGTAGGCAGAGAGGCAGGCAGAGAGAGAGGAGGAAGCAGGCCCCCCGCCAAGCAGAGAGCCTGGCGCGGGATTCGATCCCAGGACCCTGAGACCATGACCCAAGCCGAAGGCGGAGGCCTAACCCACTGAGCCACCCACGTGCCCAAAATTTGACTTTTTAAACTATGTGCATGTATTACTTTGAAAAGAAGTATTTACAAAACCATAAGAATTTAAGAAGGAAGAAGCTAATGTAAAAAGACTAGGCAGTCAGCTTTAGGTACAGTTAATTATATAATCTGTAAATTAAAATTACAGAACAGACTGAATAATATAAACCTTGATGAAAGGAAAAGCAACAGAAGTAACAAAATTGGGAGATTGATAAAGAGAGGAAGTGTAACTGCACCAACTACAGCACCTTTTATAGCAAAGAATCAATCAATACTGCCTCAAATTGAAATGTGAGGTTTGAAAAATCAATGACTGTAACCTCTTTATGGTTTTATGGTTTTCCTAATCACTTTTCCTTAACCTTGGGGGGATATTTTAGTAATTAATATTTCCTGTGGTGGGAAAAATATTGAAAGTACTGCATTTCCTTCAGATCTATTTCAATTTATTTCTCTTCTGAGAATTTGATTAAAATTGAGCTTACATTTTGATCAAATGTAGAGTGGGATCAACTTCAAAAAAATCCTTTTGGTCTAACTTTATCTAAAACTTTCTTTCACTTATTCATTCTTCTTTTTGTATCTGAGCATAGAGAGAGATTTGAAATAATGTTTATCAGAGTTTCTGTTTTCATTCATTCTAAAATGCAGATTGCTTTTTCTCACACGTAAACAACTTTGAAACCTAGTGAGCTCAGGAAAAGGCTGTTGGCCCAGTGCCAGTAGTGAAGTACTTGTTTTTGCTGACACCTTCTGGTAAGAAAATTCATAGCTGGGTATCAGTTCTTTGAATGACGAGTCCAGAGAGGATAGCTGAGCACTCTTGTAAGAAATGCAATACCCGGGGCACCTGGGTGCCTCAGTCGGTTAAGCATCTGCCTTTGGCTCGGGTCATGATCCCAGGGTCCTGGGATTGAGCCCCTCAATGGAGCTCCCTGCTCAGCAGGGAGTGCGCTTCTCCCTCTCCCTCTGCCTGCAGCTCCCCTTGCTTGTTCTCTCTCTCTATCTCTCTGTCAAATAAATACATAAAATATTTTTTAAAAGAGAGAGAAATGCAATACTCAGTCACCTGTACTCTTGATGCACAAAGGGTTACACTATATTTACACACACACACACACACACACACACACACACGGTGGTGACTTACAGTCAACTAGTGATTCAAAAGAGTTAAACTCTGAATGTGAAATGGTTTAGGAATAGGTTGTCCAATTTGTTTCACTTCCACTTGACTTTTTATGTTTGCATAAGAATGATATATTATAAAATACATGCTTAAGTAAGCCTAAAAGAGTTCTTTCAATAAAAAAGAATTCTAAGTGATAAAAAGAAGCATTGTGTCGGGGTTTAATTGGCAGCATTTTTTAGTGATATTAAAAAACGATTTGTTTTAGAGTCAAAACCTAGATTTGATAAAATATGCTATTTCTGAGTGATGGAACTCAATAGTCTGTGGCTTTCTTCTTTAAGGTTTTCCATATGGCGCAATTTTATAAAGAATATATGATAATGGGGCCCTGGGTGGCTCAGTCAGTTGGGCGTCCACCTCTTGATTTTAGCGCATGTCATGATCCCAGGGTCATGGAGCTCTGAGCTCGATGGGGAGTGTGCTTGAGATTATCTCCCTCTCTCTGCCCCTCCCCCAACTCGAGTCCACTCTCTCTCTCTCTCTAAAATAAATAAATAAATATTTAAATATATATATACACACATATATATATATACACACACACACATATATGATAGGGATATCACTGACCTTCATGTGATATTATATAATTTTAAGTATATATCAAATATAATATTTTATGTACCTTATATATTATAAAATATATAATACATTATATATAATGTGCATAAAACATATAATATATGATAGTTATAAATATACATATTATGTAGTATGTAAACTTCTCATATGGCTTTACTTTCATAAGAAGGAAATAAAGGCTATGGGCTTTTTAGTGTAATAACTGGTATTATTTCACTTGAACCATCTTTTTTTTAAAGATTTTAGTATATGTGCTGCCGAAGCGAGCACTTTTTTTTAAAGATTTTATTTACCTATTTGGGAGAGAGAGCACACTTGGGGGAGGGGCAGAGGGAGAGAGAAAAGCAGACTCCAGGCTAAGCGCGGAGCCTGATATAAGGTTTGATCTCAGGACCCTGAGATCATGAACTGAGCCGAAGTCAGATGCTTAACCCACTGAGCCACCAGGTGCCCCTCACTTGAACCATCTTGATATTATTCTCCCAGTTTTACCCATACTCACCCACGTTTACTTAGCTTATTTTACAAAGTTCTCCATATTCTTCAGTTTTTCAGTATTTTGTCCATAGACTGGGTCTAGGGTGGTTTCTTCCATGGTAGAAACAAATATTTGAAAACCAAAGAACCCTTTGACACTCTTTTGGGCCTGCGTCCTTCTAACAACCTCTGTATATTCTCTCTCTCTCTCTCATTTTCTTTCTCCTATCTCTTACTTTTCTCCACTTTTTTATTTCCTATTCAGGATCTCTGAGAAATGTTCCTGGGTTAGAAGAAAGTCATTTCTGGGGCGCCCAGGTGACTCTTGATTTCAGCTCAGGTCATGATCTCAGGATCAAGAGATCAAGTCCCACGTCAGGCTCCGAGCTCAGCCCCTTCTCCTGCTCATACTTGCTTTCTCTCTTTCTCTCTCTTTCTCCAAATTTAAAAAAAACAAAAACAAAAATCTTTAAAAAAAAAAAGAAGAAGAAGAAGAAGAAGAAAGTCATTTGCTAAAGATCAATGGTGGCAGCTCAGGACCACAGACAGTCACCCACGACCCTGCGCGCCCACCAAGCTCCCAGACCTCACCCTGTAGGTTCCACCGGGGTCTGAGGAGCAGCAGAGGACACGCTTTAATCCTCACATAGTGCCTTCTCCTCCTCACCGCCTCCCCCCACAAGGTCTTCACCATTAAAAATCATCCCTGCGCTTAAGATTCCCAAGACTCCAGTAACTATTGTCCAGGAAAGCTAAAACACCACACATTTTTCCTGTGTTAACCAAGCTTCTCTTGATTTGCCGTAACAGGAACTCATGCAGACTGTATCTTGGGCAGAAAAGGGAAATTTGCTTTAAGGACACAGGTGTATTGCACAGAACCCGACAGCAGAACCTCCTGGGGGTGGGGCGGGGGCGGGGCGGGGGCGGGGCGAGGCGGGGGATACATTGGTGTATTTTAAATAGTATTTCTCCAGGGCACTTCACTGACCACCAGCTGGGTACTGGGCACCACAGCAGGCCCTGCGATTGGTCAAGCACAGAAGACACAAGGTCTGCTCCTGCAGGAAGGTGTGGCCTGAATGCCTCCTCAGAGGTGACCACAAACTAGAGCAAAGGTGGGAGGTGCTAGGAGGGAGAGGGAGTGGCTCTGTGGGGACAGAGAAGGATAGTCAGGGACCAGGCCCAGAGGGGAATAAGCCGTGGTATCCTTGGCTAAATTACAGAGCAAGTGAACATGTGTGGTAAGAAATAGGATGGGAAAGTAGGTTAGGATGAGATCATAAAGGGCTTGGGTGCCAGGAAGATGAATTTAGCTTTTATTTAGCCAAGCGAATCAGAAGCCACTGAAAGACTAAAGACAGTAGAGGGGCGTGATCCAATGCAGGCCCACCTGTCTTCGACCTGAACAAGGAATGGGGACGCAGGAAACCATGGGGCAGGGAGTCTTTCAGGAAGGGACTGACCAGCCAACGGAGAAGCAAGCTGGATGGGGACAGAGAGCGTCAGCACTCCCCTACACACAGACACAGACATGCTATGCTGATGTCTCCTTCTGAGTGTGTGTCAGCCCCACGGGGCCCAAGAGGAGGGGCCCTGGGTTAGAGCTTTCCTTTCCGGGGATGGAGAGTGAGGGAGGGTCAGAAAGCTGCATGGGCAGCCCAGGAGTAACAGGGACCAGGGAGGGGGATGAACACTTAATGGTGGTGAATACAGATATACCCAATCAGAATATCTCTCTCTCTGTCACACACACACACACACACACACACACATACACACACACACACAAGCATACACCACTCCAAACACACAGCGCAGTGACTAGAACAAAGGGTCAGACAGATGCTGACTCAAATCCTGACTCTACCTCTCTCTAGCTGTGAGATCCTACGCAAGTGCCTCAACGTCTCTGAGCCCCCGTTTTCTCACCTGTAAAAGGTGGTTACGATCTCCCTCCTGGCTTGTGGTAGAATAGTGATAGCTATGAAGACTACCCTTAACAATGGCTACCCGTTCTTGTCCTCCCCTATTTATGCCTTTGTGGGGTGGCCTTGAAACACCCGTCATCAAGAGACTATTTCTCACCTCCTTGAATCTGAGTTTGTGACCTACTTGGGCCAATGGGACAGTAGCGAGGGTGATGCTCGAGTAGACTTGAATATTGCTCTCTTGTGCTCCTGGAACCCAGCCCCCATAGGAACAAGCCCAGGCTAGCCTGCCCGACAGTGAGAGACACATGGCCCTGTCACCCCCGTCACTCCAGCCAACAGCTAGCAAATGTCCAGGAAGGAGAGCCACCTACCTGACCCACAGCTGACGGTGGACGCTGGCATTAGCCCAGCCAACACCAGCAGAACGGCCCAGCCGCCATGGCCAACCTGCCAAAACATGAGCAGAGTTGTTTTCAGCCACCACATTTTGGGTGGTTTGTTATGCAGCAAAATCTAATTGTTAGACTTATGCTTCTGCGGAGATGAAGTAACAGGGATCAGATTTCTCTTCCTACCTACCAGAGCTAAGGCTCTGGATGTTGGGTGGGTAATGAAGGACTGTGATCCCCAAGAGACAGGAACATAAAGGACATAAGCACCGGGACCGCCCCAGCTTACTGCCTAGAAAAGGTTTCCAAATGGCTGTGCAGATGAGGTGGGGGATGGAAATGGAGTCTGGGGAACTCCTGAGTTGAGACATAACAGTCATTTCCAATGAAATGTTGATTTCATTTCTACCCTGGTGAGTAAAGCTCTCAGGACAGAGAGTGGAGGAGAGAGACACCTGGAGAGGGTCCCTCTCAGAGGGCATGTGAGGAAGTTGCTTGAGGCCAGGGAAATTACCCTGTGGAAGGAGAAAGAACTATGCCCTGCACCCTCACAGAGCCAGCAATGGAGGCTGCCACCAACAGCCAGAGGGTAAAGACTCATAGTCTTGGGACAATGAGTAGAACACTCGGGAAGGTCATGGCTCCGTAGCGGGGAATATTTAGTCCTAGATGGACCATTCCTCCAGACCTGCCCCCTAAAAGCGAGATCTAAACCAATCAGACTGTTTGTAAGTAACTTCGCCGCATCATAGAAAATCTAGCTGAAGCTAAAACTTATGGAGTTCTTACTACATTCCAGCAACTTTGCAGACGATAGCATTTTACATATTTTACTTCATTTATATGACTTTACTTATAATGACCCCTTGAAACAGCTGCGATTCTCCTCCCCACTGTACAGACGATGGAGTTAAGACATACGAAGTGCCTGACACACAGCATGTTCAATAAAAGGTATTTCCCTCAACTCTCCACCCTTGCTCCCCGACAACCAAAGGACGTTTTCCAAACTGCATGCCCACGTCAAAGAGATTATGGTTTAAAAACAAACAAACAAACAAACAAAAATTACAGCCTTCAGGAGGAAACACGGTCTCTTGCTGGGCTCCTGGGAAAAGTCCTGAAGGAAGAATCAGGAGTGCTGGTTCCAACCCCGCCATTGCCACTACCCTGCAGGGTGACCTTGAGCCAGCCCTTGACCTCTCTGAGCCTGATTCCCCCATCTGCCATGGGTAGAAGAGGGATGATTGTAGATTAGACTTCCTCAAAGCAGCCCTCTCATTCCAGAGGCCAGGGCGCCTCAACCATCCCAGGCTAAAATTCTGATGGTGGAGGACAGCAAATTTGGAAAAGCAGAATGGCATGTAACACACACACTCTCTCTCTCTCTCTCTCTCCCTCACAGGGAGCCTCTCATGGAGCGCGCACACACTCTCCCCCGCCTTTTACTCCTCCCCTCTTTCTCCCCCGCCACCTCCTCAGGGAGCCTCTTGTGGAGCTCTCCTCGGAGGTTTCTCCCCCTGAGAGAACTAGCTCCGCGCTCCTGCGGCAGTGCGGCATTACCCACTTCGGCCAGAAGATGGTGCTGCTTCCCCGTGCGCGTTCAGCTACATTTCCATGCACAAAACCTTGCTCCGGGCACAGTGTGACTTTTCTTGACAACCCTTCTTTTACAAACTGGGCACTCTGATTATGCCCAGAGATGATAAAAGTATGAAGTCGGTGCTTGGGAAATGTTGATTTCAGTTCCACTTTGTAGTTTTCGCTACACTTGGGTGATGATCAGTTAAGTTCGTATTGATTGATGGATGGATGGATGGATTGTCACCGCATGGAGAGACCCGAAGTGTAAGGCCAGGGTGGCAGGACCAAAGAGCATTCAGGCCAAACACTACGATTTCTAGATGCAAAATGAGGCCGGGAGAGAGATGGGAAGAAAAACAATGTGCCAAAGAAGCACAGAGCAGCTTCTCCTCTTGCTGAATTAATACATAAAGTGCTTTTGCTGCATCATCACTGACTCCACGAGGTAAGAGTTTTTCCCCCCCCCTTTACGGATGAGAGAATTGAAGCTACCATGAGAGACCTGGCCAAATCACAAGGTGACTTCAAAGCACACTGAGCCCCACCGCTAAAATTAATAGCTGACATTTCTATTATTCTTTTTTTTTTCATTTCTATTATTCTTGATAACTTGTCAAGCACTTTCATATACACTCTTTCACTTATGTAAACCCTCACAGGAGGGGGCGCCTGGGTAACTCAGTCGACTGAGCATCCAACTCTTGATTTCGGTTCAGGTCTTGATCTCTGTTCAGGTCTTGATCTCAGGGTTGCAAGATGGAGCCCCACATTGGGCTCCACACTCAGGGGGTAGTCTGCTGAAGATTCTCTCGCTCCCCCTCCCCGTGCCCCTCTCCTTGCTTTCTCTCCCTCTCTCTCTCTAAAATAAATAAATAAATCTTTTTAAAAAATTTTAAAATAAGCCCTCATAGGAACTCTGAGGAGTAAGTTTTACTATTTCTATTTTGCAGATGAAGAAACTGAGGCTGGGTGAGATCGTCCACCCAAATACACACCACCAGCGCCAGGCAGATGGGAAGATAGGGACCAAAGTCTCTGAGTCTGCCCCTCTGTCCCTACATTGGTTTAACTCAAGTGTTCTTGGAGTTATAAGAATTCACTAGAATAATTTTTAACTTTTATGTTTTCATTTGATAATTTTTTCCCAGCTTTATTAAGGTAGAATTGATATAGAACATGTCGTTTTGTGACATGTAACGCGTGGTGATTTGAACCCCGTATTCAGTGGGACATGTTGACCACGACAGGTTGGTTCACACACCCTCCACCTCCCACAACTACCGTTTGTGGTGGTGCTGGTGGTGGTGAGGACATTCTAGCTCTACTGCCATTGAATACGTGTATCAAATCGCCACATGTTACATGTCTCAACTTTCAAGTACACAGCACTGTCAACTAACATCCCCGTGTCCCACATTAGATCCTGGCACGTCCTCACCCTAAATCCGGCAGTCTGTACCCTCTGACAAACATCTCCCATTTCCCCCACCCCTCAGCCCCTGGCCACCCCCCCCCCCCACTCCCTGCTCTGTGAGTTTGATGCTTTAAATTCCACATATAAGCACAGTATTTGTCTTTCTTGGCTCTACTTACTTCACTTAAACGAATACTATCAAGACCCCTGTTTGTGGTGGCAATAATAACTTTCTTTTTTTAGTGAATGCTGGGTATCCACTTTAAAACTAAGAGCTCTCCCTGTCAGTGTCCCTGTTTCTATCCCTGGTAGCTTTGGCTTCTTTCATTATTCAGAGCCAGTGAGAGGAAAATGCGCTCATACCTCGGAAACGCCAAACGACCCGGAAAGGCACGGTTAGAAGGGAGGACTTGGGGGGTTCACATGAAGCTAAGTGGGAGCAGAAATGAGCCGTCCTCCTGGCCCCACCCAGGACAGCATGCTAGGTATTAGAGCCCGTGCCGTGGCTGGCAGACAAGAGTTCCTGACAGCCAATGTGACTTAGGAACGAAAGAGGAAAAGATTGCATTAGTGTTCATTTGAATTTTATACATTTTGTAATTTCATTGGTATTTAATTTGCCAATTTGCTTTTGGTTTCATAGTCACATAAGAGCCATAAGCATACATTTATACCTAGTTTTATGCTTATACGTACTTAAGTAATATTATAACAAAATTAGTCAACACTGGGAGTGCTGGAATTTTTTCCCTATAAAAGGATAGTGCTCACAATCAGGTTAGAGAAACACTGGCCACATGCCCTTCCCTTGAAAAAGGGGCAGAAGCCACAGATATTCTTTTTTCTCTGGATAGGAAGGAGACCTCTCCCCAGAGAACAGAGAAGAGTTCACTCCCAGGTCAGATGCAGGATGAGAGAAAGGGAGTCCCTTCTCTCATTAGTTTTTTCCTACTAGCAGGAGCCAGAGGCTGTTGGCTTTAAGGCTAAAAAGGGGTTTCCCGTAGAAGATGGGTGACTCTCACTTGGTTTAAAGAACGCAAGAGGATGACGGACCTCAAAATTGAGGGTGAAGTCAGTCCACCTTCCCCTCACCTGACTCTCTGATAAAAGATCCAGGATCGGGCGCCTGGGTGGCTCAGTGGATTAAGCCGCTGCCTTCGGCTCAGGTCATGATCTCAGGGTCCTGGGATCGAGCCCCGCATCAGGCTCTCTGCTCCACAGGGAGCCTGCTTCCTCCTCTCTCTCTGCCTGCCTCTCTGCCTACTTGTGATCTCTCTCTGTCAAATAAATAAATAAAATCTTTAAAAAAAAAAAAAAAAAAAAAAAAAGATCCAGGATCCACCTTCAGGGAACTGAGAATAGGGACAATTAGACCCAAGGTTTCCTTTGGTTTACTTCAGATTTTACGAAACTCTTCAAAAATCACAAAAATAACTCATGTTTATTGCATCTAATGAGACAATCGTACACTTAAAAAGGTAATTAACTCTTGCCAGCTCCCCTCAATACTAGCATCTTGGACGTAGCTGTACCCTCAACTCCATACTCACATAGCCATGTCCACACACACATGGCCCTACGTAGAGGGTGCTTTGATCAGGTTTATTGGACAACAAAAGATCATGCCATGTGCATTTCTCTGCCACTTGCTCATCTCGCCCAACATCAAGTCAGTGGACAGACACTCCTTCTTTCTGAATTGCTGCAGAACATTCCAGAAACCTGATGTCACACAATTCATTCATCCCTAAGAATAGGTCGTTTGTTGTTTCCAAGTTTTCTTTCTTAACTGTTAACGAGCAATGTTGCAATAACCATCCTTGGATCTTTGGCTTTCTCCCCTGCACCCACTTTCTGATAGATTCCTAGAAGTGAGCTAGGTCAACATATGTGGGTCATTCTTTTACAGTATAAGAGTTGTTTCCTATGTTATTCTTCATTCGTTCTTTTTGCAAATATGCTCTGAGTGTCTGCTGTGTACGAGGCACGGTGTTGGATGTGTAGAAGTAAACAAGACAAGGCTTTGCCTCCAGCCACATAAATATTAAGGGGTATTTATATAACTGATCTGTATTAGTTTTATAGGTAACTATTAGTTGCATACTACTTTTGTATAACTCTATTTACATAACTCTACTCAACAAAGTGATGATACCCTAAAAAGGAGGTAGGTAGAGACAAAGGATGAGGGCAAGCAGAGAGTGACCTGGGGAGGCTATGTGCAGCTGGGGCAAGGGCTGAGGCCCTGGTCCCACTCTTCTCCTCATCCCTGGTTGCCCATAGGAGATAATCTCTGGAACTGGAGGACATTTTCCCCACTCGTACTAGCCACCATTCATTATGGCGGCCTTCTTTGTGTCAGATGTTTCACATATATTCCCTTATTCATACTAATTCTTATAAACCCACTGCATTAGTTATCTATTGCTGTGTAACAAATTCCCCCCAGGACCTAGTGGCCCCAAACAATAAATATTTATTATATTACAGGTTTTACTTGGCCTTTTGTATCTGGCTTCTTTCACTTAGCATAACATTTTCAGGGTTCATCCTTATTATAAGCATGAATCAGTATTCCATTCCTTATCTCGGCCAAAAAATATTCCATTGTATGGATACCACACTCTTTTTATACATCAGTTAGTAGACATTGTTTTATTTTTACAAATTTGCAAATTTCAGTATAACTGACACACAATGTTACATTAGTTTCAGGTGTAAAAGATACTGATTGAACTTCCCTATACATTAGTCTATGCTCACCACAAGTGTAGCTACCATATGTCACCATACAATGTTATTACAACATTGACTGGATTCCCTATACTGTACCTTTTATTCCTGTGACTTATTCATTCCATAACTGGAAGGCTGTATCTTCCATTCCCCTTCACCCATTTTTCCTACCGCCCCACACTTCCCTATGGCAACCATCAATCTCTTATCTGTATTTATAGGTCTGACTCTGCTTTTTGTTTGTTTATTCATTTGTGGGGTTTTGGGGGATTTTATATATAAGTGAAATCATATGGTATTTGTCTTTCTGAGTCTGACTTACTTCACTTAGCAGGATAATATCCTCTAGGTCTATCCATGTTGTCACAAATGGCAAGATCTCCTTTTCATGGCTGCATAATATTCCATTATATATATACACACTACATCTTCCTTATCCATCCATCTGTCAATGGACATTTGGGTTGCCACCATATTGTAGCTATTGTAAATAATGCTGCAATAAACATAGAGGTGCATGTATATTTTCAAATTAGTGATTTCCTTTTCTTTGGGTAAATACCCAGTAGTGGAATTATGGGGTCAGATGATATTTCCAATTTTAGTTTTTTGAGGAACCTCCATACTGTTTTCCACAGTGGCTGCACCAAGTTTTGTTCCCACCAACAGTGCATGAGGGTTCCCTTTTCTCCACATCCTCACCAACATTTATTTCTTAATGAACATTCTTTTAATTAATATTTACATAGCACATATTTTCCTATCCTACATTCTCCTTATTAAACATTATAGATAAGATTAGAGCTGCCTGGGGTGCCTGGGTGGCTCAGTGGGTTAAGCCTCTGCCTTTGGCTCAGGTCATGATCTTGGAGTCCTGGGATTGAGACCCACATGAGGCTCTCGGCTCAGTGGGGAGCCTGCTTCCTCTTCCTCTCTCTCTGCCTGTCTCTCTGCCTACTTGTGATCTCTGTCTATCAAATAAATAAATAAAATATTTAAAAAAAAAAAAAGATTAGAGCCTTACGCTCCAGCTGCTCAAAGCCAATTCCTTCCACAGAGGATTAAAGTTTATCCCAATTTTTCTCTGCACTTGTAGTCAAATGTTTATGTACCTGTATTAGTTATCTATTGCTGTGTAACAAATTACTCCAAAACACAGTGACTTAAAACAATAAGAAACATTGACTATGTCACACAGTATCTAAGAATTAGGAATTCTGGACTGTTTAGCTAGTTGGTTCTGACTCAGGCTCTCTCCTGAGGTTGCAGTCAAGATATTGGCAAGGACTGCAGTCCTCTGGAGGTGTGATTGGAGCTTCCCAAATGTCTCACTCACATAGAGAAAGAGTCAGTGCTAGCTGTTGGCAGGAGGCCTCAGTTCCCCTCCATCCAGGGCTGCCACATTTAGCAACTAAAAATATGAATGTAAATAGCAGATAAGTCAGTTCTGGAGATCTAATGCATAGCACAGTGATGACAGTCAACAATACTGTATTATGAACTTCAAAGTTGCTAAGAGACTAGATCTTAATTGTTCTCATCACAAAAGAGAAATGGTAATTATATGACATCATAGAGGTGTTAGCTAAGCTATGTGGCAATCATGTTGTAATGTATAAATGTATCAAATCAACATATTGTACACTTTATTTACACAGTGTTATATATAAATTATACCTCAATTTTTAAAAAATAGGAAAGTAAGACCCAACTATATGTTGCTTACAAGAAAGTCACTTAAATATAAAAATACAGATAAATTAAAATTAAAAAGGTGGGGGAACCCATGCTGCTTAAAAAAAAAAAAAACAAACGCTGGGGGTGCCTTGGTGGCTCAGTTGGGTTAACATCTGCCTTCAGCTCAGGTCATGATCCTGGGATCCTAAGATCAAGCCCCACATCTGGCTCCCAGCTGAGCAGGGAGCCTGCTTCTCCCTCTCCCTCTGCCTGCCTCTCCCCCTGCTTGTACTCTCTCTCTCTCTCTCTCTCTCTGTCAAATAAATAAACAAAATATTATTTTTTAAAAAGAAAGAAAGCTGAAGATGCAATAGATTTCAGAGCAAAGAATATTACCAGGGATCAAGAGAATCATTTCATAATGATAAATAAATTAATTCATTGAAAGGATATAACAATCTTAAATGTTTATGAGGAGCTTCAAAACATATTAAACAAAAATAATGCTAGAAATTTAAGGAAAAATAGAAAAGTTCATAATTATAGTTGGAATGTCAATAATTTAAAGAACAATTAGACAGCGACCAGTGAGGATAGAGAAGACTCTATTGATCAAATTGGCCCAATCCTCAATAACAATAGAATATGCATTATTTTTTATGTATATTGAAAATTTACCAAGAGAGACCATATTTTGGACCATAAAACAAATCTAAATAAATTTTAAAGGATTCAAATCACTAAAGTATATTCTCTATCTATAGTGGAATTAAATAAAAAGTCAGTAACATAAAGATAACTGAAAATCCCCAAATATTTGGAAACTAAATAATTTACTTTAAATAATCCATGGGCCAAAGAAAAAATAAAAAAGAAACTAGCAAGTAATTTGAACTGAATTAAGATCAAAATACAACCTATCAAAATTTGTGGATGCTGCTAAAGCTTAGAGGAAAATTTATAGCACTAAATGCCTATATTAGAAAAGGAGAAAGACTTCAAACAATGACCTCAGTTTCCACAAAAATAAGGACAGCACATTGATCCCAGAGTAAGCAGAAAAAAAGAAAGATTAGAGTGGAAATAAATAAAACAGAAAACATAAAAATTGAGTAAATAAATGAAACCAAAATCTGATTTCTTGAGAAGATCCATAATGTTGATAAACGTCCAGCAAAACTAATCAGGGGGAAGAAGAGGGAAGACAAAATCACCAATAGTAGGTTGAGAGACGACGTTACGATGGATTCCATGCAAATAAAATAATGATACGGAAATATCATTAACTTTTTGCAGATGAATTCTGTAACTTAGATGCAACAGGGAAATAATTGCACAGATGCAAAGGCATGCTTACTCAAGAAGCAGATGACCTGAATAGTCCCAACTCTGCTCAAGAAGTTGAACTTACAGTTACAAAACCTCTGCACAAGAATATTCAAGACACAGATGGACTCACTGATGAATTCTCTTGAACATTTAAGAAAGAAATAATAACCATTTTGCACAAACACTTGCAGAAAATTAAAGGGGAGGAATTAGTTCCTAACTCATTTTAGGAGGGTAACCTGATTCTGATGACAAAACCAGATGTAGACATAACAAGGAAAGAAAACTACAGACCAACATCCCTCCTGAAAGTAAGTAC
Organism: Meles meles; assembly: GCF_922984935.1. Lineage (NCBI taxonomy): Eukaryota > Metazoa > Chordata > Mammalia > Carnivora > Mustelidae > Meles > Meles meles. The sequence continues at coordinate 32,036,588 of NC_060083.1, forward strand.
AAAACTTCTTCACAAAATTTTAGCGAATAAAATTCAACAACATATGGAAAGGACAATCATCATGACCAAGCACCATTTATTCTAGTAATGCAAGTTTGGTTTAACACTCAAAAAATCAACGTAATTTCCCATATTAATGGAATAAAAAAGAAAACCACATAATCCTCTCAACAGGGGTGGAAAAAGCATTTGGGAAAAAGTACAATCCACCAAGAAAACATAGGAATTTTGAACTTTGGGATGCCTGGATGGCTTAGTTAAGTGTCTGCCTTCAGGTCAGGTCATGATCCCAGGGTCCTGGGATCGAGCCCCGTGTTGGGCTCCCTGCATGCTTCTCCCCTCTGCCTGCTCCTCACCATCCCACCCTACTCGTACTTTCTCTCGCTCGCTCTCTCAAATAAAGAAAATCTTCCAAAAAAAAATTAAAACTTTTAGAAAAAAGTAGGAGGAAACCTGTTACCTTGGGTTAAAGTGTTCTTAGATACACCAAAAGCACAATGCAAAAAAGAGATGTTAGACTGCATGTTTACTTTGTAAGAGACAAGAGAATGAAAAAAACAAGACACAAACTCAGACAATATTTGCAAATTATGTATTTGAGAACAGACTTAGATCCAGAACTGAGAAGTAATTCTTAAGGGGTGTCTGGGTAGCTCAGCTGTATAAGCAATGGACTCTTCTGTTTCAGCTGAGATCATGATCTCATGGGTCCTGAGATCAAGCCCCAGGTCCAGCTCTCCACTCAACAGGGAGTCTGCTCGGGATTCTCTCTCTCTAGCACTCCCGCCGCTCAGGCACTTGCACGCAAGCACTTCCTCTAAAATAAATAAATCTTAAAAAAGAAAAGAGGAGGGCGCCTGGGTAGTTCAGTGAGTTAAGCCTCTGCCTTTGGCTCAGATCATGATCTCAGGGTCCTGGGATCGAGTCCCACATCGGGCTCTCTGCTCAGCAGGGAGCCTGCTTCCTCCTCTCTCTCTCTCTCTCTGCCTGCCTCTCTGCCTACTTGTGATCTCTCTCTCTGTCAAATAAATAAAAATCTTAAAAAAAAAAAAGAAAGAAAAAAGGACTTCTTAAAACTCAACAATGAGAAAGCAACCCAGTAAAAAGATAAGCAAAGATATAAAGGTAACAAATAATCACGTAAGAAGATGCTCAACATCATTAGTCATTTGGGAAATGTAAATTAAAACCAAAATGAGGGGCGCCTGGGTGGCTCAGTGGGTTAAGCCTCTGCCTTCAGCTCAGGTCATGGTCTCAGGGTCCTGGGATGGAGCCGCACATCGGGCTCTCTGCTCAGCGGGGAGCCTGCTTCCTCCTCCTCTCTCTGCCTGCCTCTCTGCCTACCTGTGATCTCTGTCTGTCAAAAAAACAAATAAAAATCTTTCAAAAAAAAAAAAAAAGAGAGAGAAACTGACAACAGCAAGTGTTGACAAGATAGGGAGCCACTGAAAATCTCACATCGCACACTGCTGGTGGGAATGTAAAATGGTGTGGCCCCTCTGGAAAATAGTTTGGCAGTTTCTTTTAAGGTTAAACATATGCTCAGCATAAAATCCAGCAATCCTACTCCTAGTAACTTACCCAAATAAAATAAGAACTTACTTTAAAACAAAAACCTGAATACAAATGTTTATGGCAGCTTTAGTCCTAATTGTCAAAATGGAACTTCAAATGTCCCTGAATTGGGGAGTGGATAAATACACTGTGGCATATTATCCATATGACAGAACTATTCAACAATAAAGAATAGAGTATGCCATGCGAAGAACAGCATGGGTAAGTCTCAAAATAATTACGATGAGTGAAAGAAATGAGACCCAAAAAGAGAGTACCTGCCATAGGACTCCGTTTTTATAAAATTCTGGAAAATGCAAACTCATTTACAGTGAGGAAAAGTAAATCAGTGATTGCCTCGGGCTAGAGGGAAGCAAGGAAGGGAGAGGGAGGGTTTCAGAGGGTCATGAGAAGATTTTGGGTGGGTGAGAATGTTTGATATCTTGATTCCACGTGGGGATAGTTTAATGGCAGATACGTATGTCAAACCTGATTAAATTGTATACTTTAAATATGTGCAATTTATATCAATTACACTTCAATAAAGCCACTTTTAGGGGCACCTGGGTGGCTCAGTGGGTTAAGTCTCTGCCTTTTGGCTCAGGTCATGGTCTCAGGGTCCTGGGATTGAGCCCCGCATCGGGCTCTCTGCTCAGCGGGGAGCTTCTGCCTCTCTCTCTGCCTGCCTCTCTGCCTACTTGTGATCTCTCTCTGTCAAATAAGTAAATAAATCTTTTTTTTTTAAAGCTACTTTTAAAAATGACTTTCCTCTTTGTACATGTTTGGATTCTTCTATGAGAAGGTACAACTTTCTCAGTTTGTAAACTGTGATGGTCAGTTGTATGTGTCTACTTACGTAGGCACATTATCCTGGTATTGCTAGAAAGGTGTTAGGTAGGTAAGATTAACATCAACAATCGGTTGGGTTTATGGAAAGGAGATTATCCTGGATGATTCGGAGGGCCCCATCCAATCAGTTGAAAGGCATTAAGAACAGAACTGAAGTTTCCCTGAAGAAAGAAGAAATTCTGCCTGTGGACCACAGCTTTAGCTCCTGCCAGAGCCCCCGCCGGCCAGCCTACAGACCTCAAACTCGCCCACCCAGCCCTCAATCACGTAAGTCAAGTGTTTGCAGTAAATCCCTTTATATATATATATTATATATGTTAATATATTTTATATATATGATCTGTTAGGATCATATATTATTATCCTACTGATCCTACATTATCAATAATTATGTATCTGTATCATATATATTATATATGATACTGGTTCTGGATAGGAGATATATGTACATATGTGTATTTCTAATTGCTGGTTTAATTCTTTTTTTCTGTACAATAAAGTGGCCCTAAATGACCATAGCCCCTACTGCTATCACATTACCTTCCCAGACTGCATCTATGGCCTCAGGGAGAGTTCCCTCAGGCCCGCTGACTGATGAACAGTAACTCAGGATGGGTTTACATATGGTTCCGCACAGTCTGCAGGCCCCACCCAGAAGTGGAGAGCAGTAACCCTATAGCCCCTTTCCAGAACATTCTGGAAGAACAGCGGTGAAGCACTTTCAGCAGTGCACCTGCTTGTTCATTTCGTCTGGGAAGACACGGCCAGAGGCGTAAGTCCATACTGATTAATGAGCTATGGCCAGTGGTTTGGCCAAGCAGTCAGGGACTTAGAAGGAACATGATTGGAAAATTAGGGACAAGGAACCTAGGGTGCAGGCCTCTCTGAATGGGCAAAGAATGCAAAGCTATTTGCATTCCATGTGAATGCTTACCCAAGGGTGACCTCCGCAGAGGAGGATTTTTGAATAATCAAGTGGATAGGATGACCTGTTCTGTGACTACAAGTCAGCCTCTTTCCCCAGGCCCCCTTGTCATTGCCCACTGCCCTATGTTTACAAACATAGCAGCCAGGTGGCAGGGACGGAGGTTATGCATGGGCTGAGTAACACGGACTTCCATCCACCGCAGCCAGCCTGGCTGCAGCAACGCTGGCAGAGTGCCTAGTCTGCTAGCAGTAGAGACCCAAACTGAGAGCCGGCGCCACTCCCCGGTGATCAGCCAGCTACCTCATGGCAGGTTGATTACATTGGACTACTTCCATCATGGAAAGGATAGTGTTTTGCTCTTACTGGAACAGACACTTACTCTGGATATGGATTTGCTTTCCTTGCATATAATGCTTCTGCCAAAACTACCATCTGTGGGCTTCCAGAATGCTTTCTCCACTGTCATGGTATTCCACACAGCATTGTTCTAATCAAAGAACTCGCTCGACAGCAAATGAAGTGAACCATGGCTCCATGTCCATGGAATTTACTGGTCTTACCACGTTACCCCATCATCCTGAAATAGCCGGCTCGATACAAAGGTCGAATAGCCTTTTGGAGATCTAGTTACAGCACCGGCTAGGTGACAGGACTTTGCAGGACTGTAGCAATGTACTTCAGAAGACTGTATACGTTCTAAATCAGCATTCCAGGGACAGTGTCCTTTTTCCTACAGCTAGGATCCATACTTCCAGGAATTAAGGAGTGGGAATGGAATGTCACCACTCACTGTTACCCCAGTGATCCACTAGCACAATTTTTGCTTCCCATCCTTGCGATGTTATGTCTACTGGTCTATAAGTCTTCATCCCAAAGGGAAGAATACTTTCCCCGGAAGACACAGTGATTCCGTTGAACTGGACATTCGGACTGTCAGTTTGGGCTCCTTATGCCTCTGAATCAACAGACTAAGGAGGGAGTTACTATACTAGCTGAGGTGATTGATTCTGACTAGGAAGGGGAAACAGATTCTATTACATAATGGAGGTAAGGAAAAGTATGTCTGGAATATAAGGTAGCCCTGAAAGAATCTCTTGGTACTACCACATCCTGTGATTAAAACCAACGGAAAATTCTAACAACCCAGTTTTAGATAAAACTTCTAATGGCACAGACCCTTCAAGAATGAAGGTTTGGGGCGCCTGGGTGGCTCAGTGGGTTAAGCCTCTGCCTTCGGCTCAGGTCATGTCTCAGGGTCCTGGGATCGAGCCCCGCATCGGGCTCTCTGCTCAGCGGGGAGCCTGTTTCCCCCTCCCTCTGCCTGCCTCTCTGCCTACTTGTGATCTCTCTCTCTCTGTCAAATAAATAAAAATCTTCAAAAAAAAAATGAAGGTTTGGCAGCATGCTGCTAGGAAGAGAACCATAGCCAGCATTACAGTGCTCACTGAGGACAAAGGAAATATGTAACAGGTAGGGGAAGAAGGTATTTATAAATACCAGTTATGACTAACCAACCAACTGCAGAAATGGGAACTGTAATTATTGAGTATTTATTCCTTATTTTATTATAAATATTTTTATGTGTATGTTTTTTCTTCCCCCTCTTATCCCCCTTGTATTCTAACATAAAACATATATTTTTAAAGATTTTATTTATTTGGCAGACAGAGATCACAAGTAGGCAGAGAGGCAGGCAGAGAGAGAGGGAGGAAGCAGGCTCCCTGCTGAGCAGAGAGCCCAATGCAGGGCTCAATCCCAGGACCCTGGGATCATGACCTGAGCTGAAGGCAGAGGCTTTAACCCACTGAGCCACCCAGGCACCCCCTAACATAAAACATACTAATAACAGCTAACTTTAGGGGCTCCTAGGGGTCTCCGTCAGTTAAGTATCTACCTTTAGCTCAGGTCATGATCCCAGGGCCCTGGGCTCGAGCCCCATGATGAGCTCCCTGTCTCTTCTCCCACTGTCTGCCGCACCCCCTGCCTGTGTGCTGTCAAATAAATAAAATCTTAAAAATAAAAAATAATAGCTAACTTTACATTAAATTATTGAAGTTACAGATTATCAAGGAGAAGAGTGAATATCACCCAAAGACTTTGCATCCTCTTCTGGGGAAAGGGTTAGCACATTTTCAGTTGTACAGAGGATACCTGTATCATGTTAGGTGAAAGTATGACTTTGTTACTGTTTTGATTTGGAAATTAAGTACAGTTTTAGGAGATGCATATGGGTGCTGGGTTAAAAAAATATGGACTAAGATGATCAGTTTCATGTATTAAATTGGCTTGGCTCTAATACCTAGATATTAACCAAATACTAAACTAGGTGTTACTGTGAAATTATTTTGTACGTGTCATTAATATCTACAATCAGTTAACTTTAGGTAAAGGAGATTATCTCAGATCATCTGGATGGACCAACTTCCAACCAACTGAAAGGCCTGAGGTTTCCCTGAAGAATTCTACCTGTGAACTGCAGTGTCAGAACCTGCCTGAGCTTCCAGCTTGACCTTCTCTACAGCCTGCATGACTAATCCAGAATTGCCTACCTGTCCCCCACCACTAAGCCAATTCCTGGTAATAAGTCAGATAGATTGGATGGATGGATGGATGAATGGATAGGTAGATAAAGAACGAACTAATAGAGATCCTTCCTACTGGTTATGTTTCTCTGGTGGAACAAGTGCACAAACCACCTAAAAAAAAAAAAATGCACCCCAATAGTCAGAGCTTGTTTTTGACCCAAAAGGGATCACCCAACATATTCATCAGGAGTGATCACCAGAACTCCCAGGCAAATCCCAGGAGTTCAAAAGATTATCCTGATGACAGAGTAAATTGGGCAGGTCAGGGCAACACACCTACAACAGTGTTCTGTCTTTCAAGGCATACCTTCAGATATCTTAGTCCTTTCATGTTTATTTAACTATATGCAACACGTTGGAACATTGCACAGCCACTTAAAAACATACTTTTTATCAGCTCTCTGAAAGGGAACATAAAATCTCACATCGTTAAATTGCTTCAGTGTCAGTGTTGGGGAACTGAAGTGGGAGGGGGAATTTTCACTTTTTCTACCTTTGGAATATTGTTTTTGAGAGAGAGAGAAAGTGGGGCTGGGGGGGTGGGCAGAGCAAGAGAGAGAACCCCAAGCCGACTACCTGCTGAGCATGGAGCCTGACGCAGGGCTCCATCTTGTGACCCTGGGATCACGACCTGAGCTGAAACCAAGAGTTGGACGCTTAACTGACTGAGCCACCCAGGTGCCCCTACCTTTGGAATATTGAATCATGTGAATGTAACATCCAGACTAGGGGTTGGCAAACTGCGGTCCACAGGTCAAATCTGGCCCACTGCCTGTTTAAAGTTTTATTGAAATGCATCCACGCTCAGGTGTATATGTTGCCTATGGCAGCTTCGGTGCTACAATGGAGAGTTTAGCAGTAGTAACTACATACACAACATTACATGGCCCACAAAGCCTAAAGTACCATCTGATCCTTCACAGAAAAAAATTGCCCATTTCAGTCTAGATTCTAAAAAATGGAGAAGTAAATTGACATTAAAAAAAGATGCCCCAAGAGAATTAAAAACATATACATGAATGTTCATAGCAGCACCATTCACAATAACCAACAAGTGGAAACAAGCCAAATGTCCCTCAACTGATGCATAAACAGAAGGTGATATATTCATAGGATGGAACATGGCCAGAAAAAAGAATGCAGTACTGATAAATGCTACAACACAGATGAGCCTTGAAAACATTAAGCTAAGTGAAAGACAGTGGACACAAAGGCCACATTTATATGATTTTGTTTATATGAATGTCCGGAATAGGCAAATTCAAAAAGACAGGAAGTAGATGAGCAGTTTCCAGGGACTAGGGAGAAAGAGGAATGAGGAGTGACTACAAATGGGTACAAAGTTTCTTTGGGGAGTGATAAAAACGTCCTGGAATTAGATAGCAGGGATGGTTGCATTACTCTGAATATGCTAAAAACCACTGAATTGGGGGCAGCTGGGGGGCTCAGTGTCGAGTCTGCTTCAGATTCTTTCCCCCTCCCCCTCATCCCACTGGCACATGCTCATTCTCCCTCTCTAAAAGAAATAAAATCTTAAAAACAAAACACTAAATTGTACACCATCACCAAATACAGGGTATTCCAGAGTTCAGTAGGGGGCTCAGTACCTAGTGATAAATTAGTCCCCTCCACCACTTCGAAGTGGAGTCAGAACTAGCCTGGGAGTCAGGAGACCAAGTACTACGTCCCAGTTGTCCCCAACATCCATGTGACCTTAGCTAAGTTTCTTTCCGCGTCTGGTCCTTCATTTCCTTCTCTACAATATGGGTGCATTTGGACAGGGACCGGGGAGGCTGATGTGACAAGATGTGATGTGGTAATTGAAGGGCCTGACTCCCCAGAAACATTTATCCTTCCCCCAAGTTTTATTGTCACAGACCCCAATAATCAGTATCCCCCTCCTCATTGCTTTCCAATTTCAAATCATTTTCACATACATGTTATTTGACCCTCATAACCACCCTTTAGGGTAAATAGGTATTACCCCCGTTTTCAGATGAAGATATTGGGTTTCAGAGAGGACTTGCCCAAGTTCATACAATGGGTTAAGTATTAGAGCTGAGACTCAACCCCAGGTCTTCTGATTCTAGATCCTGGGTTGTACCCACACTACCACTCTTTGCATGTTTAGCCTCTCTCTGGAAACTCAAGAGAGTGATGTCTAGCAGCCTAACCACAAACACTATACACCTTTGTTTGGTCAAAAGGGAGGAGCATAGGGACCTGGGGTCCTCTTGGATCTCTTATGAACCTGTCTATACCAGTACAGTGGTTGTCTAAGCAAGGGAGAATGCCTCTATACTGGTGTGGACACCAAGATCATGACATCACAAAGATATACATACAGGTACACTTGACCTCTTCAACAGGTGATACAGCATACTCGTTACCAGGGTGGTAAGGAAGCTATACCTTTAGTTCAGGGGAGGCAAGAAGTCACAATTCTGGGATTCTGTTCTCTTAAGTCCACATGATTTATTTACTCCTCTGGTGAGACCTCAAGGAAGGGGCAGCTCCTCAATCCTTGGTATATGGGAGGAGTGAGAAGGGAGGGACAGGGAAGTATCCTCCCCTCCCTTGCTAAAGCAGAGTCCAGGAAAGGTATCAGCAGAAGCAGGGATTTGCTCCTGAGCTCAAAGAGTTGGGTCTAAAGCTCCAGGAGTATCAGTGAGACCACTGCTGTCAAACCCAGTTCAGCCCTTAGAAGTCACAGTGCCTGGGCTCTAGAAATGCTAGCGGCTACATGGGCTTTGACAAATCACTCACCCTCTATGATTCAGTTTGCTTTTCCAAAAATGTGGCTAATGACTGCTGGGTCTCACTCAGATGGGTGCTTGGAGGTTTCCAGGACATAAACAAACTGAAAATGTTGTAAAATATACTTTATGAACACATGCTTTCATTCTTCCATAGCTGGCAAGAGGAGTGACCCACTCACTCCTTTACAGACAGCAGGAAATTACATACAGGCTGGGTACCAGAGGGCATAAGCCAGACAGGAGTCTCTTCAGGAAAGGCTGAGCTGCCCTGGGGTAGAGTAGATGCCTATGCTCACTTACACTTTTCTTTTTTCATTTGACCAACCAACATCTATCAAGCTGTAGGACAAGTGCTATTCTGTGTGAAGACAGGCAGCAAGGAAGAGAAAATGGCCCTGTCACAGTTTATATTCTAATTGTGGGAGACCAACAATAGCAAACATGTCAAGCACTGGCTTTGGCAAGTTCTGTGCTGAACTACACTGGGTAAGGTTAGTAGTGGTGGTGAGGAGGTGCGATCTCATACAGGATGTCAGAAGGCTCCTCTGCTAACACCATGTCTGAGTAAGGACCTGAAGGAAGTGAGGGGACAGTCTGGGGGACAGCCACACATTAGGTCTAGGCTACTGGACCACTAGAATTCTGGAGACAGACAGACACACGGCAACAGACAACTCCCTACCATGCTGGTTTGGTTTACTCCCCTTGGATTTATTCTCTTCTTTTTCCTGCTCCGTTCCCTCCAGATTGCATGCCTGGGTCAGCCTTGCCAACCACCTTTCAGTTATGATTAGCCAAAGTCCCCAGAAGATTGAATAGGAGAAAAGAGAGGTAGGCTATGGACAATCCCACTCTTTCCCTGGCCCCAGTTCTAACAGCAGCTGCATTCAATACAATATCCATCTGCCTTCTACAGACCCTTCTGGAACCCATCCTCCCACAAAGCCTTGTGGGAAGGCTAATCCCTTCCACAAGAGCAGTGTACCTACCTGGATATGTTGTCCATGGATACCAGCTGGATGGCTTCTCTCACCAGGGCAAAAAGCGGAATTTGAGCCCTAGAGATACCCTTCACAGACAAAATGTGGACCGTGGCCTCACTCCCATCCCTCAATGCTCCACCTCTGTCAAATTATTCATACCAGGAAAGGCACGAACAGAATTTGGGGGTTCTAGAGTCCCTTAGGACCTCACTGCCACAGAGGTAGAACCCTCTCCAAGATCCAGCCCAACTTCCCACCTGAAGGAATTCAGTCCACCTACCTCCAACAACCAACAACTCATCGCCCAGTTATTTCCTTGACTGTACATTTATCACTATTGGAAAAAGCTTATCAGTGTGTAGGTCTGCTCTACCTGATTAGAGTATGTATGCCATGGGAGCACAGACTTTATCTTGCTCTGTGTGACAGCATCCTACGCTCAAGTACGCAAAAACTCAGATGTCTTTGAGTAAGTGGCAATGGAAAGGTGTACAAAGCACCCCTGTTCCCAGACACTTCCACAGGATTGCAACAACTGCTTGGCATCAGGGGTGGGCAGATACTCTCTGAAGTATTGCCCACCTCTTCAGGTGTGTGGGGGCAGGAATCCCCAAGTGGGACAGCCAGAATAACACAGGAGTCGGAAGAATCACTCAGGTTCCACCAAGAGTGCTTCCATCCTTCTAAAGGTCCCCCACTTTTCCATTTCTAAGTAGCTAAAGCAGGACTTGGCTGAGAGTGTCCAGGCCTCAGGGAAGCACAGGAGGAGGAGTTAAGAGGGCTACAGGTTCTTGGCCATAGGAGGGCTTGGCCAAAGGTTCTAAGAAGCAAAGATCCTCCAGGTCCAAGACAGCAGCTGGAAAACTACCATCTGGACCTGGGGCTGGAAACAGGGAAGGCAACATGTACTATACCAAAGACCCCAAATGTGGCTCACCTGGCCATATCCAACAAGGACCTGGAAAGCCTGTGAGTGACTACTGCTGATTTTCTCCCCAGTAAAGGGACCTCAGACTAGACCCTACAACTAAAATCTGACTCAGGGCAATCATTCTCTCTCTGTCTGGTCTTACCTCTTCAGCCTCCATTCTATGCCACCCTAGATAACCTCTACTCCCACCCATGTGTGGCACCACAGTCACCAGGGCAGCCCTTTTGTTTTCCCCCTCACCCCCAAAAAACCCAAACAGCTCAGAAGTGCATCAATCGACCTTTAATGTCCAAAAGAGGCATGGATGCAGGGCATAGGAGATGTGGTGGGGTCTCAGCCCCTGCTCCAGAAATGAGGGAGATGACACAAACCAGACATTTCCAAGTGGCCACACAAGTCTGGGAAGGCGGGGGGACGACACAGATTTTGACATTCATAAAAAAAAAAAAAAACAAAACCTAAAGCCAAGCACTCAATCTTGTGCCCACCGAAGGGTTTGATAGGGAACTCATTCACCATCCCTGGTCAGCACCCACCCTCCCCCATCAGCAACAAAAAGAAAGCTCGGCACACACTAAAGGCTTGGGGAGGGGGAATTCTCCTGCCTCCCCAACAGCCCCAAGGATGGACTTGGAGGGGGTTAAAAAAAAAAAAAAAAAAAAAAAAGAATGAGCTGAATCCCAACCACCCCCCTCCCACAGTGCCAACCCTACACATGACAGTTTTAAATGCGATTTACAAGAATCAGCAGCTCAGTCAGCAATGACCGCCCCCCACCTGTTTGATCAATAGACAAGATCTCCCCCTGCACTTTCCTTGGAATCTCCTCCCACTAGCAGCCCTGCTCCATCTCCTGATACCTGGCTTCACCACTGCAAGACTAATCCCCTCCAAATTTCCCCCAAAGGTTTACAGCCCTTTATCACTTCCATCCCCACCTCCCACAAGGGCTGCAAACACCCACAAGTCACTTTCCCTCTCCACTAAGAACCAGTTCCAGGGCAGATGGTATCATAGCCATCTCCTGTACGCTATCTTCCCAAAGCCTTCTGGGGAACAGACAGCCATAGGGCAAGCAATGTCTGGGCCAGATGGCCTATGGGGGTTGACAAATGCCTTCACCCCCAAAACAGACACCCCCAGAGGTTTTTAACATAAAGGCCCAATCAGAACTAATCGTGCAGCCTATCTAATCATAGGCCCTAGAGATTCCACACTGTCCTGCCCCTCCCTCCCCTCTACCCCAAACCAAGATACACACATACACATACACACACATATACACAAAGGAGAATCAAGGGAGACATTGATTTGGTTTGATTGCTAAGACAACTAAGGAACTACAGTCAACAGAAATTCCCTTGCCAGCCAACTAATAGGGGCTGCTCTAAGAGAACTCCAGAGGAATGAGAAAACTGAGGGCTAAGCAGGGAGCAGACAGGAGGAGAGAAGAATGAATAGAAGAAAAAAAAAATCAAGCTAATCCTACCCCCAACATCCTCCTAGCATGAGCTCTGGCAGGAAGAATAAAAGGTAATCCACAAAGACACAGCCCTTACTTAGAAACTCTTCTGACAAAGACAGCAAGATAAGTCTGCTCCCCACTCCCACACACCACAGACAAACACGTCTCAGGGCCCCTCAAAGAATCCACCCCCCACCCCACCCTGTGCCCCAAGCCGTGGAATCACAGTTCAGTGGAATATTCTCCCTGGTACTAGATCAATCCCCCTAGCCTCCTTCCTATCCCTCTCTCCCTGCCAATCCTTACGCTGTCCCCTGCAGCCTCCCCAGCCATTCCAAAGCAGCACCCACCACCAGGAGGAGGTGGCTGCACAATTTGAGTTCTGCCTCCAGAAATCGCCTGCTCTCCCCCAGCCCTCCTAGTCTTACAGGCTTTGTTGAGGGCTTTTTGAAAATTTTATGTAGGGAGAGAAAGAGAAGAGGGAGGGGTGGGAGAGATTTCCTAGTGCAATACAACCAAGAAAAAATTTTAAAGTCTTGAAAAATAAACATAAAGCAGCCTTCTTCCCCAGGCAACTAAACAGAAAGAAGTTTGGTTTTGTTTACTGCAACATACACATGAAATCGAGTATACAGTCCATGCAGTAGCACAGCCATTGGAGAGGACTTCCTGATGCTGGCCCCAGTGCAAAACAGTCCCAGCAACGCCGCCTGCTTGCCATCGCTGCCGCCGCCACTGACACCTTCACTGCGGCCACCTAGCCTGACTTGAAGAGAAGGATTGCAACTTGACCCAAGTAAAAATAGATGAAGTGCTTTGTCTCGTGTGTAACATAGCTGCCAAAATTTCGGCCCACGATACAATGCCAGGTAGGGTTATATTTCTTGTCAAATTCCTAAAAAAAAATAAAAGGGAGAGAAGAAAGGTGATTAGGATAGCTGGAAGACGAGAAGTCAGAATAGGAATCTGATTTAGTTATCACCCCCGCCTCCCCACCCCAAGGCCATGGCCTCAACTCCCCAAACCTCAGGAGCTCAGGTTAAGGCTGTCTAGGACACTCTTTCCTTCATTAATAATGGAACACCGCAAACTCCATTATTTCTCTCTAGCACTTTATACTCTGATTATCTCTCCTCCTCCTCCTAGCTACCCTACTCCATGGTCCACCCTGTGATTCTTTACCAAAGGAATAAGGAAGCCCAGGGCATAAGAGACCACTCCAGTGTCTCACAGTATGAAGAAAGCAGGGAGGAGCAAGCCTCCCTGACTTGCCACCTGCTGCCTCCCACATTACTAAAACAGCATTTCCAAATGCCAAGAACCAAGACACCAGAGCCAAACATCAGGAGTACCAGGAAGCAGTTCTTTGTAAGTCAACATTAAAGGCACTCCTGTGTGCCAGGTACTGTGTGGGCTTTAAGAAGCAGAACAAGGACATCGACCATGAGAGCAAGGCAATTCCCTCACTTCTCTTAGCAGCACAAGTTCAGCATCAAAGCAACCTAGGAAATCCTTCTGACCTAATAAGACAGGCAGTTCCCTGTCACTCCATAGATCCAGCAGGAAACCGATGGCTCAGTAGATGCACCCTGCCATGCAACAGACCTCTACCATGGACCCAGCAAAGCTGCCAACCCTGGGATTGCCCCCTCAGGTGCTCAGCATAAAACCTCTTTGCCTCCTCACTGTCCCTTACACCAAGGGACTCCAAGAGTTATTAGGGAACAGTGGAAAGGGAATGGGTCATCAAATCCAGCCTTAATGCTGACTCTCAAGACACTGTAACAAAGGAGAACCATAGCCACTTCTCTGGGTCTTATTTTCCCTATCAGCAAAACAAAAAAACTAGACCAGACATAACCTATGGATTCTCCTGACTCAAGAGTCCATGATCCTGGATCCTCTCCCTGTACAGGACACATAAGGCCATCACTCAGCAAGGAGCCAGCACGCCCAGCTGGCTCCTCACCCACTAGGGCTCCTTATAGAGAGTCTCTCAGGACTCGAGAGTTTCCTCTTTTCATCCCACCCCACCTAAGTAGGAAAGCAGAAGTCTGTAAAACTTAAGGATGCCCTACCACACCTCTATGAACCAGAACAACCCTACACTTAGGCATCCCTTCTGGGATACTATAGCTGAAAACATCAAAGACTAGGATTATGTCACTAGCAAACATGGATTCTGCCTGGGAATCAGAGGCCCTGGGTATCACTTCTCACTTCTAGCTCAGCTGCTTCCTATGTTAGGTAACCATATTTAATTCACCCATTCACTCAGGAAATTTTCAGGGACTAAACGTATTACCCCAATATTGCTCATCTATTTTTGGAAAATTACATATTCAAGCCCACCCTATTCTTAAGAAGATGGAGAAAAGGAGATGATACAGTACCTGAGTACCTTTTTTAAAAAAAAGTTTTATTTATTTGACAGACAGCGATGACAGGTAGGCAGAGAGGCAGGCAGAGAGAGGAGGAAGCAGGCTCCCCACTGAGCACAGAGCCTGACACGGGGCTCGATCCCAGGACCCTGGGATCATGACCTGAAGGCAGAGGCTTAACCCACTGAGCTCCCAGGCGCCCCCTGAGTCCTTTTTAAGGCGGGGGGGGGGGGGGGGGGGAGGAGAGGAAACTGCCTATAGGATAGGGATTATTACAGGGATATTCCATTTAAATGATGCAGTTCCTTGAAAAACTTGTAAATGATTTTGTATTATCTATTCAATTATCCTTGATTTACATTTTGAATAGTTCTGATTTCAGCCAGTTACATTTGATCCTAAGCTTCTCTCCCCAATGCCCTGTAGTTACAAAATTATCTGTAAACACACACACAGACACACACACATAAGCACACCTCAGCAGAGCTCCTATTAAAAACTCCTAAGGTGGGGCACCTGTGTGGCTCAGAGGGTTAAAGCCTGAGCTCTGCTCAACAGTGAGCCTGCTTCCTCTTCTCTCTCTCTGCCAGCCTGCCTGTTTACTTGTAATCTGTCAAATAAATAAAATCTTTAAAAAAAAAACTCCTAAGGTAGGGACGCCTGGGTGGCTCAGCCATTAAGCGGCTGCCTTTGGCTCAGGTCATGATCCCAGGGTCCTGCGATCGAGCCCCACATTGGGCTCCCTGCTCAGCAGGAGGCCTGCTTCTCCCTCTCCCACTCCCCCTGCTTGTGTTCCCTCTCTCACTGTCTATGTCTGTCTCTCTCTGTCAAATAAATCAATAAATAAAATCTTAAAACAAACAAAAAACCTCCTAAGGTGAATGCTTTGACAAGAATCCCTCTCTAATTTGTCTGCTTTGTAAGCTTCTGGGTTTTGTTTGCATGGGATATACCTGCTTTCCTAAGTCCCCAGTTCAGATCCCCTTGGGGAACAGCTCAGATGTCCACCCCTACCCCTAGCCAATAGCCACAGCTCTCTTGGCACACCTTCTTGATATAGGCAGCAATGTCCTTCTCTATGTTGTACTTCTCCATAGCCTGCGTGGCGCAGTCAACAGCATCCTGTTGCATGTCCTCAGACATGTCTGCATTCTTGATCACTGCCTTCCGGTCAGACATCGTGACACTGCAGAAGAAGCAGAGAGG
Source organism: Meles meles (assembly GCF_922984935.1). Taxonomy (NCBI): domain Eukaryota; kingdom Metazoa; phylum Chordata; class Mammalia; order Carnivora; family Mustelidae; genus Meles; species Meles meles. Next base: position 32,052,229 of record NC_060083.1, read on the forward strand.
TTAAGCTGATAACCCCATGCTCTAAGCAACGCACATTAGCAGCTGAGTATGGAGCCTCAGTGGGAGAACAGAGTACAGAAGACAACAGAAAACACAGACATGAGCCATTATTAGAAGAGGGAGGTCCTAAACTTTTAGCAAAGACCTGGTCCCCAAACCTGGGAAATACAAGGTGGATGGGGAAAGACCTAAGAAGCCATCAATTTTTAAAATAAGGTTTTTTCCATCTATTTCTGGTATTTTAAATAGTACCAACTGCCAAGATATTACAATGTATCACCTACTAGCTGTGTCTTGGGCAAGTTACTTAATCTTTGTGCTTTCATACCATCATCTTGAAATGGAGTCCTTCAGGGTTACTGAGGGCAAACCAGGTGGCATTAACACCTGAATACAGTAAGTCCTTGATTTAATGACCATTACTGCATCATTGGTAACACAGTGGAAAGAAGATGGACTAGGAATCAGTAGGCCTGACTTCTGGTCCTGACTATGAACTCCTGTATCTTGTAGTCTTGGAAAGCCACTCACCCTTACAGCATTCATTATTTCCACTTTAGCAATGAGGATAACTCTCCATCTGGGGTTGTTACAAGGATTAATTAAGGTTATATGAAAACATCTACAACAAGGACAGTCTACACTGAAGTCTGTGGGCCAGATTCAGCCTACCACCTGTTTCTGTAAATAAAATTTTATACAACAGGCAAAAATGGCAGAGTTGAGTAGTTGCAAGACAATGCATGGCCTGTAAAGCCTAAAATATTTTCTATCTGGCCTTTCACAGAAAAAGGCTGTCAATGCCCTGCAGTGAGAGAGATTATTTTAACAGCCCCATTTCATATCCTTGCTATCTAAGCCTTGGCATTCATCCTACAGCGACCAGAATTCTGGGGTAGACCTTACTTGCATAGTCCATTCCTGGGATGACAGGAATCCCCAGAAGGCTGGTCAGAACCTGACTGGCAGTCTATAGCATGTGAGTGCTTTGCAAGAACTGAGGACAGGAGCTGCAAAACCCAATCCTCTGTCCTTGACCACAGTCCCATCACAATGATTCCCCCAACCCCACCCACAAAAGAGGACTCTGTCACCCAGCCCAGCAGACAAAAGATGTCGTCATTCCAGCCCTGTCTGCTATTAAGGCTACCCAAGAGGCCTGCCTACTCAAGGAGAGATCCCTGGTCTCTCAGCTTGATCTCTGCGTCCACAATAGCCTGTGTGGTAGGTGGAGTGAAAGGGAAAGCAGAACTCATGATTACTCCTTTAGCCTGCACCCGATGCAAAGAAAGCATATATGCCAGTTGCCAACCACACAGCCCTTGACCGCACCCAAGGCACCTCAAAGCAGGGCTGGCTCTATTTCAGCAGAGACTGGCAGAGAAAAGAGTTAGTGGACCAGAAAAATCTGACCCCACACCCCAAGGAGTACGTGAGCATCACCAGGTGCTGAGGAAAAGGTTAGGAGAACCCTGTTCAAGGCCTGACTAGCTACATGACCTTGGGCAAAGCAATACCTTCATTCTAAAAACCCATGGTTGAAAGATGATAAATGGGGCAACTTCGATGAGTTTGAGCAGATATACAACTGCAGAGGAAGAATGTTTTGAGTATTGTAAGACTATCTATTTGAAGAAAACTAGTGTCACCTGATGGCCTATTCCAGGTTACCACTCAGAAGGGGGCACTGTTTACAAATGCAAGGGAGGGGGCCTGGTAAGACACTGTGAAGTTAAAGCATTGGCACTGGTTTTCCCAGAAACCTCACCTGCTCCACGGCCTCATCCCCAAAGTCCAAAGGAACAATTCTGTCACAGTAATTAAAAGCCACTTTACTCTCTCAAGGAGAGCGCCTGCGGTTACATAACGTTGGTCTTGTGACTACAATGCTACGATTCTTCACCCCCGGGCCCCCAGGCGTCTGAGGGGTGAGGCCTAGCTCCAACCTGCAGTGTCCAAGGTGCAATTGAGAAAAACACGGAGGTGCCCGGCATACCCACCTCCCTCCTGGGAAAATAAGCAAGGGACCTGGGCCTCCGTTCAGAAAGATGACCGGAGGGCCCCAGGCCAGCTGCCTCAGTCGAAAGCCAGGGGCTCCTAGGAAAAGCGAAGAGGGCACTCCAGGACAACTCCCTATCCGCTATCCCCAGTTTTGCGACATAAAAGGCCAAGTCTCAGAAAGCCCCAGACCACCCTCCCCTGAGCTCCCTCCCCAAATGCTGACATTTCCCCCCTTGAAATCTCCAAGGGGACTTATCCCTCCACCATGCTCTCCTCCGGAGAGCTGCGGTCCCCGAAGGCCAACACCTGGGCATGAGAAAGCATCCTCCCCGCCACCTCCGCCCCGGCCGGTCAGCCGCCCTCCCCCGCCCGGCCTGGAGCAGCGCCGGAGTGACTGGGCGTCCTCACCGCAGGAAGGACGCCCCGGAGTGTGGCGGCGGCGGCAGGAGGCGCCGCGTCACGCCCGAGCCCTCTCCACCCCCTCTCCCTCGGCCCCAAACACCAGAGGCCTCCACGCAGAGCCGGGAGACTCCCGGGAGGGGAGGGGGCGGGGAAGAGGCGGGGAGCCAAACCTCCGCAGCCCCGGGCCTCCGGCCGCGCCCGAGGGTCGCAAAGCGTGGCGCAGCTCCGGGAAGGAGGGGCTCCGAGGGCGTCACACGCCCAGGCCAGCTCGGCTCCGTGCCTCGGGGCTGGGCCTCGCGCGTGGAGCTGCACGCGACCGCCGCGGGCCGCCACCCCGGGGACGCCCCCACCCACCGCTCACCTTCACGGAGGTTAGTCCGCGCGGGGCCTCGGGGGAGCAGCGATGGCCTCGGCACCTGCGCGGGCAGGGGCGGTGTCCCCTCGGCTCCTCCAGCAGCAGCAGCAGCAGCCGCCGCCGCCGCGGTCTCCGGCTCCCGCGGCCCCGGGCCGATCGCTCGCCGCCGCCGTCCGCCCTTCGAGCTTCCCCGGCCGCCCGCGCTCCGCCTCGCGCCCGCCGGCCCGCCGCCTTTTCCTCACAGCCGCCTCGCAGCTCCGCTCCGCTCTGCCGCTGAGCACGGCCGACGCGCGGCCCCCACAGAAATAGCGCCCCGCCCCCGCCCCCCCCGCCGCGCGCGCCGCCGTCCGTGCTCCCCATTGGCTGCGCCCGCCCGGCCCCGCACTGCGGGCTTCTCCCCGCGCCGCTCTCGCCCCACATCTTGTTTCCTCCCACAATGCCTCGGGGCGGAGCGGGGGGAGCTGTGCAGGGTGGGGGGAGGGAGATGTGGCCTTAAGAAGAGAAAGGAGAAGAAGAATGCAGACCCCTCCACCCAGGGCTAGGAGGCCAGGCCTAAAAAGGAATAAATAGGCGAGGCTTAGGGAGAGGGAGGGGTGTAAAGACCCCAATCTCAAGGAGAATAAAGAGACTGAGAGGGATGGAGATTTCAGACTCTGGGAGCAGATGGGGAAGGGGTAGAGATCCTAACCTGAGGAAGAGGAAGGGAAAGGAGGTGAAGTCATCAGCCTCAGAAGAAAAGACAGGACACCCCTTCCCTCCCTCCCCCTCCCCCAGATCTATAGGAAGGAGAGAAACAACCAGCTCAACCCAGAGGGAAAAGCCTAAACAGCCCCAGGGCTCCTCTCCCCTCACATTCAGGAAAAGTCCCTTCCCCACGGCAGCTCAGTCTTTGTTACCGAGTCTCAAGGCCACAGGACCTCAACTCCCAGCTGAAGCCCAGAGCCCAGCTGCTGTTTATCGTCTAGAGCTATATGGAGGCAGACCCTAAGCACAGTTGTGAAAAGGGAGGTTGGTCTTTGGCACGCAGGATCCTGGGGTAGAGGTGAGAGTAAGCCATTTCTGGTCGGTGAAGACCTCACGGGTAGTGCATAGAACCCCCGAGAGATGCGAACCATAGTCTGGCAGAGCTATGAGGAAACTTAAAATCAGCCCATGCATACTCCTCACCTTAGAGAGAAGAGAACCAAAGCACAAAGGGGGCAGAGCTCTCACCAGATCACCGCAGGTCAGGCTTGGTCTTGGCTTCTAGGCTGAAAAGTGGTGCTTTTAGGCAGCGGCCCCTCTGGTGGCTGTGGAGGCTCTCTGTGGGAGTGTGTGTAAATGCCCAGTGAACTTTGGGAGAGATCCTGCCCATCACTCTACCCCACCCACCTCCAGAGAACAGGAAATGTCTGTCTTTTTCTTCCCCTCTGTTTCACAAAGGAAGTGTCTACCTAAAGGGGTGGTAAGAATCTTTATAGGGAGCCACGTGGTTGGGCCACACAGTGAGGATTAAGAAGTTCCCCTTCCCATCATTTTCCCTTCACTGCCCCAAACCTTGATCAGGAAATCGTTCTTGCTCTGGCCGTGGTCTGCTCTGGTGGGAGCATCATAATTTAGTATTCATTATGTATCAGGGGAAACCTGGAAAATCACGCCCTCCCACTTCTGCTTTCTGCTGCTCTGTCATGTCCCAACCTCTGTCAGCATTCCAGAGGAACAGACAAGGTCGGATGTATCCCCTCATACCCAGGGTATTCTGATGTCAGCCTCCGTGTGAATGAATGGGAGGCGGGGCACATGTTGGCAGAGAGGGAGAAGATGAAGAAGGGTACTTGACCACCTTAAGGCTTGTGGAGAGCTGATTTCATGGACTACTAGGAAGAGAATTTGTACCCTCTTTCTGCAGTGGTCATTAGCTTCCAGCCCCTTCTATGGCCTGAAGGTCAGAACTGCAACGTATGGTTGTGCAGGTTGTTCACTATACAATGACATTCAACCTAAAGAGCAAGTGGGGGCTATAATACAGTCTCCACTCCACTTGCTAAGCTGTGTGCCCTGGTACAGGCCAGTGTTCACCCAAAAGATGCATACTTCTTTTCAAGTGTGCCTAAAAGTGACTGAACTTGTGGTGGTCCTTCCAAGTCCATACTGCTGGCATATAAATCCTCCCTCTCCCTGGCCCCATTGCCTAGAGTAGCATACTGCAACCTTTGGTCATTCCCAGTCCTGGGATGTGGTACGGTGGAGGTAAGGGCACAGAGAACTTCAACTAATGGGAGTCAGAACGAAGGCTTTGACTTTTCAGAAATATGGGTATCCGTGTGTGTGTGTGTGAAATATGTGTGAGAAAGACTTAAGGCTCTGGGATGTCAGGAAAACTTGCTAACAATGGTATGGTTTACAGATAGTAATATTCATAGAGCGCTCACTCCGTGCCAGGCTCTAGTCTAAGTGTTTTCAAAGTATTGCTGCATTGAAATCTGGAACAATCGCAGTGAACAGGTATTATTATCTTCCTGTGCAGATATGGAAACTACCCCTTAGAGAAGTTCAGTAACTTGCCCAAGATTACCCCGCTTTTGTCAATGCAGGTGTCAGCTCCAGGCTGTCTGTTCCCAGGACCTATACCTTTAGTTATTCCTCTATCCCGCCTCCTAACAGAGAGAAGAAAAAAGTGTTAACCGAGGGTTTGGCTTTCTGCCTGAATTATGCCAGCATTTCGTAAACTTACCTGGCTCCGAAGCCCTTTTTTATCCAAACATTAACCTCTGCAGGAACTACTATTCCACGGGACACAGTTTGGGAAACGTGCTATAGTGATTATGGCTATTTATGTGAAATGCTTACTGCTTAGGGTAATCACTATGCAACGTAGTAACTGTTGTCATTAATATGTCGCCTTAATATGGCGGACCTTTTTATTTCATGCCACTACACACTCGTGATTGCCCAGAACCGTGTCTTCATATTTAAAAATCAGAGGGAACTTACGGTCTTATCTTCCCTGCAGGCTGCTTACCCTCTCCCTCCTTCTTTAACCTAAGGGTTCCCCAGGGCCCTGTGCTTTGGTCACTGTTCAACTTGGGTAGTTTTATCCACATTCACATTTTTTTACCATAATCTGGGTCCTGGTGGCCCCCCTAATTCTCAGCCCCGCAGGCTCCTCAGACTCACACACATATAAATATATAAATATAAATCCTCAGACGTATACACATATAAAGCCTGGTCATTAGGAGCATTGGCCCTGGAGCCAGAATGCCTGAATTCAAACCTCTTTCCACCACTCTACCAGCTGTGCAAAATTGGTCAAGCTATTCATCATCTCAAAATTTCATTTTCCTCATCTGTAAATCAAGAATAATACCTATTTCATAGTTATGAGAAAATGCATTAAAAACTCTTGGCATGATGCCTGGTCCATAAAGATGATTAATAAATGTTACCCATCATCAACATTTCTTTTCCAGACTTATTTCCCTTCCCTGTATTTCTTACCTCAGTTCATGGCCCCATTATCCACCCAGGGACCAAGTCAAAAACCTGTGAACCCCCTTACCCACCCCTTGTCTGTTATCACTCAGCTCTTGACTATTTTTCCAGCCCCCATGCCCTTTCATTGTGAATACCCTGCATGGGGAACTCATCATCTCTTCTAGCTGATTCCCTGCCTGCAATCCAGGCTGCTCCTCCCCAATCCACACAGAGTGATCTATCTAAAATGCAAATCTCCCAGGCACTTCCCTCTGCTCTGCTCATAAAAAAGGAAAAAAAATAAAGAAAGAAAGAAAAAAAAAGACAGCTCTTTCCCATAACTTACCTCCCCCATCTCACCCTTCACATCCCCCCACCCCCGCCTTCTCTCCCCACACTTCCATCTCCCTCTTTGAGCTCTAGTAACACCGGCTACTGCCTGTGGTTTTCCCTACACCCAGATTCCACACCTTTGCCTGTGAGGCATGTGGCTTTCTTTGCTGGCTAACTTACTGGTTTGAGTGTCCTCTGTGAAACTTCCTGAATTCCAGGTGTTTATCACCAACCACCTTGTATTAAACTTGTGAGGCTTAAATTTGTCTGTAGTTCCTTGCAGACGGGGATTACATCTTATTTATGTGTGGGCTGTAGAACCTAGCACAGTTCTTGGAACATGGTAAGTTCTCTGTCAGTATTGGTTAAATTGAACATCCCTATCGGGGTAGGACCTGTGGGAATCCCACAATGGAGAGGGCAGGAATTAGGCACCCCCCAGGGCCCACAAGGGGATCAAAACCAAGAATGTGGATGAAACTACTGCGTGGTGGAAAAGTGCGAATTGAGACACTTCATCCCTTCCTCCACCCAAAGAACCTCCTTAGGCTTTTTCAGTCTCTTTAGAACCAGCAACACTGCTATTTACACTGGGGCCTTCTTGCCCGGAGCAAGTTGCGGGCTAAGGTAAATCGTTGTCAGTGTTGGGGAACGCCCAGGCCTGGCTTTGAAATCGATTTCCTCCTTATACTACCTGCTGGGTATTTGGGTGATAGCCTGATGATTACAGGTAAAGACAGTCAAAGGCTCTCCACCCCGGTTGACCCAGTCATCCAGAAGAAAGAGAGCATAGCAAGGACAAAAGTCCATTTCCCCAACCCCTTCAGCTGTTGACTTGCTTCAGAGACTCCAGAAGGATGGAGAAGGGTGAGAACATAAAACCTGACACTTAGTGCAGTGCAGATCCTGATACAAGTCCTCTCTGCCAAGTCCCCGGGGGGGGGGGGGGGGGGGGACGGACTAAGGAAGAGAGCAATGTGACAAGAAACTACCGGAATTCCTCACTGATTTCTTGAGTGGTCTTGCAAAACATACTTCCCTAGGCAACCATTTACCAAACCCTAAATATCAACCTTCCTCCTTGCCAAATCTTCTGAAACCTGGAGGAGCCAGTCAAGGTCAACAATGCGCCTGACTAGTGAGATGAGCACTGGACTGGGAGTCAGAGAAGTCCTGAGCCCAATTTGACTCTAGTCAAATCATTTCTTTCCTCAGAATCTGGATATCTTCATCAAGAAAATGTAGGACTGGATAATCAGTAAGGTCCGTATCAGCCCCCAAATCTATGGTTCTCTGATTTCCATACCCCATCACAAATGATAACTTCCCTATGGGTCAGAGAAATTTCTCAACTTGTAGCCAAGCTTAAATACCCTCTTTTCTGATCCTTCTCTCTGATCACTTAGAATTCAGAGAGCATTTCTCTACACTCCCATCACCCAACAAAGCTGGGATATCATTCTGTTCAGCTGTGTATTCTCACAACTAACAAAGGCTTTGACACAGTTAAGATTCAATTAATGTTTGAGCTTCAAATAAAATATTAAAGCAAGTGGTCATCAAGAAAGAACCAAAGAGAAGATGTTCCAATGCAAATAGTGGTTTCTAGATCATGACTCCTCCTAATTTAGGAGTGCTTCTCCTTCACTGTCTGCACAGCCCTGAGGAACCCTTCCTCTGCCATGGGAGAACCAAGACAATAAAATGGAATTTGTTAGCCCTTTTCCAAATGATCAAGTTAGGGTTCTTGGGGGCACATCTGAAGAAAAAAACAGTGCCAGAATAACCCCCACTGATTCCAGGGAGCAGGAGCTATGGAATGGTCTCCTCAGAGCATCCCTGTGGGGCAAATCACAGGCATTCTCCTTGAGTCACCCAACTGTCGATTCAAATTCCCAAAGAAGGGCATCTGATTGGACAGATTGGGTCCCAGGTCCACTTTTTGGCCATGGAAGTGAAGGGCAGCTTGAGAGACCTTCTAAGATCAAGGGGGGAATATCTGACAGAAGGAAAATCCACATGAAGTTACGAGAAGCAAGAGAGTGGGTGCTGGGCAGGCAGAAACACAGATGTCTACTCTTGGAGAGCCTCCAGATTGGGAGGCAAGATTATCTTTGAGGGAGATCCTTGTCCCCACTGTCATAAAAACAAACACTAGGCTCTCTCACCCTTAGTCCCATAGAGTGAGGTGGGGAATGGTGAGCAGGGTTCTAAAAAATGAGGTCTGTACAACTTTGCCTTCCTCTCTAAGAATGGTTTTGAAGGAAAACATTGCTTTGTTAGGCATATTACAGTATATTCCAATTGGCAAAAACTTAAAAAAAAATCTTCTCGCTAGGAAATGGAGGCCCCCCCTTATATTTCAATGTAATGAGTTAGTTCTATTTTTACATATATAGCAGCTTTATTAAGATATGGCTCACATACCACAAAATCCACCTTTCTAAAGTGCACAGTTTGGTGGATTTTAGTATTCACAGAGCTGTGCAACTATCTAACTTTAGAACATTTCCACCACTCCAAAAAGAATCCCTGTATTCATTGACAAGTCACTCCCCCACTTCTCCCCAGTTCCCACTAATCTCTCTACTTTCCATTTCTATGGATCTGCCTATTATGAACATTTTGTATAAATTGAATAATAAGATATATGGTCTTTTGTGATTCTCTTAGTTCAATTAGTGTAATGTTTGCCAGGTTCATCCATGTTATAGCATAAGTCTGTTCTTTATTCATTTTTATGCCTGGTACTATTCCACCATATAAGCATACCATGTTTTGTTCATCCATTTATCAGTTGATGAGCACTTGGATTGTTTCCACTTTTTAGCTGTTATGGATAATGCCTTTCTTTATAAGCATTCTTGCACAAATTTTTGTTTGGATATATGCCTTCAATTCTCTTGGATATATACCCAGATGTGGAATTGCTGGGGTTTGTAGTAACTCTATGCTCAACCTTTTGAGGAGTGGTCAGACTATTTTCCAAAACAGCTGTGTCATTGTACATTCCTCCCTGCAGCGTTCGAGGGTTGTGATTTCTCCACATTCTAACCAACACCTGTTATTGTCTTTTATATTGTAGCCGTCTAGTGGGTATGAAACAATACCCAGCTGTAGCTTTCATTTGTGTTTCCTTTGTGTTTAATGACATTAAGCATCTTTTCATGTAATTGGCAATGTGTATGTTTTCTTTGGAGAAATGTCGGTTCAAATCTTTTCCTCTTTTTAAAATTAAGTTATTTGTCTTAAAAAAAAAATTTAGGGGCGCTTGGGTGGCTCAGTGGGTTAAGCCTCTGCCTTCAGCTCAGGTCATGATCACGGGGTCCCGGGATCGAGCCCCGCATCGGGCTCTCTGCTCCGCGGGGAGCCTGCTTCCTCCTCTCTCTCTGCCTGCCTCTCTGCCTACTTGTGATCTCTCTATCAAATAAATAAATAAGATCTTTTAAAAGTTTTTTTAAAAATAAAAAAATTTTAAAATATTTAATTTATGTATTTGTCAGAGAAAATGAGAGAGAGAGAGAAAAGAGAGAACACAAGCAGGGGGAGCAGCAGGCAGAGGGAGGAACAGGTTCCCCACTGAGCAGGAAGCCTGATGTGGGACTCTATCTGTCCCATGACTCTGGGATTATGACCTGAACTGAAGACAGATGCTTAACCGACTGAGCCACCCAGGCATCCCTGTTACTTGTCTTTTTATTATTGAGTTGTAAGAGTTCTTTATATACTCTGGACACTAGACCCTCACTGAGAGATATGGCTTACAAATTTTTTCTCCCATTCTGTGGATTGTATTTTCATTTTCTTGATGGTGACCTTTCAGGCCAAAAGTTTTTAATTTTGATGAAGACAATTTTGTCTAATTTTTTGTCCTTTGTGCTTTTGATGTCATTGCAAGAAATCATTGCCTAACCCAAGATCACAAAGATTTACTTCTTTGTTTTTTTTTCTAAGAGTTTTAGCTCTTTCTAAATAAACCTTTTTGAGTTAATTTTTCTGTATGGTGTGAGGTCTAACGTCATTGTTTTGCTTCTGGATATCCAATTGTCCCACATCTTTAGTTGAAAAGACTATTCTTTCATCACTAAATTATCTCAACACTCTTATAATGTCAGTTGACCATAAATATGTTTCTTTTTGGACTGCCAGTTCTATTCCATCGATCTATCCTTATGCCCGTACAACACTGTCTTCAATAGTATAGCTTACGTTATGAAATTTGTAAGTGTGAGTCCTCCAAATTTGCTCTTCTTTTTCAAGATTCTTTGTCTAATCTGGTCTCTTGCATTTCCATATGACTTTTAGGACCAGCTTCCCAATTTCTGTTTAAAAAAAAAAAAAAAAAGCTAGCAGATACCTGTGGGGCACCTGGGTGGCTCAGTTGGTTAAGTACCTGACTTCAACTCAAGTCATGATCCCTGGGTCCTGGCGTCTCATTGGGGAATCTCTTTGCCCTCTACCTCTGCCCCTCCCCCTGATTCTGCTCTCTCTCTCTCTCAAATAAATAAAATCTTTATTTAAAAAAAAGGCATGGGATCAGAAAAAAACCTGAACAGCCAAGTAATGTTGAAAAGAAAATCAAAGCTGGAGGCATCACAATTCCAGACTTCAAGTTCTATTACAAAGCTGTCATCATCAAGACAGTATGGTACTGGCACAAAAACAGAAACAGAGATCAATGGAACAGAATAGAGAAACTGGGGGTGCCTGGGTGGCTCAGTGGGTTAAGCCTCTGCTTTTGGCTCAGGTCGTGGTCTCAAGGTCCTGGGATCAAGCCCCGCATCAGGCTTTCTGCTCAGCTGGGAGCCTGCTTCCTCCTCTCTCTGCCTGCCTCTCTGCCTACTTGTGATCTCTGTCAAACAAATAAATAAAATCTTAAAAAAAAAAAGAATAGAGAAACTGCAAGTTGACCCCCCCACTCTGTGGTCAACTAATCTTTGACAAAACAGGGAAGAATATCCAAAGGAAAAATGATAGTCTCTTCAAGAAATGGTGTTGGGAAAATTGGACAGCCACATGCAAAAGAATGAAATTGGATCCCTTTCTTATACCATACACAAAAATAAATTCAAAATGGATGAAACACCTAAATGTAGGACAGGAAACCATCCAAATCCTTGAGAACACAGGTAGCAACCTCTCTGACCTTGGCCACAGCAACTTCTTGGTAGACACATCTCCAAAGGCAAGGGAAACAAAAGCAAAAATGAACTATTGGACTTCATCAGGATAAAAAGCTTTTGCACAGCAAAGGAAACAATCAAAAGAACTAGAGAGCAATCTATGGAATGGAAGAAGATATTCACAAATGACATCAGATAAAGGACTAGTATCCAAAATCTATAAAGCATTTATTAGAGGCTCTTGGGTGGCTTAGTCGGTTGAGCGTCTGCTTTCGGCTTGGGTCATTAACTCAGGGTCCTGGGATTGAACCCTACAGTGGCCTTTCTGCTCAGCAGGGAGTCTGCTTCTCCCTCTCCCTCTGTCTGCTGTTCCCCCTGCTTGTGTGCACTCTCTCTCTTTCTCTGTCAAATAAATAAATAAAATCTTATTTTTTTAAAGGTTTTATTTATTTATTTTGACACGGAGAGAGACAGCGAGAGTGGGGTATTTTTTTGTATGCTGTATTTTGTATATTGTATTTTGTATTCTGCAACCTTGCTGATCTTATTTATTAATCTCTAATAGTTTGTATGTTTGTGTGTATTTAGAATTTTCTCCATACAAGATCAAATCACATATGAACAGATAATTTTTTTTTTTTTTTTAAAGACCTCTCCTGTCATGAAGGTCAGTCTTTTTTTTTTTTTTTTTTTTAATTATGCAACAGAGAGAGATCACAATCAGGCAGAGAGAGAGAGAGAGAGAAGCAGGCTCCCTGCTCAGCAGAGAGCCCGATGCGGGACTCGATCCCAGGACCCTGAGATCATGACCTGAGCGAAGGCAGTGGCTTAACGCACTGAGCCACCCAGGCTCCCATGAACAGATAATTTTACTTCTTCCTGTTTAATCAGGGTGCTTTTATTCTGTTTTCTTGCCTAATTGCCCTTTCTAGACCCTTCAGTATACTGTTGAATAGAGTTGGTGAGAGCCGATATCCTTGTCTGATTTCTAATCTTAGGGGTAAACGTTTCAGTCTTTCAACACTAAGTTTAATGCTAGACATGGAGTTTTTATAGATGTTCTTTATCAAGTTGAGGGAGTTTACTTCTGTTCCTGGTTTGTTGAATATTTTGGTCATGAAAGGGTGTTGGACTTTTTCAAATACTTGTTCTCTATTGAGTTGATCATGTGATTTTGTTCCTTTTTTGCTGTTAATATGGTGTATTATATTGGTTTTCAAGAATTAAACTGACTTGCATTCCCACTTGGATATGTATAATCCTTTTTATATGTTGCTAGGTTTGTTCTTCTAGCATTTTTTTGAGGATGTTTGCATCTATATTCATAAGCAATATTGATATATAGTTTCCTTGTGATGTCTTAGTCTAGTTTGGGCATGTAGATAATACCGGACTGCTTTGGAAAGTATTCCCTACTATACCATTTTTTTTTGAAAGAGTGTGAAGGATAGATATTATTCTTTAAACACATGATAGAATTCAGGAAAGCCATTGAGGCTTAAAATTTTCTTTGTGGGATGTTTTAAAAATACCGCAGCAATCTACTTCCTTTAGGTCTATTCAGATTATTTTTTTCTTGAGGTAGTTTTAATAGTTTGTCTCTTTCTAAGAATTTGCCTATTTTCTCTAGATCACCTACTCTGATAGCATGTAGTTGTTCATAGTATTCCTTTATAATCTTCTTATTTCTTTAAGATCTGTAGTAATGTCCCTTCTTTCATTCCTGATATTAGTAACTGAGTCTTCTCTTTTTTCTTGGTCAGTCTAGCTAGAGATCTGCCAGCTTTGTTCATCTCTTCAAAGTAGCAGCTTTTGTTGCATTAATTTTCCTCTTCTATTAATAAGGTGGTTCTCGAGCACTCAGATGATACAAGTTGCTTGGGTCAGGGGAAGCTCAGACTGGGACAGTCTCTTTGAGCAGCTGGATTCAAACTCAGCTGCTGAGGGAAGGTTCTTCAGTCAGAGAGAAGATCACAAGCTAAGGCAGGGATTGGTAGGAAGTCAGGCCTGGCAGGAGTATAGCATTCTGGACAAGGAAACAGTCTGAGCAGAAAAGCTAGGGCCAGACTTTGCAGGTGGCTCAAGGATGTGTTGTGGAGCTAGAACTTTATCCGTAAGAAACCTGGAGCCCGGGGCGCCCGGGTGGCTCAGTGGGTTAGGGCCTCAGCCTTCGGCTTAGGTCATGGTCCCGGAGTCCTGGGATCGAGCCCTGCATCAGGCTTTTTGCTCAGCAGGGAGCCTGCCTACGCCCCTCTCTCTCTCCCTGCTTCTCTGCCTACTTGTGATCTTCTGTCTGTCAAATAAATAAATAAAATCTTTTTTAAAAAAAGAAAGAAAGAAAGAAAGAAACCTGGAGCCCACTGCAGGGCACTGAGCAGGAGGATGACATGACCAGCCTTTCCAGCCTTTGTTGGAACTTGGGGCTGTAAGAGAAACCTAAGTTTCAGGCTGTCTAGTGCCATCCATACCTACAGAAGCAAGCAGAGACACTGCCTTTACCACTGTTGATCACACCCTCCTTGGGACTTCCCCCTCCCTAAGCTTCGTGGCACAGCACTTCCCCGAACACTTCCTACCTCCCTGGCTGCTGCTTCTCAGTCTCCTTCTCAGGCTCCTCTTCCTTGGCCCATCCTAAGTGTTGGTGTTCCTCAGAGTTCTGTTCTAGATTCTTTTCTCTTCTCACTGGACCTCTTCCCCTTGGAGACCTTGTATGTTGTCATGGCTTCAGTGACCAACTATGGACTGGGAGATACCAAGTCTATGTGTAACTTTCTCAGACCTCTCTCCTAATTTAGTCCCACCAGATCTTTCTATCCATTGGACATCTCCATTGAGGTGCTCTAATTTAAAATTACATCCAGATGTGAGTATGAGGAAAACCCCAAGTAAAATAGCACAAATAAAATAGGAGTTTCTGTCTCTTTCAGATAACAGGGCTATTAAGTCCAGGCCTGGTACGGCAGCCTGGGAGTCATATCTCTGAAATCTGTCCCTTTGTCTCTATCCCCAAGCCACCATTCTCCTCCAAATCAACTGCAACAGCTCTGCCATTCTGGTTCCTCCCAAATGCATTCTCACCATCTACACTGTCCAACATGGTAGCTGCTAAACACAGGGGACTATTGAGCACTCAAAAACTGACTCATCCAAATTGAGATGCACTGTGAGTGTAAAATACACATAGGATTGGGGCGCCTGGGTGGCTCAGTGGGTTAAGCCCCTGCCTTCAGCTCAGGTCATGATCTCACGGTCCTGAGATCAAGCCCTGCATTGGGGTCTCTGCTCCGCAGGGAGCCTGCTTCCTCCCCTTTCTCTACCTGCCTCTCTGCCTACTTGTGATCATGCTCTCTCTCAAATAAGTAAATAAAATCTTTAAAAAAAAAAATACACACAGGATTGTGACAGTTTAATATGAAAAAAAAAAGTAAAATATCTTATGATTCCTCTATTGATTATATGTTAAATGATAGTATTTTTATATATTATATTAAACAAAATATATTATTTTTAAAATTTTCACCTGTTTCTTTTTATATTTCTGATGTGGTGACTAGAAAATTTTAAAATACATATGTGGCTCACATATAAGGCTCTCATCACATTTCCATTGAAGAGCACCGCTCCACACAAAACCAAAATGGATCTTTCTAAAACACAAATCTGAACAAGTCACACATCTTCTTAAATCCTGTCAGTGGCTGAAACTTGTGTTTTTTTAGTAAAGATTTTTTTTTAATTTTATTTATTTATTTGTCATAGAGAGATCACAAGCAGGCAGAGTGGCAGAGAGAAGCAGGCTCCTTGCTGGACAAGAAGCCCGATGCAGGACTCAATCCCAGGACCCTGGGATCATGAGGATCCTGACCTGAGCTGAAGGCAGACGTTTAATCGACTGAACCGCCCAGGTGTCCCTGAAACATTGTTTTAGGATAAAGTTCATTCCACTCAGTACGGTTTCTAAGGCTTCATGACCCAGCCCCAGCCTCACCCTTCGGCCTCATCTTTTATCACCCCCCTCCTCCCTGCCCCTTGCACACTGCATGCACCCCAGCCCTGCGTACTTCTTTCGATTCCTTAAATGTACCGGGTGCTCTATAGTCCCTTGGCCTTCACACATGCCATTCATGTCTGGAGCACTCTTCCTCCTCTTGGGTTCTTAATCTGCCACTCATCTTTCCATCCTCAGCTTAAGTGATCTTCTCCAAGGGCTCCCCAGCTACGCTGCTTCTCTGAACTCCCTTTACATCTCTATCTTGACCTCACGCTACCCAACCCTCGACTAACAGTTACACCAACTGTGTCCTCTTCCAAACTAATTAGAATCTTGCCTGTCACATTCACTGTGGCATCCAGAGGAAAGGCTGATCTGTGGCCAGTAGTCAGTCAACAAGTATTTATTGAGTCAGTGAATGAATCAATGAATGATACACCCCAAAGCGAGATAAACAAAGTTTCAGAGAGTAGTGCCAGACCGGATAACTTCTAAGTCTCAAAGAAATGGTCACCTATTGACCATGAGGTTACCCAGTCTGGAGAGTGAGGCAAAAGGAAACTTGCAACACACTGCCCTGTCTTCAGTCCTGTTCCAGGCCTGCACCGGCGCATGTATGGAGACCCAGTCCACCACTGCCGCTTCCTCTTTCCCAGAGGGGGCAAATCGTGCTGACTTTCCTCCCATGAACGTTCCCTGGCATGTGCCCCCAACATTTTCAGAAAGATCTGATTTTCACCAGAAATGAGTGTCCTCCTGGATGGCGGGTGCGGTGGGGTAAAATGGGAACGGGGGAAGGAGGTAAGAAGAGTGCCCATTTTGCGTGGCTGTCTACCTAGCACCAGGAGAATTGATGTGCTTGTTGCTAATGAAGTGGGAGCCTCTCTGTGGAAATTTTCTTTGAGGAGACAGGAGGTGAAGGAGATGGGGAGATGGGGACGCAGAACTGAAGGCAAGAAAGTACCTGGTGTCATGAAGCAAGAGAACGGGTGCCTGGGTTTCCTTTGCTAATTTGCTGTGTGACCCAAAACAAGTCACACGGCCTCTCTGGGCCTCAATTCCTTATCTACAATTGAAAGAATCTGCTTTCTGCACCTCTGGAGAGCTTGTTGTAAGCATGATAGAGGCACCTGACTGGCTCAGTTGGTGGAGCATGCGACTCTTGATCTTAGGGTTGTGAGTTCAAGCCCCATGCTGGGCATGGAACCTACTTTTAAAAAAATAAAAATACATAAATAAAAATTAAAAGCTTTATTAAAAAGAAGAATGGAAAGCGGTAACAGATGTAAATGGGTTTTGAAAATACAAGCATTGGAGTAAAACTACCATGCATGGGCAAGGTTTTTCGCCTGTCGTTCTGTTTAGGTAGGAGATGAACACACAGTTGGGGGAATGAGGCTGGGAGTGCTGGGTGAGAACTTATCTTCTCCCACCCAAAGCAAGTTTATGTGAAGGCAGAGCGGGAAACCATCCTCTCAGCCATGACCCTCCCAGGAGCTTGAGCCAAAAACATGTGCCTTGACCAGAAAACCTGACTCCTGAATAGAGCCCTGAGGAAAGTGGGCCCAGCAGGGCACCTCAAGGCCCTGAAAAAAAAGCACAGTCCCCTCGCTGTGTGGGCTCCCTCGCTGCTTCTGACACATTCAGGAGATTGTGAGCACACACATACATACACAACTACACGCCCTTTGTAGATGACACCCACACTCCAGGTCCACTGCCCAGTGCCCTGAACCTCAGAGCCTCCTGTTACCCCTTCTCAACTTGGAAGTTCCCCCAGTGGATTGACCCTACCCTTAACCCAGCTAGAGAAGCCCCCCGCCCCCGCCATGGGCTGCTCCATGTGGAGTCCCCCATCCCCAAAGAGTCTCTCCAGCACAGAAACGGTGGCTAGAGTCCCCTCTGAGCTGATGAAGTGGATCTTGAAGGTGGGGTGCATGCCGGAGGCCCCTGTTCTCGGGGCAGACCCCGTGCCCGGCAAAGCTATCGCTCACAAGCTGTATTATCCTCTGCTCTCTTTTCCTTTCAGAGCAATGTCAGTTCCCACAAAGCAATGAGGAACACCTGCAGTTCCCGACCTGGAGAACTGAAAGCATCCCCCAGCACGCTGCCAGCGTGAAGAAACTCTGTAATTAGAGATGTGCAAGGGTTTGTGTTCCTGACCTCACTCCTCCATGAAACGCTTCTGTCCCCTTCTCTTCCCATGGTGTCTTTATCAAGGAAGAGTGAAGCTGGGCCCTTCAGAAAAGTGCGTTCTGACTCCCTGCCCCCACAAGGGCAGACAGTAGACCTCACCGTGTATCAAATCCATTGTCACTTCTTCCTTCCTTCATCCAACGCACATTTAATGGCCCCCTGCCCTGTGCCAGCACAGGGCCAGCTGCAGGAGACACGCCAAGTGTGACCCAACCCCTACTGTTGAAGAGGTCATCGTTTAGGAAGGAAGTTAAAGTATATGATGCAAATAGTTCCAGTAAAAAAATCAAAAAGTGATGTGTGATAAGAAAAGTGCAGGTAAAATCCGAGGTAAGAGGAAGATAATCTGGGGAAGGGTAGCTGTTTCTCGATAGGCAATATCGTGCAGTGGCTTAGAGTATAGACTCTGGGATAAGAGACCTGGGTTCAAATCCCATCTTCTCCACCTACTGTGTAACCCCAGGGAGAAATGAGAATTTTGAGGTTCTTGTGATGATCAAGTATGGGGTCCTGGGGCTGCTGTGGATGTCAACTGCTATATTCAGGGAAAGTGGCATAGAACGTGAGTTTGCTGCATGTGTGGGACCAGAGGGTAAGCATTTTAGAATGGCAGAGGCACAGGAAGGAAGTGTGCTGCTTGTATGGAATTCCTTGTAGCTACAACATAGGCTGTGAAAAGGGAAGAGAATGAGATGAAATTGGTAAATTCGGTTGAGGTTAAACTTCGGAACACTGGGTGCCAAAATGAACATAAGAAGTAGAATGACAGGGGCGCCTGGGTGGCTCAGTGGGTTGAGCTCGGGTCATGATCTCAGTGTCCTGGGATTGAGCCCCGACTCAGGCTCTCTGCTCTTTAGGGAGCCTGCTTCCCTCTCCCCCTCTGCCTGCCTCTCTGCCTACTTGTGATGTCTCTCTCTGTCAAATAAATTTTTTAAAATGTTAGAAAATAATCATAATAAGTAGAATGACATACAGCAGAGTGCCCAAGCAACGGTCCTTATCTTTAGAGCCATTTCAACTGAGCCAAACTTCAGGGTCTCCTAAATGGGGAGCCAGCCCTTGGGTCTTGGTGCATTGACCTGTCTCCTGGATTCTGCCCACCTAGAAAGACCAGTTCCTGCCTCTCTGGCAGACAGCCCTGGGAACAGGGCCGACGGAGAGCCCTCATTTTCTTTCACAAGGACACGTAGACACGGGCATCTCTGCCCATCTGAAGGCTGGTGTTGGGGCACAAAGGCGGGGAGACACCTCTGGAAAGGTGGCTGATGGGAGGAAGGGAGGTGGAAGTGGAGGGTGGATTCAGCCAGAAGAGGCTGAGCAGGCTCATCATCATTAGTGCTAGCCTCTGTTTTCTCTGGGGTTACACAGAAACCCCTCCCTGCCATGTCTGAGTGGGGCAAGCTGAGAGCAGAGATTTCATCAAGCACAAAACAAAGGAGAGGCTGCAAAAGGGGCCAGCTTCCCGGAGAGGGGTTCCTAGCTCAGCACCACCCCTAACCCTGGGTTGAGGAGCCAGAGCTGGTGGCACCTGGTACAGCCCTCAGTGTCCTCACCAGGGGCAATCGGGAGGCCTCCATTCTTGTCCCGCTTGTGTGTCTCTCTTTGTGTGACTTTGGGGAGATCACTTTCCTTTGGCCTCTGTCCCTTCTCCATAAAACAAAAGCGTTTTGCTGGAAGGATCTCAGAGGTCTTTCACAGCTCAGAAATCGAATGTCTGTACCCAAATTAAGCAATGCCCTGCCGTTAAAATTTAGGGTTTCAAACGTGTCCTAAAATTGGAAGGAACCCAGAACACACAGACGTGAGAAAAGAGGAAACTAGAGGGGCTGTCTGGAGCCCCCAGCCCTCAGTGCGCTCAGGGGTGAGGGCTGCAGAAGGGGTGCGGGGCGGAGGAAGAGCCAGGAGGAGGGAGGGGTCACCAATCTGAGCGCCTGACATCTCAGGGCGAAGGAAGCTAACTGGTAAGAGGATTCTTCCCCCCACTCCAGCCCAGGATCCTGTGGAAAAGCTGCATTATAATCGATAGCCTCGTAAATAAATAAATAGTCAACGCATCCTGTCTCCAGCTCAGGGCTTCTTTAGGAAAATCGAACCTCGACCCACTTCTGCTCGCTCATTCTGGATCTCTATGGAGACCTCCAGAGGGAAGGAACTCTTACAGGTCATCTTGGGCAACCCCCTGCCTTGAGGCTGGCCCACCATCGGTCATGACCTGAGGGAAAGAATTAGGAGGGTAAATCTGTAGCTAACACACTCACAATACTTCCCCCCAACACACAGAAAAAAACAGCGTCAATTTAATATATTTACACCCACGCAGTTCCCTTCCCCCAGCACCGATAATTCGGATTTAATTGTCTCAGGGAAGAACTCGGGCCTGGAAGCAGTCAAGTAATCCCATCTCTGGGCTCTAGTTTGGCTATCTCAGGTCTAGCTCTGGCTGCCCAGAAGGTGGCAAAGGACTCCTTCCCTGGTACCTTCTAAGAGGCGAGGGTGGCCAGTAGCACAGTTAGTGTACTCATAAAGCTTGTTACTAATTTGCAAGGCCACAGGAACGAACGCCCCCAAAACATGGGGAACATATTTACACAATAGACTTCCTGCCCTAGGAAAAGATTATGGAATTGGAGCCCACAAACTTTCAGTCAGCTCTTAGAGTCAAGAGTCTGTAAGAAATTATTTGGCCCAGCTGTCTCCCTTTGAGCTGCCCCCAAGGTCCACCCTGAAGTGACGGGCCTTGGGTCTAAGATAGGGCACCCAGGTCTGGCCTGAGGCCCCCCACTCTCCCCACATCGGGGGCTGGCGCTGGCGCTGAGCAAATGGGCTGTGGCTGTCACCAGGGAGGAACTGGCAGCAGACACAGCAGACTCTGTTTTCTTTGCAGGCTGAGGGTAACTAGAGGAAGCTGAGAATTCCTCTGCTCTGCTCTGCTCTGCCTCAGCAAGAAGAGGGGACCGGAGGAGGAGGGGAGCAGGGAAGGCCAGGGGGCTCTCATTCCAAAAGAGGAACTGTTCCAGGTCCTAGAATTAAGTGAAGTTGAGCATGGCCAGAGATGGAAGGGGAAGGCAACTGTAGGGTCCCATGGAGTCCCTGGGAAGGATGTCAGGAGCCTGGGCCCCCTATATGGAGTTGCTCTGGGGCAATGGTGAGAGCTGCCATTTATTAAATGCGTGCTCTATGCCAGGCACTGTGCTAAGAACCGTTGGCCTATGAAGGCAGTTCATGTGAGGGCTGGGAACAGGGCCTAAGTGACACAGAACTGGGTTCAAACCTAACTTTGCTACTCACTAGCTCTGTGACCTTGAGAAAGTTACTTAACCTCTCTGTACCTCAATTACTCCATTAACAAAATGGGAATAACAGTACCGAACTGATAAAGTCATTTGAAGATTAAATGCATTTATATACAAAAGTTCTTAACACAGTGTCTGTCCTGGAGTAAGATAACTTTTTGCTATTATTACTTTGTTGAATCCTCACACTAAGCTCTGAAGGGCTATTCAATACTCTGAGACTCAGAGAAGTCAATGACTAGTCTGAGGTCCCAGGTCCATTTGACTGATAGCCTAGGTGCCCTCCTAAGATCCTCTCCGCCCCTCCTCCACTGGGGGAAGCAGCTTCAGAAACCGCCAGCTCCCACCCCAGGACCACTCCAGTCTGGAAAGTCCATGGCTGCTTCAGCAGCTGCAGGAACAAAGATGGCTCTATCCTGCCGATGAGGCCTGGCATGCCTGGTGGGTGTGGGGCGGGGGGAGTCCCAACCACCGGCCATGGGAGCCCCCCCAGATGCCTCACACCGCACCACCGCCCCGGGTCTCCCCTGGAGCCTCCCACCTTCCCGCACAGTCTCCCCTCCTCAGGCAAGATGCCTGCTGCCAGACTGGAGGGATCAACAAACTGGCGGTCTGGCCCAGCCCTCCGCCGGCTGGCTGCTCCCCGCCCCCCGCCATCCGCAGTGCACAGTCGCTCTGTTCTCCTGCCAACTTGGCAGCTCAGCTCTGCTGTTACTATCAACACCTCCGAGGGAAGAGGGAGAGGAGTGAGTTCTGATCGCCTGGCACACCGAGCAGCAAATTCGTGCCGAGCCAGCCCTGGAATGTGTCCCAAGCTCCCAAGGTTCCCGGGGGAAGGAAAGGTGGGCCTGACCAAGAGGCTCTAACTGCAAGCCAGCCTCCAGCAGGGTGTCAGCCCGGCCAAAGCGGGGGCAGCCCCCAGGAGAAGGCAGCTCGGAGAGAAAGGGTGGCATAGAAGGTGGGGGAGGGGGTGTGCTGTGAGGCCAGGGGCACACTGGAGGGGGTCTGCCTCACCCCAGCGCTTGCCACAGTCGGGAAGAGCGGGGAGGAGGTTGGTAGATCCTTTCCTGACACATTGGTTGGGGGTGGGGCAGACCATGGCCAGGATAGAAGAAACAGGTCTTTCTGCGGACTGGAAAGTCCTGGAATGTGTGGACCATGCCTCCTTTCTTCTATCTTTCTTTGACTCCTATGCAGATCTCTTGCCTCCTTGTAGGACTGGATTTTTTCCCATTTTCCCACTGAATGGAAACTTCTCACAGACAGAAACTACATTTCCTTTTCCCAACCCTCTCCCCCAGGCTCTTGCGCCCTGCCGAATGGGCTCCATAAAGCAGCTAATGCCCTTCTCAGCTCCTGCTGGAGTCCTAGGGTCCCGCTGGGAAGAAGAAAGAACCCATATTTCCAGGGAGCACACAGGGTCTGTGGTCAGTGGTCTGCCCCTGACAGGACCGAGGGTGGTTGCTTTGTGACCAGTGAGGCATTGCTTTCCCAGCTTTCTGGCTCTCAGGAAGGGAAAACCTTTGTGCCCTGCTTTTGGCATCAACAGAAGTGAAAGGTTCAGGGGAAACTTGCTAACCCTTACACCACCCAGCCAGCTGGTCTACCCAAGGATGCGCTGTGTGCTCCCTCTCTCCATGTGCTACCCGGCTGTTCCCTCCCCTGTAACACAGCAATAACCTTTCATAACCCATTGGGGTACAGCTGATGGCGATAAAAACACAAAGATGACGCTTGTGTTTCTAGGGTGTGCCTGGCACTTGGAATCAGTATGTTTTCCTTCCTTCTTTTCTCCTTGCCTACCTCCCTACCCCCTTCCCTCATTTCTTTCTCTGCTCCTTCCAGGGCTCCTTCTCCCAGATGTGAGACTGAGCCTAAGACCATCTCTATTCCCTGCTCCACAAATCTAAAAACACCACCAAGAGAGACACAGCCACCTTTCTGGTGAAGAACCCCTCGGCCCTCTAGCCCCCCCCACCCAGCCCCCAGACCAGAAAGCCAGCTGGCTTTCCAGGGGCAGGAAACAGGAAAAGAGAATTCATTCAGTGAGTCAGGATGTAAATAAGCCACGAGAGGCCGCGCCATTCTGGGCTGCACCTGTGAGCATCCCTCAGCTGAAGCCCTGTCAGCGTTTCCATGACAAACTCGTATTTCTGGATGCCTCTCTTCCAGCTTCAAGAGCATGCCTGTGCTGAGACCTGACCCTGAAAATGCATTTGTCATCTTTTTTTCCCCCTAAAGAAGATGGCACACTCTTCTTTACTTCTTCACTGCTCGTGATACGTGTTTGCTTTTCATTCTGCGGTTTTTGTGGGTATTCTATTGTATGGTAGGCATGCAAGCGTATGATAATACACATGGGAGTTCGGGGGCGGAGAGCTGCTGGGGCAAATTCACAACCACTGTATGCACAGTGAGATGGCCCCTCTCCTTAAAACAGCTCTCACACCCACTTGCCTGTCCCAAAGCCTGAAATTCTACCACTGGAAATGTACTGCTTTTGAACTTAACCCTCCCCAACAGTCTCCTCTGACAAAGCATGTTGTTCCTAAGAGGGACAAAGCTGCCGTGTGATGAGGGGTTAGCTAAAGAACCATGAGGCATCGGGGAAAATGGCCAAAGGGTAGGAGAGCCCTAAAAAAGTAGATGAGAGCCAGCCAAGGCATGTTACCTATTTTACAGGTTTGCAAGGCCTGCCTATTGGAGAACACATGTGCTGCCCACGGGCACACACGCATTCGTGGACACACACACACGCGCGCACACACAGTGCTCTTTATATAAAGCAGTTGTTCCAAAAATCTAAGTGGTATTCAGATTCACCTGGCAATGCTTTCAAAAATACGGGTGCCCAAGCCCTACCCCAGACATACCCAAGCAGCCGTTCTAGGGCTGGAGCAGAGCCCAGGACTCTGCGCTGCAGGGAATCACCCAGGTGTGCGGCTAATCAGTCAGGTTTAGAAACCACTGCTGTAAAGGATAGAGCACCAGGAGAGAAAACAGAACACCTGAGTTTGGGCAATGGCACTACCATTTCTGAGGGACTCTGGGCCCAGCACTCTCTGAACCTGGGGGAAACATGTGAGACCCAGCTCCCATGACCCGTATGAGGCAGTGTTCTAGAAATGCCTGCTGAAAACCAGCAGACAATGCAAATGGTCACTGTTATCCCATGCACTCACAGCTTGTGGTATGCACAGATGCATGTTCCTATGAATCCATGTACCTGGGGCTCCTACAGAGAGGGCAGGTCTGGGCTTTGTCATTCTCCTTCACCTAAACTCAGGTCTGCCTTCACCTCCGGATGGACTCTCTCACCCCGGGACATCACCCTGTTCACTTCTCCCAATAGCTTGGCACATTCCCTGATCATTTAAATGTGGTTTTTCCGTCTAGTAGGTTTAGCCACCATCTACGATATCTCGGATTCTCATTCCCTCTGGGGAGAAAGAAGGAAAAGGAGTAGTAGTCACTCTGTTTCATGACAAGGGGAAAGCTGGGCAAGTGGGTTTAGAAGGCTTTCTACCATTTATACCATTTAAACAGAGCAGTGATTCTTTCCTTTTGAAAACTTGGTGAAAATGTGCTCACAAAAATTCCTCATACAATTTTAGGGTTTCAGGGGCTTCCTGATGTCTTTCCACAGACCCTCTGGGAGTAAAGAACAGCTGCCCCACGGGGATCTGGCAGCCCAAGCCCTCTGAGTTCCTAGAGGATCCCATTCAAGCACATGAAGCATCTTTTCAGCTGTGCCTTTGCTGAATGATGGACTTGTCACCCCTCACCACCCAGCTGTGAGATGAACTTAACTGATCTTCACTCTCTCTCCAAGGAAGAGCGTTAAAACCCAGTGACATAGTGACATATCACCCGTGTTGGACAGAATCTTCTCAGCCCCGGCCTGTGCCTCCCTGTTCCTGATCCCACAGCAGAGGATAAGCTGCCATCAGGTATCAGGAGGATGGATGGTCTCTAACGGCAAAAACCGAAAACATGGCTCAGACTGGCTTAAGCAATGAAAGGAATCTGTTGGTCCATGACGATGATAAAATTATTCAAGGTAGGTAGGCGCAAAATCCTACCCAGGTCTGATCCATTTGCTCTGCGAGGTGTTTTTGTCTGTTTGCTTGCTTTTGGTTTCTCTGTCCTCTCTCATGGAGTCGACTTCATCTGAAAACTTTTCAGCCTTTAAGGCTGCAACGTGGTCTTGCCAGCAGCAACCAAAGCTGGATGCACCCTCATTCCCACTTGGGAGAGAGAGCAAGCTGCTTTTTTGATAGCATCCATGAAAGGATATGGACACTTCTTTCCAGAACGCCTCAGTCAGTATCTCCCACATCCCATTAGCCCTCCCATTCTGATTAGAGCCTCTGACGGTGCTGCATGGTTGGGAGATTCAGAGCTTGGTAAAGATGGCATGTCTCAATGTCCAGACCTCAGGTCCTAGTTCTCAGGCTCAGCCCCTTGCCCCTAGGCAATTTAAACTGCTTTCAAAAAAGAGATTAAGGACACCAAAGAAATGATTTTATAAATGCTGAAGTTCCAGTCTTGTCCCACACAGGCCCTTGGCAAAAGCATGGGCCTTCTCAGGAAGGTAAGTGGAAATGGATTTTCACTTTCTAGAAAGGGAAGGAAACAGAATCCACGACCAGTCAGCTGAGCAGAATGCAGGCCACACAGGGATTCAGAGACGTGGGCTGTGCCTCCTTTCTTCTTTAGTCTTTTGGGTGAGCATGAACAACCCATTTATCCTCTCTGGCCTCTGTACAGATAGAGTACAATGGTCATCCCTTCCGTTTACAGGGGTCCTGTATAAGGAGCAACAGCTTGGAAGGAAGCTGGGTCCTCAGAACATTCTAGGCTTGTGTGCTACGACTCAGAGCATAGAGATTGTGGTGTGGAGTGGTTTATGACCAGTCCTCCCTTGCCAAAACCAGCCAAAAGGTTTTTTGGTGTGTCCCCAATAAAATTACAGGTCCTTTGAGGGCCCTATTTCTGCTTGGGCAGTCATATAAAGAAATATGGTTCAGCAACTGAACGTCATTTAAAAAGAAATTCCAATTATTTATTAGTATCTTTTGAAAAGATAGAAACACTTGGCAAATTTTTTCTGTAGCCCCGTTTTCTCCTCCCTAATTCCGTTACATCCATAGCTACTCAAGCTTTTATGTGTTATAAGGTCCTATCTTCTCTCCAGCACCCAAATGTCGCCCCTTTTCCTGAGCTCTTTATTACGAAGGGAGATTTAGCCTCTTAGGTCAGATCCTTCCCTTTTTCCTCCAGTCTCTCTCCATACCCATTCTTCCAATTCTCTATCCAAGAAGATCTGGATAGCAAAGTTATTAAGCCAAAACTCTCTGTAGAACATTTATACTTCAATAAATCTTGTCCCTGAGATATAAGCATCATTTGGGGAACAGACTTGCAGTCTCATACACACATAGATTATCCTAATACTCTGTATTAGGGTTCTCCAGAGAAACAGAACCAATAGGATATAGAGATATATACAGAGAGATTTATTAAAGGAATTGCTCACATGGTTACAGAGGCCAGGAAGTCCCATGATCTGCCAGCTGCAAGCCGAAGAACCAGGAGAGCTGGCGGTATAATTCCATTCACGCCTGAAGGCCTGAGAACCAAGAGCTCTGATGTCCAAGGGCAGGAAAAGATAGACATTCTAGGTTAAAAACAGAAAGGGAAGACATACCCGACTGTCTGGCTCAGTTGGTAGAACATGTGAATCTTGATCTTGGGGTTGTGAGTTTGAGCCCCACGTTGGGTGTAGAGATATAAAAAAAAAAGGAGAGAGGGAGAATTTGCCCCTGCTCCACCATTTTGTTGTATTTGGATTTGATAATTACCTGCATTGATGAGGGTGGACCTTCTTTACTCGGTCTACTGATTCTCTTCCAGAGACAACCTCACAGACACACCCAGAAATAATGTCTTACCAGCTATCTGGTCATCCCTTAGCCCAATCAAGTAGACACATAAAACTATCTATCACATACCCCATCTTGAAGTAGACCATCAGCTTTAGTTATATTTGTCAGTAGAGACAGGGGGTCATAAACCATCCATCTTGAGAACATTTCCTTATAATAGCTTTAACCCTGGGAGTTATTTTTCAGAACAAGTCTGCAGAATATTCTCCGCTGGCCCCTCCAGCTGCACTCTCCAGCCGTCTCCGCTCTGCTCTGAGATCCAGGAGGCTGAGCTCAGTGGTCTATACCAAGAGGCTTTCTTGCCCTCTGGTTTCTGGCTGCCTTTGACCCCGGGGGGGGGGGGGCAAGTATCCTGTCCCAGGCTCTCTCCTAGCTGCAGCTGTCCCTGGGATCTGGTCACTACTCCCCACGGGCTCCTTCAGCCTAGAGGTGGTAAATAGTTCCTGTTGTTGCTGGTCCCTGTGACTTGTTACCACCTTCCCTTGCTTCCTCATTCTTGCTGCTTCCCTGAGCCCTGTAAAGAGTCCTTGCACCCAGGTCTCCTCCCTACCTGGAGTGACAGGACCCAGATTGACTCAGTGCCCCTGATATCCACAGCATGGTGTCCTCTGTGGGTCTCATCAGTCTAAAGTACAGAGGGGAGGGAGGGAAGATGATACTCTTTTTTTTATGGAGGATCTGACATGTGAAATTTTCAAACATGATTCAGTCACGTGTCAAGGTCTAACTTGCCTCTCTGGATGGAATGTCCACCATTGTTGGCCAAGTTAAGGGTTTAGTCGGTGGCTGAAGAACAGTGTCCCTCTGAAAAGCTAAGTGAGGAAAGAATCCACAGCTTCTCAGTGCTGTGATCTAACAAAAGGACTGCCACAGCCAGGCAGGAGCCACGGAAATTTAGGGTGTGGCTTTGCGGCTCTAGTCAGCCCATTTACCTTATCCTGACCACAAGGAGACCAGAAAAGAGAAACACCAAAGACCTCCTATAGAAAGAAAGAGTCAGCGATCAACATGATTTGAGCAATTGTAGAAAAGCCTCTTACGGGGCGCCTGGGTGGCTCAGTGGGTTAAAGCCTCTGCCTTCAGCTCAGGTCATGATCCCAGGGTCCTGGGATCGAGCCCCACATTGGGCTCTCTGCTCAGCGGGGAGCCTGCTTCCTCCTCTCTCTCTCTGCCTGCCTCTCTGCCTACTTGTAATTTCTGTCTGTCAAATAAATAAATAAAATCTTAAAAAAAAAAAAAAAAAGCCTCTTACCCTCAAAAATATCCTCACATCCCCCATTTCCATCCCAGGCCTGATGAGGATGAAACCATATCTGCCCATATCTGAAATTTCATCAGTAGAGAGGCATAACTTTGCCTTTGGCCAAATGTAAACATTGTTCCCTGAAAGGCGTAATTTAATTACATTTGATTAATATTCCCATTATGTGCAAGGCACTGTACCGAGTGCCAGTTAACGTTGTAACCCTATCATTTACCCCTGAGTATGAATAAACTGAATATCAAGAGAGAAACATGCCCCAGAGGGAGGAAACTGAAGACACACTCTGCCTGCCATCATCCAGGGCACAGGAGAGGCCCTGGGTTAGAGATGAAACTAGGGGCTCTTACAGTGTGTGGACGGTGTTGTAAGCCATGGGACTAGATCAGGCCACCCAGAAGGAAGGAAGGGAGGAGAGGGGAAGGGAAGAGAAGAGAGAAAAGGATATCCAAAAGCTAAGTTCTAGGGCATTTCAATCTTCATGCTGGTGAAAGGGGATAAATGAATCCAGAGAAGAAAATGAACAAGGAAGGGGCACCTGGGTGGCTCAATCAGTTAAGCATCTGCTTTGGCCTCCCGTCACGATCCCGGGTCCTGGGATGGAGTCAGTGTCAGGCTCCCTGCTCAGCAGGAAGTCTGCTTCTCCCTCCGCCTCTGCCTCCCCCATGCCCTCTCTTGCTCACTCACTCGCTCGCTCGCTCTCAAACAAGTCTAAAAAAAAAAAGAAAAAGAAAATGAACAAGGGAGAGCTGGTGAAGTAAGAGGAAGATTGGTTGACTGGGGTGTCTGAAAGCAACTGAAGAAAGACTTTGAGCAAGGCAGTGATCAAATGACAGAAATTTCTGCTGAGGGGTCAAGTAAGAACAGAGAACTGACCACTGAAACTGTCAGCACCGAAGTCATTGGGAACTGTGATAAATGTGGTTTCACTGTCACGGGAGGGGGAACAAGCCTGATGGGAGTATGTGTGACAGAATAGGAGGTGAGGAGATTAAAAACAGTACAATAAAAATTTTTTTTAAATTTATTTTAAGTAATCTCTACGCCCAACATGGGGCTTGAACTCACAATCCTGAGATCAAGAATCACATGTTCCTCCAACTGAGCCAGCCAGGCGCCCCAAAACAGTAAAAAAAATTTTTTAAGTTTTGCTATGGTTAGCAGAAAAATGATGAAATAGCTGAAGGGGAAGATAGAGTCAAGGATTTCTTTTTTTTTAAATTTTTAAAAAGATTTTATTTATTTATTTGACAGAGATCACAAGTAGGCAGAGAGGCAGAGAGAGAGGAAGGGAAGGAAGGGTCCCCACCCGGGCACCCCTTTTTAAAAAAATTTTTTTAAGATTTTATTTATTTAGGGGCGCCTGGGTGGTTCAGTGGGTTAAAGCCTCTGCCTTCGGCCCAGGTCATGATCTCAGGGTCCTGGGATCGAGCCCCACATTGGACTCTCTGCTCGGCAGAGAGCCTGCTTCCCCCTCTCTCTCTGTCTGCCTCTCTGCCTACTTGTGTTCTCTGTCTGTCAAATAAATAAAATAAAATCTTAAAAAAAAAAAAAAAGATTGGACCCATGTTAGGGTTTTACCAGGCCTATAGGTTGGGAGGGAAGAAGGTCAAGATGGTTGTATTCTTTATCAATTGCCATTAAACAAATTATCCCAACCCTTGGTGGCTTAAAACAATAGACATTTCTTATCTCATAGTTTCTGTGAGACAGAGTGTGGAATTTGGAAGCAGTTTGGCTGAGCAATTCTGGCTTGGCATCTGTCATAAGGCTGCAATCAAGATGTTAACTGGGCTACAGTCATCTGAAAGCTGAACTGGGCTGGAGAATCTCCTTCCAAGATGGCGCATCATGATTGGCAAACCAGAGGTGGCTGTTGGGAAACAGACTCAGTTCTTCTCTATATGAGCCTCTCCATGGGCTACTTGGATATCCTCACAACCTGACAAATGGCTTCTCAGACAGGCAGCAATCCAAGGGGAAGAATTAAGCAGAGCTTATCCTTTTATGACCTAGACTTGGGTCACATTGCCTTACTTCTGCCACATTCTATTCCTTAAAAGCAAGTCACCCTGAGTCCAGTCCATGTTCAAGGGGAGGGGGGTTAGACTCTACCTTTTGAAGTCAGGAGTACTGTAATGGACTGAATGTTTGTGTCTCCCCAAGATTCATACATTGACTCTCTAACCACCAGTATAGCTGTATTTGGAAATGAAGTCTCTAAGGAAGTTATTAAAGTTATATGAGGTCATGAAGTGGGGCCTTGATCTGATAGAATTAGTGGGGTTTGTATAAGAGGTGACACAGAGAGGTCACTTTCTTGCTCTTTCCCTGTGCACACAAGGAAAGATTTCGTGAGGACATAGCAAGAAGGTGACCATCTGCAAGTCAAGAAGAGAGCCTTTACCAGAAACTGAACTGGCCAGAACTTTGACCTTGGACTTCGAGCCTCCAGAACGGCAAGAAAATAAATATCTGTTGTAGAAGCAACCCAGTCTGGAACGCCTGGGTGACTCAGTTGGTTGGACAATGGCCTTCGGCTCAGGTCATGATCCTGGATTCCCAGGATCGAGTCCCGCATCGGGCTCCCAGCTCCACGGGAAGTCTGCTTCTCCCTCTGACCTTCTCCTCGCTCATGCTCTCTCTCACTGTCTCTCTCTCAAATAAATAAATAAAATCTTTAAAAAAAAATAAGAAGCAACCCCGTCTATGATATTTCATTATGGCAGCCCAAGAAGACCGAAAAATTATCAAAGAACTTTCAGACATATTTTATTATCATTACAAAGGCAAGGATATATCAAAGTGTGTTTACCGTGATGGACCATGGATCCTAAGCTGAGAAGGGAGGGAGGTGATGGTCTGGAGGGATGAATGAATAGACTAGAGATCACTGAATGGAAGAAGTCCCTGAGTGGGTGAAGGAATGTAGGAGTGGGAAGCAAATTTAACAGATATGTGGCCAAAGAGGACTCGAAGTGGGGGTTTTGGGACATGGCACTTTTGATGCTGGTGACAAGATCTAGGATAAGGTATGAGAGGAGGTGACTGAGATGGGAAGGAAGGGAAAGATCACTGGTGGCAAGGAGATCAATTAACAGAGAGTCAGAATATTGGCAAGATCATTTAAGAGACACTGAAGGGACCAGGATGAGGCTGAATGTAGGGATGGAGAGAAAAACAGTGAGCAAGTCATAAGGTCTTCAGTGAATGGGGAGTGATGGGGAAGAGAGTAGTAGCAGGGCCAGAACTTGACAGCAGGTGGGACTTGAAGGGACATTTCCGGTTCTAGTCTGAGTCTGGGGGAAGGATAGCAGCGTTAGCACTGAGGTGGCCATTAAGGAGCCAAGTGCACAGCCAAGTTAGGAGGCAATGAATGTTCTGATAAAGCTTGATAAAGAGAAGAGGAGGAGAAACAGAGGACCTGAGCACACACAAACACATACAAACAGGTAATAGCGCATATCTCAGGGGGGTTGATAAAAGGACTAACTGAACTAACACTTCGTGCTTAGACTGGGACTGGCAGTGTTTTCTGACACAAACCATTCTCTGACAGCAATTGGGTGTCCAGAATTCAAATCTGACACTATCTACGCATAGTTAGCATCAGGGCCCATTCCCCCCAAGACTCCCTCCACTTCAAATGCCAGCCATGAACGGGGTACCTGGACTTCCTACATCGCTGCCCAGATGACTACAAATTAGGGGGTTCCTACAACCCCCACTCAGGTTCAGGAATTTGCTAGAATGACTCACAGAACCCAGGATAACACTTTACTTATATTTGTTAGCTCATGATAAAGAATACAAAGGAAGAGTCAGATGAAGAGGTACACAGAGTGGGTCCAGAAGGGTCCCAAGGCAGGTGGCTCTGTTCCCATGGTGTTGGGGTGCATCGCCCTTCTTGTAGAGGATGTATTTGCCAACCCAGAAGCTCTTCAAATCTTGCTGTTCAAGAGTTTTTATCTTGAACAGTCTCCAGCCCTCCTCCCTCTCTGGGGATTGGCGGGGTGGGGCTGAGAGTTCCCATCCACTAATCATACCTATTAGCCTTTCTGGCTGCCAGCCTCTAAACTGAAGCCATCTAGGGGCCCCGCCCTGAGTCATCTCATTAGTATAAACTCAGACAGGGTCAGGAAGGGGCTCATTATGAGTAACAAGACCGTCCTATCACTCGGGAAATTCCATGGTTTTTAGGAGCTCTGAGCTAGAACCAGGTGATTATTTATTATACCACAGCCTGCCACGTGCTAAGTGCTGTACAAGGGATCAATAATCCCTTGTTACAGATGTTGCCTTCCTACTCTGCCCACATTGGTTTACTTCTCACCACTTCTGAAAGGGTGACCAACTTGTTGGGGTTTTGTAAAGATTTTTTTAAATTTATTTTTTAGAGCGAGAGTGTGCATGGGGTGGGGGGAGGGTCAGAGGGAGAGGGACAAGTGGAATCCCCGCTGAGGCAGAGCCTGATGTGAGACTTAATCCCACGATCCCAAGATCATGACCTGAGCCAAATTCAAGAGTCAGATGCCTGACTATGTCACCCAGGTGCCCCAAGGTGTTGGGTTTTAAAAGTGAAAATCCCATGTCCTGAAATCCCCTCAATCCCAGGTACACCAAGACAGTTGGTCATCCAGCTCTGGGCCTTAGATCTTCACCTAGAAACTGAGGACCAGAAGCTCTCTTATGTCCTTTCCAGATGTTCCTTCATTCACCCCACAAATACACACTATCCTCCATTGCTCTGGATCTACCTGTCCACAATTTGGCCAGGAAGGGTTAAGAGCATAAATTTCCCCCAAACCAGAAGCAACTGTTCCACCATCTGGGGCTCTCTATTCCCTCACACCCTCCCCAAAGTCCTGAGCCCTCAAAATAGGCATTCGAGGGGCACCTGGGTGGCTCAGTGGGTTAAGCCTCTGCCTTCAGCTCAGGTTACGATCTCAGGGTCCTGGGATCGAGCCCCGCATCAGGCTCTCTCTCTCTGCCTGTTTCTCTGCCTACTTGTGATCTCTTTCTGGCAAATAAATAAATAAATAAATAAATAAAATCTTTTTTAAAAAAATAGGCATTTCAGGAATTCCTCTGGGTCCCAAGGCCTCTAATGACTTACTGACCCAGGTTTACAGTTGCCAAGATTCCCAGAGTCCCTCTCCCTGGGACGTCCTGTAGAAATGAGCACCACTAGAGATCCTTTATACAGAGTAAGTACTTCTGGGCTCCACCTTATCGAAGAGCAGAAAATAAATTTTCGCAGCGCCCAAGAAAGATAGAAGTAGTCAAGGACACAAAACTGTCCAGAACCTTTCTCCTCTCTGCCAGCCTCCAGGGGCCTGGCTTTTGTTGATTCCCGTGGAGAGACTGCTGGGGGCACGGCAGCTCTCAGAAGGCAAGAGCAAGAGTTCTGCCTCTCTGCCTCGGGTACCCCTGCTACTCCCTGCCACGCCAAACACTGCACCCTAA
This sequence comes from Meles meles, assembly GCF_922984935.1. Classification (NCBI taxonomy): domain Eukaryota; kingdom Metazoa; phylum Chordata; class Mammalia; order Carnivora; family Mustelidae; genus Meles; species Meles meles. Next base: position 32,086,054 of record NC_060083.1, read on the forward strand.
ACCCTGATTGAATTGGGGCCCAGGCTTGGGGGAGTGGGAGGAGGGAGCTGGCGGCGGGGAAGTTCTAATGAAAAGCCTGCCAGGCCTCTAACGAGAGCTAAACCGCTAGCGGGCCGTGATTGCTCATTGTTTGGTTATAATTAGCAGCGATTTCTGCGGTGGCAGAGCTGCAGCCAGCCGCCTGCAGGAGCGGCGCTGGGGGAGGGTTCTGCCACCCTCGCAGCCACCAGTCCCTGATCCCCGGCTCCCATGCCTGGGCTCCTCCACTCCCCGGCCCCACCTGCCCTGCACCCACAGGCAAGGAGCCTCGATGGGTGGCCGAACTGGATCGTTGCTACTGGTCCGCACCACACAACTGCCTAGCCAGCTCGCGTGAGCGCATGGGCTGAACAATCCTGGGTGCGAGACCCAGTTTTTGTCCGCTAGGTACCAGCTATGTGTCTTCAGGCTCGTTATTTAACCTCCTAAGCTGCAGTTTCCTCATCTCTAAAGTGAGGTTGGTAGGGGCACCTGGCTGGCTCCGTTGGTAGAGCTTGCCACTCGTCATGGCAGGGCCATGAGTTCCAGCCCCATGTTGAGCACAGAGATTACTTGAATTTAAAACAAAAAGAATAAATAAAATGGGGAACTGTAGGGATAGTACGCCTCTTCCTGTGGGGGATGGGGTGAGACTCAAAAGGGATTACTCACTTCAGGCACTTGGTAGAATGCCTGGTGGGCTGTTGGTGCTCAGTGCATCCTGGCTGCTGTTGGGGACCAGGGCAGGGGGGGGGGCAGAAGGAGAAGGAGATATGGACTCCCCCCTGAGCAGAGGCTCAATCCATAAGATCATGACCTGAGGCGAAGGCAGTTGCTTAACCTACTGAGCCACCCAGGTATCCCTCCAACTTTTTTACTGTGACCCATGGGGAAGAAGTACATTTTATGTAATGACCCATGTATAAGATGCACATACATACAGGCAGATAAAACAGAAACAAACGTTTCACAAAGCAGTACTTATCTGAATCTGGCATGGTGTATTCTGATACATTGTGTTCCTTTCCTTTCTCTCTTCTAGTCTGTATCCATATCTATATGTATATCTCTATCTATCTCCATATTTATGGAGAGTCTTGAAGTTTTGCCAAAGGTCAGGACCCACTAAATTGATTTCATGACCCATCAGTGCGTTGAGAACTTCATTGTGAAAAACAGTGTCCCAGAAGGAAGAGGCCAGTTAACTCTCATTTCTCATTCTAGAAGAAAAGGGTCTCTTTTCTATTAAAGGGACTTTTATCAGGGGCCAGGGGGAAAGAGAATTCTGAAAAGCTGAAAGCCATACAGCCGCGTCTGAGGCTTGCCGGTGAAAACAAGTCTGAATCTTTGTCCATAATGAGGGTGGGTTTTGCAGAAATTTTGGGGGTTTCGGAATCAAGCTTCAAAAACTAGGAGGTCACCTATCCTTTGCTCCTACCCCAACCTGCAAGCTAACTTTTCCTTCGCTGCGATTCCAGCTTATCTTCCAATTGCCACTGTGCCTAGGTGCCAGGGAAGGGCAAGATTTATGTAGATTCAGCTGGACAGGCAATGCTCTGAGCTAGGACTGTACTTATAGTTTTTTTCCATAACAAAATCGGGGCATGTGGCCTCACAGGTACTTATGAGGACAATAGGATACAATATTTGAAACTAGAACTGTCCTGGAAAGCCACCAACTTGGGATTGCAAGGTTACCATGAGAAGTGGAGAATTTGATGCCGAGAGAGTCGGAGGGAAGGAGAAGTCCTCTTTCCCATGCACCCAGGTCTTGCCTTCTGATTTGAGGAAAGGACCCTGGGACTTCTAGAACCTTCTGGAACACCAGAAACTTTTCCTAATACCTTGAGGATGTTCAGTTATTAGACACATTAGTGCATTTCCAGGAGGGCTGGATCCTAAGTGGTAAGAGGAGAAGTGGAGGAAAGGGAACTGGCATTTCATAATGTTGCTCACACCTATTTGGGCTCCTAACTCCTTGCTCACCTTGCCTGGCTCCAGCCACCCATCCTCCTTGCCCCCCTGCCATATTCCTACAGTGCCCTCAGCCGATTGTGCCATTAACAACTTGACTTTGGCCTAAGGTGGCTGCTGTTATTGAAGAATGAAGAGGGAGTGGGCTTTGCCGAACTTGCACACTTGGCTCTTTTCTTCGTGGACCAATCCATGTTGCAGTGTGACATAACAGTTTCCTTGTCATTTGGGGGCTCAGATTCGGGGGTTCCTCCTTTCTACACTGCAGTCCAGGTTTCTGAGGCTTGAGTAGGACACCAGGCCTGTGGAAAGGTCTAAGGACACCCTCCTCAAATCTCCTCCACCTCGCAAAGCCCCTACTTCCAGCCCTGGTTGGAACCACACTTCCCCAGAGAATGCATAGCCAGTGCGAATGGTATCTCAATGCCTCTCAGAGCCCCCCAAAAAGGAGGTTGGTTTCAACAGATATTCAAGAACGTGCTTTGACCCTAAGGGAGACGCCTCCTCTGAGGGTCCTCTTTGAGAACTTCCTCCCACAGATTTCAAGGAGAGAAGGTGAAGAGGACACGAGGTCACCTCTCAATCCTCTTCCAATCCCTATTGCTATTAAACAAGCCCAGCTAGGCCCAGCCCATGAGATCAATGCCCAGCAGACTCCATTCCCAATATAGGAAGTAAAACACAAAGTCCCTTTAATCATTTGCCCAGTTACCTCATTCCGACCTCTCCCCCTCCCTCTTATTTGGTCCTGCACCTTCTGAAAACAGTGCCTTTGATTAGAACCCCCAAATGCTGTTGTTTTCTGATATCTGCCTCCTTTGCCCACTTGTTTCCCATGTCTATGTTTCTAAGAGTCTAATTGTGATTAAATTACAGGGTAATACTAATAGGGGGTTGAGAACCAGCTAATGGCTCACTGTTCCACGAGGCAACAATTGTAGTAATCACCAAACTAAAGGCTCCCATGCATTATGGAGGGTGTTGGGGTTTCCTGGCCTACGCTTCCTCCACACCCCTGTCTGAGAGAATGAATATGGTTCACAGAGCACACTAAACACCGGGAGGCAAGTGAAGACAAAAAGGACATTACCGAAAGAAAAAGGGGGAAGGGAAGGAAACTCTCAGGAATAAGACTTTGACTCGCAACAAAAGTAGAAGCAAAGAGAGGTGGGTGGGTTCAACATTTCAAAAAATATCTTGGAAAATGAAACAAAGTTATCAAATCGATAATTAAAGGGGCTTTGGCTTGGGTTGTCTGGGAAGTGATGAAGTTGGGGGTAGTACTGGTCCTTCACTCACCTTCTGCAGGTTTGGTGTAAAGGAGAGCACGTGTGAAATAAACAGGTGATTCTGGAGAGCAAATCCGCACCACGAGCAGCCCCAACAGACCCAGGCCAACGGCACCACAATCCCATCCAATAAATTGTGCTCGCATTGGGATAGAAGAAAAACAAACATGATGTGGGCCCTGACTTCACGGTCCACACAGTCTGAGATGGGAGACTGAGTAGAATCTAAGTAGAGATTCCTATTCCGGACACTTGTGACCCACTTCCCAATTTAGAATGCACTTCATAGGCTCTTGGCTATCAGGAACGTAGGGATTCTTATTCTCCTTCCACAGATGTGAAAACCAAGGCTCAGAGAAGTAATATGCTCAAGGTCATGTATGCCCTAAGTTTCTGAATTCTGTGGGCTCTTGCCTCTTCCTGCAGGGGGTCTCCAGCATTGTCCCAGTCTGCCATTGAAGACGTCCATCATAGCCACTGCTCCACACCTCACACCACATCCCAGAGACACTAGAAATGTGAGAGGGAGAGCAACTCTCCTCCATGGTTAGAGGACCGTATGCAGATGCCCCAAGGCCTAACAGAGTTCGACTGAAATGCTGCTCCCCTCTCTCTCTCCTCACCCCTCTCTTTTGCTGCCTCTCTCTCTTTTAAGTTAGAGCCCCACCTTCTCTCACTAGAGTCCAGAATTGGATCAACACTGTCCAAAGGGTGAGACCTGGGAAATAAATTCAAATGGTAAACAGTCTCCTATGCTTGAAAAATAGAAGTAAATGCACGAACAAAGGTAAAAAGAGGGAGAGAGAAACCAAGAAACAGACTCTTAGTTATAGAGAACAAACGGATGGTGGCCAGAAGGAAGGTGGTGGGGGGCTGGGGGAAATAGGTGATGGGGATTAAAGAGTACACTTATCACAATGGAAAAAAGGATTTTTTTAAAGATTTTATTTATTTATTTGTCAGAGAGAGAGCGAGAGAACGAGCACAGGCAGACAGAGTGGCAGGCAGAGGCAGAGGGAGAAGCAGGCTCCCTGCCGAGCAAGGAGCCCCATGTGGGACTTGATCCCAGGACGCTGGGATCATGACCTGAGCCGAAGGCAGCTGCTTAACCAACTGAGCCACCCAGGCGTCCCGAAAAAAAGATTTTTTAAAGATTTATTTTATTTATTTGAGAGAGAGCATGTGGGAGGGGCAGAGGGAGAGGGAGAGAATCTCAAGCCCACTCCCTGCTGAGCATGCAGTCCTAGGTAGGGCTCTATCTCCCTACCCTGAGATCATGACCTGAGCTAAAATCAACAGTCAGATGCTCAACCAACTGGGGCACGCAGGCACTTCCCCCAGATTTCTTTTAAAAATAAAAATGTCAGAGGGGCGCCTGGGTGGCTCAGTGGGTTAAAGCCTCTGCCTTTGGCTCAGGTCATGATCCCAGGGTCCTGGGATCGAGCCCCGCATCAGGGTCTCTGCTCAGCAGGGAGCCTGCTCCACCCCCCCTCCCCCGCTCCCTCTGCCTGCCTCTCTGCCTACTTGTGATCTGTCTGTCAAAAAAAAAAAAAATCATTAAAAAAGATAAATAAAATGTCAGATTAATGCTCAGGAGTCAGATAATAGAAGCATTTTGGTTCAAGATGTGTCCTAAATGAAATGAAATCAGATGTTAAAATAGAAGCTTTAGCTGAATCACAACAAATCCAAATCCCAACGTGAAGTGCTACACCAGGGTTTACAAAGAGGCAAAGAGTGTGTAAGGTACAAGCGAATTGAGAGCAAGACTTTGATGAGGATTTCTTTGGGGAAAGAAGTGCGTGAGTTCCATTCCACCCCATCTCGAAGATGTCAAGCCTGAGAACCCAAATGTCAAGAGGCACAGCAGGGGTGACACTTGCAAAGTAGCCATCCTCGCCGTGGTTGGGGCAGAGGAAAAGCTGTGAGCGAGAAAGAGGGTTGGCCTGGACTAGTCAAAGAGGCTATACATGAGGGCAGCCCAGAGGGGTGAGAGATTTCAGGGAGAACCCGAAGGTATGGCTGGATTCCCAAGGGCGGTGGAAGGAGGAAGCAATGAGCCAAAGGAAAATTCATCACCCAAAGTGAGAGAACCACAGGTGAGAGGTCCCCAGCAATGGTGGGCTTGTGGGCTGAATGTGTCCCTCCTCCCCAGTTTTGACGTTGAAATCCTACCCCCCAACCATGTGATGATATTTAGGGCGGGGGGGGCTTAGTCGGGTCAGGTGGAGCCTTGATGAATGAGATTAATGTCCTCTTAGGAAGAGGCCAAAGAGCTAGTCGCTACCTTTCTGCTGCACGAGGGTACAATGAGCCTGGTCAGCAGTCTGTAACCCAGAAGAGCGCTCTCTCCAGAACCCACCCCGGCTGGCAACCTGAGCTCAGACTTCCAGCCTCCAGAACCACGCGAAATAAATTTCCGTTGTTTATAAATCACCCAGGGGTACTCTGTTACAGCAGCTCTAACTGATTAAGACAGGGAGGGATATAAAGCACACAAAAGTGTCGGCTTTAAACACCTGGCAAGTTCAGAGAACACCAAAGCCAGATCCCCACGCCAGCACCAGTCAAGTGGAAATTTTCCTGCTTCTTCCCATTCAAATACTGTAAGCATCAGAAACCACAGCTAAAAAGACGGGAGGGGAGGGATAGGAGTGTTGCCGACTGCTTATGTTCAGCCTGAGCTGAAGGAGAAGGGGAAAGCCTTCCTTCTACAACATATTTGGAATTTTAACGATTATCTGAACATTTTAATCACTGAGTTGCATCTATATTCAGACTTAGGGTGAACACAGACTCAGAAAAAACAGGGAAATCATGGGACCGCCTCGAGTTTTATCCAGGTGCAGCAAACCTACAGCCCCACTGAATTTAAGGGGTTAAGGAGTGAGAGAGAGAGAGGACTTAAAGTTTATAATTACATCTCAGGAGCTGTGCTTGTTTAACATGACAGTTGTTCCAAAAACGTACTGATTTGTTAAATTGCTTCCCTAAGAAAGCTAGAAACAGTCATGCTTTTCGTAAACAGACCCCACTCCTCAGACCGGCTGCAGAGAAGAGGAGATGAGCCAGTGAGAGGCGGGCCTCACGCAGGAAACACTTGCAGGAAGCGTCCAGGCCGCAGCAGGCCTGCCTCTACAGGGTGGAAGCTGGGGGAACTGGTACCCAAGCCTGGGGCTCTGGTCACAGTCTGCAGCTGAGGGAACATGGCCAACCCATTCTGAGCACGTCCGCCAGCTGTCCTTGGGCAGGAGAGATGGAGGGTGAGACAGCTGAGCCTCGGGACAGGCCAAGAGCACAGAATCTGCCCCATTTGTCCGGGAGGCGGGGGAGGAATTCCCACCCTGGGCTGGGTGAGAGGGGGCACAGAGCCATTCCTGCGACCCGCTCCTTGGCTCACGATGTGCCATCAGTAGTCCTGTTTGTACCTGTGAGTGTCTAGGATAAAGCCGACTCACTTCAGCTGAGCCAGGCAGGTGGGCAAGGGAGGATAGAAGTGGACTGTCCGGAAGTTACTCTAGGGGCTTCTGGAAGGCGGCCCAACGTGTTCACTGGATAGGTCCCAACAAGTCTGAATTCTAGCTGAGCATGAGTATGGGGCTGACATCTCTCTCCCTGAGTCTTTCTCATATATTTAAAAGTAAAAGGCCCTAGCACATACCTTCCTGAATACTGTCCTCACTGGCCTCCTTGTCTTAAAATATTGCTCCTCTAATGTAGCCAGCACAACACCGCCAGATTGATAGCCTCTGTCCCCCTTTTTGACCTCACCCCTTCATCAAACAGGACTCTCCCAGGTTCCCCCCAATACATTCTGGCTCCAGTCCAAGCCCTAGAAGGACTTCAAATCACCCACCCTTTCAGCCTCCTGTGGCAGTTTCCTTCCACACAACCCTTCTCCTTCTGTGGCTCCTCTTCACTGACCAGCCCACAGGGATTCTCGGCACTTCCCTCCTTACTTGTTGACACGCTTCCCCGGGCTCAGCCAGGTGGGGCCAGAGCTGCTAGCCAGAAACCAAAAGGAGGCCTGGCTCTGTCACTGCCACTCTTCAGACCATGACCTTCAGGAAACCGCCTCAGTTCCCAGCCTCCTTGTTTCTGTCATAAAATTATTAGAGTGGGGGCACCTGGGTGGCTCAGTCAGTTAAGTGTCTGCTTTAGCTCAGGTCATGATCCCGGGGTCCTGGGATCAAGCCCTGTGTGTGCACGTTTCTCTCCCTCTAATAAATAAATAAAGTCTTTTAAAAAAAAATTATTAGAGTGAATGACTTTGAAGATTCTTTTTCCTGGCTCAACTTTCAGTGATTCTCCCATTAACCCTGCGTTTACTTGAACCTCTGCCTCTCGGGTAATTCCCAGGCCTAGGTGACCTAAATCTAATGACATATCACTAACTTTCTTCTGTGATCCTTTATGTACATTTGAATATCCTTTGGCCCGGGACGGAGATGGGCTTGGTTTGGTTTTATGAACATCTCTACAGCACACGAAACTTTGTCTTTTCTTTTTTTTCCTTAGTACTTCTGAGTCCCAATGTTTGTGGGTGTTTTTTTTTTTAAATTATTTATTTATTTGACAGAGAGAGAAGGAGAGATCATAAGTAGGCAGAGCAGCAGGCGGCGAGGGGCGGGAGGAAGCAGGCTCCCCGCTGAGCAGAGAGCCTGATGTGGGGCTCGATCCCAGGACCCTGAGATCATGACCTGAGCCGAAGGCAGAGGCTTAACCCACTGAGCCACCCAGGCGCCCCCAATGTTTGTGTTTTTATGGCAACAACTTGACCTGAGGCCCTGCTTCAAATGGTTCAAGTATTTTAAAGGTTCTGCTTTCCAAGCTTTAACTGGACACAAAAGCCTCTGGGTTCATTTGGGGCTACCTGAACAGAATTCTAAAGGAGAGTGTGTTAGTTAGTTGGTTGCAATGATAATTTTCAAAACCAAAACCAGACTGAAATTTCATCACTCAAGAAAGGCTGGAGACTCCTACATTCCAAGACTCTTGCCAACAGATGTTAGGATTGCCTGCTTATCTGCTACTGGGTCACTGTCCAGGTCCCACTCTGAGTATCAAGGGTCATAGCACCTATTCTTCTTCCCAATCATAAGCACATTTGAGAACCCCATTCAGATAGACATAGGATCATCAGAACGGACATTAATCCTCAGATATGCAAACATATGCCTTAAGGATTTAGCATGTCTGTAGATCAATCCTAGACAACTATTTTACCAGCTGGCTGCCCTTGAACAAGGGTCTTAATCTCTCTGTGCCTCAGTTTATTATCTATAAAATGAGAAGTAACAATAGGGTTACATTGAGGATTAAATAAAATAAAGACAAAAATAAAATAAAAAAGCCCTGAGCACTGTGTTTGGCCCTGGTGGTTCACATTACAATAAGATGAATAACAAGCACTCCAAGGGCTCACGGTCCCCTGGCTTTGTGCTCCACAGTGGGTTTGGGTAACAAGACACCCAAAGAGAGAACACAGAGGCCCAGGTTCTAATCCTTGCCCTGATCTCCTTGCTTTCAACATGAGTTCCAGAGCATTCCCACCCAACACCAATGCTATAAAAATTGGAAGAAACATACAGGCAGCAGCATGATCAGTTATTACAAGTGACTGTTAGAAAAGTGGCTTACAAGTGGGTCAAGATAAAATGGAAGCACCAGAGGAGCCTTAGAGAATCTGGACTCCGTTCACCCTCCACTTTACAGATGAGGAGAAGTCTAAAGTCTAACACCAAGCCAACAACAGAACAGATTCTGGGAGAGCTTTGTATATTAGAGACTTAGGGAAATAGAGCTCAGTCAAGTTTTAGGGAGTTGTGAAGAAATTAATACTTACTGGTCGTATTTGTATTAAGTTTTTACTAACAGGGGTTTGAGGGGAGTGGGGCAGTGGTAGAACTGATGCCCAGACAGAAGGAGCATTTTGTCATTAAGGGAGGCAAGCCAGAGGATGGGGTGGGGAGGGGAGAAATGGTCTGACTTGGACCAGAGAAAGAGAGGGGGAGGGGAGGCAGGTAGGAGTCATGGAAGTTTCCAGCTCAAGCTGTGAAGTGACTCCCGGGAAGAAGAGCCCATAGAAGCAGTCTGTGCAGAGCCTGGGTGATAAAGCTGTTTCAGGCGGGTTCGTGTTGCTGCTTCCTCAGCAATCAAATGAGTGTTAGCAGAGTCTGTCCTATCCTAGGAAATTCCTCTGCTGGTGACCAGTGGGAAGCAAAAAAGGAAGGGTAAAGTCTAAAGGCTGTGGTGTTTGTGTAGAGAGAGAAAACCTGATCGCCTAGATAGTGGTGGGTAAAAATCCGGTCAGAGGTGAAATAATCTAGCAAGTCTTTCAGGGGTATCCTAGGTTGGGAAGTTCGGGGAAGAGGAAAGAGAAAAAGAACTTTTGAAAAAAAAAATTCTTTTTATTAACATATAAGGTATTATTTGCCCCATGGGTACAGGTCTGTGAATTGTCAGGCTTACACACTTCACAGCACTCACCATAGGACATACCCTCCCCAATGTCCATCACCCAGCCACCCTATCCCTCCCTCCACCCCCCAGCAACCCTCTGTTTTGTAAGATTAAGAGTCTCTTATGGTTTGTCTCCCTCCCGATCCCATCTTGTTTCATTTTTTCCTTCCCTAACCCCCACTCTGCCTCTCAAATTCCTCACACCAGGGAGATTATATGATAATTGTCTGAGAAAAAGAACTTTTATTTCAACCTCTACCATAGGCCAGGCACAGTGCCAGATGGGTTTTATTTAAATAAACTCTACCCACAAAGTAAGGCTCGAACTCATGACCCTGAGATCAAGAGTCATATGCTCTACGGACCGAGTCAGCCAGGTGCCCTGTAGATCCCATTTTTTTAAATAGCAATTTGATAACATATAATTCACATGCCATACAATTCACCCATTTAAAATATACAATTCAGGGACACCTGGCTGGCTAAGCCAGAAGAGCATGTGACTCTTGATCTCAGGGTTGTTAAGTTCAAGCCCCATGTTGGATGTGGAGATAACTAAAAAAATAAACTTAAAAAATAAAATAAAATAATAAAATATACAATTCAGTGGTTTTTAGTATATTCAGGGTTGTGCAACCATCACCACTTTTTTTTTTTTTAAGATTTTATTTATTTATTTATTTGAGAGAGAGAGAGAATGAGAGGGGGAGAAGGTCAGGGGGAGAAGCAGACCCCCTGAGGAGCTGGGAGCCCGATGCGGGACTTGATCCTGGAACTCCAGGATCATGACCTGAGCCGAAGGCAGTTGCCCAACCAACTGAGCCACCCAGGTGCCCCCCATCACCACTAATTCCAGAATATGTTCATCACCCTAAAAAGAAATCCCATACCCACAGGCAAACCGCCCCCCACCATTTTCTCCCAACCCTCACCCGAGGCAACCACTGATATACTTTGTCCCATTTGTTTATTCCAGACAATTCATATAAGTGAAATTATAAAATAAGCTGTCTTTTGTGACTGGCTTTTTTCACTTAGCCTAATGTTTTCAAGGTTCGGCCATGCTGTAACACATTGTACTATTTCTTTTTATTTCTTTGTACTGCCAGGTAATATTCCATTGTCTGGATATACATCTTGTTTATTAATTCACCAGTTGATGGATATTTGGGTTATTCCACCTTTTGGCTCTTCTGAGTAATGCTGCTATTAACACAAAAACACAAGTTTTTGTGTGGACATATGTCTTCCTATGCCCTAGAGTGTATATAGACACAGGGATGGGAGTGCTGGGTCATACGGTAACCTACATCTAACCATATGGTGAAGTGCCAGACTGTTTTCCAAAGCAGCTGCACCATTCTACATTCCTACCAGAAGTATAGAAGGGTTCGAATTCTCTACATCCTTGTCAACACTTGTTATTATCTGACCTTTTTATTATATTTATCCTAGTAGGTGTGGAGTGGTATCTCATTGCTTTTTTTTTTTTAAGATGTATTTATTTATTTTAAAGAGAGAGTGTGTGCATGGGCAGGGGGAGAGGGAGAGAGAGAATCCCAAGCAGGCTCCCCACTGAGAATGGAGCTGGATTAGGGGCTTGAGCCCAGGACCTCAAGATCACGATCTGAGCTGAAACCAAGAACCAGACACTCAAGCAACTGAGCCACCCAGGTGCCCCTCTCACTGTGGTTTTAATTTGCTTTCCCTGAAGCTAATAATGTTAATCATCTTTTCATGTGCTCATTGGCTATTTACATATCTTCTTTGGAGAAATATCTATTTGAATCCTTTGTCCATTTAAAAATTAGGTTGTCCAGGCGCCTGGTTGGCTTAGTCGGTTAATCGGCTGCCTTCGGCTCAGGTCATGATCCCAGCGTGCTGGGATGGAGCCCTGAGCCCCACACTAGGCTCCCTGCTCAGTAGGGAACCTGCTTCTCCCTCTCCCGCTCCCCTACTTGTGTTCCCCCTTTCACTGTTTCTGTCAAATAAATAAAATCTTTAAAAAAAAATTAGGTTGTCATTTTATTACTGAGTTGTAGAGTTCTTTATACATTCTAGATAGTTTCCTTTATCAGAGCTATGATTTCCAACATTTTCTCCCATTCTGTAGGGCCTTGTCACCTTCCTGATGTCCTTGGAAGCAAATGTTTGACTTTCAATGAAGTCCAATTTAGTTAATTTTTTCCTTTTGTCCTTTGTGCTTTTGATGTCGTATCTAAGAAGTCATTGCCCAACCAACTCAAAGTCATGAAGATGATTATTTGCTTCTCTGGGCATTCTGTTGATGTATGGTAACTTCAGATAGATTATAAAAGAGACATTTGATTAACAAATTATACCTTTAGTCTATAAAATTAACTTTTCTTCCCTTTATTTCAGAGTCCAGAGTGCTAACCATTACACCATGGAACCTCTTCCCTTTATTTCAGTAAGATCATGAGTTATGCTGTTACAATCCATGTTTTTCACATAATTTGCATTCTATTAATGGTAATGATCTAAAGCAAGGGTCAGCAAATTAGGCCCACTGTGAAAATGCAGCCTACCATATATTTTTGTAAGCAAATATCTACTGTCACTTGATCATACTCATTCATTTCCTTATTGTCTACAGCAGCCTTCCCCCACAACAGCACAGTTGAATAGTTACAAGAGGGATTACAGGCCCCTGTCCCTAAAATATTTACTTTCTGGCTTTTTACGGAAAAGGCCTGCCAACCTCCAATTTAAAACATTAAGGTGCTCCTGGGTGGCTCAGTTGGTTGAGTGGCCAACTCTCGATTTCAGTTCAGGTCATGATCTCAGGGTACTGGGATTGAGCCCCATGTCAGGCTCTGTGCTCAGCAGGGAGTCTGCTTGAGGATTCTCTCTCTCTCCCTCTCACTCTGCCCCTCCCCCTGCCCACGCACTCACTTGCACACTCTGGCTCAAACAAATCTTAAAAAAAAAAAAATAGAACATCGAAAAACCAATGTCATTTTATTGAAAATATATACAATTGAAATACATTTCATCAAAAATGTTAAAGTAAACATCAAATATTTAAAAGGTAAAGTTATATTCATGTCTTCAGGTTTCCTCTAAAAATTAAATATCATCTATTAAAATTAAAAGAAAACTCAAATTAGAATAAGCAAATACCAACATTTCAATTAAGATACTCTAAATAAAATAGATGTTTTAGTTTAAATTGGGGGAAATTTTTTTTTCAGTTTATAATTTATTTATTTTTTCAGCGTAACAGTATTCATTGTTTTTGCACAACACCCAGTGCTCCATTCAACACGTGCCCTCCCTATTACCCACCACCTGGTTCCCCCAACCTCCCACCCCCGCCCCTTCAAAACCAATTGGGGGGAAATTTTAATGAAATCTTAGTATCTTTATAAAAATAAAACCGTTCTCAGTTCTAGCACTCAATGTCCATCTAGTGACTCGTGGAAATTACCTCCATCATGCTTCACACATCATATTACCTACATACATACACACTGAAGAGTAATAGTTGTTTAATATTGCAACGTATTTCTCAGCCCCTCTGTGTAACTTTTGCAAACACCACCCTAATTACTGTGAGCCACAAATGGAAAATAAAGAGAAGCAAGAAAAATGGGTGCTTTGCACTACTGGGAAATAGCTTATTATGTAAGAATCTATTGCATTTATGCTATCTGAGAGAAGGTTTTAACAAGTTAGTCTGTCTTTCCCTATTACCTAAACCCTTGGCCACTCAAATCCAGAGCATTCTGTCCCCAACACAGACAGCAGCACAACCCATTCTGTTTCAGACACTGGCCATGAGCTCTGGGACCTGAAGAGCATTCCTCAAGAGAAAAGAAGTTTAGGAGAAATCATGCTAATTCCACAAAGAGCATAGAATCCAGAATGACAAAAGCACCTGTGTGCGTGCGTGTGTGTGTGTGTGTGTGTGTGTGTGCATGTTGGGGGGTGAGAGTTCTGTTTTTTTTTTTCCTCTTCTACATGTAGCAAGTACTATCATTTATGTGGAAAAAAAAAGTGACCACATTCAGAGGCCTACTTATGCCTAAGATTGCCATTTTTTTGTTAGGGGGAGAAAGGATTTTTTAATATTTGGTAAAATATACATACCAAAATTGAGGCACCTGTGTGTGTGTGTGTGTTTTAAGTTTTGTTTTTTTTTTTTTAAGTAATCGCTACCATGGGCTCGAACCCACAACCCTGAGATCAAGAGTCACATGCTCTACTGACTGAGCCAGTCAGGCACCTGTGTTTTTCAAAGAAATGTGTATTTGTGCTATGTGCTGAAACCAGAGCAGGAGCCTCTCCTGCCTGCACCTGCAGGTGGTATTTCTGGAACCGTAAGAGGAGATTGGCATGAAAACCTGGAGTTTAGGTAGAATCATTGTAACTAAGTAATGGTTCTTAGTAACTAAGAACCAGGGCCTCAGCCCAGAATATCACACTATAATTCAAATCTAGAACTATATTGTGGCCCTGAGTCTTTAAGTAAGTCTAGTTGATTGGCTTTCCTTAGATAAGAGAATTTTTACCACTCCATAAAGGTTTCGAAAACGTAGATGTTTGAAATGTATTAGAAAAGCCAACATATTAGAGAATTTAACCTTATCAAATGTGTGATTTTATTTTTTTTATTTTTTATTTTTTTAAAAGATTTATTCATCTGACAGACAGAGATCACAAGTAGGCAGAGAAGCAAGCAGAGAGAGAGGAGGAAGCAGGCTTCCCGTCGAGCAGAGAGCCCGATGCGGGGCTCGATCCCAGGACCCTGGGATAATGACCTGAGCTGAAGGCAGAGGCTTTAACCCACTGAGCCACCCAGGTGCCCTCAAATGTGTGATTTTAATTTGAAATGTTTATGGTCATTAGACACGATATTTTAACATTTTTATCCAAGTACTCCAGGATTTCCAATGTAAACTCTACTCCTCAACATAGTTTTAAAAAGTAAAATTGTGACGGGGCGCCTGGGTGGCTCAGTGGGTTAAGGCCTCTGCCTTCAGCTCGGGTCATGATCCCGGAGTCCTGGGATCGAGCCCCACATCGGGCTCTCTGCTCTGCGGGGAGCCTGCTTCCTCCTCTCTCTCTGCCTGCCTCTCTGCCTAGTTGTGATTTCTCTCTGTCAAATAAATAAAAAGTATTTAAAAAAAAAAAAAAAAGTAAAATTGTGACTTGTGACAACAAAAAACAATAGCTCCTGGTCAATTCCAGTCCTAAACGCTTTCCATTCTTTTAGCTCAACAGTATATCAACAGATATACTGTTGTTTTGATTCATCAGTTGCAGGTGGTATCCAGTGATTTCTTATGATATATGCAACTTCCAAATATATCACAATCTTTTCTTGGGGCCACGTTTCACATTTGAGTTACCATGACTATGTAAATATTGTTCAAGGCTGATCCAACTGTATACTACAATTTTAGTTCATCTCCTGTAAACCTATTTAGTTTCCCTTGAATTAATAATTAACTCAAGTTTTAAAATAAACATTTCCACTTTCGAACAGCTTTAGATTTACAGAACTATTGCAAGATACAACAGAGAGATCCCATAAAGCCTCCACCTAGTTTCCCTTATTATCAACAACTTCGTTACTTACACTGGGGTATAGTTGTCACAATTAGTGAATCAATAATGATGCATTATTAACTAAAGTCGATATTCTATTTAGATTTCCTCAGTTTTTCCTTAATGTTTTGTTTTGTTTTGTTCTGTTCCAGGATCCTGTCTCCTTGGACTCCTTTTGGTTCTGAGAGTTTCCCAGACCATCCTTTGTTTTTATGACTTTGACAGTTCTGAGGAATGCTAGTCAGGTATTTTGTAGAATAACTGTCAATTAGGATTTGTCTTATTTTTTAAATATTTTATTTATTTAACAGAGAGAAATCACAACTAGGCAGAGAGGCAGGCAGAGAGAGAGGAGGAAGTAGGCTCCCTGCGAAGCAGAGAGCCCGATGTGGTGCTCGATCCCAGGACCCTGGGATCATGACCTGAGCCGAAGGCAGAGGCTTTAACCCACTGAGCCACCCCGGCGCCCCGTCTTATTTTTCTTTAAAGATTTTATTTGTTTATTTGACAGAGAGAGATCACAAGTAGGCAGAGAGGCAGGCAGAGAGAGAGGAAGAAACAGGCTCCCTGATGAGCAGAGAACCCAATGTGGGGCTCGATCCCAGGACCCTGGGATCATGACCCGAGCCGAAGGCAGAGATTTTAACCCACTGAGCCACCCAGGCACCCCTTGTCTTATGTTTTTAATCATGATTAGACTAGTGTAATTTATTTTTGGGAAGAAGACCATTCTCATCAGTAAGAGTACCTGCTATTGATAGGACTTATCACTGTTGGCACTAAGCTTGATCTTCTGGCTTAAGGGAGTGTTAACTTGCCCTCCCCCATTTCTATACTATACTCTTTGAAAGGAAGTCACTATGTTCAGCTCTACCTAATGACTGGGGAGTTAGCGCTACATAAGTTATTTGGAATTCTTCTACCTAGAAGATTTGTCTATTTTCCCCATTTATTCAATCATTTATGTATACAGTGTGGACTCATGGCTATCTATTTTTTATACTTTGGGTTATCATCCAATACAAATTTTTTTCATTATTTTTAAATTGTTCCAGCTTGGCCATTGGAATTCTGTCCGGTGGCTTCTGTATCCTTTTGACATATCTCCATCCTTGTGGTGGGATTTTTAAAACTAATTTAATTTTTAAAATATTTATTTGAGAGCAGGGTGGGGCACAGAGGGAGAGGGAGAGAGTGTCTCAAGCAGGCTTCCCATTGAGCGCTGAGTCTGATATAGGGCTCAACCCCACAACCCCGAGATCATGACTCAGATGAAATCAAGAATAGGATGGCAAATGGACTGAGCCACCCAGGCACCTTTAATTTTTTTTTTTTTTTTAAGTATTCTCTTACTTTCTGGTACTACAAAATGCTACAGGCTCATATTGTACTTTTTCTATTCCAGTTTTAGAATCAGTCATTTCTCCAAGGAACTCTGGTTCCTTCTGTTGGAGAATGGTATTAGAAGCCAAGATCTGAGTGCTAGTGTGCTCACTGGTACTAGGGTGTCTTGCTTCTAGGCTCGTCCAGCTGACAGATATAGGAGACATACACAGTGTACTAATCTGTATAGATCCACATATCTATAAGTATTTCCATAGGTAGTTGAGTCTCTCGATATAAACACGAGTTCATACCATCTCCAATTCTATTCCAAGTACCACATGGATCATTCCTGCATCTTCCCCTTACTTATACATAAACTCCCAATCCAACAAGAACATAGCCCTCACCATCAGTCATCCACTTACTTATGGTTCAATTCCAATATACACAGTTTTTTTCAGAATTATTAACCCAGGAAACAACTAGTTTGTTTGTTTTTTTATCAGTCTGCAGACAGGACTTATGTACAGTGCCTTTGTCTTTAGTTTTACAGACTGCACTCATTTCCAAAGTTACTTGGGTCAGACCTTTATTCTCTCACTCCCTCCAGAGAGGTTTCTTCATATATTTGCAATATATTTAGATTCATTTGTCATACTATGCGTTTTATACTGAGTTCCCTCAACCTCCTAGATTATACTTAAAATTTGCCTGCATGGGGCGCCTGGGTGGCTCAGTGGGTTAAGCCTCTGCCTTCGACTCAGGTCATGATCCCAGGGTCCTGGGATCGAGCCCCACATCGGGCTCTCTGCTCAGTGGGTAGCCTGCTTCCCCTTCGCCCCTGCCTGCCTCTCTGCCTGCTTGTAATTTCCGTCAAATAAATAAATAAAATATTTAAAAATAAAAAAATAAAATTTGCATGAATTTAAGTATACTCTTCGTGCTGTAAAGTTCTATGGGTTTTTGAAAAAGTTCTACAGGTTTTAATGTCTTATATTCACCATTAGAGTATCACACAGAACAGTTTCATCACCCTAAGAAACCCACGTGTTTCACTCCCATCCTCCTAAACCACTGACAACCACTGATCTGTTTACCATTTCCATAGTTTTGTCTTTTCCAAAATGTCATATAATTGGAATCATACAGTATGTGGTTTGTTCAGACTAGCTTCTTTCCCCTATCAGTAGGCATTTCAGATTCATCCACATCTTCTCATAGCTCACTTAATTGCTGAGTAATATCCCATTGTAGGGATGCACTGACCTCATTTTTCGTGCACTTAAATTTCTTTGAACTTAGTTAAATTCTGCAATACTCAATACTGAAATGTTTCTTTTTTTTTTTTAAGATTTTATTTATTTATTTGACAGACAGAGATCTCAAGTAGGCAGAGAGGCAGGCAGAGAGAGAGGAGGAAGCAGACTCCCCGCTGAGCAGAGAGCCTGATGCGGGGCTCGATCCCAGGACCCTGGGATCATAACCTGAGCCGAAGGCAGAGGCTTTAACCCACTGAGCCACCCGGGGGGCCCCTCAATACTGAAATGTTTCAATACAAGTTCTACATGGTCATTTGTCAGATGATCTATCCATTATTTTTGCCCCTGCTAGAGACACCACACCTGCAGTTTCTCAGTGTCCTGCTCCAGTCTAGACTAGCTGTCCTCAAACAGAGCTGCAGAATTGTCCTCCTGGGTTTGCTCTCTGACATCATGCTGGAACATGCTGGAAATTCCTTTGTCTCTCTCTACATAAACTTCTTGTTCTCTGCATCCAATATCTTTTTTCTGGGTTTACTTCTTTCTTTTAGGGGAACATATCCTTCAGCACCTTCCTGAGAAACAATGAATGGAAGATACAGCACTGAAAATTCTGGCTTCATTCATGATTGAGAGTTTGGATGTGTATAGAACTGAACATTGAAAATAAATTTTTAGGAGTGCCTGGATGGCTCAGTCGTTAAGCATCCACCTTCAGCTCAGGTCATGATCCCAGCGTCCTGGGATTGAACCCCACATCAGGCTCCCTGCTCATTGGGAAGCCTGCTTCTCCCTCTCCCACTCCCCCTGCTTGTGTTCTTGCTCTTGTTGTCTCTCTCTCTCTCTCTGTCAAATAAATAAATAAAATCTTTAAAAAAATAAATTTTTACTCAGAAATGTCAAGGAATTTTTCCATTGTTATTGTTGTTTTAGCTGTTAGTACTGTTGCTTATTGTCCCAGTGTTGTTAATGAGAAATCGAATGATATTTTTTTTTAAAGATTTTATTTATTTATTTGACAGATAGAGATCACAAGTAGGGAGAGAGGCAGGCAGGCAGAGAGAGAGAGAGGAGGAAGCAGGCTCCCTGCCAAGCAGAGAGCCCGATGCGGGGATCGATCCCAGGACCCCGGGATCATGACCTGAGCGAAAGGCAGAGGCTTTAACCCACTGAGCCACCCAGGCGCCCCTCGAATGATATTTTGATTCAGGGCTGAGATGGAAGGTGTGATAGGTAATCTATTTTGTTTTCCTTAAAAGATTTCAGAATATTTTACCTACGTTTTTCTAAAATTTCACAATGATGTAACTTGGTGAGAATTTCATTTTTGTTCATGGTGCTGGGCATTTGGTGATCTCTATCCATTTGAAGACTATCTTTTAATTCTGTAAAATATTTTTGTACTTTTGTATTTTTTATAATATTTTGTATTTTGTATTTTTGATAATATTCTCCCTGTCATTCTGACCTTTTTTCCTGGAACACTCATTAGTAGTTTTTAAACTTTTTGAATTCTCTAATTTTCTTATCTTTTCTCTCCTTATTGTCCTCTTTGTTTTTCTAGTTTCTGAGAAGTCTCCTTGGTTTTATCTTTCAATTCTTTTGTTTCATTTCTTAAATTCTTACTATCAAACTTAAAAGTTTCAAGAGTGTTCCTTTTTCACTCCATGATTGTTTTATATATACACCATGCACACATGTCTACCCTCCTTTTTTTTAATAAAGATTTTATTTATTTGACAGAAATCACAAGTAGGTGGGGGGGAGGGATGGTTGCGGGGAGGGGGTGCGAAAAGGGATGGGGGGAGGAAGCAGGCTCCCCACTGAGCAGAAAGCCCAATGTGGGGCTCTATCCCAGGACCCTGGGATCATGACCTGAGCTGAAGGCAGAGGATTTAACCCACTGAGCCATCCAGGCACCCCTGATCTCCTTTTTTCCTATTTACTTGTTTCAGTCTCCCTCTTTCTTATTGGACATTTTCCTTAAACATCTGGCAGTCCTTGACCAGCCATTCATATTTAGGAGTAGATACAAAAGAGTTGATTGGAAGCAGCCTATAGAAGGGCAGGACTTGACTCTAAGGAGAACTGGCTACAATTCTTTTACTTTTGGCCAAATCAAAATTTTCCCAGAGCTTCTATCTTCTGTGTCAGCCGCCACCACTCAGGTACCTGGTACCCTGTTTCGGAGTCTCTCATAGGTTGTGTGAGGGAATTCAGCTTATTTTGGGTGCCCCTCAGGGACTCTGCCAGTCCACCAAGAGTCACTCAATGACTTCTCACTTCCACTTTCTCTTTTTTACTTTTCCCACTTTCTACTTCCCTGTCTATGCTTCAGATGTCTCCTAAGTTTTATCAAAGATTGATTTTGTATCTGGTCTTTGTTCTTGTATTTTTTGAGATGACAATGGGACAGAAATGTCTATACACTGCCCTCCAAAAACCAGAAGTCTTCTAGAACCACACTTGTTTGGAAAGGTGTGATGAATATTTGTGATTTTAATCTGAAAAGTTGATGAGAATTTGGGTAATTTTCTAAATAGAATTTTATAATTACTGGGTAGATAAGTAGTGTTACATCAGGAAATTTTGCTTAGTATTAAATTTGCATGATGGCTATAAGTGCCACATATGGCTACCATTCCCAACACACTTAAACAGTGAGGGTTCAGGATGTAAATGAACTTGTACCAAGTAGATGTACTGATGCCCTAATACAACAAACTAGAAAAATTTTGGCTACAGATAACCACTCCTGAAGATCTATTATCAGCAGCAAAATAGCTACATAGTAATATCCACGAATGTCTCTGACCAACTGCCAGTGGAAATGATCCAGTTCTTCTTTCCCATTTCAATTCTTCTTTCCCATTTCAATAATACTCACTATGCATGCTCAGTTGCTTATGGTTGACATACTGGATATTAAGCTGAAGGAGACAGAAGATTAGGATAATCAAAACCAGAACATCAAAACGACAGTATCAAATGTCAATATATTGAATACCCAAGCATCAGTGTATATTTACTGAGCAACTTGTGTGTGCTTGTGCTATAGGCTGAAAAAGAGAAGGCATGACACATTTTCTCCTGAAGGTTTCAATACACTTAAAAGAGCCATAACATACACATGAGCCACAATGACCAAATAAGACAGAAGCATGGCAAAGTCCATCTTTTTGACACTTTGCAGTGTGGAGTGCTGTTAAAATTTGGGTACCAGTATCCAGTCTCTAGTTTCTTGAGTGTTGAAAAACAATCGCAGCAGTGGCTGCCCAACAGCACAATTCAGTGACAAGGCAATTGTGGTGGTGCCTACTATGACTTCCACGTCCCAGTTCTATGACCCCTGAATGGCATCGCAGGCAGTATGCTGCAGGATTTTTTTGTCTCGGTAGTTCCGGTTCTGGCCTCATGATCACTTTCCTAATTGTCACAGAGGAAGCAACATTTTTTTTTTTTAAAGATTTTATTTACTTATTTGACAGAGAGAGAGCGCGCAAGCAAGAGTAGGAACACAAGCAGGGGGAGTGGGAGAGGAAGAAGCAGGCTTCCCTCCAAGCAAGGGGCCCCCTGTGGGGCTGGATCCCAGGACCCCCAGGATCATGACCCAAGCCAAAGGCAGATGCCCAACAACTGAGCCACCCAGGTGCCCCAGAAAGCAACATTCTTGACAGATCAGTTCTGCAGTGTTCTGGAAGTCACACCAAGAGAGTATTCCTTGAGTTCACTCCTCCATTGCTTCCAACAATTTGGCAAAGTATCTAATCTCCCATATTTAACCCCTTTCTTCTTAAGACACCTGGGGTATGTCAGTTTCCTGCATTGAATCCTAATACTAATTTTAGGAATTTGTTAGGAATTTGAAGGGTTTGAGAGAATCAGTTATATTAAATATGTATTTCCTTTAAATGTTTAGTGAAACTTGATAAACTACTTAATATGCTAATGTTGAAGATTTAATCTTTTAAATATAAGCATCAATTGAACATTAATTACAGAATAAGTAAAAGTAATGGATCTTATCTTTATACAACATATGATAGGGTTAATTACCAATATGTTTAAGTTGGTCTTAAAGACCTAAGAGAAACTAGATTTTAAAACTTAAGAATTTTAATATATTGAACATCAATTAAAACATAAATAAGTATAAACAGTAACCCCCCCAACAGAGATCTCCCCTTAGACATTAAAAAAATACAACTGACACCTAGCACTATTTCACCAGTCCCTCAGACAGAATCTAATATTGGAGAGTGCTCAATGAGATTTGTTGAGTGAATAAATGAGCAAAAAATACCATGAGAAAGATTTCATCATCATCACAATTTTTTTTAATATTTTATTTATTTGACAGAGAGAAATTACAACTAGGCAGAGAGGCAGGCAGAGAGAGAGGAGGAAGCAGGCTCCCTGCAGAGCAGAGAGCCCGATGTGGGGCTCGATCCCAGGACCCTGAGATCATGACCTGAGCCGAAGGCAGAGGCTTTAACCCACTGAGCCACCCAGGCGCCCCCATCATCACAATTTTAATAATGAAGAAAGTGAAGTTCAACTGCATCTCTTCCTCTCTGGGCTCAGACCTAGAGGACACAGCTGTGTTTGCGGGGACACAGCTAAACACACCAGGAAGGTTGGAACCGTTGGTAAATATGGGACATGTTCTGGTGCCTCCCTCAGAAAAATAGTGAAGAAGAGTGAAATAACCCAGCATGCAAAGTACACTTGCTCCCTCTGTGGCAAAACCAAGATGAAAAGATGAGCCATGGGGATCTGGCATTGTGGTGTCTACATGAGAATGAAGTGGCGTTGCCTAGACCAACACCACCACTCCTGGCCTCACAGCAAAGTCAGCCAGCAGAAGACTAAAGGAGTTGACGCCCAGCTGATGACCAGTAGAAGCTCCACCATTTGAAACACTGCTAGCCTACAGTAAATGGGTTAAGTCATGTTACAACAACAACGAAACAGAAAGGGAAGTCCAAAAAAGCTTACCACTTGCCTAGACCAGTGGCCTTTAAAATTGGGTGTATGCACCCCGGTAGTATGTGATAAAATACCTTATGGGGGCGCCTGGGTGGCTCAGTGGGTTAAAACCTCTGCCTTCAGCTCGGGTCATGATTGGGATCGAGCCCCGCGTCGGGCTCTCTGATCAGCAGGGAGCCTGCTTCCTCCCTTCTCACTCTCTGCCTGTCTCTCTGCCTACTTGTGATCTGTCTGTCAAATAAATAAATAAAATCTTAAAAAAAAAAATACCTTATGATTGTTTGAGAGAGAGAGTGGGTGGGGAGGGGCAGAGGGAGAGAGAGACTCTTAAGCAGGTTCCATGCCCAGCAGGGAGCCCGACATGGGACTTAATCCTACAACCCCACGATAATGACTTGAGCCAAAATCAAGTCAGACACTCAACGGACTGAGCCACCCAGTCACCCTTAAAATACCATGCTTTTTAATCAAATGTCTTATTATGTACACAACATAATAGTATAGAAGTCATGTACATAATATATAAAAATGTACATACATGAGAGGCTTGTGCTCAAAAATTGTAATGATGGTATGAGTGGTTAGGAAACTTGTAGGCTACCATGGTAGACCAAAGGCAAACTGTCCTGGGTTGGTGTCATATATATTTCCTTATGTTTGTACCCCTGAAGTCCATCCAGCCTAAGACCTGGCATAGCAACAGTGCTCGATAAATGTTCAGAATGAGAATGAACACATGAAGAGAGAAATCGATGAATAAAAGGATATTCATTTAGGTGTCCAGGCTAGTATAAAGAGCATGTGAAGGTGTTAGGATTCAAATTCAGATCTGCTTACCTCCAAATGTACTGTTCTAAGAGGTCATTGCACAGCACATGAAACAGATCAGCAAGGAGGAACCTGGGATGTTCTTCCAACTAGTTATTTTAAAAACACACAGGCTAAGCGCTGAGCAACAGAGAAAAGCATTACATTAATCAGGTGGTTTTTATCAACCTGTCGGCTTTTCCACAAGAGACACATTCTTCAGAAACACAGAAAGGCAAAAGAGCTACATCACATTTCCTCCAATTATGTACTTGGGTAGCACCAAAGGATGTGTCTTGCATCCTCCTAGAGGCCAAGGACGCTTGTTTCTCTCTAGGATACATGGAGGGACTTTCTCGACTTCTTTTTTTTTCCCCAGCATAGGCCACATCTCCCCCCTGAATACAATTTTAAAAAGTTAAGAACTTCAACCTACTTTCTAAGGTGTATCCCCACAATATCAAGTTAGCCACAAGACAGAGTTGAGATGGGGTGCCTGGGTGGCTCAGTCATTAATTGTCTGCCTCCACTCAGGTCATGATCCCACGGTCCTGGGATCGAGCCCCACATCGGGCTCCCTGCTTGGCAGGAAGCCTGCTTCTCCTTCTCCCACTCCCCCTGCTTGTGTTCCCTCTCTCACTGTCTGTCAAATAATAAAAATGAAATCTTGAATTAAAAAGAAAAGAGTTGAGTTTCATTTATTCCTCCCTCCAAAGGACAGTAAAGTGGACCAACATCTGAAGTGCAAATGTTGATAATCCAAGGGTGCAGGTGTTCAGAGCCCAAGTAAGAAGCAGTGTGAAATTTGGGAGAAATTCCGTGTGCGGGATCAACTACTAGTTCATTTCTACATGTGATCACATTTAATCTTTACAACAACTCTACTTTAATCTTTACAACAACTCTAAAAGTACCATTATTATCCCCATTTTATAGATGAGGAAACAGAGGCTTAAGCAAGTCAAGGAACTTGTGTAAAATCACACAGCTAGTAGGTGGTATAGGGGATTTAAATAAAAGTCCATCACGCCGGGGCGCCTGGGTGGCTCAGTGGGTTAAGCCTCTGCCTTCAGCTCAGGTCATGATCTCAGGGTCCTGGGATCGAGCCCCGTATCGGGCTCTCTGCTTGGCAGGGAGCCTGCTTCCTCCCTTCTCTGGCTGCTGCTCTGCCTACTTGTAATCTCTCTCTCTCTCTCAATCTGTAAAAAAAAGAAAAAAAAATTTTTAATTAAGAAAAAAAAAAAAGTCCATCACGCCAGACCAGAGTTCTGGATTCCAGCATCAGATAGGGAGAGGAGTGCCTCTGCCCGCCCATGGTTGCCATTAGATGACAAGTAGAAGGAAACCTTTTGTGAACTCACTGAAATTTCTGGGGCTGTTTTGTTATTGAAGGCTTACCTAACAGACATTGGTTGATATAGGGAGTTTCTTTCTTTCTTTTTTTTTTTTTTTAACCGTTAGTAGCAGTGTAAACTTTGGAAACCACTTTAATAATCTGGCACAATGCAAATCATGCTTAGTGAGAGCTTCTATTGCTTTATCCCCAAATGAGTACTTCCTCTGAGGCTCAAAAAATGATAGGCACTCTGCAGGCAAGACTGAATGTGTGGGGGTGTGGCTTTGGCATTCAGAGAGTTGAATAAAATTGCTGCATCAACATCTAGAGAGAGATTTTCTTAAGGGGCAATCAGAGTATTTGAACACTACATTGTCAGATGGAATTGCAACTACAGCCCCAAATATTCATATGTGTACTTGCAAACTAAGAGTTTATGAGAAACTTTCTGGAACTGTGACTTGATAAAACATTATTAAAAGACATGCCTATAATTTTTTAAAAATCTGTATTTAGTTGAAGCTAAAAAAAAAAACCAACACGTTAGATAAGCAGTTATTGTATCCATAAAGGTGAGAGATCTGAATAATCCTTTAGACTATTTCTTTTGTATTAAGAAGCTTACCTAATGGGGCTTTCTAGTTGCACATTTAAAGTAACACCCACTTGGGGGTGCCTGGGTGGCTCAGTGGGTTAAAGACTCTGCCTTCAGCTCAGGTCATGATCCCAAGGTCATGGGATCGAGCCCCAGCCCCAGTCGGGCTCTCTGCTCAGCGGGGAGCCTGCTTCCCTTCCTCTCTCTCTGCCTGCCTCTCTGCCTACTTGTGATCTCTGTCAAATAAACAAAAAAAAAATTAAAAAAAAAAAAAAAGTAACACCCACTTGCTCATTTTGGGAAAAACTATAAAACTTTTTTCTAAATGCAAATATTTTAAGATGAGAAGCTGAATATATTATTTGGGCATATAAATTGTGTTTGGTGAATACATGCTATGGCACTGTAAAAAAAAGTTTTTAAAAACTTTTTTTTTTAAGATTTTATTTATTTATTTGGGGGCAGGAACTCGAGCAGGGGGGAGGGGCAGAGGGAAAAGTCCATTCCCAGAAGGGAAGGGGATGAGCAGGGAGCCTGAAGTGAGGCTCACATCCCAGGGCCCTGGGATCATGACTTGAGCCAAAGGCAGATGGATAACCGACTGAGCCACCCAGGTGCTCCACCACTGTAAAATTATTATGGAAGCTTAGGAATGTACAGATAGAAATATTTCTTTTTCTTTTTAAAGATTTCATTTATTTATTTGACAGAGAGAGAGAGAGCACAAGTAGGCAGAGCGGCAGGCAGAGGGAGAGGGAGAAGCAGGCTCTCTGCCGAGCAGGGACACTGACGTGGGACTCAATCCCAGGACCCTGGGATCATGACCTGAGCTGAAGGCAGCCGCTCAATCGACTACGCCACCCAGATGCCCAGATAGAAGTATTTCTTATCTCATTACTGAAGTAGATGTTTTCGTAGGGATGAGTATGTTATTTAAGATGTGACTTGCACTGTAGCAGAAACTGAGATCCAGCAGATAAAGGATAAAGGATATCCAGACTTGTTTTTCATCTCTTATTAGAGGAACTGGAACTAGAAAAGGAAAAATGTCCTGGACTTGTTTGCCTGGCAATGCTCATCCTTGACTATGTACTGAGAAGGTCCTACATGTGGTACTAATTATGAACAAGCCAGACTTCAGAAAATATATCCATGCTGGCTCATTCAGACCTAATGAAACTGTTCCAGTGGAGGTGGAGGGAGAGGTTTTATTCCCGCAGAAAGAAGAGGAAGTTCCTCCAAAGGCAACCATTCTCACTCTCAATCATCTTATATAAAGAGAGATCCCAAGACAAGAAATGGAGACTCTGAGCCAAAGGAAAGAATTTTTTTTCTCCCCTCGAGGCTGGATTCCACGAAGAGAAGAAAATAAGTTGGAAGGAATTACAACTGATGAGGCAGAGTGGATCCTGGCCACGTGGAAGCAGGTGGAGGCCAGACAAGAAGGGACCCCGTGGGCATGGGTCTAGGTTGTAGACTACAGAGGTGTCACCTCTGGGGCCAGCACGGCGGTGCCAGCACCAACCTGAAAGCTGGTAGGATCCCAGAACTGTGGAATCTAATCAGCAAATTTTGGAAATTTCATCTGCAAATTCCACAGTGAACGGACAGTAACATGTATTTACTTAGAACAAAACCTGTTATGAACTCTGCATGCCACGTTACTTCAGCGCAAGAATGGTTACACAACCCTGCACTCTTGCACCGGCAATTCTGAGTCAACTAGACTACGGAAGAATGCGACCCAACGGAGCCGAGCAGAGCAACATCTCTTCAAGGCTGTTCCTACTGGTAGGGCAGCTGGTTTCCACCAGTTCTTGGTACCCTATGCTAAACTATAAACTATAGTAATGGCTGATGAAGCGTGCGTAAAAAATTGCATTAATTTTAAAAAGTGTATTACTTATGGTAACAAATATTAACAATGTAAAATATTACCCATGACAAAAACACCTGGGGGGGGTGGGGGAGAGAGGGAGAGAGAAAGAGAGGCCATGACAAAACTGAATTTTTTTTTACAAAGATTTTTTTTTAACTTATTTATTTGACAGAGAGAGATCACAAGTAGGCAGAGAGGCAGGCAGAGAGAGAGGAGGAAGCAGGCTCCCTGCCGAGCAGAGAGCCCCATGCGGGGCTCGATCCCAGGACCCTGGGATCATAACCTGAGCCGAAGGCAGAGGCTTTAACCCACTGAGCCACCCAGGTGCCCCAAAACTGAATTTCTGAATTCAGTGTAAGTAAAAAATCACAAAAGCAAGTCATTTTCCTCTCAGCTTGAGATTGCTAAACATTTTCCTTCAAGAGCCGGGTAGTAAATATTTTAGGCTTGTGGGTCATATAGTCTATGTAGCAACAACTCCACTCTGCAAGTAAATCTAGAAAAGTAATTCTGAGAGTTTTCAGCTAATCTGGGCTACCTTTTAAAACAACAGAGAAAAAAACAGTGATGCTCTCAAAACCTCAAAAAATTTTATTAAAATAATTTCTAACATACTTGGTAGGATTATTAACCTCTAATATCAGTATTACTACTAATAATCATAGCTAACACCTTTACAGGACTCACACTATAAGATCGGTCAAAAAAAGGGTAGCATTTTTGGCAAATAAAGCATAACTGCTATGTTTTTCATAAAATTCTTTAAAGAGCCATTTATTCCAATTAGGAAATGTACAACATGAATTGCAGTTTTAATTTTTAAGGGGAAGAACCAACCAGAAAGAGGGAGTCATGATATTAATAGGAAGATGTGGGGAAAATACATCTCTTTATAACAGATCATTATAGAGCTGGTTTCTGGCAAAATCATGTCCTGTTGTTATTAATGATGGGAAGAATTAACCAAAAACAAAACAATAGGAGTCAAAGAATAAGGGAAGCCAGTCCTCAAATAAGAGTACCACGACTATATTATTAGAGGACTTATTTGGGCCTGTAAAGTGGCCATCATTTTTATACTGCGGAATGAAAGCAATCCTTGTACCCATTGTGTCTATCCACTGGTAGCAACAGGATGAGGTTTCCATAGAAACAACATTCTGCTCATCTAACGGCCCACCTCTTTCAAAAAGCAGTCAGTAAATTGTCAATAATATTCATTTTTAACAGAGATTTTACTGGTAATAAAGAAGTTACAGCAGAAATCTGTCCCTCAATATAGTTTGCTAGACAGAAGACAAATGTAAATGAAATAAAAAAGATATATACAGTTTCTTCCTTTTTCAGAGAATATTTAGCACTAAAATAAGTAGAACAACAGAACAGAGTCATGCAAATCAACTGCTCCTGGGTGAACTCCTGCACCCAGTAGACTCAAGTACTCCTAATCTTTGAGACTCTTTTTTTTTTTTTTTTTTAAAGATTTTATTTATTTACTTGACAGATAGAGATCACAAGTAGGGAGAGAGGCAGGCAGAGAGAGAGAGAGAGGAGGAAGCAGGCTCCCTGCCAAGCAGAGAGCCTGATGCGGGGCTCGATCCCAGGACACTGGGATCATGACCTGAGCTGAAGGCAGAGGCTTTAACCCACTGAGCCACCCAGGCACCCCTTCTTTGAGACTCTTTACCCAGTAAAAATAACAGTTATCCCCAAGAAAGACAGTAGGGATTGACATTTGAATAAGGAAAACAGAATCTCCAGATTTGGAAGGCCATATTTCAGGGCAAATTAATCTACAATACTCCATATCCCCAAGAATGCCTTTAGAGAAATGGTACTGGAGAGTGATATTGCTGATTTTGTAAATAATTTTTCCCAGTCGTTTAAAAAAAACAATTTTATTGAGTGATAATTTACATACTATACAATTCAGCCTCTTTGTGTACAATTCAGTGATTTTTAGTATATTTACAGAGTTGTGTAACTATCACCACGGGCGTAGGGAATTTAAGTGTTTGGCAAATAATGGAAAACATTGGGTTGTGTGACTTCAACCCTTTTTTTCCCTCAAGTAAATATTTCTAGGGTAAAATACAGTGCTGACACTAGTATATATTTACTAGACTGAGTCAAAAGCATTTCAAGTTTTTTTAGGAAGTAACTTTTTATAAACAGCAACAACAGTGCTGAAAATAAGGCAACTTCTGAGGATTAAGCTAGTAAAATGTATACTTCGTAAATTAGCTGGCTGTGGGAACCAGCCCTAAAACTGCCAGTGAATGTGTAACTGAGGTGACAAACACTCTGAACCCCTAATTAAAATGAGGATGTAATCTCGTCCAGTCAATGCCTAGTATGCTATTTAAACAAAGTTTTCTGTGAAGATCAGTCTACAGAAAGAGAATTGCCAGGGCTCATTGGATTGAGCGCCTGACTCTTGATTTCATCTCAGGTCTTGATCTCAGGGTCCTAAGTTCAGGCCCTGTGTTGAACTCCTTGCTGGATGTCGAGACTACTTAAAAAAAAAAAAAAAAAAAAGAGAGAATTGCTAGTCTTTACCCAGCACCATTATCCAAGGAACAGACACACAAAATCCAGGGGGTTATGAATTTTCCTGTTTTAAAAGAGGTATACTCTGAGCGGGGTGGGGATCATTTTTTCAGGTCTCACCACTGCCTGAATGAGCTCTTTCAAAACAATTTGCCTCATTTACTAAGCAACTGCCTGATTTTGTTTTTCACACCTGCTAAAACAGTTATCTTGGTGTGTACAATCTGAGCATCCTGGTTACCCAAAATGAATGTGTTCCCCCCACTCCCCACCATCCAGCTTGCTTTCTTGTTTTGCACTCTTGTAGACCAAAATAGTTAATTAACTCTGCGATACTAATATCAAGATCACACCCTTGGGGCACCTGGGTGGCTCAGTCCCCTTATGCTTCTGACTCTTGGTTTAAGTTCAGGTCATGACTTCAGGGTCCTGAGATCAAGCCCTGCGGTGGGCTCTGTGTGCTCAGGGGGGATTCTGCTTGAGATTCTTTCTCTCCTCCCTCTGCCCCTCACCCCCACACTCATGCTCTTATCTCCGAAATAAATGAATCTTTAAAAAAAAAAAAAAATCACACCCTTAACTTTAATAATCACCAAACTAATGTCATCCTGGGAGAGCTTGGTAAACCGCCATTCATATTTTTCCTGCTATATTCTGCCCTCATTATGGACCCCAGAATTTATAATTTGGTTACATTCAAATACAGTAAGTCAATAGAGGAACAAGAATGTCCTATTCACTCCATATTAAATTCTACTTGTATTCCTCTGAACTGAACATCAGAAGTGATTGCACAAAATTGGACAAGAATAAATCAAAGCAAATTCAAAATTTTCTTATATTTCTGCAACAAAAATACCTTGAAATTAAAAGCACCTATGTTTAAATCACTTCAGTTATCATTAACTTAACATTAATCAACATATGAGCCTAAATAACTCAGAGTGGATGGATAAAATAAGTGTGCTCACTGGGTAACTATTGAAAGAATCAATACATGATATACACACAATTTTTTAAAAAACTCCTATCTTTTCTGCTACTAACTGAATAGGACAATGCTAGAAACTGAATAAATTTGTTGAAATAGTGTCTTTTTTGGTCAGCTTCTCATTTTGAAAATTATTAGTTGTTTTTTTTTTATTAAAACCTCAGTTTCAAAAATATCATTGAAGGATAATCAATGAAGGGTGCTCTAAAAGATAAACAATCTGTCCTTCCCTCTAAAAGTTGTTCTCTTCCCTTTGGGAATCTACTGACCCCTTTAAGAATCTGATTAAAATTTCAGATCCTCGGGGCACCTGGGTGGCTCAGTGGGTTAAAGCCTCTGCCTTCAGCTCAGGTCAGGATCCCAGAGTCCTGGGATCAAGCCCCGGGGCTCTCTTCTCAGCAGGGAGTCTGCTTCCCCCTCTCTCTCTGCCTGCCTCTCTGCCTACTTGTGATCTCTCTCTGTCAAATAAACAAAATCTTTAAAAAAAAAAAAAAATTCAAATCCTCTTTGCAGAAAACGTACATGTACGGGGCGCCTGGGTGGCTCAGTGGGTTAAAGCCTCTGCCTTCGGCTCAGGTCAACATCCCAATATCCTGGGGCGCCTGGGTGGCTCAGTGGGTTAAAGTCTCTGCCTTCAACTCAGGTCATGATCTCAGAGTCCTGTGATCGAGCCCCACATCGGGCTCTCTGCTCCGCGGGGAGCCTGCTTCCTCCTCTCTCTCTGCCTGCCTCTCTGCCTACTTGTGATCTCTCTCTCTGCCAAATAAATAAATAAAATCTAAAAAAAAAACAACAAACAAACAAAAAAAAAAACCAATATCCTGGGATCAAGCCCCACATCAGACTCTCTGCTCAGCAGGGAGCCTGCTTCCTCCTCTCTCTCTCTGCCTGCCTCTCTGCCTAATTGTGATCTGTCAAATAAATAAATAAAATCTTTTAAAAAAGAAAAACAAAGAAAGAAAACGTACATGTACATATATGCATATTTTGGAACCCATCACAGAGAGTTCAAGGACTACCAAAGATCTTCTATGAATCTGTTCAGAATCAAATTGAATTTGCTATTATGGGATCAATCAGAGACATCTGTAAAATGCAATCAACTTTTAGAACTAAGAAAACATGGCCTCCTAAACAACCTACTTATTTTTTAATCTCAAAGGCACTTAAAATTTTAAAATTTTATTTATTTGAGAGGATAAAGAATGAGGGGGGTGGGGATGCAGAGGAAGCAGCAGACTCCCCGCTAACCAGGGAACCAGACATGGGGCTCAATCCCAGGACCCTGAGATCATGACCCAGGCATAAGGCAGACACTCAACCGACTGAGCCACCCAGGCACCCCAGCACTTGGGATTTTGAATATATTTGTTTTCCCTTCTTTACCATGACTTCTGGGATGACTGGAGTTAAATTTGTAGTCCGCCTTTAGTAACTGGCCAGGCAATTACTGCAGGCATTTTGTATAGTAGCCTTACCCATGACTTCATCTTAATTCCTCTCCTTATCTTCTCATTTCCCCTGAGTTTTTAGTCCAGTTTTAAAGACTTTTTTTCTTTTTTTTGACAGAGAAAGAGATCACAAGTAGGCAGAGAGAGAGAGAGAAAGAGAGAGAGAGGAGGAAGCAGGCTCCCCGCCGAGCAGAGAGCCCAATGCAGGGCTCCATCCCAGGACCCTGAGATCATGACCTGAGCCCAAGGCAGAGGCTTAAAAACTCACTGAGCCACCCAGGTGCCCCCTCACTCCAGTTTTAATAATGTTTTAGGGTATCAATGACTCACATCCTTGGGGCCTACTGCAAATACATAGTATGAAAAAAATTCCCCTTAAACTCAGGGTGCAGATGTCTTAGCATATATACGACTGCAGGGTTTTCTTAAAAATGGAACTCATTACTAATATTTAAAAATCCCAACATTTCACGTAAAAATCCAGATTTCAGATGTCTCTGGGAAAAAAAATGTAACAAGTTCTTATCTCCCTGGGCCAGCATGCAAGTGGGATGAGTCCTGAGCAGTAACTGTGGTCTCCGAGGGTCACAGTTCTCACACATCCATTTTGCTCTATATACATTTTTCTATATACTACCTGAGAGGTTCGGGGGTGAGTTCAGAAAGAGGAACGAACTTCAGGATTCTGCAAACACACACACACGCTTTTTCTTATCTTTGAAAGGTTTGGATAGGCAACAGGCACAATTCACTCTTCAAACCTTCACCGGACCTCTCCTCTGCGCTAGGCCTCACCCGTAGGCGATTAAAGAGAGGCTGAGGTCTGAGTCCTGGTTGACTTCTCAGTGTTCGAACCACTGCCACTAGAACAAGGTGTGCGCAAGTGAGCTACACAAAGTTACGTTTTGAACCTACAGTAGAACGGTACTTAGCGTAGAGTATTTACTAAGTAATCTAAGCTGGGTTGCTCTAAATTAGACACTTGTCTAAGCAAACCGCCGCCTGTGCGGAGGAGAAAGGGCAGGAAGACAAAGTCACGTCTCGCCGCGGGACTGAATCCCAAGCATCAGAGCTTCTAAACCAGCCCCATTCTCCGAGGATGTTCGCGTTTCCGGAGCAACCGCCAAGTCCCTCCCCCTCTTAGCTCCGCCCCCAGCAGGCTTTCCCGCCAAAGGCCGTTAACATCGCAGAGCATTGTGGGACAAGACTCAAGGCTAGGTTTCACCCAATGCATTCAAGGCGCGGACTTGTTTTAAAAAGAGATTCATTCCCGGAAAAACTATCTTTTAAGGCTCGTCAGGGATTAGTAACCCCTTTAAGGAGGAATCTGTGTTTACTTTTTACCAAAAGGCTAGTCAATTCACTTGCGAACCACTCTGCCAATCGGGAACGCGAGGAACTTTTTTCTCCCTTCGCGCGGAGGGTGACGTCGCGCATGCGTGAGCGTACCTTTCGCGGCACCCGTTACGCTCTTGCGCGTGCGTACTGAGATCGAATAGCTGCTTCCTCCCGCTTCTCTTCCTCCCTCCCCCCATATCCGTGCGCCGAGCTGATAAAGGCGCCATTTTGGAGGGGCCGCGGGAGACGTGGTGTCGCTGCGGGCTCGCTCTGCCGTGCGCTAGGCTTGGTGGGAAGGCCTGTGCTCGAGTCCGCGCTTTTCGTCGCCGCCATGTCGGGAGGTGGTGTGATTCGTGGCCCGGCAGGGAACAACGATTGCCGCATCTACGTGGGTAACTTACCTCCAGATATCCGAACCAAGGACATTGAGGACGTGTTCTACAAATACGGTGCTATCCGCGACATCGATCTCAAGAATCGCCGCGGAGGACCGCCCTTCGCCTTCGTTGAGTTCGAGGACCCTCGGTGAGGCGGCCCGGGGCTTGCCGCCTTGAGGCAATAAGTTGGAGTAGTTGGGGAAGGCCTCGATTCAGAGAATGGGGCGGTGAGCTCTTAGGTTGGGGGTAAGACGATATCGCCCATGCAGGAACCGAGTAAGGAGCCGAGTCGCGGTGTTTTTTCTGGTGGCTGGGCCCACGGACGTCCCCAGAGCGGATTCTCCGTCTCGGAGCGGGAAACTGAGGCGCCGAGGGCTGGTGTAGTGGTCGGGAGCCTGGCGTGCTTCTGGGTGGGGGAGGGGCCATTCCTATTATGCAGCGCATGTGGGCTCTTCCACGCTGGGTGCGCATGTGCGGGGGCCGCTAGTTCCTGACTGAGTTAGCTGCCCCTCCCGGGCCTTATTCTTAAACCTCTTGCTTTCTGTGATCACGCAGAGACGCGGAAGACGCGGTGTATGGTCGCGACGGCTATGATTACGATGGATACCGTCTGCGGGTGGAGTTTCCTCGAAGCGGCCGTGGTACAGGCCGAGGCGGCGGCGGGGGTGGAGGTGGCGGGGCTCCCCGAGGCCGCTATGGCCCCCCGTCCAGGCGTTCTGAAAACAGAGTGGTTGTCTCCGGTGAGTTTACTGTTCGTGAGGGGTGTTGAGAAGGGACAGGAACCACTTTTAAGTTTCTCCTTGAGTGACCAGTTTTGACCAATTCAAGTTTTTGTGGTACGTCGTAAATTACTTAAGTTTCTTGGGTGAATTTAGTAAACGAAGATTACCGTAGTGGAGATAACACCAGTATACTACTTACTTAATTTACCATTAGGTTGGATACCTAGAATATGAAGATTTTGGCAGATAATTTTGGACTTCGGATTCCAGGATTTTAATGAACTGCTCTTTACCTAGGACCGTGAACTAATCATTTATTTTAAAGTAGTCCTTGTTCTAGTGTAAATTTATGTTTAATGTGAAATGTAGGGTGATTGGTATTGAAAAAATACTTTTTTAGGACTGCCTCCAAGTGGAAGCTGGCAGGATTTAAAGGATCACATGCGTGAAGCAGGTGATGTATGTTATGCTGATGTTTACCGAGATGGCACTGGTGTCGTGGAGTTTGTACGGAAAGAAGATATGACCTATGCAGTTCGAAAACTGGATAACACTAAGTTTAGATCTCATGAGGTAGGTTTTACATTTACTCTTTTCTTTGGCCAGAATTGGATACAGTGGTCTTAACAGTGGAATTTGAAGGTAAGATTCAGGCAAGGGTGTCCAAGTAAAGTACCAGATTCCTGGTTTTAGTTACATTGTATTCGTTCAGCATGCCTGAAGACAGGTGAAAGCTTAGATCTTTCAATCGAAAGTTCTGTCTATTCAATAGGGAGAAACTGCCTACATCCGGGTTAAAGTTGATGGGCCCAGAAGTCCAAGTTATGGAAGATCACGCTCTCGAAGCCGTAGTCGTAGCAGAAGCCGTAGCAGAAGCAACAGCAGGAGTCGCAGTTACTCCCCAAGGAGAAGCAGAGGATCACCACGCTATTCTCCCCGTCATAGCAGATCTCGCTCTCGTACATAAGATGATTGGTGACACTTTTTGTAGAACCCATGTTGTATACAGTTTTCCTTTACTCAGTACAATCTTTTCATTTTTTAATTCAAACTGTTTTGTTCAGAATGGGCTAAAGTGTTGAATTGCATTCTTGTGTAATATCCCCTTGCTCCTAACATCTACATTCCCCTCATGTCTGATAAATTGTATTTTAAGTGATGTCATAGACAGGATTGTTTAAATTTAGTTAACTCTCCATGCTCTTCAGACTGTGATATTGTGTAAATGTCTATTCTGCTCTGGTTTGTGTGAACTGGGATGTTGGGGGTGTTTGTGGTTATCTTACCTGGGGAAGTTCTTA
The DNA here is from genome assembly GCF_922984935.1 of Meles meles. Lineage (NCBI taxonomy): Eukaryota > Metazoa > Chordata > Mammalia > Carnivora > Mustelidae > Meles > Meles meles. The sequence goes on from NC_060083.1 coordinate 32,122,292, forward strand.
TGTTTATCTTGCTTTTCATGTGTCTTTCTGTAGACATATCTGAAGAGATGGATTAAGAATGCTTTGGATTAAGGATTGTGGAGCACATTTCAATCATTTTAGGATTGTCAAAAGGAGGATTGAGGAGGATCAGATCAATAATGGAGGCAATGGTATGACTCCAAGTGCTATTGTCACAGATGAAATTGGCAGTATTGACCTTATACTAAAAGGCAAGGGTTGAAAGTGATTATATATATATATATATATACATCTACCTTAAAACACTTGCAAACATCTTATGCAGTTATCTTTAGCTACAATTGCTTTGCTCTTTAAACCTTGGCAATTGTGGCAAAATTATATTGCCCATTTTGTAACAGTTTATTTTGCTCCCTTCCCCCTTTTTTGTTTTAATAGGGACTAATGTGGGAAGAACTGGCTAATTTGTCACAGTGCTTAGTTACAACTGTTAATGTGTGACCTGCTGTTGGTGTACATGTGGGTACAGGGTGTCTTTAATTCCAACCAGATAGAGTATAATATCAATACTGCTAAATCTGCATGTCCTCTGTGTGACTGATAGAGCGTTGCTATTTCATTTTTTTAAGACAAAATGAAAGCAAAATAGAATTCCAATGTATTGGTGTAGATAATCTAGTTGGGAATACTTTTAAGTCTCACCATCCCCTTTTAAACTAATATTCATAATTGACTCATGTTTAAAACACTTTAATTTACAAATTAAATTGCAGATGGGAGCATTAGGTTTAGTTTAGACTTAGGGTGGGTAGCAATACCAGTAAACTTTTCAACTACATAACTTTTTGCAACCACAAAACCTGTAATACGCTGTACAGTAACAAGTGTTGGCATTATCAGTTGAACTGTAAATATAAAATGCTTCTTCCAATTAGTCTCTATGATGATTAAGTTTCTAAAATTTATCTGAACACCATTCAGAAACTTGTTTTGGGGAATTTGATAGTTATTGATGTACATCTGTTAAACTGATGACAGACATAACTCATCATTCCCCAGAAACCTTTTTTGATTACAGTATCTAACATTTTGCCTCCTCTTTTTTGGTTTTGCTGGTTATAAAGGTTTGGATTGGAGAGGGCTCACTGGATCCCAATCCTTGGAGCTGGATCATTGGATTCAAATCATAATGTGGATAGGATAGGGAGGATGAATTACAAGGATTCATGGAGCGGGATCAGATTACCAGGAACATAGGAGTGGATTCCTGCCCCAACCAAACCGCATTCGTGTGGATATTTTTTTTTTTTATTCAACTTAATTGGCTATTCCAAAGATTTTTTTTTTTCCTATTTTTGACGATTGGAGCCCTTAAGATGCACGATGGAATTGTGTTTTGCATTTTTTGGTAAAAGGAGCAAAGCGAGGACCTGGAGATAATACGCTGGAGCAATCTCCTTGGAAGGATTCAGCACGAGTAGATGGTAAACATTTAAAGGGGAAAAGGGGGGTTTGTTTAAATAGTAAATCAGTAAGTCACTTCTAAATTTAAAGAACAAAATTGGAGTTGAAGAATAAGTAGGTTTCCAATTGGCTATTGCCGTTTTTCTTTGAAAAAAATAAACATTTTTTAAAAAACTATGCATGGTTGTCCTTTTTCCTCTTCATGTAAAATTTTAACTGGGTGATTAGTTGATCAGTTAATACTTTGATAAGATTCTGTTACATGTTAGTAAATTAAAGGTTCTTGAAAGATTATTTCTAATAAATAGAATTAGGCATCTTATTGTTAATTATAAAAGTCTTCTGGGGGAGATAAGGTAAGAATAAGGCAATTGTGTATATAGTATGTTAAATGGGTGATCTAGTTTCTGAAAGATAATCTTCCCATACTTTGATAAAAATGATTAAATTTATAGATGTTTATTTTTTGGTGATCATCTAGACAACATAGGCTTTGTGCAGAATCAGGTAGTGATTTGTGCAGAATCAGGTAGTGACTAGTTAATGTTAACTTGGAGATAGCCTTTGAGATTTTCAAGCTTTTCTCAAAAATTGGTAAGTATTAAATGTTAAATTCGGTGCAGATTAGAACTCTTAACACAAATTACATTTTTTTCTGAAATGTAATACACAAGAATTTTAACTGCTTATTTATTGTTCATGAGAAGCTGGGCTTGCTTTATAGTTGTGCCTTGCAAACCCTTCTCAACTGTAATATTCTGTATCCAGAACATAGCAAAGCAGTGATTTATATCTTAGTCTGCTCGTTCTTGTATCTTTTTATTTGATAGCCCCTTGGTGCTAAATTTTTAATGAGTTGGGGGAGGAGATTTTTACTTAAAATCCCTAATCTTTTTCTTTTGATTTCCTCATAGCTAGTCAAAACCATCAAACCACTTTTTTCTGCACCTAAAAGAAATAACTAAATATTAACATTTGCCTTGGATGCTAATAAGAGTTGGAAGCTGAATTTAAGACCACTATGCAGGTGACATAATTCGAAACCTAGGAAAGGCTAGACATAATCTTGGTAATAGAAGTGGCCCCAATGGATTTGCATAAGGACACCCACCCAAAACATTTAGATGAGCCTTGTGGAATGTAAGGAGGAAGTGCAGGAACTAGGATTGCACTTGTAAATAACTTGGTTTAGATTGAGGAAGTTACTAGTTTCTGTGCAGGAATTCAAAATACAATGTTCAAGAAGTGGAACGATTTTTACTATTTAAACTATTTCGTGTATAGAGTATATTTTTAAACAACTAATTTTGGGAAGGTTAATGTAAGCTAAACTTAAGCCTATGTTCATTGAATGTGTTGGAAACCAGACCAAGATGAAAAATTGCCTTCAGTGAAGATTGAGTGCCTTTAGGCTAAGTTGAAAGCTGTGTTCTGCTAAAAACGAGTAGTCCAAACGTCAGAATTGAGGTATAGAAAGTACTGTCTGGTAATAGGGTATCTGAAGATTAGAGGACTTGGCTGCATATTTATAGAAGATAGATGGGCATCGGACCAGTTAGCTCAGAGCTATGAGGGCAGAAGCAGACTTATGTTTTTCAGTCTCAGGAAATGAACCCTAAACCTCTGCCCATTTTGGCAGCCGTAAGAAGAAAGTTGTACTGTTTTGCAACTAAAAAAGTAGCCCTGAATTGTTCCCCCTTTTCTCTCCCTATTTATGTTCCCTTAGAATAGTGTAGGGAGCCTATAATTAGTTTGTTATTTTCTAACCAAGGAAAAACTTTAAGAAGCAATTACTTTTCATAACGTCAGATTGAATAACCCACCTTGCTGTTCAGCCCACATCCTTCTGGAAACAAAAGGTAAGAAACCCATTTTCTGATTCCTAATTGTTTGGGATCTGAATTTTATTTTTAAAAATTTGTTTAATAATTTTTTAAAAATAACTATGAACAGATTTTCCTTGTTAAAAATGTTTCTCCCCACTAAGTTTCATACCTTCATATATTGAGTGCTCCCGTGTCCACTTAACTGTAGTTCAATATGATTCTAGAATTTCAGCTTTCTCAGTTTTATCTTTGAAACCTCTTGCTCATTAGGATTGATGTATGGGGTTTTGTTTTTTTTTTCCAAGTTTTCTGTGTAGATGAATTTTTTTTTTTTCACTTTGAATATGAAAGTGTACTGAAACTACAAATTAAGTTCTGTGTATTTACCATAAATAGTATAAAAAGAGACTTAGGCAAAAGTTCTGTTGCAACAACCAGTCTTTGGTTTTATTTAGTTCCATCCCAGTATGAAGAGTGCAAAGGCAGAAAACCTGTTCACAGTCTCTTATCCAAAAAATTCTGTTTTCAGAATTTTTTGTTGAATGTGAAACCTGACCAGAATTGATGCCTTCATTTTGCACTTAACTGGGAATACATGGAATACATGGGAATACATGGAATGCCCTAGGTATTGCTGGGGGTGTTAACATGATACAGAGTCTATTTGTATATTGCTTTATTATATAAACTGCGAATGGCTCTGAATTTCAAATACACCTGCCCCCTTTGAGTTTAGGTAAGAGATGATAGAACTCTAGTGAAATACTGAGTTAAAGTTTCATGTGCATGAAAACAAACCTGTTAGTGTGGATCCTTTCTTAATGGAGATCTAAGTTTCCTGTCTTTTTAGGCTGAAGCAGCCACGAGAGAAAAAAGGTATGGCCCACGTTTCTTTATATTCTGTTGCTTAGTGGACTCATAGTTGTACTCCTCTGAAGGAAGTACTCTGCCATCCTAGTGTATGTAGTGGTATATATTAAGTTCTTTGGGGGTAGTTTTTTTCCCCCCAATACTTTAGAAGAATATTGGTCAGTACGATCTATAGGAGAAGCTGGGATTGGCATGAATTGATGAAATTGTAAGGAAACCTTGGTTCATTTTGATTGTCTTTTGAATAGGTGGTAGTCCTGGCGAAAATTTGCTTTAAGTAGAGGCCCAAGAAGTTGTAGTTACACTTAAACCAGCACTTAGCCCTGTGATTGAGGGCTTTGGGGATGCGTCTTGATAACTTAAAAGCTATACCTGAAGGTGGTTGTGATTTTGTACGAATTGAGAAATTTTTCTATTTAAAAAATTAATCACTTGGTGCTTCTGTAGTACCCCAAAAACGTAAATAGAGTGAGTTAGTCTTTTCATATGCAAGTTAATTTAGGCAGAAATAACCTCTTAATAAACATTATAGTAAATTCCTTCAGCTGGGTTTTTGGGGGGAGAGAATTTATGCATGTCTGCATAAGGAGCTGCTGTTTCAGGTGTACAGAATGACAGAGGAAATAGTACTTAAAATCTAGAGTTCAGCAGATTCTGGGTGTTTGTCTTTCTCTACAGTAAAAAGGACTTAACGCTAAACCAAGTGAAATGTCTTAACTCCTGTTGTCTTGTGACTTAGAACTCTTATCAGCTATTGAAAGAACTATCAATGGTAATAGAAATGGAGAGCCTCTCTAGAGTGCTATATACTCCTCTTCACCAAATCGAGCAAAACAGTAGATAGGGTTGCCAAATGTCTAGTTAAGGCGTTTTTTGTGGGTTTTTTTGTTTGTTTCTTTTACCATGTTCTTTTCTACTCCCCTATTGGAGTAAATGCTAGGGAAAACCATATAGCCACTAGAGGGAGCTATTACACAAAGTCAACCAGGAAAGTATCACTACCACAACGAATTGCTTAAAGCGAGGTGGAAACAAACTATCTTAATCCTATCTATCAGCTCCGAAGTTAAGTGGGGTGTTTAAGGGTGTCTTAATCCCTCCGAAGTTAAGTGGGGTGTTTAAGGGTGGGTAAGTTTTCCTTTCTGTATCTGTCAAGTAAAGGATCCATTTAGGTCTTGAATAGAGCTTTATTCGTACTGCACTGCTAAAGTAAAGAAGAAAATTAGGTTCAGGGACTTAGAAAATGCTGAAAATACGAATCTGCTTATTTTTCTACCTCCCTTGTACACTTAAAGATAGAGATCGGTAAGGCCAGAAGAGTAAGAATTGGGTACAGGAGTAGATGTGCTTGCACTTAGCAATCTAGGCATAAAAGATCTTAGGAAAAATGAAAATGTTTTCAAGAAGTCTTTGTCGTTTGTTTTTATGGCATGAAACATTTCTGGACTGTAATTTCTCAGCATTACTAAGATACTTAATGAGTGTTAGTGTCTTAAACTGCTTATTCATCAAGTTGACTGTTTATATTTTGTTTTCTAGGCCTTTTAACTAGGCGCAGAGTATCTTGTGACCAGGAAGTCCATACACATAGTTCTCTTGTCATGTTAATGGCATTTTATATTAAGACTGCTGAAAATTTGGGGGAATTAACACTTTAGCATTTGTCATTCCCATCATCTTCCTCATAACCTTACATTGCAAATAATGTAAGGGCACTAAGTTACCTCCTGTTTAAATTCACTAAAAATACTGCTAAAGTTTCTTAGGCCCATTTGATGATACAATTTAGTCAATATGGTATGGGAGCACCCTCCTTAAAACATTGTTAGAAACTTGTCTTCTTTGAAAAATAAGATACTAAGAGCAAATAAAAGTATTTTTCCAGGAGAGAGAAGAATATCAAGTTTGCACAATAGAGCTTATCTGCCTGCCTGTCATTTTCTGTGGCAAGTGAGGCCACAGAGATGGTTGCTGACTAGCAGGCTTGGTACAAGTTGGATGGAGAATGCTCTAGACTGGTTATTTCCTATCCTTAATTCTAGGAATGTTAGCTGTGAGGTCTCCTTAATTTAACTTGTGAAGAGACACTCTAAAACCAAAATAGTACAATTGAAAATCCAGTATTCCCTTTGTAAAAGAAAAAGGCGAAACTTGGAGATTGTAAAGTGTCAGAGGCATGGCAGAATTGTGTCCTGAGGTGCTGAGTGTTAGGGGAGCCTTAACACACGAAGTTTGGGACAAGCTTTCAAGTTGCAGCAGTGATTAAGGTTTAAAACAGGGATGGGCTGCTGTATCCGTTAAACCAAAAAAAGCCAACAGCCCTGGGCTGAATCATTCCTTCCCTTAATGCGGCTTGCTTAGAAATGTGACTTATACCATCTATTGTATGGTCAGTGAATGCCAAGTGTTGTTAGAAATTCATTAGTATTTTCAGCCCAACCCCTACCTGTCCACCAGCTACTGTTGCTAGAGTAAATTTTTTTTTTTAAGTGAAATGTATTTTCTCACTTTATACTATAGTATCTGAAACTTCTGTGCTTGGAGGTTATTCTTAGAAATAACAACAGCTGAGCCCTTTGGTAACCTAGCTCCTAGCCTACCTCTATAGTCTCATCTCTAGCCCTCCCCTGATATACTCCCATGTCCCAGGACTAGGCATTCTGCACCATTTCTTGCATTTGGTCCTACTGTTTCTTCCTCCTGCAATGCTTCCTATCTGCTCATTTAGAGAGTTATAACTTAACATTGGATAGTACCTCAAAAATGACCTGGAAACCTAATACCCATCATACAGACAATCATTCCTTTGTGTATGGACATAGACTTGTGTATTTTGCTCTAGTATAGCTATGTCACCTAGCTTGCTTGCACTATCCAGCCATCTACTTCAGCTTTCTTGCATCATGAATTTTTATTTCCTGAGGAACCAAGATGGTGTCTGGCACAGTAGTCGCTATAAGAACTCACTTTAAATGAGAAGTACTATTGGTTCTTCCTCTGTTCCCACAGAGTATTTCTACTGTATTTTGAAACTGCCATTCTGCCTTGATTATCAGTGAGTTGTTTATGTATCTGTCTTTTCTAACAGGTGGTAACATTTCTTCCTCCCCCTTCCAGGTACATAGCACAATATAGCTATGCACTGAATAGACACTCAAGATAATTATCCAATTGCTTTGGAAGACAAATTTGAATTATTTCCCGTTCTGAATTTCTTGAATAAGTAACCAGTGAATATAGGTCTAAATTTGTGTCTAAGTTGGGAATAAATCTTTAACTGATATTTATTGTGTAGTAGTAGAAGCTAAATATTTGTATGTAACATTAAAATATCATTTTCCATTCTGTGACCTCCTGGAGTGTTTCTAGTTATTTTTGAGACTTTTTTTTTTTTCTTAAGAAATTTGAATTACAAATAAATCGAGTGATAACCACATTTTAAGATGTGAAATGTTGATTCGCAGTACAGCAAGCACACTACAACAAAAAACTTAAAATGTCTCCTTTGTCCTCTAAAACCAGGTACTAAACTTATATCAAGGTCATAGTTCTATGACTTTCTGCATAACCAGTTCTTAGCCACAGTACCATTGTATCTACAACTTGAGCTATAGCTTTTGCTGCATCAAAATGCTGTTTAGTTTTGTGTTCCATCTCCATTTGCCATATCAGCATACTTAACTATGTACCCAGATTCATTACTAAAGTGTTTTAGCTGGTTTCACAGACTCTAGTCTCCATCCTGGCCATCAAGTCTGATCTTCCTAAAACATCATGTCAGCTCCCTTAATACAAATCAGTTATGGGTTTTAGTCTACCTTCCCCACTTAACACTATTCTCAATCACATCTTTCCTTGCTATGGTTGGTCTGATAAATACTGACCATGTTTGTTTTTGCTTCTGTGTTAATAGACATTTCTCCTTCCCTCCTCCCACTTAACATTATGACCCTGAAGCTTCAAATCCTGACTATCCTTAAACTTAATTCCTGAAACTAAAAAGTAAACTTCTAAGCCCATACAATAGCTCTCTTCTCTGTGATGCATTTAACTTCACAATCTATTTTATTACTCTTTGAAAGTTTTGTGTCATTTTTTCCTACCCAATGAGGTTTATGTAATATTTTTATTTCATTCAGCCAAATGCAGCACTGACAGTTTAATGTTAAGAGATGGAAAGAACTTCTATTCCTTAAAAGCAACACAGTAGAAAACTGTTTCACAAACTTTTGGGTAACTGGGTGGATTATTGAAGAAAATCTTAATACTGCATCAAATCTCTGATGTGATGCTAGGAAATTAAAATTTAAATGGTAGCCTAAGGGTGCCTGGGTGGCTCAGTCTGGTTTAGCAGTTGAGTGTCTGCCTTGGTTTCAGGGCATGATTTCTGGGTTGTGAGGTTGGGCTCTGCTCAGCCCAAAGTCTGCTTGGGATTCTTTCCCCTTCCTACCCCCACTTCCAAATAAATGCTAGCGTAAGGCATTTATAATAGAAGTGAATGTCCCAAAAATCAGTCTTGCAAAGAAGAAAGTTGGTCTTTTGCAAGCTGTACACACTTCTATTGATCTCAAAAGTTGGTGTTAAGAGTAGAGTGGTTCCCTCTTGCTGCTTCCTCCTGTGTCTCCTTTTTACATCATTCTTCAGCATGATTCTTAACAGAAGAAGCCTTAAAGTACTTGCAAACATAGTGGTCATACCTCCATGAGAATTCCTGCAGATTTGGGGGTTGGATTATTTTGGCCTTTACTAGTTCTGTATAAAGGCATTCATAGATGAAGATTACATAAACTTGGGAAAGGGGGGTAGTATATTTCCTTGGTTTGGGAGTCAACATGTCTCCAGGATTCTGACCCTGTGACTGAATTGTCTCAAAGCCAAGGGACTCAACAACCTTACTTCCTTCCCCCACACATGTACTCTGCAAGCATCCCAATTTCTTTTGCCTCTAACACTACTTCATGATCAGCCAAAGACTTAGAAAGTTCTTGGAGTAATTGTGCTATATTTCTCCTTTGCTTTTCATGTTTAAGTAGTGTCATTTATAATGTGTGCACTTGGATGTTGTATAGTTGCATGTATGTGTGTTTTACTTCCCCTAGGTATGTGATAAACTCTGAGAGCAAGCACTGAATTAACTTTTTGACACTCCAAGATGCCTGGTATGCTAAGGCACACCTTAATGTTTATGAATAAATATGTTCATGAAATCTTAGGTGTATGGCATAGCTTAGGTGAAGTAGTATGGTCCTCCAAACATACTGGGCTTATTTCCAAAGTAGTAGCTTCAAGGGTTCATGCCCTTGCTACCTTTTTTAATGGAAAGTTTTAAGGGAAACATGCAAGGGCAAAAGACAAATACCTTATTCTCAAGCAAAGTAGTAGCTAACTGTTCCATGAGGTTCTGTGATTCATTTTAATGCTTATCTGGTATTAGCCTCATTGTGCAGTTTGAGGAAATAGGTTCAAAGATGTAAACGTTACAGCCCAGAACTTGAATCCTTGTGACAAATTTATTTTACTATAGCTTTTTAAAAAGCCAATCTGCCTTTTCTGAAGGGGTGGTTTATAGGGGCAAGGTAAGTCTTTGACTCAAGTGAACATCACTTGTAATATCCACCTGATGCCACCAGGGTGTCCCATGGTGCTGTCTTTGATCGCTGTCTTAGCCGGATTGCTGGGACTGTTCTCAAGCAGGAATTCATTTAGTCTCAGTGGAGGAAGCCCAGAGCTCAGCATCAAGAAAGTGGAGTGCTTAGTTCCCTGACTATAGTTTGCAATGCTGAGCCGGCATCAGAGCTGCTGTTGCCGTCTTTTAACCACTGCTAGTCAGGCTGGCCTCTACAGGGCAACAGGGCCTGGCTAGCAATTCTTAATTAGGCAACAGTCCCACAAAGGAGAGTAGCATAGAAAAGACCCTGTGGATGGGTAAATGTCTATAAACATATGCATTTGTTCTAGTAGCTGAGTATACACTTACACAAATGTGTACTAGTAAAATAGATCCATGACAGATTGAAATTCTTAACCACTCTAGGTAGAGGATTTAAAAAAAAAAAAAAAAAGGTGACTTCCCACTTTACAGTAAAAATCTGCATTATGCTTAGTCTTGAGTATACAACCTCTTAGGCATGAATTTCCGTACTCAGCAATCCTGCATGATAATCTTTGGTGTCAAAACTCTCACTTTCAGTGGGAACTGAAGAGGTGAAGTCAGTATACTAAGTATTAAAGAGCTCAATACCCTCTTAAAATATTTTTTTCTTCCAGCGCTCTTTAAGCACTTTATACAAATGTTTAACTAGTCTATAATTGTCAAGTTTTGATTACTGGAAGAGATCCTTAAAGTATCCCCAGTGACAAGTACAGCTCCAGGCATTTAATATAGGTGCTCAATAAATACTTGTGTACTGAAATAGTGAAGCCTCTGTAATAGTTACAGGACAATTATACACATGAGCCATTTCTCTAAGGAAGGGAGTCTATATTAGGAATATGGAGGTCTTTGATTTGTCTTTAAGGTGATTCAAATTCATTATGAATTGGGGAAGTAGTCCTTGTGGTGTTCTGGCTGGCATTTACAGATCTAAGACATGTTATCCTGGGGTAGAATTAGCATAGCCTCACCAACTTTACCCATGCCAACATGAAAGACTGGGTGTTCACTAGGGCTTAGAGCCACCAAGACAAACTTAACTAAATTTGAGTAGTTATTGATGGAAGATGCTGGATTGAGGTTCCCTTTTCCCTTTCTGCTCCCTGCCTACCCAGATGTGTTTCCCTCCCCAAATACCCGTGGTTTTCAGGAAATGATTTAAACCTACCTTTAGTAGTGCAGTGTCCTTTTCAGGCTAATCACAGATTATACTTCTAACTTAGACCCTTCCATGTGCTTTGCTTAAATGATTAGAGTAACTATCTGCGCTAAGTTAAATCTATGAAACATACAGGGGCTTCCTCAACCTTCATGAGTTTTGCTGAGTACTATGTAGGGGACTGGATGCATTACTGTAGGAATAAAGGTTATCAGGTCCAATGCAGATAATTTCAATGTCCCTGCGAAGCATCACTAGGACTTTTTGCATCCCATATTATGAATCTAGTTCTAATAGATTGGTCTGAAGATGCTCTTCCGCATATGAAGAGTAATTATATTATGCCTTTCCTATCTAAAGTCCAAACTACTAAAAGAGATAATGTGTACCTTAAATTGCCTGTTTCGGGGATTACTTTATACCTGATGCTCAGGAAGCATTTTCACTGGTTTGGATTGATGACTTGCCATCTGCTCTCCTGAGTCTTCACTGCTGAATGACAGGGGAGAGAAAGTGAAAGGAAAGGGGCAGTGGGAGAGGAAGCTGGAAAAATAAGAGGAAACAGCTGGGATCTGAAAGGGGGCTACTTATGTAAGGTCAGTAAACAAAAAGCAGAGGACAGGGTCAGGCTTTGGGGATAGAGGGCTAATTTACTTCTGTCAACTAGTTGAAGAGAGCCTTGTATGCTTTGCTTAAAAGACTACAGTTACATCAAAAGAAAAATCTAGATCCTCTGAATCTGACCCATCTTCCCTGTTTACCATAGTAAGTTGTTCAAGTCAAAATTGACACTGTCCTCTAGGAGTTCTGGTCTTCGTTTTTCAATTCTAGCAAAGAGCTTCCTGTCGCTGCTCAGGCAGTCAAGAGTGCAATGTTTCCAGTAGTGTTGGGGATAGCTTGTAAGCTTGATGTTTTATTCACAGCTTACAGGGTAAATGCTGAGTACAGCTGTTGTCTCTGTGTTGAACTTTAACAAACAGCTTGCCAGGTTCCTGCACCTGTTTTTATGCCTGGACCCAGTGACTGAAATTTAGGCAGTGTCTAGTTCAGAGACTTCTCAGGGTTCAAAACACATCTTTAAGGAGTGAATTCCCTCCTCTGGAGCCGTAGCCAGATTTTATGTGGTTCTGGCCCTCTGTTCCCATCTTTCAACCTTACTTTCTGGAACAGAGCAACCTTCCTAAAGCTTAGTCTAGCTAGTCTTGTGATGTCTTATCTGTGTCTTTGGTCATCACTGCTCACTTCCTGCGCACACGGAACATGATGCATCAGTTCCTCAACACATGTTTCATTATTCCCTGTTCCCTTTCTTACCAGGAATGGAGGGATCCTTAGCAGAACGTCAGATTGGCCTGATGAGGCTTTGTCTTACTTCTAGGTCCATGAAAGGGAGAGGAAGGACTAATGACTCAGAAAGAGGAAACCATAAAATCTGCATGTACTGCTAATATGCTAACTCTTTGGAGATTTTGAGAGACAAAAATCTTACCTGAACTCTGGACTACCCCTAAATCTGGTGTGAAGAATTTACTAAAGAGGTGAAGCTGTTGTTTGGGTAAATATTCACTTGCCCCTACTCTTCACAACATTTGGGGGCGCTAATAAGTAGTAATCTTTGCAAATGAATAGTTTTTCTGGTAATACAGATGGGTAGCACAAGGCTCTTCAGTGTCCTTACATCTCCTTTCAACCAGAGGAATGTGCTTGGGGTGGAGGCTAAAGCCACTGAAAGATTTATCTCTGTACCAGAGTAATTGTTCACATAAGGATTTAATTTATGTTTTTGAATATTAGCATGATGTTGTAACTGAACTAAGCTTTTATTTTGGTTCAGGCCTACGAAGTTTGTGTGACTTGTTAGGTATCAACTTTTTTTTTCAAGCTTAGCCATTACCCTGAGCTTGGGGCATCTGAGGGCAGGGAGGAACAGGTGGCCAAAGGAGAAATGTTGGTGCCTGAGAGTATGTTTTCCAGTTGTATTGAATTTCTTACTTGGTGTATTTTTGACCTGTCTTAGTTTCTTTCCTTCTTGTATCCTATGCTCTTTTGCTTGCTATTTGTTAGATGTCCTCTGTCAGCCATTCAGGAGTTGTAAAATGGAAGTTAGTATTTCTACCTAAATGTTTTGTGGAAGGAGCTGATAGGTTTTAGCATTGATTTCTGTAGCTTCTTCCTAGAAGAGTTAAAGTGATAAATGCGTTTGCATGGCTTTGGACTTGTTTTTGGCATCTTGGGTATGTGACTCTTCTTAGAAACAGTGTTTTGGGGTGCCTAGGTGGCTCAGTTGGTTGAGCCTACTTGAAAGAAAAGTACAGAGCGAGAAAGAAAAAAAGAAAAGGAAGAAAAGCTAAGAAAAAAGACCAGTGTTTTAGAACCCTCAACTACCAGTTGAACTAAATGTCTACTGGGAAAATTGGTAGATTTGCTTCCTATACTTTTGTTCTCTGTCACTCTCCAGCCATCAAGGAACTCAAATGTATTCAGAAAAAATAATTCTCCATTGTTGTCCTTTCCCCACCTTACCAGTTAAAACAGAAATAACTAGTGATGACACTTTAGGTGGTAGAATTGAAACACAAACCCAGCATCTGATCACGTGGGCCACAGGCAATTGGTTTAAGCCCTTAGTGTGGTTATGAAGTCGGGGTGATTATGAAGTCAGGGTGGACTTCTGCTTTCTTCCCAGAAGCTTCACTGGGTGGTGGTGTTTTTGTTTTTATTGCGGAGATGGGGGTGTTCCCTTTGGTAAAATGTGTTTCCTTTCCTCCTCGATTGTTTTTTTTTTTTCAGTATTTGCATATATTGCTTTCTTGGTTTTTACTGGTAGATTTGTTCATTGTCAGTTCTAGCTTTTTTTGCATGAAGAATTAGTCCATTAACTTGCCAGATTTGAAGCCTCTTCTAACTTCTTTGAAGTAGATCTTCCCTGCTGAAAGTTTTGGATTTGATTTGTTTTCAGTTTGTTGAGCAGTCTTACTTGGGTACAGGTAATTGACAACAGCAGAGATGTTTTCTATTCCTAGGAATCCAAATCTAATTGTAATTCTTTAATTTTTTTTTTTTAAGATTTTATTTAACAGAGAGAGATAAGAAGTAGGCAGGGCGGGGGGTGGGGGAAGTAGGCTCCCCGCTGAGCAGAGAGCTAGATGCAATGAGGGGCTAGATCCCAGGACCCTGAGATCATGACCTGAGCGGAAGGCAGAGGCTTAATCCACTGAGCCACCCAGGCGTCCCCCTAATGGTAATTCTTAATGTACTCACAGATTTTAAAATCCTCTCCAAAATAGGAAGGAAATATCCTGTTGCTTTCTAATGTTTGCTAAAATTTGCCTTTGACGAGCTGATCTTTTTAAAAAGTATTTAAGTAATCTCTGCACACATGTGGGGCTTGAACTCACAACCCCAAGATTAAAAGTCACATGCTCCCAAACCTAGTCTGCCAGGCACCCCTAGAAAAGCTGATCTTAACAGGCATCATCCTTTGTCTTGTGTTATTAGCCTTTTGGCCACTCACCTTAGGGCTCTTAGAAAGAGATAGGGGGGATACCTTGGGGGCTCAGTCAGTTGTTTGACTCTTGTTTTCTGCTCCATCATGGTTTCCAGGTCTTAGGGATAGAGCCCCATCAACTCCCTGCTCAGCGGGGAGTATGCTCAGTATTCTACCTGTGCCTTCTCCGCCCCCCCCCCAACACCAGGTGGGCCCCTGGGCAAGATCACTCTCTAACTCTTAAAAAAAAGGGGGGTGGGGTGGGGTACAGAATGAGGCGTGGTAAAAAAAAGAAAAAAAAAAAACAAAACCTTGTTACTTTGAAAGAGAGAGGAAGGAATAATTAACTGGCTCAGTTATGCACTGTTCCCAGCCCCATAGTTAATCTAGAACTAGTAAATAGCACCAATAAAAATATTTACCTAGTACTTGTTATATTACCGGAAATGTTCTAAGCATTTTACATACATTACTTGTTTAATTCACAACTCACCCCTGTGAGATAGATATTTTGTCCTCATTTTCCAGATGAGGAAATGAGACCCTGAAAGGTTAAGTGCCAGGTTATACAAGCTGGGGCAGAGGAGATGGTAAAGAGGAAACTGAACAAGATTAGGAGGGGATCTGTGTTTTATTGGGGCAAATATAGGCACACTTTTTTAAAAATTAGGCGCCATATTTTCAGTTATATCCAGAGGTGACACCATTGATTCAACCACTGAAAGTTTTTCACAATAATCAGGACACCATTGATTTAACTAACCACTGAAAGTTGTTTACAATAATCAGGATGAATTTACTGTCTTTAGACATCCCTTGTCTTTTGACTGGGCCGCAGTATGGTCTATGGAAGCGGCTTGAGGAGGGGCCCATTTATTCGTAGTTGAGAATATTGTCTGTCTTAAGGGTAGAAATGCCCCTTCTAAGGATGGAGCCTTTGATTTTACTGATTTCATTATACTCCTCAAAACATTTGGAGCTGATTGTTTTTGAGTAATTGTTCCAAACTTTTGGATATTTTCCCACTGGAAAGTATCCTAAGGTTTAAAATTTCATCTGAATTTTAAAAGTTAATAAATTTTCTTTTTAAGGGAGAGTTTGGGGGAACGATCAGGAATTCTGCTTTCCTTTCATGGATAGAGATAAAATTAGCCATTTTCCTCAAGAAAAGTGATACATCTGAATCCCAGCTCTTCAGTAATGAGAACTGGACTGTTTTCACTTGACCTCTACTTCCTGTTAGTGGGAAAACCCCACTCCAGAGGTACTGGGAGAAAGATTGCTGGAGAAGGGTTTCCAGATCCCAGAATAAGAAGTTCAAGAGAGTCCAGCAATATTGTCAGCAGGATAATGGTCTTCATGAGTACTAGTTTTCATTATCCTTAAGCTTCATTTTCAACAGTTTGAAAGGCTGCAAAGTAGGAGAAGCTAAACTGGGGAGGAAGAAAACTTAGTACTTGAATTATATAGACCTTTGAAGTGAATGTGTGTGCAAGAAACAGAAACTTGGATTCACTGAATGACAATGAAAGAACAGGCAGTGTCCAAGTTCAGAACAAAGGTTTTCATTTACCTAGTTAATTCCTTAGATATACATCTTAGTTCACTCCTTATCTTGCATGTGCCTATAAACCTGAAACATTTTTTCTCCCCAAAAGAGGAATGGACATTTTTGTAGGAGACCTAGGGGCCACTGTAGCAGCTTAGCTGAGGGATGTGTGAGAAACTGTTCATCATTTTCTGTCCCCTCCTGTCTTAGGCTGACCTGGTCCTTGATGTGCTGCCTGCTTCTGCTACTGATCCATACTGCAGAACTTCTAATTCATCCCCAAGGCCTCCAAGCAATGTCCAATAGGGAATCGACTCTAAAAGGAACCAGACCAACGTTTCCAGCCCCTTCATTCTGGTGACTGAGGGAAGGAAGCAGTGGGAGGGGTTATACATGTGTAGTGGATGTGAGGGAAACACAGACTGTCAAATTACTATATCTCTTTAGTTTCTTTCACAAATAGAATTCTGCAACCGTATTATTTCTATTGTGTAAGTATAGGGGAAGTTGAAGATGGTGACCTTGATTAGAATGTGTCTGGAGAGGAATAAATGGAGTGTATGAGATAAGAGACAGTTGGTTATGAAAGATGTTGAAGTCTTGAAATAATGTGACCATCTGAGGAATTTTTTTAAAACCGGAGTTTATAAAAATATCACTGATACAGCCTGCCCCCTCATTTCCCGCCACAGGAGACTTCTTGGACTGGAGACACTTGTTTAATAATAGCTTGTCTCTGATATTCCCAGTAGCTACCTCTCTGTGAGGAAAGGATAGCAAACGTTAAGGACATCATCACACAAAGTTCCAGTAGCAGTGACGCCTACACGGAAGACTTGGAACTGCAAACAGAGGCTGGGGTCACCTCAGTGACATCTGACGCCGTCCAACCACAAGTTCGAATTTTGTTTTGTGGGGTGAGGAAGCAGACTGTACTAAAGGACTAAAATTATTTCTTGTCTGTACTTTCTCACTTGTTTTTATTTTTTATTTTTTTTGGCGGGAAGAGGGAAGTTCGGGTAAAATTTCATATCCTATCTGGAGTTAAGGGGAGGATGGGAAAGCTCAGCCCTTCACCCAAGAATAAGCCAGTAATGACATCTCGACGCGTGGGAAGTGTTTCCCTCAGCTGGGAGGATCTGAGGCTGCACCCCAGTGGGATTCCTTGCTAGAGTTGGAAGGCCACTCAGAGGCAGACGCATATTGTAACAGGCGGAGGGTTTAGCTGGCTGGGGATGAAGTATCAGAGGGGAGGGACATTCGAAGTCCTAGGGGCTTCCCCCAATTTGGAGGCGCGGGCTGTGCTATACATATGGGACTGAGAAGCCGGGTGACCGCCGTGGCCTGTGCCTTCCGCTGAGGGTCTGACAAGCACGCGACGCTGCTGGGCACCGCGTTTGAGTCCCGGGAGACCGCCCAGCCGTGCCCAGCGAGACCGCGCCAGACCCTGGCGTCCTCCATCTTCTCTCCTGCGCTCCCCCTGCTCCAGCTGCCTGAGCCGCGGACCGCAGCACCACACACCCCCGCGGGGGGGGACGCCGCGCCCCATCCCCGCCCCCGGCCCCACCCCAGCCCCCCCGCGGGGGCCCTGACCCCACCGCCGGCGGGCACTGGCTGAGCTCCGAGGCGGCGAGCCTGCGGCGGGGACGCCCAGAAGGGGTCCGGGCGGCTGGGGGCGGCGGCAGCCGGGTCGGGGCTCCCCCCCCGCCCGCGCTCGCCGCGGCGGTGGTGCGTCCCGGAGGTTACCGGAAGTGGCCGCGCTCGGCGCTGCCATGTTGAGGAGCCGCCGCTGCCGCTGCCGCCGCCGCCGCCGCCGCCGCTTTGTTGTCGCCTCCTCCGGCTGAGGAGGCTCCCCGAGCGGGGGGAGTGGGGAGGAGGGGGGTCGGCCGCCGCAGCCATGGAGGCCAACTGGACCGCGTTCCTGTTCCAGGTACTGGGGGCCCCCCCGGGGGGGCACGGGGGGGACAGGGGGGCCGGGCCCCGGGCTGGCGGGCGGGCGGGCGCTCCTCCTCCCCTCCCTCCCGGCTCCGCTCTCCGGCCCGGCCTTAATCCCCCTTTGTTTTTCCGCCCGCCCGCCCCGGCGGAGCGGGGCTGCTGAGGTGAAAGGAGGCGGCCTCACGGGGTGCGGGGGAGAGAGCAGGCCTTGGGGTGAACCCCGGGCCCCCCTTAGCACACTCACGCACACGCACACACCCTTCCCTCCCGCCCTGAAGGGGAAGGGAGGAGGCCGGTCGCTGTCACCACCCGCGGCCCAGAGAAAGGAGGGCGCCGGGCCGCTGGATAGCGCGGGCCGCTTGGCCACAGCGCACCCGGCCCCGGCCCGCATCGTGGGGTGAGGGGGGTCCTTGGGTCCTACTCTGGGACGCCCCCCCACACAGACTCACTTCATCTATCTTTCGCTCGCTCTCCTTTCTTTTCACCTCCCTCTCTTTGTGTGTGTGTGTGTGTGTGTGTGTGTGTGACTTTCTGACCCCCCATCCCTGCGAATAGCGGGTATCCCTGGGTTCCCCGCCACTCCCCCTTCCCGCCGCCCCCCCTTTTGTGTTTACCCTGTTGGGGGTGTTGTGAGTGAGTATCCCCTCCCCAAACTTTTTCACTGGATTTGCGTTTTTTCTCTCGCAAGCCTTTGCCGAGCCTTGGCAGCTGACACCCTCTCCCTCTGTCCAGCTCTCCCGCCGTCCCATTCAGCCCGGGGAATCCCCTAGCCGGGCCGGAGCGGGGGGAGCGGTGGGGGCCGGGACTCCAGGAGGCCGACCTTCTCCCGGAGCGCTTTTCCTTCTCGTCCCACCTCGAACGTTTCCTCCAACCAAGTGGGGGAGACGGAAAGTGGAGAGAGCAAACAAAGTCGGCTTACAAAGCCCCCAGATGAGTCATTCGTTGGGGTGTTGGTCTACACTTTTTGCAAGAAACTTGAAAGTGACTGTAGCCGATACGTTGGCAGTCCTCTTGCCCGCCCATTTTAGGTGGGGACCCCTGTTGGGAAGACCGAGGCTGGAACTTATTTTTTGCCTGCTTCATTTCTGTTTGCAAACGAAGCAGTTAGTGGGCAGCAGTGATGAGCTCACGGGGAAACTTCAGAACCGGAGGAGGTTAGGAAGCTTGTCACTTTAAATGCGTTCTTCCCGCCTCTCTGGGTTATTTTCCTTCTTTGAATAACTCCGTGAAATCCCAGACGCGTTGCTTGGGCGCTTGAAACCTTTTGAAACTAACCTGGAATGGATGCAGAATTTTCAAAAAATCCTCGCAGCCACTGGACTCATCCCAGTGGACTTAATATAGGGAATTGGACAATTCAACCGTTACCTATTGTGTAGAACTGGTTTATTGCCTTAAGACCTATTTTCTCTCAAATGTGAGTAATTTGATTTTTAAGTAGCTAGTTGAAATATATTCTGGTTTTTTTAAATTGAAGAAACGCAAAATAATGGAACTCGCAAACTTCTTTTTCTCATTCTGATCTGGTATTGTTTTATCATGCTTTAAGTCAACTTAAAAATGCATTTGGAAAAGATATGTTATATAACTAGTTTGGCATCCAGATTAGTGACTATCTGAAAGCTTTTTCTCTAGAAAAAGCTTTCAGATAGTCATTTAAATATGGGATTAATGGGCCACCTAAGTGATTTTCATGTGAGGAATGATTTAGACTTACCATGTTATGACCTACTGTCTGTAAACTTCATGGAGATTGGGGGGGAAAAAAAGATTGTTCTTTATACAAGGAAAAACCTATAAGTAATTTTTGGAAAACTAGTTGAACAATCTTTTGGAATACTTTTATTCTTTTTCTGGTTAAGACAAATGCCAAGCATTTATTGATCAACTTGTTAATTAGATTTTATATTATTTAATTTTTTTCAGCAATTAAAATCTTTTTTTCCACCTGATGGAGAAGTGTGAAAGCTAATATTTGATCCTGGGCTTGGCAATGTGTGCAGTGAAAATTGTTGGAAAAATAATTTAGAGCCGAGGACAGTTGAATGGGTAAAGAGACTATTTCAGTCTTTTCTATGGAAAGGTATGAATAGACTTACTCAGTTTCAGTTTTAAGTAATTTTTACTGGGGAAATGGGAGAGTTAAACTCTCTTGTTTGTTTCCTAGAGCTTACTATTGAATTTGTATCTTAAAACAATTTAATACCTGCTTGCTTTCCAGATAACCTGGTGGAAAGTGAAAGCCATAACTGTAAGATGTTTGATGGATGATTCCTAACAGGACATTCAAGATATGACTCACTGATGCTAATTTGTTTCTGTACAAAATTTTTTGCCCTCTGGCACTGGAGATTTCATGGTGCTATATCCTGCTACCCTGGGTGATGAAATAACATTTCTGTTTTGTTTTTTTGCCAACCCCAGAAAAAGGAAAGCTTGGGCAGGGTTTAAAAAAAAAAAAAAAAGCCTTAAAGTTGAAAAAGATGGGAGATAAAATAAGCTTTGGTTTGATGATACTAGTCAAATAAAAGTCTACCCAGAAGTTTTTTGTTTTTGTTTTTTTTTATCACTTAACTGAAGGCAGGCCATGGTTGTTATTTTACTCTGTCTCTCCCTCAGAGAACAAGTTGGGAAAACCCAGTTCCCCTCTTAGAAGGCTTCATGTAGAAGTGTGGGGATCCTAGGAATCCTCAGAGAGTGATTCCCGTAGTGGTCGAGGCATTCTACAGCATTTCACCCAAGAAGCAGGGACCTGGTGTGACCCTCGTGTGAGAGTGAGCTTCAGCAATGGTGTAAAAATACTTTATGTTGCCACAGACATCTGAATTGGTAAAATGGCAGTAAGTGCTTTTAGTACTCCATCGAACTAATGGTTATGTAGAATTGAAAAATGCCTCTAAACACTATAAGTCTGAACTTTGTCCAGAAGATTTGCATTCCCTATTATCTGATCTGTTAGCCTTTGAAATTGTATATCTTGAGCTATCTTCAGCTATTAACTGTTTGTATACTGTATGGAAACTTGGGTATCCCACAGCCAGGTTAGAAAGGGGTTAAGATTTGCATCCAAATTCTATAAAGTTTCCACTAATATCTTATGGGCAGACACATTTACAGGAGCTCCATAAATTAAATTAAAAGTGGACTCTAATTCTGTTTAATCTGTAAGTCCAGAAAGATACTCAAAATTTCTGTGAGTACTTCCAGGACCCAAAGGGGTATTCAACCAAAATTATTAAATTGGAACTTTGAATACCACACCTCCTAATGATTTGGGGGAGACTTGATTCCAGGCTTAGCTGTTGTGGCCATCAAGTAAATATGGAGCTATGTGGTCGATATTCTTATCCATTAGGGTAGAAGAAGCTCTGTGTGAATGTGTATGTCTGTCTCCTTGTTTTCTTCCTCTTAATCAAGTTAACTGTAGTACTTGTGATTATAGAGTGAGAAGGCTAAGTAAGTGACTGAAGTGTCTTAAAATGATGGGATGGGCCCCTCCTAGGATGTCATGTGCTTAAAATATTTGGAACTCTTACCTGTAGGTGCATGTATCCTTTTAGGATTACAAAACTCAAGCACAAGGGCTTGGGCTCACTGTCAAAAAAGTTTCAAAAATAACGTTGGTAAAGTACAACGTGTCAGGAAAAACTATTTCAGGAATTTTTTCCATCATTTCCTAAATATTTATCAGTATGGAGAATTTTAAAAGAATCAGAACCAAGAGAGTAATGATTCGTAAATATCAAGAACCTGATCCATGATGATATTTTGGTGTCAGTGCAGCTAAAGAAAATTTCTAGATGGCATCCACTTCTGGAGTGGAGAAGCACAATATAACAGCAAGTGTCTAATACTTTAACGAAACAGAAATTCTGGAAGAAGATGAAAACGAAAGGAATTTTAATTATTTATAGTTTGTTTTCTCTTGCTAGTCTGTCTTGGAGAGTTTTAGGGTTTGAACAACTAGCGATGTTAAAGGATACAGATTTCTAGTGTAAGGTTAAATGAACTGAGATACAGCTGACAGGTGTTTTGCTGTAGGCTACCTTCACAGATGCCTTCCAGGCTGATTAATAGCAGGTTTCATTTCCATCAAATCTTTCAGTAGAACGGTTAAGTGAAAACTTTAAAAAAAGTAAACGTAACAAATAGGACCTACATTCAGAGAGCTAGGTTCCTTTTACCACTTAGGAACAGCCTCCTTCCTCAGTCACTGATTTTCTGATGGAAAGGGGAGAGACAGTGCCTTTCTTTTCCTAGGTAAAATAGACAAATAGATGATTCTGTGTATGTGTGCGCGCGTGTAGTGTATGCATTACTGCAGTAAGCTACTGGTAAATACTTAAGTCTGGAATGTAATTTTTTTTGACAAGTTATTTAAACTTGGTTTCAGCACTGACAGACTAGGGCAAACTGATGTCATCAGCTGGTATGTCCCTCATGAACCAGGATGGTGTGTAGTCAGCTGTTTGAAAGCAAGATCACTGTCAGCAACTTAGTCATAAAAGTTTTGTGTCTGCACAGTGATTTTAATGCTTTGTACTGAGAGCTCTGAGGGTAACTAGGTGGTTGCTGGGTTTCTGTTGCAGAGAGTAGCTTATGGGCTCTTTGATTGTTTCTTCTGGTCTCTGTTGTCTGGAGCGTGTTGAATGTTGGAGACCGTTGTGCGAGGCTAAGTTTCTGAAGTGTAAATGTTTGGTTTTAGGCCCATGAAGCCTCCCATCACCAACAGCAGGCAGCACCGAACAGCTTGCTGCCCCTCCTGAGCTCTGCTGTGGAGCCCCCTGATCAGAAACCATTGCTTCCAATACCAATAACTCAGAAACCTCAAGCAGCGCCAGAAACATTAAAGGATGCCATTGGGATTAAAAAAGAGAAACCCAAAACTTCATTTGTGTGCACTTACTGCAGTAAAGCTTTCAGGGACAGCTATCACCTGAGACGCCACGAGTCCTGCCACACAGGGATCAAGTTGGTGTCCCGGTCAAAGAAAACCCCCACCACGGTGGTTCCCCTCATCTCCACCATCGCTGGGGACAGCAGCAGAACTTCGTTGGTCTCAACCATTGCTGGCATCTTATCAACAGTCACTACATCTTCCTCGGGCACGAACCCCAGCAGCAGTGCCAGCACCACAGCTATGCCTGTGACCCAGTCTGTCAAGAAACCCAGTAAGCCTGTCAAGAAGAACCATGCTTGTGAGATGTGTGGGAAGGCCTTCCGAGATGTGTACCACCTCAATCGGCACAAGCTCTCCCATTCGGACGAAAAGCCCTTCGAGTGTCCTGTTTGTAATCAGCGCTTCAAGAGGAAGGACCGGATGACTTACCATGTGAGGTCTCATGAAGGAGGCATCACCAAACCCTATACTTGCAGTGTTTGTGGGAAAGGTTTCTCGAGGTACTGCATTTTGCTTTGCTTTTTTTTTCCCCCATGAGGTATCAGTGAACTTCAGTTTTGTCTCTTTGTGACCTAGAAGGTTTATGTGAGAATAGCTGTGGGCAGGCCTGTGTTATTAGAGGAGATTGATGATAGATAAAGTATTACACTTCCAGGTCTAATTCCAGTTTGGTGTGGTTGACAAGTGGTGACATAGTGATTAGCTTACTATTTCAATTAAGAAGTACCTTGGTGGACTCAGGCCTTCATTTGGCACATCTGTAATTCTTACCACTGCAAAATCACCAGTTTTGCAGACATGAGGTTCACCGTGCAAGTCAAAGAAACTTATTTCCTAGAAGTTGGGATGACCTTGGATACTCTTAGTATAACTTTTAGGAGGACGTGTTTCCATTTTTCTGTGGTTACTAACATTTCACTAATTTTCATTTTTAAAGACTTTTAAATAAAAGTTTATATAGTAGTAGCTGTCTCTGGGAAGTGTTAGGACTACAACTTTGGGTATTTTATAATTTAAAGAACCAAGGCCTAACATGATTTGATGTTGACTAGGAGAGAAAAATTAACAGGTAAAGGATTAAGACTTTTGTTTATGGTAAGAGAGGTAAGGAGGCTTGCACTGGGGGGAGGGGGAGTTGGTAATTCTAGCTTTCTTTAAAATGCCCTTCACCCAAAGCTGCCAAGCATGTAAACATCACCATGAATAGCATTTCTCAATGTGTGTTCCATTACATCTTCTGTTGAAACTCTCTCTTTCACAGGCCTGACCACTTAAGCTGTCACGTAAAACATGTCCATTCAACAGAAAGACCCTTCAAATGCCAAGTAAGAGTTAAAATGACTTATCCTTAGTGTAGCACTTAATGCACATTATCCAGAAGGTCTGAGCCAATCAAATCTCACCGTTCTTGAATAGTCTTAAAAATCACTGGCTTGAGTAAATGTGGTCCATTTGAATTCTGGTTTTATACAGTATAAATGACAGCTTCTATTTCTGTGAGGCAAAAGCATTTAAAAATGTAAATGTGTTGTTTTTGGTAAGCTACGTTTCCCTTTCCTTAGGCAACAGTATTTATCGCTACAAGAAAAAAAATGTAGTCTTGCAAAGGTCATTATGTATTTAAATGAATAAATGAATGAAATGCTTTAAATTATTTTCTGGGTTGATGATTTTAACTGTAATAGAAGAAAATAGGAATTTTCTCCCAAATGTTATCACTTATTGGATGTTTGTCTGCCAAATTGGAGCATTTTCTAGTTGTTTGAAAATCTGTTGATTTTATTTAACCTAAGTTGTGATAATGAAAATGTTAAGAATCTTGCTAAATCCAATGACTTTTTAAGACATCAGTAATTTTAGTTTATTGCTGAAAGTCTTTCTGTGCTCCCTTCAGTTAAATGTGTTAATGACTGCCTTTATTAAGTAAGTGATTTGAATCCTAAGAAAAATCTAATCTGAGGAAGGAAGCTAGTGTCATTTGAGCAAGTGCCTGCTATGTGTGAGGCTTTGGACCAGACTCTCAGTCCCACTAATAATTTTGGGAGGTAGGTATTTTTATCCTCATTTTACAGATGAAGAAACAAATTCAGATAGGTTAATTTGCTCAGTGTTACACTGTTTCATGAATCAAGGAGCTGGATTTAAATCCAGGTTTAACAGACTCTGCTGCTCACATCTTTTCAGTACTTTCTGTTGATATTTTTTCTTCCCCCAAAATGTAAGGGTCTAAAATTCACCAAATGTTTTGTTATGATTATGATTCTAGGTAACACATGCAATTAAAATTCAACTAACTCAGTCTGCTTGCGGACATGGATAGGGTAATGGCTAGAATATAACGTACTTTAAAATGAGTAGAACAGGATAGTCTATATTTAAAAAAAGTTTTCCTCCCTCATGCAGACATGCACTGCTGCCTTTGCCACCAAAGACAGACTGCGGACACACATGGTGCGCCACGAAGGCAAGGTATCGTGTAACATCTGTGGGAAGCTTCTGAGTGCAGCGTACATCACCAGCCACTTAAAGACACATGGGCAGAGCCAAAGTATCAACTGTAATACATGTAAACAAGGCATCAGTAAAAGTAGGTGACACTTCAGATTGTATTTCTGTTGCATTTCAGATTGATGAAATCTGGATGTTTTCATAATATATTGAGGGTATTTTCACTATGCTCTCAGCACTGTATTCATGTTCATCTTTCATGTTTTCTCATGTCGTTAAAGTGTGTAAACACATGTCAGTGGAGACTATATACTGATGTTGGAAATACACCTCACCAGCGTGGATACAAACAGCACTGACAAGCCCTCCACTAATTTTGCTTTCAGTCCTGTGCTTGTCTGCTAATAACACCCAAGTTAGAAGAGCAGAATTTCCCTGTAGCTATTTTTCGACGTTTCTCTTCTTCTAGGAGTTTGAATAAAAAGCTCTAGTGTTTTAGAATTGTGGCAGCAGAAGCCACACTAGGAAGCTGTAGCTGCTGGAAGGCAATTTTCATCGTTTTTATTTAATTTTAGGAAGATTCTCAAGCAGTGGTGTCTCCTAACTCCTGTTGGAGTTAATAACATGCCCTTAATAACCTTAAAGATGAAAGCAGCATCATTCAGTTTGCTTTTCAAACCCAAATCTGTAGAGTTGGGATATCATGTCCATACTTACCTTAAATTCAGAATTGAAGATAAACTATTTCAGGGACTCATGGATAAAATTCAGTACTCACATTTACCCAGGCTTGTCTTTGAGATTGCCCTAACCACCAGAAGAAAGTCTGTTCCTAATTCTGTATCCTATTATATATGTACTGTATGCAGCATAAACATCATATTCTCAGAATAGGTGGCCAGGAGTGGGAAAGAACAGTTAATGTGTTTTAATCTCATCCATTTTTGCTTCTTTGTAAGCACATTGGTTTTATTATCTAACATGTCATACTTTGTTAACTTTACAAAACTTTACTTTTAGTGTACATTGTTAGTGTACATTGTTGTGGTCAAGTGACCAACTTTATTAGATATTTTGATGAGCATAAATTAGTCTGTACTGATTTTACCCAAGTTCCATTCTAAGAGACACTTGCTTTTTAATATAGCAAAGAATTCTTTTCTCTTTTATATTGGTTTTCCCCAGCTCTCTTGATTTTTCTTTTATTAATTTATCTATTTTGACCAGTATAGACAGAAGCAGCAAAAGAAGATACTCTGTAGTAAAAACTGTCAGGACAAATGATAAAGAGCAGAGAAGCATGAGGAGCCAAAGTACCTAAGTTTCAGATTATGAAAAAAATGGCTGTACTTTTTCAAGGTAAATGTAGTATTGTGGTTTGTCTTTTGAGTAGCGTGCATGAGTGAAGAGACCAGCAGCCAGAAGCAGCAGCAGCAGCAGCAGCAGCAACAGCAGCAGCAGCATGTGACCAGCTGGCCAGGGAAGCAGGTGGAGACACTGAGACTGTGGGAAGAAGCTGTCAAGGCAAGAAAGAAAGGTAAGATGAGGTGGCCGGTGCTCACAGGACGGCTAGAGCATGTGCTCACTTAGTGTGCCCCAGGGTCTAAGTGAGGCAGCTACAGCTTAGGGAATCTGTCTTCATGGAAACCTGGAAACACTGTGTTGGCAACAAAGCCTCTAGGCTTCCGGATAAGTCTTCTTTTTTTTTAAATTAAATCCTTAATACTTCTTTTCGTGTTCTTTTGATTTTCTTTTTGTTACAAATTTGGAGCCAGATTCGGTCTTTCCCTGTTATGTTCAGAGTTCCGTTTTTATGTCAACTTGAATGCATTATGGGCTCCTCTTTTTCCTTTCTAAAACATTCCCACTTTTGGGAGTGGCTGAAATATGCTTATGGTACATAGTTTATTTTCTTACAACTTTGCTACTTTCTGCTTTTCAGTGTTCTTCCTGCATTGTATTATTTATTACATGTTTCTGGTTTTATGATGCTGGTATCTTTTCTTTTCACCCTTAATCTCATTCAGTCTGTCACTGGGGCTAGCATTAGTTTAACATGTATGTACTTAAATTGTTAGAGACTTTACTGTAATTGTTACTAAAATTGAGAATGGTTTGCTTTGCTCTCATATATTTTATAAAGAATCTGTTGGAGTATCCATTTTCCACACAGCTTTTTCACTTAATACTTAGAGCTTTGGCTTCTGGCCTATTGTGCAGGCATTTCAAATTAGTCATTTTGTCAGTGTACCATCAGCCACGGGAGAGATTCCTAAATTCCTTCTTTCCTTCCTGACCTCTGCCATGTCTTACTGTTTTATTTTAAATTCATAAGGAATCCTTTGCCTGTAGGCTCCTCTGTAATTCCTTTGCTGTGTAGTTTCTTCCCTCCTTTGCTTTCATGCGGTACGGCTGTTCCCTTCCACGGATTCCTTCTAAACACTCTGTACTTGGATAAAGATAAAAGGACTACTTTAAATATTAAAGTAAATATTTCATACGTCTACTGGCATTGCAGCCAGATAGGCCTTCTACCCTTCCTCAGAGCCTCCTTGCTCCTCTCTTTCAAATGAAGATTTGTCATTATTTAATAAAATATTTTATCATTAGGGGAAGAGATGGCGGCGGGGCAGGCAGGCAGGAAAGTGTATTTATGCTATGGCAATCACATAATGGGTGAGAATGTGTTAATGGAGGATGTTTTCCTTGAGAAGGAGTATGAGTAAAGAAGTCCTGGAAGAAGATGATGTTGGACTAAAAGGAAAAAGTGAAGGGCGGGGAAGGGGGTTGGTGATGGCACATGTGAGAGTGAAAGCCCTTCTTTGGTGTAAACAAGAATACCCTTAGCCGTTGTCATCACCTCAAAAGTGAGTTGGTTTTCTCTCTCTTCCTGCACTCTTCTAGATGCTGTTTCATTTTGCTTGTACAATAAGACTCAGTTGTTTGGCTCATCTTCCGACCTCCATGAAACAAAATGCTATTGTATCCCCATTTGTGGCATGAATCTCTGGAAACGACCACTGATGTTAGAAACTTCTCTATTCATGTTAGTAAAATGTCACATTTGGGGGGAGAGGAGTCTTCCGCCCTGAAAACCTAAACTTGAGTCAGCAGGTCTCTTTTTTTAAATAAGGTAACCTAAGTTCCCAAACCCAAGTGAAAATCAGATAGCCATCCTGGGAACTTTTTAAAACTACACATTTCCAAAGTTCCATCTAATCTCACTATTGAATTTCCTGGGAAGCCACTTCTTTTAAAAAGCTCCCTAGATAAATGATATTGATCATCAGCCAGATTTGGGAGTTCCTAACATAGAGTATAGAGTTTGCCGGAGTTTCATCATATTGATCAAGGAGGAGCTGCTTATTGACTCCAGGGTCGACGTGAGGTGATTTGACCCATATGTGTGGGATGTGTATAGACCTTTATCTTTAGTCTCAAATACATTTCTCCATTTGACAGCTAAGTTACACACAACTAGCCCACTCATCTGTCTTCTTACTGCTGTTTCCTCACACACCAGCAGGTGGTGCTGAATTTTGTTGAGGGGTGGGGTGGGGGGTGTCACCTCTGAGGGAAGTTTTCTTGAAGAAGTGCCCAGGCTTTGCTGGGTAACAAGAACCAGGGTCCCCCAAATCACTGTAGGGTCGTCTTGCTTGATTAGTCCTCCTTGGTATGGTTGGTGACTAGGCACTTTATGCTCAGTGGTTGATTTGTCAGCATCAGAAAGTAAGGAGAAATGGGAGTGGGGAGGAGAATATAAACCCACGGAGAGCTGTTTTGTCTTAACATAGTTAGGAAGCCTAACCAGAAACAACAGGATTGTTAAAACGATTTTTTTTTTTAAAGACTGAAACAGATACGAAAATAGCTTGTCAGTCATTTGTTTGTGTCAGTCAGGGTTTTTTTTTTTTTTTTTTTTTGAAGATTTTATTTATTTATTTGACAGAGAGACAGATCACAAGTAGGCAGAGAGGCAGGCAGGGAGAGAGGAGGATGCAGGCTCCCCACGGGGCAGAGAGCCCGATGTGGGTCTCCATCTCAGGACCCTAGGATCATGACCTGAGCTGAATACAGAGGCTTTAACCCACTGAGCCACCCAGGTGCCCAGGGATTTTGTTTTTATTTTTTTATTTTTTAAAGATTTTTTTTTTTAATTTATTTGACAGAGAGAGATCACAAGTAGGCAGAGAGGCAGGCAGAGGCGGGGGGGCGGGGGGGGAGCAGGGACCCTGAGACCATGACCTAAGCTGAAGGCAGAGGCTTAACCCTCTGAGTCTCCCAGGTGCCCCCAGTCAGGGATTTTTAAAACCTTAACAGAATGTAGCTTCACCTCTGAGGCTTTAGAGTATATAGCATTGAGGACACACAACTCTCTCCACTAGTTACAGTTGCCTTACCAGAAGATTTTCCTGATTATCTGTTCTTGTGTGACCATTGGCCCAGCTCTTTGTAAACATGCTCTTTCTCCTGGCCTGTCCTTGGTTGGCTCTGCTTGCATGAAGTGGTAGTGAGAATACTAAGCCCTGCTTGATATCTCTGCCCCCCAGAGTGCCTTGCAGAAATTAACTGGTCCTCCCAGAATCACTGTGAGGTAGGTAAGTAATCTAAACTTGAAACCAAAAGTGCCAGGCTAAACAAGTTGCCCAGGTCCTTGTGGGAGGTATAGGGTCAGAAAAGAGATTCACGCACCCCCAATCCTATGCTCAGAAAGAGCCTCCCTTCCTGTGGACTGATGGTAGATAACTGTAATTTCATTCATTAAATGTTTGTCCTTTTTAATTAAAAAAAATGTTGATTCAGAAGCTGTTTGTGAATTTTGTTCATTGTTTGGGGAGTCTAAAGGCCATTTTATCTTCTTATTTTAGAAGCTGCTAACCTGTGCCAAACCTCCACGGCTGCTACGACACCCGTGACTCTCACTACTCCATTCAATATCACATCCTCTGTGTCATCTGGGACGATGTCAAACCCAGTCACAGTGGCAGCTGCAATGAGCATGAGAAGTCCAGTCAATGTTTCAAGTGCAGTTAACATAACCAGCCCGATGAACATAGGGCACCCTGTAACTATAACCAGCCCATTATCCATGACCTCTCCTTTAACACTCACTACCCCGGTCAACCTTCCCACCCCTGTCACTGCTCCAGTGAATATAGCACACCCTGTCACCATCACGTCTCCCATGAACCTGCCCACACCTATGACATTAGCTGCCCCACTCAATATAGCAATGAGGCCTGTAGAGAGCATGCCTTTCTTACCCCAAGCTTTGCCTACATCACCACCTTGGTAAACAGTATTATAAAATCAAAATATGGGTTAAAGTAAATATTTACCAGCAACTTACTTTTAGTTTATTAATGCAAAAAGTAAACCATGAAATTGGGAGATTTTATTACATTAGTTAATAATAGTGTAGTAGGATTTTTCTCCAATTTGGCTGGGATTGTTCAAAGTAGGGTGTGTATGTAACTTATCACTGGACCACTTTAGTTAATCAGAAATTCCTTTTAGCTGACAGCATTGCTTAAACAAGATAGTAGTTGGCAAAGTAAAATGCCAGAATTAAAACCAATCATAAAAAAGTAAAACCCATTTCAAAATAGAAAACAGCATTACTGTTTCTAATCCCAAGAAATCATTTTATTCTAAACACTAGCGGAACTCTTCTCCCTATACAAGGTGGATGACTGATTTTAACCTGAAGTTCTAAGTCCACAGATAGAGAGCTAGTGTAGAATTGTCTGTGTTTATTGTTTTTATGAGTAATTACATGCATTGTCATAATAAAATGCATTTCAGAGAATATGCATTTTACCTTTGGGAATATGTTAATTTCAGGCAGCATTCCCTATGGGAAAGGTGATACCAGCTCTGATATGCAAAGCATATGATAATTTATCATTCTAACTTCAACATATAATAGGGATTGTGACCTGATATTTGGAGATGTAAATATTGCTCAGCATATTAATCCTGATGGACTATAGCATTGTAGTTGACTTTTTTAAAAAATAAAAAAATAAAAAAAACCAAAATATACAAATTGTGTTTTGGTGAGGAAAGGCCTCAACTGACAGAGGAGAAGTCAAGGGTGTGGACAGGCAGACTCCTAACAAACAGAGGCCAGCGGGACTCCTATTCAGGAGCCAAGGAGTACTTGGAACAGTTAAAATATATTGCTTTAAATTGGAAGATGCTGGAGGCACTGGGATGTGATATGCCCCTCTCTCTCCCAATCAGAGCCTGTTGATGTTACAACAGGGAAAGATGTGTTAGTTGCTCACTAGAGTTTATGTCTTATATTAAATTGTATACAGTTTTTATTCTAACCACTAACTAAGTAGTATGCCCCTTCAGAACAAGCAGAGTGTATCTTTTTTTAAATTTCTCCTTCCGTTTCTTAATCAAGTATTGTGCAGATTTGTTCAACTTTGTAAATACGGACATCACTCTTTTTTTCTTTGAGAAAACACTTGTATCAGCTTTGTGGTGTTTTCAGGGAGACGGCTATCTGTACTCCCTGTAGAAACCCAGCAATGATTGTGCACGTTAAGACATGTGCTTTTTATTTCTTAGCAGGATGTTTTATCTCTGTACATAAAGTAGAACCCAAAAGTTAGGGAAACAGATACTCTTTACACCATCATGCCACACATTAATATTTTTAAAGCATTGTGTATTAAAAAAAAAAAAAGTTACTAAAACCAAGACGCTGTGATTTTTTCTTAAGTTGCAATATGTTTTTGGTTTTGTTTTGTTTTTTTCTTTTTTTAATCTTGCAGTTAAGAGAAATGGAATTTAATTGTATTAATCTTGCAGAATGTTTGCAGGACTGACTATCAAACTGGATAACTTCCGTTTATACCCCACTGTGTCAGTTCAAGCATCAAATACCTTACATCTGAGGCAGACTTCCTACATCAGGGACAGGTGTCTGTGTGTCATTATACAAAACAGTTCGAGGGGGTTGAACTACATAGTAAAAAATAAAATAGTACTTAGTGTAAAATAATTTTATAAATGATCTTTTGTACTTTAGGACATTAAATTGTACAACTTTTGTATATATAAAAGCTTAGGAACTTTCTGTTTAGCAGGAAGGCAACACATTCCTACACTTTTAATGTATATGTTTGTTATAATGTCCATGTAAACATGCCCTATGTTTGTGCCTTTTAATTAGTTTGTCTCAATAAACAAAATGTAGAGAAAAATATGTAGCTATGACTTTGTTACAACTGTTCCTATTCACAGTACAAAGATGGTTTGTTTTTAATCTGTAGAGCATTATGTGTGGACTACTGGAAGGACTTGTGTAGGGAAGGCCCATGCATGGCCCTGCTGAGGCCTGGATTGGGCCGGTAGTGGCCACATTTGGAGGAAGCCCACATTTCCTGGCATGCAGCCCCAGGACTGGGTTCTGGCTCTGCCTGCTGGGACCTGTCATCTCTCTGGCTGGGCTGGCGGTAACCATCCACCATGATTCAGACAGCCCAGACTTCCTCCACAGTGGCCTAAGAAGCAGTCCTCAGTGGGGGCAGGTGTGGACCCTACCCCCAGGCTAGAGTGTGGTCGTCAGAACCCTAAAAGTATTAGTTCTTTAAAAAAAAAAAAAAAAAAAAAAGATATATACTAGAAATGATTGTTTTATCAATTCATTGTATAATAAACAGGAGTGAAACTTCATTGTATGACTTCAGTTAAAATGCTATTTTGTATGCATTCTTTATTCACTTAAGAAGCTTGTCTGCAATAATAAAGCCACGTCGTGTCTTCTTTTGGGAGGGAGAGAGTTGGCAGGAAGGGGGTGGTGGTGGGCCACTGAGACGGGGGCCAAGTAGGTTGTGTGGTGAGATTCTCCCGTGTCTTGGAACTGGAATTGAGTTTTGATGCTGATGAACTGATTCAACCAAGTGTTGAAGGCACGACGGCCACCGCGCTACGAAAAAGCAGAGTTTGTTTTTCCCTTCTGGTTGTAACCTGGTTGAGAGCTTCCCTTTATCAGATTGGCAGCTAAACAGTTGTATTAGATAATCCTCAAATCTGACATCCAGCCTGTTACGCTCTAGGGCTCGCTGCTTGGCCTGCATTTGCCTTTTATTGTATACCCATTTCCCTCCTAAGGTGTGCTCCTAAATGAAGGTTTCTATGTAAGCAGATAATGATTTTTCCTGTCAATACCAGCACTGTATTACTAACATGCAAAATACTGCAGATTTATTTTGACAAATTAAAGTTAACCGGTCACAAATGTTATGATGGATTGATTAATATCTCAGAAGCTTCACCAGTTCACTCTGATGGTAGAAAAAATTTTAAAAGCACTGCTGCTCCAGGTGTACCCATCGGTATGGGGTTGGAGAAAGGGGGAGGGAGTACTGTCAGACTGCTTGGTACTGAGCTCCTACTGAGAAGGGAGGGTGGAAACATAACCGATTGACTTGCAGGAGACGTACTCCTGGTCAGCTTGAGGAAAAGCCAGGAAGCCAGGCCTTGGGGTAGTGGCCACAGGCATAGGCCCCTATTCTACCGAAAAGGAAAAATAGGTTTAGAATGCTTCTCATGCTCTAGAACCTGGTTTCTTTACTTGTAAAGGGGTTTAGGCTGGGTCTCCTACCCATCTGTGTTCAACTAGATTCATCAGATGTCCTTTGGGTACCAAACATGTGCCAGGCACCGTTGGGCAGTAAGAGGGGCTTATAAAGGCGATTCAAGTGTGGTTGCTGCCTCCAGGGAGGCTGTTAAGAGAAACATGGTGCGTACTCAAGTGACAGCAGATTCAGCTGAATCTGACAC
The DNA here is from genome assembly GCF_922984935.1 of Meles meles. Classification (NCBI taxonomy): domain Eukaryota; kingdom Metazoa; phylum Chordata; class Mammalia; order Carnivora; family Mustelidae; genus Meles; species Meles meles. The sequence continues at coordinate 32,156,346 of NC_060083.1, forward strand.
CTCATTTAGTGAAAAAGTCTTGGATACCTACATTTGTTTTATATAGAATTGAGCCTTCCCAGACTTTTTCTGATAATTGCTTTAGTGTCTATTGACTCAGTGAAAACAGCTGGAGAAAAAGTGTTTCTCGTGTTGTTTGTCTGGAAACGGGAAGTTTTATTTCACTGAGTTGCTAGTTAATCTTTACAGCCCTGGCTGTCCAAGTCTCTGCTCTTTTCAAGGGGTCCTGCAGTTTGGTCCTCTCTAGAGAGATCTGGGTTCAGGATGTAGAGGGGGTAGTGAAGGTTTTCCCTGAAGTGTCCTCAAGGATCCCTAGACAAAAGTCCTGTGTGTTCATGAGATGTAATCCCTTCCCCCACCCCCAATAAATCTGGCCCTCGGTCCTGCACGCTTTCCATTTCCTCCTTAAAGAGTCTTATAGCCTGCATGAATGCCATTTGTTCCCATTTGAGCCTGTAAGTCTCCCCCACAGCAGGGCTGACCCTGGCAGATTACTGGATAATCTCCCCCGGTCTTGTAAAAAATGGAGGTGGGGGCAGGTCAGTGTGGGATGGTTCCAGACCCAGTACTGATTGACTTTGTGTATTCATCTGGATGCTAGCCTCTCCTGTTACCCACTCTTGGGCAGTCAGACCTATTTAGTTCCCAGGGAAGGAATGGGGAGACAGTCAAAGGCTTTGCTTTGAGTTTTTGTGTAGTCTAGCCTAACCTGTCACGGGCTGGCTAGTTAGCTTTTCCTTTCTCCAAACGGGCACTTAACCCAGATCTTGGCCTTGGACCGTGAGGGTCAAGTATACTTCACTTTACAAAAACTGCTGTGTCATGGTAAGAGAAGAGATTTTTCACACTTCAGATTCTGTATCACCACTGACTTGCATCATCATTTCAGAAATTATCTTCATCCTTGATTATCCTAAATTGACGTCCCATCTCCTTTCCAATTCCTAAAGATCTGTTGGAAGAGTGCATAAAATAAGAATTTAAAATCACTATTCTTATTGGAATGAATCCTTTCTAAGTATGTAACTGCCAGCTATGCAGAAGGAATTCTCTGGAGCGTTTTTGTAAATTTATATTCTTTCTGGATTTTTCTCAAATTGAGTTTCATCTGCATTTGGCTGCATCAGCCCTGTTACCTGTATGTCATTTTCCCCCTAAACATATTTATAAAGAACCTGGAGCAAGAACTACCAGGCTAAAGATGGACACTTGAGACCAACATTGTGTTCTGCCAGTGAGCTATTCCTTTGGCATGGCAAATGCAGAGGACAAGCAAACCAAGGGGCAAAGAAAGGGACATGCCCTCCAAGTGATTGTTCCATCAGCTCTGTCTGAAAGTCAGTGCCCAGGTATAAGACTGCTCATGGAGAGAGGAGCCAGTCTCAGGAACTGGGATGCAAAGTTAAATCTTCATCAATCTTTGGGGCAATCAGGGGAGCCACCAAAGCCACAGTCACTTTAATCCTCTGAGAGATCTGACTTGAAGGAGCCTAGATACCCAAGGCCCTTGCTTATAAGCCAAGAAATTCCTAGCTTTGTTAATGGTGGGGAAAGAGCCAGAGAGACATCAACTTTGCTTAATGAAGAGGAGGGAGAGTGGGAAGAGGGAAATGGGGGACTTGGAGGTTAGGAAGAGGCCCAGGAAGGAGAGAGAGATTTTGGAGACAATGTCCTTGTGCTTCCTGTGGTGTAACCATCACCCTGATCCCCTTCCCTCTCCATTCATCTGTCTTGGGCTGGACATGATTGCTCCAGGGACTCTGAGACAGGCTGCTAGTCCAAGTCAGCTGTGGTCATTTCCGCTTCAGTCAATGAGCAGAAAAGATGTGTTTTTTAGCTATAAAAAAGACAGCATCAGTAGGTGAAGAAACAGACAAGATTTAAGAGATTAGTATGGAATCCCCCAAGGTGGACCCATGAGCCACTTTCAGCTGAAGAGGTGGGGGTCCCCCTTCCTGGAATCCCAGAGATTCATCCCAAGAGAGTAGGCCCTGACTCACAGTGGCCTGTCCAACACAAGAGAAGTTCTGCCACATTGTCAACACCAGAAGCTCTGTGGCTGTGAAGGAGCTCTGCGGGAGGAAAATGGGGCAAGGCTGGAGTTGGGGATGAGAGCAAAGGAGACAAAATCTTTCTATATGCTGTTTCCAGACCTAGAATGTCCTCCCCAGGGTTGCCTGGGTGGCTCAGTTGGTTAAACATCTGCCTTTGACTCAGGTCATGATCCCGGGGTCCTGGGACCAAGTCCCGCACTGGGGCTGCTTCTTCCTCTCTCGCTCTACCTCAAAGAAATACAATCTTAAACAAAAAAAAAAAAAAAAAAAAAAATGTTCTCCCAACAGGCCACCCTTCAACACATTTGTTCTATTGTGAACCACTAAATATCCTGCAAAATCAATTTAAATCTTGCTTCCTCTGAAACTTTCCCCATAACATTAGGCAGTTGGCTGATTCCTCCTCAGTATAATAGGAGGAGTTGGGAGATGCCCAAATAAAGTGGAGGTAGTCTAGCACCCTCTGCTTTCTAAGTTCAGCTGTAGGTCCCATGCCCCTTAAATCTCTGGTTCCAAATTAGTGGGGCCACGGCACCTGGGGTTTTGCTGACTTTCCTTTGTATGGATGAAGTCCCATGTCTGGGAAACCTGAAACACAGAAAAGAACTAAGTACCAAGGCCAGAAACAGCAGCGACAAGTAAGTGAGACCCCCAGAGGATCCCGAGCAGGGTGAGACCTGGCATAAGGCCCCTGTAATACAGGGTTGCAATCTGACAAGCCTGGATATAAATCCAGGCTGTGCCACCTGAAGCTGTGTGATCTTGGGCAAGATGCGTAGCCTCGCTGGCCTCCGTTTGCTCAGCTATAAAATAATGATAACAAGAATGGATCCCCGGGGCGCCTGGGCGGCTCAGTGGGTTAAAGCCTCTGCCTTCCGTTCAGTATCCTGGGATCGAGCTCTCTGCTCAGCGGGGAGCCTGCTTCCTCCTCTCTGCCTGCCTCTCTGCCTACTTGTGATCTCTGTCTGTCAAATAAATAAATAAAATCTAAAAAACCCAACAAAACAAAACAATGGATTCCCACCTCCACCTGCTCCTCCTATTTCCTGTCTCAGTAACAGCGACATCAGTCTCCTCGGAGGAAGGAATCGCGTTCTCTGTAAGACCTACAAAGGAGCTGAATGCTTTCCGGCATGGCTCCCCCACCTCTCAGATTTTGAGGAAGAGCATCCAGCACAGTGACCAGAGCCCCATCTAAGAATGAGAAAGTTAGCTGGAAGACCCATCTCCCAAAAAGCAGCTAACTGAAGGCTGGCCAGAGATGTGGACGGAGGGTTCAGGTTAGACCCCGGGAAGAACCACCACGCTGGGAGGCCTGGAAGAGCTGCCACGCTATGTGCCTATCTGGGGATTGCGCATCTTGCTTCACAGAAGTCATTCCATCTCGCCTCCTCCCCCCACATGTATTACATCTCGACAAGACGCCTGTACCCCTCACGCTTCTCTGCGGTCCCGCCATCCTGACAATCAGAGAGTTAGCTCTTCTTAAAGCTGGCACAGAGCTGACCTCCTACCTTCCCAAGAGGAAAGGAAGCGCCGCCTCCTACCCCGGCCGGATCGGGGAGAGAAACCTGACAGTCTTCTTACACCTGCTTCCCCTGCTCTCCCGAAGGAAGGCGTTCTGGACTCGGGCTCTCAAAGAGGGGAACCCCGCAGAGAGCGTGGCAAATGTGGCTTTTGCCAGGGCGGCCTCGGTCAAGCTACTGTGGTTTCCAGACTGCCAAGACTAGCGTCCTCTACCGTTTGGCCAGATCTACTTCGCCGACCTCCTCTCGGCGATCCATACCTCCTCACGCCGGAACCCCGCGCCAGGGCCGACTAGAGTTACTGCAGGGCGGCGGGGGAGCCGCGGCTAGCCTCCCACCCGGCTCGTGTGGGCCCCGCCCCGAGGAGAGCATCGCCGAGCCGGGATTGGGTGAAATCTCCTTCCTGCGTTCTGATTGGCCAGGCGCGGGTGCTCATTCACCCAGAGCAGTCCTCGGGCTGAAGTTGTCCAGCGCCACTTCACTTCTCTCTGCACAATCGTTGTGCGCCTTCCATGTAAGTAGATAAAACGCAGTTCTATGCTTCCACACATGAGGTGCCGCCGAACACAGTGACGGCTCCGGAACGATGGCCGAACCTGTCGGTTTATTGTATCCAAGCACCCAAATCACACAGGTGCGGCGAAAAGAGAGAAGCTTGTGGGGAGCCGGCGGGGAGGACTGAGTTTTGCATCCCGGGGGGATGACCACAGATCCTCTTGGAATTCCCTTTGCGGGGGTATCTTTTCAGAAGACTCGCCGCTGCTAGAACCGGCCCTTTCTACCGCCTGCACTTCCATTTCATATTTCATTGCCTTCTGTCATCTTTCTTTATATGCTAGGAATACTTTTCTTTCTCGGTTTTGTTTGTTTGTTTGTTTTTGTTTTTGTTTTTGTTTTTGTTTTAATGTGGTTAAATACTCCTGCTCACGAGGACCCTCGGAGAAAAAGCTGATTGCAGGGCTTGGACACGGAACACATAAAGTGAGCCTGGAACGTTTTTGAAAAGCTTTTTATTTGGAAATAATTTCAAAATTACAAAAGGTTGCAAAAAGGAAAAGAGTACCAAAAACACCTGTATACCCTTTGCCTAGATTCACCTATTGTTAACATTATATCCTTTGTTTAATCACATATGGCCTCTCTAACTTTTTTTTTTTTTAACCTTTACAGGGTTTCATACCTCATGGTCCTTATCCCTAAATTCTTCTGTAGTTCCTAAAAATAGAGATACACTCTTACACTCTTAAGAACTTTATACACTTACATTGACATAATACTTTTATTTAATCTACCATCCATCTTCCCGTTTTGTCCATCCTTGATATCATTTTCTCCCCTCCAGTACAAGGTCTAGTCTAGGGTCAGCTATGGCATTTAGTGGTGGTGTTTCTTTATTTTTTTTAAAAATATTTTATTTATTTGACAGAGAGAAATTACAACTAGGCAGAGAGGCAGGCAGAGAGAGAGGAGGAAGCAGGCTCCCTGAAGAGCAGAGAGCCCGATGTGAGGCTCGATCCCAGGACCCTGGGATCACGACCTGAGCCGAAGGCAGAGGCTTTAACCCACTGAGCCACCCAGGCGCCCCGGTGTTTCTTTATTTTTAAAGTGGGCTTCATGCCCAGAGCAGGGCTTGAACTCATGATGCTGAGATCAAGGTCTGAGCTGAGATCAAGAGTCAGATGCTTCACCAACTGAGCTGCCAAGGCACCCTGTTGGTTGTGTTTCTTTAGACTCCTTAAATCTGGAACATTTACATAACTGGCATATTATTATCATTATTATTATTACTATTATTATTGACCCCTGCCTTTTTTTAATAGAATGTTCCTCATTTTGTGTTTATCTGATGTTCCCCCTGGTTACATTGAGATAATGCATTTCTCAGCTGGCATACTGCTGAGGCAATGTGTACTCAGGATATCATATCTGGAGGCTCATGATGGCCCTCTGTCCCCTGCAGATGATGTTAATTTCAATCATCCAGTCAAGGTGTTGCCCTGTTTCTCCATTCTATAATTACTTTTCTCCCCCTGGCAAATAATAAGGAGTCTGGGGAAACACTTTAATACCCTTTAAGTATCCTGGGGGCACCTGCGTGGCTCAGTGGGTTAAAGCCTCTGCCTTCGGCTCAGGTCATGATCTCAGAGTCCTGGGATCGAGTTCCGCATCCCTGCTCAGCAGGGAGCCTGCTTCTTCCTCTCTCTCTCTCTCTCTCTCTGCCTACTTATAAAAAATAAATGAAATATTTTTAAAAGACCCTTTAAATATCCTGTTTCTCATCAAAATTTCCCCCTAGATTTAGTGTCCACTGATGGTCTGACTCGATGTTTACCATGGTGGTGTAAGCATCTCTTTGCACAAGAAGGTAGGGATGGGAATATAGGAAGGAAAATGGGAGCATACTGAAAGAACATAGGAGCAAGCAAATAGCCAAATCTGGAATAATCTAAGCATCAAAATAAATAATGCTAATAAATTACAAGCCATTGAAGGAAAGTAATAATGCATGAATCCATAATAAAGAAACGTCTGTATCCTCCTGTTCCTTTAAATGCCAGTGCAGCCTTCTAGTGAACTGACCCTATGGGGGTAGAGGTGCCCCCCTGGGCTATTATATTGGCTGTGTCTCACCTCTGTTTTTTTTATGTTTTTTTTTTAAATATTTTATTTATTTGACAGAGAGAAATCACAACTAGGCAGAGAGGCAGGCAGAGAGAGAGGAGGAAGCAGGCTCCCTGCGGAGCAGAGAGCCCAATGTGGGGCTTGATCCCAGGACCCTGGGATCATGACCTGAGCCGAAGGCAGAGGCTTTAAGCCACTGAGCCACCCAGGCGCCCCTGTGTCTCACCTCTGACCCAACCCCATCATGCGACACTTTGCTGACTAGGGAATGGTGTTGAACTGAGCCCTGGCCTCTACCTCCCCCTGACCCAAAAAGAGCAGTCCCTGCAGGCTCAAAGATGGGACCTGGGGCTCAGGGTCTGAATCCGGGGAACCCAGTCCTGCCAGATGTTCAGGGTCCCCCTGTCCCAAGGGCTCAGCCCTGCTGGAGGGTTCTGTTTTCCCTTTTAAAGAGACACCCAGTAAATATAATCTCCCTCGAAGACAGCACTCAGCCCTCTAGGGTCCTCTGTCCACCACCTTGGAACTGGCTGTGGTACAATCCCAGGGAAGCTCTCCTGCCAAAGAATAAGACATTTGTGCCTTTCGACTAGTGGCCAGACGTAGTGTCAGCTTCCTGTCCTTCTTTTCCTGGCCATTGACAGGACCAGCTGAGAGCCTCCCTCTCCAAGCAAGTAGGAGCCCTCCCCAGATGTTCCTTCACCTGTGCTTCTGCTCCCCAAATCCCGCTCAGGAATATTCACCTTGCCCCATCCCCAAGCTCCTCCATGAATCACTATTACTAGGAAGAACCAGATTTAAACATCTTGGACTCAACTGATCTCAGGCAGGCCTCTTGAGAATTATATGAATGACAATAAGCAAAACAGGCGCCCTTCTTTGAGTGTATTAAAGTGATGCGGATTTGATTCTGCAGCCAGGCCACTTGCATCCCTATTCCAGCTCTGCAAAGAAACTTGGACCAGGCACTTAATTTCCCTGTGCCTCAGTTTCCTCATCTGTGAACAAGGCTTAATGGTAGTACCTACCATAGGGCTGTTGACAAATAAATGAGATAAGAATGTGAATGTTGGGGGTATCTGGTTGGTTCAGGCAGTGGAACATGCAACTCTTGATCTCATAGTCCTGAGTTCAAGCCCCACATTGGGAGTAGAGTTTTTTAAAAATAGCAATAATTGAGGTGCCTGGGTGGCTCAGACTGTTAAGCATCTGCCTTTGGCTCAGGTCATGACCCCAGGGTCCCAGGATGGAGTCCTGTATTTAGTGTCCCTCCCCATGCTCATGCTCGCTCTCTCTCTCTCTCAAATAAATAAATAACATCTTTTTAAAAAGAATGTAAACATTATCTGGCACATATTAAGTGTTATGTGTTTGATTTTATAATAATTATAATTTTTCTCTGCAGGAATGTAGGGAAGGGTGTGGACTCTGGAGTCACAGGCTGCGTTTACATCATGTTCTCCCACTTATGGTCGCAAGTTGGGCAAAGCTTTTTTTTTTTTTTTTAAAGATTTTATTTATTTATTTAACAGACAGAGATTACAAGTAGGTAGAGAGGCAGGCAGAGAGGGGAGGGGGGAACAGGCTCCCCGCTGAGCAGAGAGCCCAATGCGGGGCTCGATCCCAGGACCCTGGGATCATGACCCGAGTTGAAGACAGAGGCTTTAACTCACTGAGCCACCCAGGTGCCCCTGGGCAAAGCTTTTGACCTTCCTGTGTCTCAGTTTCTATATCTGCACTTGATCTTAGCCAAAAGGCTGAGAAGCAATTCAGTTTCCATATTTGTAAACTAGAAGTAAAAAATAATGCCTACCTCTTAGGGTTTTTCTGGATTAAATGAGCTAACATGTGCAAAAGTGCTTAAAGCAAGGTCAGACACATAGCAAATGTTTGCAAAACTTTATCATCTATTTTTTTTTTTTTTAATTTTTAAGTGATCTCTATGCCCCACATGGGGCTCGAACTCACGACCCTGACATCAAGAGTCTCAGGTTCTAATGACTGGGCCAGCCAGGCGGCCCATACTATTATTATTTCTAGTGGGGAGAAAGGTGTTATTCTTACTGTCATTTTAGACCTGAGAAAACTGAGACTCAGGTTAAGTATTCCGCTGGCAAACAGTGGCACAGGAGGGATTTATTTGTACCCTGCTTTGATTGGCTCAAAAGTCCGGGAGCTTCACCGTTACACCATAGTTTAGGGAGCATTTAGGAGGAAGAAGGAATCTGCTGCTCCTAGCGTGGACTGAACCTTTAGCCTCTCTGATAGATTTATACCAAACGCTCAGCTCCAGGCTGGCTTTCTGCAGGAGCTGGCCTGGTGCAGGACCCAGGGACCTCTCTGCCTCAACCTGTGGCATTGTGAGGAAACTCGAAGTACACGTTAATATTCTATTTTGAAATCCAGGCCTGTGCCTGGAGCATAGCCCTTGTCTGCAGATTTCTTAGTTTGCTATTCCACGCCATTCACTGTCAACCCTGCTCCCCATTCCAGCCTCATCCTGCTGTGTTAGCCCCACACCCGTCACACGCACCCTGCTGCTGTTGCCAGCCCGCCCTCTCTGCACTCTGGCCTCGCGGGTTTTCACCCACGTCCAAGCCCGCCACAGCACCCCCAACTCTGGGTCCCTGCTCCAGCTGTGCCCCAGATGCCGTACTCTTCTCCCCAGTTACGGCTGTTTCCTGCTTTCCGGGCCTGCCCAGAAGCCGGTCCATCAAAGGAGCCCTCTCTGCCCTCTCCCCACGAGAACGCGCCACTTCCTCGCTGTGCGGCCCCAGGACCCTCCGCTCACACCTTGAAGTCCATCAGTATCACGCCCTTCCTTGGATGAGTTGCTGGCAGCTCTGCATCTACTCTCCCCTTAGACTTAGGGGGTGAGGAGGAGCCATATACTGTTCATTTTGCGGGGGGCTCAGTAGGGGTGTGTGGGAGGTAGACAAAAATGGTCCTGGAACTGGGTTGAAGCCACCTAAGTTAAACACAATTATGAGGGTGCGTGGGTGGCTCAGTGGGTTAAAGCCTCTGCCTTCAGCTCAGGTCATGATCTCAGGGTCCTGAGATCGAGCCCCGCATCCGGCTCTCTGCTCAGCCGGGAGCCTGCTTCCCCCGCCCCCCAACTCTCTCTGCCTACTTGTGATCTCTGCCTGTCAAATAAATAAATAAATAATCTTAAAAAAAAAAAAAAACCTCGATTATGGAAGAAATGTATTTATGTTTGAATTTCCTCCTTCTCATCACAGGGATCCTGAAGGCTCAGCATAGGCAGATGCATATACAGGATTATAAAGGAAAGTATGGTCACTGTAGGAAATTTAGAAAGTTGTGAAAAATACCACTAATAATCACATTCTTAAAGATTTTATTTGTTTATTATTTTAGAGAGAGAAAGCACGTGGCGTGAGCAAGCATGGCAGAGGGGGAAAGAGAGAGAAAGAACCCCAAGTAGACTCCCGCTGAGCTGGGAGCCCCACACAGGGCTCCGTCTCAGACCCTGAGATCATGACCTGAGCTGAAACCAAGAGTCAGATGCTTAATCGACTAAGCCACCCAGAAATCTCTAATTAATAATAATTATTAATAAAATAAAAGTAATATATAAAACTCTCATCTAACAACTTGTTCACAAGTTGGCATATTTTCTTCTATGTTTATAATTAACTAAATAAAGATAAATGGGCCCATACTGCATAAACTGTTTTGTTGCCTCCCTTTTGCATAACATACCATGAACTTTTATTTTTTTAGATTTTATTTATTTATTTGACAGAGGGAGAAAGAGCACAAGCAGGGGGAGCAGCAGGCAGAGGGAGAAGCAGGCTCCCTGCTGAGCAGGAAACTTATGTGGGGCTCCATGCCAGGACCCTGGGATCATGACCTGACCCAAAGGCAGACGCTTAACTGACTGAGCCACCCAGGTGCCCCTCATGAGCATCTTTATAGACACTATCTTTACAAATAATCTTAATGGTTACCTGTAATTTCATTTATGTATGCCTGATTTCCATTCCACTGCCTTGTAGAGGACAAGCTGGCAGCCACTGGACAGGAGGGCAGGACCCCTGGAACCTTACAAACTGGTATCAGTGAAGAAAAGACAGGTGTTTGTAAGGGCAAGCCAGACGCATCTCACCCACCTGTCAGGGGTCTGTCCTTCGGCAAATACTCACAGACAAACCCTGGCTTTTGATGGTCCAGCTTGTGATTTTTCGACTTCTGATGGTGCAAAGACCATAGGCATGCAGTAGAAACTGTAATTTGAATTGTGAATTTGGATCTTTTCCCGGGCTAGTGAGATGTGGTGCAATGCTTTCCTGTGATACGAGGCAGCAGGACACAGCTCCCAGCCAGCCCCGAGACTGGGAGAGTCACAACTGAAATGTACCGATCACCCTTGTGTACCCACACAACCATTCTGTTTTTCACTTTCAGCACAGTATTCAATCAACTACGTGACATAGTCAACACTTGATTATCAAGTGGGCTTTGGGGAAGGTGACTTTGCCCAGCTGGAGGCTGAAGTCAGTGTTCTGAGCACAGTTAGGGCAGCTCTGGAGTTTCTATGTATTCAATGCGTTTTTGACTTAGGATAATTTCAATTTATGATGCATTTATTGGATGGAACGCCACTATAAGTTGAAGAAGATCCAGACTCAGCTCATGGGGCCTGCCAGACTGGGAGTACAGTGACTGAGACAGAAGACACCCCCTGCCTCCCAGGAGCTCATGTGGAGAGCAACTATAATACCCCAACCCGGTAGGAGGGGCAGAGGGAACCCCAGGGAGCGGTTCGCTATGTAAGGGAAGAAAGGTTCTCAGAAAGTGCTAGAGGCATGGCATTTGTGCTGGGGCTCTGGGAAAGGGGTGAGGAGCCCGGGGGTCCTCTCAGATGAAGTCAGACTGGGAAGTCAATCCCACAGACATTCATCTAGTTACCATCAATGGAGGGGGTTGTTTCCACATTCTTTAAAATTAAAAAATGTTTCCATTGTTCCCATGTTTCACCCATGTGTTTTTTCAAAATTCCCATGTGTTACCACTGTTACTCCTCTGAGTTTTTTGGTCAGATCCGTGAAGATGGAGAAAAGGATAGGATTACCCAAATTATCTGGATGTTTACACCACTTTCTTTTCCACCTCTGGCCTGATTAAGAGGCTTTTGGTGATTGTAAAAGGAGTGGGTCTCTTGGTGGCTGAGACAATGTGGTTGTTTCCACAGCCACAGCCACGTGTTCTTGTCCACGATGTGTGCCCCAGCATTTGTGTGGGGCTGCGGGAGTCCCAGGAGGGAAATGTCCTATTTTCCCTGGGGTCCAGCTGAGACCCGCTGTCTCGTGAGACCCGCTGTCTCCAAGCTTGAGCCACAGCTCTCCAGCAGCCTCAGCCTCATGGCAAACATGGGACATGGCAGACACACCCCCATTTTTTTTAAAATATTTTATTTATTTGACAGAGAGAAATCACAACTAGGCAGAGAGGCAGGCAGAGAGAGAGGAGGAAGCAGGCTCCCCGCAGAGCAGAGAGCCCGATGTGGGGCTCGATCCCAGGACCCTGGGATCATGACCTGAGCCGAAGACAGAGGCTTTAACCCACTGAGCCACCCAGGCGCCCCGACACACCCCCATTTTATCTGTGCTTAATATAGCCACAGACTTGTCCAGAAAGCTTTCCTCACCTTCCCATTTCCTCTGTGGGAACAGCAAGTGGTCTTGACTGTTCTAGCATGGGGGGAGAGGGTGAGGACCGGGAAGGGCCTCTTGAAGGAATTTAGATTTTATTCTCCAAGCCACAGGGTGTCATCCATATCTTTCAACAAGACAGAAACATGGGCAGTCTTGGCTTTAGCAGGTAAGTGCACTGGAGGGGATGGATTGAAAGGTGGGGGTGGGGCAGGTTCCAGAGAAATTAAGGAAGTAGGAACCCCTCAGGGGTTTATTTTTATTTTTATTTTTTAAAGATTTTATTCATTTTCTACAGAGAGAGAGAGAGAGAGAGAGAGAGATCACAAGTAGGCAGAGAGACAGGGGGAAGCAGGCTCCCTGCTAAGCAGAGAGCCCAATGCGGGACTCGATCCCAGAACCCTGAGATCATGACCTGAGCCGAAGGCAGAGGCTTAACCCACTGAGCAACCCAGGCGCCCCCCCTCAGGGGTTTAAAGTAGGAGAGGAGAAAGGCAGCTTGTGAGGTTGGTAGCTCAAATGAATGGGAGGTGCCCACCTTCAAGTAACTGGCAAAGGAGGATGTGGAGGTCATGGGTTCCAGGCTTGCCATACTGGAGGTGAGGTGGCTCTGGGCCAGCCTGTCCATGGCAGCCATGCATTCCAGTCAGGAGCTCAGGAGAGGGAGCTGGTACCAGAAGGGAAGGCATCGCTGACAGCAGATGCCTTAATGCCATTATCAATAACGATGATTCTAGCCACTCTAGAACATTCCACGTGTCAGGCAGTGTTCTGGGCACTCCACGTGTGGACTGGTTTCATTCTCACCACAATCTTTTGAGGTAGGCACTGTTGTGAGCTCCAAATATAAGGGAGGAAATGGAGGCACAAAGGAAGTTCAGTAACTGCCCTGGAAACATGCAGCTAGCAAGTGGAACAGCCAGGGGTTGGTACCCTCTGCACTCTAGCCCCGCTGTGAGAACATCCTGGGAACGGTGGGATCTCAGGGAAACTAAAGAGGATTGTGCCCCGGAGAAGCTCTTGGAGCAGACAGAGCCAAAGAAAGGCAGGAGCTGATAGGAAAACATTGTCAAGGGCATGGAGGGTTGCAAGGGGGTAGAATAGGGCAGGGAGGAGGCCCTGGGTGGAAATGACTGGGGGGATGGTTGGTGCCCCTGCTGAGAGCTGTCCCCCCCCCCCCCAGAATGCTGGGGGAAGAGGCCAGACTGCAGGATGGGGGGGGGGGGGCTGAGGAATTAGACAGAGTATGGAGTATGTCTGGTTTCTTTTTAGAGGAAGTCTATTGAGGAATGGGCAAGAGAGAACCAGGGTGTGGCCTGAGGGCAGGGCAGGGCAGGATCGGGTAAAATGCTTCTTAAAAAGGGGGCATCCTTCAGGTTTGTAGGTATGAAGCAGACAGAAGGGGAGAAATAAGAACTGGTGGAGTCTCCTGGAGCAGGAGGGTTGGGCTTGAAAGTGCAGGGACATCTCATCCTCTGAGATGAGCTTAGACTCATCCTGCCTGACCCAAGGCAGAAGCTGGGGAATAAGATAGTCAATAGAATGTAGGTCAAAGGAAACTGAGGACCAAGGTTTCCAGCTGCCAAGCCAGAGGAGGAGGAGCAGGCTTGGGGAGGGAAGAGCTCTGAGCTGGATTCCAGACTCCTTGCTTATGAGATGTTCTGGAGACCTGAAGGCCTGGCCTGGGAACCTGGGGAGCTCACAGCTCAGAGGCAGTGGCGGGAGTGAGGGAGGTTACCCAGGGGGCTGTAAGAGGCAGGGGAGGGGACTGAGGAAGCGTTTCCAGGAAGACAGCCCTGAACGGAAGAGTAGGTTAGCAATGCCCAAAACGTGTCCTTCAAGGAAGAGCATCCACTCGAGTGACTGGTTTCATTTGATGGCTCTATTAAATATACATTAAAAGATTTTATGGACACTCCGAGGGGAATGCAAAGAGGGGTATCTCCAAGGTTGCCCTTGCATTTTGTAGGCTCTGAAATGCCAAAGCGACAGGGAGGAACTGCAGAAGGATCCTGCAAGTAAGCAGAAAAGGGGCAGATGAATTGCATTGTGGGCAGGAGTGAAGTAACACCTGCAATGACTTGATCTAGAAGACTGGCAAGGAGGGTCAGTCTCAAGCCCACAGTCACAACTTCAGGACCACAGCCAGGAATCAGCATAGAGGCATGAATCAGTCTGTCTAGATTGAGGATCTTTAACCTGGGGTCTAGGGACTACCTCCTGGGGTTTCAAGCCCCTCCCCCCCATCAATGTATCTCCAAGTGAAGGAGCATGAGAAGAGGGGGTGGGAGGAGACTGGAGATCCTCAGAGGGTCTGGGAACCTAGTTCTGGAGCTGTGCCCATCAGGTAACCTGATGTGGAACCTCCCCAGGGAGGGTGTGGCTGAGGCTTCCCCCCACTCCCGAGTTCCCAACTCGCTAAAGAAACTTTCCCTTGACATGCAAATGATGGAAACACACGGTGACTGGGGCACTTTGGTTTGTGGTTTTTACCATCAGATGTCTTTGTGGCTGAGCAAGCTGATCTGTCTCCGCAGAGCTAGGGGACGGCAAGCCCTCAAGAGAAGAGAGGAGGGTATTCCCTGGAGTCTGAGCCCAGATGGGAAGTGGGCCTCTAAGGCCCGCTTGTCTCAGAGGAGGGTGCAGATCCGGAACTGTACCCTCTTCAGGGCTCCCAGGGCGCGCCTCTTCAGTGCAGGCCGTTGGGCTGTCCCCATCTGCCCCACCCTTCCTACCCTCAAATTGGGAGTCTGAAAGCAAACCACGTGGAAAAAGGACAAAGTTGATTTCCCATTTATTGAACAAGTTTTTCTGTGGGAAATCTCGGGGCTCAGGAGCCCCCGAAGTAACCGGGGATGCCGGGAGGAGCTGGGGACATGGCAGGAGGGATTTGATGATGTGTGATGGGTAACAGCTTCGATCTCCTGATCCCCTCCTCACCATCTCCTCTGACCTCAGCGTTGGGTTTCCTTTCCGGAACCCTGACTCCCAGGGGCCGCCCCTCCCCCACTCCCCAGCCGTCCCGGGCCCAAATGTGCGACCGCACTCCGCACCCGGGGGTGGGGGGTGGGGGCGGCCCAGCTCTTAGGTTACCCTCCGAGCCGAGGGCTCGGGTCCCCGCTCCCCACCCCTCCCCCCATCTCCGGGGTCGCCTTCCCGGCGCCGGTCCCCAAGCAAGGAGGGAGGGAGGGGCAGGACGCCCCGCAACCCGCCCTGTGCGGGGAGACCGAGGCTCCTCTCTCACGCGCTCCGGTCCGCCAGCGGGGACTCAGGGCAGCCGGCGCGGAAGGGGAAGAGGGTGGGGGGGGGAACCTTTCTAACTCTCCCCCGGTGCCCCCCGGCCCCGCTTCCTCCGGCTTCCTCCACCCCATTCCCGCTCCCCTCCTCTCTCGGAGGGGGTCGGGTCTCCGAGCGGGTCTGGGGGCGCCGCGGCCCGGCCCGCGCCCCGCCCGCGGCCCCGCTCCTCCCCGCGCGGCCCCACTTGTGGCCCCGCCGGCGGCCGCGCAGGGACAGCTGCATTTCTCGCCGCCCGCCGCTAGGAAGCTGGCCTCGCCTCGCATTCTCCGCCTCCCGCGCCCCAGCCGCGCCGCCGCGCCGGGCCCGCCGCCGCCACCGCCGCCACCGCCGCCGGATCGCGGCCCCTCCCCCGCCCGCCGGCCCCTCGGGCCCGCGGGGAGCGGACGCGCGTGGCGGCTGCTCGGTAAGACCCTCCCTTCGCTCCCCAGCGCGAGCCGCCTCCGGCCCGGTCCGGCGGCCCCACCTTCTCGGGCGCGGATCTCCGCGGCGCCGCCGGGAGGGCCGAGCGGGCGCGAGTTTGATTCCCGGTGCTGCTGCCGCGGCTCCCACGGAGCCCGCGCAGCCCCGGGCGCACACGCGGCGGGGTCCCGGCCCTCGCCCCCTCCCCTCGACTCCCACCCTCCTCGCCCAGGCCGTGGGCGCGCGGGCCGGGCGGGCACCGGGGGGGTGGGGTGGGGAGCGGGGCTGGGAGGTAGGGGGGTGGTCGCAGGCCGGCGGGCGGCGCGGGGAAGGGCTGCAAGGCCTCCCCCGGCGGGCGCCACCCTGAGCCCCCGCCCCAGCCGCTCCCCCTTTTGTGTGGGCGCCCCTCGCAGCGCTGCTCCGGCCTGGGGGCGCTGGCTGGTGGGGGGCGCCTGCCGGGGGCAGAGCTCCTTCTAGGAGGAGGGGAGGCTGGCTTCCTGTCCCTGCCGGTGTCACAGGTCGGTTCAGCCCTTTCTGGTCCCACCCGGTCCCCTGGGAGCTGCATCTCCCGGTGACTCTCTAGGGAAAGTTCAGAACGCGCTGTCCCCGCCCCTGTTTCCCCCGCCCCTCCGGCTCGATGTGCCCCGGGCTCAAAGCTCCAGGGGGCTGGTGTTGGCGTTTATTCATTCTTTCCTCTTCAGTTTCTCCTGGCATTGTTGCCTTACACCTAGCCCAGGCTTGGCCATTTCTTTTCCCGTTAAAAGAAGTTTGGGCTGCAGGAAATTTATATGGAAAATAAATTCCCGGAGAGGAATTTGTTTTAGGGGGAAGGAGGTTTTAGATTTTCCCTTAATATTTATTTCGTTATTTATTTATTTATTTATTTATTTATTGGGTGAGAGTGGAGGGTGAGGGGAATGACTGGGAGTTTAGAAATAAGATGTCATAGAGGTGGCACAGGGATGCAAGGAGACTACCTCACTCCCCACCTGGCCCCTGGGCAGGAGTGCCACTGAGCGTGGGGGATCACCCTTCCTGTTGGTTATCCTGCGGCACCCTGAGCCACCTAGTCCAGGAGAAAGGATTCAGGGAGATGTTCTGGCCTCTCATCCCTTTTCTTTGGCAGGCATTCTCATCTTTACAACCTGGGTCGGGGTGGCCACCTGAAGGAGGTGAGGGACACAGGCTTCTCTCATAGAGGAGTCCGCTTTCCATGAGATTTGGCCCCCTCGTGGGATCAAGTGTGAAACTGGACCCTCTCCCTTGTCGAGGGTTGATGTCGTTGGGACCTCTATTCTGAACGGAGGGTGGCCTCTCTGGAAGAGAGAGAGAAACCTGGCTCAGGTCACGCGGAGGCTGAAGGGTGTGTGCAGGACGGTTGGGTCAGAGACACTTGTGTCCCCTTTCTGCACCTGGAAGGAGCAGAAGACAAGGAAACAGGAGTGGTGCCTCAGGTCTGGGCACATCCTTAAACAGAGAGACCTTGGTCAGCTAGGATGGCCTAGGAGTGATACTACGACGAGGTGGGACCTTGGGGCCACAGGCTGGGGTCGCGGGCCCCTTTGAGAATCTGGTGAAAGCTCCGACTGCTCCTGCCTCAAGCACTCATGCGTGCAGGGACACATTCTGTAGGCACTCTCAGAATGTTACCGTACCCTTAGGAACTGGAACCCCTTTCAAGACCCCTGATCCACAGTCTGGTCCAGCCATAGGCCGTTCAGAACAGTTCCCTCCTTTATGGCCGGTCAGTGAAGAATCCAGGGTGCGAAGAGTAGACCTCCCACGAGGTCTTTTCTCATGACCTTCTCATGCAACTTTGGGCTTGTGGCCATAGGTACCTGGGAACCTCTGGACCAGATCCCGGCTCCCTACGGTTAGCCAGAGGATGGGGGCAGATGTGTGGGGTGGGGGGCTTCTCCAGGGGCTGATTTTGCTGTGTGGTGGGAAGGGCCAGGGCCGGGGCCACAGTGCTACTGAATTAGAGGCAAATATGAGGGTTAGTTTATGGGACGGGTATTCTGTTGTTTCTACTGGGTGTAGGAGCCAGGTGCTTTAAGAGCCCCGGCTTATCTTAGGAAAGTGGGGGTGAGGTGGGAGAAGGAGCTGCGGTAGGGAGTGTAAGTGTGAGAATACTCCTCCTCTTGCTGAGGTTTTGGGGCAGAGTTGTTCAAGGCCGGGAGCTGGCTACTGTAGTTTCCTTATATCGCTGGACTTTAAAAGGCAAGTGGGAGCAGAGAAGATGGTTGTCACCAATCCCAGTCCACCCCCAGGAACTGTGGCCTGCCTTGTCTTTCTTAGCTGGAGCTCCTGAGTTTGGCTGCTCAGGTTTGTGGTGTCTACATTTGCTGGGGACCTGGGAGAGCCTTTGGTAAGATCTGCCATCTCTGACTTCTCTGCTTCAGTGTTGGGAAGCCCTTCCTAGGCTCAAGTGCCCCCATACAGAGGTAGCTCGTGGGAATTTTGCTTTGTTTAACTCTCCTGCACAGTATTCAGTATATAGTAGTGCTCACACTTGTGTTCTCCTTGAGAGCTTCCTCCGTTTACTCTGCCTTGATTGACCACCCCCCCGGCCCCCAACCTGCAGCAATAAAGCGACAAAAGCCTTGGGGACAGGAAGCTGGGAGCCAGACAGGGATCACCCCCTGACTATACAAGATGGCCTGGAGGAGGAGAGGCCTCCGTTTTTGTTGGCTCCTAGGCCTACCGGAAGTAAGAGCCATAGAGTGCCTTGGAGAGGCGGTGGTCCAAGTCCCTGAACTTGGGACTTGGAGGTTGTCTTGGTGAGATGTAAGAGTCCTGTGGCAGCAACTAAAAATTCACATTCTTCCGTGGCCAGGACTTGCCTGTCCGCTGCTGCAATGGACACACCTGTTGGTGAAGCTGGGATTCTGGCTGTGGTGGCTGACTCCGTGCCTCTCTGCTAGCTCTGCTTGCAGCCTCCCAGGGAGCACCTCCCATGTTTCAGAGCAGTATAACGTACTCCTAATCATGCGGCGAGGACTCTTATTTTTAAAATCGGTCATAAATGATAAATGCTAGAACAGGGCCTGCAAACATAAACTCCCTTGTAAAATGTGACCTTTTCATTTCTGTGACGGTGGCACCCAGTGTCTTTGAGGAATGATGGGTGGGAGAAAAAAGTTCCAGCTCCCTCTAACCTCCTTCCCCTAGGAGGTCACTGGGGCTCCTTTGAGCTCTTTCTCATCGAAGCTCGTTAGTTTAGAGTGTAGGATCTACAGTGGAAGTCCCAGCCCTTCATCTTCCATTCTGATTTTGTAAATGCTTCAGTCTCTCAGCTTTAGAAAATGTGGAAGGAGATCTAACAAGTATACCAGACAAAGAGTGTAGTGTACTTCCTTAATGCAGAAGCGATTAATTCCCGCACATGGGTGCTAATGTTCTGAGGCTTCTTATTGTTAAGGAAAATCTTTGGTTAAGACTGTAGAGGCGGAAGCTGGCTTTAGAAGGGGTCAGATGGAGTGGGATGAGGGTTTTGAATTATGAGCAAAGGGGACGGCGTGATGGGGAGACGGGAAGCCTGAAATGTCAAGGGTGACAAGAAAGCAGCACAGCTGGGTGCAGAATGACTCAGCGTCACCTGTAGCCCTGCTGTGGAACCAACTCTTCTCCCTTCTCTTTGGAGACTTTGCCCTGTAAACTGATGGGGGTTGGGGGTGGGGGAGAGGCTCATAACAAGTTAGAAAGAGTTGCACAGCTTTTATGTTGATGCTAACGTTGGTCCTGGAGGAAGAGGGCAAAGTGGGCCTGGAGGAAGGGAGTCTAATGGGGATGGGGACAGGCCCAAGATGCAGTCAAGAGTGGAAGCTGCAGTGTGGAGGAGGGTTCCGGAAGGAAGGAATTGGGGAAATGGTCATTTTAACACTCATCAAGCACTGACTATGGGTCAGCCCCTGTTTCAAGTGCTTCTCATGGATCAGCTCATTTCATTCTCACAAGACTCTATGAGATGCGATATCTATTTTTTTCAGTCAAGAAACAGATGTAAAGGGGCGCCTGGGTGGCTCAGTGGGTTAAGCCACTGCCTTCGGCTCAGGTCATGATCCCAGGGTCCTGGGATCAAGCCCCATGTCGGACTCTCTGCTCGGCAGGGAGTCTGCTTCCCTTCCTCTCTCTCTCTGCCTGCCTCTCTGCCTACTATGATCTCTGTCAAATAAATAAAATCTTAAAAAAAAAATAAAAGAAAGAAACAGATGTAAAGAGGTGAAATGACTTGCCCAAGATTACATGGCTAGAAGGTGGGCAAGCCAGGATTTGAATCCAAGAGGCCTGGCTACAGAGCTTCCATCCTTAGAGAAATTATTAGAGGGACTGCTCCTGGGCTAGGGGTGGAGAGAGGTGAGGAGGATAGAGGGGTGGGGATGGGAGGGAGGTTGAAGGGGTTCATGCTATGCTTGAAGAGCTGCCCATGCAACGTTCAGACATCATTGGAACATGCTTGGAATGTTCAGTCTGCTGAGAACCACTGGCCAAGGGCCAGGCACTCTATTGGGACCTGACCCCGAGTATAGAGGTCATGAAGACACAGCCCCTGCCCGCAGGACGCCTGTGGTGGTCTAGTAGGGGACACAGATATGTTAGCCTAGAACTCCAGTTGCCATGACAAGTACTGTAGTGAGACGAAGCTCTGCAGAGGGGACGCTCTGCCAGCCAGAAGATTTGGGGAAGGGAAGGTTTCTCTGCAAGAGGGGGCACTGGAGTTGAGTGAGGATAAGATGGCTTCTATCTCCAGGGTTTTTGATCTGGCCATGGAGGACATCACTTTACGAACTCTGATCAGAACCAAAGGCCGAATGTTCTGGATCCAGCTACATGCTGGCCAGGATGAGTCAGGAACCGGGAAATGCAGTTGGCTTCCTTGATGTCTTGTGGTTTTTAAGAGTCACCCCTTATAATGTGTGCAGTGATGTTGCTGAAGAAGAAATAAAAATCTCCTAAGAGTTACCGCTAAGAGCATGCCTGGCTGGCTCGGTTCGTAGAGCCTGCAATGCTTGAGTTCAGTGCAGTAAGTTCGAGCTCCAGGTTGGGTGTAGAGATTACTTAAAAAACATTTTCAAGAAAAGTTTCTGCTCAGAGCTCCGTGATTCACTCTTGTCTCCCCGAACTGAGAAGCAGAACCAGAGGCAAATGAATGCAAGCAGCAGAGGAAGGACCCAAGTAAGGTATGAGGAAAATGTTCCTTGCCGATCGGACGTGAGATGTGAGAACAAGTGACTCATAGGAGCGGAGGGGAATGGCCTCCCCCAAAGGTCTTTAGAAATGGGAACAAGTTTCATTTGTCTTGGTGGTTTAAGATGTTTCATCTGGAGACAGGAAGATGAAGTAGAGGCCCCTGGAGGTCTGTGTCGGCTCAGTGATAGGAGGGTAAGAGGAGCTGGAATTTTTTTTTTTTTTTTTTTTTTTAGGAGCTGGAATTTTTGAGCTAGAAGATTGCTCAAATGTGGCCTAACTCCTTATTTTACCAAGGAAGTGACTGAAGAATGCCCCGTAACACGGAGTGGTTTATCCATTAGCTCGTGAGCCAAGCCCAGCAGCTTAGGTCTTGCCCTGCACTGAGCCGGGTCAAAGGGGCTGCTTCCGGGTGGGCCGCAGGGTGGGGGCTGCGCCTTGTGAGGAGGGCTGCTGGAAACCCGCAAGTGGTTGACCTTTGGGCTGTTGGTGCTGGAGAGCGCCAGCTTCGCTCAGACGTTTCTGAGAATGACGTTCCATTCGTCACCCTGCTGGTCTGGCCCCTAGAAGGGCTTTGGGGACGCATCTGGGGCCCTCGGGAAACTTTGCTGAATGAAAAGTAAATTGCAGACAATCCAAAAGTTACTACTCTTTCACCATACACTTGCTGGGCCGGTGCCCTTGTCCTTCCAGTTGTGTGTTTTGCTTAAGCCAGCAGCAGAATCATTTAATGCCCCCAGCCACAGAGAAGGGGGTCCCAAAGCGTGCGGGGGCAACAGGGTGAATGAATACAACGCAGTTTAAGATCTTCCTCGAAACGTACAATTCTGGGGCACCTGGGTGGCTCAGTGGGTTAAGCCTCTGCCTTCGGCTCGGGTCATGGTTTCGGGGTCCTGGGATCAAGCCCCATGTCAGGCTCTCTGCTCAGCGGAGAGCCTGCTTCCCCCTCTTTCTCTGCCTGCCTCTCTGCCTGCTTGTGGTCTCTCTCTCCCTGTCAAATAAATCTTTAAAAAAAAAAAAAAAGTATAATTCTTTGAAAGATCATTAAGGGCTGACGTTATGTTCATTTATAATGTTCCTTTTTAATGTTTGAGGTTTGTTGTTGCGGTTCCTAGCACTAAAGTAAAGGCTGTGTTTTTCAGATTTAGGGAAAGCATATGACAGAGTGATCTAAACTGCCTTCGGCAAGAGGGCTACAGAGATCTCTGAAGAGAACAAGGCTGGCTCTCCGAAGAGAACCTGATTAAGAAAGAGCCAAGCATGAACTCTTGTTGAACATTGAACATACCGGGTGGTGGGCTTTGCTTGCTGGGGTCAATTTAAGTGGACTCATGCCAATGAAAGCAAAGCAGAGGCAGAAAACACTCCGCTTCCTCCTCTGACCCCGTTGTCCCTTGTTTGTTACAGAAGCAG